>NC_133325.1:219263085-220545585 GCF_042186555.1 Aquarana catesbeiana | reverse complement strand
GTTGTCATGCCAACCCAGAAACAAACGGCGATGACACTGGGCATGCGCGGGAACGAGCGGTGAATGCTGGGAGGACAGCATTCACTGCATCCCGGAAATACATCCTTGTGGGTTTCAAATGCCCACAATGAAGATGGGAACCGCCGTCTTTCATTTTTAAAAGTTATTCTTTTCAAAGAAATCGGCCACAATCGGTATTACTGCACAGAACATGTGAGTACATTTTCATGATTTGAACAGACTCTGAATGAACTCCTAAAAAAAAAATATATGAAATAGGTGCACACCCGCTTTAACACAGAAGTGTAATACATTATGGAAAGCCTACTTTGGCCCAACATATTAAGAAACTGGATGCATAAAAGAAAGACAAAGTCAAACAGTCCAATAACTCTAGGACCCCGGGTGGTTTCCCACTCACTGGTCGGGTAGTCAGGTTACCGAAGATGTAAAATCTGAACAGTAGGCCATGAACCTGAGTATATTTTGCGTCATTCCCAACAGGGGAAACTATTAAGTAATATAAAATATATAAATGTGAAGAAATATTATGCACAGGGCAGGCTATGCTTAACTTTAAACTTATTATTAACTGCTGCCCATTCCCTTACTTGGACTCTTGTGAGCCCTTCCACTTTGTATTTAAAGTGGTGTTCCACCAAAAAAAAAAAAAAAATGCATGAATATGCCTAAAAAAAAAAAACATTAGGAAATTTTTTTTTAACTCACCTCTAAATGCCTGTTGCTAGGGGGTCCCTTGTAGTCTGCCTCTTTTAGTGCCTGGGCTGGTGACATCACTTCCCCTCGGCGCAGGAAGGGCTCAGCTCTGCTCCCTCCCTCTTGTCAATCATCTGGGACACATTACAGGACCCAGATGACTGAGTGGCCAATCACGGCACGCGGCGCATGCGCCGCTCACGCATGCGCCACTCACGCATGCGCCGCTCACGCATGCGCAGTGGGTGCCCGGCTGTGTAGCCACAGCCCGGCGTGGCCGAACGGAGGGGGAGAGGAGCGGGGCTTCTATCCCCCGCATCGCTGGACCATGGGACAGGTAAGTGTCCGATTATTAAAAGTCAGCAGCTGCAGTATTTGTAGCTGCTGACTTTTAATTTTTTTTTAAAAATGGGAACTCCTCTTTAACTACTAATTTTTAATAGCTATCCCATTAGTGACCTTTAAGAACTGATGCTGTAAAAATCTAATTTAAATTTGAACTCCAGGTACGATCTTAATTTCATATTTACAATGGTCCAGCTTGGCACATCTCATACTTGATGGGCCACTGCCACTGTTATCACAGTCACTGCCTGTCCAACTTTCTGTAAAACTGTGTTGTTTCAATTTTAGCTGAAATCAGCTTAACCACTTATGAAAAAAAGTCTTCCTGCTGGTAAGTTTCACAGGGTTTAGGAAGAGATGGTAAAATGGACTCCCAATTAGCATGAAAGCTTGTCAAAACCTCTGGCCGAAATTCTGTAAAAGGTCGGAGCATTACTTTATCTGGAAATAGTATACAACACTGCTCTTTACATGTGAACGCAAGGTTCTAAAACCCTTCTGACAGATAGAGGAAAACCACTGTTGCTGGCAAACAGAAACTTAGCCCTTTTCCCAGAGCTTGTAGAATTGTTTAGAAGATTGTTTTGGAGCTTGCCAAAGAGTGGAAACAAAACTAGAGGAGATTCTTTGCTCCTTCAGCGTTTTCCCTTTCAACAGTCATGCTGCCAACCATAGTCTTGTGAGAATGGGGTGTTGCATCTATTGACATCCCCGCTGGCAGTGCTTCATCCATTTTTCTAAGTTATATGGTGGAACATCTCACATGTAAGACAAAATTATGACTGCATATACTCTTATTGAAACCCTGATGAAGGTGCTTGAACCAGAAACGTGTCGGGTACCGGAGATCACTATATACCGGAGAGTAATAACTATCTTTTTGTCATGCATACCATTTAACCTGTCGTGTTTTTTGTCTTTCTTATGTTTTTTTGTATATTTGTGTAGTATTTTTTCCATGTTCTTTTAACGATCGGTCATTACATGATCAAATGATTTTATGTATACTTAATAAATTACATTTTCTAAATTTATATGTGTGGTTTCTGCCTACAAAGTCCCAATGAAGGGGGATTCTTTTTCCTTGATAAAAAATGGGTAGGCATCTCCCCCATCTGCATGAGAGGAAACCAAGGTCTTCTTGGCCAGTAGGCTCCAATCACTATGGCATGAGCTGTTTTCAAAAGCACTTGTAACAACAGTGGAATTGGAGGACCTACATAAACCAGAATAAAGTTAGAATCTTCTGTGAATGCATTCTGTATCATCACTTGTGGAGACTTAAAACGGGAGATCAAACAAGGGTTTTGCGTATTCCTTGAGGTTGCTATGAATTTGAATGACAGTACTCCCCAGTCCTAGAAGACACTCCATAATTATTTCTTGTTTACTGACCACATATGAACATTTGGGAATTCCTGACTCAAACAATCTGCCACAGAGTTTCCAGCCCCTGGCAGGTAGACCAAATGAATCCCATTTGAAGAAGTCTTTTCGACGAAAAATGTCTGGGGCATGGTTACACGGCATTCCATCGCACTGACATTAGACACTGCTGTCTGGAGAGGACTACACCGATCGGACTGCTGGGCCTTAGAAGGTTGGGTGAGAGACACACCAGTCTACACTTCAGGTCCGCTGTGACCGTGGTGCACCGTTGGATCATCGATCCTGTTGTTTGCTGTGGATTTGTTCAAAGGCTTATTTGTTTCAGTTTAAAAGTGAGTGCAACTATTGAAGTGTGCTTGGAGTGATTTTAATAAATTTGTTAAAACAGTATCACGCTATGTGGAGCACTTTATTCATTTGTCTTTCACATATGGAGCCGGCTTGATTGCAGTCACGGTATATCACATGCAACCCAGGTGTGGTTCAATTGCTGTTTTGCCAAACACGAGAATGGGAGGCTATACATTCTGGGAGTGCGCTCTTCAGAGGGAGTGGTGTCACTATCACAGTGGTGTGGTGGAAGAGTAGAAGATCTATCACATAGGAAGATTGAAAAACTGGATTTTTTTCATGTGAACTTTTTCCATGGACTTTTCACAGTTTATGATTTTTATAATGTTTTTATTTTTATACTGACACTTTTCACAGGGTGTTATATTTCTATCTTTATTACTGTTTTTTGTATAGAATCAGAGTGTCACCGGTATCATGCTGTTTTGACTCATATCTTTACAAATATATATTAGCGCCACTATCTCTATCTGTACACATGTGAGAGGTATAGTTTTGGGATTCAGAACAGGTAGACCACTGTCAAGATCAAGTGGCATGCCACCCACTGACTAATCTCAGCAGAGATAGGAGAGAGATATTTTTGGTGCCTTCCTGCTTCACAATGTATGATAACACAGTTTTTATTGTCTAGGAGAATCTTTACCTGATGAAATACTTCAGGGCTTTAAAGGTTGTGCTAAATTCTAGAAAATTAGACTGCCTTGGTATCCAACCTTTCCAGCGTCTTTGGGCTTGACTGTCCAAGCAATGAGCCCCCTAGCCCTGGGAATTGGCATCTATGGTAACAATGATCCAGTCTCCAGGACTGAGAGGCACACCCACACCCAAGGAGAAATTGGGTGGAATCGTCTACCGCTGAAGATCTTGACATATAGAAAAAGGTACCATAAAAATCCCGGGAGAAAAAATCCCACTGGAAAAAATCAACTTGGAACCACTTCATGTGCCAGTTCCTGAAGCACCACTTCTGTGTCCACTAACAAATTAAATTTAGAGCTTGACAGGAATCAGAGATCATCCGGATCCTGATCATATTATACACCTTGCCTGCCACGACCCCTGCTTTAGTTACCTTTATAGCACAGTTGTATTTGTGATCCTTCTATTTCAATTAGTCATGTATGTTCTGGTATAACTGGTTCTATTTCATATTCATGCTTGATTTCTTGTTTTTTCTTACCTCCATGTACAGCTTGAATGTTGGAAAGCTAAATATGACACTTTTTGTACTAATTTGTTTTTGTACATTTTGCATTTCCTATGTAGCCTAATAAAAATCTATTGAAACACAGAGATTATCCATATAATGGAAAATCTGAATGTTGAGTCACAGGAGAGTCATTAGAACCTTTTAGAATGTACAAGGATCTGTGACCAGCACTAACAGGAGACACTGAAACTAGAAGTGGCAAAAGCCTACAGCAAAATGCAAATACTGAGGGTTAACCTGGATAACGTGGTATATGTAGGTATGTGTTGGCTAAGTTGATCAAGATCAAATAATCATTCAGCTGCACAACTGACATAATTGTTTGCAGAAACTTCATGTGATAACTTTTGTCATTGACAAAACTTCTTTAGGTCCAGCACTGATCTGAAACACCCTAAAAACTATTGTTCTCTCTGACTGGAACTGAAGAAAAAACATTGGAATGCAACAATTCTGTCATTCCTGAAGCGCCTTTGCCTTTTCTAGAGAAACTGGAATGGAAGTCCTCACAAAATTATGTAGTGGCTTGCTTTCTTCCTGTGGCAGGAGTCACTTTTTAGTGGGGGGTTTGTGGAACTTACCTTGGAGAGCTCTGGAGACTCAGTGTCCAGCTCGCCTGGCCCCTCTTATGTGTAAATCACCCTGTGTCCATTAGAGGCACAGGGTGACTAAGAACCCCACTATGATCTGTGCTATTTAGACACACTGTAGCCACACTGGAATGCTGTATATATGTATATATTGCGTGTTGTCTCATGCTGTTGTGGACTCTTTGGTGTGATCGTTTGGGGTGGGGTTGTATTCCAATGTTCTATTGTGTCTGTCTGCCTTGGATATTATGGGAAGTGTATGTAGATTAGCTGTGAGCTGGTGGGGGCGAATTCCTCCAACAGCTCTCCCTGCTAAAAAGACTGTTTACTGATGAGAAATTTTAATAAACCTGACCTCTGTGTCTATTGTGATTGGACAGTTTACCCCGCCCTGATTCCAAGGGTGGGGGGGGGGTGTCTCTAAGTTGTATATCTGTGGTAACATGTGCTTGAATAAAGGAGTTTGATGTTGTTGTTCACCCTACACTGAGTTATGGCTGGTGACTGGGTGAGCTAAAGGGTCTTGGATAGTGCTGGTTCTGGACAAAGGTAGCATTTACGGCGGACATAGACCTGTTGAGGATAGGGGTTCGTCACACTATCATCAAAGCTATTACCCAGATGTCAGATATGTTTTCCACCCAAATTTCTCCAAACTAAGATAGCCTTGCACCCACAGGATGAACCTGGGTGGTCACACCTTCAGAAGGATTTCTCTGTGGGCTTACTGGACTGGGATGCTTTGACTTTAATGTGTCATAGAAACAACTCGGGGTACCCTTCAAATCTAACCTAGTTTCTATGGCTTGGCATCACAAAACTGATCCCAACATTTTTGGTTAGCACGAAAAGGCTACTTTTAGCTTCTATCCTGGGTTAGGAGCCCAGCTTCCCACTTATTACTCAATAGATTGCCTCTTCAAGTGTTTTCCCAAATAACAATTTACTGTTAAAAGGGATGGCACATAGAGCTTGTTTAGTAGGGATGAGCCGAACACCCCCCGGTTCGGTTCGCACCAGAACCCGCGAACGGACCGAAAGTTCGCACGAACGTTAGAACCCCATTGACGTCTATGGGACTCGAACGTTCGAAATCAAAAGTGCTCATTTTAAAGGCTAATTTGCATGGTATTGTCCTAAAAAGGGTTTGGGGACCCGGGTCCTACCCCAGGGGACATGTATCAATGCAAAAAAAACTTTTAAAAACGGCCGTTTTTTCGGGAGCAGTGATTTTAATGATGCTTAAAGTAAAAAAAAAAAAGTGAAATATTCCTTTAAATATCGTACCTGGGGGGTGTCTATAGTATGCCTGTAAAGTGACGCGTGTTTCCCATGTTTAGAACAGTCCCTGCACCAAATGTCATTTTTAAAGGAAAAAATCTCATTTAAAACTGCTTGCGGGTTTAATGTCATGTCGGGTCATGGCAATATGGATGAAAATCAGTGAGACAAACGGCATGGGTACCCCCCAGTCCATTACCAGTCCCTTTGGGTCTTGTATGGATATTAAGGGGAACCCCGCACCCAAATTAAAATAAGGAAAGGTGTGGGGCCACCAGGCCCTATATACTCTGAACAGCAGTATACAGGCGGTGCAAACAAGACAGGGACTGTAGGTTTGTTGTTAAGTAGAATCTGTTTGTAATTTTGAACATTTTTAACGTGTTTAGCTCCAGCCAAAAAATCTTTTCTAAGCTTTTTGGAAAACATAGGGAAGGGTTATCACCCCTGTGACATTTGTTTTGCTGTCTTTCCTCCTCTTCAGAAGATTTCACCTCACTTTTTTGTCCCAATGAAAAATGTTTTTTGAAAATTTGGGTTTTTTTGTGGAACAAGGATTGGAAAGCATCAGTGGAAAGGAGAACTTGTTTTCCCATATTAACTCTTACAGGAGAGAATTTCCCTTCCTAGGGGTAGATTTCATCTCACTTCCTGTTGTCTCCTTCCGTTTGCAAGTAGGAGTCGTTTGTAAGTTAGATGTTTGAAAGTAGGGTCCTGCCCTATATACTCAGCAGAAATTTGGGCCTTAGGTGTTGCTGTGGCCACAACACTGTAAGCCCTCACAGGGCCCTGCTGTGAAATATTAGATCAAGAATTGTAATTACATGCCCCTGTTGAACAGGAGCTGAAAAATTAGGCCTTAGGCACTGGTGCCACAACACTGCAACCCCTCACAGACACTCTAGTTGGAACGCAGGAACGAGCCCTGCTGCAAATTATTGCTTCAAAAATTGTAATTACACGCCCCTGTTAGACAGGGGCAGAAAAATTGGGCCTTAGGCACTGGTGCTGGTGCCACAACACTGCAACCCCTCACAGACACTCTAGTTGGAACGCAGGAACGAGCCCTGCTGCAAAGTATTGCATCAAAAATTGTAATTACACGCCCCTGTTAGACAGGGGCAGAAAAATGGGGCCTTAGGCACTGGTGCTGGTGCCACAACACTGCAACCCCTCACAGACACTCTAGTTGGAACGCAGGAACGAGCCCTGCTGCAAAGTATTGCATCAAAAATTGTAATTACACGTCCCTGTTAGACAGGGGCAGAAAAATTGGGCCCTAGGCACTGGTGCTGGTGCCACAACACTGCAACCCCTCACAGACACTCTAGTTGGAATGCAGGAACGAGCCCTGCTGCAAAGTATTACATCAAAAATTGTAATTACACGCCCCTGTTAAACAGGGGCTGAAAAATTGTGCCTTAGGCACTGGTGGTGGCGCCCAGAACCAAAAATGTTCTTACAAGCTATCAGCGTGATGATTGAGGAGGAAGAGGATAATTACTCAGGGATAGTCACTCAGCATCAGCATAGGCAGTCTTTGAAGGGATCTGAGATTTCAAAAAAAATTATTCGGTTACATCAGCATCAGGTGCTTGGTAGCTGGTGGTGATCCAAGACTCATTCATTTTTATGAAGGTCAGCCGATCGACCGAGTCGGTGGACAGACGCACCCTGTGATCGGTTACCACGCCTCCAGCAGCACTGAATGTGCGTTCCGAAAGAACGCTGGATGCAGGACAGGCCAGTAGCTCAATTGCATACTGTGCAAGCTCTGGCCAGTGATCCATCCTCAAGACCCAGTAACCCAGAGGATTTTCGGTGGGAAAGGTGTCCAAGTCTGATCTTGCCCCTAGGTATTCCTGCACCATGTAAAACAGACGCTGGCGATGGTTGCTGGAACCGATCATACCTTGGGGCTGCGGACCAAAAAATTGTCTGAACGCATCGGTCAGACGGCCACCTTCTCCACCGCTCCTTCTTTGACTGACCGAAGCCTCAGCAACACGTTGTCCAGAAACAGGAGTTTGTAACCTCCCAGTCTCTGGGAACGCGTTGCACAGACCTTTCTGCAAGGCCTCCCGAAGATGTTTCATCCTCTGCTCCCTCTGCGATGGCAAGATAAGGTCCGCAATCTTACCCTTGTAACGTGGATCAAGGAGGGTTGCCAGCCAGTATTGGTCCTTCTCCTTGATACCACGAATACGAGGATCCTTACGCAGGCTTTGCAGGATCAGGGAGGCCATGCAGCGTAGGTTTGCTGAGGCATTCGGTCCGGAGTCCTCTGGGTCACTAAGAACGACATGGTCCGCAGCCACCTCCTCCCAGCCACGTACAAGTCCATGTGTTTCTTGGGACTGATCCCTTAAAGACTGCTGCTGATGCTGAGTGCCAGGCTCCACCTCCATACTGACAAAATCTTCCTCCTCCTCCTCTTCCTCCTCGTCCTCTTCCTGTGTGATCGGCGGGCACGCAGGAACACTGTCTGGATAAAGGGGGCCTTGAGAGCTAAGGAAGTCCTCCTCTTCCTGCCTCTGTTCTGCCTCAAGTGCCCTGTCCATTATTCCACGCAGCGTGTGCTCCAACAGGTGGACAAGGGGGACAGTGTCACTGATGCATGCACTGTCACTGCTCACCATCCTCGTGGCCTCCTCGAATGGTGACAGGACAGTGCATGCATCCCTGATCATGGCCCACTGGCGTGGGGAAAAAAAACCAAGCTCCCCTGACCCTGTCCTGGTGCCATAGTCGCACAGGTACTCATTTATGGCCCTCTGCTGCGTGTGCAGCCGCTGCAGCATGGCCAACGTTGAGTTCCACCTGGTGGGCATGTCACAGATTAGGCGGTTCTTGGGCAGGTTAAACTCCTTTTGGAGGTCCGTCAGCCGAGCACTGGCATTATATGACCGGCGGAAATGCACACAGACTTTCCTGGCCTGCCTCAGGACATCCTGTAAGCCCGGGTACCTGCCCAAGAACCGCTGCACCACCAAGTTAAGGACGTGAGCCAAACAGGGCACATGGGTCATTTGTCCCTGTCGGAGGGCAGAGAGGAGGTTGGTGCCATTGTCGCAAACCACCATTCCTGCCTTAAGTTGGCGTGGCGTCAACCACCTCTGAACCTGCCCCTGCAGAGCTGACAGAACCTCTGCCCCAGTGTGGCTCCTGTCCCCCAAGCACACCAGCTCAAGCACCGCATGGCATCTTTTGGCCTGCGTACTTGCGTAGCCCCTTGAACGCCTACGGAGCACCGCTGGTTCCGAGGAAGAGGCCATGGAGGAAGAAGAAGAGGAGGGGGTGGAGGAGAAAGGTGTGTCACAATCAGCATTTTGGAGGCGTGGTGGCGGAACAACCTCCAACACTACTGCACCTTGTCCTGCATCCTTCCCAGCTGCCAGCAGAGTCACCCAATGCGCCGTGAAACTTAGGTAACGTCCCTGTCCATGCCTGCTGGACCATGAGTCAGCGGTAATATGCACCTTACCGCTGACCGCCCTGTCCAGCGAGGCATGGACATTGCCTTCCACATGCCGGTAGAGAGCCGGAATCGCCTTCCGTGAGAAAAAGTGGCGTTTGGGTACCTGCCACTGAGGAACCGCACATTCCACAAACTCACGGAAGGGGGCAGAGTCTACCAACTGAAAAGGCAGCAGTTGAAGTGCTAGCAATTTTGCCAAGCTAGCATTCAACCGCTGGGCATGTGGATGGCTGGGAGCAAACTTCTTTCGGCGGTGCAGCAGCTGGGGCAGGGAAATTTGCCTGGTACAATCTGACGTCGGTGTACCAAAAGCAGATTGCCCACAAGTACTTGGCTGTGACACACCTAATTCTACACCTTCATTCCTCTCACTGCAGGTCTCAGAGAGGACTGAAGGTCTAGTGGGGTTGGAAATCTCAGCTGATGAGGAGCAAGGAGAGATCCTCTTTGTTCTTTGGTGTGGGTCTTTTAGATACGCTTGCCAACGAACTGCATGGCAGGTCAACATATGTCTGGTCAAGCATGTGGTACCCAAGCGGGAGATATTTTGGCCACGCGAGATACGCTTGAGACATATGTTGCAAATAGCAGCGGTGCGATCTGATGCACTCGTCTCAAAAAAGGCCCACACCAAAGAACTTTTTGAATAACGCGCAGAGACTGCAGCGCCCTGCACATGTGGAGCTTTGGGGTGTGATGCAGTCAATGTGCTGCCCTTAGGCTGGCCCCTGGAGGGCATCCTGCCTCGTTGGTGATGTGCTGCCGCCTCCTCCTCCTCCTCCTCCTCCTCTCTCCTATCAGGCACCCACGTTGAGTCAGTGACCTCATCATCCCCTCCCTCCTCATCACTGGAGCAAACCTGGCAGTATGCTGCAGCAGGGGGAGCATGACTGCCAGATTGCTGTCCTTCTTGGGCACCCCCTCTGTCCGCGCTCATGTTACTGCCTTCATCGAGCTCAGTATCGTCATCAGAGCCTTCCAAACGCTGGGCATCCTCCTGGAGCATGTACCCAACACTGTGGTCAAACAGTTCGAGGGAATCCTCATGAGGACATGGTGGAGCTAGGGAAGGAGTCACTGATGACATTGAGCTGAGGGAAGAGGCCGCTGCTTTGCCAGACAAAGCACCCTGGGCATGGGTGAGAGAGGATGAGGAGGATGAGGACGGCTTGGTCATCCACTCGACCAAGTCTTCCGCATGTTGCGGCTCAACATGGCCAGCTGCCGAAAAAAAGGCCAAGCGTGTCCCATGGCCACGTGCTGATGAGGATGCACCGTCTCCACGACCAGCACTAGACACAGAGCCTGCTTGCCCTCTCTTATTGGCTTGTGACTGTCTGCCTCTCCTTCTTGGCCTTCCAGACATACTAATGGCCTGTAGCTGCACTAAGCTGGGATAGAACACCTGTAATTTTCTTCAAGTAGCTTTATATACTGTAACCAGACAAGCCTGCCTGTCAGTAGGAAGATAACAGGAACGGATCTAGCTGAACACTGTGAGCAGGACGCACTGTACTAAATGTAAATAGTCTAGCTGCCTGACCGTGGTACTAATAGGATCAAATAGAACACCTGTAATTTTCTTCAGGTAGCTTTATATACTGTAACCAGACAAGCCTGCCTGTCAGTAGGAAGATAACAGGAACGGATCTAGCTGTACACTGTGAGCAGGACGCACTGTACTAAATGTAAATAGTCTAGCTGCCTGACCGTGGTACTAATAGGATCAAATAGAACACCTGTAATTTTCTTCAGGTAGCTTTATATACTGTAACCAGACAAGCCTGCCTGTCAGTAGGAAGATAACAGGAACGGATCTAGCTGTACACTGTGAGCAGGACGCACTGTACTAAATGTAAATAGTCTAGCTGCCTGACCGTGGTACTAATAGGATCAAATAGAACACCTGTAATTTTCTTCAGGTAGCTTTATATACTGTAACCAGACAAGCCTGCCTGTCAGTAGGAAGATAACAGGAACGGATCTAGCTGTACACTGTGAGCAGGACGCACTGTACTAAATGTAAATAGTCTAGCTGCCTGACCGTGGTACTAATAGGATCAAATAGAACACCTGTAATTTTCTTCAGGTAGCTTTATATACTGTAACCAGACAAGCCTGCCTGTCAGTAGGAAGATAACAGGAACGGATCTAGCTGAA
The DNA here is from genome assembly GCF_042186555.1 of Aquarana catesbeiana. Classification (NCBI taxonomy): domain Eukaryota; kingdom Metazoa; phylum Chordata; class Amphibia; order Anura; family Ranidae; genus Aquarana; species Aquarana catesbeiana. The sequence continues at coordinate 220,534,061 of NC_133325.1, read as the reverse complement.
CACTGTGAGCAGGACGCACTGTACTAAATGTAAATAGTCTAGCTGCCTGACCGTGGTACTAATAGGATCAAATAGAACACCTGTAATTTTCTTCAGGTAGCTTTATATACTGTAACCAGACAAGCCTGCCGGTCAGTAGGAATTTAACAGGAACGGATCTAGCTGAACACTGTGAGCAGGACGCACTGCACTAAATGTAAATAGCAGGAACGGATCTAGCTGAACACTGTGAGCAGGACGCACTGCACTAAATGTAAATAGTCTAGAAGATAACAGGAACGGATCTAGCTGAACACTGTGAGCAGGACGCACTGCACTAAATGTAAATAGTCTAGAAGATAACAGGAACGGATCTAGCTGAACACTGTGAGCAGGACGCACTGCACTAAATGTAAATAGCAGGAACGGCTCTAGCTGAACACTGTGCGCAGGACGCACTGCACTAAATGTAAATAGCAGGAACGGATCTAGCTGAACACTGTGAGCAGGACGCACTGCACTAAATGTAAATAGCAGGAACGGATCTAGCTGAACACTGTGAGCAGGACGCACTGCACTAAATGTAAATAGCAGGAACGGATCTAGCTGAACACTGTGAGCAGGACGCACTGCACTAAATGTAAATAGCAGGAACGGATCTAGCTGAACACTGTGAGCAGGACGCACTGCACTAAATGTAAATTGCAGGAACGGATCTAGCTGAACACTGTGAGCAGGACGCACTGCACTAAATGTAAATAGTCTAGAAGATAACAGGAACGGATCTAGCTGAACACTGTGAGCAGGACGCACTGCACTAAATGTAAATAGCAGGAACGGATCTAGCTGAACACTGTGAGCAGGACGCACTGCACTAAATGTAAATAGCAGGAACGGATCTAGCTGAACACTGTGAGCAGGACGCACTGCACTAAATGTAAATAGCAGGAACGGATCTAGCTGAACACTGTGAGCAGGACGCACTGCACTAAATGTAAATTGCAGGAACGGATCTAGCTGAACACTGTGAGCAGGACGCACTGCACTAAATGTAAATAGTCTAGAAGATAACAGGAACGGATCTAGCTGAACACTGTGAGCAGGACGCACTGCACTAAATGTAAATAGCAGGAACGGATCTAGCTGAACACTGTGAGCAGGACGCACTGCATTAAATGTAAATAGTCTAGATAGAAGATAACAGGAACGGATCTAGCTAAACTGAATACAGTGTATATATATATATATGCAACACCTGGGATGCATATATATACACAATACACTGTAAGTGCAGCTAACTGACTGACTGTTCTGCCTAATCTATCTAACTCAAATCAAATGACACTGTCTCTCTCTCTCTCTATCTCTCAGCACACCGGAACACACACTACACAGGGCCGCCGTGCAGGCGGCCTTATATAGTGTGGGGTGTGTACTAAATCCCCTGAGCCATAATTGGCCAAAGCCACCCTGGCTTTGGCCAATTACAGCTCTCTCTACTGACAGCGCTGTGATTGGCCAAGCATGCGGGTCATAGTGCATGCTTGGCCAATCATCAGCCAGCAATGCACTGCGATGCCGCAGTGAATTATGGGCCGTGACGCGCCACACGAATTTAGCGCGAACGGCCCATAACGTTCGCAATTCGGCGAACGATCGAACAGCCGATGTTCGAGTCGAACATGGGTTCGACTCGAACACGAAGCTCATCCCTATTGTTTAGTATCGGATTCTGCCAATCAATACCTATGCCAAAGGGCTTGTTTAGCCGTGATAGATATCAGGCATGCTGAGAAGTAAATCAAACCTATTGTGGATTCAGCAATAAAGTCCACCAACAGCTTTCACTCCTTCAGGGCTCTTAAGGCCATGTCAACATTGTTAACCCAGGGATTTATGAATGGGAGATGAGCAGATAATTAATAGTTCTGCCTCCTCCATTCATAGATCCCATGTCATTCATAAATGCTGTAGTACGGCTTCTATGAATGTTAGATCTCCCAGGAAAGGTCAGGGGCACAGTCAAGCTCCTGACAGCCCTTTAGTTACATTAACCTCTGCAGAACTGGAATATTATGGTGGTTTTGCATAGAGCAGCCCAATCCTCTTCTTCTGGGGTCCCCCGCCGGCGCTGCAGGCCCTTCCACTTTCCATGGGGACACATGTGCATGCTCGCTCCTGAGTCCTGCTGCATCTATTAACACAGACAGTGGGACTCGGCCCCGCCCCCCACTCCTGTATCACAGGATTTGATTGAGAGCAGTGGGAGTCTATGGCTCCCACTGCTATCAATCTGTCTAATGAGGAAAGAGACAGCGGCAGAAGGCGCTTTGCTTGTGCACATCACTGCATCGGATCGGGCTCAGGCAAGAAAAAGAGGGGTCTGAGGGGAGCTGCAGAACAGAAGGTTTTTCACCTTAATGCATAGAATGCATTAACCACTTACAGACTGGAAGATTTGCCCCCTTAATGACCCGGCCATTTTTTGCGTTACAGCACTGCTTTCTTTGCTCTATAAACAAAAAAAAGCAACAATTTTGAAAAAAAAATATATATTTTTTACTTTTTGCTATTATAAATATCCCCAAAAATGTTTTTAAAAAACACATTTCTTCATCAGTTTAGGCCAATATGTATTCTTCTACATACTTTTGGTAAAAAAAAAATTGCAATAAGAGTATATTGATTGGTGTGTGCAAAAGTTATAGCGTCTATAAAATAGGGGATAATTTTATGGCATTTTTATGGCATTTTTATTATTTTTTTTTACTAGTAATGGCAGTGATCTGTGATTTTTAGCTGTACTGCGACATTGCGGAAGACAGATTCGTCAATTTTGACACATTTTTGGGACCAGTGACATTTATACAGCGATCAGTGCTATAAAAATGCACTGATTACTGTGTAAATGTCACTGGCAGGGAAGGGGTTAACACTAGGGGGCGATCAAGGGGTTAAATGTGTTCCCTCGTGAGTGTTTCTTACTGTGGGAGGATGGGAGGGATGGGGGGATGGGACTTACTGGAGGAGACATATCGCTGTTCATAATTACTACAAACAGCAGATGTGTCTCTTCTCCCCTGTCAGAACAGGGATTTGTGTGTTTACACACACAAATCCTCGTTCTCGCTCTCGTGCCCGTGATCGTGGGTGGCCAGTGGCGATCACCTGCCGGTCACGCGCATCTCCCCTGCTGTGCAGCGTGCTCTTAAAGGGCCCGTTGTACCGCTACTTTGTTTTCCGGAAACAAACCACTTTGCCAACATAAATGTGCGTGAGCCAGACGGCAAGTGGTTAAAGTGATACTAAAGTCTTGGTTTTTGTTTTGTTAAAAAATAATAAACATGGTGTACTTACCTGCTCTGTGCAGTAATTTTGCACAGAGCAGCCCAGATCCTCCTCTTGTTGGGTGCCTCTTTGGTGCTCCTGTCCCCTTTCTTCTGACGAGTGCCCCCACAGCAAGCAGCTTGCTATGGGGGCACCCGAACCATGTCGCAGCTCCGTGTGTCCATTCAGACATGGAGCTGTGACTAGGCTCCGCCCCCTCTCTCTTCTCATAGGCTCACTGACTTTGATTGACAGCAGTGGGCGCTAATGGCACTCCGCTGCTGCCTCAGCCAATGAGGAGGGAGAGTCCTGGGCAGCCAAGTCTCTCCTGCAACATTGTTGGATAGAGATGGACTCAGGTAAGTATTAGAGGGGCTGCTGCACACAGAAGGTTTTTCATCTTAATGCATTTACTATCACTTTAAGGTGAAAAACCTTGAGGCTTTAGAACCACTTTAAGCTTTAGCATTGTATCCTCCAAAAGATATAAGGAACTGGTACAAAGTTCAGCCTGTTGGTGCCCACCAAAATCTGAAGTATCAATACTATGTGGAATATGCTTTTATAGAAATGATATTCATAAAGGTGTTAGCATTTAATATCATAACAATACACATAGGTGTCACACTGTATACATGGATGATAAATAACTGTTTTCACCATGTCTGACCAACATTAAATGCCAGCTCTTTGGGGATTTCAACATTTTCCTCTCTAGTCACAATATTATACGTATTAAACAAACTACCATTCCCTACTTCCTTTTATCCTAACCAAATTCTCACTAAGTAGCTGATCATTTGCAGCTTACACTTTGCTGATCCTTTATTGGCAATATACATTACTTTTCATTTTCATACTGTAACAAATTTTAAAGTGAGAAACTCTGGTTTAAAAAAAAAAACGTATGTATTCCAAATTCAAAAAAGTACATTCAATTGCTGTCAGCCTACTCCTAATCTTCCAATGCTGCTGTGATCTGACATCATGTGGCTGTATTTGTTCTCCTTGGTCCCATTCTATGTAGCAATGTAGCCACACTCTCTTAGTCACTACCAAGATGGACTATCACTATGGGATTTGTAGTGTACATAGAACAGTGCTCATGACTGCAACAAACGTGCATTGCTCATTCCTAATGGAAGTGAGGGGGAAAAGGAGAAAGATTTGGGATTTCATGGAGGATGCTACAAGGAGGCATAAAAACAAAGTAAAAAACAATTTCATAAAAAATACATTATTGGGCCATTAAGTAGTGGATGTGTATGGCGTGTTTAGGAGAATAATGACATAATTTAGTGTCACTTTAACGGCTTCAGCTCAGGAAGATTCCCCCCCCCCCCCCCCCCCTTCCTGACCAGAGCACTTTTTGTGATTCTGCACTGCCTCGCTTTAAATGACAATTGTGCGGTCATGAGACATTGCACAAACAAAATTGACACCCTTTTTTTCCCCACAAATAGAGCTTTCTTTTGGTGGTATTTGATCACCTCTGCGATTTTTATTTTTTGCTCTATAAACAAAAAAAGAGAGACAATTTTGAAAACAAAGCAATATTTTTTACTATAATAAATATTCCCCAAAAATATATAAAAAAAACAAATTTTTTCCTCAGTTTAGGCCGATATGTATTCTTCTACATATTTTTGGTTAAAAAAAATCGCAATAAGAGTATATTGATTGGTTTGTGCAAAAGTTATAGCGTCTATAAAATAGGGGATAATTTTATGGCATTTTGTGGAGGACACATCGGACACTTTTGACAGTATTTTGGGACCATTGTCATTTATACAGCGATCAGTGCTATAAAAATGCACTGATTACTGTGTAAATGACACTGGCAGGGAAGGGGTTAAACACTAGGGGGGCGATCAAGGGGTTAAGTGTGTCCTAGGGAGTGATTCTAATGCCCTGTACACACGGTCGGATTTTCCGACAGAAAATGTGTGATAGGACCTTGTTGTCGGAAATTCCGACCGTGTGTAGGCTCCATCACACATTTTCCATCGGATTTTCCGACACACAAAGCTTGAGAGCAGGATATAAAATTTTCCGACAACAAAATCCGTTGTCAGAAATTCCGATCGTGTGTACACAAATCCGACGGACAAAGTGCCACGCATGCTCAGAATAAATAAAGAGATGAAAGCTATTGGCCACTGCCCCGTTTATAGTCCCGACCTTCGTGTTTTACGTCACCGCGTTTAGAACGATCGGATTTTCCGACAACTTTGTGTGACCGTGTGTATGCAAGACAAGTTTGAGCCAACATCCGTCGGAAAAAATCCTAGGATGACAGGGAGCAGTGATCTCTGTCATGTCACAAGGCAGAACAGGGAAATGGCTTGTTTACATAGGCATCTCCCCATTCTGCGGCTCCGTGACATGATCGCCGGGACACCGGCGGACATCGAGTGCGCAGGTCCCGCAGGCACAGTCACGCTGAAAGCGTCAGACGCGCACGCGAGCCCGCTAGCCCCGCCAATTAAAGGGGACGTACAGGTACGCCCATTTGCCCACCTCTGCCATTGTGCCGACCTATATCAGTGTGCAGCGGTCGGCAAGTGGTTAAACTCATTAAAAAATCCTAAACATTTTTACCTTAATGCATTCCTTGCATTAAGGTAAAAAAAAGTTTAGGCATCAGTATCTCTCCCCACACACACTTTGCTTGCCTGAGTCCTCATACGATCCAGCACTGTGCCCGTCTACAGCTCTTCTCACTCCTCACTTCCTGATCTCACAGGCTTTACTGGGGCAGCTGGAGCCATTGGCTGCTGTTGCTGTCAATCAAAACCAGTGACAAAGTAGCAGAGGGAGGGACAGATACAGATAGCAGAGGAATGAGGTAGCAGACAGAAATTACACTTAGTGTTCTTGATTGAGACAAGTACACACTATAGAGAAATATGCTTTGTTCATATTTCATGCCGGAGGTTTACAACTGTTGTTATAGTGGTAAGATTTGAGTTTTGTTTTTCTTTTGTATCTGTTTGCATCTTACATATATTTTTGTGGTTTTATCATGTATCTTTCTTGTTTATATTTCAGCATAAGTTCATTATCTAGGTTCAAGTATTTACATGGCGTACAGGGGGCTGAGGAAGCTGAGACACATGTTTTTTGTTTTTTTTTACATTTCTTCAGTTGCTTCCTGGTTTCTGGTAATGCAGGCATACATCCCAGGAGTCTTCATGGGTATTTTTTCTTTCATCTGGGGAGGAGGTTAGTAAAACCCTCTGCCTGCATGCTTGGCCTAAGGGCAGATGGATTCCAAGAAGAAAATGCTACATTTACATCATCTGCCCTTATTTAATATGGCCGTGTTTAGAAATGCTTGGGGGGATTCAAAGTGATTTCTCAACAGAATAAAGCATGAAGACATGGATGGATGGTGAGTGAGTTTGCTTTGAATATTAAAAATTTATTAAATAGTGTTTTCAGTTTGTGGTGCTTAAATACAGTTTAGTTCCAGTTTATCACACCACTAAGAAGTAAATCAGCCATTATATATTCAATTAACCATAATGAAAGTATCACCATACTGTGTTACTATAGAGATATATACAATGTCTTGAAAAAGTATTCCTTGACATTTTTCACATTTTGTCATGTTACAACCAAAAACGTAAATGTATTTTATTGGGATTTTATGTAATAGACCAACCCAAAGTGGCACATAATTGTGAAGTGGAAGGAAAATGATGAATGGCTTTCAATTTTTTTTACAAATAAATATGTGAAAAGTGTGGCCTGCATTTGTATTCAGCCCCCCTGAGTCAATACTGTTGAACCACCTTTCACTGCAATCCCAGCTGCAAGTCTTTTTGGGTATGTCTCTACCAGCTTTGCACATCTAGAAAGTGACATTTTTGCCCATTCTTCCTTGCAAAATAGCTCAAGCTCTGTCAGATTGGATGTAGAGCGTCTGTGAACAGCAATTTTCAAGTCTTGCTAAAGATTCTCAATTAGTTTTAGGTCTGGATTTTGAGTAGGCCATTCTAATGCCGCGTACACACGGTCGGACTTTTCGTCTACAAAAGTCCAACGGACGCTGACGGACTAAAGCTGGCTGGTAATCCGATCGTGTGTGGGCTTCTCCGGACTTTCAACGGACTTTTTTAGCCTCAAATCCGACGGACTTTAGATTTGAAACATGCTTCAAATCTTTACGTCGTAAGTACGACGGACCCCGAAATCCGCTCGTCTGTGTGCTAGTCCGACGGACAAAAACCCATGCTAGGGCAGCTATTGGCTACTGGCTATGAACTTCCTTATTTTAGTCCGGTGTACGTCATCACGTACGAATCCGTCGGACTTTTGTGTGGTCGTGTGTAGGCAAGTCCGTTCGTAAGAAAGTCTGCCGCAAGTCCGCCGAAGGTACGTCGGAAGTCTGTCGGACAGGCTGTCGGACTTTTGTAGACGAAAAGTCCGACCGTGTGTACGCGGCATAACACATACGTACAAAGGCTGGCTGAAGGCTAGCCTGCATTTGTGGGAGGAGTCTGAGAGGGCTATTTAAGCCTCCTCCTCTGTCAGGTCAGGACTCGTGGGCGTTCCGGGTTCAGTAGGGGCGGGGCCTACGCGCCACTTCCGGATCGATTGCAAGATGGTGGCGGTGCCTCTCTCGGTGCTTCACCAAGGAGTTCACCTCTCCACCCACCTGGTTCCCCCTTGGCACCCACATTCACGGGTCCCCGCTTCTCTTGGTATTTCAGCAGGAGGGGGGGGGGCAATCGGCCGCCCGCCCGCCGACTCCTCTCCCAATGCAATGCAGCTCCATGAGGGAGCCTCTTGCCAGCCAGCTCCTCTCTCCCCTTACCAGCTTGCTTCGGGGGGGGGGGAGCTGCCGACCGCTTCTCTGGGTATTGAGGGTGGGGGGATGTCCAGCCAGCTGCCTGCTCCGCTGCACACGGCACCACGGGGGGGGGGGCGCTCGCCCGTTTTTCTCGGTGATCATGCAGGGGGAGGGGGGCCGTCCATCCTCCACCCACCCTCCTTCCCCTCGGCGGCAGCCAGTCAGGTACGGCCCGCCCGCTTCTCCCGGCGAGCATGCCGGGGGAAGGGAGGGGGGCCATCCGTCCTCCACCACCCTCCTTCCTTCCCCCTCGGCTGCAGCTGGTCAGGCGCTGCCCGCCCGCTTCTCCCGGCGCTCATGCAGGGGGGAGGGGGGCGTCCTTTCATCCTCCACAGCTCCGTGTGGGCAGCCCGCCCGTTTCTCCCGGAGCTCATGCCGGGGGAGGGGGGGGGGACGTCCTTCCATCCTACACAGCTCTACATGGCCAGCACGCAGCCCGGGCTTCTCCCGGCGCCCGTGGGGGGGGTGCGTCACGGCTGTCCATCATCTTTCACCACACCAACTTCCCTAGGGCTCAGTTTGGGGGGGGGTCGTCTGTCCATCCTCCACCTTCGCTGGGCCCAATTCCGCATGGTCGGGGGGGGGTGCGCCACCCGCTTCTCCCTCATCCCTGTGTGTCTTGCCAGCGTGGGGGGGGCAGCCGCCCGCTTCTCCTGGGGGGGGGGGCGGGGCGTCTGTTCGTCCATCTTGTATCCACTCACCCGCCAGTTCACCTCACCTCCCTGGAAGTCACTCCGTGCATCACGGAGGAATCACCCGCACGCTTCCCGGTTCTCATGGGGGGGGGGGTGCTCACCCGCCTGCTCACTTCCCGGTACTCACATGGGGCATCATGGGAGGGGGGAGATCCCCGCACGCCTCCCGGGCATTCACCGCTTCAGGCACCAGTGTTTTATCATGGCGTTTCGGCCCCAGGATTTCTGTCATAGCGCTTCAGCCTCAGGTTTCCGTCACAGCGTTTCTATCTAGGCGTTTTGGTGTCAGCGTCTTGCTATCATAGCGCTCCTGTCGTAGCGTTCTGGTCATAGCGTTTTCTGCCTCAGCAGTTCTGTCGCAGCATTCTCCCCCAGCATTTCTTTCAGGGTGTTCTGCCCCAACATGTCTGTCGTCACATTCAGCCCTGCATTTCTGTCATGGCGTTTCCGCCCCAGCGTTTCTGTCATGTTCAGCCAGCATTTCTGTCAGCATTTATACCTCAGCATTTCTGTTACAACATCCAGCATTTCTGTCTTAGCATTCCGCCCCAGCATTTCCATCATTAGCGTGTTACCCCGGCATTTCGGTCTCAGCGTTTGTTTTAGCGTTTCTACCCCAGGATTTCCGTCTTAGCGTTCTGCCCCAGGTTTTTTTTTGTCTTAGCGTTCTGCCCCAGGATTTCTGTCTTAGCGTTCTGCCCCAGGATTTCTGTCTTAGCGTCCTGCCCCAGGATTTCTGGCCTTAGCGTTCGGCCCCAGGATTTCTGTCTTAGCGTTCGGCCCCAGGATTTCTGTCTTAGCGTTCGGCCCCAGGATTTCTGTCTTAGCGTTCGGCCCCAGGATTTCTGTCTTAGCGTTCGGCCCCAGGATTTCTGTCTTAGCGTTCGGCCCCAGGATTTCTGTCTTAGCGTTCGGCCCCAGGATTTCTGTCTTAGCGTTCGGCCCCAGGATTTCTGTCTTAGCGTTCAGCCCCAGGATTTCTGTCTTAGCGTTCTTCTCCAGCATTTCTGTCACAAACGTTCTTCTCCAGCATTTCTGTCGCAACGTTCTTCTCCAGCATTTCTGTCGCAACGTTCTTCTCCAGCATTTCTGTCACAACGTTCTTCTCCAGCATTTCTGTCGCAACGTTCTTCTCCAGCATTTCTGTCATAGCGTTTGGCCCCTGCATTTCTGTCATAGCGTTCTGCCCCTGCATTTCTGTCACAGCGTTCTGCCCCTGCATTTCTGTCACAGCGTTCTGCCCCTGCATTTCTGTCACAGCGTTCTGCCCCTGCATTTCTGTCACAGCGTTCTGCCCCTGCATTTCTGTCACAGCGTTCTGCCCCTGCATTTCTGTCACAGCGTTCGGCCCCTGCATTTCTGTCACAGCGTTCGGCCCCTGCATTTCTGTCACAGCGTTCGGCCCCTGCATTTCTGTCACAGCGTTCGGCCCCTGCATTTCTGTCACAGCGTTCGGCCCCTGCATTTCTGTCACAGCGTTCTACCCTCGCATTGCTGTCTCAGTGCACAGTCTCTGCATTTCTGTCAAGGCGTTTCTGCCCCAGGTTTCGGTCACCGCATGGCTGCCCAAGATTTCTGTCATAGCGTTTCTGCCCAGTATTTCTGTCATGGCGGCATTCTGCCCCAGCATTTCTGACTTGGCGTTCAGTCTCAGCTTTTCTGTCTTGGTGTTTCTACCCCAGGTTTTTATGTCATTACACTTCTGCTTTAGCGTTCTGTCATAGCGTTTCTGCCTCAGGATTTCGGTCATGGCATTTCTGCCTCTGCGTTTCTGCCCCAGGAGTTCTGTCATGGCATTTCTGCCTCTGCGTTTCTGCCCCAGGAGTTCTATCATGGCATTTCTGCTTCTGCGTTTCTGCCCCAGGAGTTCTGTCATGGCATTTCTGCTTCTGCGTTTCTGCCCCAGGATTTCTGTCATGGCATTTCTGCCCCTGCGTTTCTGCCCCAGGATTTCGGTCATGGCATTTCTGCCTCTGCGTTTCTGCCCCAGGATTTCTGTCTTTGCTTTTCTGCCTCAGCATTTCTGTCATAGTGTTCTGTCATAGTGTTTTTGCCCCAGGATTTCTGTCATTGCATTTCTGCCCCAGGATTTTAGTCTCAGCATTTGTCATTACGCTCTGCCCAGGGTTTCGGTTCTCACGTTCCTGCCTCAGCTTTCAGTTTCAGCATTCCTGTCGTAGGGTTTTCTGTCAACATTGCGGTCAGTGCGCTTCTGCCCCGAGATTTCTGGCATAGCCTTTCTACTTCAGTGTTCAAGTCTCAGCATTCCTGTCACAGCGTTTCTCAGAGGGGTGTTGTTGTTCAGTCACGGCATACTTCGGTAGCTGGTTTTATCTTCGTTGTTTGTCATGTCTCATTGTATCTTTGTTCATGTTTGTACCTGGGTCAGTTAGCTAGGGCTCACATGTCAGGATCTGTCACGTCTACAGATCCATACGGGCTGAGGTTTCGTTTGTTAATGATTGTTGACCACAATCTTCTCGCCTGTATAACATACGTCATACGATGCACGTTCATTCACCACACCTGTACGATTACCCACCACGGTCTGTGGGTACACCAGCCCTGAGTTTTCAGTTAATTACCTGTCTCTGCGCAGCAGGTTACTCGGGCTCAGTCACTACTTACACGAGGGGGGGGGGGTGGTCCATCATCAGCTTCATTCACGCGCAGTGGTCTTGACATTTCTGCTCATGTTCTCATACTTGGGTAGGCTCAGAGGGGGATTGCTGTTCTCTTGTATTGTTGACTGTCATTTCTCTTGTTCATGTTCTCAGGTGGGCTGCATTGGCAGCCATCATCCCCTTGTTGGTCCTTAAGTGGTAGGTTTGGGCAAACGTCGTCATGATTCTGGATTCTACGATATCTTGTCTAGGATGTGGCCTGGAAGACTGCTCAGGGACGTCAGTCCAGTCATTTTTTCCGTTCCCCAGCCGGTGTCAGGTAGGGGGGTTTCAGTCACTTTGGGGTATGACTGTTTCAGGCCATGGGACTTATTTCCCCGGTGTGGAGTCTGGCCCTCCTTCCTCGGTTCAGGATTCAGACTCTGCTGCAGCACGACCTGATCAAATCGGGTGGGACCAGCATTCGGTGTCTGGCATGGTTTCTCCACGTTGTCAGTGCTTATTGCCTTAGGGTTTGGGCCTCAACCACCTACTCCATCACATCCTTCAGGTATTTATCATTTTGAACTCCTGCCAGTTGTCCTTTGGCACTTACCCTCGCTCTTTCCCATACCAGTTTGGGTAGGCCAGGGCTTGGGGGAGGGTTTCACGGAGCACTTCCGAGGGTCTGGTCGAAGTTTTGATCTTCTCGGCTATCATTTTGCAGGGGCTCCTCGGGACAACCATGGCTCCCCTTCCCCCACGCATCCTCTCATTCACAGTAGTTCATTCTCATGTCTGGGTCGTCTCGGGCTCCAGGCTCTGTCCAATCGTTCATGGGACGTTTCGTTGGGTTCTGGGTAGCTTCGCAGGTCTACAAGAGGTTCTGTCTCATCACCGAGTCGGGGGTTTCTCCTGTCATAACGGACACTTATCAGTTACATACTGTTGCCATCCGGGCAAGAACTACTCCACTTGATGGATTGTTACCTCCCCTTTTTCACCTAAATTTGTGTCTTTTTGCCCTCTTTTCAGGCATACTGACCAGCCAGGCCAAGGCACACCTCAGGCCTTGGTGCTTAGGAGTATCACTTTCTAACTCGAAGACTCTGACTACAAGTACAAAGGCTGGCTGAAGGCTAGCCTGCATTTGTGGGAGGAGTCTGAGAGGGCTATTTAAGCCTCCTCCTCTGTCAGGTCAGGACTCGTGGGCGTTCCGGGTTCCCACCCACCCGTTTCCCCCAATATTCATACTTATTCATATTACTTTTCTTACATTCAGGGTATGCCCTCTTTTCAGGCATACTGACCAGCCAGGCCAAGGCACACCTCAGGCCTTGGTGCTTAGGAGTATCACTTTCTAACTCGAAGACTCTGACTACAAATATGCTTTGAGATAAACCATTCCATTGTAGCTCTGGCTGTATGTTTAGGGTCGTGGTCCTGCTGGAAAGTGAACCTCTGCCCCAGTCTCATGTCTTTTGCAGACTCTAACAGGTTTTCTTTTACGATTGCCCAGTATTTAGCTCCATCCATCTTTCCATCAACTCTGACCAGCTTCCCTGTCCCTACTGAAGAAAAGCATCCCCACAACATGATGCTGCCACCACCATGTTTCACGGTGGGGATAGTTTATTTAGCGTGATGTGCAGTGTTAGTTTTTTTGTCACACATAGAGTTTTGCTTTTAGGCCAAAAAGTTACATTTTGGTCTCATCTGACCAGAGCACCTTCTTCCACATATTTGCTGTGTCCCCCACATGGCTTCTCGCAAACTGCAAACAGGATTTCATATGGCTTTGTTTCAACAATGGCTTTCTTCTTGCCACTTTTCCACAAACACCAGAGTGCACGACTAAAGCCCCATACAAATTAACAAATTTTCTGCTGATTTTTGTCTTCAGATTTACCTAAACCATGTAGTGCAAGGGCCTGCCTTATTGTATACAAAGTGAAACTCCTATGGTTTCACCTCATAATATATGGTATTGGTAAATCTGAAGGAAAAAACAGCAGAAAATCTGACAGTGTGTATGGTGCTTAATAGTTGTCCTGTGGACAGATTCTCCCACCTGAGCTGTGGATCTCTGCATCTCCTCCAGAGTTACCATGGGCCTCTTGGCTGCTCCTCTGATTAATGCTCTCCTTGCCTGGCCTGTCAGTTTAGGTGGACGGCTATGTCTTGGTAGGTTTGTAGTTGTACCATACTCCTTCCATTTTCAGATGATGGATTGAACAGTGCTCTGTGAGATGTTCAAAGCTTGGGGTATTTTTTATAACCTAACCCTGCTTTAAACTTCTCCACAACTTTATCCCTGACCTGTCTGGTGTGTTTCTTGGCCTTCATGATGCTGTTTGTTCACTAATGTTCTCTAACAAACCTCCGAGGGCTTCATACAACAGCTGTATTTATACTGAGATTAACTTACACACAGGTTGACTATTTGCTAATCAGGTGACTTCTGAAGGCAACTGGATCCACTAGATTTTAGTTAGGAGTATCAGAGTAAAAACCATTTATCATTTTCCTTCCACTTCACAATTATGTGCCACTTTGTGTTGGCCTATCACATAAAATTCCAATAAAATACATTTACGTTTTTGGTTGTAACATGACAAAATGTGGAAAATTTCAAGGGGTATGAATATTTTTTCAAGCCACTGTATATCCTAGTCCGTCCTGTGTGACTCCTTGATACTTTTGTACTTTTGTCTTTATGCTGTATGCCCCTACAGCATACCTTCCAACCGTCCTGGATTCCCCAGGACCATCCCAGGATTTCAAGTAAATTCTGGTGTCCTGCGAATCTGGGCTGAATCCCGCAGTGGGACCCAGTGCCAGAACTAGTTCTCGCACTTGACTCCACTAATCCCCCTGTCAGGTGCGTGTTGCGCTGTGCTGCAGCTGGCAAGGCTGAGACTCGCTCAGTCCCCAGCAGTCACCCCACCTTCCCTGCCCACTCACCCACCCACCAGCTCGCCCGCCCACTCTACAACCTGCAGAATGGAAGAGGAGGTAGGCTAGGCCTGCTCCACTTTCTCCCCATGTGTCCCTGTGCCCTCCCACATCCTCCGGCATGCTGCCAGTCTGTGCCTGTAAAGGGATTATGTGGGCGGGAATTGAGACCAGCCAGCCTTGGGTGAGTAGGCAGCCTGTGACTGAACTCACCTCTCTCTCTCTTTGTTCCTTCCACATAAAAATAGGGATCCTTCCATGTACCATATTGATCCTACCTGCCTTCCATGTGCCATAGTGATTCTTCTTTCCTGCCATCCATGTGTCATAGTGATCCTTCCTTTCATGTACCATACTGACCCTTCCTGCCTTCCATATAACATATTGAGCCTTTCTGCCTTCCATGTACCACAGTGATCCTTCCTGCCTTCCATGTGCCATAGTGATCCTTCCTTCCTGCCTTCCATGTACCATAGTGATCCTCCCTGCCTTCCATATGCTACAGTGATCCTTTCTGCCTTCCATGTACCATAGTAAACATTCCTGCTTTCTATGTATCATAGTGATCCTTCCTGCCTTCCATATGCCATAGTGATTCTTCCTCCTTCCATATGCCATAGTGATCCTTCCTGCCTTCCATATACCATAGTGATCCTTCCTGCTTTCCCTGTACCATAGTGATCCTTCCTGCCTTCCATGTGCCATAGTGATCCTTCCTACCTTTCAGGTGTCATAGTGATCCTTCCTGCCTTCAATGTACCATAGTGATTCTTCCTGCCTTCCATATACCATAGTGATCCTTCCTGCCTTCCGTGTGCCATAGTGATCCTTCCGGCCTTCCCTGTACCATAGTGATCCTTCCTGCCTTCAATGTACCATAGTGATTCTTCCTGCCTTCCATATACCATAGTGATCCTTCCTGCCTTCCATATACCATAGTGATCCTTCCTGCCTTCCGTGTGCCATAGTGATCCTTCCGGCCTTCCCTGTACCATAGTGATCCTTCCGGCCTTCCCTGTACCATAGTGATCCTTCCTGCCTTCAATGTGCCATAGTGATCATTCCTGTCTTCCAGGTATCATAGTGATCCTTCCTGCCTTCCATGTACCATAGTGATCCTTCTTGCCTTCCATATACCATAGTGATCCTTCCTGCCTTCCCTGTATCATAGTGATCCTTCTTGCCTTCCATGTGCCATAGTGATCCTTCCTGTCTTTCAAGTGTCATAGTGATCTTTTCTGCCTTCAATGTACCATAGTGATCATTCCTGTCTTCCAGGTGTCATAGTGATCCTTCCTGCCTTCCATGTACTGTAGTGATTCTTCCTGCCTTCCATATATCATAGTAATCCTTCCTGTCTTCCATGAGCCATAGCGATCCTTCCTACCTTCCATATGCTATAGTGATCCTTCCTTCCTGCCTTTCACATGCACCATAGTGATCCTTAGGCAAAAAGATTATAGCTTTATTACTTACAGAAATCAAACACATGAATCAAACTAAGAAAAAACACCTTCTATCACCATAAAAAAACAAAAAAAACCCATAGTGATTCTTCTTTCCTGCCATCCATGTGTCATAGTGATCCTTCCTTCCATGTACTATAAGACCCTTCCTGCCTTCCATATAACATATTGAGCCTTTCTGCCTTCCATGTACCAGAGTGATCCTTCCTGCCTTCCATGTGCCATAGTGATCCTTCCTTCCTGCCTTCCATGTACCATAGTGATCCTCCCTGCCTCCCATATGCTACAGTGATCGTTTCTGCCTTCCATGTACCATAGTAAACCTTCCTGCTTTCTATGTATCATAGTGATCCTTCCTGCCTTCCATGTGCCATAGTGATTCTTCCTCCTTCCATATGCCATAGTGATCCTTCCTGCCTTCCATGTACCATAGTGATCCTTCCTGCCTTCCAGGTGTCATAGTGATCCTTCCTACCTTCCATGTGCCATAGTGATCCTTTCTGCTTTCCCTGTACCATAGTGATCATTCCTGCCTTCCATGTGCCATAGTGATCCTTCCTGCCTTTCAGGTGTCATAGTGATCCTTCCTGCCTTCAACGTACCATAGTGATTCTTCCTGCCTTCCATATACCATAGTGATCCTTCCTGCCTTCCGTGTGCCATAGTGATCCTTACTGCCTTCCCTATACCATAGTGATCCTTCCTGCCTTCAATGTGCAATAGTGATCATTCCTGTCTTCCAGGTGTCATAGTGATCCTTCCTGCCTTCCATGTACCATAGTGATCCTTCCTGCCTTTCATATACCATAATGATCCTTCCTGCCTTCCCTGTACCATAGTGATCCGTCTTGCCTTCCATGTGCCATAGTGATCCTTCCTGCCTTTCAGGTGTCATAGTGATCCTTCCTGCCTTCAATGTACTATAGTGATCATTCCTGTCTTCCAGGTGTCATAGTGATCCTTCCTGCCTTCCATGTACCCTAGTGATTCTCCCTGCCTTCCATATATCACAGTGATCCTTCCTGTCTTCCATGAGCCATAGTGATCCTTCCTACCTTCCATATGCCATAGTGATCTTTCCTTCCTGCCTTTCACATGCACCATATTAATCCTTAGGCAAAAAAGATTATAGCTTTATTACTCACAGAAATCAAACACATGAATCAAACTAAGAAAAAACACCTTCCATCACCATAAAAAAACAAAAAAAACAAAAGATGCATCTGGACGCCACACTCACATCCATACAACCCACAAAGTACATATGGAAGTACTAAATGTGTAATGTAAAGGACTGTATTTAGATTCCACTAATGGATGTCCTGAAGTGTTATAAAACATCCACAAGGGGAAAATAAAGGACCCAGGCAAAAGAAAAAAGTTCAGGCATTAAAGTGCGTTAAACCCAGAGCTAATGGCTAAATAGCCATGAAATATCACTCCAAGAAAGTGCATCTGGATGTAATAAATATAAAGTGCTGGGGGATACAGCAAACAGACTGGGAGGCAAAAATGACTGGCAGACATTGAGTGTATCACAATAGTCTAGTAAATGAAATTCTGAAGAAAATTCAGATAGATCAGTCTGTACATAAAGGCTCCATGCACACTGGAGGTCATAAACGGCCGTTTTTTGGAGTTTGGGTGTTTTTTTTTTAACAGCCCATAAACTCAACTCCATGTTATCCTATGTGTTCATGCACACATGGACGTTTTTTAGCTTTTATCAGCAGTGGAGTTTATGGGCTGTTCTCTGAACACCATAAAATCGCATTGCATAAACGCGCATTAATTAGCGTTCAGCGTTCTATTTTTTCAATGCATTGTGCGAGTTTGGGAATGCATTGTGGGGTTTTTGGAGTGTCCTCTGTGTATTTTTATTAAAAACACCCATAAACGCTAACACTAAAAAACGTTCATAAACGCTAGTACAAAACGCTGTTCAGATCGCATTTTTCAACCAGTGTTTTCTGCCAGCAATCTGACCTCTAGAAAAAGCTTCTCCAGTGTGCATGGAGTCAAAGCGTGGACTGACTATGTCTATTAGCAGAAATCAGCTAAAGTCACATGAGCCACAGCAAGATCATATAGTTGAACAAATGGAAGCAAGGCAAACATGGACAGGGAGACAGCAGCATGTAGTCAAGCAGTGGCAAGTGAAGCAGAGCAGACACTGTATCAGGCCCCAATCTCCCATCCGGGATAAGCAGCCACAGCAGAGGGAGAAGCGAAGTGCAGTGTAATGCAAACCACAATGGGAATAATAATCATCAGCGTGTCGACTTCCAAAGTCTGCTAACAGGATAAATAGCCAAAGCTAGTGCATAAATAGCATACATCGGCAATTCCTCCTCATGACAAATCTAGCCGTTTCACCGTATGCCAGATCCGTCCTTGTTGCTCGGAGCATGACGCAGCTGGCCAGTATCTTGCCATCCCCTGTGTGGCAGAAGAGAAGTACATGCAGGGCACCTCAGGGCCTACAGCATCCAGCGCTCCAGCGCTTGTGCACCCAGAGCCGGGTGGAACAGTTGGGGGTGTGATGGCAGGCGTCAGACACACATGGGCATGATGTCAATTCAATTTGCCAGAAACACCAGCTTCGTCAGGACGTCATAGCCATCCTTCCTCCTTTCCATGTACCATAATAATTCCTCCTTAATTTCTTCCATTTATAGTAGTGATCCTTTCTGCCTTACATGTGTCATAATAATAATCCTTCCTGCCTTCCATGCACCATAGTGATCCTTCCTGCCTTTCATGTACCATAGTGATTCTTCCTGCCTTCCATATACCATAGTAATCCTTCCTGCCTTCCATGTACCACAGTGATCCTTCCTGCCTTTCATGTGCCATAGTGATCCTTCCTCCCTGCCAAATACTATTGTGATCCCTACCTGCTTTCTTCCATGTACCATAGTGATCCTTTCTTCCTGCCTTCCATGTACCATAGTGATTCCTCCTGTCTTTCTTCCATATACTATAGTGTTAAGTGTAGTTAACTGTAGCGTGTTTGATGCCACCAAGCCGCATGGTACTGCAGTGCTATGCAGTTTGGTGTGGTATTATGGTTTGAAAAAGTAGTGCTTTGCAGACAGCCCCCATTCACTTTAATGGATCATGATCAGTGAGCAGTGGTGCCCGCCAATCGTCAGAGGATAGAATTGCTGCTGCAGCCCTGAAGCAAAGCATCGCCGCTGCAGAATATGTACACCCCTCTTAGCCTCTGCAGCTAAAGGGGAGCACTTGGCAAGGTGTTAAAACCCTATGGTTAAGCTACAGTTTTACCACCCCTACAACCATTGTGTGAATGAGCCCTTATGTAACATATTTCTGACATTTAAGATCAGATTTCCTTCTGATGTTAATTTGTTTCAGCAATGCTGCACTGTATACAGCAACTAGGCTCAGCTTCTGTTTATTCGTCCCTTTTTAAGCCACTCCCAATGTTAGGCCCAACTTGACTAAGACCATCATTTGCTACTATGTGTTACGCGTACTGCAGTACTTATTTTTGGCTCCATCCCAGGGCTCCTCAGGTCCTTCATAATCCTCTATTTTAAAGTGATACTAAAGCCTCTTTTTTTTGTTAATTGTCCTGGAAGGTTCTAACGATGGATGCCAGATGCTGGCTTTAATGGCCTGGCTGTTGAAGCCCAGGTCCTGAGAGATAGGGCCTATCTAATTTGGTTATCCTTTATTCTCATATAGTCTACCATTGTACCTGGAAGGTATTTTTCTTACTGTGCAAGGCAAGGAAATTCCATCCTAGAAAGTTGAATGAACCCTGTTTTTTCTTCAGTCGGATATGGACCATCATTTGGCTTTTATTATCCTCTGTGTCTCAGAATGACCTTATACCCTGTGTCCATTATTGAACTCCAAGAATAAGATTTTACTTTAAGTCAATATCTTGTTTATTTCTTCTAGAAAATATAGTTTTCCCCTTTTTACATCCTTTGTTGCATTTCAGTGCTGCTGATCTCCTCTATCCTGTTTCAGCCACTACATGTCTTTATGCATTTGCGCCAGCTAGAGCTGTATACCATTGCTCAGGGTGGGCTTTCTCATGGTGATTATGAGGGAACACGCCTACACTGCATCTGAGCACCACAAACCAAGAACGCTATTCAATTTGTTTAAAATTCAAATCAAACTCATCCATCCATCCACCAATGTCTCCATGCTTTATTTAGCGATTTTGAGATATCACTTTGAAAAGCACCCCCTAGTATTTTTGGGGGTGGCCATCTTAAGTAAGGGCAGATGATTCATGTAGCATTTACTTCCTGGATTCCATCTGCCCTTAGCTCAGGCATGCAGGCAGGAGAGTGCTTAGCTGAGAAATCCCCTCCTCCCATCCTGAACACTCCTGGGATGTATGGCATCATTTGCCTAGGCCTATAAAGCAGGAAGTAACTAAAGAAATGTAGGAAAAAAGTTTAAAACAAGTAAATGTTATATACTTTACAATCAATTTACTAATGCTAGCAGCATTCAAAAATAGGTAATGTTGATTGGAAGGGCTTAGTTCTGCTTTAACCACTTACCGACCAGCAGCTGCAGTTTTACTGCGGCAGAATGGCACGGCTGGGCAAAACAACGTTATGTAACTATGTTATGTAGGGGCGCCGGCTGCTCTCCCCCCGGAGCCGATGTGAGTGCCTGGTGGTCGCGATCACCACTGAGCTTCTGCGATCGCTGGTGACACACCGAGAACTGGGATCTGTGTGTGTAAACACACAGTTTCAGGTTCTCTGAGCGGAGAAGAGACTGATCGTCTGTTCATACAAAGTATGAACAGCGATCTGTCATCCCCTTTAGACAGTCCCCTCCTCCCTTCAGTTAGAACACAGAGAGGGAACACATTTAACCCCTTCATCGCCCCCCCTAGTGGTTAACCCCTTCCCTGCCAGTGACATTTTTATAGTAATCGGTGCATTTTTATAGCCCTGATCGCTGTATAAATGCCAATGATCCCAAAAATGTGTCAAAAGTGTCCGATGTGTCCACCATAATGTCACAGTCCCGATAAAAATCGCAGATCACCGCCATTATAAAAAATGAATAATAAAAATGCCATAAAACTATCCCCTATTTTGTAGATGCTATAATTTTTGTGCAAACCAATCAATATACGCTTATTGCGTTTTTTTTTTTTTTTTACCAAAAATATGTAAAAGAATACATAGCGGCCTAAACTGAGGAAAAAAATGGGTTTTTTTTAGATATTTTTGGGGGATATTTATTATAGCAAAAGGTAAAAAATATTGTGTTTTTTTTTCAAAATTGTTGCTCTTTTTTTGTTTATAGCGCAAAAAATAAAAACCGCAGGAGGTGATCAAATACCACCAAAAGAAAGCTCTATTTGTGGGGGAAAAAAAAGGACATCAATTTTGTTTGGGTGCAGCGTCGCATGACCGCGTAATTGTCAGTTAAGGCGACGCATTGCCGAATCGCAAAAAGTGCTCTGGTCAGGAAGGGGGTAAAATCTTCCGGGGTTGAAGCGGTTATTGAAGATTGTTAACAGGCAGGTAAATATGTTTTATTATAGAAGAGACATAATGAATTTCTTCTGCAATAAAAAGCCTGCCTGCTCGCATTTTTTTTTTTTTTTTAGTTGACTTCTGCTTTAATACAAACATTGATGAATTAGATGAATGCCTCTGTCTTCTGCTCCACGAAGGGGAGCTAACATTGGGGGAATGTTAATGGACTGATATAGCAGCGGTTGAAGGACTGGAGAGCAAAGAAAGAAATGCAGAGGAATAGAGGAGTGAAACAGAAAAATGAAATGCAAATGAGGTGCAAGGCTATGGGTTTTTAGATAAAAAAAGACTTTAACTAACAACAGAAGAGGAAAATGTTTAACAGATGACAGAAATGAAGTATGATTTCAGCAACTGAGAAAATCTGATTTATAAGACGAGCGCCGTGCTATTATTGTGTGGTAGGCTGGATTTTACTTGTCAAGTAAAAAATTATACAGACAATCGTACCCCTGTGACTGAACCTAGTGCTAATTGGAATACTGTACACCTTTCACTGCAGTCAGATTACTCAGCTGAGTTTCATTTCTAGTCTCAGCTACGTATATATTATAATAGCGTTTCCTTCAGTGGTGTACACAGTAAGCAGACCCACCCATTGGGAGTACATAAAGGAAATGTATAATGTTATGTATAAATGTTATTTATTTAATTTGGTCATTAATGAATTAAAGTGGGATTAAACCCAAAACCAAAAATGTAATATATTGCAGCTTACCAATAATTGGATGTGGTGTCTGCATTAGTTTTGTCTTTTAGTCTTTTTTTCCTCTGGTTTTCACCTGATGATCTAGCTAGTAACACACCTCCTGAATTAAGAGTGTCTCCACACGGGGACACCTTTGAACAGCAGCATTGTCAGTCTTTTAATTCTCATAGTACATTCTCATATGTACTATGAGAATTAAAAGAGAAGTATGGGGTTTGTGTTTATTTGAGAACCATACCTTACCTAGGTAGATGCAGCATCTGTCCCCTGCCGGCTCTAACACTGAGAACCGAGCAATCAAACACAGCCGCTTTCTCGTTTCCCAGAGCTCCCTGAGCAGAAAGCTGGTGACTGTCAGTCACCGGCTCTCTGCTCTGCCCCCCCCTTCCCCCACACTCACTGGAGTGCTGGGCCATGGAGGGGGGTGGGAGCAGCTGGCTCAGGCTCTTGGCGGCTCACTGAGAGGCTGAGCTGGGTGCTGGTCCAGGCATGAGGGTGGATCCTGACCAGATTGTTGCGATCTTTCCCGAGCCTGGACCAGCTCTGTGACATCAGCCGACAGCGGGGGTTCAGCCCTCTGTCTGCTGAAAATGGGTCACAGGAGTGCAGAACAGACTGCACTCCTGTGACCCACAGGAGAAGTACAGCCAAACAAGCTTTGTGTGTACTTCTCCTTCAAATACACTAATAAATTAAAGTCAAACTCCAGCTACAGTGCCTTGAAAAAGTATTCATACCCCTTGAAACTTTCCACATTTTGTCATGTTACAAACAAAAACGCAAATGTATTTTATTGGGATTTTATGTGATAGACCAACACAAAGTGGCACATAATTGTGAAGTGGAAGAAAAATGATAAATGGTTTTCAAAGTTTGTTACAAATAAATATGTGAAAGGTGTGGTGTACATTTGTATTCAGCCCCCTCAGTCAATACTTTGTAGAACCACCTTTCCCTGCAATTACAGCTGCAAGTCTTTTTGGGGATTTCTCTACCACACATGGCTTCTCGCAAACTGCAAACGGGACTTCTTATGGCTTTCTTTCAACAATGGCTTTCTTCTTGCCACTCTTCCATAAAGGCCTGATTTGTAGACTGCACGACTAATAATAGGTAACTCTGCAGCTCCTCCAGAGTTACCATGGGCCTCTTGGCTGCTTCTCTGATGAATACTCTCCTTGCCCGGCCTGTCAGTAGGTGGACGGCTATGTTTTGGTAGATTTGTAGTTGTGCCATACTCTTTCCATTTGTAGTTTCTAGTTGTGCCATGCCTTTTTGATTTTCGGATGATGGTGGATTGAACAGTGCTCCCTGAGATGTTCAATTTTGTGCTGGTCTATCACATTAAATCCCAATAAAATCCATTTACATTATTAGTTGTAACATGACAAAATGTGGAAAATTTCAAGGGGTATAAATACTTTTTCAAGACACTGTAATAATTAACAAAAAGTTTTGTAGATAGAGAAATAGGCAATTCTGAGTCCCAGCATCACACCACAGCTTCTGCTGGTGAGAAGCTACATTCCAGGCCAGTTGTACAACGGTGTAGGATCTCCCTATCACCACTGATCTTGTCATCAAGTCTCTGACACAAAGACGGATGGCACATCATGATCATCCACAGAGACCCCTGGAACTGAACTTTGCTGTAATATTCATCTGGAGGTATCTTTATTAATAACCTATATATATCTGGTACGTGTGCACAATTCCTTCCACCAGGGTTCTTTTTGGGCCCTTTGTGGATAACATCTGTTTGTACTTTGGGTGTATGTACTATTATAAATCTTTTCTTATATAAAGCTTGTATTATTTCCATAGTGGTGTGTATCTATATACTTTTGATTAATGTTATATGTTGGTTGCGGTAGTTTCTCTGCTCCCAATTACTTTGATCATGTTACTGGGTATTTTCCAAGGAAGGGAATCCCCTCTGTTCACAGAGGCCCTGTCCTGGATGATAGCACTGCCAACTTTATTATCAAACAAGAAAGGGGAAGAGGAGGAAGCGCCAGCTCAGTGCAGAGTTTTAGCAATCCATTTAATACTATGTTAAAAATGCACTTATTCAATGCAAGTGAGTATCCAGCTCAGTAGATGGAGGGTCAGTGGAAGGGAGATGTGTCCCAGTCAGTCCATCGATGTAGCACCGTCCGCGGGATGTATTATTCGATGTTCGGCTCCACAGATGTCCTGTGGCCACCAGGAAGTGAAACATAGGATGATACATCCCGTGGACAGTGCTACATCGATGGACTTATACAAATAAATATAGCGCTTGCAAACACAATAAGTGAAAATGTATTAACCAAAAAGAGTCCAAGATACAAAAAGTGAAAATAAAGTCCAAATAAGGTGACTGAAGGTGCTCCAATCCAAAGTGAAGGAAATATAAGGTGCTTCAGAGAAATTCAGGTGTGCAACACCCCCTCATGTATCCCCACTCACCAGATCACAACGGCCCCCAGCTTTTCAGTCTGGTGAGTCATTAAAAGCTTGATAGAGAATCCTGGGATGGTGGATAAGGTTATATGCCTTCAGGTACGGAAATTCTTTAAAGAGTTTCTCAGCCAGAACACAGCAGGTACCAAGTTAAATTAGATGAGTTCAGTATGTGGTGAAAATCGCCAGTCCTGGAGTCTCATAAACGTCCTATTTGGCGTCCTGTTTTCCCTTTGCAGCCTGGGGCACTGGTGTGATCTTACAGGGATCCAGAGGAGGCTGCTTCCTCCAGGCTCCTAGGGCAGTGCACAGGGCTGAGCTTTCTCAGCTGCTTCAATCCCATTCGTCTTTTGGCAGCAAATGCTTTTGCTGAATTGGGGCCGTGCCCTAACCGCTTTGCAGTTGCAGACAATGCATGTGGTTACAGTGTGGTAGTGCAGAACATACAGGGTTAAAACAGGCAATAAAGTGGCAACATATCTCCTCCTCGCCACCTGTCAAACACCTCTAAAAAAGAATCCACTGCCGATCACTTTTCAGATTTGTGGCAATAACAGTGACATGTGTAACGCCGCAAAAGCAGCCATAGATGAAGGTGTACACATACCGCATTCATGGCAAAAATGATCCCCTCTGTTGTGTTCAACAGGCAGTACCACCATGGAACGCAGCCTATTTGAGCAAATCGGGCCATGCTGCAACTGTGTGTAGGCTGTAAGGAGGAGACTCTCACTACCTGTCAAACGGCTCTGAAAAACAGATCGCTTTTTAGAGGCATGGCAATCTTACCCATACATCCAAACCTATGAACAGACCAGGAGAAATTAAGTGTGCAAAATTATAATATGGTTGTTTAGCAAGGAAAATGGTAAGGAAGCCCTGAAATGTGCACTGGTGAGTAGAATGCAGCACAGCACAATGAAGCCACATAGAAACCTGGGAATACTGGTTAACCCTTAAATAAGGTAAATTAACAATATTAACAACAATAAAGGCTCAACTGACAATACTGCATTAGCGAATTTGCAAAGTTGTGGATACCATTAGCAGTTCCATAAATAATATTATTTGCTATCTGATGCTTCCTGTATCTCAGGTTTTCCTTACTCGATATTACTAACCTATTTATATATTAATTTGTTTGCCATCTGAAGTTTCAATATTGCTATATCTTTGTAAAAATAACAGTTTAGATCATCTTACCATGTGGTACGCTATCATAGCCGGCTCTGATCCAGATCGAAGAACTGATTTTGCTCACTATATATAAAGCTATTACTTTGCTTATGATGCTGGGAGAGAACAATAGCAGAGATCAATACTTCATTTATCAGTGCTTGTCCTCTCTTCACAAAAGACCAAATAAACACCATCAACATGCCGTTAACATCTATTGTGGGGGAAAAACAGGAATAACACTTATATCATTGAAGCTGAAACCACTGTGATTTATTTAGCAAAAAAAGAAAAGAAAAGGCTTTCTTAAGCTGCCTCATAAATCCTTATATTTCCATTTTTTTCTTTATTTCTAAAGTGTAACACCATTTTCAACAAACCTCCATCTCATCCCAGATTACTCCTGATCATATTTTAAAACAAAAGTACATACATTTTTATAAAGACATGGGTTCCTCCTAACTGCAATGCCTGCCTGTGGCAAACACCTACAGTATAGCCCCAACTTCGCTGTATTCCCAAATAATGTAATTAATTATATATACACAGGTGGTTAATTTCTGGTAGTATTTTTATGCTCTACCTTTTAATTTTGTTTGCCAGCAGTGTCTTACTATGGCTTTGTACTACAGCTGATCCACCAAGGATTCCAAATTGTAATTGATGGCACTGATTAAAAAGAGAATACAATAATATTGAAAATTTCACCGCTCCCATCCGGTAATTAGCAGAATTATTGAAACAGATAAATGCCTTGGCCCAGCAATGTAGCTGACATTTTTCCATGTGTTCTACCCTCGGCTGAGCAGAACAGCGTTACATTATGCCAGCTGGAAATATGGATCTGACTACTAAGTCTAGTTGGATTGATAGAAGTGTTGGTGCCCTTGCAAAATGATCTCATTCATCCACTCATTGGTTTCAGTCACCACACTTAGCATACCTCACAGCTAGAAAATGTCCCAACTCCTGGAATTTAATCCTGGTAAAGAGATAACAACATCTGTTTTCTCTTTGAATCTCTATCAACATAATTAATAAGTGCAATGAGCATGTATCTTCATTTTTGTGCAAATATTAAACAGATGTTCTGACAGCACAAAATGTACTGTCTTTTTTCTACTTGGTGTCAAAACAATCTGTTGAGCCTTTTGTTCCCTTGGCAGTAACTTACCAATTCTAATTACATACTGGGCATAAATTGTGCTAAAAAAAAAAAAAATGGATGGGAAACATTGGTATTCCTGCAAGCAAGTTTTCTATTAGGACACAGTGATTATTAATAATTTTCATATCTATGCTGGCCAGGCTTCCATAAATTATGTTCATCATGCCATGTTTAACAAGCGTATTTTTATATTAAAACTAAAATTACTACAAGATTCAAATGAGTACAAGATTCAAATGCCTGGGAACTCTGCTGTAGGTTTTGTCCTTAAAGCGAAACTTCACTCTCTCAAGCAACATGAACAATTTTTAAATCTAATGCTGCTAGCCTTATTAAATAAAGAAGAAGGTACGTTATATTTACTTGTGTCGCAGAATCTCTGACCTCTTCCAGCCTAATGAGAACCTTCAAGGCCAAGGATAGCTGGCATCCTTCAATATGTGGTGGGTTGTGAGACAGTGGGTGCAAAGGTGGTAAAAGTCACTGGGCGCCAGACACTTCTTGGATGCACAAGAGGTTTTATTTCTTTGACAGTCCTTTTTATATTTTGCAAGGGAAAGAGGGTTAGGGCCAGGACACCCTTAAGTAGTTGCAATTTCCAATTGCAGACTCTGAGACTTCAACAGGAGGACAGCCGTACAGGGAAAGGCACCAGCAAGGTGCCACTTCTGCACATGCAGGATTGCTGTCTCCTATGGTAACAGTACTTAAACAGTTCCTAACTCAAAGTAATAGTTCTCTCAGTGGTACTACAACTTCTCTTTGTAGTTCTTCAGCCCCTTGAGCTCCCAGTCTCTCACTAGACCCTCTGATTCACTGTCTCTGAATCCTGTGAGCTCCTCAAAGCCTTTGTGGTAGTATCTCCCTCAAGCGTCACCCACACTTCCCTGCTGTGTCCCTAGCTTGGCACTTCGGATACCTTCAAGCTTCACCCCTGCTGACCGGCTCACAAGGCTGCTCTGCAAGCGTCACCTCTACTGGTTGGGTCCCTGACTTGGTCACCGCCTGAAGTTTCCCGATTCTCAACCGTGCCGTTTGGTGAGAATACTGCTCCGGTACTTGCTTCAGTTACTCACTGTGGTCCCTGGTAAAGGCGATTGGCCCCTTAGTGGTGACAGCTTCCCTTCTACCTCTGACCACGACAGGTTCTCTGGTCGGCAGAACCGGCACTTTTGGTTGGACTGCAAGCAGCAGTCCTAACACTGCGCTGCCCTCTTACTTCTGGATATGCCCTCACACAGCCTGGCAGCCTGATGCCCCCAGGATAGGCCCAATCTCCGGCCTAGTAGCCTGGGGCAGACAACACACATCCACCCAGACGGTGGTCTGGGTGGCACACAAGAACCTGGATCACCTGACCTCACCTGAATATGTAGCAGGCCAAGGGATTCAACAAAATCCCTGCCCATTGGCTGAGATACCCCATATACCCATAACCTGACCTTTAGTTGTCCTTCTCAATCTAATACCTCCAAGTGCCCGGCCACCTGGTAGTAGAAGTACAACCAGGCCAAACTTAGGGAGAAGTCAATGGATCCCTAATATGTAACTACAGTAGCTACTCCTGACAAAGAATCTGGAGAGGAGCTCCCTAACTAAACCCCAGGGTGCTACACTTGTTTACATTTTTTTAAAATTTCTTCAGTTATTTCCTGCTTTCTGTGCCTAGGCAAATTATGTCATACATCCCAGGAGTCTTCATTAGGGGAGGGGGGTTTTCTCAGCTAAGCACACCCTCCTGTCTGCATGCCTGAGCTAAGGGCAGACAGATTCTAGGAAGTAAATGCTACATGAATCATCAGCCTTTGATGGCCACGGCTAGAAATTTTAGGGGGGCGATTTTCAAAATGATTTCTCAGCAAAATATGGAAACATAGATGGATGGATAAATATTTTCAATATTAAAAATTAATTAAATGGTGTTTTTGGTTTGTGGTGCTCAGATGCAGTGTAATTCCACTTTAAAGAGGAATTAACAATTAATTGAACAATTAACTCTGGGGGTAATTGAAGGGTTTTCATAAAAAAAACACAGACAGGGTTTGCCCTGATTTATGTATCTGTCAGAGACAGGCACATGAAGTTTTCAGAGCTCAGCACTGAGGTCAGGGTGTTCATAGTTGATACTCTTAACTCAGTGCATACCTCCCAACTGTCCAGGATTCCACGAGACAGTCCTTTCAACAAAATCTAGACCTGGAGCCCAGTGCTGGAATAAGTTCTGACACTTGGCACAACTTGCAGGGGCAGGATAGCACCAGGCACCCAAGGCATGTGTCCCGCATCTACTGTGGGGCGCCCCAGATCCCTGGCACCACAATTGCCTACTCACCCACAATGTCCATCTTTCATCACCTTTCAAAACAATACAGGTCTGAGCTGAGGGAAGCTTCCTCATCCTCCTTCCTCCTTGGCTCTGACATATATCATGCACAAGAGGAGGAGGGGCCTGGGAGATGGGATGCCCCTCCGTATTGAGTCTCATATCTGAGGTTTGTAAGTTTCGGAGGCTGGACGGATTGCACGTGGGGGACACACTGAACTGGGGTGGGAGGGGGGTGGCAGGATGATGTGGAGTATTTATGCTGAGAGGAATGATTTGGGGGGGAAGAATGCAAAAATCTATGCTGAGGGACTGCTATGCATTACATACTCCTGAGACATGCATTCTGTCCATTACATACTTCTGACACTCTATTTTTTTATGTACTCCTAAATCCGGCACTGACTGAAGCACTTGGTGTGTTACATTTCCTAACCCTTGATGTTGTTCCTCACACTGCATGACATCAGAAACCGGAAGTGATGAGGATTTTGTCTTTTTCCATTTTGGTCTGACCCCTGCACACTATGAATTACAGACTCCTGACACCTGCACACTGTGTTATGTATCCCTAAACCCGAATCTACAGCACTCTGTGCATTATGTACTTCTAACTTTTGCACACCTCTGACACTTGCACTCTATCTTACAGACTCCTGAACTACATACACAATATTGTACATTTCATACTTCTCATCAAAGTGTTAATTTTCTCAAAAATTGCAGGTTGACAAGCAGTTCCTGAATATTTTAATGAAGTTCTTCTTTAAGGTAGGCTCAGACAAAGTGTTACCCCTGTCTATTTTCAGTTTGCACAAGAGCATATGTAATGGAAGTGTTTCTTTTTTTTTAAAGGTTGTGCTGAGTTTTATGTGTGTCCATAAGACTC
Source organism: Aquarana catesbeiana (assembly GCF_042186555.1). Taxonomy (NCBI): domain Eukaryota; kingdom Metazoa; phylum Chordata; class Amphibia; order Anura; family Ranidae; genus Aquarana; species Aquarana catesbeiana. The sequence continues at coordinate 220,503,919 of NC_133325.1, read as the reverse complement.
TTGCTTGTGGCACAACAATCAAAGCATATTTTAAAGGTGCAAGGAAGCCCAGATTTAGTTTAACCATGCCTCCTAAGCCTCTCTCACTGTTTACAATTTGGTCACACCCACTGTTCGCCACTCTGCGCCACGCATGCTGCATTACTACTCTTCCTGAGGTGCCCAAAGATTCCTCCATTTTTCTACAATGCAAGAAACACCCCTGCTACTGAGGAAGATCACCCCCTCCTGGCCACCATACTTTACCACACCTAATTTTTGCAGTGGTGTGCTTAGTGCACTGCAGGTAACCATCTCACTGAATTGTCCATCATTCTCAAGCTCCTAAGCGGCAAGAACTTTATTTCCTAAACTGACGTAGGGGGCATTCTGATGGGGACACCGCATGCAAGGGGGAACTCAGATGTGGACACCTGATGTAAAGATGGACTCTGATGAGGACCCCTGATGTAATGGAGGACTCTGTTAGGGACACTTGATATAAGGAGGCACAGGTTCCATTTAGTCATCCTAATCTAATGAAGGCCTAATACATACTAGTGTTCCCTCTTCACTCCTGCACCTCCTCAGATGTTACTTTTAGGTTGTGACTCATGGTACAGAAACCCGCTAAGTTAATGGGTATTGTAGCAAAGCGTCCCGGAAAGAGCCGGGAAAAGTCCTGTTCAGGATTTATATATTTCCCAGGCTCCTCTCATACACATTCAGGGATCTCTGATCCACGATCCAGTTCGGATCTTGGTCCTCTTGTCCAAGCCAATTTAACTCACCTGAGACAGACACCCAATGATTCTGCCTAGGAAGATCAGACAACTTTGGTCTATGAGAGCAAAAGGTTGGTGAAAGCTATTAAGCTGTTTATATGGAAGCTGACAAGCTGTAGGCATGCTTAGCCTGGCAGTGAGGGCCTGTATTTGGTATAGGTAGTGCCGAGACACGGCTAGGTTTTTGTTTGGCTATTTTTGTTCTGTTTATTTTTCTGAAACACTGTACAGCACCTGTATATAAAAGATTTGTATATATCACCAATAAACACTGAACTGTTTGTCACTACCTCACTAGATTTGGTACCTGTGCCTGAAAGACTGCTTATCCCAGGGAGCTTTGTACCTGCTACCTGTCCCCCAGGTTACAGTCTACTCGTTCCTTGCATCTCTGTCACACTGTTGACATTATGCCCTCTGACCTTTTATGCTGCACCCCAGATCAGATAGGCTAGATCCAGCCCAGGGTATGCACCACCTCCCAGCTGCAGGAAAATGACAAAATTTTACATTTAGCATATTTTCAGCTTCTCGCCATCCTAAGGTTCCAAGTCAGAGCTTTGGCAAATAAACAGCACCACTGCATAATGCACTGCAGATACCTATGTATCATTTGATTTTAAGTTAGAGTTCAGCATGCTTTGGGCAGTAACCTTGCCTCACACAGACACCTCCCTCACAGGCAACAAAGAGAATTTCCTTCTGCTGTTACTGTTTTTGGGAACAAAGTCCATATCTGTGCTTTATGTCTAAACAAATCATTGCTTTCCTTTTTCTCCCCAGTTGAACAATAATTTAAATTATTTTATACTTGTCCACATTTTTCACTTCTGTGATTGTACTCGGGGGGCATATCTACCATGAGACAAACAAGGCGTTTGCCTTGGGCGGCACTTTTCAAGGTGGCGGTGCCGCCCCAGGCAGAAGGGACACTGCTACTCTGTTCCCATAGCAGAGCTGGTCTTTCCTCTCTCACTGAGGGCATAGTGGCAGAGGGTGATTCCCTGTCCTCTGCCCAGCACGCTGACATCCCGCAGCAGCTACAATCCGAGCTACCCCCTCAGCACTCGGAGAGCTCTGTGCATTATTATTGTCTCCAGAACTATATCTAGCAGGCTGCTGCATCCATCCGCCGAGCGAGCCCGCAGATTATTAATGACCCTAGAGGCACATTGTGGGGTTACACCGGCTCAAAATCACCAAGCTCTTCCAGGCTGCCCATGTAGAGAATGAATGAGGAGTGCACTGGAGCAGCTGTATAGGTGGGGGTGGGTGAGGAGCAAGCTTCTTCTTCTTCTTCTTTTTTTTTTTTGTAGAGCTCTGACTAATTTTGCAGAGGCATTTACAAGTCGATTGTTTATCTGAGCTGACTGGCGCACACCAGTAATACCAGAGACGTTACTGCCCTACAGTCCACCAGAGACCCCGCATAGGCACCAGAGACCCCCAATAGCCACTTGAGAAGGAAGGAGTGGAAAAAATTTAGATGGGGGGGGGGGGGGGGGGCACTGCCTAGGCCAGCACAAAACCAAAATACACCACTGATTGTACGCACAACCTTTTTATTTCTAAACCTTGTTGTTGCTGTTAATCAATAGTAGTTATTATAATTGTAATAATATAGTATAATAATATAATATTATAATAATAATATTATATATTAATATAATATTATAATAACCTTGCTCAAATCCTGATAAAGTAATAATTCTCACCCTCATCTTCAGCATAAATAAGCAGCTAAATGTATTGTAAATCATGTCATTTGCTGGAGAGTATATACTAAGGCTGGAGAGCTTCTTGGGAGTAGGTCAATGAAAAAAAGAACACAGTAAATGAAGGTGAATTTGTATTTATAGAGCGCCTAGTGTTATCTCTATCTAATAAACTCCAGCTTTATACAGTAAGGAGGAAATCAGAAAAACCAGCTGTAAAAAAGATAATTGGAGTAAGGCCTTGGTCATCACCTATGATCTCCCTTCGTGCCATCCTTTTCCCAGTCCTTATCTATATAAAATGAGTTGTAATACTGTGTACACAATAACGGACCTGGGGGATAGTGGTAAAAATGTAGAAAAAACTGAGCTGAATTGTTATAGAAAATTATTTGAGGATCATACAGTCATGAATTATATAATGTTCTACCTCCATTTTTTTGTCACCTTCACAAATGTCCCCAATATGTCTTTTGCTGTAGATAAAATGGGCATCCACTAAAAAAATGAGAATAAAAAGAAAAATTGGATCTCTTTGCAAGTAATAGGTATTACAACAGAGAAAAGAAAGGTAATTTTTCATTTATTGAAATTTTGTTTTCAAGGGATTTATATCTCAGCTCAGTTTTATATATGGAATAATTACTAGGTAGAATAAAAGGTTTAAAGCCCTAGGCAAAAGTATTACCAATGTTTTAACACTGATCCGATGGACCTTAAGTAGATTTGCTCTTGTAACTTGGGAATAATAAACAGTGCACTTCAATTACATTTAAAAGCTGAACATTAAGGATAGTAAAGATGTTTTATATTGCTGGTGAATGGCGAAGTATAAAAGTACAGTAATAATGGGGAACAAAATAACACATTCTTCAGGTATGTGCTTGCTAAGCGACACTATAGTTCCTGTTCTTTTCTGTGACTGCATTAAATCTAGGGCACTCAGCCAGCATAAATCCAGTTCTGGGAAAAAAAAAAAAGCTAGAGCCATTTTTCTTTCTCCTGCAAGTGAGTTAAACTTTAGCTCACTTTTAGTAAGGTCAAAAGATTTCCATTCTCACAGCTCATATTACCTGAATAATGCATAACAAGTTCACCCAATCTAACGCAAAGGCATTGTAAGTACGTTTTCAGTGCTGCTGTTAAGCTTTGAAAATTAAACATAATTATTGTCATACATTTTCAGTGCAGTTCTTGCAGTCTGGGTTAACTACAGTTACTGTTTGCTAATAGAGTTCACTTAGGTGAAGAGCGAGAGGATGAAAGAGCACCTTGTTTTGGAACAAAGGGGAGGGAGAGTCATTGAGGCACTGCAAATGAAACAGATATTTTTTCATTTATGTGTGGCGGGATATAAATCAAGCAAGGGGGCAGGATGGGAAATTATTTCTACATTGCAGACTTGAAAAAAATGACACATATTAAACCACAAGATTATCTGCACAGGATCTGTATATTTTGCCTATTTTCATATGGGATTCCCTGCATCTTTAACATTTTTATCCACTATACAAAAGATGCTGCAAGTAAGCCACATACCTCCTAGAGTGAAGTTAGCTTAAATAACAGTGTTATAGATTTATCCTAAGGCCCCTTTCACACTGGGGCGGAGGCGGTGTCAGCGGTAAGGCGCCACTATTTTTAGCGGCGCTTTACCGTCGTATTTGCGGAGGTATTCGGCCACTAGTGGGGCGCTTTTAACCCCTGCTAGCGGCCGAAAAAGGGTTAAAACCACACGAAAAGCGCTGCTGCAACAGCGCTTTGCTGGCGGTATAGCCGTGCTGCCCATTGATTTCAATGGCCAGGAGCTGTATACACACCGCTCCTTCACCGCTCCAAAGATGCTGCTAGCAGGACTTTTTTTACCGTCCTGCCAGCGCACCGCTCCAGTGTGAAAGCCCTCAGGCTTTCACACTGAAGAGACAGGAGCGGCTCTTTCAGGGCACTTTGCAGGCGTTATTTTTAGCGCTGTAGCACCTGCAAAGCGCCCCAGTGTGAAAGGGGTCTTAGTCAAAACGCAGGTACTTGACTACATCACTAATATTTTGTATCAGTATTGGGTTGTGGACCTAGGTTTTCTTAAATCCAGCTAAGCATTTAAAACTCATAAAGAAGTTGTACAAGGTAATCCTTGGGTGGTTTAGTACCCACTCTGTTGGCAAGGCCCCTTTCACACTTGTGCGACCTGAAAGTCGTGCGATTTTGCAGCGACTGTGACATGATTAGATATATATCTATCTATATCTATCTATCTATCTATCTATCTATCTATCTATCTATCTATCTATCTATCTATCTATCTAGATATATCTATCTAGATAGATATATCTATATTTTATATAGATATATCTATCTAGATAGATATATCTATATTTATATAGATATATCTATATAGATATATATAATTTTATACAACCAATATAATGGTACTTCAGTAATGTTTATTGTGAAGAATATTAACATCATAAAAACATTAAAATGATCATCAAAGAATTATATCCATATGTAAAATTTCATCCATATCCCATTGACAGCTTCCTTTAGCATAGCCCATAGCTCTGTGACAGTTACATGCATTAATTAACAAGATAAACTCTGACTTAACAGCAAATCACGAGCTCTGTAAAAAGGATAAGGAAGCAGGGTTTGTGTAATCTTGATGTGCTCTGCAGAATATATGTCTACATTGATAAGTGGTGGCAGTATTCTAGAATAACATAACACATTGTTATGGTCTGGTGTAATATCGCATTCAAAATATGTTGTACCTTAAATAACATATTGTGTGTAATTTCCAAACATAATATAAAAATAAAAAAACGATAGATAGATAGATAGATATATATAGATATAGAGAGAGAGAGAGAGAGATATATATATATATAGATATCTATATCTATATATAGATAGATATCTATCTATATATATCTATCTCAGGTACAGTTCTCTCCATTTTCAACCACAGTTAGCCAAACCAGTACCGCAGCACCAATTATTCAAAAGAGATCACCAAGGGCACAGTTGCAGCTGATCTCTGTCCTCCCACTACAACAAATATCAGGGAGTAACAATGAATATGAAGCTAAGAGGTCTCTTTAATCTATGACCAATAAAAACAGGCCCCCAGGACATTAAAACACGGCACTTCATGTCAAGTGCCAGAGGCATCTATCCGTGCACTGCAGATATTATCAAATTTCCTTGGACAGTTTCTGCTTTCATAGATCAATCTATATAGGGGCAGGACAAAAGGCGGTATAAAAGAAACAAATTCAATGATATATCTATCTATTTCCAAGCTTTCAAGGACACCAAGTGAAAGTGCCATGGAACCCATACCCAAGGCCAGATCAAAAGTGGCACTGATAACATCAACCAATGCAGTCCAAAAATAGTGGATAAGTTGGCAGGCTTATATATAACCCCTTAGCGTCGCCTGTATGCACATATGCGGCCACGGCTTGAAGAGGTTATACCAGGGGTGATGCCTGCAGCCGCAGACACCCCCCCGGTACCGTTTTTTAGAGCGAGCAGTTGGCTCTTTAGGGATAACAACCAATGCAGCTAAAAGCCGCTCAGCTGTTATCCTATAGGAGCGGGAGGGGACGTCCCCCCTCCCGCCGCCTTCCGCCGGTTTTCCCAGGCCTCCTGTCCCACCGGGAGACCTGATCCGCGATCTGGCACTTCCGCTGGCTAGGCTGAGACTGGAACAAAGCCGGAAATGGCTTCATTCCAGTCCCCTATGTAAAAACATGGAAGCGACGTCACATCAATGGTGCCGATTTTAAAAAAATGACAGTATTCGGAATCGTCGTTTTTGGCGATCTGAATACTTTGAAGTGCAAAGGAGGGATTTGGGGTCTTTTAGACCCCCGATCCCTGCATAAAGAGTACCTGTCACCACCTATTACTGTAACAAGGGATGTTTACATTCCTTGTAACAGCAATAAAAGTGATCAGCATTTTTTAAAGTGACAATGTAAAAAAATAAATAAAAATAAATAAGAGAAAAATTCAATTTTTAAAGTGCCCCTGTCCCCGCGAGCTCGCACAGAAAAGAAACCGCATGCGCAAGTAGCGCCCGCATATGTAAACGGTGTTTAAATCACACATGTGAGGTTTCGCTGCAATCGTTACAGCGAGAGCAATAATTCTAGCAAAAGACCTCCTCTAACTCTAACCTGGTAACCGTTAATTTTTTTTAAAGCGCTGCCTATGGAGAAGATTTTTATGTACTGTAGTTTGTCGCCATTCCACGAGTATGAGCAATTTCAAAGCATGACATGTTAGTTATATATATTTACTCAGCATAACATCAGCTTTCATATTGTAGAAAGAAATTGGGCTAACTTTACTGTTTAGTTGTCTTTTAATTCATGAAAGTGTCTTTTTTTTGCAAAAAATTGCGTTTAAAAGACCGCTTCGCAAATACACCGTGTGACATAAAATATTGCAACAATCGCCATTTTATTCTCTAGGGTCTCTGATAAAAAATATATATAATATTTGGGAATTCTAAGTCATTTTCTAGCAGAAAATATGGATTTTAACTTGTAAGCAATAAATGTCAGAAATAGGCTTAGGCATGAAAGGGATAAGAAGGTATCCACTGATGCTTGACATCTTGACCATAGATAGCTGGAGGATGGGTACATGTTGTCTAGGCATTGTGGAGTATAGTACTCCCTATTAATACATTTCAACTGAATAAACATATCCTTGGTGGAAATCATTTGAGTGACAAAGGTATGTAGATAGTCTTCCCATATTTCCTCAGTAAGATCATGTATATCTATCACCCATCATTGATACGTACATGTCAGTTTGTGAGAGTAAGATAAATGGAAGACAGTGGCTTCCCCATCACTTTTGATGCGAGTAAATGTTCAAGAAGGTCTAATTCTAAGGTAAGTTGCAATGGGAATTGCACAGAGTTCGCATGTCGTAATTGTAAAAACTCAAGTTATATAATAGGATATATATATTTTGCCTTAAAGTGGTTGTAAACTCCATTCATGAAATTTGACCTAAGCACATCTATCTGTAGTGTTTACTTATCTTTCTCCAAAGCTCTAAGTGCTGTGTCTTTTTTTGTGGCTTCATTCCTCTCTCATCAGCATGATAACTTCTGACAAGTTCTCGGACACATGAGATAACAGCAGCTGAAAATTTGTGTCGGGAAGGGTGCTTAGAGGAAGATTAGTAGTGAGCTTGTCTATTCAGGTTGCAGCTCTGCGAGTTCCTTTGTTCCTCTGCCTATGTGGAGATGTGGAGATGGGGGGGGTGCGCCTTTCCTCAAATCAGCTCTCACACAGTGTAAACTCAAACTCCACACCCACTGCTGAATGAGGAAACAAGATTTCTAACACCATGTGCACTTTCCAAAGAGTGTAGAAAGGGAAAGACAGCAGATAAACATGTAAAACTTATGTAGGGAGATTGTTTTCATCTCTGTGTAGCATCTGAGGCTATTTACTTCACTGGGTATAGGAGAGGGTTTACAATCACTTTAAGGGCATTGAAGTCTTTCAATCTCTCTCCCAGGGTGTAGGGAGCTCTGTATTTTACTTAATGTTGCACCAAAAAAGCCCAGCAGCCAGTGCAGCATAAGATCCCAAAAGGGCTGCTTCCACAGTTACCACAGCGATGTGCGTAGGCTGGGAGAACCACTAGCGGACTGTTACCAAAATGGACACCCAATAATAAAGTATGAATTTTGGGAAGGCCAACCCTCCACCAGTTAGAGGTAACTGCAGGGTTGAACAAGCAATTCTTCTCAGCCCACACTTATGACAGAATGATTCCATCCAAACGGGCAAAGAACAATGTAGGCAGAGGGAAAGAAGTATTTCTAAAGAAATATGAAAACATTGATAAATAAACTATTTTGATAAGATTAATTCTGCCTACAGGGGTTAGTGGTAGGAACTTCCACAATATTCACCTCTGTGAGAGCTGCTTAAATAGGGGTGAGAGATTAAGGTCTTTAGATGTAGAGATATCGCCACTCACTCTATATTTGAACTTGTCAGCCCAACGAAGCGGTGTATTGGTATCATTCCTAGGATGTAAGGGGTTGAGCAGGAACAGAAGGGATTTGTCCCAGTTTATACAAATCCCTGAGAATTAATCAAAAACACCTATAATATGCAGAGCAGCATGAAGGGAGAAGTGAGTGTGCCTCTAATATATAAAAGAGCATAATCCATGTATAGTGACAGTTTTTCTTCTCAAGGACCAATAGTGATACCCTTTAATGAGAGTGCCTCCCTAATCACCTTTGCTAAAGGCTCCAAGGCTAAGACAAATATACTATTACAAAATAAATATTGTAGCGTTGCAAGAAGATGTGCTGCACAAAACAAGTACACATAAAATCCTACATACATGATACATTTCATAAAGGTGACACAATAAAATATATAAAACAAATCCAGGTTAGTGTAACCAAAATCCCGGGGGTGCAAGTTCAATTATATCATAATCATTCACATTCAAAGTAAGTGGAAAAAACTGTTCATATAAAGCAAAGCAAAATCTTGTTCCTGGTGTGTTTAACCAGAATCCCAGTGCTGCAAATCACTTCACAAATAGTGAAAAACACCTACTGTGCTCAAAATGTATTCTCACCTTAAGAATAGACCGATATACTGCAGGTCATACTGTGCCTTCCTGAACACTAGGGGCTCATACAGGTCTCTCAAGTTCACCTTCAGTACTTCTTGTCCCCAATTTCGTAATGTCCCTTTTTGATGGATATATGCAAAGTGGGTACTCAAATCACATAAGAACCACCATAGTGTAATCAGGGCCAGTGCTAGACTATTTTGTGCCGTTGGAAAAACCAGCTACTTGCACACCCCCCCCCCCCCCCCAAAAAAAAAAAACGTGCATGGCGCATGTTCTTCCAAAACGTGTCGCTCCGACTGATGCTGCGGACCATGCGTGCACTCCAGCGCCATCTTGGAAGTGTCTGCATTTAGAGGCACTTTTCCCCTTGTTCTTTGTAAACCTGCAGCTGTGGCTGTGCCCTAGGCAGGTGCCTAGTTTGCCTAGTGGTAGCACCAGCCCTGAGTTTAGTAGTAACAGATCAACTCCTTTTTATTAAATCATAAAATATTATACTCACATTTGTTAGAACATATTACAAGCATGCAATAAAACAATCCAGGTCAGTGACAGACACAGATCATTTCTTACTTCCGGCACCCAACTTCTACATCCCCAATTGCTCAACATCACCTAATGCGTTGGCTTCATCAGAGAAGCAGTCTGCCTCTGTCCAGGCTGCAAGCGCCAAGCCTATGACATCATCACAGGAGAGCCTATCCGTCCATCATATTAAATCTCCCAAAATAATAAGGTTGTCAGTAGAGTAAGCATATACTGTATATAAGAGATTAACAGTAGCTGGTGGAGGTACATAGAGACCTACCAGCACCACCCCCACGCATTCAATAACAGCATGCAGTATAATATATTGGCCATTTGAGTCTATCACAGCAGTTTAAATGGGATTGATTTGTGTATCAAAATACTCACTACCCTGGAGTAATCCTACCCAGAATTTCTTTAGGCTAAGGATTTACTACCCATTAAGTGTATCTCCTGAAAAAGACAAATATGAGGAAAAATAGTCCTTAGGAAATTGGAGTTCAGGCTTCTGGTGTTCCACGAGATTATGTTATAAGAAAACATAGCGAAAATTATTTTAAGAACTGCTGGCAATGGGAGAACTGGGGTGAGAACTGTAGACACTAGAGTAGAATAATAATAATAATAACTGGACATCGGTAGTAACAAGTAATCCATTAGCAAAGACAGGGCTTAAAGACATGGTGATGCTGCATAAAATCAGTAAACATAACAAAAAACCACATGGTCAAAACTGTAAACAAAACCCAATCCCCCCTCCCTGGCAACCCCTATCCAAACCTGGGGAGGCTTGTGTGCTAAAACTAAACATTGTGGAAACCACCTAGGTGAGTGTAAGTGCAAGATGTGAAAAGCTAACCACAAAAGTATCTTAGGAGAGGTGACGCTGTCTGGCTAATAGTATGGTGGAGGGCACCTAGCATGAAACCGGGGGTACATTTCTTCAGTAGCCAATGGAAAATACCAGTCCTGTGGAAAAACAAGGAAAAACAAAATATACAAACTAAATGAACAACATAATACATAAATAATCCTAGGCAATCCTAGCTGCCTCCCTCTAAACAATCAAAAGAGGGTGTCCACTGGTGGGCACTCCAACCCATCACAGTCCCTAGAACAATCCAGGAGAGGTAAATCGGGTAAACTCCCAGGAAAAAAATAGGCCGGTCACCATCGATTCAATAGCAGAGGCACAGTGACAGTGCAAATCTGTGCACAGACCAAAGATAGGATCCACGCCACTGAGTTGTTGAAGGAGAGCTATTGATCATGTATCATGTATTAGCTGAGAGCTAATGTTGTAAAGCGCTGCGTAAACTGTCGGCGCGATATAAATCCTGTATAATAATAATAATAATAATGATCGGTTAGCAGAGTACACACTGAGCTCCTAACTTCAAAGTAGACCCAGATTAAACTAGGGAGCATACCAAACTTTCTGTAGGCGGGTTGGTTTGAACAGTTGCCACAAGCAATCAACTGGGAAGAAAAGTATAGGACCAAGCAGGGATTAAACTAAAGTGTGTCCAGCCATGCAGTAGCCTACTTGGAGGATGTAAAAAAGCCTACTGTCTCCCCATCCTGCTCACGATTATATGCAGAAGGAGCATGCTATATTTTGCACCCATAGCTCTCAGCTGAGTGCAGATTACCTTGAAAGATTTCCATTGGATTTGCATCTCTATGGAATCGTCTGGAAGAGTAGGAGCTCTGTAAAGTAAGTCCCCTTGATTAAGTGCTTCACATAGGATAATATCACGATCACAGAAATTAAGGTATAGGACCAAGCAAGGATCAAATTAGCAAAGTGTGTCCAGCCAATAAGTAACCTCCTTGGAGGATGTAAAAAAAACTACTGTCTCCCCATCCAGCACACGGTTCTTTGCAGGAGAAGCATGCTATATTTTGCACTCCTAGCTCTCAGTTTAGTGCAGATTGCCTTGAAAAATTTCCATTGGTGTTGCATCTCTATGGAACAGTCTGGAAAGAGTAGGAGCTTCGTAAAGTAAGTCCCCTTGATTACGTGCTTTACGTACTATCATATCACGATCCCAAAAATTAAGGAGCTTAAAGATAAATGTTTGGGGGGGGGCCCAACTATTCTTCTATCTGTGGGAATGCCCTCTGATCAGCAAAGAATTTTGAGAGTCTAGATCTCAGAAAATCAGAGGTCAGCAAATTTCCCATAAAGGATACAGGGTCAACCCCCTCTGATCTCTCAGGGATACCAATGATTTGGAGGTTGCTTGGCCAATTTTGATTCTTGGCATCCTCTGCTTGAGATTACAGATAGTGCACCTTTGTCTTCAGGGTGTGTAGGTCAGCTGTACGGCCTCTGTGGACACCCTCTCTAACAGAGATACGCTGCGCCATATCTATGATGCAGTCCAGGAAGGTGTCCAGATATGCCCAATATTGACTAAAGGTGGTCAATCTTTGTTGTGAAGGCATTCTAGCAGCTTTATATAGCCTACATAACTGCCAAAAAGTCCAACTGTGCAAGGTCCAGGGTCTTCATCTTAGAGGCCATTTTGACACACACAATGCTAGCATAGTTTCCCACCAAGTCCAAGGAGCGGCTAGGTTCTCTTTTAAGGTGGGCTGAAGCAAGACTTCTCACTCTAGTCATAGCCGCAGGGAGGAAGAAGTGAGGCAGAAGCAGGTGTCAGGGGTTCCTGCACTGATTGGACAGAAGTACTTCACAGTCAAATGTCCTCACTAAGCACCAACTTGGACCCCCCCCATTTTTGTTTTATTACGGGCTTTGCCTAGTTTGGAGAGAAGCTGAATCAAGAGTCATTGAATTGTAGCCTTATGGGCTGACTGATTAGTTTAGGAGGAAATCTCAATAGTCTTGTTAAGTTCAAAGAAGGTTTTGATTTCTTTGGCAATATCTGTACAATAATTTTTTTTTTCCACAAAATTATTTCTTTTAAATGCCAGTGAAATTCTGAGGGCTTCTCATAGGGATCAGATAAAGTGACTAGCATGGGATCATGGTCCAAGGGATCAAGGGAATCTGTGCCCTTTCTAGACTAGGGTAGTACAAAGGAATACATGATCAGTTCTGGCATATTGGCCATTAACCTTTCAATAGTGGGTATAGTCTCTACCTGAGAGATTGGTTTCCCTCCAGGCATCAATCAAGACATTTTGATCAAAAAGTCTCCTATTCTGCTAAGTTGTGACTCCTTTTGGGAGGGCATTTGTAAGTTGGAGTAGTGATTCTGTCAAAAATAAGATCTAGGGTTAAATTAGAGACCCCACTGATTTTACAGCATTTTAGTTTCAAGGACGAGATTATGAAGTAATTTCTGAAACAAATGTATTTGCCCACATTTAGGAGCAGAATATATAACTAATTTGATGGAGTTGTTGACTAAAACCTCCTTTACTAACAAGTAACGTCATTCAGGTCAAGTATTACATTTGTTTCATTAAAAGTTAGATGCCGAGACAGACAAAAAGCTACCAGTTCTCTTTTTTTCTATACAATTGGCATAATAGCGTGTGAAAAAGTTTATATGTAGTTACACTGTTGTAAACTGTACTGTAAAATGTGTTTCATGGATGGCTACTATATGCATTCCAGCGTGTGGTAATAATTAAAAGCTTTAATGCGTTATATGGGAGATTCAGTCCCAGAACATATGGGATATGAGCCACAATGAGCAAGGAGATATATTGAAAATCATGAGGTTAGATTACCTACAGTAACCTCTGAAAGGGTAGGCTTTGGACTTCCGGGAGACCTGAGACCTGGGAGGAACCCCTGGGAGAGTAGGCAAAAGAAGGCTAGAAGAAATGAAACAGGATTAGAAAAGTGATGTGTAAAACAAAATGATCTGTCATATCTTTAAATCAATTCTGTCCCAAATGGTACTCATGCTGAGTATGAATATCACTCAGGTCTGCCCAAAAAAAGACATACAGGGGGATTGAAGTTGCCACCCCACTACTGGGGGGGTTGGTGCCAGAGCTGCATTTCACTGTGAACTCCACAGGCTGTGGAAAAGATGGGATGCGGCATCCCAAAGACATAGTATTTGCAGAGGATGACAAAAACATACACTGTATCAGTAATAATGCTTTATACACAATTGAAGTACCAGGGACATTCACAAGAATGGGTGGTAACTAACAAAGTCATTCAAGCCTGGAACATCCCTGGCTCTTAGTTGAGATCCATTTCACTTCTCAAAATCTGTGTATCTAGGACACATAAGCTGATTATCTGTAGGTTGTAGTGATAGTGAAAGGCCACATTTCTTCCCCCAGAAGCAGTTAGATCATCATTTTCTATAAGGTAAACATGGCCATATATTCTATGGCAGTAAGACTGTTTGGACTTTCCATCCTTCATACCTAGAGTATAAGTTCCCCTATTTACACAGAAGTCTGTTCTCAAATTCTTCTCATAATGGCTGTGCACCATTTATCTTTAATTGACACTGCTTTCCTATAGACAATCTTAGGAGTTGTACTACTAAAGGGAGCTATTTTTTTTTATCTACAGCTGGAAGATACCAAAATGTATTCATAATCTTTCTCATTTGTTGTGCTGGTAGGTGTATCTGGTGACTAATTTAACATTTTCTTTTTTTTATTTCTTTTATTTTCTAGTATTGTTGAATAGTCATGTTTCTTAAGATTTCTGTTTGTCTCTGTTACATAATGTCTTTAAACTTCTTAACAGGGAGCCTCGCATCTTAGAATGTCTGACGTGTCCTGCTACAACTCTGCACTTTTCAAGAGAATTATGAGGCAGATCATCAGCCCCACTCTTTCTACAGCTGCCCCAGTGCGCTTCACACAACCCCTGACTAGCGATGCACATCACAATGGTACTCACTGGCACCTGGACAAAAGCTAGACAAAAAACTATCCGAGAGACTCTTTTGCATGCTTCAACTAAGATAACATCCAAAACATTTTCTGATGTGTCTTCATGTCAGCTGGACCCCATGAGAGAACAGATGAGGAAGAAGCAGCCTTTAATCTGAGTGGCACATCTGTGATCCCGCAATCTGGCTAATCGCAGCAGGACTTTCTTAAACAAATGGAATCCATGCTACAGAGAGCACTCCATGCTGCCTCAGTTCAAATCACCTCTCTTGGGTTCTGGGAGCTAGAGCTAGCACTTTTCACTTAGAAACATGAGTGGGTGACATTTACCTGACTACCTTGGAGCACGGGCAAGACCTAGAGGCTCTTCAAGAGGAAAATAAGACAGTCATCTCTCATCTGAAAAGTGCCATGAATTGGTCTTACCGGTCTAATGTTCACATTAGAGGGTAATCTGAGACTATGGCGGACCTGGTGTCCACCATTAAAGCATTTTACCAGGAACGTTTACCATCTATCGCTATTGAACGCCTGTAGCTGGATAGAGTATATTGCGCTCTGACCCTACATCAACTAGATGGGCCCCCCCAGAGACATCATATCTAAGTTGCATTTCTATTGCAATAAAGAACAACTGCTGGCCATGGCTAGATCCAAGGACTCCTTGACATTACAGGACAATACTTGTAATCAGCCGTTTTCTGATGTGGCCACTGTCACCATCTCTAAAACCAGGGTTTTGAAGCCACCGATCCAGATATTGTACCAATGGGGCTTTCTGATTGCCATCTATTTTTCCTATGAATGAAAGCAGTACTCCAGCATTACCCTGGAGGATTTACAGCATCAATTAGTTGTTCCGGATCCTCCAGCAGTGGTACAGTCAACACACTCAATCCCTGTCAACTATCTGGCTAAGTATACATCAACGCCGCTAAGCCCTTGAACCATCTTGTCATCTGCAGTTAAGTAGCACAGTTGTCTTTTTTCTAAATTTGCACATCTGCACTGTCAATGACTGTCAGGCCTGTGGATGTATCCTCTCATTGTGCTTTCTGTCTACAAATTGGACCTGTTGGCCCTTTATGGACCATCTGTTCTACCGCTGCAAAAGCAAGTTCTATTTATGGTTCAAAACAGAGAAGACTATAGTTCTTTATGACTTTAGCTGGGATTGTCCCCACTTAACCAATTGCTTACTGGGCACTTAAACTCCCTTCCTGTCCAGACCAATTTTCAGCTTTCAGTGCTGTCACACTTTGAATGACAATTGGGTGGTCATGCTACACTGTACCCAAATGATATTTTTATCATTTTTTACCCACAAATAGAGCTTTCTTTTGGTGGTATTTGATCATCTCTGGGTTTTTAACTTTTTGCTAAAAAAAATAAAAAAGACAGATTTAAAAAAAAAAATACAAAACTGTTTTATATTTTGTTATAACATTTTGCAAACAGGTAATTTTTTCTCCTTCATTGATGTACGCTGATAAGGCTGCATTGATGGGCACTGATAGGCTGCATTGATGGGCACCGATAGGCTGCATTGATGGGCACTGATAAGGCGGCACTGGTGGGCATTGATAGGCGGGACTGGTGGGCACTGATGAGGTGGCACTGAGAGGTGGCACTGATGGGCACTGGGCAGCACTGAAGGCCATTGATAGGTGGCACTGATAGGTGGCACTGACAGGTGGCACTGATAGCTGGCACTGATGGGTGGCAGTGATGGACAGTGATGAGCACTGGTAGGTGACACTAATAGGCAGCACTGCTAGGTGGCACTGGTGAGGCATTGATAGGCACCACTGGTGGGCATTGATAGGTGATACTCATGAGCATTGATAGTTGGCACTGATTGGTGGCACTGATATACACTGGTGGGCACTGAGATGCACTGGCAGTTGGCACTGGCAGGCGGCACTGGTGGGCACAGATGAGGCGGCTGTGCCTCTTCCTCTTCAGGACCGATGTTCCATACACAGAAGCCGGTGATCGGCTTTTTTTTCCCCTCATGCTTTCAGCGTGAGGAGAAAAAAAATGATTACTGATCTTTTGTTTACATCAGGTGATCAGCTGTCATTGACTGACAGCTGATCACGTGGTAAGGGGCTGGGATCGGCCCCTTATTCCGGTCTGTGTTCACCCGAGTCTCATTGACTCGGTGATCACAGCGTGCGCCACGCGCGCCCTGCAGGTGGTGCTCGGGGAGCTTACAAAGGGCATGACATCTATTGATGGCCTCCTGGCAATGTAGGTCCACGCTGTAGCCGTCATTTGGCTATAGCGCGGACGGGAACAGGTTAAAATGGTTGTAAACCTCAGTCATGGAATCTGAGAAAAGCACATATATCTGCAGTGTTTAAAGCTCTAAGCATTACAGTGTTTAAAACTCTAAGTGTCGTTTCTCTCAGGTGCTTTGTTCCTCTGTTATCAGCATGAGTCTCTTCTGAGAAGTTTTTCCGACACATGACATAAAGTTGTGTCGAGGAGAGAGCTCAGAATGGAGTTTGGGCTTCCGGTTCCGGCGCCGCATGGAGTAGCTGAGCCTCCTCACAGCTCCCACAGCACGATCCACAAATCGGCCTACAAATACGTGCCCGATCCCCCCTTGACGCCGGCAGCTCTCCTCGGGTGCTCCCCGCTCTCCTGCGGATCTTCCGATCGCCTGTTTTCGGCCTATTACACGGCCGCGCTGACTTCATCCGGCCCGGCCGTAAATCGAGTCCCCGGTCTTGGCCTACGCGGCTCTCACAGCACAACTCCAGGCTCCATAATAGCCGTCTGACCTCCCTCCTGCCACCTACAACATTCTCGGGGACCCCGCAATCCCCTACGGACCAATCTAAAGGAACGGGCTGGGTCCACATACGGCCGCATCGGTCCGCCCGGCCGCACTTCAAATTGAGGCCCCGGTCTCGGCCTACGCGATCACATGCTGCACCAGGAAGGGTTAAACGTACAGCCGCCTGACCCCCTTTTGAAGCCTGCAACCTTATAGGGGACCCCTCACTCCCCTACCAACTCACTATTGGCACTTAAAACAGAACAGCCTCCAAGGACATAGTGGCACAACAACAGATTTCAGCATCAACTGTTCGTATTCCTCCTGCTGCCAGAAATCGCATCGGGCCCCCCCAGGCTAACCCATGGACCGATTTGTGGAGAAAACCGGCGCGCGATCTTACGCGGCCGCAACGGCTCAATCGGCCCAGGCATAACTCGAGGCCCCAGTCTCGTCCCCCCCAAACACCACGACGGACGAACCCGACATGGAGGTGAGCGGTCCTTCAGCCCCCCCTCCTCACTTCCATCACCTCTCTCCCTGCACCCTGCCTCCTCCTCCCCATACCAGGGGGATACAAACACAGACCGTATAGCTCAAGCTGTAGCAGCCCTCTTATCCCCCATGATTACCGCCTCAGTGGAAAAGGCTGTGGATGCGGGGATGAGGCAAATCAAGGCACAATTAGGTGAACATTCCACCAGACTTCATGAGGTGGAACACCGCCTTTCAAGCCTCGAAGAAGAAGTGTATCAGGCACAAGCTACCGAACAAGCACAGGATAGAACCAATCAGTACATACTACAAAAACTGGACGATTTAGAAAACAGATCCAGAAGGAGCAATCTGCGATTCGTGGGAGTCCCAGAATCCTCAGCTATTGCAGAATTCTGCGCCAGACGCATCCCGGAGGCAATAGGCCTCCCCGGCCCTTTTACGGTAGAACGGGCCCACCAAGTGGGAGCTTTCGCCCCTGATCGCAAGACTCCTCGCCCGATCATAGCGAAGTACCTAAATTACAATGACAAGACTCTCATCCTGCAAAAGTTTCGGCAAACCAGATCTCTGCAAATTGATGGGTTCAAAATCCTGATCTTCGCGGACTATTCCATAGAAGTCTCAAAAAAAAGGAAAGCATTCCAACATATCTGCACGGAACTACACCAGCGACAGATGAAGTTCACCTTGGCCTTTCCAGCAACTCTCCGCCTCAAAGCTCCCAACGGGGACCAGCTATCCTTTCAGACACCGCAGAGGCGGAAGCCTTCCTGCGTTCACTGCGCGCTGAATCACACTCCGATTCCCCACTCAGGGCATCTCCAAGCAATCGCTCTCTGGACCAGCGAAGCCCGAGGAAAGATTCCCCAAAGCGCTTCAAATCCTCTGGACCTACCCACCGCAACACCCCCCTGCTGACAAGAAGATTTACTGCCTTACCATGTTTTTCCTTAGGGGCGCATGTTTTGCTTGCTCTTCGGTTTTAAAGCTTTTAAAACCGTTAAAGCCTCCAATACCAGTCTACCCAGGTACCTGGCTTGTTTACGTTTGAATGTTTCTTTTTATTATGGCACATGTTTCTTTTTTCTTATTCTCTGTTATATTGCATCACCTCCTATAGCCTCACTTTGTATGGACTCCTCCTGATCCCGCACCCATGAGAGGTCCTCCAGTCACGGCCGTTGACAACGAATTGTCCAGGGCACACTTCCACCATAGCGACTGGATCGTTAGGGGAGCTGGCCTGCACGGTGACTCTATGCGGAAAAAAGAGAAGTTTCTCTATTGTTTTGTGATGTTGTTACTTCCTACTCCTACCCCTCCTTATCCCTCCCTTTTATTGGTCCCCAGCAACACCCATCAGACTCCAAAATCTCAGCCACCACTACCTTCGCATAGACAGCTCACCCTGGTTTGCAATGTCAGTTCAACTCCTCTTCTCCTCAGGTACCTATATAATGTAAACAATTTACTGGCCCATAAACTACCTACATCACTCCCCACTTGAAAATTACCTCTTGGAACGTGAAAGGGCTTAGGTCCCCCGTCAAGAGACTTAAAATTCTTCGCCACCTCAAGAGACTAAAAACCGATATAGCCCTGCTCCAGGAAACCCACCTAACTTCATCTGACCTTCATCGCATGAAAAAACTCTGGGTGGGTACTGTTCTAGGCTCAAGTGCACTCAATCGCAAAGCAGGGGTTATCATATTAATCCACAAAAACCTTCCCTGCGAGGTACTGTCCGTAGAAACAGATGATCAGGGACGTTTCCTCTCCACACACATAAAACTAGGTAACAGCAATCTCGTGATCTCTAACATATATGCCCCAAATAATCCCGGCAAAAAATTTCTTAATCAGCTATCCTCTTGGCTACTACGCGCTCCGCACCTACCACATATAGTTGGGGGAGATTTTAACACCACCATGCACCCGATAGGTGACAGATCCTCTTCCAAACGACCACGCCCATCACCTACTTCATCTGAACCTACACACTTCGCATCCACTATGGAGTCTCTCCACCTGCATGACATCTGGCGGCTTTACCACCCAGCAGATAGAGATTACACCTTTTATTCCAA
Organism: Aquarana catesbeiana; assembly: GCF_042186555.1. NCBI lineage: Eukaryota > Metazoa > Chordata > Amphibia > Anura > Ranidae > Aquarana > Aquarana catesbeiana. Next base: position 220,484,070 of record NC_133325.1, on the reverse strand, counting down.
CCCTCACAACATTTTCACTAGAATCGATTACCTTTTCTGTACTGACAACCTTATCCCTATGATCTCTAATTCGAATGTCCACGACATAGCCATATCTGACCACGCCCCCATCTCGATCTTGCTAGATACCCCTGACATACATCCTACTCCCAAACTTTGGCGTTTCTCTGCTTATCTCCAAAATAACTCAGACTTTCATGGCTACACGGAGAAAGCTTGGTCTGAATTTTCTGAGGCCAACTCTCCCCATGCGGACAACCTGAACCTTTTCTGGGAAGCCGGAAAAGCCTTCCTCAGAGGCCGCATCATCTCCTACGTTGCCTCTCACAAGAGAAACACTTTGGCAAATTACAAGTTGGCCAGTACCAATCTGCGTCTGGCACAATGCTCACTTTATACTAGGGACGCCCCTGACAACAGGCTACAATGGCAGATAGCGAAAAGGGCATTTGATACTTGGGCAGATACCCTTGAAAGGACATATAGGGCACATATGGTGGCCACCCTTCATAAATTTGGCAACAAAGCTGGCAAACTGTTAGCAAGACTATGTAAAGGCCCTTTCCGCCCGACACACATTACCTCCCTACGGGACACCACAGGCGATATAAAAAGTTCACACCAAGACATTAACAAAATTATGCTGCAATATTATTCCTCGCTATACGCCACCGAACCCATAGACATGAACGTGGCCAAATCCTTCCTAGACAGATTATCTCTACCCATGGTTTCTCCCTCCCAACTTGAAGTCCTCAATGCACCTATCTCGCTACAAGAAATATCTAATGTCATCCGCAACCTAGCTCCTTCTAAAGCCCCAGGCCCAGATGGATTTTCAGGAGAATTCTATAAGACCCTATCGACTATTCCTCGCAGTCTATAATACTATATGGAATGGCGGCTCCTACTTACCAACTGGGAATCAAGCCATCGTCAAACTACTTTCAAAAAAAGGCAAAGACCCCCAGGAACCAGGTTCATACCGCCCCATTTCCCTCCTAAATTTAGATGTAAAGATACTCTCAAAAATAGTAGCTTCCAGACTTGCTAGCATTATTCCCTCCCTGATCCACCCAGCCCAATCAGGTTTTGTGAAGGGGAGAACAGCCACCATGAACATCCGTAAGGTGATGATGGCTCTGGAACAAGCCAAACTCAGTCCGGGGGGGGATCATGCCATCATCACTCTGGACGCGGAAAAAGCCTTCGATAATGTCAGTTTTGAATGGCTAACACTGACCCTCTCGAAAATGGGCTTCACGGGCCCCTTCCAACACCTTGTACAGGCCATGTACGCCTCCCCTGCGGCCAGAGTGGTGGCGGCGGGTCTTCTTTCGGATGAATTCCGCCTATACAAAGGCACGAGACAGGGCTGCCCCCTATCCCCACTCCTCTTTAACATCGCCTTAGAACCCCTCTCTCGATACCTTACCCTAGAAGCCCCACTACACGGCATCAAAATAGGCTCCCAAGAACTCCGCACATCACTCTGCGCCGATGACGTCCTCATTTTCTCGACCAACCCCTCTTCTGACATGATCACCATCAAAACAATCTTTGATGAATTTAAACTCTGTTCAGGTCTCCGCATAAACTACAGCAAGAACGAAATCCTCCCCATAGGCACTTCATCTATCCCTTCGAGGGCACAACACTCACCCTTTCCAGTGGCCAATTCATACATAACATATCTAGGCATTAAGATAGGAAGACTGCCCTCTTCTATATACCATCTCAATTATCCCCCACTGTTAAAAAAAACTCTCAAGAATTGGGTAACTGGATGGATCTACCCCTTTCGCTCCTGGGAAGATGTCACCTAGTAAAAATGGTCAGCTTCGCCCACTTACTGTACCCTCTCCAAACGATACCTCTACTTCTCAAACACGCAGATATCACTAATCTAAACAAAGCCATCTCCCAATTTCTCTGGTGAAATAAAAGACCACGTATAGCCCTTGCTAAACTGTATCTTCCCAGACGCGAAGGAGGGATCAGTCTCCCAAACATCAGAGCATACAACCTTTCCTGCCTACTCAGGATAGGTCTAGACTGGATATCACAACTTTCTCGCTGCTCAAATTATTCCTTGGAATCTTCGATGGTCCAACCTTACTCCCTGGTGGCGTTACTTCATTGCAGGCAGAAATCTATTCCCCCTCCCCTACAACACAATCTCCATCTCCGACTTCTGGAACCAAGTCATCTCCTACATCTTCGATATAACGCTGCTAAAAATACCTAAAGACCCCCTACTCCTCATCTTCGGATATTGGGATGACCAACTGCTCCCGTGGTCCCAAATCACCCACCCTCCCTATAGGGACTGGATCTTGATCAGTCTCCTACTAGCCAGAAGACTAATCTTACAACGCTGGACCTCCTCCCCCGGCCCACAGATCTCGCAGCTCAAAAGAGAGCTTCTAACCTTGCTTCACAGAGACAAGCTCAACACCGACTTCAAAAAAGAACTCTCCAACACACGTTTCTACTCAAGAAGGTGGGCTTTCATGCAATCAACTTTATCCCAAGAGGAATTACAGAACCTCGAAAATACCTCTTTCGCTTACTATGACACTCCCATCACCATTTCTGAGGAAGAAGATTCTCCCGCTTCTCTTTCATGTAACTCTCTCGCTACTTAATGCTTCAACCGACTGGTGTTTGCCCTCCCCCCCCCCCCCCATTCTACCCACCTCCCTCCCCTCTTGTTTTTGATACCAGTAAATCCATAGGGACCCACCCTGTTGATCCATCCAGTTATATTGTCATGATATGTCTATCTACACTCACACTATACATACTACACTACCCTGGTTGATGTTGTTATGCAACCATATATATAAGTGCTTAGAACACTGGTTTATACATATATAGTTTTATAAAATGTTCAAAAATTTTTGTATACCAACTACTGTGATACCTTGTAATTGCACTTTTCTTTCAATAAAATCTATTGAAAAAAAAAAAAAAAAAGAATGGAGTTTGCCTATTCTGCTGTGTGTGAAGAGGGTGTGTTCCTTTCCCGCAGTCGGCTCTCACACACTGTAAACGCAGCCCCCCCCCATGTTCCTGACAGATGAAGAAAGATTTTAATATGATCCAGTCCTTTTGAAGGGGTGTAGGGAAAAGAAGACTTCAGATAAACAAATAAAACCTATGTAGTAGGATTAGTTCCATCTGTGTGTATCATCAGAGTCTGTTCACTTCACTTGGTATATGTGAAGGTTTACAACCACTTTAAATTACCTTTACAGTTACAATGGAGAGGTTTTGCTCTCTGTTTCTTGGAAGCACTGGACCCAAGCCTCCAGTATATCCTGTTGTATGCGGTACCAGGTTATAGTCTATTTTGGGACACAGCCTACCTCCATTTTCTAGCCTTTAGCCCAGTCTGCAATAATTTGAAGACTTTGTGGTCTGGGTTTATAGTTTACTGAATCACAGACACGATTTCACTGGGAAGGACTCCATTGTCAGCCTCCCACGCCCTATATCCTCCATATCCCACTGTACTTCTTCCATTTGTGATTGGGACCATATGGCCCATGCCATATATCTCTTGATATTGGTTTTAGGCGGTCACTCCTACTGAACTTGACCATGGCATATTTATGCTATTCTTTTAATCAAAAAACTGCCTTTAACCACTAGCTGGCCAGCTTACGCAGATATACTGTGGCAGGTCGGCTCTCCTGCACAAATTGACGTACCTGTACATTGGTCCGTGCAGGAAGGATAGTGGGCACGCCACGGGAGCGTGCGCGCAGACTCGATGATCACCCACGATCGTGGTGAGGATAGGCAGAATGGGGATCTGCCTATGTAAGCAAGGTGATTCCCCGTTCTGCCAGGTCACGTGACAGACATCTACGGTTCCCAGTGATCAAGAACAGTGATCCCTGTCATGTTCCAGTAAGCCCATCCCCCCTACAGTTAGAACACACCTAGGGAACACACTTAACCCCTTGATCACCCCCTAGTGTTAACCCTTTCCTCAACAGTGTCATGTTTACATTGATCAGTACATTTTTAAAGCACTGATCAATGTAATAAGGTCCCCAAAAAGTGTCATTTGGGGTCAGATGTGTCTGCCCCAATGTCGTAGTCCCACTAAAAATCGCAGATCGCCACTATTACCAGTAAAAACAATAAAAAAAAAATAAAAGTCCCTAAATCTATCCCGTAGTTTAAAGACACAATAACTTTTGCGCAAACCAATCAATATACGCCTAGTACTTTTTTTTTTTTCCAATAAAATGTAGAAGAAAATATATCAGCCTAAACTGATGAATACATTTATTTTTTTTATATTTTTTTTTTGGATATGTATTATAGCAGAAAAAAAATGTATTTATTTTTTCTTAAATTGTTGATCTTTTTTGTTTATAGTGCAATAAATAAAAACCCGCAGAGGTGATCAAATACCACCAAAAGAAAGCTCTATTTGTGGGTAAAAAAGGACGTCAATTTTGTTTGGGTACAACGTGGCACGTCCACACAATTGTCAGTCAAAGCGACACAGTGCTGTATCACAAAAAATGGCCTGGTCATTAAGGGGGCAAATCTTTCCGGGGCTGAAGTGGTTAAAGTGGTTGTAAACCCACAGAAAAAAACCTGCAAGACAAAGGCATAATGAGCTAGTATGCATTGCATACTAGCTCATTATGAAATACTTACCTTAGATCGAAGCCCCCGCAGCAAAATCAGCACACATTCCTACATATGCATTGGTCCACATATGGCTCCCCTAAACATGCAGTTTTATAATGTCAAGAGACTCAACTCCCCTAACAAGAGGGTCAAGGCTTTTCAATAATTTGCAACTGTTGAGGCTGATGTTGTTTCCCTAAAGGAAACCTATTATGCTGCTCATTCATCTCCAAATTTTTCAGTTCCTGTTACCTCCAGGTGTTCTTATACTGTGCCCAAACCAAACATTGAGGTGTCCTCATTGTTTTCCACTGCTTGACACCTTTTACCCCACTTGCTGAGATCAAGGACCCTGAAGGACACTTCATAATTTTAGGTATATAAACCAAAATACTATTCCCACTATAGTAGTGGAAAACTGAATGACCAAATGAGTAACACAGCATACAGTGTAGGGATTTAGGGAGAAAATTATTTATTGAATGATAAAATTAATATGTCATCCTCCATTGGAGGTAAATTGGTTAGCAAAACAAGATGTAAATCCAGTGGCTACTGTGCTAAATAGTCAGCGGATAGGGCAACACAAACCACAATAAACATAAACAAAAAACAAAAATTACACATAAAACATGTATACAATCATCCGGATGACAGATAATCTATGCACAGGTGGTCATGCCACAGCATGCTGCCGTATGTGGCAATAAAAATAAGGGTATACGGCTTGATTGCCTGTGCAGAGGTCCCTGGGGGCTCGAGCTACTGTGGTGGATCAAAGATGGTATAGGAGGGATGGGGCTAAAAGGGCCTGATGCATGGTGGCTGTTACTGAAAATGATGGTGTCCCCAGAGTAGCAATGTGGATGTGCAACCTACTTTTAGGTAGTCTTCTCCAGGATGTTGAGATCACTATTGTTTATTACTGTGCTCTCAATCATAACCCAAACCCCATTTTTACCCACTTATTACAAGTTCTTCTGCATAACTTTACCTCAGGTATACCTTCGGTTACACTCTGGGAGGCTCACAAGCTGGTTATTATGAGTACATACATTCAGATTGCCACACAACTCAAGCGTGTTGAATGCTTCTGCCAACAGTAACTAGAATGAGAATTTCAGTCACATCATATGAATTTAAAAGCAACAAAAACAAAAAACAAGAAAGACTGAACACTCCCAATCAGGGTAACCTACACAAGATCTATGAAATAAATCACAAAAAATTATAATCAACGTGAAAGCACCAGGCTAGCCCCCCTAAAAAAAGCACATACTCCATCTCCCCAACTTCCATAAAGTCTCCCCTAAACCACCCTCCCAAAACCAACCCCAAATGAAACCACCCACACCGAATGCAAAGGAATGGGATGGAGGATGCAACCCCACAAGGAAGCTGGGCCTACCCCCTACAGAGAAAGGCCCTATCGACCACCTCAGCAGAAAAGGGTCTAGCCCCACTGTGGGGGGTTCCACACCTTAAGGCCACACTGGACGAATGGGGCACCTCACCACAGTAAGGCAGAACCCCCCACCCTAAGGACCTGCCCGTAGTAAAACGCTATTGGCCAGCAGCTAAAAGTTATAGGGCAAAAAGTCAGCCAAAGGATAGGTGCAAAGGTGCATACATATCATATATCCCTGAAGACATTGGCTAACGTAATAAAGAATAAGGCTGCAAATGGGTGTGGCAAATGCTACTAGTCTATCCTGGAGCATGAGATAAAAAAGCTCACTAACAGGCAGATGTCAGGAGCTGGACTGTCCATACATGTAATAGTGTAGCCAGTAACAAGCGGAAATAGGCAGTACTATATGGGATGGCATTAAGTAGATCCTGATGTATAGGCTGATTGGTGTACTAGGAAAGACTACCACATGATGTATAGCTCGGCTTGCATGCCCAGGGATGGTCAAAATCAATTAGGTACCTCTCCACCTGTATGTTATGCAGCCAAATGTGCAAAGTCAGATATAGTGGTGTCAAAAGTACTCACAGCACATATGCTGGTCTGGAGCTCACTGGACGCCTCCCAACTCATGCAAATCATCGCAGTTCACTCACGGCAACTTAGATCTCCATGCCTTGTTGAGTGGGCTGGTCTGGGTGACAGCGGCTCTAATCTCCAATCACATGGATAGTCCAGTATACTGTGGGTTAGTCCGATGTAGGAAGTGTCGATTCTCCTGGGGTAAATGGTGGTTGGACCATCTGCAGGGGTATCCTCTCTGCATCTATGTCTACATGTTTCGCTCTGCCCACCGGAACTTTGTCAGGACACGTGAGACCATCGGCTGTCACTCAGTCAAATATTAGACTGGGTACTGCCCCGTATACTCTTAAAGTGACTTAAATAATAATAAATGTAATGTGTATCAAAAAGTGCTCAGCCCACCACAAGTGTAATGCCCTGTACACACGATCGCACATTCCGACAACAAAATCCATCGTATTTTTTCCGACGGAACTTGTCTTGCATACACACGGTCACACAAAGTTGGTTGGAAATTCCAAACGTCAAGAACGCGGTGACGTACAACACGTACGACGAGCCGAGAAAATTTAAAAAATTTAAAAGCCACAAAAACAAAAAACAAGAAAGACTGAACACTTCCAATCAGCCAGTGTTGCTCTTCTGCTTGATTCTGAGCATGCGTAGCACTTTGTGCATCGGAATTGTCTACACACGATCGGAATTTACGTAAAGGGATTTGGTTGTTGAAAAATTTTATAGCCAGCTCTCAAACTTTGTGTGTCGGGAATTCCGATGGAAAAAGTCAGATGGAGCCGACACACGGTCGGAATTTCCGACAACAAGCTCCGATCGCACATTTTCCTTCGGAAAGTCTGACCGTGTGTACAGGGCATTATTGTGGCTACTGCTGGTGTTAACCAACTCTCATTCAGTGACCAATAGTGTAATAGGGAGGTGGAAACCTCCTCCTGTAGATCTACATCATATAAACTTTCAAGAAAACGCTATCCCAGCTAAAAAATTAAAAAATACTAAAATTAGACCTATAGCTGGCAGAATTGGCTGAAAAAAGGTCCCATCACACCCACTATACTAAGGCCAACAAGCCGTATATATTAATAATACTTCAACTATGTCAGTTAGATCATGACCACAAGCCTACCTGACTTAAGATATCTAGAGATGTACACACAAGTGACCTAGTCAAGGTCCTGCAGGAGTTCCATACACATCTCTCACAATTATATGCTGCCAAGGGAGATTTTTACTCCTCCCAGACAGACGCTGTTTGAAGGCCCGGGACAAAGGCCTTAAATATCTGGCCCACGCGGCTATTCATTGTGAACCCCTACAGTGTCTCAATACCACTGAGGATGTTCTTCAGACAATTAAGTCCCTGAAACCCCATAAACATATGGGTCCAGATGGCCTCCTACCACAAGAAATTTGCAGAATTCATGGCTCCTCTTTTAACCAACACATTTCAAAGGATTGTAGAGATGGAGTTCATCAGTCGTGGGGATGAGACTGCTGCTGTGCCTAGACCCTTTAAATCTATCTTAAGTAAACAAGAATAGCAGGAACAGTTAAAGAGAAAAAATTATATTGTTATCCAGGAAGCCAACAGTGGTAGTCTTAAGCTCAGTGATTACAGATCTGAGGCTCTTTGTTAACTACAGGACTCAGATATATATTGCTTACTGAAGTCTGATCTGACACCACAATTGAAGCATGAGCTTTGCAGTTATTGAATTTGAGGAAAAATATAGGGGTACTCAGTCCCAAAACTGAAGACTTTTTGATGGTGGAACACCCGATCATCCCTGTGTTCTTCCACAAAGATCCACAAACAAGGTGTACCTGTTGGTCACCCTATAGTGACAGACATAGGTTCCCTGTTTGAAAGACTGGGAGAATGGGTAGATCAATATCTGCAACCTCTGGTTACTAGGCTTCCTGGTTATATCAGCTATACTTCAATTGTCTTAACCCAAATACAGGATATCTGTTGGCAACAGAATTATTCATGTGCCACCTTGGATGGTAAGTCCTTATATTCTTGTATCCCCCCCACGTATTGGCTTGAAATGCTCTAAAACATCATTTACATCATTATAGCTTCTATAGAATGAAGCTGCAAGAGTTTATACTACTATCAGTGGATTTTTTTATGTTTGATAACATGTTTTACTTGCACTCCTGTAGAACGGTAAGAAACAAAGAAATGAGGCGCCTCTGGGTGCAGACTTAAAAACAATTTTAGTAAAAAGAGCAGCAACAGAGATTGCACTCACATTTGTGTTGAGTTAAAAAGGCATATGAGAGTCCCAGATGTAACTGGAGGGGTCCGTGAGGTCAATCATCCCTGCAACGGATGTGTAATCAGACTGGTCTTTCAGATGCACTGTGTCCACCGGCCGGCAATGATGGAGGAATACCAGAATGAGGCTTGGAAGGCAAACAGCAATCCAGGCGAGGGGCGATGACATCACCCTTTTATTCCATGCTGTACTTTTATCCTTTACCCAAAATACATAAAAATAAAAAAACTCCCTCCGGTAGGCCAATTGGGGCCTCTATGGACAGTATCACCTCAGGTTTCAGCCAATATGTAGATCGTTATCTACAACCGATTGTCCTTCAACTCCAGTCCTATATCCGGGATGGGACACATCTTCTGGAACTCCTCTCACCCTACACTTGGGAACTCTCTTACGCCTGGTTATCGCTAGACGTCAGTTCACTATACACCTCTATTCCCCACAATTTTGGCATTATGGCTCTCGAACATTTCCTTTCCACAGATCCACTCATTAACCCCCACCAGGCCACCTTCATAATAGAAGCCATCAAGTTCTGCTTAACGCATAACTATTTCACATTCAACGGAGACTTCTATTTACAGCTACAAGGCATGGCGATGGGGGACAACTTTGCCCCCTCGTACGCGAACCTAGCCATGGGGTTCTGGGAAAATCAGTACATTTACCAAAATAATTCTTTTTCTGCCAACATCATTTTTTTTGGCCGATATATTGATGACATTATCATCATTTGGGATGGTCCTTTAGATCTCATCCATCCGTTCATTGCACATTGTAATAATATGCCTATGGATTATCTTTTACACACAAAAGTGATCAGATCTCCTTAGCCTTTCTGGATTTGGAACTTCAACATGACGACCATGTCATATATGCCAGAAATTACACTAAGCCCACCAGTGGCAACTCATATCTTCATTACAAAAGCTGGCATTACCCACCATGGATCAAAAACATTCCCAAAGGTCAATTTTGTCGACTCAGACAGAATTGCACTAGGGATGTTGACTATATCGAATCCAGTGTACACCTCAAAAACAAATTTTCTGAGAAGGAATACCCTGCAGATATAGTAGAAAAAGCTTATGAACTATATCTCCATGGGAAACCCTCATGCCTTAATCCTCCTTTTACAGACTGTCCCATTCGATTCATCACGACTTTTCATTCTCAGTATAAAAAGAGAGGATCCTGCTGAAACATTGGGATATTCTTCAGCAGGACCCTCATCTCAAATCTATCCTCCCCACACACCCATGTGTCACTTACCGCAGGGCTCCAAACCTTAAAAATAAAATTGCTTTTAGCAAATTGAAAACCACCCCTGCCTTCCCACCCATCACTCTGCTCATTCCTCTGGTAGGGATGTACCAATGCCGCAAGAAACTTTGCAAAACGTGCCATTTTGTTCAGCACGGTCAAAAATCTTTCTTCACCAAAGGCCACACTTATTTTCTGAAAGATTTTTTCAATTGTTCATCGGATCATGTGGTATATGGTCTGACCTGCCCCTGTGGCCTCATATACGTTGGCCGCACCATTCGGCCCCTCAGACAGCGTTTTGGGGAGCATAGGAGGTACATTGAGGGTGGTATAGACCCCCACAGTGTGCCCAGACATTTTGCCACAGTTCACAAGGGTTCCACTCTGGGGTTATCTGTTTGGGTTATAGAACAGATCCCTAGGTCTCTCTCTCCTGCCGAAAGGTTCAAGAAATTGTGCGCAAGGGAGACCTATTGGATCCATCATCTGGACGTCCTCTCACCTGGAGGCATCAATGAGTGCATTGAAATATCTGCCATTCTGTGATGCCTGTGCGCATATATTTGCTTATGTGTGTGTTTTTTTCATGATCATATCACCAGTTTATCATGTTATATCAGTTTGCACATGGAGTGTGTACACATGTCCTTTCTTTTTTCTTTCCCTTCCCCTCCTCATTTCTTCTCCCCTCCCCTCCCCCCCTTCCCCCTCCCCCCCCCCCTTCCCCCTCCCCCTTTTCCTATTTCCATAACCCCCCCCCAATTTTTTGTTCCCCCCCTCTTCCCCTTTTTTAAATGACTGTCTCCCATATCCCATATATTACATAATTTTAGTCACTATAGCCACTATAGTCTCTTTCTGGACTATACCATATATTATACACTACATACCATGACACATATCGGGTTTGTTTTAATTTACATTCTACATTTTTTTTTTCTCACACGTCCTTCATTGCTGACACTACTCCATACAGCTTCCTCTCATGACCACTCCCCCCTACTCCATACAGCTTCTTCTCATGACCACTCCCCTCACTTCTTTCCATATATTCTCTTCACTAGCCCCATAGTAACTAGCTTGACAAAAGAGTGCAGCCGTCATGCCATTCACGGATTGCTGACTCAGGAAACGCGTTTCATATGTGTGATGTCATCGCCCCTCGCCTGGATTGCTGTTTGCCTTCCAAGCCTCATTCTGGTATTTCTCCATCATTGCCGGCCGGTGGACACAGTGCATTTGAAAGACCAGTCTGATTACACATCCATGGTGGGGATGATCGACCTCACGGACCTCTTCAGTTACATCTGGGACTCTCATATGCCTTTTTAACTCAACACAAATGTGAGTGCAATCTCTGTTGCTGCTCTTTTTATTAAAATTGTTTTTAGGTCTGCACCCAGAGGCGCCTCCTTTCTTTGTTTCTTACAGTGCTTTTTGGGAATATGGTTTCCATTCCTATCAACTTTATGCACACCATCATGGACTACTATTATCTTTTCTTATCCCTTGTTCCAGTTCATCATTTATATGCATAATATTGTCATTTATGTGGATTATTGCTTTTAACCTTTGCGCCAAACACTTGTTATATTCCTGTAGAACGCCTATGAGAGCAAAAGTCTACCCATCAGTAGCCAACTTATACATGGGATGGTGGGAGAAGTTATATTTGTCAGCAGTATTGATACCATTGATTTTCTGGATATCAATTTGGTTACAACAATATCACTGGGCTAGTTAATTCATACAAATCTAAGGAACAATGTGCAGGCAATTCCCTTCTGCTAGCAATGAAATGCCACCCTACACATAGATTCAGATCAGTGCCAATATGTGAGCAAAATGGAACCGTTCAACAGATGACAGCTATATTTGTAAGTGTGATCTAATTTCTGAAAGATTAAAAGAGCAGAGTTATAAAGATTGGTGTATCAGGAGAGGTAAACAGATTGCATCAGCTAAAAATAGACATGACATGGAAGGTAAGAAGTCCAAGCCCAGATACTGTGACACCAGGAGACAGGGTAATCATGTCACTTTCTTTACTTTGTTTTCCATTGAGTATTGTCAGGTGAATATTTTGGGGGAAATAAAAACTTATCTGTGTTATATGCTGATAAGGATTGGTGTAGGTGTAGGTTTTCAAGCCTGCACATTGGGCAGTTGTCTCCTGGTATATTTAGATCTAGCCCTATTAGGAACACCTGGCTCACCACTGTAGATTCCTACCAATGTGTTTTAAATGCATGCCGGTATTGTGATAAACATACTAGCAAAAACATTTGATCTTGCTCTACAGGTGTGATATATCCCATTAGGCAATACATTACTTGTGGATCTACAAATGTACTTTATGTTGAGGAATGCAGTGTGTGTGCCCTACAATATGTGAGGTGCACAACTAGACCTCTCCGAACGAGAATAGGGGAGCATTATAATGATGCCTTAAATTTTAAAGTTTTCAGAATATTTCAAATGGGTCACACTTTACAGTGCAACATGCTGGCAATATGAATTCCTTCTAATTCTGTGCAGTCAAAAATGTTTTTAAATCCCCTAGGGGTGGTGACATGTATCGGAGGTTACTGAAACAAGAAGTTTAGCTTATTTTTACTTTATGCACTAGAATCCCGTTCAGTCTTCACCATAGAGGGGACGTGGATCTATTTTTGAGCTAATGATTCAAGTTATCATGGAGTAATACATATATCAGTGCGCAGTCGATCCTGATGATTTTCTCATACCTTTCTGACAACTTAACTTGATTTTCATTACAACTTATAGTTTTGGCTTCTGCAATACTATTTACTGGATATTACTCATATTTGAAGTGTGTATATAGGAAATGATTGGATTTTCATAGGCTCTATATTTTTTTGGAGTGTTGATGTTTATACATTACTAGGTTTAAAATGATTTATTCTTTTAAATTAACCTGTAATGTTGTTTTGGATTTTGTCCACTGCAACTTTTATTCCTTTCCCTTGATTGCTTTTATTTGGGACTCACCTGTTTGTTCATGCACTCAGGGAAATGGTGTAGTATATATAGTTTATATGTTTAGTTGTGGTATGTAAAGACTAACGGCCCTTTCACAGGGGTGAACCGATCGGGTCCACCTGTTAATTTTTTTTAGGCAGACCCATTTGGACCCTTCAGTCTCTATTGAGCGGTGGGTGTCAACAGACTTGTGTCCATTGACACCCCCGATATCGAATACTGTCCACTAAAAACAGTCGGATGGGGTTCCCCATCCATCTGGCTGATTGGATCGGATGGCAGTAAACGGGCAGGCAGTCCTTTTTCATCCGACCACCGATAGAGGAGAGTGGTCTGTGTCTGCTCTGCATAAGCAAAGTGGACACTGACCAGCCATCTGTCTACTCCATCTATGCCATCTGGATCAGCATAGATTCCCAGATGAGCAGGTATACTCCAACGGAGCCTGTTGTTGAAAGTGATGCGTAAATATTGAAATTCATATTTATATCAAAGAGCTTCAAGGGAACCATTGTGTGGACTTCATAATTAAATTACCATGCCCGTTTTATATGTGTGTGTGCAGGAACGTGTGTACTTAATGTATTTTTGGGTTTAATCATGAGAGGTGGACCTAGTTACTGTTTTCTGTATCTCAAAAGACTAACGTCTTTTGTCTGCATAGTAACTAAGTTATACTATTGTCTTTAGAGTGAGGGGCAGACATTGGGGGTTATTTACTAAAGGCAAATACACTTTGCACTACAAGTGCAAACTACAAGTGCAAAGTGCACTTGAAATGGCACTGAAAGTGCTCTTGGAAGTGCAGTCGCTGTAGATCCGAGGGGGACATGCAAGGAAAATAAAAAAAAATGCATTTTAGCTTGCACATGATTGGATGATAAAATCAGCAGAGCTTCTCCTCATTTCATATCTACCCCTCAGATTTACAGCGACTGAACTTCCAAGTGCACTTTCAGTGCAATTTCAAGTGCACTTTGCACTTGTAGTTTGCACTTGTAATGCAAATTGGATTTGCCTTTCGTAAATAACCCCCATTGTGTCTCCACCTGATCATAAGTCCTTGAAATGCTAATTTATACTGAGATCAAGGAGGGTTGCTTACTTAACAACCATAAACATGGTAGACAGTAAGGCACTGAAAATTCTAATTCTTATGTGAAAAGCATGATGAGTAGGGATGAGCTTTCTGTTCGGGTCGAACATGAGTTCGACTCGAACATTGGCTGTTCTCCGGTTCATTGAAAACTGAACATTATGGGCCGTTCACACCAAATTCAGCGGGGCGTAACAGCCCGTAATGCACTGCGGGAGCTCAGTACATTGCTGTATGATGATTGGCCAAAGCTTGCACCATGACCTGCATGTTTGGCCAATCCCAGCGCCCTCAGCTAAGAGAGCCATAATTGGACAAAGGCAGGGTGCCTTTGGCCAGTCATGTCTCAGGGGGACTAAGTCCACGCCCCACACTATATAAGGCTGCCTGAACGTCGGCCTTGTGTAGTGTGTTGTTGGCATGGACGGAGAGAGTGTCATTTAGATTGAGCAGGCAGGCAAGTTATTCAGTTAGCTGCAGTGTATTTAATATATATATGTACAGACAGTCATATATATATATCTATATATATATATATATATATATATAATGTGTGTGTGTGTATGTGTATATGTGTGTGTATATATATATATATATATATATATATATATATATATATATATATATATATATATCGACTGCATCCAGTTTATCTATATCTGAATGCAGGCTGTTCCTGGTGTACTTTTTCTAATATACTTCAGGCGGTGTACACAGTACTGTGCACCCATAGTGCAGTTGCTACTACTTTTCTGGTGGTGTACACAGTAGACAATATATACAGTACACCCATAGTTGTTATTACACTTCTGTTGGTGTACACAGTACCATGCACTCCTAGTGCAGTTGCTACTATTTTTCTGGTGATGTACACAGTACACAATACAGTGTAGTGTGGTTTTGCTAAACAAAATTTACAGCATGTCCGGAAGGCCACCAACCAGAGGCGGACGCTCACAGGCCACTAAAAGAGGGCAAGAAGGCTCTATGTCTACAGTCGTCAGTGCTGGTCGTGAACACGGTGCATACTCAGCACGTAGCCGTGGGGTACGCTTGTCCTTTTTTTCTGCAGCTGGCCTTTTTATTAAGCCACAACATGCAGAAGAGTTGGTGGAATGAATAACAAAGCCCTCCTCATCCTTCTTATCCTCTGTCACCCAGGCTCAGAGTAGTTTGACTGCCAATGCAGCTGCCAAAGTGGCCTATTCCATCAGCTCCATGTCAACAGTCACTCCTTCCCTAGCCCCAAAATTATACATGGAGGAGTCCCCCGAACTATTCGACCACAGTGTCGGGTACATGCTGCAGGAGGATGCACAGCGATTTGAAGGCTCCGATGATGGTACCCAGGTTGAGGAAGGGAGTAATGTGAGCCTAGAGAGAGGGGGTACCCAAGAAGGTCAAGAAACTGACAGTCATGTTCCCCAAGCTGCAACATACTGCCAAGTTTGCTCCAGTGACGGGGAGGGAGGGGATGATGAGGTCACTGACTCTACATGGGTGCCTGATAGAAGAGAAGAGGAGGAGGCACATCTCCAATGAGGCAGAATGCCCTCCAGGGGGCAGCTTAAGGGCAGCCACCCTATTGCATCACACCGCAGAGCTAAGCAGGTGCAGGGCGCTGCTGTCTCCCCACATATTTTGAAAAGTTCTTTGGTGTGAGCCTTTTTTGATACGTGTGCAGCAGATCGACTGTTGCTGTTTGCAACATATGTCTGAAGCGTATCAAGCATGGCCAAAACAGCAGCCGCTTGGGCACCACATGCTTGACCAGACATATGACGACCTCCCATGCAGTCCGTTGGCAACAGCACTTAAAAGACCCACATTAAAGAACAAGGCTGACCTCTCCTTGCTCCTCATCAGCTTGGATCTCCAACCCCACTATACCTCCAGTCCTCTCAGAAACCTGCACTGAGAGGAATGAAGGTATAGAAATAGGTGTCCCAAGTACTTGCGGCCAATCTGCTAGTGGGACACCAACATCGGATTTTAGCAGGCAAATTTCCCTACCCCAGTTGCTAAACTGTCAAAAGAAATTCGGTCCCAGCCATCCACATGCTCAGCGTCTGAATCCTAGCTTGGCCGAATTGCTAGCACTGCAACTGCTGCCTTTTCAGCTGGTAGACTCAGCCCCCTTTCGTGAATTTGTGGAATGTGCGATACCTCAGTGGCAGGTTCCCAAACGCCATTTTATTTTTACGGAAGGCCATTCTGGCTCTCTACCAGCATGTGGAAGGCAATGTCTTGGCCTCGTTGGACAGGGCGGTCAGCAGTAAGGTGCATATTACTGCTCATGGTCCAGCACGCATGGACAGGGATGTTACCTTTCTTTCACAGTGCACTGGGTAACTCTGCTGGCAGCTGGGAAGGATTCAGGACAGGGTTCAGTATTGTTGGAGCTTGTTCCGCCACCACGCCTCCAAAATGCTAGTGGTGATTCTGCCACAGCTCTCTCCTCCACTACCTCATCTTCTTCTTCCTCTATGCTCTCTTCCTCTGCAGATTTCTCCTCTGAACCAGCTGTGCTCCATAGGCGTTTAAGGGGCTACGCAAGCACTCAGGCAAAAAGATGCCATGCGGTGCTTGAGTTGGTCTTTTTAGGGGACAGGAGCCACACTGGGGCAGAGATTCTGGCAGCTCTGCAGGGGCAGGCTCAGAGGTGGTTGACGCTACGCCAGCTTCAGCCAGCTTCAGCCAGCTTCAGCCAGGAATGGCTGTATGCGACAATGGCACAAACCTCCTCTCCGCCCTCCAAAAGGGACACTTGACCCATGTTCCCTGTTTGGCTCATGTCCTGAATTTGGTGGTGCAGCAGTTCTTGAGCAGGTACCCTGACTTACAGGATCTCCAGAGGCAGGCCAGGGAAGTCTGTGGTCTTTTCCAATGGTCATATAATGCCAGTGCTCGGCTGGCTGACATTCAAAGAGAATGCAGCCTGCCCAAGAACCGCCTCATTTGTGACATGCCCACCAGGTGGAACTCAACGTTGGCAATGCTGCAGCAGCTGCACATGCAGCAGAGGGCCATCAATGAGTTCCTGTGTGAGTATGGCACCAGGACAGGGTCAGGGGTAAAAGTATAAAAGTAAAATAAACCATACTGATAATGTAAAGAGGGTAACAAGGTGAATGGACAACAAGGTGACAATGTCCATTCACCTTGTTACCCTCTCTACATTATCAGTATGGTTTATTTTACTTTTATAAATATTCCATAGGAATTTTTGGATGCATCAGCTCCTGATGAGTGGAAATACATCTATCCACGAAATGCGTCAAGCTTTACTGTGATGCCCCAGATACATCTTACACGCAACCATACTTACTGAACCACCATCTTATGTATTCAACCATACTATCTGTTTCTACTCGGTGAATGTATGTTTACCGTATGGGTACAATTGTATCTGGCATGTTGTCGCCTATAGTATTCTGCTATACCACTAGAATCATGTGCTGTTATAACTGTACCTTTTTACTATGCCTATGCCATGTATACGCTTTTTATATGTACATGAAATCCATACTTTAATTGTTTGTATATCATTAAATATTCCATGGTGAAATTCAAACATGGTGCGATTTACCTCCACTATCCAAACCATTCATTTAAAGTCCCAATTTCCCTTTATCATTACTCATTCTTATATAGACGAGGTTGTAATCACTTATGGTATATGTCGTTAAGCGTATAAGTGAAGTAGGTAGAAATCGCCATTACAGATGGTGCCCCGTGTAAGGAAGTTTAACGTTTGGGTGAATGTGATTTCTTGTATGGAAGACAGAGCTGGTCTATACAGTACTAACTCCAGAAATGTTAAGAGTTTTTCTTATGTCTTGTGTGTTCACCTGTCTCCCGTTTGAATACCCAGACTAACAAACTTCTCAGAACTTTCCTTTTTACCTTTTGTCTATACTAATACTTTGAGACTGATTTTGAATAAGTGTATATATAAAATGAAATTGTAAGCGTGAATGATAAGGGCTCTGTTTGGAATCTTGGAGGCAGTGGAAAAGGATATGTGCCTCTCTGCCAAAAAGCAATTTCAGTTGACCCTTTGAATGAGATTAGGCCAATCTTTGTGATTGAAACGCACTTGTGGGCATAGGGCTACGTTTCCACTGGTACAACTCCAAGGTTGCATGATTGAGAGTGTGACTGAGGGGCGACTTTAGTGCGACTGTGGTGTAGCTTTGAATGCGACTTTGATCCAACTTTACACTCTGGGTCAGAGTCACATCCAGAGTTGCATCAGGTTGGTGCAGGTACCTTTTCAGAGTCACTGCAGCTTTGAATCGCATAGATTGGAATGGGTGCTATTGAAATCAATGGGCTGCGACTGTAATGCAACTTTATGTGTCCAAAGTCGCATGACAAATTGCACTAGTGGAAGCGGCCAGGTGGTTAGTGAAACAGTATGAACATTTGAAAGTGCTAAACACATTCCTAAAAGAAGCGCTAGAAATAACCAAAGGTAACATCAGTACTTTAGAAGCTTCTATGTCAAATTCTTCGGCTATCCACCAGCAATTAGTACTAGAAAACCAGAGATTACAGAAAGACATTCATCAGTTGGGGAAAAGACTGAAGGATGTAAAAGGTGAAATGAAACCATTACCTGTCAGCTGCCAGGAGTTGTTTGCTCAGTTTTCAGATAGAGGAGATAACAGAACAACTTATTTGGGTAGGTCTGAATTCAGGGGGACATTCTCCACACCTAAGGTATGAACCAACAAGAATAAATCCCTGGAAGGTAAGAGCTCTTTAAAAATGTCCCCTATATTTCTTAAGCCCCGAGTAAAAACAACTAATCCAGAAAAAGCCATCACACTTTCTCAGTCGTCTAAAACAAAGCCTGTCATTAAGAGATGTTGTACCACTTTAGATAAGATAAAATGTCACTTATGTGGGGTATTTGGTCACATATCTAAATTCTGTCTATCCAATGCCATTGAAAAAGTCGGTAAACATAATCCATATAGGACCACAAGATGTGATTTTGAAGTGCACTCTGCACGCTTTGCCACGTGGCCTAGGTGTAAGAAGTATGGACCACCTAGGTCATGGGTCCCATTCCAAAATTCTGAGAATGCATCCATACAAGCTGAGAAGGGGCTAATGAAAGGATCTCTGAAAGAATTTCAACCTTACAAAACAGATGTTATGGGTTTAAGCAGAAGTACAAGTTATTATAGAAAACATGCTGATATGTGTGATGTCTAGAGTTCGTCTTTAACCAAGCTAATTGTGTGAGTGTGTGTGTGTGTGTGTGTGGAATATGGAATATATGTTGTGTTGTCACAACTGCTGAGAACCCACCCAAATGACCCCCCCACCCAAAGCAAACTGTATTGACATGCAAATTACCTGAGCCAAGATAAATCTCTGTAATAGTGAATTAAGGTTTATTATGAGTTGCTAATTTTTTTCTCATCATGGTGAATACATTTTCTGGGGGGGAAATTAATGGTATACCATAAAACAAAAATCCATGTGGTAGTAATTAAAGCTGAGCTCAACAATTTTTGGTATTTTAAAAAAGTACATTGTTCCAAAACAAATAAGAAAGACTTTCTTCATGGAATGGAATGTATATTGGTCTTTCTTATGCTAATGTCTTTTTACAGGTGTATAACCATTGGTTTATTTTGTTTCTAGGAGGAAAAAATAAAAAATAAAAAATTGAGTGTTCATTACTAAACTTTATTTATGTTTTATCCCTCAGATTCAATAATTGTGTTTCATGGCTTTCAGAACGACGGGAGACCACAAAATAGTCTCTCTTTTTCCTGGTTTGTCGGTTTTCACGTGTGAATGTTTTAGGTTTTCATCACCATTACTTAGTTGGTGCATCTGTTTCAGTTTGTTTGGCTGTGTTTGGCCTAACACACATACATGTGTGAGGTATGTTCTGATCCAACATGTATGAAGCTCTGGTATGAACGAGTTTCTTTGCTCCACTGATTAGCAGAAATCACTAGCTAAAGTCCACAATCCCCTATTACCAGTGACAATATGACTGGTCATCTCCAGTTCTCACTTAGTTTAAATGAAAAGTTGATTAAGACAGCAGTGGATATAAATCTCTGTCAATGTTACTACATTTATTGGTAACAGTGTTTTGGTATTATCCAGAGTTTGAATTGGATCTGTCATAGATCTGTTACATATCTGTTTCCTATTCCCAAAGATCAGCCATGTTGATACTTGTAGTTCCATGGATTTAACTGTTAAGGGTCTACTATTACATGTTATCTCACAAGAATTGTGTTCAAGACTGCTCCTCCCCCCCCCCTGTTATTGTAATTAGTTACACAGCCAGACAGTGCTTTCTTGTCAAGCGTGGCTTTTTGCCTCAGGCTAATGTCCCTAGCAGGCTATCTGTGTGTCCCTAAGTGTATTTCAAGTCTGCTTCCTGCCCAGTGTCACCATGCAACTCTATTTTCTCCTAACGTTTCCTGTTTGTCTGTTTTTACGTGGCTATTTGTTACCAATTGTCTAATGTGTCTTTGGCATACCTGTCACTAATATCTGTGTGTTTCAAGGCACACCAGTCAGCTCGAATTGTACCCCCTACTGTTCAGTGATCCTGGCACCTCAGTTATGCAAGGGATTTTTCTTTGTCTGTTGGCCAGTTATGTCTGGTAGCAGCAGTTCCTCAAGCTAGATACACATTATACAATTTTTTTGTTCATTTTCCTTTAGATCTACCTTCAGATGTGTAGTACGAGAGCCTGCCTGCCTGATTGCATACAAGTTGAGAGTATATAGGTCTGGCCTCATATTGTATAGTTTTGGGTGAGTCTGGAGAAGAGTTGTGCAGGAAGGTTGTGTAGGGTGTTACCAGCTCTTGGCTGTTCCAAGGGCCCTCACTTTTGTTATATGTGTAGGCATGTCGTATTTTCCTCCGTTAATACCCATAGGTGTCCTTCCTTTCCTAGACTTCTTGTGTACGTTAACTAGTTGTCTGTGTCCTGCATACCAGGAAAACCAGCGCCCCCGTGTTGCACTATGCCCCTGTCATTCATGTGAGTCCTGTCTGAAGAGTGTAGGCAGTTTATTTTGTATGGGTGAAGGATAACATTGTCTGATTACCGAATTGATAAAGGAGGGAAAAGGTGTGCAGCCTCTATAAAGAAACAAGTGTACCTATTGGTCGATTGTTTTCAATCTGGGTACTCAGACTATTTCCCATACTTGGGGTAAAGAGAGGCTTAATGGAGACTGCCTAAAACCTTAAAACACAATGGAGCTGGAGATAATCAGAAACACATTGGGAGGTCTTGTGCTACATATCATTGAAGGGGTTAGGAAATCCAACTTGCTCTGCCCAGGACCACGGAGAAGTGACTGACTCTTTCTCAGTGGGACAATTTACACTTTGCAAAAACAGGAAGGTGGGGGTAGTATCCGAGTTGACTATGAGCCATATAGATTGGTGGATGACTCAGTTGCAGGGTTGTCAAAATCTAACTTGGACTATTCTCATCCCTAATGGCAGGGACGTAACATTGTGCATATATCACAGTCAATTTGGGTACTATCCTATCAGACTCTACAGGGTTACATCCTGGAGTCCATCTTGTTCTAATGGTTGGAGTCCGGACAGCCTCAGATGACTGGTATTTAATGAATGCTGGAGAAAAGAAGGTGTGCTATGTCAAGGGAGAAGAACAGAATCATGGGACAGCAATGCTGGCACAGGAAGGGGTCATGTCTAATGGCAGTGGCGTTGCAAGGGGGGTGCGGTCTGCACTGGGTGACACCCGCCAGAGGGGTGACACCCGCGGGGCAGCGGCACCGCTAATGCCACACAGTCCTCACCCCATACCCTGATCTCTCGCATGATCTCTCCGACTGTCTCCCTGTCTCACACAGAGGCGCAGACCAAAGCCGCCTCCCACATCTACACAGGAGGAGGAGGAAGGAGTGCAAAGGACACACTGCTGTACCTACCCTGCGCTGTTCTGAGGTCTGTAAAAATGTAATGCAAATGGACATATGCTGGGGGGCGCTATGGGAAGGGAGGGTCTGCACTGGCACTGATGGAGGGGGTGGTCTGCACTGAGGGGGACCTGCACTGATGGAGGGGGGTCTGCACTGATAAAGGGGGTCTGCACTGATGGAGGGGGGTCTGCACTATGGAGGGAGGGTCTGCACTGAGGGGTCTGCACTGATGGCGGGGGTCTGCACTGATGGCAGGGGTCTGCACTGATGGCGGGGGTCTGCACTGATGGGGGTCTGCACTGAGGGGGGTCTGCACTGATAGAGGAGAGGGGTCTGCACTGATGGGGTGTCTATACTGATGGAGGGGGATCTGCACTGAGGGGGTCTATACTGATGGAGGGGGTTCTGCACTGAGGGGGTCTATACTCATAGATGGGGGGTTTGCACTGAAGGGGGGGTCTGTATTGAGGGAGAGGGGTCTGTACTGAGGGGGTCATACTGATGAGAGGGGTCTACACTGAGGGGGTCTAAACTGATGGAGGGGGGTCTGTAACTAGTGGGGGGGTCTGTACTGAGGTAGAAGGTCTATACTGCAGGAGGGGCGGTCTGTACTTAGTGGGGGAGGAGGGTCTGTACTGAAGGGGGACTATAGTTGGTGGAGGGGGGTGACTATTGTACATCTCCTCTTACCCTTGGCATGGATATAGCAGGAACACCGGGTTGTTCCCCCGATTACCCCTGAAGAAAGGTTTTATAGCAAACCTGACACCCCCTTAAACCTACATGTAACTGCCATTGGGATTTGGAGAAGAGTTAAAAAGTTGGGTAGTTAAAATTTGGGCAGCGGGATTTAATGCCAACAGTTTGTGCAGGGCATGAATAGAAGGGCCCTGCTCAAGGGGTTTATAATCTAAGGTGAGGGGGTGGTACAAAAGCAATAGCTGATTGGAATTATCTGAGATGGAGCTGGCTAAAGTAACTTTTAACCACTTGCCGACCAGCCGCCGTCATTATACTGCAGCAGGTCGGTACGATCCTGGGAACCGTTGTAGCTATATGTCACTCCCTTTAAGCGGGTTAACACACGCACGTGCGCCGCCGGAGGCTACACAGCAGGGGAGCCAATGGTCGCGATCGTCGGTCGCGATACCGCCGACCACAAGCGATCGCGGGCACGAGAAGCAGAACAGGGACGTGTGTGTGTGTTTGTTAACACACGCATCCCAGTTCTGTGAGGAGAGGAGAGGGAGATTGTGAGTTCCTATGAGCTGGGAACCACGATCTCTCATCTCCTATAGTCAGTCCCATCCCCCAAAATTAGAACACACCCATAGGGAACACAGTTATCCCCTTCCCTGCCAGTGACATTTATACAGTAATCAGTGCATTTTTATAGCACTGATTGCTGTACAATTGTCAATTGACCCAAAAATGTTGCAGTCTCGATAAAAATCGCAGATTGTCGCCATTACTAGTAAAAAAAAATATAAATAAAAATGCCATAAATCTATCCCCTATTTTGTAGATGCTATAACTTTTGCGCAAATCAATCAATGTATGCTTTTTGCGATTTTTATTACCAAAAATATGTAGAAGAATACATAGCGGCCTAAACTGAAGAAAAAAATATTTAAAAAAAAAATTGGGGCTATTTATTACAGCAAAAAGTACAAAATATTGTGTTTTTTTTTTCAAAATTGTCGCTTTTTTTTGTTTATAGCGCAAAAAATAAACCGCAGAGATGATCAAATACCACCAAAAGAAAGCTCTATTTGTGGGAAAAAAAAGACGTTGATTTTGTGTGGGTACAACGTCGCATGACCGCGCAATTCTCAGTTAAAGCAACGCAGTGCAGTATCGCAAAAAATGGCCTGGTCATTAAGCAGCCAATTCTTCCGGGGCTGAAGTGGTTGAGGTGGAGGCGGGGTAGGCTTTCCGGAATAAAAGAGTTTTTAGAGATCACCTAGGTGTGAAAAGGGTAGGGCCTGGCTGGACATATTGGGGTGGGGTGTTCCAGGGGTTCTGGAGCAGTCCTGATGACGAGCATGGAAGGAGGTAACAAGGGAGCTGGAAATCAGGATGTCTTAGGAGGAGCAGCAGCAGAGGAATGGTCCTGAGCTGTCTATCCTGAGTGAAGAAGCTTAACAACCGAGGAGATCCCAGGGGAGGACCCATCTTGGAAGGATCATGCAGAGTGCTGGTCTGGAGTGGGGCCTGGTGACTCGGTTGGAGGACGTATCCCGAAGTAATCTTACTGCATAGTACTGTCGGGTTGGCTTAAAGGTTCAAGTTCTGTGTATTAGACATGTGCATTCGTTTTCGTCCAAATGCATTTTCGTCTGAATTTCAGGTATTTTCGTTATCATTTTAACAAACGATAACGAAAGTGCAGAGTCCGAAAAACGAAAGATCCGACATAAACACATGCTTTATTTTCGTTTTCGTTGCTACAACAGTTCGATATAGATAGGAGATTCGACATGATGATGACAATACCAATCTGTGTCCATCAAACCTGTGGTCGAATGTGCCTAACCTTAGCTCTATTAGTCCAAGATTAGAGAAAAGATTCGACATAGAGAGAAAAGATTCGACATAGAGAGAAAAGATTCGACGTAGGGGAGAAAAGATTCGACGTAGGGGAGAAAAGATAAATAAAAATAATGATGATGATGAATGTTATTGGCTGATTGTAACCAAAGAGGAGGAGCAGTAAAATAGCTAGAACTAAGTACACACGTACTTTGGCTTATGGTGTCTGTTGAAAGTTCTAAGATTCGACGGAGCAGGTAAACTATACGGCGTTGTACAGTTTAGCTGCCTTGTCGAATCTTCTTTGAACATTCGACAGACACCATAAGCCTTCAATGACAGATTCGACCTTAATTTGGATTTTTGGACGAATGAAATTTTTAACGAAAAACGAAATAAATAAAAACGAATTTCGGGAGTAACTAAATAAATGTATTTTTCGGACAAAAACGAAATTCCGAAACGAAATATTTCAGTGTGCACATGTCTACTGTGTATGACATTCATCGCAAACCAATACATCCTGTGGCAGAGGATCGTACGGGTTTTATTCCAAACAAGTCTGTGGCAGAGACTTTTGTTCGTGCTACGTACTGGTTGCTAGGCAAGTGAGAGAGGCCTATCCAGGCGGGCAAAGATTGAATCCTACAAGGGGAGTGCATTCAACTACAAGTGTTCAATTCCAAAGAATGTTCTAAAGAATACTAAGGAAAGGTATTTGAGCTTCCCTGCAACTTTCCTTCTGCCTCTTTCCTGCTACTTCCTTTATTACTTGTTCATTAAAGCATTGGAAAATATACTCAAGTGTTTGGTGCTTATACCGTCCAGAGGTAAACTCAACGGGACCCTAGACCCGGTGCCAGTGAAACAGAGGTGTTGAGAGCGAAGGTAACAGCCCGCTTTAAACCAGCAGCTCCACCGAGAGTTAGTGCTAAATGTGGGGGCGTCGTCCGGGATTTGTTGGCCATCAGTTCTCGCAGCCTGGAGAAGTGTTTCACCGGGAGTTTACGGTGAGAGCTGTCAATTTCTCAGGAGAAGAAGAGGTTAAAAGTTGCAGGACTTTATTTCTGACTGGTAGGCGGCGGGCGCCAGTGAAAGCCCGGGAGCAACGTGATTAGAAGAACAAGTGGGAGGATCCTAGCCTACTTGATACCGCGTGGGATGCGTGTGTGTGTTGGCACCAGAGAAGAAGAGAGGCCTTGTGATCGTGCTGAGAAGATCAGAGTGTGGCCATGTCTTTTTCGGTGATGCAACCAACTGTGGGGCTTAAGATGTTCACTACCAGCACCGCTGCGGGTGCTATGCTGACCGGAACCTTGCTTACAGATACCGGCATTCGTCTGAAACCGCAGGGGAGGTTTGTTCTTTATACAGTTGGAGATATTGAAGGACTGGGCATGCTTTGCCACAAGTGTGAAGGACTGGTCATACATCTCCGTCCATTTGTTCGCTGCTCGCAATGTGGAGAGTATTTGTTTGTGATGGAGCAACCTACTATGTCGCCCCATGCTGATCGTATGGACTGGGCTACAGGTATCGCCACAGCAGAAGCTGCCACTACTGCTGAAAAAGAACGGCAGGCCGTGATTTCGCCTGTTGTCACCGAAAGCGTTCCTGAGAGAGATACTGCGGTAACCGATTCATCAGCGGACATTACCTTGATTTCCGCGTCCACTACTCCTATCCCTGTTGTACCTGTCCAGAGGAAGGTGGGATATGTAAAGGCTTCCCGCGGTCATGGTCGAGGCCTACCCCAGAGACTACCTGAACCGTAGAAGTCCACGTCAGGAACGGGTGAGAGATCAGAGGGGAATGTATCTGGCACTTGGTGTAAATATTTGCCGGCAGAAAAGTTGAGAGATTCGGAGATAGATTCCATGTCGGATCTCTCCGATGATGATGATTTATTTGAGACAATGTCACAAGAACTGTTATGGGCCCAGGGTGAACACGTTACTTCTGCCTTAACTTTCTCAGAATGGACAGCCCTGAATTCTGGGAGAACATCACCTTGTGTGGAGCCACACAGTACTGTCGGGGAGACATTGCCTAAAGTTACTACTTTGTTGCCGACACCCGTCGGGTCTATGGTGAGCAAGTCATTGAACTCTTGTGTGCCCCCTGGTTTGGGGAAAAATAGATTGTTGCCCAAACTTGCACGTTTACAGAGAATGCTTAACAAGCGTGTGACCAGGAAAAGATGATGTGGTGTACTTTATCACTACAATGGATAAACAAGGAAAATCACTGACATTGCCAGATCCTCGGTTCTACTGGTGATTATGGATAAAGAACTGTGGGGTATGTAGATACATAGTGTCAGTGTTCAGAGATCTTCGAGGTCAAGATTTGGTGTTCAGCTCTGTGTCTAAATCCAAGGCTCGTTTTTTTCGCTAGCTAGACTACCTTTGTTTAAAGATATGACATACCTAAATATATATAGGGATGGACTCCTCAAGTTATTCTAGTTGGTTCCTTAGTGGGAACATAGGAAAGATTATAGGAAGAGAGTTTCATTTTTTAAAAATGAGACTTTGCTCCTAAAACTGTATATATCTTGTGTGTGTGTTTAACTTTGTTTTTTTTCAGGAGCAAGTGGACCTGCTATCAAGCTGTTAGGCTTTTCAGCTAGATAGATAGTGGGGTTGCAACAGTATTAATGTGGTTTTGTTTACGGATGTGAACATATTGTTTAAAAGAGAAAAAAAATTTGAAATTGTAATATCTCTCTACTGTCTTATTCTCTTCTTTACTTAAATCCAAGTTTTAAGCTCAAATACCTGCTCTCAGGCTTGGGAGTTATTATTATTTTTTTTGACAGACGTTGAGGACAACGTCTATTGTAGTGGGGGGAGTATGTAGCGCTGGTAAATTTTTATTCTACCGCTGATAGGTAAATCTTGTGGGTTACTTGTTAGAGGAAGCTAGATTTGCCTCTGTTCCAGCTTGGCTGAGTTGCGTGTAGTTTCGCACTGTGCCGGTGGGTGTCGTCACCATGGGCTGGTGTTGGAAAGGCAACGTGTTGAAGTGTATGAGTGCTCCTCTGTCCCGGAGACAACTCGGTGGAGGTGGTCCTCCGAGTTGCATTCTGGGAGAGGGTATTTATGGGACAGACGCCATGTTTAGGGGTTCGTTTTCAGCCACCTGCTGGCCCTCCTGGCCGACAGGTATGCGTTAAAAGTACCACCTCGTGGTCCTCCGTTCAGGAAGCCCACGTCGCAGCGGCGTGTGGGTGGGCCCAGAAGCCTGTCTGGGGCCTACCACAGCAGCAGAAGAATGGAATGGTCCTGAGCTGTCTATCCTGAGTGAAGAAGCTGGACAACCAAGGAGATCCCAGGGGAGGACCCGTCATGGAAGGATCATGCAGAGTGCTGCTCTGGAGAGGGGCCTGGTGACTCGGTTGGAGGATGTATCCCAAAGTAATCTTACTGCATTGTACTGCCGGGTTGGCTTAAAGGTTCAAGTACTGTGTCTGACATTCATCGCAAACCAATACATCCTGTGGCAGAGGATCGTACGGGTTTTATTCCAAACAAGTCTGTGGCAGAGACTTTTGTTCTTGCTACATACTGATTGCTAGGCAAGTGAGAGAGGCCTATCCAGGCGGGCAAAGATTGAATCCTACAAGGGGAGTGCATTCAACTACAAGTGTTCAATTCCAAAAAATGTTCTAAAGAATACTAAGGAAAGGTATTTGAGCTTCCCTGCAACTTTCCTTCTGCCTCTTTCCTGCTACTTCCTTTATTACTTGTTCATTAAAGCATTGGAAAATATACTCAAGTGTTTGGTGCTTATACCGTCCAGAGATAAACTCAACGGGACCCTAGACCCGGTGCCGGTGAAACAGAGGTCTGGAGAGTGAATGTAACAGCCCGCTTTAAACCAGCAGCTCCACCGAGAGTTAGTGCTACATATTTTTTTTGTTTTTTGTTTTTAGCAGTCAGCAATAGTTTTTAGGGCAACTAATGTATTTGTTTTTTTTAATACAGATTCAATGCTCTTTAACAGTCTAAAATAGAATGTAAACTAAAAATCTTGGTTGGTGCAGCATTAAATCTGTATTTTTTTTTTTTTCTCTTTTCATTATTATTTTTACTATTCTTCTTGTTCATTTTTATTACTTACCTCTCTTTTGTTTGTTTTCCTTGTCTAATATTATGCTCTGAGTTTTTTCTTTTGGTTTCTTTCATCTATTTCCTTAAAATAATGTAACTAAGACATCAGTCATACGATTCTTTTGTTTATGCAAATTATGAGATGTTGGCATTCCTGCCCGCCAGTACCATATTTCACACACATTGAAACCAAAGTATCCCTGGACATGCAGGTCTTATGTCTCATTGTAATTCTACATCTCCCAGTCTGTCTACTGTTTTAACCACTTCCCGACCAAAGACGTCATATGATGTCTTTGACTTTCAGTGGGATTATCTGAATGATGCCTGCAGCTACAGGCATCATTCAGATATCCTTGTTTTCAGCCAGAGATTCTGTGCACCATAAGAATGATCATAGTGGCAGTTCTGCCACTTGATTGTTCTTACAGGTGGCGGGAGGGAACATCCCCCCCTCCCGCCGCCATCCGGTGCTTCTCCAGGTTCTCCCGTGCCATCGGGGACCCAGAGAAAGAATCAGCCACCTCCAGATGATGACCATATAGAAGACTGGTGACCAAATGGTCACCAGTCATCTCTATGACCGTCGCAGGCCCGGGCGCAGCATTATGATGTTACGTCCGGGCCACGGATGTAAACAAAGCCGTGATCGCAGCTGGTAAGCATGAGATCGTGGATTTTTTTCCCTGATCTCATGCGTTCCAGCCTGGAGGAAAGATGTGGGGTCTTATTGAACCCGCATCTCTCCACAAAGAGGACCTGTCACAAACGATTCCTATTACAAGGGATGTTTACATTCCTTGCAATAGGAATAAAAGTGATAAAAAAAAATGTAAAAGAAAGTGTAAAAATAAAGTAAAATGAAAAAATAATAATTTAAAACGCCTCTGTCCTTGGTAGCTCGTGCTCAGAAGCAAACGCAAACGTAAGTCCCACCCACATCTGTAAACGCTGTTCAAACCACACATGTGAGGTGATCGCTGCGTGAGTTAGAGCGCGAGCAACAATTCTAGCACTAGACCTCCTCTGTGACTATAAATATGTAACCTGTAAAAAATTTTAAAGCGTTGCCTATGGAGATTTTTAAGTACCGAAGTTTGGCTTCATTCCATGAGTGTGCGCAATTTTAAAGCATGACATGTTGGGTATCTATTTACTTGGCATAACATCATCTTTCACATTATACAAAAAATTGGGCTAAATTTACTGTTTTGTTATTTTTTTAAATCATAAAAAAAAGCATGTTTGAAAAATTGTTGCGCAAATACAGTGTGAGATAAATGACCACCATTTTATTCCCTAGGGTGTCTGATAAAAAAAAATATATATAATGTTTGGGGGTTCTGAGTAATTTTCTAGCAAAAAAATGATGATTTTTACATGTAGGAGAGGAGTGCCAGAATAGGCCCGGTATGAAAGTGGTTAACCTGAGCCCCGTGAGCAGGTGTGGTGTACCAAGGGACCTGGCAATAGCATGCAGTGTTGACTAACCCTACCTTCAAGGGCTCTAGTGGATACTGGCTATGACTCGGACTCTGTACCCTGTGGGGATCCCATTTTACTTGTCCACAATACACACCTTATAAGTATTTATCCTTAATGGCCACACCGCTGCTCCTGTCTGGCATTCCTCCAATAACTGTACACTGACGTTCTCCTTTCTTTTTTTGTATTCATGCACGACTATCTCGAGGCCCACCCTACCACCACCTGAAGGAGCAACAAAAACCACCACGCCATATCTTCAGAAAAAGGTGCGACGACTAAGACTCTCCTTAACTTTCCTTCACCATGCTGAAAAGTGCTGTCTCGCGGTCCGATCCAATCATTGCAATTATTACACTGTAGTCCCAAGTTACAGGACTAGATATGCCAGGATCCTGCCATCGATGTTGGAGTTCCGCTCTTCCAAGGGAGAGGAGCATGGAAACATTGCAGCGCAGGCACTCATGATCTGGATGGGGAGTCTCAAAGGCACCAGGCTTTTTTTTTGCTGTCTCAAGTCTACCTTAAATGGTGGTGGGGAAGGGTTGGGGCTTCTGGGCTGTTGTGGGTGGGTACAAGATCATTGAGGGAGGGTATAAGTTCAACAATGAAGGGGAACTGATGTGGAAATATTGAAATTCATATTTATATCAAGGAGCTTCAAGTGAACCATTGTGAGGACTTTCTAATTAAATTACCAAGCCCTGTTTAATATATGTGTTTGTGTGTGTGTGTGTGTGTGTGTGTGTGTGTATGTATGTATTGTATGTATGTATTGTATGTATGTATATATATATATATATATATATATATATATATATATATAGTGTGTATGTTGTTACAGGAACATGTTTATTTAATGCATTTTTGCGTTTAATCATGAGAGGTGAGCCTAGTTACTGTTTTCTGTATCTCAAAAGACCAATGTCTTTTGTCTGTTGTCTGCATAGTGACAAAGTTACACTATTGTCTTCAGAGTGAGGAGCAGACATTGTGTCTCCACCTGATCATAAGTCCTGCTAATGTATACTGAGATCAAGGAGGGTTGCTTGCTTAACAACCATAAACATGGTAGACAGAAAGGCACTGAAAATTCTAACTCTTATGTGAGAAGCATGATGACCAACTAGGATTGAATTTCAGCCAATAAATTAGCCATTACAAAAGCCATTGTTGAAAGAGCCATAAGAAGTCCCGTTTGCAGTTTGCAAGAAGCCATGTGGGATGTGGGGGATACAGCAAACATGTGGAAGAAGGTGCTCTGGTCAGATGAGAACAAAATTGAACTTTTTGTCCTAAAAGCAAAACGCTATGTGTGGAGGAAAACTAACACTGCACATCACCCTGAACAAACTATCCCCACTGAAAAACATGGTGGTGGCAGCATCATTTTGTGGGGATGCTTTTCTTCAGCAGGGACAGGGAAGCTGGTCAGAGTTTATGGGAAGATGGATGGAGCCAAATACAGGACAATCTTAGAAGAAAATCTGATAGAGTCTGCAAAAGACTTGAGACTGGGGCGGAAGTTCACCTTCCAGCAGGACAACAACCCTAAACATACAGCTAGAGCTAAAATGGATTGATTTAGATCAAAGCATATTCATTTGTTAGAATGACCCAGTTAAAGTCCAGACCTAAATCCAATTGTTAATCCCAATAAAATACATTTACATTTTTAGTTGTAACATGACAAAATGTGAAAAATGTCAAGGGGTATGAATACTTTTTCAAGGCACTGTATATATCTGTGCATAAAAAAAATATGCTCTGCTTGCTGCTTGTTGTGTTTTGCTTTTACTCTCCCATAACGGTGAGATGGCCTTCCTCCTACAGCCTAAAGAAAAATATCTAAATTCAATCAAATAGTAAAAAAAAAAAGGGGAAGCTTTAAAAAAAAAAAAAAGAAAATAATTTTTTTTTAAGGTAAACCCTGCAAGTATATCTTAATATGTGTTTAATAACAATACACTATATTTTCCCTTTAAAATAAGTGAAAAGATAACTGTTACACATGTATTGACCTTCATTCATTCATTCAAACAAAGCCAACACTGCAATACTGAATGAAATCAGTAATGTTTCCCAATAGGTGATTTGAGATCCTCTGCATCCATCATCTGAGTGTTTGGCCCTTTGTGTAAAGAAAAACTGCATTCATTAAACAACAAAAAAAATAAATTAATAACACAATATTCACCAGGCACGTGGATTAATTACTGAGTTGGGGTATAATTTATTTGCATCCCATGTTTGATACAACTTATTTTCTTATATTCTGCACATGTTCTGCCTACTGTTTGCACAAACAGTAGTTCTTAAGACATCCGTTTGCTTGATGTTATGACTGTATTCAGTCAACATTTTTGTAGCAGTCTATTCCAAAGTATTTATTTCAGACTAATACTTTTCTTTGCTGTCAGTAGTTAAAAATAATATTTTGTCAAGTGTGTGCTCTTGATAGTAGCTCACATTTTAAAAAAAAGATTTGTTTTAGATCTGTCTGGAAAAGAAAGATCATCATTCTATATGACTGAAGTTTTAGAAGTGTGGGTTTTTTAAAAAAGAAAATAGGTTTTAAACGTTTCACAAAAAAATTGTGGTATTCTACAAAAAAGAAATCAGTCAATTATAAAATGAATCTATGTAACCCAATTTATAAATAAAATATTTTTCTTTTGTATATTTTATTTAGTTGTGTTTAGTATTTTGAAAGGCTAGTCACTAAACCAGGCTTTAATATATGAAGGTGGTAAATATTGAATGGATAGATGTTGAAAAATGCAAGTACAGACACATTTTTATTTTTTAAGTTTTGCAGCACCAAAAAATAAAAATCAATTAAAAAAAGAAAAAACAAATGTTTGAATGTCCATCAATAATTAGATCAATTTTCCATTAGAAGAAAAAAGTCTTAATCCAAAAGTGAAGTCTTATAGAAAATATATATAATACATATAGAATCCAACACCTTCTGAAGAGAAAATGAATTCCCAAAGAGTGCTCAGAGGTCAGCCATCCCAGTGAAGTGAACACTCACCAGAGATGATGGCTGCCATTACAAAAGCATACACGCCTGTGTCTTTGAGTCAGACATCCACTGAAAGTATAAGAATTGCACCCAATATCCATCCAAAGACACTTCTCAGCAGGGTTTGGCTAGGGTGAATAAAGCTTGCCAAGAGCCAACAAAAATACTAATACTCTGATAGTGTAGCTTATTTAATATGAATGCATGTGCTGTACATATACAACCACAATATAAAACGTAAAACTTTTTACATAAAAAGCCGCTTCCAACCCAGGATCATACAGCTGCAAGATGTCAGCACTAGTATCAACTCCCAGATGCGTTTTGTCCAAATGGACGTTATCAAGGGGTCCTCTAGTGTCAAAGCCCACCTTCTTTTTGTAGTTTCTCAAAAAACATGCCCTCAAGGCAATTACATAACAAATTCTAAAACCGTAAATCCGAAAAACCCATCCGCTTCTTGCCGTAGATGCGAAACCAGAAATGGTAATTCCGCCAATTTGTTGTAAGTCAGGAAGCTGGGAATTGTAATTCCACCATTTTCCTGAGGACTATATAGGGAAAAGATACCGGAAGGCACTAGTACAGTCCTCCTATGATAGGGGGACACAACAGTGTCTACTGATAGGAATTAAAATTACATCCGCCCTATTGAAAATTATATAATGAATATATTTTTCCTCATACAAAGGGATCAATTAAACATGTATTATGGAAATGCAATCTGACTGCTGTGAGAGAGCAATGTCGATCCACTACTTACAAATAAATATATCCACATAAAAACACATGTTAAAAAACAACCAGTAATCTAAGTAATAAAAAATAATACCAAATATCTAAATATAACAATCAGAACTTAATCTAGATGTTATATAACATTCAAATACATCCGGAGATAATAAAAAGGAGATATTTACTATCAATAAAACAGTTAATGTCCCAGTCTGTGTTATGGCCATAGGGAGAATAAGTTCTAAGTTCATGTATCAACCCATTTCAAGCTTAGAAATCTTAGAGTCTTATTCAAGCCCCTCCAATGTGGTTTTAATTTCTCAATACTTATAAATTTGATATTTTTTGGGGTTTCTCCTGAAATGAGCTGATAGGTTGTGATTCTTAACATCATGTTTGATGTTATAAACGTGCTCCCTGAGATGATCTCTCAGGTGTCTTGTGGTTCTCCCTACATATTGTATGCCACACGTACATTCCAGGAGGTACACAACATGGGTGGAATTACAAGAAATAAATGGATAAATGTCCCTTTTTTTGGGGGATACAAAATTCACCTTTTTTCTGTCTCTGGTCTTATAACACATTTATTACATGAGTAGAAGCCCTGGGTACCAGAAATTCTTTTTCTTTCTTGTTTAGTATTTTTTCTTTATATGCCTGTCTAATTAATTCTGTTAGTTTATTTTTATACTCTAGAGTTGGATCTTTCTTCAGGGGGGTGTAAAGTCCCAGGCACATGATCATAAAAAATAATACCACTTTCAAAGCGATCGTACGATAATCTGATCGTTAATACGCAGCTGTTGTCAGAAATTTTTCCGAAGGGACAAATACAAATCTTTTTCTCATACAATACCAGATCGTACGATTTTCCTTTAATCAGTTCAGTTTTCCTGCGAAAATACAAATACACTACAACACATTACATCACTTCCACATTTTTATTCTGTTGTACAAAAGTTACGATCATTCATCCAATAATCTCATCAGGTGTACTAGACTTAAGTGTCAGTGTCTCTTATAATGTGATACATCTCTTTAACATAATCATCTGTTAAGGCGGACAATACCTCCATCCTTAGCCGCTGGTCGCATAATCAAATCCTTTCTGGCCAATAAGTCATTTATTCCTTTTTTAACTGCCCCTGGGGGGTTAAAGAGAGAAGGATTTTTTTAAAAACAGTGTGTTTGGACAGCACTTCTGGATGTCTTGATATAGGATTATGCATAAAATGTTTTTTTTGAGTGAGACTTGTCTAGTGAAATTATGCAAATCCACAAACGTTTAAAATGTATTAAATTTAGTTTTAGGGGCAATGTTCAATCCCTTACTCAAAGTAAGCACGCAACTCAATCTTACTTAGATTAAATATGCCTGTTGTATCTACATCTTTATTTTTTGTTGTTGTCTGTTAATCTTTCTTCCTCCTCGTTTACCCCTCCTTCTGCTATACATCTATTTCTCCCTATTCTTTCCCCTAAAAAATGATTGTATTGCGCCTCTGTCCTTTGATGTGACTCAGGAGATTGAGGTGTTCTATAATGGTAGTCCTGACCATATTGAGGTCTCTGGGGATAAGTACAGTTATTACGTCCCCTTGCATTCCTGCCTCTATTCCTATTACATAACCCTCTGGGTGGTCGATAATGGTTAGGTCTTTGTTCCTCCAATCCAAAATGGAGGTTTCCACTATATGATATATCCCAAGAAGGTTTAAGGGAACTGAAAGGAGGCCTTGGGGACCTAGGTGGAGGTCTAGGGGACATGTCGCCTTGACCCCAGTAGACTGATCTATTATAATGACCATAAGAGTCAACATTGTGGGGATGAGAGTCAATCCACCTATTGCCCATGCTCTCATCCTCCATTGAGTACAAGGGCTCAAAGCGATTATACGTAGAAACTCTGTAAGGGCTCGCTCCCTCCTCATAGTTATTCCGCATTCTGTGTTGTTTGACTTTATTAGGGGGTCTTTGGTCTGCCTTAGGGACAGAGGACCTATTATTTGGGATTTTGGGGAGTTGTTTGGTCAATGTACTGTAGGTAGGGACTGACCCTCCCTACTATTGGGAGAGGAGTTTTCCACCTTTGGGGGAACCAGATGTGGAGACATCCTCTTGCCACTTAAAGACATATCCATCTTTGTAATCCTTTTAATCCCTTACATATTTTTTCACTTTTTTATGCCTTTTGTTCCAGTTCTGTCTCCAGAACCGTTTTGAATTTGGCAGACTCTTTCTTATATTCAGCTTTATCAAAGGTACAAGCTTATCTTTGATCTTATTGATTTCACCATCTAGATACAGGTATGTCAACGTTACCCTTTTTCTAGATATCATAAATGCTAAAAGGTCAAGGCCAACATCGTTAAAATACTTGAACCATTTAGGATCATCATTTTTACCATCCCTATCAGGGGGGACTTCCCATTCTAATGCCCCATACACATGGTTGGATTTTCCGACAGAAAATGTCCGATGGGAGCTCGTTGTCAGAAATTCCGACCGTGTGTAGGCTCCATCAGACATTTTCCATCAGAATTTCCATCACACAAAATTTGAGATCTGGATCTCAAATTTTCCGACAACAAAATCCATTGTCGTAAATTCCGATCGTGTGTACACAATTCCGATGCACAAAGTTTCATGCATGCTCGGAATCAAACAGAAGAGCCGCACTGGCTATTGAACTTTATTTTCTTGGCTCGTCGTACGTGTTGTACGTCACTGCACTCTTGGAATTTCCGACAAGATTTGTGTGATCGTGTGTATGCAAGACAAGTTTGAGCTGTATATTTCTCCAAGAAGGAAATGTCCCACCAAGTACGAATCTCTGAAGTAATAACATTTTTAAGTTGCATGAAAATGCCATGCAATTCATCTGTTTCTTTGTTAATGAAAAAAACATCATCCATGTTAAAGGCTGTACTCGCCCTCATTTTAAAAATATCCATCCTTCAATGGTGACCACTGCAGCAGAAACAAGTATACTCAAGTAGACAAAGAAAATAACAAAAGAGTCTCTGCACTGTGATATAATCACTAAAATTGTGTGGCTGCTTTCACAAACAAGCAGTATACTATGCTTAAATAGAAGTGTAATAAGAGTGTATTTGTCCGTGTCCCTATTTGGAAGATTTCCCTTCACTTCCTGTCCCAAGCACCAAACAGGAAGTATGGAGAAATCTCACTCAGCCCAAAATCAATGAATACATCAAAGCCTTGAGTTTACCTAATAGTATTTTCCTGATGCCAACGTACATATGATAGAGCTCCACCCCTATCTCCGCCCACATATCTATAATCTATAAAAAGTAGAGGGAGAGACTGTCCACATTCCCCTTTCTGTCCTCAAGATCTACACCTGTAGATTAGTTTTACTTGGTCTTAATCACACTAGTCCCATTTTTGTCTTAGGTTTGTGCTATCTCTTTCTCTCTCTCCTTGTTTGTCTGGCCTGAGTGTTGCATCTCTTATTTGGGCTCTGTCTAGGTTCTTTTTCTTTCATAGTTTTTGGTTTGTAGAGGGATTTTTCACATCTCTTCTCATGGGTTCCAGAGTCTGGAGGAGCTGGTGCATGCGTGCATTGAGGCCAGTTTTCTCGGCGTGAGAGTGTTCCCTGCTGGTGCCAGCCTGCACAGTACAGTGTTCTCATCCTGGCAGCCATCTTAGTTAAGGCCAGGGAGGGTTCAAGCATGAAGATTGCAAGCATGCTGCTTGGAAGCCATCTAGAATAAGGACAAACGCCCGAGATTCACTTTGTATTTATCTGGGCAGACAGGAAGGTGAGGAAGGAGAGTATAACAATGACAGACCCAGTGGAGAGTCAATCACTCTCCTCAGGAAGACAAAGAAGGTTTTGGTTCCTGTTTCCTGTCTGCAGTTAAGCAGCAAAGCCCACGGGGCTGTGTACTGTCTGTCTGTTCTGTAGGGCTATATACAGAATTTCATACAGGTTAGGGGCCCAGACAACCACCCAGAGAAAATCTGAGACACCCAGTCATAGTCAGCTACAGGAGATAAGTGCAAGATACAGCAGCAGAAAGAACACTGCAAAATAATTTTACAAAAGGTGCATGAAAGAGCTAATCTCAACAATAAACTGTATTAATTTTGAAAGCTATACCAAACCAAGCCGATGAATGGCTAAGATATGCAGGACTACATAAGACATACCTTGGAAATGGTCGAACGCCTGAGAGGTATAGGAGAAGAAAATAAAGAATTACATGTCTCAGCTTTATTACTATAATAGAGAGTGATTAGCTCTCCTAGGTTTGCAGAGGGGGGACCGTGCCACATCCAATAAAGCATATACAAAAAGATGGTTCCCCTAAATGGATTTTACTGGCACTTGCACAAAAGTTATATAAAGTGGAGGAGTGCAAACTCGTATGAAGAATAAAAGAATATTTTTATTTATTTAAAGATTCTCGTATATTAAAAACATTGTGGACATTATAAACAACGAAAACATATTACATAATTAACATAATTCAAATAAGTTGCTAGACAATAACATTGTATAGTAGAACTCTTTTCAAGCCCAACGCGTTTCGGGGTACATAATGTTTCAGTCCTTCTTCAGGGACATAATAGAAAAAAGAGATTCATTTGGTATGTTTCGTTGGTCTCTTTGAGAGAAACATTAAAAAACCACATGGAAAAGCGAGGAATGCTTGAAAATAGGGTGGCACTTGAGTATTTTTTGTAGGTGCAAATGCTGTTCCTTAGATACTATATTATTCAACAGTGATTCCCCACAGGGAGGTATATAGTTTCACCTACCCTTGCCCTTCCCGGATGCGTGCAGGCCAAAGCAGTATACTGGGGCAAAAAGAGGAAACCCTTGATTTAGGAAGTATTTGTAATAAGCCAGCCACGCATCCCAGCATCCGGCAGGTAAGATGCCTAACTTTTCTGCAAGTGCCAGCTTTATTACTAAGTGGCTTACCAGAAAGTTATGAAACGCTTCTCACAGCACTTGATGCATGTCCATATGATGAACTGACATTGGACTATGTTAAGGGCAAGTTTGTGGAAGAACATAAGCCTAAAACAGAAAGCATTAATAGTGACGGTGCTTCTGTCGCAGAGTCTGCTTTAGCCACAAAAGCCCCGAACCATTTGGTTGGCCAAAGACCAGAGCACTTTTTGCGATTTGGCACTGCGTCGCTTTAACTGACAATTGCGCGGTCGTGCAACGTGGCTCCCAAACAAAATGGACGTCCTTTTTTTCCCACAAATAGAGCTTTCTTTTGGTGGTATTTGATCACCTCTGCGGTTTTTATTTTTTGCGCTATAAACAAAAAAAGCGACAATTTTGAAAAAAAAACGCATAATTTTTTACTTTTTTGCTATAATAAATATCCCCCAAAAATATATAAAAAAACATTTTTTTCCTCAGTTTAGGCTGATACGTATTCTTCTACATATTTTTGGTAAAAAAAATTGCAATAAGCGTTTATTGATTGGTTTGCGCAAAAGTTACAGCGTCTACAAAATAGGGTATAGTTTTATGGCATTTTTATTAATATTTTTTTCTTTTACTAGTAATGGCGGCTATCAGCGATCTTTATCGTGACTGTGATATTATGGCGGACACATCGGACACTTTTGGAGCTATTTTGGGACCATTCACATTTATACAGCGATCAGTGTGATTAAAAATGCATTGATTACTGTGTAAATGTGACTGACAGTGAAGGGGTTAACCACTAGGTGGCGCTGTAGTGGTTAAGTGTGTCCTAGGGAGTGATTCTAACTGTGGGGGAGGGGCTGTGTGTGACACGACACTGATCACCGCTCCCGATTACAGGGAGCTGTGATCAGTGTCAGTGTCATTAGGCAGAACGAGAAAATGCTTGTTTACATTAGCATTTCCCCATTCTTCCTCACTGTGAGACAATCGCGGGTATCAGCACGGATGCTCACGGAGCTCCAGGCAGGCGCCCACAAGCCGCCTCTTAAAGGGCAACGTACAGGTACGATAATCTGCCTGTACGTTCCCTTCTGCCACAGTATATCTGCGTGAGGCGGTTGGAAAGCGGTTAAAGACAAAAATTAGGAATAAAAACAGTAACATGCAACAAGAAACATGTGAATGTTTTGTGTGCAAGAAACAAGTTAATTTAAAAGCAGATTGCAGAATATGGAAAGCTAGAATGCAAAAAGAAACTAAGCTACAAATAGCCAAAAGTGTGAAGGAAGAAACTGATTTTGCTTCAGATAATGAATATGTTTTTGAATCCAAAAGCTGCATCTCATCTTTGCAGACATGGTGTGTTGATTCAGGAGCTACGGGTCACATGATACATGAAATTTTTTTCCACCTTGACCAGAGTAAAAAATCACCACAGCTAATGCGCAAGTAATGGAATCAGAAGGAATAGGAGATGGTTTTCTTTACTCTCCTATTTCCCACAGTGTCACCAGAAAGGTACCGGGGAAAAATGTCCTATATGTCCCTGCTCTTGAAGACACAAACTTGCTATATATTGCAACCACTACACGTCCAGACATTGCAGCTGCCATGTCGCTTCTTTGTAAACGCATGATTGAACAAGGTCATAGAGACTGAACATCAACCAAGAGAGTCATAAGATATCTCAAATGAAAGACTTGAGTCTGAAGCTGTCTGCAGTTGGTGATTTGAACCTCGTAGGATATGTGGACTCTGATTGGGCAGGTGACCTAAGCACAACTTGTTCAAATTAGAAAACAGTCCTATATCTTGGTCCAGCAAGAAGCAGATCTCAGTAGCTTTGTCTTCTACAGAGGCAGAATACATTGCTGTTGCCTATGCCAGTCAAGAAGCTGTGTGGTTACGTCAATTGCTTGAAGATCTTGGAGAGGCAATCTCCCAGCCTACAATCTTATATGAGGACAATCAAGGATATTACAAACTTGCCACCAATGAGAAGATCAATGCAAGAACAAAGCATATTGACTTCAGACATTATTACATTCGTGATCTTGTTGAACAAAATGTAATTATGCTTACCTATTGTGAAACTAATTACATGATTGCAGATGCTTTGACAAAACTGCTTACAAGAAAGAGATTTATAGAACTGAGATCCGAAATGGGACATAAGGAACATAAGAAGTAGTTGTTGAGTGGGGGTGTTGCAATACATTGTGTATTTTGTGCAGCAACAAGTTTGTAGCTGCATCTATGGTATGTTCTGTGTCTTTTCTCTGATAATAAAGTTTCCTGTTCCTGTCTGCAGTTAAGCAGCAAATACCGTGTGGACTGTTCTGTAGGGCTATATTCAGAATTTCTAACAGTCTCAAGGTGGATTTAACCTGTAATCTGTAGTAGAAAGGAATGTCCACACACACACAGGTTTCTGCTGAGAACACGAGACCACATATACAGTACATGGCTTACATATAGCCATATTGCTAGGAGCCTATGAAATAGATAATCATAAAAAACATAAAAATTTACTCACATACATGAGACTTTAAATTTAAGAAACGTCATTCAATTTGTAAAGGCAAAATTCCATCCATCAAATGTAGTAAGCACCACCACAGGACATCTGACAACATCTGACCGTTTTTGTTGGTATCCCATCTTCGTCAGAGACTGCTCAACCCACAATAGTGTTCCACATCCCTA
Source organism: Aquarana catesbeiana (assembly GCF_042186555.1). Classification (NCBI taxonomy): domain Eukaryota; kingdom Metazoa; phylum Chordata; class Amphibia; order Anura; family Ranidae; genus Aquarana; species Aquarana catesbeiana. The sequence goes on along the minus strand of NC_133325.1, from coordinate 220,442,275 downwards.
AACACCAGGCTAGGCAATAAAGATGGTACCCACAGGGGTAGAGGATGCCAAGCACAGCTCCAGCCTCTTCCCTGGAAAACCAAGGTATTACATTGTTCCACCCAGTCCCTACCACTGGCAAAAGACTGTCAAAAGCACATTGGCAAAGTGACATCATCATACTTGAATGCCAGAAGTGCCGCAGCGCAAACAAAACTGACATGTTTACACGGTGCCGCAATGTGCAGGGCATGGCAGCACCATACACGCTCCCCCAGGTGGCAAAAAGTGAGTATTACTGGTCCAAAAGGCAAGCTTAGCCCAGATAGCAACCAAAGGGGAAACAAAGAGGAAGATGGGAACCATCCAACACCAAGCACTAGCACTCAAAGATGTTCCCTAAGTTGAATACTTAAAAAAAAACTCACCAACTATTCAATACAAAGATTTCAAAAGAGTAGCTGGTTACACAAATAGATTTCCAATAATATATAAAAAATTATACATAGAAATCTACAGAAATATTTTTATTTCAAATCTATTATAAACATATCCTCATAATTGATAAAAAAAAAATTTGTACAAAAAAAATCTGAAACGGACTAAAACTTACATTTTCATTTAAGGGTGTGTTGCATGTAAGTCCCAGATCCATTTAAATTCTGTCTGTAATCTTTTTTTTTATCATACTCATCCTTACACATGTCATCGGGGACCCTCTCAGCCACTTTTCAATCCATCAAATTTACTATCATGCTTAAGGACAAAATGTCTGACCACAGTGGACATCAGATTGTATGTTTGTTTAACATAAATTGGGTCATGAAGTCTTTTCCTGACGTACGGTTGGTCTTCCCTCAGAGAAAGACACGTACATGCACAGGTCAGAATAAATATTCCCAAAATATTTACGTTTCTGCAAATGGGCAGTAGTAGTATCTCCACACTTTGCACCAAACTCTTGTCTTCATCATCTGTCAACAGATGCCAGTGCTTTTGTCAATAGTTGAGGGTATCCTGGGAAGTAGTAGTATACTGTATACATAAGCATATCTAATTTTCTTTAACATGTTGCGTGCCATTACTGCGTACCTTTATATGGCCTGTCTGTTGAAAGTTGCAGGGCTTGTGAATGAGCTAAGAGAGCCCTCATTACTCAGACTCATTCAGAACTACAAGCCATCAGCCATCACGGATGACAGTAATTGTAGTTCAATCATTCACAGGAAACTGTGAATGAATGATGTGGCCATGTGGGTGGAGCCCTGCATGACTGCGACATGTGGCAGCAGGTGTGGGGAAAAAATCCCCCAACAGCTGTCACAATAAAGGGGGTATTGGAGGAACTGGTGCCAGGAGCTGGAACATGTTGCATTTTCCACCCCTAACATGTTCCAAAAGGTGAACTTAGTTTACATCCAAGGTTCTTAAAGGCTATCAGCTTGTTTGAGGATGTGGGTTTCCTAAAGTGTTTTGTCATACCATTTTTTTGTATTATAAGGTTACACAGTTGGGAGCCCAGGTGTACATAAACGTCAAATTATATTTGTTTTGTCCCAATATATACAATAATCCAGTAGTTCACTCTGTCTGAGGATGACATTGTTGATGTACCTGAACCAACTAATAATGTTGGTCAGGTGGTACCCTGACAAGGCCTCTTTCCCAAACACAAGATTTTCCCACTCTCCGAGGTAAAGATTAGCATACACCAGGCTAATATTGTACCCATTGCCATTCTTTGTGCTTGGCAGTAGCATTAATTCTCAAACATACAACCTAGAGTTGAGTGTTTTTTTGTATAACCTCTAAAGCCTTTTTGTAAGGGATAGAGGAATATAGCGGCTCTATGTCTAACGTAACCAAAATTACATCATCCAGTACTGACAGATCCCTTAGGGCTTAGAATACAGAAGAGCAAAACCTCCACAAAAGATTTAAAATAGTGTATCAATATGTTCACTGACCTTTTCGGTGGGAGAACCCCTTCCTAAGATAATTGGTCAAGGTGGGGGGATCACTCACTGATTTATAGACTTCTGGAAGCCAATAAAAAGGGCAGTATCTGTGGATATAGGATCTTCAAAAAAGTAATTCCCTGGAATTCATAAAGACTGGCACAGACAGATTTTGTGAAAGTGTCTTGCATGCCCTCTAAGGCTGGATTCACGTTCTGTAGTGCAAATCTGCAAAATGCAAAAAGCACTAAAAATGCGTAGGTGTGAATCCAGCCTTAGTGATGCAACCTGTACCAAATTCATACAGTTGTCTAGAGCTTGTACTTGAATTTGGAGCATGATGTGCAACTTTTAGAACACATGCAAGACACTTTCACAAAATCTGTCTTTTTATGCCAAAAGAAAGTTAATCTTAATTAGCTCCACTTTCGTAAGATACAAACTGTCAGTATTATATTTTGATTTTGGCGCAGGTGTTGTGCTGCAATATAGAAGTAGAGCAAATTAGAACTTCCAGAACTTGGCGCACAAGTTGCTGTCAAGAGAAACTAACTCCCGAAAAGTGGCACAGCAGCATTACTGAATTTCGCACATTGTCGTTTTGTCAATGATACCATTCACAAAAGCTTCACCTATCATACCAAAAAGAATCCTTTGATTGTTCTCCAGGTTAATGGTTGATATTTTGGTGTACCATTCCTTACTTTAAAAATTTTAGACACATCAGCACATATTTCTTTTGGTCCATAACGACAAGATTCCCCCCCCCCCATCTTGTCAGCAATTCCTAACTTGTTCCAAAGCAGCACATTCTGCACCCATAGGATTGTCAATTGACAATTTTTCCCAAATTTACCATTTTCAATTCTCTGGTGACACAACGCATTGTACTCCAGCCACTTCCAACACTGGGGGAAAAAAAAAGTAGATTTAACATGTAAAATCATCCAAATTTGGACACAGCAATATGTTCCTCTTCACTCTCATATGTTTGAATTTCATCAACAAGCTCAAATGCTATATTGTTCAAATCAATTTATTGGGCAACAAGATCACTAAGGGCCTTGTATTCCTTTCTTGAGAGCTGGGACCAATCTTTGATCATTCCATTAAAAAGGTCTTCTTGTCTGTTATTTCTGGAATGTAGTGCTTTCAAAACCAATTTACGAGCAAACAAATACAGTAAATATCCTTAACAACTGCAAAACATGAACCCTTCATAACAAGTTCAAACCTTTTAAGAAAAGAAGATTCTGAGCATTAGAAAGGATCACTTGGAAAGGTTGATTTTAAATCACTTTTATCTGTTGTTTGTCTATCCTGTGCATATACTGTTCTATTCCCTGTCTTTTGGGCTGGGGCTCCCCCATCCATCCTGTGCCTGTGTGGTTACAACTTGAGTGGATACCCCCATCTATGTAAAACCCTCCTCCCTCCTCCCCTTTTATTGACTGAAATTCCTTCCATTTTCTATTTCTTCTGTTCCTCCTCCCTCCTCTCCTCCCACGTTCCTATTTTTAGCTTGTGACCCACCAACCCCAACTTTATTTCTTATGTATAGAAGATAAATTCTGTGACTGTTTCATCAACCATCACTTCCAAAACGTAATTTTTCTCTCATCAGGTCTCCCACCCCCACCATTACCTCCACTGTGCTTTATTGACTACCTGTGTGTTCCATGTCTTCTATTCGCAGTTTCAGCATCAAACATACTACTTTCCTTGTGTGAAATAACCTCCCCTAGAACTAGTGTCCTCTTAGAGTGTCCACCCTATTCTATTTGTAAGCTTTGTAAAATATAAAAGCCTGTCTATCTTTTCCACATTTGCTCTCTTTTTTTTTTAGACTATTTGTTCAATATTTCAATAGAAGCACAGATTTCACTCTCTTTTTTTACATATATTGGATGTTGTTTAAAAGGCAACAAAGATTCAACCATCCTCTCAATGTCCTTATTGATCCATACCCGTTATTGTTCATAGTATTCAATCTACATATACATCATATAGTCAGGACCTGGTTCATCTGCTGGTGGTGCTGTGGTTCTCAGGGCTGATCGCTGCAATTCCAGTGTCCAACAGCAGGTGTCTCTCAGAAGCCAACAGGTGTCAGTGATTAGCTCCACCTGGTTTTAGCAGCTAGGTGGCTATATAAGGCTACTCCCATACTAATTCCTGGGCTACTGCCCAGCCGGACTATGTTGATTCCCGCCTCGCTGCTCAACTGGACTCTGTTGACTGGGTTAAACTCCCACCTGCTGATGAGTCTGAAGCTTCTCAATTTCCACTGTCATGTGGCTTGAATGGGTTGTCTGTTTGGTTTAAGATCTCTCCTGTTTCCTGTCCTGAGTTCTTTTTGCAGCCAGTTGATCTTGTTGTGCCAAATCCGGGAGGTCCAGATACCCACTTTGAACATAAGAGCTGCATCTACTATTACAGCCCCAGCAGTAGAGGTCCTCTGGGAAAGGGCAGAGTTCCAATTGAACCTTGTCCTGACCCAGGTGTTATTTCCTTCAATCCCAAGTGCATTTGGATACCCAGGTTGGGTAACCTATGCCTTGGGTAGACCTGAGTGGCAGGTAAAATGGGGAGCAGTCTCCAGTGATCTGGATGGGAAAGGTCCAGTTGTGATGGAACACTCTGGCATCAGGGTACCTGTATGGACCAAGAACTCTGGTGTTAAGCCTTCAGGTTGCCTTCAGAATCCCAGCTTTTGGATGGATGTTGCATTAACCACTTAAAGACCAGTCGCCACAGTTGTACTGGGTGAATCACCATCATTGTACTTCGGCTGCTTTAAGACCTTATGCCGACCTCAAGCCGATGCGCGTGGCCAATGACCGTGATGTCCGCCGGCCACCCATGATCGCTCCTGAGAGAGACAGAACAGGGATCTGTCAATGTAAACAGACAGATCCCCATTCTGTCAGGGGAGGAGAAACAGATCTGCTGTTCCTAGTGATTAGGAACAGCGATCTGTCGCCTCCTTCAGTCACTAGACTCCCCCCACAGTTAGAAACACCTCCCTAGGGAACACATTACCCCTTGATCGCCCCCTAGTATTAACCCTTCCCTGCCAGTGACATTTATACAGTAATCAGTGGCTATTTTTAGCACTGACCGCTGGTCCCAAAAAAGTGTCCGATCTGTCCGCTGCAATGTTGCAGTCCCGTTAAAAATTGCTGATCACCACCATCACTAGTAAAAAAAATGAATAATAAAAATGCCATAAATCAATCCCCTGTTTTGTAGACGCTATAACTTTTGTGCAAACCAATCAATATACGCTTTTTGTGATTCTTGGGGATGAACCTATCCCAAGGATGGCGTGGATGGCCAGCTCAACTGAGATGTATTTGAGGGAAAATTTCTGTGTTCACAGGTGATGAGGGGTAAGGTGATGAGGCTGGTGTGGAATCCCGCTGTGAAGCCGTGCATCAGGAATATGGCCAGTGAGGGGGCGGGGTGTGTAGAGAGGTAGAGCCCCAACCAACTGACATCTATCCGGCCTAGTCAGGACTTTCCCTGCTGTTTCTGTTGACAGGTGGCCTTTGGGTGTGCTTTATGGCATGCTGTGGAAACGTGGAGAAACCTGCACTGGTCATGGAAGCATCCGCCCTGATTGTAATTGTTACATATGGCGGTGTCCAGGATCTCAGTGAATGCCGGGTTGCTGGGATGATTGCGTGGTTGCAAGGGTCTAACGCATGTTGGGTTGATGAGACGATTTTGCATGGCTGCAAGGGTCTCAACCAGTGTCAGGTTGTGTCAGAAACCATGAATCAGACTGAGACAGAAGTACAGTTAAATCACACTTGTTTAATAATGATAAAAAAAGGTAAACAGAGTAAACATAGTCAAAACATAGCCAGAGTTCAGGAACTGGAATGGATAGTCAGACAAGCCAAAACGTCAGGGAGCCAGATATGAGTAGGGATGAACCGAACACCCCCCGATTCGGTTCACAGCAGAACATGCGAACAGGCAAAAAATTTGTTTGAACACGCGAACACCGTTAAAGTCTATGGGACACAAACATGAATAATCAAAAGTGCTAATTTTAAAGGCCTATATGCAAGTTATTGTCATAAAAAGTGTTTGGGGACCTGGGTCCTGCCCCAGGGGACATGCATCAATGCAAAAAAAGTTTTAAAAACGGCTATTTTTTCGGGAGCAGCGATTTTAATAATGCTTAAAGTGAAACAATAAAAGTGAAATATTCCTTTAAATTTCGTACCTGGGGGGTGTCTATAGTATGCCTGTAAAGTGGCACATGTTTCCCGTGTTTACAACAGTCCCTGCACAAAATGACATTTCTAAAGGAAAAATAGTCATTTAAAAGTACTCTATAATGAATTGTCTACGGTTATAATGAATTGTCATTCCCGGCAATACACATAAAAGTCATTGAAAAAAATGGCATGGGATTCCCCCCAGTCCATTACCAGGCCCTTTGGGTCTGGTATGAATAATTAAGGGGAACCCCAAACCAAAATTTTTTTGTAAAATTGCGTGGGGTCCCCCCAAATTCCATACCAGGCCCTTCAGGTCTGGTATGGATTTTAAGGGGAACCCCGCACCAAAATTTAAAAAAAAATGGCGTGGGGGTCCCCTCAAAAATCCGTATGTTTCCCCTGTTGTAAACACGGGAAACATGCACCACTTTACAGGCATACTATAGACACCCCCAGATATGAAATTGAAAGGTTTTTTTTACTTTTATTGTTTCACTTTAAGCATTATTAAAATCACTGCTCCCGAAAAAATTTCTGTTTTTAAAACTTTTTTTGCATTGATACATGTCCCCTGGGTCAGGACCCAGGTCCCCAAACACTTTTTATGACAATACCATGCATATAAGCCTTTAAAATTAGCACTTTTGGTTTCTCCCATAGACTTTTAGTAAAACACCCCAAATTGTTGGCTATTCGGCGAACAGGCGAACACCCGATGTTTGAGTCGAACTTACGTTCGACTCGAACATCGGGCTCATCCCTAGATATGACCGTAGTAGAACAGCAACCAGGATCTGGAGCCAGAAGGAATATCAGCCAAGCAAGTCTTTAACAGGAACACAGAAGAGCGTCTCTAGAGGTGTGACCAAGGCGAGGGCAGAGATCGTCTGGACTGGGCAGCTTAGGTAGGACAGGACCGATGAGCAGGATATCAGCAACAGGTGAGTCACTGTGGAGAGATAGGTGCTGGCAATTAGCCAACAGCTGAGCGGCCAGCTTTGAGAAGGAAGGGCTGAGCCCAGCCCTGACAGGTTGCTGAGACGATATAGCATGGTTGCAAGGGTCTCAAATGAGTATCAGGCTGCTGAGATGGCTTTGCGTGGTTGCAAGGATCTCACTGAGTGTCAGGTTGCTGAGGCGATTTGCGTGATTACAAGGGTCTTGACGAATGTGGGGTTCCTGAGACAATATTGCGGGTGCAAGGGTTTTAAATGAGTGTCGGGTTGCTGAGACGATATTGCGTGGTTCCAAAGATCTCAATGAGTTTTAGGTTGCTGAGATGATATTGCGTGATTGCAAGGATCTCAATGAGTGTCAGGTTGCTGTGACGATATTGCATGGTTGCAAAGGTCTCAATGAGTTGTCAGGTTGCTGAGACTATATTGCATGGTTGCAAGGGTCTCAATGGTTTGCAAGTGTGTGTGCTGCAGAAGACGTGGTTGCAAAGGGACAGGTAGCTGTCTCAAAGGTAGCCTTTGACAGACGAAGACAGAAAAGATAGAAAAATTAATTGTGGAAGCTTAATTTTAACACTAAGCAGGCAAGTATATGGGATAAGGACAATATTCGTATGATCCGTAAGTTCCATAGCGGAAACTAACAAACAACATGGGGGACACAAAGAATGGTAACAAATTGACATGACATAAAATGCAGTAACAAATCCTACCTGCGTCAGTGAGCCGTGCAAGTTAGATTGCACTGGACAGTGGAGGGAGTGCAACATATCGGAAAAAGTGTCGTAGCGCCGTGCATGAGGCACTAAAAATAACTTTGGTTTGGTAAATAAATTAGAGAAGAACTGCGTACGAACGATTCGTAAGTTCCACTGCAGGAACTAAACACACGGCATGGGGGTTACAATGAATGGCAAAGTTTAGAACATGATACGAATGCAAAGTAACGACTTCTACCTGTGACAGTAAGTGGTGCGAATAGGCTCGAATTGGACTGTAGAAAGTATGCAATATATCTGATATGAATCGGTTGTAGAGAGAAACGACTCTGATATGAATCGGTTGTAAAATGTATGAAATGAATCAGATAAAAAATCAGTAGTAAGGAGTATTAAATTAATCTGATACAAATTAATTGTAGAGTGTATGCAACCCCTTACTCTGAAACCAAACACATACCAACCACCCAGCCACCCCCCCAGGCTAATCAATGTGCAGACAAGGCACCAGGTGTGTCTAATTACCAAAAGGAAAAAAAGGTAAAACTGCGCATGGGTAAATATATGAACAAATTAAAAAGCTGCAGTCCCTATGTGTAACACAAACATAAATTAAACCAAGTGAAAAATGTGAAACTGCGCTAATACAAACAGACTGATATAAATGACAATTGACCATCATAAGGTGCAAAAAAACTGTGAATATATGGAGCATATAAGTAGTTGCTCATAAAGGATATGCATTCAATACATGTGCAAAAGTACATAATCATGTGCATCAGTGCAAATTTTGAAATATATTAAAAGTCCATAAAATTAATACAATGACCACCCAAGTGCTGATGAGTGTGGAAAGTTTATTGATGATTGAATTTGAAGTGTCACCGTCACCAAATGTAAAAGCTGGCCGCTTACCAGAGACCCATGACCCCCGACTACAGAGGGTCTGGGTAAGCTGTTAAGGAATGATCACTCCGGACCAGTTGAAAAGTTGGGGGCATTGATATCAGATGGATCAGTAGCGGGGCAGCAAACCCTCAGCACGGAAAGCCATAAATTGAAAGAGAGCTCCAAATAGTGTAAAATCCTTTGGATTTTATGAAATAAAATATATATAAACACTCACATGTAAAATAACACTGGCGAACGAAGTGAAGAGAAGTCTGGGGCACCGGCTGGATACCCTCAGACAGCCCGTCCTGCTGGTAGCCACAGCGATAGGAGATGACGCGAACACGTCGCTCCGTTCCGCCCCTGTCTTTGTGTCTAATTACCACCTCAATCAGCCACAGTACCCGTGCAAATAATACATGCTCCAAATGGATGAGACGGCAGGCCCATGGACAGTGAATCCTATAACCAGTGAAGCCTATGTCAAGTGATATCCAACGACTGACAGCAGCTCCGAGGCTTGGATCTACAACTGAATCGTATGTTTGTAGATGGGATGACAAACAAGGCAGAAGGTACCTACGAATTACTACGCCTGTGCCAAATGATGTCGGAACATGATCGACAACAACTCGGTGGCAGTTTTTTTACAAAAGGGATGCGGGATAGGAAGCATAATGAATCGCATCATTGTGTATGATACGAAAAGGTTAGAATCCTACCTGCAACAGTGAGCGATAACCGCTTACAAAGGCCATGAATGGAGGAGCCGCAACACACTTGTGATCGAATGCACAGACTCACAAACATGGGGTAAGCTGGGAAGAGTCGGCCTAGTGACATGTAGTATCGGGCACTGGAACCGACAAGGAGCATAGGGGAGAGGGGTGCTTAAATACCCCCCTGGAATACACTCCCACAGATTTGTCAGAAAACCTTTACTTTTCTTTCAGAATCATCATTTGCTCTGGGAAATTAAACTAAAAAATACTCCCACAAATATGGGCCATTGATTGAAACCAAGATTTGATAATTTGTTGTGTTGCCATGACTATTTGTAGTGACTTGATAGCCATAAAATGGAGTTAGGTATATTTTTGAGAACATATGTTTTAAAAGTAGCCAGGCTCCCCCCACCCCTCTATTGATATGTAAAAAGAAAACAGTTGGATAGGTTTTGGAACTGAGCAGAGGACAGAAAGTTGGTGTATACAGGAAGTTGGTGGGATGGGCTTAGGATCTTTTGAAAAAAGCATGTGGTCAGACAAAGGAGTTGTGTTTTGGGAGACAAAGAGGAAAGACATGGCTGCCAGAAACTGAAGAACTTTGGAGATGTTTTGAGTTTGGACTTTGACCAAGGAACCATGAAGAACATTACATATTGATCCCTTAGTTGAGTAACTGTTTAGTTTACTTAATGCGCACATATTGTACATGCTTATATTTTGCTAGAAAGGATAATCGGCTTGTGCATGTTGTAGGCATATTTTTAAGCTATGAATTGTGTTGTATTGTGTATCCTACAGTTGTATGTGCAGCTTTTCTGTTTAGTAAAGCATTGATACACTACAAAAGTCTAAGCTTCCTTGAAAGATGAAAACTACCGGGACTCTGTACTCTGGAGTGATAAGATCAAGATAAATGTTTTTGGAACTGATGGCTTCAAAACTGTATAGTGTCGCTAAGGTGAGAAGTACAAAGAAAAATGCTTAGTGACTACAGTAAAACATGGTGCTGGCAGTGTGCTTCTGTGGGGCTGCATGAGTGCTGCTGGTGTCAGGGAGTTGAATTTCATTAATGGTTTTATGAATTCACAGATGTACTGCTCTATATTAAAAGAGCAGATGCTACCATCACTCTGTGCCCTTGGTCATTGTGCACTTTTCCATCATGACAATGATCCAAAACACACATCTAAGGCCACTGTTGCAATTCTGCAGCAAAACAGGGTGAAAAAGATTCAGTGGCCAAATATGTCTCCTGATCTGAACCCAATCGGGGAACACCTATAGGGAATTCTGAAGAGACAAGTTGAGCATCACTCTCCATCCAGCATCCAGGCTCCAAAAGAGTCGTTCTTGAAGAATGGAAAAAGATAGATGACTTGGTACTGTCCTTACAAATCAAGATGGTCATACAAAATACTAGATGGAGTCATTTTTGTTGTGGGGTGTATTCATTTTTGCATCAACTAATTTGAGTAACACTCAAAATCTTGTAATCAAAGTTATAATATTAACCTTACTTTCATGTAATAAAAAATGTAAATTGTTCTTGCGTTCATTGAGATATTGATTAAAATCTTACTTTTCAAAAGGGGTGTACTAATTTATGCTGAGTACTGCATATATATAATGGCTCTGTTTAATTCACAGGGCACCCCAGGGACTGGTAGCGTGACTAGGCTCTGTAGCTCAGTCCAGCATCTTTGTTAGAGACAATGGAATTATAGTACTTTCTACATTATCAGTTCTAACTGTTTCATACAGATTTTTCTTGATATCAGCTCTGTAACGTCAGCCACAGCTATCATGCAAAGTAAAAAGTATAGTTTTTTTTATCATAAATGTATTTTCTGTTTAACACTTAGTTGTTACTTAGTTGTTACTTATTATGCTTAATTGTTGCTACTCACTTGCTACTCACTTGCTGTACTTTTTTTTTTTTTTTTACCATGTATACAATGTTTCTACATTTTTGTTTTAAACATGTTTAAAAAAGAAAGATACTTTTTTTCACCCGAAGATAACTTCACCATACTTTTTTTCCACAATTTCATGTCCTAATAAATAGCATAAGTTAAAGGATTACATTTGTTATTTGTATCTAGGGTGCCTCTAATTGCTTTGTAACTACTACTAGCCAAACTAGAAAAAAATAGTTTTCTTAATATTGAGTATAAGATAGTTCTTGAAAGACAATACATCAAAAGAAATAAAAAATGTCAGGGAGCATTTAAAGTTTTGTGCAAGCACTTTACTCTAATGTCCAATAGTGTAGGGCTAGAAACGAGTTTAATATATAGTGCCTAAAATGGTTTATATACAAAATGGTTTATAAAAACAAATCCCTTTATTCCCCTTTACAGAATATAAAAGACAATCTTTTGACTGCTGCTTGGTTGCCATGGATTCTGGATTTTGCACAATACCTTTGCCCTATTAAAGGCCTATAGGCATTACAATCCCCATGTTCGGCAATCATGTTTAATAATACTTGCATTCAAGTCTTGATAACTTTTTACTTGACCTTTTCTTTGCCAGGTACAATTTAAATTCAGCTAACATCATCCAGCAGGTTATTTTGTTTTCATAAACTTTTCAGGAGTTGTGAGGAAAAAAAATGTAAACTATATCAGTGATGTTTTAGTGTTATCAAGTTTTCTTTTGCATAAATAATTTACTGCCTTCACTTCAGCTGTAATACACCAGATTCTTATAATATTCCAATGTCCTCTGCAGTGAAAGGTTGGTCTTGCTTTGTAACATATTAGCTTTCTCCCACATTCATAATTTTTTGTTTCTGATCCCGCTTTTGCATACCGAATTTTGTGGTAGATATTTGCCTTCATGTAAATTTATATGTAGCTGTAGTTTTTTATGGTGATGACCCTAAATTTATGCATGACATTATCTTAGAGAAACCTTGGATTGATGATATTTATGTATCTGGGGTGGAAATATGGAAGATCTACATAATTGTATTACCTGTTTGGACAGCAATATGTAGGATATCCAGCTATCCTGCCACAGTGATAAATTTTCAATCACTTCTTTGGATGGGTTGTTTTGCATAGAGAGTGATCCACACATTTGGGTAAAACAGAAGGAGATTGCCTGTAATTTATTGAAACACCTTTCCTCTGACTAACTGGTCTCTTCAGTCATAAAATCTTACCTGTATTTATTCAGTGTTGCTTTCGAACTGCAAAGAGAAACTATATACAAAATAAAATGCTCTCGTAAATGAAAAGCTGTAGTGAATATTAACCACTTCAGCTCTCATACCTGTACACTGCCTATGGACTACTAGAGCAATTTTATTCTGTTATGGGCCCATTGATTTGTCAATAACTTTGTCATTACCTCTGATAACAAAGGAATACAGATTTTGTTGTTTTAGGACAAACAAGACTTTCTTTTGGTGATATTGTTTTGGAAAAATAGTTTTATATTTGAAGCAATGCATAGACAAAAATGTAACAAAACTAAAAAAATTCAGTTTATTTCTACTTTGATCAGGGTTAGCCTTAAGGCTAAGTTCACCTTTTGGAAAAAAAATAATAAATTCACTTATTTCTGCAGAAAAAAAAGGTGCAATTATTATTTTATCCCTCAGTAGATCACAGGTGCAATGCCAGGCTCCTGCAGACTTATGCCCTGTACACACGGTTGGATTTTCCGACGGAAAATGTGTGATAGGACCTTGTTGTCGGAAATTCCGACCGTGTGTGGGCTCCATCACACATTTTCCATCGGAATTTCCGACACACAAAGTTTGAGAGCAGGCTATAAAATTTTCTGACAACAAAATCCGTTGTCGGAAATTTCCGATAGTGTGTACACAAATCCGACGCACGAAGTGCCACGCATGCTCAGAAAAAATTTAGAGACGAAAGCTATTGGCTACTGCCCCGTTTATAGTCCCGATGTACGTGTTTTACGTCACCGCGTTCAGAACGATCGGATTTTCCGACAACTTTGTGTGACCATGTGTATGCAAGACAAGTTTGAGCCAACATTCATTGGAAAAAATTAATGGATTTTGTTGTTGGAATGTCCGATCAATGTCTGACCGTGTGTACAGGGCATTACAGTATAGCTGCTATACATGGCAGACAGTTACTGAAGAGAAGGACGATCAATGAACTATGAGAGAGCTCATCAGCGCCCTCGCAGTTCATTGAGAACTACAAGCTGTCTGCTGTAATGACAGATGGAAGTTGTAGTTCATTCATTCACAGAACTCTATGAATGAATGAGGCAGCTGTGTGGCCCTCTATGGCTGTGCTGTTTCTAAATTGTGATGGGGGTGCGGGGAGAAGAACCCCCACCCGCTGTCACAGAGGGAGGATCGGGGAAAGAGATAACTGCTGGAGCATGTTACACATTACACCCTAAATATGTAAACAAATAATGTGTAACATGCTCTCAAAGATGAACTTATCCTTTAAAAAGAATGTGTTACTGTACTAAAAAGTATTAATTGAATTTATCATTGGTCCCCTTTAAATTGACATTACAATTGTGATTCTGATACAAAGCAATGTAACCACTTGCTTACTGGACACTTAAACCCCCCTTCTATCCAGACCAATTTTCAGCTTTCAGCGCTGACGCACTTTGAATCACAATTGCGCGGTCATACAACACTGTACCCAAATGACATTTTTATAATTTTTTTCCCACAAATAGAGCTTTCTTTTGGTTGTATTTGATCACCTTTGCGGTTTTTATTCTTTGTTAAAAAAATTTAAAAAGACCGAATTAAAAAAAAAAAAAAGTTCTATTTTGTTATAAAATTTGAAAACAGGTAATTTTTCTCCTTCATTGATGTACGCTGATGAGGCGGCACTGATCGGCACTGGTAGGCGGCAGTGATGGGCACTGATGGGTGGCAATAATGGGCACTGATCGGTTACACTGATAGGCAGCACTGCTAGGTGGCACTGATTGGCACCACTGGTAGGCATTGATAGGTGGCACTTGTGGGCATTGATAGGTGGCAGTTGTGGGCATTGATAGGTGGCACTGGTGGGCACTGTGGGCAATGTCAGGTGGCAATGGCAGGTGGCACAGATGAGGCATAATTGCCTCTTCCTCTTCGGGACCGATGTCCCTTGCAGATGAGCCGGTGATCGGCTTTCTTTTCTCCTCACGTTGTCAGCATGAGGAGAAAAAAAACGATCACAGAGCTTTTTTTTTGATCATGTGATCAGCCGTCATTGGCTGACAGCTGATCACATGGTAAGGGGCCAGGTCTGGCCCCTTACTCGGATCGGTGATCACCCGAGTCTCAGTGACTCGGTGGTCACAGCACGTTCCGTGCGCGCCCGGCAGGGCGCGTGCACAGGGGAGGCCGTCATATGACGGCCTCCCAGAAATTCAGGTCCGCATGGTGGCCGTCATTCGGCTATAGCACGGATGTCAAGAGGTTAAAGTCATTTCTAAAATTACTAATAAAGGATTTTTTTAATACATTTTTGCACTTTTTGAAATGCAACACTAACATTTCCACCAAGTTTGAGGGGTTGGGGAGCTGCAGAAGGACAGGACATACTACAAAGGTGTTCTATCGGGTTGAGGTCAGGACTCTGTGCAGGCCAGTCAAGTTCCTCCACTCCAAACTCGCTCATCCATGTCTTTATGGACCTTAATTTGTGCAAACTGGAGCTGAGGCTCTTTAGACACAAATTTTTTTTTAAACATAGTTAGTTGTCAGTTTTTCTAGGTGGAGTACCTGGCTTCACCCCAGATTCCTCATATTTCAGTGCTGGGTGGACATTTAAGTACTATTCAGTGGAGATACTAGTTCTGAACATCCCAAAAGAGCCTCACTCCTCCAGCTACAGGAAGAGGAGACTTCTTCACATTAATTTTCAGAAAAGTGAAAAGGTGTAAAATGTAGCAATGATCAAAAGATCCTCTCAAAGTGTGCTTAGGTGGGTGAACCTTGGAACTCATATAAAGAGGTCTCTCTGCCAGAGTCCTATGTAAGAGTAAAAAAAACCAAGTGGGTGATGAACTTGGCACTATTTAGGGGTTTCTCTTCTAAAGCCTTATATAAACTCATAGGGGAAGGTCTCACTTCTGGAGTTCTACATGAGATAAATAGAAAAAAAATCAAGTGATTAGAACCTGCTAGGGCTTTTAAGGTGTGGGGATGTATGAAGAGGCCTGTCTTCTGGAGCTCTATATGAGATAAAAAGTATAGGTGGGTGACAGAATCTGCTCAAGAAATCATTTGTAGAGATCTCTTTGCTGTACATGAGATTAAAACATAGAGGGTAATAGTACCTTTGACAAGTAGCACTCATATGCACAGGTCTGTCTTTTGTAGCATTATATGAGATGAATAAAACAAGGTGGGTGATAGAACATGTTCGAGCTTTGACAGGTAGCACCTATATGCAGAGGTCTGTCTTTTGGAACCTTACATGTGATAAAAAGAAACTAGATGGGTGATAAAACCTGCTGGGATTCACTTGAGACTGTTACCGTTTGAGTATATTAAATCTTACAAAGCTAGAAACCAACACAATGTATTCATTTCTTTACCAGGGTTTGTCAGAAACTACAGTCTGGTACTAGACTTGGAAAAGTTGTGTATAGAGTTTTTCCACAATCTTATTTCAATGAAAACATATTTTTTTTCTGTGTTGGAGCAAAGAGCACTATGTGTGATGAAAAGCTTTTATTTTTCTTTGTCAAAAGCAGGGAGATCAAATGTCAAATTGTTTCAAGGATGAAGGTTTCCAGAAATGTGCTTAATCATTATGATCTATTAAAGCATCTTTGTTTATCTTTTACAGCATCTTGCACTAGGATTTTTGCATTGTTGAAGAACACTGAGACAATTGGGCAGGCCTAGTTCTTGTGGCATTTCTCTGCTTGCAGTGAACTTAAAAGAATGGGCTTCCTTAAGTTATAATTTCCACAGAAAAAAGGAACTCTATCACAAATCAGATCTGAGCTATTCCCTGATTCAAGTGCAATCACTGAATTCCAAGGAAGGGCTCAGTGTGCTAGTTCAGATTCATTAGATCATTGACTTACCTGCTCGGCTATGGTTAACCAGCCAATGATCACTAGCTATACTCTCAACTTATGTTTGGTACTTTTGCAATCTATATGCTCAGCACTTACTAGTATACCAACTATTACCTGGCTTAGATTTGCTGTCATGTTCAATCTCATAGTGTCCGTCAACCTGCTGGCCATGGATTGCCAATGTGGATGTACAGGCCTCCTGCCCAGGTCCTATAATCCACTGCACCAATGTATGTGCATACTAAAGACCTTGAAGAGGTTTCCTGCCCAAGGTCTTATCTTAATTATATATTTCCATCTGAGGTTAAAGTATATCCAAGAGCAAATATCTATAATACTGCTGTTTACCAGTGGTTAAGTGTGGTAAAATCTCAAACAATGTTATCAGTAATCACCAGTTCTTTTTTGTGAACTGTATAATTCATTCAACCATCATGAAAATAATACCCCTCCATAGATATGGTATAGCATCGTTACCCTAGGACAGGACTTGCATTACTGGCAGGATTACCAGATAAAAATAAAGGAAATAAAGTCTGGAAAAAAAACTCATGTAACCACCACATCTAAGGGCTGGTAATATATTGCAGTATATTATTATTATGTTTAGTCACACTTTAATGTTGAAGGTGTCAATAACTTTGTGTGACTTCCAGCAACAGATTTAATTATTCTCAGTGAGATTCATTGTAGTATTAGAGTTTGTGTTTTCCAGTGACACCCATGCTTGAGTTCCTACACACTAATTGCTACACGTACTAAACAGTACGTTCCATAAACATATCTTACTAATGCATGTAAGACAGTTAACAAAGCATATCAGTTCAGCCCCATATGCCAGTACACAAAAATCAAGCCGTATACAGCATTATAGCATTACATAAGAATGAACAGAGGCAAAAGAGCTCCAGAAACACATCTGGATGAGTAGTAACACAAATAAAATGTTAAAAAAGGAGGTAACTAAATAAACCGACAATGGATAAACAGCAAGCCGGGGGGGGCATATTTTATAAGGTTTTTGTCCACAACCCCTATGTTGGTATGCTAATTTTTCACTTTCAATAATTTTTTTGAACTAGATTATGCCATTAACCACTAGAGATCCACGCTACAGCCGAATGATGGCTACACCGTGGACCTGCTTTGCCGGGATGACGTGCACGAGCGGCCTGCGCGCCCCCTGGAGGCTGCGCGCAGCGCGCTCTGTGATCAGCGAGTCTATGAGACTCGCCTGATCACAGATCAAAGTAAGGAGTCGATCCCGACCCCTTACCACATGATCAGATGTCAGCCAATGACAGCTGATCACGTGACATCAACAGAGCTGATAATCGGCTATTTTTTCTCCTCAGGCTGACAGCGTGAGGAGGGAAAAAAAAGACGATCACCGGCGGCCGTGAGAGGGACATCAGTCCCGATCACGGCGAGCGCCACCAGATCCTCAGTGCCCACCTGTGCCCTCTGCCAGTGCCACTTAGCAATAGGCAGCAGTGCCGCCTACCAGTGCCCACCAGCGCCACCCATCAGTGCCCATAGTGCCACCCATCAGTACCCACAATCAGTGCCTTAACAACAGTGCTGCACATCAGTGCCACCTATCAGTGCCCATCAGTGTCACCTACCAGTGCCCATCAGTGCCGCCCATCAGTGCCGCCCATCAGTGCCACCTATCAGTGGTACCTATCAGTGCCCATCTGTGCCACCCATCCGTGCCACCCATCAGTGCCACCCATCAGTGGCCATCAGTGCCGCCTTATCTGTGCCCATCAGTGCCGCCTTATCTGTACCCATCAGTGCCGCCTTAACTGTGCTTATCAGTGCTGCCTTAACTGTGCCTATCAGTGCCGCCTTAAATGTGCCTGTCCGTGCCCATCAGTGCAGCCTATCAGTGCCCACCAGTGCCGCCTCATCAGCGTTTATCAATGAAGGAGAAAAATTACCTGTTTGCAAAATTTTATAACAAACTATGAAACATGATTTTTTTTTTCAAAATTTTCCATTTTTTTTTGTTTGTTTAGCAAAAAATAAAAATCCCAGCTTTGATTAAATACCACCAAAAGAAAGCTCTATTTGTGGGAAAAAAATGATAAAAAATTAATTTGGGTACAGTGTTGTATGACTGCGCAATTGTCATTCAAAGTGTGTCGGCGCTGAAAGCTGAAAATTGGTCTGGGCAGGAGGGGGGTTTAAGTGCCCAGTAAGCAAGTGGTTAAAGAAATGTTGGCAAAATAGGGGACAACAAATTCAGGGCTATTAATCGTTAAAGAAGAACTGCAGTCTGCTCACATAATTTGTAATAAAAAACATCTTTACCATTCTGAAGCTTCCCTCCAACCACTTTGCATATTATTTTTTATATATGGTGATTCTGTACTTGCCAACTATGCTGCAGAAGTGTCCCTCCACTAAGTCTGGCTGCATCCATTTTAACTGTTGGCAGCTGAAGTTGCTGCCTGTTCACTTCCTGGATTTACACAGACACACCTCCAGCTCTGCAGCTCTCATTGGCCCTCTTATGACTCCCACTCCCTTTCTGGCAAACTCTCATGGGAGTTAGAGAGAGAGCTGTGCATGAGGTCATTAGCCTAGGCTTATTACCGGACAAGAAACAGGAAGTGGGCTGTATAAGGTATTTACTGGCAGAAAAAAAAAAATGTTTTACTATACAAAGTTAAAACAACAAGGGCAGAAGATTTAATAGATGGAAAGATGAAAAAATGACTGAAGGTCCACTTTAAGCTAGAAAAAGTAAACATATGACCATTAATCTAAGCAATGGGGATAACTTGACCTTTGGTATAATATTTCAGAAGCTCAGTCTTAGGATCCATCGGTAACCTAATATGTCATTAACCACTTCCCGACTGCCTGCCTTACATACACTGCGGCAAGGCGGCTTTATTACGCAAAATCACATACCTGTATGTGATTTTGCTAATAGCCACTGGGGGGCGCGCACGCACCACCGAAGCTGCGACAGGGGGAGCCAATCAGCGGGCCCAGCAGACGCAATGTCTGCCGGCCACCTGCGATCGCTCCCCACAGAGACAGAACGGCGGTCTGCCGATGTAAACAAGCAGACCACTGTGCTCTCAGGCATGGACACTCTGATCTGATATAGTGGTTTCTGCTAATCAGGAGCACGGATCAGAGTATCCATGCAGTGAGCCCATCCCCCTACACAGTTAGAAATACACTGAGGGAACACAGTTAACCCTTTGATTGTCTCTGATGTTATCCCCCTTCCCTGCCAGTGTCATTTAAACAGTGTCAATGCATATTTTTAGCACTGATCACTGTAAAGCCCTGTACACACAATCGGACATTGATTGGATATTCCGACAACAAAATCCATCAGATTTTTTCCGATGGATGTTGGCTCAAACTTGTCTTGCATACACACGGTCGCACAAAGTTGTTGGAATTTCTGAACGTTAAGAACGTGGTGACATACACCATGTACGACGAGACTATAAAAGGGCAGTTCAATACCAAGCACGCCACCCTTTGGGCTCCTTTTGCTAATCTCGTGTTAGTAAAAGTTTGGTGAGAGACAATTTGCGCTTTTTCAGACTCGTGGTTTTCAGATAATTTTTCTGCTGTTCAGTTTGTGCTTGTGGGTTTGTATCTGGTCTTCAGTGCATGCAGTGAGTTCCCATTGGTTTATTCAGTGTGTTCTTGTCCGCTCGTTACTGATTTTCAGGCCTTGCTGTTATTCAGTGCATTCTGTTACTTCGTTCTGACCAGCCGACCGTTTTGAAGCCATGTTGCGTGTATGTACTCATCATAGAGTTTGTGTTGTGCGGGGGCTTGGTGTTGGGGGTTCTTACTTTGACACAAGCCCAGTCCATGAACAGGGTGGGGAGGAGTTCATGGACCAAAAATTGGTTGCTCCAGCATGACCAATTCTGTCACATGCCTTTGCTCCGGGAAATCCGTGAGAATAATCCTGACGATTTCAGTAACTTTCTCAGGATGACGGACCCGTATTTCACCATTTGTTGGCTTTGCTGACCCCTTATATCAGCAGGCATGATACCTGCATGAGGCAAGCCATCACTCTGGAGCAGAGGCTAGTCGCCACATTGCAGTACTTGGCGAAGGGGAGAAGCCTGCAGGACCTCAAGTTCTTGACAGGCATCTCCCCCCAGGCTCTAGGGATCATTATCCCGGAGACCTGTTCTGCCATCATCCAGGTCCTGCAGAAGGACTATATTAAGGTAAGATTTATCCTTTAACATCACATTATATGTATTTAATGATTGCCAATAGATTGTATTTCTTTCATCATTCCCTAATTAGCATGATTGTAATATGCTGTGAATGTCCCCTTTGTCCTCATGCATGCTGGAATTTTATAACTTTTTTTGTCCTTCATGCATATTTGCCTTCACTTACCTCCCCAGCATGCTCTCCTGGGCCTATATCCACCTAGCCTAGTCACTTAACAATGTATTTTGTCAGCTCCATTGTAGTGATTTACCCCAAACACCCCCTAAAATGTGTAAAAATGTTATTTGTGTCCTTAAATTCTGGCAGAGTGCCAGAGGCTTTTTTTGGGGTCCCAAACTCATTTGGAACCCTCCCTCGCCCCAACTGCTAAGTAAACCCATAACAATCCTATATCTGCTGACTTTGCCAAACCCATACACACTATACCCACCTCTTTTGTGTTCAGATTTCTGTATGAATTCCCCAAAGCATGTAGTGCAAGGGCCTACCTGAATACTTTCAAATAGTACTGTTTAAAATTTTTCTATCCTATTATTATCTTGATAGGTAATTGCAGAATGTTAAAATTGTGCTCCAATTTGGACAGTGTGTATTTATATTTTTGTATTATGACACTTCTTACCTGTCCAGTGGGCTGCCAATAGTGTAAATAAGGAGGGGCTGGCCAAAGCAACACACATTATGTATGCATTCATCTCTCAATGAAGTGGAGAGGGTTACCTGTCCAAAACATCTAACCCCCCCAAAATTTTTACAATGGGCCATCAGAGGGGGTGATGAATCTGATAAGTGGACCTTATATTTTTGTCTTCCACTTCCACTTCAATACCAGGCACTTATGCACCTTCCCGCCCAGACCAATTTTCAGCTTTCAGCGCTCTCACACTTTGAATGACAATTACTCCGTCATGCTACACTGTATCCAAACAAAATGTTTATCATTTTCTTCTCACAAATAGAGCTTTCTTTTGGTGGTATTTAATCACCACTGGGTTTTTTATTTTTTGCGATATAAGCAAAAAAACAGCTAACATTTTGAAAAAAAACATACTTTTTTTTAGTTTCTATTGTAAAATTTTGCAAATAAGTTATTTTTCTTCATAAATTTGTACCAAAATATATACTGCTACATATCTTTGGTAAAAATAACCAAAATCAGTGTATATTATTTGGTCTTTGTAAAGTTATAGAGTCTACAAACTATGGTGCCAATCACTGAAAATTGATCACACCTGATGTACTATCTCACCTGGAGGCCTATCTCATTTCTTGAGACACTAATAAGCTAGGAAAGTACAAATACCCCCCAAATGACCCCTTTTTGGAAAGTAGACAGTCCAATGTATTTACTAAGAGGCATGGTGAGTTTTTTGAAGTTGTAATTTTTTCCCACAATTCTTGGGAAAATTAAGATTTTTTATTTTTTTTTTACACAAACTGGTCATATTAACAGGTTATTTCTCTCACACAGCATATGCATAATTGTAACTACACCCCAAAATACATTCTGCTACTCCTCCTGAGTATAGCGATACCACATGTGTGAGACTTTTACACAGCCTGGCCACATACAAAGGGCCAACATTGAAGTAGCACTTTCATGCGTTTTTCAAGCATAAATTGCACATATCCTTTCTCAACCACCTATTACATTTTTGAAGGCCCTGGAGCACCAGAACAATGGAATTATCCACAAAATGAACCCATTTTGGAAAGCACACACCCCAACGTATAATCTGTGAGGCATAATGAGTCTTTTGAACGGTTCATTTTTTCCAGAAGGTTTTGGAAAAAGTGGAAAAAAAATGAAAATGCATTTTTTTTACACAAAGTTGTCCATTTATAAGATATTTCTAACACATAGCATGTACGTAGCAAAAATGACACCCCAAAATGCATTCCTCTACTCCTCCTGAGTATGGCGATACCACATGTGTGAGACTTTTACACTGCCTCGCCACATACAAAGGCCCAACATTGAAGTAGCACTTTAAGGCGTTCTACAAGAATAAATTGCACATATCCTTTCTCAACCACCTATTACAATTTTGAAGGCCCTGGAGCACCAGGACAATGGAATTATTCACAAAATGACCCCATTTTGGAAAGCACACACCCCAACGTATAATCTATGAGGCATAATGAGTCTTTTGAACGGTTTATTTTTTTCCAGAAGGTTTTGGAAAATGTGGAAAAAAATGAAAATGCATTTTTTTTACACAAAGTTGTCCATTTATAAGATATTTCTAACACATAGCATGCATGTAGCAAAAATGACACCCCAAAATGCATTCCTCTCTTCCTCCTGATTATGGCAATACCACATGTATGAGACTTTTACACTGCCTGGCCACATACAAAGGCCCAACATTGAAGTAGCACTTTCAGGCGTTCTACAAGCATAAATTGCACATCTCATTTCTCAATCACCTATTACATTTTTGAAGGCACTGGAGCACCAGGACAATGGAATTGTCCACAAAATGACCCCATTTTGGAAAGAAAACACCCCAAGGTATAATCTATGAGGCATAGTGAGTCTTTTGCATGGTTCATTTTTTTCCAGAAGTTTTTGGAAAATGTGGAAAAAAAATGAAAATGCATTTTTTTTACACAAAGTTGTCCCTTTATAAGATATTTATAATGCATAGCATGTACATAGCAAAAATGACACCACAAATTACATTCTGCTACTCCTCCTGAGTATGGCGATACCACATGTTTGAGACTTTTACACAGCCTGGCCACATACAGAGGCCCAAAATCCAAGTAGTACCTCCAGGCATTCTAGCAGCATTAATAACACATATCATTTTCTGACTACCGATCACATTTTTGAAGGCCCTTCATATCTCTAACACATAGCAGGTACATACCAAATAACAAAAGATTACCTATGGTTTTAGAAGTGCAGTGGTCCACAGAGGAGAGCATTGGTCCAGGCAGCAGGCAGGAATGAGGTCAGCGACAGCAAAAGCAATCACCCAGGCAGCAGGCAGGAATACTGTCCATAGTTCGTACAGGCAGAGATACTGTCAGCACAGCCAGAGCACAGCCAGAGCACAGCCAAAGCACAGGTCCAGGTAGCAGGCAGAGGTGTCCCGGCAGAAATACTGTCCAAAGTCAGTAGAGGCAGCAGGCAGATATATGGTCAACACAGCCAAAGTATTAGTCCAAACAGCAGGAAGAAACATGGTCCATAATGTCATGGGTCATTACTGGCAGCAATATGATCAGCACAGCCAAAGTATTGGTCCAGTCAGCAGGAAGGACCATCAAGCTTAGGGCCAGGGGGACAGGGGTAGAGGCTTCTCCCACCCAAATCGCTTTGAAGCCTCCGGCCAACCAGACCCTGGTCTGGGAGCACAGAAAACGAAAAACTGGTTTTCTCTACTCAGAACGCTATTCTGAAGTCCCTCACATATGTGAGACCCCTGTGTACTAAAGTAGATGGCCAAAAGATCAATCCAAGTGGCAGGCAAAAACATGGTTGATTAACAGGCCAAGGTCGGTGCACGTGGAAGTCAGAAACGTGGTTTAAAATGGGCAGTCAGAGGCATCGTTGGTAAACAGGCTGAGGTCAGTGCACGTGGAAGTCAGAAACGTGGTTTAAATTGGCAGGCAGAGACATCGTCGGTAAACAGGCTGAGGTTGGTGCACGTGGAAGTCAGAAACGTGGTTTAAATCGGCAAGCAAAGACATCGTCGGTAAACAGGCCAGGGTCAATTAACATGGTAGCGGGCAAATGGGGAAATGGCAGTCTGGTAATAATAAAGGGAACTAATATTGTATGGATGTATGATAATTTTTGAAGCAATCTCCGATGCACAGGCCAGGTTGGGAGGGACATTGGGGACAATAATAGCTGGAATCTCTTCTTACTCCTCCTCTGCTGCATAAACGGCATTTCTTTTGGTGTCTTCTTTCAGATTCTGTGGGGGGAATGCTATAGGGAAAGTGTTGCTCGTGAAGTCGACTCACATTATCAGAGCAAATGCTTCTTGGGGCGGGACCTTGTTGGTAAATGAGGGCAGTGACAATATCTTCAATATACTTGAGGTAGGTGATTTGTTAGTTTTGAGTTGCTTTTTGCTAGCAGACAAACAAATTAAAAAGGGCCATGTGAAACAGGTGAAATGCAACTTTCTTGTACCAGTAATGGGAGTTTCTGGTTGATAAATAGGGCTGTAGCATCTGATCGTTTAAATCCACCCCCCATATACATATTGTAGTCGTGGACACATTCGGGCTTTACAATGGGGCCGCGTCTTCTTTGGATCTACACCACGGTGTCATTGGGGATGGTAGAGAGTATGTGGACATCTTTCTTGTCCCTCCACTTCATGGCCAACACCTCCTCATGAATGCCGATTCTCCGTTTTGCAATTTTTTTGTCAAAAGATTTTGTGGGAATCCCTTACGGTTTCTTTTTTAAGGTACCACAGGCCGGGGTTTTTTTTACTGTAAAGATGAGGAAAAAGGGGCAGGATGGTATAATAGTTGTCGACATATAGATGGTATCCTTTTTCAAACAGGGGGTATGCCAGCTCCCAGACAATTTTCCCACTGGTTCCAATATATGTGGGGCAGTCACGGGGCTGGAGCTGGGAGTCTTTGCCTTCGTAGATCAGGAATGTGAAGACGTATCCAGTGGCTCGATCACATAATTTATTTAATTTCAGCCCATACCTGGCTCTCTTGTTTGGTATATACTGCTTGAAGTGCAGTCGGCCAGTGAAATGTATGAGGGAATCGTCCACACACATTTTTTGGTCTGGGATGAAAACTTCTTTATATCGCTGGGAAAAGGAATTGATTAGGGGGTGTATCTTGTACAATTTGTCATGGTTGGGATGATCTCGGGGAGGGCACTGTGAATTGTCATTAAAGTGGAGAAAACGCATAATCATGTCGTACCTTGTCCTGGACATGACAGCGGAATATATGGGCATGTGTTGGATGGGGTTGGTGGACCAATATGCATGGACTTCGTTCTTTTTTGTAAGCCCCATATTGAAAGAAAGGCCCAAAAACTATTTAAATTCATCCAGTGTGACACATCGCCACTGGAACATGCGGGCGTAGGAAGAATTGGGGTTGGCAGCAATAAATTGGGATGCATACAAATTAGTTTGATCCACCATATTTTGCAGAAAATCTTGTGGGAAAAATAAAGAAAAATAATCGAATAGAGAAAAATTTGTAGTGTCGGGCTGCACGCCTGGCTGTGCGGTTAAAGGGGGGATGATAGCGGATCCTGAGTTGGCAGGCAACCATAAGGGGTTTGCCAGGGCATCGGGAAGGTAGGACTGGGGCTGGGTTCTTCTGGTTGGGTGTGTAATTCCAGTATTTGTACTGGACTCCTCTTCCTGGGGTCTGGCGCTGCTGGTGGTGGGCAGATCTCCTGATCTTGGTCCTGATCTTGGTCCTGATCTTGGTCCTGATCTCGGTCCTGATCTCGGTCCTGATCTCATTCTTTTGGGAGGGACGGTTTCCTCAGCAGACTCGGACTCTCATCCACTATCCTCCACTGGCTCATATTCCGAACCAGAATCGGATGATGGGGGCTCCCCGCTGCTCTCATCATCCGACATGGCAAGAATCTCATATGCCTCCTCAGGTGTGTAAACCCTTTGGGACATTATGGCAATGCTTATTGGTGGGCCTGTGTAATGGTACTGCTGGTGGTAGTGGTACCGATTGAGGTATTAGTGATGGGCCTGTGTGGTGGTACAGATGGCGGTATGGGTGGTGGTGGTACCAATGGCGGTACGGGTGGTGGTGGTGGTACCAATGGTGGTACGGGTGGTGGTACCGGTGGCGGTACGGGTGGTGGTGGTACCGATGGCGGTACAGGTGGTGGTACCAATGGCGGTACGGGTGGTGGTGGCGGTACAGGTGGTGATGGCGGTACAGGTGGCGGTATGGGTGGTGGTGGTACTGATGGCGGTACTGACAGTGGTACGGGTGGTGGTGGTACCAATGGCGGCACTAGTGGCGATACTGGTAGCAGCCTGTGTGGCAGTATAGATGGTGGGCCTGATGGTGGTACTAGTGGCGGTACGGGTGGTGGTACCGATGGCGGTACTGGTAGCCTGTGTGGTGGTACCGATGGCGGTGGGCCTGTGACAGATGGGTTGATTGACAGATGGGCTGATTGACAGATGGGCTGATTGGGTGGGCTGTGTGACAGGTCCTCTTTATTGGGGGGGCCGTGTTGTGCACAGTACAGTACAATACGATAAAATGTCAGACAGACACTGATTTCACTCACTGATCCCTGCTCTCTCCTCACACGATCGGTGTGTGAGGAGAGAGCAGGGATCAGATAGTAACAGCTACTCAATGTTTATATTTGTGACCGACTGTGATTGGACACAGCTGGTCACATGGTAAACAGCCAATTTCAATGGCTGTTTACCCTGATGGGGGAAGCGCTGTGTCCAAGGAACACTCGCTTCTCTCGATCCCTGCTCTGCATGCCTTTGTTGTGACAGATGATCGGCTGTGACTTTGACACAGCCGATCACGTGGTAAACAGCCAAATTCATTGGCAGTTTACCGTGATCGGGGAAGCGCTGTGTCTGAGGGACACACGCCGTCCCCGATTGCCGCGCTGCGTGCCCCTGCGGGCCTGCGCCGGCATGTTATCCAGCTGGACGTCATATGACGCCCAGTCAGGATAATGCAACCACTTCCCGGACGTCAGTATGCTATTGACCGGGCGGGAAGTGGTTAAATACTCCCTAAAATAAATGTTATACTGATGTTGGCCAAGAATGTTTGTGTCTAATCTGCTTTCAATGTTTATGTGCAAAATGACTAATTTTTTTTTATCTGGTTTGACTCCACAGTTTCCTTCCATGCCACAGGAATGGCAGACTGTGGCCTCCCACTTTGCCCAGCGGTGGGATTTTCCCAACTGCGGAGGGGCAATTGATGGGAAACACGTCCTAATAGTCCCACCCCCCAACTCAGGGTCATACTATTACAACTACAAGGGGTTCAATAGTATTGTGATGTTGGCGGTGGTGTCGGCTACTTACGGGTTCCTGTATGAGGATTTGGGGAAGAATGGCCGGATGTTGGATGGTGGAGTCATCGCCCAGACCAAGTTCTCCAGGCATCTCCAGAATGGCAGCTTGGGCTTGCCACCTCCAGAAGACAATGCGGAAGGACTCCCATTCGTCTTCTTGCTGTGTTCTCCACAACTTTTTAAGGAGAAATTCTTTCAACTATGCTGCCTCAGTTGGGCCTGAGGCCAGAATTCAGAATGAACCAACCCTGATGGCGCTTGAAAGTGGCAGTCCTGGCTTGCCCCCCCCAGAGTGCCCGCGAGGTCCATATAAGATACATGGAATACTTTGAGGGTAGTGGGGCCATCGATATGCCAGACAATGTCTGAGACATTTTTTAAATAAAAATATATTTGAAACTGAACAAATATTTGCTGTGATTTACTGCTTGGCTTTCTTTTAGCTGTCTCCTTGGTTATCTTTTATTAATGTTATATTTTTTTGGCCTTTTTCTTCAACAGTGCAAACGAAATTTCATTGACACATGAGGTGACAATCTCTTCTTCGGCTAAATATTATTATTATGTTGTGGGTCTGCTACACACACACCTTGTTTTTGTTGTTAATGTATGTAATGCATTACTGACAAAAATATTAATATTTTTCAGCACCGTGACCGAAATTTGGGGAGTCATGAAAATGGCGTGATTGTGTATAATTAAGAAAGCACTGTTGGGTGTAATTTACTAAAGAAAAATACACTTTGCACTACAAGTGCACTTGAGACTGCACTGAAACTGCACTTGTAGTGCAAAGTGGATTTTCCTTTAGTAAATAACCCCCATTGCCACTGAAAACACCAACTTTACTCCAAAAAATGCTTTTGAGCATTAAAAGAAGAAGCCACACATTGTTGACTATCAATCTTTTTAATCAAAGCACAATCACATGTGCGTTTATAAAAGGGTTTTTGAACAAACCAACATGTTTGTTGTATAACATTTTTTTAGGTCACATTAAGTAGAAATCACATTTTAAGGTAAAACAGACATGTTTAAAACCATAAAAAAATATACAAAACGCACTCTCCCATATGCCCTAGATGTGAAGTAGACAATGGCACTCTTATTCATATTCTATGGAAGTGTCCAAAATTGATAAGATACTGGACAAAAGTAATTGGATCTATTAATAGTATATGGAATCTCACTCTTCCTTTGGATCCTAAACTTTGCCTATTGGGTTGGCTGGACGAAGAACTGTGTACTCCCCATACATATATAGCTATCATTATAGTCCTATTTATTGCTCGGAAACTTATAGCCCAAAAATGTCTCTCTACAACAAACCACTCTCACCAAGAGTGGGTCACTGTCAACAATGCTCTGATAAGGGAGTAATTGGTATATCAACAAAATTTACACATATATGCGATGATTGGCTTGTTGGAGTGGAGTGGAAGAGTGTCCTCTGGACTGGTGTAAAACAGTTGCTAGAAAAGTGGTAATATATGGTTCGGGACACTACTCCAATATGGACCTCCCAATTTATTATTAGTAAATTTGCTACAATTATAAAGTTACTATACCTTGAAAGACAGAATCTGTTTGTTGTTAGGTTTTTTTTTATTGCTCTGTAGTTTTAAACAGTGTATTTACTTTTGTTTACGTTTTACAAGTTTGCTTGTTTTTTTTCTCTCACCCCTTTTCTTTTCTCTCCCTATTTATGGGGGACAGAGAAAAAGATGTGGCTTACCCTTTGGTGTAAGTGTCCTTTTTTTTTCTTATGTGAAATCAGAAAACTGTTAACAAGCAATGAACCACGTGTAATGATCATTGGTCCAACTATAACACTGTATTTCAGATACATACTCATTTCATGGTGTTATATTGTACCTATAATGTATAACATGTACAACTTTAAACACTTGTATAGGCCCTCAATTTTGTATTGTTTTCTTTTTTGTATGAAAATTTCAATAAAAAATTATCTAATTTAAAAAAATAAAAGGGGAGTATGTTTTGTTTTGTTTTTTTACCCTATTTTGACAAGCTTGGGAATTTATGTTACTGTGAAGCAGATTTCAGTTTTGCAATACGCTATTTAAAAAGGATTGTTATTATGTAGCTTGTGAGCATTATTTAGCATTTATCCTGTCTGATATTT
Source organism: Aquarana catesbeiana (assembly GCF_042186555.1). Classification (NCBI taxonomy): domain Eukaryota; kingdom Metazoa; phylum Chordata; class Amphibia; order Anura; family Ranidae; genus Aquarana; species Aquarana catesbeiana. The sequence continues at coordinate 220,412,350 of NC_133325.1, read as the reverse complement.
GCAATTTCAAAATGTACACTCTACTCCCAGCTTATTTTGTTTTCCTATAACTAGGACAGCTAATAACCACTCTAAAGGCCTATCTAATTTATGTTTCAGAGAATTATCATGGTATATGTCTATCAGAGAATGTTAAATGGAGTGCAGAGAGCCGTTAAATACAGATAATTGGTAATTTGTTTGAAACTGTTGATTTAAAAATGATTTAACAGCTTAAATCTCTGCAATGAACTTGATTGGACTTAGAATTAAGACACAACAAAGGCTAGTCTAGTGTACAGAGGAACAGATTAATACATGTGCAAGCCTGGGTACTCCTCTATATCATGATATTTCCATCGCTTTTTATTGAAACCCTCTATACATTTTATTGAACTTGTACAGTGTGGGTGATGCATACAGACAGAGAGAGTTCAGCAGTGAGACATTGCATACAATATCCATTCCAAGGTCCTAATCACCTGTCTTTTGTATTATTCAGCTGTACATGAGTGCCTCACCAAGGTCCTGCTGACCCCTCTTCATTGTTGATGCATCTTTAATGCACAATAGAAAACTGAATAATAGTTGGGCGACCAAATGTCCTAAATTGTACAGTGTGTCCCTGATTTTTTATTCCTGGATTACAATGGCCCTCTGTCATGTATTTCTAATTATGGCAGTAGACAGGTCCACTGTAACAGTAGTATCTGTAGGAAAAACGTTTTATTTTCCAGATTGGGATAGAATGGCAAAGGATTAGAACATCTGCCAGGTGCTGTCTGGGAATTCATTAGAGAAGTTTTCCCATGGACAAGACAGGAAATGAAAGGAATTGTCCAAAAACAACAGACGGAAGTTTTGTAGGGGAATACTAAAACCTGTATGAGCTTTTTATTGTTTTCTGTTTCCCTGTAGCAGATTTTTCCCTTATGTCCTGACATTTTAGGCCTCATGTACACTGCTGCTGGTAAACAGACGTTTAGGAGCAGCTGGGCATTTTTTTCAGCTGCCCCTGAACTCTCCTCCATGTTATCTCATCAGTACATGTACCCAGGGTTGTTTATAGTAGTTTCTAGGCAGTTGAGTTTAGAAGCATTTTCTGGAACGCAAAAAAATGCCAAATGCCTGTAACAGCTTGTAAACGCTGCTAAACGTGGTAACTCGCGTTTAGCAGCATTTCGTTTATAGACTTTTTTCATTTTAACAAAAACAATTATATATTTTTTTTAAATGCTCCTAAATGCAAGCGCAGCATGTAAACGCAGCTAAACGGACGTTTCTAAATGTTGGATTCTAGATGTCAAGTTAAATTGTTCAGGAGAGGTTAAACAATGTCCCGTGTACATGAAGCCTTAGGTCTCTTTCACACAGGCGGCTGTTCTGCCGCTGTTAAAGCATTGTTTGTTATTTTGAAATTCCAAGACTCCAGGCACAGCGATCACTTGCAATTGTACATTGCGATTAGCAGCGTTTACATGCGTTTACAGGCGGCTAGAACATTCTTGCCATTTCTGATGTGCTTCCTGTTCAATGGGGTCATAGGAAAGCATTTGGTAAGTTTAGGTGCGGTAGATAACTTCATCTATCGGCAGCTAAAAGCTGAGTTCTATCTGCCCATGTGAAAGGGGCCTTACAGGACAGGAAGTGAGGCGAGGGAAATCTCTCTAAATCTCTTTCTGGACAGCAGAACAATCTGACATGGGTTGCAACCCTTCCCCATTCTATCCAAAACTAGAAAAAAAGTTTTGGATATAGATACAATTTAAAGCCCAATTGCAGCCAAAACCTTTTAGCTTTGGAACGAGTATGGAAGTGTCCATTAAGGTTTGTTTTGCTGACGGTGACTCCATAGGGCAATTTAGCCACAGGTGTTATTCCTGTGGAAGGGCATTGTACTAATGAACATTTATATACATGGAGGGAAGGGGTTGATCTAAAATGGTTGTTCTAAACATTAAAGTTGAATTCCAGCCTAACCCTAACTAGTCTTAAAAATGCGTCCTCAACAACACTTATGCTGACCAACCTGTGTAAAAAAGATCTACATAGAGTACATACCTATTTTCAGCCTGCTCTGGTCCAGTTACATGATTCAGCTCCCCTATATCAACCTGCAGCAGCTGCAAGCTGGAGCGCATCAATGGATAGGCCATAAGAGCCTATGAATGTCGTTACGACTACCAGGGATTCTAGCCATTGCCAAGCATTCTCTCCTCTGCCCTGGAGCCACCACTGACTGACACAGAAAATTATGTAACCGGACCAGCGTGGGCTAAGAATAGGTAAGTATATACATTTTTTTTCCCACAGGTTAACCGCTTCCGGACCACGCACTTTACTGTGGCATGGTGGCCTGGCTGCGCAAAACAGCGTACCTGTAGGTTGTGTCTTCTTTGGGGTCCGGGGAGTGCACATGCGCCATCGGCGACCCACTAATAATCGGGTCCGGCGGATGCATCCGCCGGGACCTGCCGATCGTTGACAGGAGAGGCAGACTGCTGTTCTGTCAGAGAGGAAGATGGAGATCTTGTGTTTCGGCTTCCTCCATTTAAGCCATACTTCACACAATTAGTAATCACTCCCTAGGAGCAAACTTAACCCTTTGATAACCCCTGATGTTAACCCCTTCCCTGCCAGTGTCATTAGTACAGTGAGAGTGCATATTTTTAGCACTGATCACTGTTATAGTGTCACTGGTCCCCCAAAAGTGTCACTTAGTGTCTGATTTGTCTGCTGTAATGTCACAGTCTCGCTAAAAATCACTGATCTCCACCATTACTAGTAAAAATAAAAACAAATATGCCATAAAAACATCCCATAGTTTGTAGACGCAATAACTTTTGCGCAAACGAATCAATATACCCTTATTGGGATTTTTTTTACCAAAAACATGTAGCAGAATACATATTGGCCTAAATTGATAAAGAAATTTGTTTTTTTTTTACATTTTCTATTGGATATGTTTTATAGCAGAAAGTAAAAAATATTGTTTGTTTTTTTTTTAAATTGTTGGTCTGTTTATAGCGCAAAAAATAAAAACCGCAGAGGTGATCAAATACTACCAAAAGAAAGCTCTATTGAAAAGCTCTGTGAAAAAAAAGGACATGTAAATTTGTTTGGGTACAGCATTGTGCAATTGTCAGTTAAAGCCACGCAGTGCTGTATCGCAAAAAATGGCCTGGTCATGAAGATGGTGAAACCTTCCGGGGGCTGAAGTAGTTAAACAACATAGTTGTTAGGTGGGAGAGGGGACATTTTTAAGGCTAATTAGGTTGAGGAATTCTATTTTAACAAAAAGTTAAATTTTCTTGAATCTACAGTATTTTCCACCATGACCAACCAAACTTAAAATCATGGTTTAACCGGTTCACTGCCAGGCCCATACGCCGTACAGATCTAAAAAGTGCCCTCAGGTGGCCAAGTCCGTACGCCGTACAGACCTAATTTCTCCCTCTTCTATAAACTTATGGTCACTTCAATGACCATAAGCTTATAGCAGAATTGTTCATCAGAGACTGCTGAACAATTCTATAACTCTGATCAGCGGATTACAACCCGCTGATCAGAGTTATTAACCTCTAATGTGACCGTCCCCCCACCCATGCCGCTGCTTCCCCGTCCCCTGCCACTCCACCTCCCGCCGCTAACTTTCACCTTAAACTGCCCCCCTCCACTCTCCTCTCCTATCCCCTTAACCCCCCTTCTTCCCACCCAGCACTGATCCCCCCCACACCTGATCTGCCCCCCCCCCCGCAAACCGGATCCCCATAGCTACCATCATTAGCCTGCATCCCTCCTCTTCCACTCCTGCCGACTTCAGGTGCTGCATGGAGCTAGGGGGATCAAGATGTGTCCCCCCACCGGTCAGATCGCCCCATACTGCCCCCACACCCCCGATCCATCGTCGCTCTGAGCGGCATCACTCCTTCCCTCCCTCTGACTGCAGCTTCTCCTTGCACTGATCTCCAGTGATCTGTCAGGCTGGGGATCGGTGCGAGTGGGGGTGAAGTAGGGGCTTGGTATACATGTGTTTACCAAGCTCCCCCCATAGTAGAGTGGGCACATACAGCGATCACTACTGATTGATCCTAGATGTCCCACTGACAGCTGATATAAAGTAACTGCAAGTGTTACTATGTATCAGACTGTCATTTTCTGAATGAATGGAATCTCTATACAGATTCCTCATTCATTCAAGTAAAGTGCTGCAGAGAAAGGAACTATCTTCAGTCCCTTTCTCTGTCTCAAAAAAAGAGATATGGGGGTCTGTTTAGACCTCTGATATCTCACCAAAACCCCCCCTCCCAAACCCCTCCCCCCAAATTACTGTAAAAAAGTGAAAAGTAAACATTTAAAAAAAAAAAACATACAAACATAGTAAGACCCCCCTGGTCCACCCGCACTCACCCCCCCCCCCCACGGTCAACCCCCCCTCCATGGCTTCCTCAGCTTCTCCTCCTGGCCAACCGGAACCGTCTTGATTGGCCAGGAGGAGAAGCCGGAAGACAATAGCGAATATTAATTTGCTATTGTCACAAGTGGGTGGGTTCGGGGTGCAGCCGTTGCATCCTAATTGATATAAATGAGACTGCCTGTTTGGGGATGCATGGAACACCTGTGCATTCCTGTGTGGGTAAACATGGCCCCCCATGGGCGTACACTTTAGTATGCCACATGTGAACGAAGTTTGTAAGTTATGTTGTGTTTATTGCACTATTAATCATTTTAGTGTATTTTTTAGTGAAAATAGCGATATGAAGAACATTTTCACAATGATTGCGGGGCCCAAAAAAATCAGTAGCACTTTTTTTTATTCTACAGGTCTTTCAGAAAATGTCTAGTTTGAAAGGTCTTTTTAAATTCTGAAAGCTGTAAGTGAAAAATGGTAACCTCCGGATTTCTTGAGTAAATTGTTTTTATTTACAGTTCTGCCATGTATGAATCCACTATTAATGATTTTAGTGTATTTTTAGCTAAAATATTGTTTTGATAAACATTTGCGCAAATACCGCAGAGCCTAAAAAATCAGTAGCACCTTCTTTTTATTCTACTGGTCATGTGCTTTCAAAAAATATATGGTAAGCGAAAAAAGAACACCTCCACATTTTTAGAGAAATTTTTGGGTACATTTGATTTTCACCATTTTGCAAAAAGGCACAATTTAAAATGTACAAATATTTGTTATTTATTAACTCAGCACAGGATAAGCTTTTATATTTAGCAGGAATTTAGCAGGAATTTTGTAAAATTGTATGTTTTTTTCTGCTGATATTGGTTTTAGTGTATTTTTAGCAACAATATTGTTTTGATAAACAGCGCAAATACCGTGGGGCTTAAGAAAGCAGCACCTTTTTTTTATTCTAGAGGTCATATGCTTTCAGAAAATATATGGTTGGGGGGGTTCACAAATTCTGAAAGCTGTATAGGAAAAATAAAATTCTTCAGATTTTTAGAGAAATTTGGATATTTACATTTTTGCGTACGTCCGATTTTCACCATTTTGCAAAAAGGCAGAATTTAAAAATTTAAAGTTTTTGTTATTTAATAACTCCATACATGTTAAGCTTTTATATTTAGTAGGGATTTAGCAGGAATTTTGTAAAATTAGTTGTGTTTTTATCTGCTAATAATGGTTTTACTGTATTTTTTGTGACTATATTGTTTTGATAAACATGTGTGCAAATACCACGGGGTCTAAAAAATCAGTAGCAACTTCTTTTTATTTTAGAGGTCATATGCTTTCAGAAAACATTGGTTTTGTTTTTTTTTTCACAAATTCTGAAAGCTGTAAGAGAAAAATTAAAACCTTCAGAATTTTGGAGAAATTTGGGTATTTACACTTTTGTGTCTGTTCAATATTCACCATTTTGCAAAAAGTCACAAGTTATAAGTTACAAATATTTGTTATTTTTTTTTTTAAATCCAAATTAAGTTTATTGAGAAAAAGCACATCTGGACAAACACACATACGATCAATAGGAATATATATCTGAAGTTACATACACAATATCTTTCCGTTCTAGTATCTTAAACATTCACTCTTATGTAGTTAAACCAGGTTGCTTTGGGCCTGAGGGCCACGTTTAACATAATGTAGCATGTCATTAAATTCTAAAACAAAGGTATATAATCCGGATATTATATGCATCTGTGATCTATCAGTAGGTCAATATTGTTGTGTGACCAGAAAAAAAAGAAAAAGAAGCGAGCAAAATAGATATATCCTTAATGGATGTATACAACCTAATGTTAACCAACTATTCAAAATATAAGTTATGTCCACCCCTACCATACTTTTCCTGCAGCACATTGCAAGACCACGGTGTAGCTCATAAGTTAACTCACCCATATACCCTGTGTGTACTCTACATTTGTAGGAGTCTGTCTTTTACTAGTTGAGTTGGGCTTAGTCCCAGAGAATCTAACCAAGATTGCCACATTGAATAAAACTTTTTCAGGGCGTTACGATGTTGATAGGTAATCTTATCACGTATAAATTACCAATTTCACCTATTGTTCGCCTGTTGGTACCCTCGAGGTGATCCACAGCCTCGCAATTGCTTTACGAGCTAAATACAGCAGACGTAATACAGCAGGCATAATACAGCAGGCATATCACTGGATCCTTTATAACCGGAAATTGGAATACCTGTGAAATAGTACTGAGAACATAGCTTCAATATCTGAAAAGTTTTGGGCATTTCCACATCATGTGTAATAAATCACCATTATGGGTGCCGCATTTTGGGCATAGTGGAGTATCTCTAAGTCCCCATTTGTGCAAACGAACCGGGGTTCTGTATACTATGTAGTAGATAGAGATGGGATAATCTCCGTGATGCCGATACCAAAACAAGTGGAGCAGAAGTTAGACATAACTCCTAGGTGTCTCCGTCCATAGGACCCAGATCTCGTTCCCATCCCTTTCTACAGGACAATGTATTAGCATTATGTGTGGAGTTAAGCAACCTGATATATACTCTTGAAATCATACCCTTTCTCTCATCCGTTGACAATACATCATTCATTAAGGGATGCACCATCACCCCCAGCGGAGACACCCTACTCTGAATATGAATAGCATGCCTCAGCTGGAGGTATCTATAAAACTGTGTTCTAGGAAGGCGAAATTCCTCACTAAGTTCCGTAAAGGATTTGAGTGTGGTTCCAGAAAACAACTGGGCAATATAATGAATGCCTGCAGCCTCCCAAGAGCGGGAATCCTCTAGTTTGAGAAGCTCTTTAAAGTATACATTCCTCCATATAGGAGTCCAAGAGCACACCCCCTTAATATGGAGAAGAGATCTAACATATTTCCAGAGAGTGTTTAGTAGAGTGATGGTGGGAAGCGAATTTGACAAATGTGTGAATCCTGCTTCCAGATGAGCCAGTACCGAAAGACTGGACCCATCTGAAAGCAACAAGGATCTAATAGGGTCCAAAGGGTCCACTTCCCCCTAGTTACTCAATTGTTGCAACTGGGAAGCTACAAAGTAGTATCTGGCGTGTGGGACTGCCATACCTCCTTGGTCCTTAGCAAGTTGTAATGAATGCAAACTAATACATGCCTGTTGGGTACCCCAAATGAGGTCCCTGAACTGAGCGTCTATACGTGTAAACCACTTGTGAGTTATCCATATTCAGGAGTTGTGGAATATGTAGAGAAGTTGGGGGGCCCATACCATTTTAATTACATAGTTACATAGTAGGTGAGGTTGAAAAAAGACACAAGTCCATCAAGTCCAACCTATGTGTGTGATTATGTGTCAGTATTGCATTGTATATCCCTGTATGTTGTGGTCATTCAGGTGCTTATCTAATAGTTTCTTGAAGCTATCAATGCTCCCCGCTGAGACCACCGCCTGTGGAAGGGAATTCCACATCTTTGCCGCTTTTACAGTAAAGAACCCTCTACGTAGTTTAAGGTTAAACCTCTTTTCTTCAAATTTTAATGAGTGGCCACGAGTCTTGTTAAACTCTCTTCTGCGAAAAAGTTTTATCCCTATTGTGGGGTCACCAGTCCGGTATTTGTAAATTGAAATCATATCCCCTCTCAAGCGTCTCTTCTCCAGAGAGAATAAGTTCAGTGCTCGCAACCTTTTCTCATAACTAAGATCCTCCAGACCCTTTTTTAGCTTTGTTGCCCTTCTTTGTACTCGCTCCATTTCTAGTACATCCTTCCTGAGGACTGGTGCCCAGAACTGGACCGCATACTCTAGGTGCGGCCGGACCAGAGTCTTGTAGAGCGGGAGAATTATCGTTTTATCTCTGGAGTTGATCCCCCTTTTAATGCATGCCAATATTCTGTTTGCTTTGTTAGCAGCAGCTTGGCATTGCCTGCCATTGCTGAGCCTATCATCTACTAGGACCCCCAGGTCCTTTTCCATCCTAGATTCCCCCAGAGGTTCTCCCCCCAGTGTATAGATTGCATTCATATTTTTGCCACCCAAATGCATTATTTTACATCTTTCTACATTGAATCTCATTTGCCATGTAGTCGCCCATCCCATTCATTTGTTCAGGTCTTTTTGCAAGGTTTCCACGTCCTGCGGAGAAGTTATTGCCCTGCTTAGCTTAGTATCGTCTGTAAATACAGAGATTGAACTGTTTATCCCATCCTCCAGATCGTTTATGAACAAATTAAATAGGATTGGTCCCAGCACAGAACCCTGGGGAACCCCACTACCCACCCCTGACCATTCCGAGTACTCCCCATTTATCACCACCCTCTGAACTCGCCCTTGTAGCCAGTTTTCAATCCATGTACTCACCCTATGGTCCATGCCAACGGACCTTATCTTGTACAGTAAACGTTTATGGGGAACTGTGTCAAATGCTTTTGCAAAATCCAGATACACCACGTCTACGGGCCTTCCTTTATCTAGATGGCAACTCACCTCCTCATAGAAGGTTAATAGATTGGTTTGGCAAGAACGATTCTTCATGAATCCATGCTGATTACTGCTAATGATACCGTTCGTATTACTAAAATCCTGTATATAGTTCCTTATCATCCCCTCCAAGAGTTTACATACTATTGATGTTAGGCTAACCGGTCTGTAACTCCCAGGGATGTATTTTGTGCCCTTTTTAAATATAGGTGCTACATTGGCTTTTCTCCAATCAGCTGGTACCATTCCAGTCAGTAGACTATCTGTAAAAATTAGGAACAACGGTCTGGCAATCACTTGACTGAGTTCCCTAAGTACCCTCGGATGCAAGCCATCTGGTCCCGGTGATTTATTAATGTTAAGTTTCTCAAATCTAATTTTAATTCCGTCCTCTGTTAACCATGGAGGTGCTTCCTTTGTTGTGTCATGAGGATAAACACTGCAGTTTTGGTTACTGAAGCCCCCCGATTCACATGTGAAGACTGAGGAGAAGAATAAATTCAATACCTTCGCCATCTCCCCATCCTTTGTAACCAGATGTCCTTCCTCATTCTTTATGGGGCCAATATGGTCTGTCCTCCCTTTTTTACTGTTTACATACTTAAAGAATTTCTTGGGATTTTTTTTGCTCTCCTCCGCTATGTGTCTTTCATGTTCTATCTTAGCTGTCCTAATTGCACCCTTACATTTCCTGTTGCATTCTTTATAAAGTCTGAATGCTGAGGATGATCCCTCAACCTTGTATTTTTTGAAGGCCTTCTCCTTTGCTTTTATATGCATTTTTACATTGGAGTTAAGCCATCCAGGACTTTTGTTCGCTCTTTTAAATTTATTACCCAATGGGATACATTGGCTAATGCCCTTATTTAATATGCTCTTAAAGCAAACCCATCTCTCCTCCGTATTCTTTGTTCCTAATATTTTATCCCAGTTTATGCCTTTTAGCAAGGTTTGTAGTTTAGGGAAGTTGGCTCTTTTGAAATTCAGTGTCTTTGTATTCCCTTTATGTTTCCTATTTGTGTGATTTATACTGAAACTAATTGACCTGTGATCGATGTTACCTAAATTGCCCCGCATTTCCACATCCGAGATCAGGTCTGTATTGTTGGTAATCAGTAGATCCAGTAATGTTTTATTTCTAGTTGGTGCGTCTACCATCTGACCCATAAAATTGTCCTGCAAGACATTAAGGAACTGGCGAGCCTTAAATGAATGCGCGGTTCCCTCCGCCAAGTCTATGTCTGGATAATTAAAATCCCCCATTATGATAACACTTCCCATCCTTGTGCTACTCCAATTTGTGATAGGAGATCCGTCTCCACTTTCTCTCTCAGGTTCGGGGGCCTATAGCATACTCCCAGTATTATTTTCCCCTTAGTTTCATCCCTTTGGAGCTCTACCCATAAGGATTCCACCTCCTCTCTAGCTCCCTCAGTGATGTCTTCTCTCACATTCACTTGTACATTATTCTTGATATATAGGCATACCCCTCCCCCTTTTTTACCCTCTCTATCCTTGCGGTATAGGGTATACCCTTGAACGTTTGCCAGCCAATCATGAGAGCTGTTGAACCAGGTCTCTGAAATTCCCACAAAATCCAAATCCTCCTCGTACAACAGTATCTCTAGTTCACCCATCTTGTCCGCCATGCTCCTGGCATTGGTGAACATGCCACATAGTTTAGACTGGTCGCATATTGTCTTTGTATTGGATGTTTCGAGATTGCAACTAGGACTTGCTACTATACTCACCTTGTGTTTTTGTGCTTTGGTTAACCTACCACTAATGCCCCCAATACTACCCTCTGGAATATCTTCCGCGCTGGCTATCTCTGCCTCTGGACCCTCCCCCCCATTGCCTAGTTTAAAAACCCCTCTAACTTTTTGGCCATCTTCCTTCCCAGCAGATCTGCACCCTCCTCATTTAGGTGCAGTCCGTCCCTTCTTTAGTACCGGTTACCGACTGAGAAGTCGGCCCAGTCCTCCAGGAACCCAAACCCCTCCTTACTACACCAGCTCTTCAGCCACTTGTTTACTTCTCTAATCTCCCTCTTCCTTTCTGGTGTGGCTCGATGTACCGGTAGTATTCCTGAGAATACTACCTTGGAGGTCCTTTTCCTCAATTTAGCTCCTAAGTCCCTAAAATCGTTCTTTAGGACACTCCATCTGCCTCTGACTTTGTCATTGGTGCCAACGTGCACCATGACAGCCGGGTCTTCCCCAGCCCCTCCCAGTAATCTGTCCACAAGATCCGTGATGGGCCGAACCCGAGCGCCCGGTAGACAACATACTGTTCGGCGCTTCAGGTCTTGGTTACAGATTGCCCTCTCTATCCTTCTAAGAAGTGAGTCCCCTACCACCAGAATCTGTCTTTCCTTTCCCTTTGCTGCCCCCCCACTCTCACTGGAGGAGTTCTTCCCCCGGCAGCTAGGAGAGTCCCTCAGCTCCAGCAGTGCTGGTCCCTGACTGGTTTCACCAATGTCACTCAAAGTAGCGTACTTATTGGGATGCTCCAGTCCTGGATCGGCCTCCCTGGCAATTAAGTTTACTCTCCCTGTCACAGATAGGGGCAACTTTTTCCATGCTCCACATTTCACTTAAAATTTTTGTAATAGTGGGGACATGTTCAGGTCTAAGTACTGAGTAGGATCTGGTGAAATTTGTATGCCTAGATAATGGAACTCCTCAGTTACCACAATATCTTTTGCACACGCAGGCAGAGGCTTTGGTATTGGCTCCAGGGGCATTAACACTGACAAAGTCAACGATCAGGTTCATTACGTTTTGCAATGAGCTATTAGTATCTCCCAGGTATATTAAAGTATTGTCTACTGGTCATGTGCTTTCAGAAAATATATGGTTTGGGGGTCTTTTAAAAACTCTGAAAGCTATAAGTGAAAAATAAAAAAGTAAAGGAAAAAACTGCAAAAATGTTCTGGCCATCTGAGTGTAAAAATGGAGCACAGGGCCTGGCAGCGAAAGGGTTAACTAAGTACGCTTCTGAAAGATTACATTTTTCATTAAAACCAGGGCATTTTTTCAGTGGGAACGCAGGGGGAACACAGTTCTGGCACCTCCAGCACTGGATGTATTTACTGGCATGATTGGGTGTGCTGGTGGATCTATTGATGGTGGCTAATTGGAGATCTATTGTTGCTTGTAGGAATCTATTGTTGCAGGATGGCCTATTGTTGCTGGTGAGGGATTTTGTTGCTGGGAGGGGCAATCATTTCTGGGAGGGATCTACTGTTGAGAGAAGGGTCTCCCAATGCTTGCTGCTGGGAGATCTATTGTTGCTGGTGGGGTCTATTTTTGCAGGGCGTGGGGGTGGGTCTATTGTTGCTGGCTTCAGGGGATGTATTTTACTACTTTTCATGAACAAATTATTTAGGGCCACAAAATGATACTTGGTTCTGTATTCTCCAAAAAGGGCGATACTGGGAGGTGGATGGAGGGTGGAACCGAGGTACAGTGCTCTGCGGTGGGTGGGGGGTGGAGGCAAGGAGTTACCTGCACCTATCCTCTGAGAAATAGAAGCCCTGATTAAAACAATTGTTAAATGATTATACCGTTAAATGTTTGACAAGCATATGGGTAACAAAGGCATGTGTTTAGTCTTATACATTGTAAACATTTTAACATTTTCTAAATTTTAGAATGCAATGTGATTGATTTTTAGAATTATTTAGTGAAGACTGTCGGACTAGTCAAACAACCTTGGGTTACACATGAAATTATTATAGGCTGTAATGTAGATTCTAATTTATTAAATAGGGCACATTAATGCAATGGAGGAAAGACAGCAGTGAACTACAAAAGAACAAAAGCTTTATCAGTCGAAATTCTACAGTCATGAACTACAGATTTTTTGATTGAATGACTGGCCTTGTGTAATGAAGAATGTTGGATTCAGTTTTATCTCAAGAAAAAGGACAACAAAAACATTCTAGCGTGATAATATCAGCTGAATTTGTTTATTGCTCACTGTACAACAACAAAACAATTTCCGCAGGGAAAACGCTTGTCGTCTTTACAATTGTCTATGGGTACCTTGAGAGTATTCATAGACTGAATTTTTTGCAGGTACTGTGTAATTCATTGATGGCTGCATCTGGCTGTTTTGTTAATTAAGCCTCAATATTTTATCTGGGGAAACATCTGAAGCACCTAAATTAATGCAATACTGAATGCTGACCGAAGCCAAATCTTTCTGCACACATTTGTGCTTTGGTGGTATGGATACCTTTCAGAAAATAGCCAAATGCAGTAATTTAGTTGCTACAAAATGGCAAACATGTCTTATAGCAATAACACAGTACAGCTACATACACATGGATACTGGATGCACATTCTGAGTTCATGTAAAAGCCTCTATACTGATCCTGCTGTTAAAAAAAGTCATTAAACCCAAATTATTATAAACTGTCATTACTTGCTATATTATAGTGTGTTTATACTTCCTTTGCCACTAGAACATTCATTTTCTGTAAATTGCAGAAAAACTGGTTCATCCTGATGTTTTTTGTTTCTCTCTCCTTAGCTGTGTCCCCGCTGCAGCCTAAGATTTTGTAGACCAGCCATTGCCACATCTACTGAGCATGTTCCAGTTTCCGTTCCCTTCTAAGAGAAGTGCAGCCTTTCAGATAAAAAAACAACCACAGCCACTTATATGGATGCAGAATCGGTCCGATACACCAGCTGTCCCCATTGCCTCTAAGATCGAGAACCGAGCAATTGCTTGGATCTCTGTCTTCAGTGAACAGAGAGCCGGTGACTGTCAGTCACTAGCTCTCTGCTTTGCTCCTCCAATACTCATTGGAGTGCCAAACTGTGGAGGGGGTGGGAGCGGCTGGCAGTTCGCTGAGAGGCTGAGCCAGCTGCCGGTCAGGAATATGGGTGGATCCCAAAACGCTATCGTTGGGATCGTCAGCGCTGATGAAGTCACGTGATGATGTAACGCGTAGGGAGTGGCCGGAGGTTGAAGTATACCGGAAGTGATGTGAGAACGGCGTGCAGACGCCACACTATTTGTTTTATACTTGTTTCCTATTTTTCAATGTAAGAGTCCAGCCTATTTTTTAATAAAATCATATTTTAATCATAAACATACTACACTATTGGAGTTCTCTATCTCTCCCATCCTTGCCCACTTCTCTCCCCCCCCCCTCTGCGGGTACGAGATTGTATGAGGACATGGATGTGATGTATCCATTCAGGTTTTACACTAAGTGGAATGGAGGACCCCCTGGTGGTGGATGTTGGAATAGCGGAACAGATTCCTGTACATTACCTTATGCTGATATTTCAAGATATCAAGGTGAGGGTTCTGTAAGCTCATTTATGGGATTATACACTTCTCGCCTTTTTGTTGTGTAGTTTATCTAAACGCATTTTTTGAGAAAAACTTTTTTGGACATTTACTGAAAAATGCTGAATTAAGAGACTATCGCCACATTGAATTTAATGCCCCTGGACTGTTACACCAACTTATGGACTGATCACTTTTACACTTTATTATTACCCCAACTTATTGGGCACCATTTGCACATCTTTTATTTACCCTATTCATTGGGCACTTTTTGCACTTTATTATTGCTGTAGCGCGGAATCATTATATGATTTTAGATGCTTTTCTAAAGCCGCAAAAGAAAGGTCCATGAGTCCCTGAGTAAAGTGGATTCTGACCGTACCCATAACCCTGCTGGCGATACCATGTCAGTCCCTATTGGGGATGATCTCGAGGCTCCAGGCTCTTCACAGCCAAGCCATTCCTCAATTGAAGCCTCAGAGAGTGAGGCGGAGGTAGATGACTCTTGTGCAGGTTTTGAATTTGCCTTAGTACCACAGCTGGTCAAAGCTGTCAAAGAAGCTTTGAGATGGGAAAAGCCAGTGGAGGCACCCTCCAAACTGAGGAAATATTTTAAACACCTCAAAAAAAGAACGCCCTGATTTCTCCTTTTTGGGTGAGCTCAGCAAAATAATTACCGATGAATGGGGTGGTGTTGAAAGGAAGAATTCCCTGTTAACAAAGGTATCAAAGATGTACCCATTTAAAAGCGAGGATAAGAAACATCTTTAGTCGGCTCCTCTCATTGACGCAGCCCTAATGAGATTGGTGAGGCATGTCACACTCCCACTGGAAGATATCATGTATTTTAGGGATGGGCTGGAGAGGAAAATTGATACTGACCTCAAGCGGATCTATATTATAGCAGGTATAACCTGCAAACCAGCTCTAGCTCTCGCAGCTCTGAATGAATGGATGAATGAATGAATGATTTGTAAAGCGCTGCAAATGTGAACTGAATCACCTCAAGGCACTGATGCGTTGTGTTGTCAGCTTCATTGGAAGAGGTAAGTCTTGAGTTTTTTCCTGAAAGCCAGATGGTTTTCTTCCATGCGGATGTGAGTCGGAAGAGAGTTCCATAACTGAGGTCCCTGGACTGCGAATCTTCGTTCTCCCCTTGCTTTGTAGCAATATTTGGGAACTAGGAGGAGGTTTTGGCTAGATGATCGCAGATTGCGATTCGGTGAGTAATGTTTTATTTTCTCTCTGAGGTATTGAGGGGCGTTGCCTTGTATGCATTTGTGGGTGAGGCAGAGGGTCTAGAATGTGATCCAATTCTTTACTGTTAGCCAATGTAGGCTCCTCAGGGATGGGGAGATGGACTCCCAGGGTTTTTTTTCCTGTTAGAAGCGCTTTATAAAGCGATTGAAGTCTGGACGGACGACCTAGGTGCTTCTCTGAGGAGCATCTTGGAAGATATGGCGAGGAGCTCACCTATTCATGAACTAAGATTGGCGGCGGGTTTTCTGGGGGAGGCTTCCCTGGACATAATTTGCCTGGTGGCTCGGATCATGCTGTCATCTGTCACGGCTAAGCGTGCCTTGTGACTGAAAGATAGTTTTTTTGCCTGGATCAACCACCAAAACTAAATTTAATTAATTAAATAATGTTAATTATATGTTCATCCACATAATAAATATGGGATGCAGTTCAGGTTGCCCTAGCGCATACAGAAAAAACAGAATAGAGTTCTCTTAAGAGGGCAGAAAAACACTCGAACACTATATAGAAAAAATAAAGCAATTTTATCGTACAAAAAATTTAACACCACACAAGTAAATATAGGAAAAAGAGGACGGGCTATGATAAGTGACTATCAAGGTCCCTAAAATAAAAAGACAACGTTGTCTGGGATATTAAAAACAGAGGAGCCACGGCTATAGATCACACATACAAACCACAATCACCACTCACAAGCACTGATGATATAAAGGTTAATTAGTAAATTCAAAGCAAACTGCTAAAAGAATTCTATTAATCATTGTTTATGAGCGTGGTATTTAGGTAATGTGGATGAGTATGGATGGAGAGTACTTGTGGAAGTCCATAAATTAAGTTGATTCAACACAGTCAATTGAACAAAAAGACTGGAACCAAAAGATGATTATGCAAGGTAGACAGCAGATATAACCGGCAAGCTAACCAATGTGGATAGACAGATCATGGATATAGGCAGAGTAACAGCGGCATAGGTAGTAATGGAAAAGGCAGCAGGGGGAGTAATGAAAACTGGAGGAGCGTATTCAAATATATAAATTGGATCGATACATCTCTCTCCAGCTAGAGGGCATCCAGCGTCCTCATGTAGCGATACTCTACCCCAGAAGATGAATGGCTGGGAGTGTTAGTCCATCTTAGGCCAGATTCCTGCTAAGAAGGCAGTGTCCTCGCTGTGTAGTATTTGCCGTATGGTGCGGCCATGCAGATTTGAAAAAAGCCAGTCATCAGCTGTTCAATCCTTGCTGACACTCCATCCACAGTGAGCACGCGGTTCCGGAGTGACGCACTGACGTCACGTTGCTGATGCGTTTCACCAGCCAATGAACTTAGTGTAATGGCTCTGGGCCAAAAGAAGGGTATTTGCGGCAGTCTTCTTGTGGAAGGTGCTGGTAGTAATTCTGCTTCCAGATCTGCTGATTTGTAGATCAAGGAATGGAAGTGTCTCAGTATGGTGTGAGTAGGTCAGACGTATGTTCCTATTGTTGGTGTTTAGTTCAGACATAAAGTCTATGAGTTGTTCCACTGAACCCGCCCACACCATAAAGACGTCATCGATGTACCTCAGCCACAACAGAGAGTAGCCGAGGTACATCGAGGACTTATAGACAATTTCCTCCTCCCAGAGACCTAGGTGGAGGCATGCATATGAGGGAGCCCATGGTGCCCCCATACTCGTTCCTCTCACCTGTTGATAGTAGTTGCCCAAAAATTGAAAAAAGTTGTTATTAAGCATGAAGCCCAGTAGCTCTCCAATAAATGGAATGTATATATACTTTTTCTGGTCTGCTGCATTCTTAGCTTTGCTTAATGTATGCTCCTACACTACCCACTATTATTGGAAGTGGTCCCTTTTAGTGTTCTTTTCTTTCTTTTTCTCCCCTTTCTCTTTTTCTCTAATCTTTAGCCGTCTCTTTATTAAAAATGTTTAACAAGACATGATCGATCATACATAGCCAACTGCAGTCTTTATTTACTTACTATCTTTGCTGAATGTTCGTAATGAGAGGTGACCTTGGATGACATCTGGTGGTAACAATCAGTAACTACACTACTAAATCTCTTGTCTATTATTTAAACCTAACCCACGGACTCCTCCTTGCTCTGAAGAAACCAGCATTCATTGGCTGGTGAAACGCGTCAGCAACGTGACTT
This sequence comes from Aquarana catesbeiana, assembly GCF_042186555.1. NCBI lineage: Eukaryota > Metazoa > Chordata > Amphibia > Anura > Ranidae > Aquarana > Aquarana catesbeiana. Next base: position 220,394,759 of record NC_133325.1, on the reverse strand, counting down.
CAGCACGTCACTCCGGAACCGCGTGCTCACTGTGGATGGAGTGTCAGGAAGGATTTAACAGCTGATGACCGGCTTTTTTCAAACCTGCATACGGCAAATACTACACAGCGAGGACACTGGCTTCTTGGCAGGAATCTGGCCTAAGACGGACTAACACTCCCAGCCATTCATCTTCTGGGGTAGCGTATCACTACATGAGGGCGCTGGATTCCCTCTAGCCGGTGAGAGATGTATCGATCCAATTTATATATTTGAATATGCTCCTCCAGCTTTCATTACTCCCCCTGCTGCCTCTGCCATTACTACCTATGCCTCTGTTACTCTGCCTATATCCATGATCTGTCTATCCACATTGGTTAGCTTGCCGGTTATATCTGCAGTCTACCTTGCATAATCATCTTTTGCGCCCATGGGTAGCTGACCCTGCCTCCAAGCAGGCATGGTGCTGGATTCCCTTTGAGGGTTCGCCCCTCTTCGGGAACAAATTTGACAGTGCCATCACCTGTGCCACAAGGAGCAAGTTGGGATTCCTTCTGCAGGATTGCCGTCTCCTAAACCAGAAGAGAATACAGACCAGGCAAGGTTCAGATTGAGCAAGGGATGCTCGCCGCTATAGACCTGGCCGTGAGTTCTGGAAGACCTGGAAGAAAACCCAGCCTTCAGGCCAGAAGTTTTCAAAAGGGACATCTTCCGGTGGATGAGAAGCCCCTAAGTCTTTTTGATACTGCGCCTGCCCAGACAGAGTGAGTCGGAGCTCGCTTACTTCGTTTTCAACACGTCTGGGCAGCCTTAATAGAAGATTTTTGGGTCGTCAAAACAGTCTCATCAGGTCATACCTGGACATTCAGCAGCCCACCCACTCTCCGATTCATACCCACATCATTGCCTCTCTCAGAAGAGAAAAAGCTAATTCTCCTGTTCAACACAGATTCTCTGGTGACTCAGGGTGCTGCAATACAAATTCCAGCTGACGAAAGGTTTCGAGGGGTCTACTCGCCCCTCTTCATGTTATTGAAGAAAAATGTCTCCTGGAGTCCAGTTATAGACCTAACCCACTTGAAAGAAGGAGAATTTCAAGATGGAGACACTGCTCATGATCCGTCAAGCAATCCAGCCAGGCAATTGGCTCAGTCTATAGACCTGAAGGACGCTTACTACCATGTTTCGATAGCGTCAGAACTCCAGAAATACCTTCGCTTTGCTGTCGATCAAATCCATTTGCAGTTCACCTGTCTCCCCTTCGGGCTTACAACATCGCCTTGTGTGTTTTCAAAACTCTTGTTGGCTGTCGTAGCTCTGATCGGGACCAGAGGTATCCGTCTGTATCATTATCTGGATAACCTGCTGTTATCTCTGGACAGGGAGCAGTTGCTAATCCACAGATCCCAGGTCATCTCCACTCTACTCGAGTTCGGTTGACTACCGAACCTGGAAAAGAGCCATCAAGATCCTACACAGTCCCTGGTATTCCTCGGGGCACAATTAGACACTATCAAGAGCATCATCTCCTTACCCCTGGAAAAAATCCCAGTGGACAGAGTTCGGCTTGCAATGTCCTCCTCTCATCTCCAGGCCTCTCAATGCCTAAAGATCATCGGCACCATGGTAGCACCTTCCAGAAGGGCTTCCTCCTGCAGTGGAACCCAGGGCTTCGGGATCACTCTATCCGAATAACCTTATCCATGCAGGAGAGCCTTCCTTGGTGCTTACAACAGAGGAACCTCCTCAATTGTCACTCCATTCATTGCACTCCATCCATTGCACCTGTGTCTTGGATCACCATCACAACAGATGCCAGCAACAGGGGTTGGGGCGCTCTCTGCCTGACAGAGGTAGTCCAAGGCTACCTCCCTCTCACAGGATAGTCTCCAATGTTCTGGAACTCCGGGCAGCGTTCTGTGCTCTACAGGCCTTTCACCACTTCATGGCAGGAGCCTCAGTCCTCCTAAGATTGGACAACAAAATGGCAGTCTCATACATAAAGAGACAGAGGGGTACTCCCAGTCTCTCCCTGTTGAAGGAAGTAGAGCCCATCAGGACATGGGCCCAGAAGAACCTGGCCAACCTGACAGCTGTCTATCTCCCTAGAGTCCAGGATGTTCAGACAGATTTTCTGTCAAGCGTGTCTCTTGACAACAACGAGTGGACTCTCCACCCCAAAGTCTTCAAGTAGGTTCTGTCCCCGGAAGTCTTTCCAGAAGTAGACCTGTTCGCTTCCCCGTGCAACTTTAGAGTAGAGAGATACTACACGAGGTCTCATTGTCCTCAGGCGTTCGGGGACAAGATGCTCTGACAGACCATTGGCGGTTCCACAGGGCCTATGCCTTTCCCCCGGTTCCTGTCATTTTTCGGTTTCTGTCGAGGCTCAGGATGGAAGAAGCAGAGATAGTGGCAATAGTCTCGTACTGGCCAAACAGGCCATGGTTTCCCCTGCTGATGCAACTCAGCTTCTGGACCCAGTTCCTCTGCCCTCCAGACCAGATCTCCTATCACAAGGGACAACTCTACATCCATGCCCGGCCAATCTACATCTGATGGTCTAGTTCTTGAGAGGGGAAGGCTGGAGGCCCTAGGCTGTCCAAGTAGGGCCATCTCCACATTATTGAATGCTAGAAGAGCAGGCACAAACAGGGTCTACCAAAGGATTTGGAAATAATTTGCAGACTACACCTCTTCCACTGCAGGGTCTTGCAATAACCCAAAGATACATGATATCCTGAGCTTCCTAACATCAGGCTTTGATCTCTCCTTGTCAGTCAGCTCGCTGCGGGTCCAAGTCTCTGCAATTTCTGCCTTTATGGGTGTTTCCTGGATAGACACCCTCTTACTCTGCAGTTTTTCAGAAGGGCAATAAGGCTCAGACCTCAGAAAAAGCCAAGATTCTCTAAATGGGATCTTCCCCTTGTCCTGGATTTCTTCTCAGGTAGAGAGTTGGAACATGAAGATCAGTCCTCTATTAAAGAATTCTCTCTCTAAAAGTTGCCTTCCTGGTGGCTATAAAATCGGCAAAGAGGGTCTCCAAAATCAGCTCTCTGGGATGCAAGGAGCCATTTCTAACCTTTTTTTCTGATCTGGTAGTTTTGATTCCTATGTTGGGTTCAAACCCCAAAGTGTCATCTGTGTTTTACGACAATCAAGAGATTTCTCCTACAACGTTCAGATCTACTGAAGATTTGTCCATCCCCTAGATGTCGGGAAAGCTTTGAGTCAGTATCTAGAAGCTACAGCTCAGTTCCGTCAGTCAGACCACCTGTTTGTTCTTTTTCATGGGAAGAATAAGGGAATGCGTGCCTCTTCCAGATCTATCGTGGCATGGATTGTTCAGGCAATTCATTGGGCCTACAAAGCCAAGGGCTTGTCACCTCCAGAAGCAGTGACTGCTCACTCAACTAGAAGTGTGTCTACATCATGGGTGGCTTCACGTCATGTGGCTCCAGAAGTTATTTGCAAGGCGGCCTTGTGGTCTTCAATTAACACATTCATGGCGCACTGTGTAGAGCCAGCCTCGTTATCTTCTTTTTTTTCATTTAAAAAGTTTTATTGAGTACACAAGGCAGGGCAGAGCAGGATAATAGAAATCATAGAAATCGAGAGAGGGAGAAGATAAGGACTTAGGGGAAGAGGGGGGATGGGGAAAAAAAGGGCACCCTATACCAACGAGTCAGGATCTTAAACCCAGCCTCTTGAAACCTACTTGCGATTGAGGAGCGGTGTGCAAAGTACAAAATACGTTCTCTCTGATCCTTTGAGAAGGCCCGACCCAGGTCATTTTCCCATTTCTGTAGATAGGGAGGTATAAATTTGTCCTGAGGTTCAACCAGTAACCTGTACATTAAGGACAATAGATGACGGAGAGGAGCGTGATCCAGGTAGAGCCTCTCAAAAGCAGATGTGGAGGGACTAGTGGAGGGTACAAAATGTGAGGAGGTGAGAAAACGTCTAACCTGTGTTGCTCGCCATCTATCTAGAGGGGGCGATAGCATTGCCTGAATTTCCTCAATAGTGCACCATCGACCCTCGTGATGAAATTCTTGAAACCTAAATCTGTTGCTCGCTATGAATTCCTTGAACCTCCTCCCTGACAGACTAGAAGGGAACTCCTGAGCGCCAATGACCGGTGAAAGAGGTGAGGGAATGTGGGAGACCATCATGACACAACCCGTTTTTGCTACTACCGACAGTGTAGTCCCAATCAATGGGTGGGATTTCTGGGGTATCGGTATGGCAGAAGTCTGCCACAACAAGGTTGAAAGCGGAAAAGAGGACATTGTCTGCTCCACTCCCACCCACTCCTTCTCTGAGGCATGCTTGACCCAGTCTAGGGCTCTAGTTAAATGGACCGCGTGATAATATTTGAACGGGTCTGGGAACCCCATGCCACCCTGGTCTTTTGGTAAGGTCAGGATATGATGGCCTCACTATATTTGGTTTACGTATCTTGTCTGTTGATGGTGCCAATTAAACCTTTTTTTCTTTTGTCCGGCACTCTGCCCATCCAGGTGTGTATGGCTAGTTATTTCCCACATGTAGGCTGCCATGGAGTCTGTCAGGAAAACTGAAAATTTCTATCAAATACTTACCGTAATTTTCCTTTCCTGATGGACTCCATGGCAGTAGAAGTTCCCTCCCAGTGGCTGAAGTAGGCTAAATTATGGAACACGGCCTCTGGCCCGGAGCAAAGATTCATGGGAGAAGGGTCCTATGAGGTATGAGGTGGCGGGATTAACCCACATGTAGGCTGCCATGGAATCCATCAGGAAAGGAAAATTACGGTAAGTATTTGATAGAAATTTTCAGTTTTTGCCAAAAACATCAAAACATTCCACATTCTAGAATTCTTAAAAACAAAACAGATGAGAAAAAAAATAGAAGCTGCAACATTGTTGCAAGGAATTTTAAAGGTCTTGCGAGCTACCAAATCAAAGTTCCACTATCATACAATTGTATGATGAGAGCTGCTAGCACTAATCACGTCCCATACTAATGTGTGAGAAATAATAAATAAATAAATCATGTGCTGCGCTATCCCCTTATTGATCTGCTGAACCTGCAGCAAAAACCTGAAAAGCAAAATTATTAACTAAAGTGATGTGCCTATAAAAACAAATCCAGGATTGTAATAATATATAAGCGACTGATGTCGTCATACAGCTTTCCACATCATATACCGTGAATATAAACACATTTCATAAAGTATAAATAATGATACAAAAGGGATCCATAAAGTGCTCAAGTGCATAAAAGTCCTTGATACTCTGACCATCCAGGGTCAGTTTTCAATGTCCTTAATACAGAAATAATGACCGTGACTTGATGGTGACTGTGAATATAACGATCTGCAGCAGTGATTACACTCGGGTGCTCCCCAGCCCAAGGTAATGGCTGCTCACCTCAGAGCATGTGACCTCGCAATTAAGTTTGGTCAGTACACGCTTTTGAATCATCAAAACGGATTCCAGTTCAGGTTGCAAGGTCAAACACTACTCAAAGATGTAGCCTACTCAAATATAAATATAAAAAAGAAACTTCATAGTGTGATGCCGTTTAAAAAGATTTTATTTTCTACAAACAAAGCCCTATTTTAGGGTACTCACATGGGTCTAGTGCGTTAGTGCACCGCTCTATAGCATGCCTTAATGCCAAGCCATGGATGAAATCATGTGCTTCTACTCCATAAGACAGAGCAGCTGTCTCCTGCGCTGTCCAGTCCCCTCCCCTATGCGTGTTGATACTAGGGAAATTACGTATCTTTATCAGGGGGATGCTAATTGGACGGTGGTTCTGTCTGTTAAATACCTAGCCCTCGGCCATTTTCTTGTGGATCAAAACATTGGATTTTCCGTCGGCCATTTTCTTGTGGTTTATTACATAAACATGTCCGGTGTCGATTTTAGTGTAGTACCAGCACATTCTAATACTCATAAGCTTGATCCCTCTCGTTAAACTAACCTAACAGGTGACACCATCAAGGTTTACTTCATCTTTTAACCATGCTATCTGCATATAGAGTCACACATGTGGGCATATACACATCAATCTATATTAATATTTAATGGATGACAGTAGCGGTTTGGATTCATTCCTGTGACCTCATGTACAACATCTCGGATTTTCGCATATGCCTAATTTGACTCCCTGTAATAGTGGTCAATTAAGTCTGGTTAGTGCAATGTGTGCCTGCATATGGGTGGAGAGGAACCTTTCTTATACTCACTGAGGATGTTTATTCACGTGTGGTATTTATACATGGACTTCACAAATTTTATGTATTTTTTATAATTCAAATAAAGATTTATTTGTTTATTCACTTTGATGATTTATGATATGTAATGATAATGATATAAGAGCATGGTTTCTTTTCACATTTTAGGTGTTTTTTACACTTTACAACACGCATCTCTTAATTGTAGTTTATTTGTTTTTTGGTCATTGAATTGCGCAGGTTTGGAACCTATTCACTCCTAAATTTTCTTGTATACACAGTGGTAAATTACAGTACCTTTCCTCCCAACTTCTCTATGGCCTTGTATTGCTAAACACTATGGGCGTGGGATAAAAGATGGTGATTGATGGAAGCTTCACCTCCGTTAGTCCCAGGTTCCCAGGTATTAGAAACTCCTCCTTCAGATCTTTCCCTGAGGATGGGAAAGACCTAGGAAATGTCATGTGACCTCTGAACAGCAATGCTTAAATAAGGTACGCAGATGCTTCTTATATTAAATTAAATACAGCTGCATGGTCTTTATACCTAAACAGAAGGGATAATGGAAATTAAACATTGTCCCTGGAATTCATAAAGAAAGGCACAAAAAGATTTTGTGAAAGTGTCTCTTATGTGTTCTGAAAGTGGTGCAGCATGTACCAAATTCATGTACCTGTCTAGAAATTGCACTTGAATTTGCTGTGTCACTTAAAATGCACACGAGACAAGAGAGTTGGTCCGAATTGGCTCCACTTTCAGAAGATACGAACTGTCAGTATTTTATTTAGAATTTATTGCATTGGATATGGCACAATTGATTTTGCTGCATTCAATGCAACACAATGAACAAGTAGAGCATTTATGAATTTGGTGCCAGAGCCAAAAGTGTTGCATAGGCTTCATGAATTTGACAAAATACCTTAACAAGAGGGATTAACGCCAGAAAAGTGGAGCAGCACCTGTATTGAATTCCCTCCTTTTTGATCAGTATCACTTTAATGATCTGCCTAAAGTGGTTGTAAACCCTTACAGACCACTTTTCCCTACAGGTAAGCCTTATTATTAAACCTGCACGGTTTAGGAGATATTATAATAGAGAGTGATTAGCTCTCCTAGGTTTACAGAGGGGGGCCGTGCCACATCCAATAAAGCATATACAAAAAGAGGGTTCCCCTAAATGGATTTTACCGGCACTTGCACAAAAGTTATATAAAGTGGAGGAGTGCAAACTCGTATGAAGAATAAAAGAATATTTTTATTTATTTAAGGATTCTCGTATATTAAAAACATTGTGGACATTATAAACAACAAAAACATATTACATAATTAACATATTTCAAATAAGTTGCTAGACAATAACATTGTATAGTAGAACTCTTTTCAAGCCCAACGCGTTTCGGGGTACATAATGTTTCAGTCCTTCTTCAGGGGTATAATAGAAAAAAGAGATTCATCTAAATTAATTTAAAAAATGTGATAGATAAGTTGCCATATAAATCTATAAGCAAGTATCCATTTTAAGGTTCAGTGATCAATTGATCACCTACCTGGTATGTTTCGTTGGTCTCTTTGAGAAAAATATAAAAAAAAAAAACACATGGAAAAGCGAGGAATGCTTGAAAATAGGGTGGCAATTGAGTATTTTTTGTAGGTGCAAATGCTGTTCCTTAGATACTATATTATTCAACAGTGATTCCCCACAGGGAGGTATATAGTTTCACCTACCCTTGCCCTTCCCGGATGCGTGCAGGCCAAAGCAGTATACTGGGGCAAAAAGAGGAAACCCTACAAGTAAAACAAAAATCCAAACAAATTCAATACATGGTAAATCCCTATTGGGTATTAACATTGAGAGTAATTCATGGACAGAATAGTGGAGATGGTTACTATACACAATATATATTGCTGATCATACTGGGGATTCCATGACATATTCATTATAGGGTCAACTTATTTAAAATTTTAAACACTATTGTGATGTCATTATAAAAGGGGAGTATACTCCATGTAAACATGTATAAAGTCTATAGGAGTTGTATATATCTAGTAGTACAGTCTCCAATAATGTTTGTTAATATCAACTATTTTGACATAATGACGCTGACAGTATCTTGCCACCATATAAAAGCCTTAAGTGGATAAAGAAAGAATGAGTGAAAAAATTCTAAGCATCCTGTAAGGATAGTCCTGGTGCTAGACTGGCAGTGTATACAAATCCTAGTTCAAAGCACAGGTAATGTTCAGGTTTCAGGAGCAGCAAAAGAATAATAACAAATAAGGAAGTTATTTCTACAGATGAGAATAGAATTAGAGAGTAAGTAGCCAGGTCCAGGGTTAGGGTAACCAGGAAAAATAAGTCAATACCTTAATTAGGAAGTATTTGTAATAAGCCAGCCACGCATCCCAGCATCCGGCAGGTAAGACGCCTGAGCTGGGAATGAATGAAGCCGGACCATATATAAGGCGAGTCCCAATCAGCCGGCGCAATCATTGCGCTCAGTTGAGTTGTGGAACCCGTCAGCTGGGAGACCTCAATGCCGCCCCCTGAGATGAGGATGCACGGTGCTTTCCCTACTGCGCATGCGCGAGCGCAGTTACGTTGGAGCGGTGTCGCGCACACCCGTCCCACCGACACGGAATGCCTCTCCGGCGGACTACGCATGTCCGCCGGAGTGGCAATATGGAGGTAATGGGCGTGGATTTTACATCGCCCTGGTAACCTCCTGTAATGCCGCCCAGGTGAAAACCTGGGCGGCTTTCCGTGTCGGGCAACCGCTGGGGTCAGACGCACCACGGGAAGGGCAAGTGAAGAGCAAAAAAGGGGGGATATTTACATTTAGAAAAAGGTTATGGAAGTACAAGTTGCAACACTTAACAGAAAAGAGCTGCACAGTATATGTTGTATGTTGAGGGGTAAATAAGGAACAGCAAAGATGATTACAAAAGCACACGATTAGATGTGATTATATACTTACATGTGCCTTACATAGGTGATTAGTTTGTGGTGGGCGAAAACTCGTCCATAATGCAAATCAAGGACTATGGGCTAACATACATGACAGGATTGTTGTAGATACATTACATTTTTCTTATTAGCAGTATCTATAGTATTTTACATTTAACTACTCAATATCTATTACAGACAGGCAAAACAATAATTACATTTGTTGGCTGCATAAAACCATATCAGTGAACATAATCATACATTATTGTTAATAAATAGCATACATTGACTCGATGGTCTGAGTAGGTACAGAGCAAGTATTGATTCTTAATTGGCATTGTATATGTTTGATATCAATAAGAGACAGGCAAATCAATATCTCTGTTTGTTGACTATAACAAAACACATTAATAGACATTAATGGGTAGTTTGGCAAGCAGGAATTATTACTACAGTAGTACTGTTGAGTTGTCTGCATAAATACAGACATGACCCCATATCTTTTTTACCATTCATATCTTAAAGGGTCACTTAGGCATATACTGAGTTACTGATTATCTGGATTAGGGAAAATATAGAGACAGGAGAGATCTCTTGTTAAGTGTATTAAAAAAGTCTTACACCAGTTAGTAGCCATAAGCATTATGTAGTTATTTAATCTGCCCCTAGTGAATTCTAAATGACTTGTGCTACTGGGGTCATATGTGTACTAAACCAGACGTATCAAAAATTTACAACATATATGACAAATATATATTATTTTATCATGATGTTTACATATGAGTAAGGAGTATATGTATGGGTATAGAGAGAGTCTGACAGTTTAATGTGTCCATAGCTTATTTCTCTATTCCACCGGAGCTAAAGCCCTCGAGGAATGGTTTAAAATAGACAGCCTCATTTAGGCCTGGAGGCGAGGTGGCCTTTAATAAATAAATCCATTTTAGTTCTCTCTGGAGTAGAATTTTATTCCAGTCGCCCCCTCTGGGGCTCGGGTGTACCCGATCTAGAATTAGGAACTTAATCCTAGGGAATTTGCCCCCATGTACTAAAGAGACATGGCGACCCAGAGAGAGGTCAGGATCAGATGTTTGCATAGACACAATATGTCTTTAGGCTCTTTTCCAAAGTTCTAGTTATGTTTTTCCTATATAAAAGCAACCGCAGTTACACTGGAGCAGATAAACTACTCCAGTGGTTCTGCAGTTAGCAAAATGTTTCGGATAGAATTTTTTCCCATTCGGGAGAGTGGGGTTCTTTTGTGTAAGCATGTATCCACAGTAACGACAAGAGCCACATGCAAATGTTCCTTTGTACTTGCAGTGTACTTTTGTCGACTCATTTTTAAACTCACTACTCACAATTTTATCGCCAATGGATATAGCTCTCCAGAATGTGAACTGTGGTTTATTTGGCACTAGGTGGCCCAAGGATGGGTCAAGGGTCAGCAAGTGCCAGTATTTTTCAACTATTTTTCTAATTTGGCAATGTTGTTGGTTATATGTTGTAATAATGCGTAATTGGTTTGTGTCTTTTTGTCTGGAAGTTTGTTCATTACTTTTTTAAAAGATTTTTTCAAGGATGTGTGTGTATATCCTCGTGCTAACAGTCTGTCTCGTAGGTTAGCTGCCTCCTTTAGAAATGTCTCATTGTCTGTACAATTACGTTTGATTACGTTTGATTCTAAGATATTGTGAATAAGGTATAGAGTTAATAAGGGGCTGGGGATGAAAACTGGCAGCGTGCAGTATGGTGTTTCCTGCAGTGGTTTTTCTGAATAACTTACTAGAGAGTTTACCTTGTTCGCCTTTATAAATCTCTATGTCCAAGAATGTTATCCGATTTTTATCGGAGGACATTGTGAATGTCAAGTTGAAGTCATTTTTATTCATTCTTGATAAGCACTGCTCGAGTACATCCAAAGGGCCATCCCAGATGACAAAAATGTCGTCTATATAGCGGTACCAACCCATGATGTGGTTGGTGTATTGGGTAAGACCTTCGTCAGAGAGGAAGGCTTTCTCCCACTCCCCCAGGTACAGGTTGGCATACGATGGGGCACAACACGTCCCCATCGCAACCCCCTGCACCTGGAGGTAGTGGGAGCTGTTAAAGGTGAAAACATTATGGGTGAGGATGTACTCGAGCAGCGCAACAATGAATTCGTTGTATGTTGGGTCCAAATTCAGGTTCTGTTGAAGTATATGTCTGATTGCTGCCAATCCACGTTCGTGTGGAATTGAACTGTAGAACATTTCTACGTCAATTGTAACTAAAAGGGCTTGATCTGGCACATAGAGCTGATCCATAATTTTAAGAGATAGCTTGTATCCCTTACGTATGATGTTAGTGAGGTTACCGATGGTCTTAGATATTCATCTACTAGTTTGCTTGCATTGTCACTGATTGAGCCAATGCCTGAAATAATTGGCCTGCCTGGTGGATCTGCCAGGTTTTTATGCACTTTTGGAAGTGCATAAAATGTCGGGGTCCTGGGAAAATTATTCCTAATGAAAGTCCAAGTAGATTTGTTGATTGTATTGCTCAAAAATGCAGAGTCTACTAACATGTAAAATTCTTTATTGTATTTTTCGATAATCGATGCCGGCATACGGCGATACCAATCTACATTATTAAGAATTTTTTTACAAATATTAATGTAGTGGTCATTATTCAGAACAACTACATTTCCTCCCTTGTCTGATGATTTTATGGTGATTTTGTTGTTAGTAGCTAGAGAGTTTAATGCATCTAGTTCTTCTGGACTTAGATTAGAGGGTCCTTTCATTTGTATTTTAAGTTTGTCTAAATCATTATTTATGAGTTTCAGAAAAGCTGCTGCATTTGGGCATGTGCTGGGTGGTGGGCATAGGTCAGATTTTTTCTTTAATTTGACATCGATCGTCCACATCCAATTTTTCTATTGATTGTAAAATTCGAGGGAGATCTATTTGATCAATTAGATCAGCTGTATCGTTCTCCTCTAGGAGAGCGATTAGTTGATCCAAAGCTTAGTTTTGTTGAGGGGTATAGTTTGTTCTGGTGTCTTGTTTTTGATAAAGTTTTTTTTAAATTACTTTGCGGACAAATAGCTGAAGATCTTTATAAAGCTCAAATTTGTCTAGATTGTGATTAGGACAGAAATGTAATCCTTTCTTTAGAATCGATATTTCATCTTTCGATAAAGAGTGTGAAGATAAGTTGATGATACTGAGATCAGTATCCATATGTGTCAGTGTATTTTGATGAACATCTATAGTGTCATTTGTGTGTAAGTGTTGAGATTGGGTGGAGGTGGTTTGAGACCAGCCAACACTTGATCTAAAAAAGATGAGTAATTACGGCCCAGCTCCTGTATGTTTATAGTGTCCTGATTAGTAGGGGATATGTGTTGCTATGGTGCATGGTGAGACGTGGACAGGTTGGTGGGTTTGTCAACAGGTGCAAGGCTAGAGTGTAAGGATTTCGGTGTCCTCTCTGAGATTTGTTTTTTTGATTTATGGTCTTGTGTTGGGTCGCCTTGGAATTGGCGTTTGGTACCAAGTGTAGTTTTCGATTTGGGAATGGTAGGGGGGTGGGTTGTGGGATGAGGATTTAGTAGGATAAGAGTTTGATGTTGTGTTGGTGTTTCTATTGTATTTGTATTTCTATTTTGATTCCATTTAGATGCCTTTCCAGCTTCAAATGCATTTTTATCTCTATGAAATTTTTGACTTTTTTTGATTAGGATGTCTTTAATGAAGGATTCGAGATGAGTTTTGAGTTTTTTCTCTTTATTCATGACTGATTGGTGTGTTCTGAATTTTTGTAGATGTTCACAGATTTTGATAATTTCAATATCCAGTATTTTAGTTCTTTTTGTATATTCGTCGATTAACGTTTCCATAAGGCTACGTGAGCATGTTTGCAGTATATTTTCCCATGTTGATTTGAAGTCCGTGTCCAGGTCTTCCAAAGTAGGGAAGATCTGGACACAAAGTCCCAATGGGTTAATATTGCTTTTCATATAATCCTGAAAGGATTTTATGTGCCAGAAGAAAAGAGACTTCCTCTCTAAATTTTTTGAAAGTTTGAAGAACAGAGAAGAAATCTCTGCTTCAATTTGTTCGTTATCTCCAATTTATCCAGGTATTTTTGCATTAAAGATTCCCAGTCTTGGCCCACAAACATATTTTCAAAACTTGCATTTTCCATTTCAGAGGCCATCAGGAAATTATAGTTTCCTTAAATGTAATATTTGTCTTAATAATTAGAAAAAAAACTTTTTAGAAATTTATTATAAAAGAACAAAATGTATTTAACCTAGGATTGCTTGATCAGGCGGGGCGTGGTATTTTCTACCAAAAATCATATCATAATAGAGAGTGATTAGCTCTCCTAGGTTTACAGAGGGGGGCCGTGCCACATCCAATAAAGCATATACAAAAAGAGGGTTCCCCTAAGTGGATTTTACCGACACTTGCACAAAAGTTATATAAAGTGGAGGAGTGCAAACTCGTATGAAGAATAAAAGAATATTTTTATTTATTTAAGGATTCTCGTATATTAAAAACATTGTGGACATTATAAACAACGAAAGCATATTACATAATTAACATATTTCAAATAAGTTGCTAGACAATAACATTGTATAGTAGAACTCTTTTCAAGCCCAACACGTTTCGGGGTACATAATGTTTCAGTCCTTCTTCAGGGGTATAATAGAAAAAAGAGATTCATCTAAATTAATTTAAAAAATGTGATAGATAAGTTGCCATATAAATCTATAAGCAAGTATCCATTTTAAGGTTCAATGGTCAATTGATCACATACCTGGTATGTTTCGTTGGTCTCTTTGAGAAAAAAAAAAAAAAAAAAAATAAAAAACCACATGGAAAAGCGAGGAATGCTTGAAAATAGGGTGGCAATTGAGTATTTTTTGTAGGTGCAAATGCTGTTCCTTAGATACTATATTATTCAACAGTGATTCCCCACAGGGAGGTATATAGTTTCACCTACCCTTGCCCTTCCCGGATGCGTGCAGGCCAAAGCAGTATACTGGGGCAAAAAGAGGAAACCCTACAAGTAAAACAAAAATCCAAACAGATTCAATACATGGTAAATCCCTATTGGGTATTAACATTGAGAGTAATTCATGGACAGAATAGTGGAGATGGTTACTATACACAATATATATTGCTGGGGATTCCATGACATATTCATTATAGGGTCCGTGTCGGTGGGACGGGTGTGCGCGACGCCGCTCCAACGTAACTGCACTCGCGCATGCACGGTAGGGGCAGCGCCGCGCATCCTCGTCTCAGGGGGCGGCATTGAGGTCTCCCAGCTGACGGGTTAAATGATTTTAGCAAATGGCTGCAATATAACAAAGAGTGAAAATTTTAAGGGAGTCTGAATACTTTCCATCCCCTCTGTAGAGACGTTTTTTTTTTTTTTGTGCCGTTGCAGAATGCCTGCAGAAAAGCTGACATCTCTGCACTATGGTGTGAATGAGGCCTTAATGTGTTGAGACATCATTTAAAGTGGAGCTAAATTCCCTTTACAGCCAAGGAAGCTGCCTTCTTAGTCTTTGTTTGAGCTGTGGTTGCCAGGCTGCTGCACATGTGATCAGTTAGGACACCAGCCATTTAATGGCTTTACAGTTCAGTTGAGAGCACAAGCACCTGTAACAGTAATCATTCACGGCATGCCTTGAATGTAACAGTTTTGGGAAGCAGTTAGAATCGATTAATTTAGTTCCACTTTAATTACTTCAGGCCTGGAAGGATTTCCCCCTTTAATGACCAGGCCATTTTTTGCGATATGGCACTGTGTCGCTTTAACAATTGCGCGGTCGTGCGACGTTGTACTCAAACAAAATTGACGTCTTTTTATTCCCACATGTAGAGCTTTCTTTTGGTGGTATTTGCTCATCTCTGCAGTTTTTATTTTTTGTGCTATAAACAAAAAAGAGCGACAATTTTGAAAAAAAACCAATATTTTTTACTTTTGCTATAATAAATATCCCGAAATTAAAAAAAAAAAAATTTCTTCAGCAGTTTAGGCCAATATATATTCTTCTACATATTTTTGGTAAAAAAAATCCCAATAAGCTTATATTGATTGATTAGCGCAAAAGTCATAGCGTCTACAAAATAGGAGATAGATTTATAGCATTTTTAATTTTTATTATTATTTTTACTAGTAATGGGCGGTGATCTGCGATTTTTTGCAGGGCTGCGACATTGCGGCGGACAGATCGGACACTTTTGACACATATTTGGGATCATTGACATTTAAACAGCGATCAGTGCTATAAAAATGCATTGATTGCAGTGTAAATGTCACTGGCAGGAAAGGCATTAACACTAGGGGTTGATCAAAGGGTTAAATGTGTTCCCTAGTTAGTGTTTCTAACTGTAGGGGGATGGGACTGACTGGGGGAGGCGACATATCGCTGTTCGCAATTACTGCAAACAGCAGATCTGTCTCTACTCACCTGTCAGAACGAGGATTTGTGTGTTTACACTCACAAATCCCCGTCCCGGCTCTTGTGCCTGCTATCACGGGTGGCTGGCGGTGATCGCGCGCCTGCTATGGCTCTTAAAGGACCTTCAGTACATATACGCCGATTTGCGCAGGAGAGCCAACCTGCCAACGTATATGTACAGGAGCTGGTCGGCAAGTGGTTAAAGCAGAAAAAAAACCCATGAATTTAACAGCTTTAAAAAACAGTTACATTCCTGGCACATGCCAGGAATGTAAATGTCACATTGGTTGTGCGCTCAACCAAACCATCAAACCATCCAATGGCTGGTGTCATAACTGATCACATGTGCAGCATCATTGCAGTTGAAGATTAAACAGAGGATAAGATGGCAGCTTCCTTGGCTGAAAATGGTGGGAGGGTTTCATAGAAAATGATTTTTAATGATTTACTTTTATTAATTTATGTAAAATCTTTTCTCCCAAAAGAAAAAAAACTTGCTGTAACAACCTAAAAAGTGTTAGCTAGAGTTATGGCCCATACACATGATCCGAAAATTGGATGAAAAATAGCTATTTCGACGTGATCGTACGATAATTGGATCGTTAGTACAGAGCTTTCCAGAGCCGATCATGACAGTTAATGCGATATTATCCGATCGGACAAACACCAAAAATGTTCCCGTACAATACCAGATCGTACGATTTTCATTTAATCAGCACAGTTGTCATCCGAAAATACAATACAAATACACTACAACACATGACATCACTTCCGATTTTTTATTCTGTCATACGAGAATTTTCGTTACTTTAATAACCTATTCAGGTTCGATATACGACTAGCATGTAAAAAAAAACGGACAATCTGTTGTCCAATTTTTGGATCGTCTGTACAGGGCATAAGTCTTATGCCCTATACACACGGTTGGACTTTCCGACAGAATATGTGCGATCGGAGCTTGTTGTCAGAAATTCCGACCGTGTGTGGGCTCCATCGGACTTTTTCCATTGGAATTTCCGACACACAAAGTTTGAGAACAGGCTATAAAATTTTCCGACAACAAAATCCGTTTGCGTAAATTCCGACCGTGTGTGGACAATTCCGATGCACAAAGTGCCACGCATGCTCAGAATAAATTAAGAGATTAAAGCTATTGGCTACTGCCCCGTTTATAGTCCTGACGTACGTGTTTTACGTCACCGCGTTCAGTACTGGATTTTCCGACAACTTTGTGCGGCAGTGTGTATGCAAGACTAGTTTAAGCCAATATCCGTCGGAAAAAATCCATGGATTTTGTTGTTGGAATGTCCGATCAATGTCCGATCGTGTGCACAGGGTATTAGACAGGAAGATTAATACTGGCTGGATCATCAGGTGAAAGTAAAAAAAATGCCTTTAAAAATAAAACAAATGCAGCTACCACATGTATTGATTGGTAAGCTGCAATATATTATATTTTTGTTTTTGTGTTCAATACTGCTTTACCTATTGAGGATAAAAAAAGTCCTCCTGATTCCCAAGTCTCTCTGTTATTAAATATTGGTATTGATAGACCCAGTGACAAATAGGAGGCTTGAGAAGTGATAAAGGTCGAGGCTAGGGGTAATTTTACAAGTATACATTTGTATATTCTCACACATAACCTAAAAGCTTATAGTCACATACAGTGCAATATGCAAAAGAGAAAACAACAAAAAAGAATATAGTCGCATGTGCGCACTAGGTATTAATCCCCAACATTGGCCAGATATATAAGTCTTATATATTATAATGGGCTAACTCAACTGTGCACAGCATTTAGAATCATAGATAAAGTGTATAACTACCTTTAATAAATGGTTTATAATGCACATGGTTATATAGTCACAACTAAGAGAATAGTGATATCAGATTATGACTGTTTTAATCAAGATTCCCTGCAATGCCTTTAAGTCCATGGGACTATGCATGCACAATCAACTGACTCAAAAGTCTTACATAGTTATTTACATTTTTATCAAGAGCTGTCCTTTAGTCACTTCTTCTGTAAAATATTGTGTGAGCATTTAAACGTTACTTCATAGGACATATGGTATGCCTGTCATGCATTACCAATCAAGAAGTGGCTTCCTGATATCATAATGACCTTATAATGGCCACATATAAAGTACCCACTGGTTCAGTGATCTAAAACATCCACATATGTAATGATCTCTGATCTTTTTAGTGGTACATCACTAATGTGGATGCCCTAAGTAATAAATGCTCCACTCCCTTCACCATCAGGCTTTGAATATACATTTTTTTGGTGTATATTGCCACTAATTCCAATTAATCACAAGGTCATGAATATAGTTTATATAGCAGTAAAGCATCTATATGTGCAAAAGTTTATAAGGAGATACTAATATTTGTCACTTTTCTGTTATGCTCAATACAGCCAATGAAATAGCACTAACATGTATAAATACATGTTAAACTTCATAACTCACCAACCAACCATAATCGTCCAGTGGGTGTCATATAATCTAGTATCTCTGCATACTGCATAATGATGACTAACAACTACAGTTCATATCACAGCTTCTATAAACAGAATGGTATATTTCACTTATCATGTGCATTGCTTACTCAGAATCCACCAACATCAAGGTGTTTCATTCACACTGGGATTACCTCTTGGTGAATCTGTCCCTGATAGATTATGTCATTGACACATTTCATTCATTCAAGCTTCAAATTTGTGTATAACTTAATCTGACAATTTATGTAAGAAAACATTCACAAGTATTAGTAAAGTTGAACATCAGTTTTGTTAAGAATATTTTCTTAATAGACATACATTTGCAAGGATATTAGCAAGGATATTACATTATCTGTTTGTGTTCTGTGCTGCTTCGCAAACTGATTACTAAGTGGCAATGTCTGCTTTTACTATGCTATATTCCACTGGTGTAGCTATAGGAGTCACAAGGGTCACTATGCTGCCTCCCTGTCACATTAACTTTTACACCTGGACAGAAGGGGCAGCGGGGGTGGCATATACAGGAACCGATCCCCTCCATTTTACTCCTGCAGCTGCTGAAAGCCACCTTGTCCTCCTCTCCCTCCTGGTCAGTATCGATCACCCACTGTGTCCATTTATAACTGAGCACAGTAACTATGCTTTGGTTTGTGGGTGAACAGGAAACTCTGTACAGAGCTATTTCTCTTCATTCATTCTGTGTAGCTGAGGCTGCATCTGCTGTGTCCTCAATCTTCTTTCTCTGTCTGAAAAGTGAGACGTCAGGGATCTGTTTACATCCCCGATATTTCACCAAAGCCCCCCCAGCAGGGCTGCTAAAAAATTGTAAAAAATAATAAAAAATACATTTTGTAGAAAAAATACATAAATAAAATAAAATGGTAAAAAAATACAAAAATAAAAATACAAAAATAAGGAACTACTGACACAATCCACTTGTCAGCAAGATGGCCATAGGATGGGTGATCCTGCCAGTACCCCTCATGATGGCGCCAGGCGAATCCCCGTGCGCATGCACGCACGCAGGTGCATGACAGCAGGGGCGCGCAGATGCGCAACGGCGGGTGCATGCAGATGCGTGTGCACGTGACAATTGTTGGCGCCCTTTGGCCTATTTAAACCTGCCGTTGACAGAGGTAGGTTGTTGGATTATCATAAGCTTCCTGTGTCTCCTGTACTTATTTATCTTGATTCTTGGACTTCCCGATACCAACCCGGCTTGTTATATCTGTTATCCTGAATCTCTGGCTTGACGGCTGGCTTATGTCCTGATCTGTGCTCCTCGTATGTGACCCCGGCTTGGCTGACTACCTTACTATCTCCTGCCCGCTCTGTACGACCTGGCTTGTTGCTTACTCATCTTGGACTGATCCCGCTGTGTATGACCCCTGGCCTGGCTATTGACTCTGCTCCTGGTTTATCCTGCTGATCCATACCTGGGATCCTCCCTCGCACGGTTGCCACCACAGCTCACCCAGCGCACCCCAGCTTCCCTCTGCTTACCAGCTTGCCCAGCAGCAGTACCGGCAACCTATGCTTTTTTGGGCACCGTACTCCCTGTATCACTCCCAGGGGTACGTTGCACTTAGCTGCAAGAGGCACCCTCTCAGCAATCTGGCCTCGCGCCAGAGACCTGACACCACTGCTCTACTGACCCGATCCACTGCCCTACTGACTAAGCCCACTGCCATACTGACACCGTCCACTGCTCTACTGGCTAATATTATCCACTGCCCTACTGACACCAACCTCTGCCCTACTGATGCATCCACTGCTTTACTGACACCATCTACTGAATTACTGGCACATCCACTGCTCTACTGACACCATCTACTGCCCTTCTGACACCATTCACTGCTCTACTGATACTGTCCTCGGCCCTACTGACACAGTTCACTGCCATACTAACACCAACCACTGCTCTTACTGACTGATACCATCCACTGCGCTACTGACACCAACCTCTCCACTACTGACACATCCACTTCTTTACTGACACAGCCCACTGCCCTACTGGCACCATCCACTGCCCTACTGACACCGTCCACTATCCTACTGACACCATCCATTGCGCCTCACTGATGCTGTCCACACACCACCCATTGCCCTACTGACACTGTCAACTGCTCTACTGACTGACACTGTCCACTTTTAAGGTAGGCTAAGCTTTTATATTTATATCTTATTATACATTTTCCTTACTATTTAGTTAGCCCTTGCTAGTTCATTTCTTTTTTTAAAAAAGGGCACCGAACCCCAGTGATCTTTGATCTCTTTCATGTTGTTCAGGCAAATAGCCACCCTTCAGAGGTTACCTACCCCTACACCAGGGTATTCAAAAGAGTTGGAGAGATATGTCAAAATGTGGACAGTTTCTCTGAAAAATTTTGAATTACCCTCTCAATATGTAAATAAAGATCTGAAATAACTCTTTAACCACTTGGGGTATCTTGGCATGCAGTGGAAGCAGCAGGTGGTAGTGGGGGAGCCCCAGGTCAACTTTTGGGGTCCACAAGCTTTAAGCTATACCTCTGCTACATTCTTTTTTCATGTCCATGCTGCTTTGCAAACTGGCTAATAAGTGTCTGCTTTTACTATAATCACACAGTATAGCTGAGTGCTGCAATAATGAAACATAATTCTAAATTGAAATGGAATGATCATGTTTTAAAATCTCAAAATTGCTTATTTAGCAATTATATATGTTACATTCTTTTTCCTTTGTGCAAGCGGAGTTTCCCTTTTAAATACATTAATAATACAGTGACCCATTTGATTGCATAAGCCAAGCTAATAGCTTTCATCATTAAAAAAAAAAAAAAAGTTTCTCCAATGTAGATAAAAATACATTGGTTTGTACCTTATTTTATTAAGTGAAAATATCAAGAAACTTTTTTGCTTATTAGTACAGGTCGTGCTACTTGTACATTGCTAATAGTTAATTGGATGTATCTTGTTTGTTTCCTCTATAATTTTGTTATACTTGTTTTTTTTCCTATGTTTTGTAATGTGCTCATTTTATGAATTAATAGTTGCTTGTAAATAAGGAATGCATTTATCATGTTTGTTCCTTTTTAGAATACCAGAAAGCCTCCAGTTTGCAGCCTCTGCCTGCAGCGTATCGAGCAATGTACTGTATATACACATACCTGTCATTTGGATATCACGTGCATGGGAAGACATGCAAATCTTCACCACAAAGTTTGGTGGGAGCAGCACATGAATGATACCAGTTGGCAGCAAAAGGCCCACATTCCCCATGCTCCTTACTCCTCCCTTTCCATCTCCCCCACCACTCCACAAGAATCTCCATCTGCTTTTGCTGCAACATCTGCAGTCTTGAATGATAGAAATGGAAGCCTGACAAAGAATTTGAGAGGGAAGGAAGGCCAGCATGGGGCTATGCAGAGTATGGCTAAGCATAGGTTTAAACCTTTCCATCAGTCTCCCAACCTCATCAAAACCTCTCCAGCACCAACCTTCACCAGGCAGGGGTCACTACCACAGCTGCTGGAGCACAATAAATTGTCATTCAATCATCCCCATGCCCAGTGTCTTGAATTTACAACTGCTGGTGGCATGTGCCCCCTTCCATAACTTTTTTGCCTGTGCTGCACCAAAGTGGCTGGTATTCAGTTACCATTTTTTTGCCCCTGAATGCTATAAAGGTAGGCAGAAGGAGGTTAACGCTGCCTCTCTCTCCCTGTGCTGTAAATAAAAGGGGGGGAGAGCTCTGCCAAGACACAGTCTGTATGGAAAGTAAAGACATGGACAGCTAGTAAGATGTTGGAGAATGTTCCTGTTAACAATTTCAGCAAAGCTGCTACTCGCACGTGTCCAGAAGCCTTCCAAATGTAGGGGGATTTCTGGGGCTTTCAGTCCATCTTAAAGATGCCAATCCTGGATACTACCATGCATGGACTCTGCCATAAATTGACTCTTTCCTATGCAGGTATGCTGGAGCAGCCACAAGCCTGAGTTAATGACTAGGGATGTTAGGGAAATTACTGCACTTTACCTTGTACTGTTGTCTGTTTATGTCATCATGTTAATTTATTCAAGTAAATCATTTGAAATGTTGCCTTTGCTTGGCCTGAAGTTACTCAAGGGATGCAATGCAAGTAACTGGCACATATAGTTACAGCTCGGGTCACTAAACACAGCAAAGTATGAAGATAATGGTATAGGAGTTCATACAGTGTGAAGACACAGTGGTTACCAAGGGTAATGAAGGTCTCTCTAGCAGCCTGTCATAAGCGTGTACGTGTGTCAGGTGAGATAGATTCTTGCAGTGAGGGAGATGTTGTCAGCACTCCTTCAGCACTCCCATAGCAATGGGAGCAGATCTGCACCCCAGGACTCTCATCCTGTACAGAGGTACAGAAGAGAAAGAGTTAACTTCTCGCATGGAGTCCACGCTAGGTGCACAATGGAACCCCGTTACTGGGTGTGAGATAGCGGTGATACGATGGACAGGTGGAGAGTGCATGGGCTTTGCGTGTCCCTTCTAATTGCACAAGTGACCATAGTGATCTACAGTACCATTGAAAGAGTTTATTAGCGATTAGTTGTTCTAGTAAAGATACCCCCATTGTGTAAGGAAGTGACCCTACTCAAAGTGCCTAGAGTAGCCCAGAAAAACCCACCCCAGGGTAGGCCTCTCATGTGACCCTAGTTTGGCGCCCAACTAGGAGGGAAACATGGAGGACATGACAACCAACCCCACCCCACCTACCCTAACTTACATGCCCTCCACCACCATGTGGAAAGTAATTTCTTTGTGTCACTGAACCATGTGGTTAATGGCAGGGTGCACAGGACCACAAATGTGTGGTCCAACAAGCACTGACGGGAACAGTACATCTCATTTACAACACACTGGGTGAATTTTCCAGGGAATTAAAAGGATGCAGGTAGCGGCGCACTTCTGATGTTGGTAGTGCTGCCCTATGTCTGGTGCAGTAGTGATGGGGACAACCCAGTCACGTTTATGCCATCCTCCTCAATGGGCTTCATTCTGTTACTCGCCAAAACCACCAGTAACCAAGAGCCTATGCTATGCCCAAGCAAAACATGCCAAGCTCTTTTCCAACTGATATGCCTGGGGGACATTAGACACACTGGAGCATAAGATTCCACTCTGGATTCCAGGATATCCTGCAGCATGTCAGAAGAGTGTGCAGCCGCTTTAGGTGTACAAAACCAGCAAGTGTTCACCTGGCTGAAATGCCAACCACCTGATATGGGATACACCCACGCAGTGGAACTCAATGTTGGCCATGCTGCAGTGGCTACACTTGCAGCAATAGGCTGTCAAGAAGTGTTTTTGCAAGTATCGGACGCGGAAAGGCTTTGGGGATTTGGGGTTCTTTTCATCCTGTGATTGGTTCCTTATTCAGGACACATGTATCCACCTGTCACTTTTCAAAGAGGTGTCCAGAATAATGAGTTGTGATGAAGCTGGCTTTCCTGCTGGAGCACACACTGTGTAGCGTGATAGGCCAGGCATTGGCATCACAGCAGCAGGGAGAATAGGAGGATTATCTGGTGTCTCAGGGCCTTCAGGATCTTTTACAAATTACTCCATAACTGTGATTCAGCAGCTGGTGGGGAGGAGAACAAGAATGAGGGTTGGGGTTGGTAGAAGGACACCAAGGCAGGCTGCCAGAGAAAACATTTCACCCTTCCCAAGCCTCAAAAGTTGTATATGCGTGGGGTAAGACCATTAAGGACATTGTTGTCCTCAGCAACATCAAGGACTTGGAGTGGAAAATTTGTGGCAAATTGGATCATTCATGCTGAAGTGCCTGCATATTGGTTGGCTACTCTTTTGGCCACCCTGGTCTCTCTGAAATAATGCACTCTAACTGTAATTTCTTTATTAGAACCTGCCTGGTCTCTCCCTGTTAAACTGAGGCCTAGTAAATGTGCATGTCCAGTACAATAATTTACTGTTTTTTTTTTCAGTAATAATAAATAAATAAATGAAAGTAAAATATATACACTTAACTGTGGATTTTTGGGCTGAAATATTACACACTAATTTTATTTTCATTATAAAAACTGCCTCATCTCATCCTCTTACCTTGCAACCCAATTAAAGTGGTTGTAAACTCTGTTACACCACTTGTACCTACAGGCAAGACTATAGTTAAGGCTCACCTGTAGGTACTGTGAATATCTCCTAAACTTGCACAGTTTAGGAGATATTCAGAGTGCATGCAGCCAATGACATCATGGACGCATGCGCTCTGAAGGTCCAGCTTACAGTGCCGGACCTTCAGAGCCCATGCCGGAAACGGCGGCTCCCACGCGCATGCATGCGAGTGACGTCATCGCACCCCCCCCGGCCACTCATGTAGCCAGAGGCTGCAAACCCGGAAGGAAGACCGGTTGAAGATGTCAGCTGTCTCAGTGCTAACATTGCAGCGCTGGAAGGTTTCATTCTAAGGTAAGTCTATCATAATGTACTAGTATGCAATGCATACTAGCACATTATGACATTGCCTTGCAGGATTTTTTTTTTTCACCACCTATTGCTATTGCTTTTTTCACCACCTATCCAGCACCTATTGTTTTTTTTTTTTCACCACCAGCGCTTTAAGCTGCTTACACACTCTTCTATATACACACTCTACTATATACTGTATGTGCAAAATTTAGAAAGACGTGGGATGGGACTTTGCATGTGCCTCAATGGAGTATAGATAATAATTTATAACACCATATTTTTAAAAAAAAAGATATACAAATACTTTATTTCATGTTTACCCCCACCCTCATTCACCTATATACTGTATGTGGCTGTTGTCTATGAAATATGATAGTCTATTTTTTTTTTCAGGGTTAAACATTTTCTCCTCTGTGGAATGTAGGAATTATGGTTTTAAAGTGTTTTTGTGGACTCTTTTTTTTATTTTATTAACTGTTTTGACAATACAGTGTGACACTGAGAAAGATGCTATACAGTACTATGAAACTGATTTGACTTTGGCAAATGAACACAAAAAAAAAGGCACTCAATGGACTACTCTGGCTTTTTCTGCTGTTACTTTTCTATGTTTCTATGTAACATCATTGCAGAAGCAATTGACCATCACTCAAGCACAGCTGCATTCAGCCTTTCACTGTATTCGCTGTGGCACATGCAACTTTCAGAGCTCTGGAAAGCGACAGGGATTTTACACCTCAGTAAAGAAGAGATGGTAAGCGCAGGGCTTTTTTTCTGGTGGAACTTGGTGGAACTCAGTTCCACCACCTCTGGCTCAGACCCTTTGGTGCCTGCTCACCACAATCACTTGTAAACACAGAAGTCTGGTTTCTGTGTTTACAAGTGACAACTCTGCACTCTGTGTGCAACCCTCATGAACTCTGCACTCTGTATGTAATGCAATCCTGGTATTTAATGCCCCTTTAAGACCCTCCTACTGTTTGTGAAATCTGAACACACCCACTATTTGATGTGATTTGGAGGGTTTGTGTGGGGGGAGGGGTTTTTGGGGGGTCGTGGTTGAGTTCCAGCACCTATTGTTTGAGAAAAAAAGCCCTGGTAAGTGTATCATTTGTTTATAAACTAGGGATATGTTGAGAATACATCAGCTGAAAGATGATGGATGTTTCTGCATTAGGTGCTGAAATGGGAGAGGAGAAATTATTGAACACCAGTAAATGACAATGGTCTATATGTATGCGTTTTATATTATTTGCAACCCTGAGAGTCACATACTGTACTGTATCGGACATTGGCATAAGTAGAGGAAATGTTTGACTAGTTAAAAAAACTCAGATAGACTTTTTGTGTGTGTCTGAATGTGAAAAGTGAGTCACACACTAGGGATGCACTGATATTAGTTTTTTTAAGACAGAGTACGAGTATTGATACTTTTTCTCAAGTACTCACCCATACCAATTACAGATATCTATTTTTAGTGTCATGTGACAGTTTTTTTTAGGGCTCGTTCACACCATACATGTATGAAAACTAATGGGAAAACCGCACAGATTTCACTTGCAGAGACATCAGTTTCACATCAGTTTCAGTGAGTTTTTATAGCCTACTCACATATGTGCAGGCAGTGCGATTTAATAAAAAGGTGAAATTTCAGTTTGACTCAGGTGCAATTTTTGATCTCATACACTAAAATTTGCTTTGGAATCGCACCTCAACTGCTAAACGCAATGGCACTAGACCGGGCTTTGAAATCTCACTGCAAACCGGCCCACAGACATGTGAACCGAAGGTATCGGTTTTAGTATCGGATTATTTGCACGAGTACAAGTACTCATGCAAATGCTTTTGAGGTAATTAGAGGTAATTTTTTTTTTCTTCAATAAAGGGCTTTTTCACTCTGTGGGTGTTTATGTTTGCTATTTACATTTTTTGTGAATGAGTAACAAGCAGTTCTATGTACTCATTCACTGAAAAGAGTAGCAGGATATTTTGGGGCTACATCCCAAAGGTGTTCTATCGGGTTGAGGTGCAGGTCCATCAAGTTCCTCCACCCCAAACTCGCTCATCCATGTCTTTATGGACCTTGTTTGTGCACTAGTGTGCAGTCATGTTGGAACAGGAAGGGGCCATCCCCAAGCTGTTTCCATAAAGTTGGGAGCATGAAATTGTCCAAAATGTCTTGATATGCTGACACCTTAAGAGTTCGCTTCACTGGAACTAAGGGGCCAAACCCAACAAACCCACACCATAATCCCCCCTCCACCAAATGATCTGAACCAGTGCCCAAAGCAAGGTCCATAGAGACATGGATGAGCGAGTTTGGGGTGAAGGAAACGTCTTTGTGACAGCAATAGGCACGTGACAGGTACCTTTTATGGAGGGATCTGGGGTCTACAAGACTTTAAAACATTTAAAACACCATTTAAAACATCAAGATTAGTGCTTTTGAATACTTTAAATTTTTTGAAAATGGCGCCGTTAAGATGTCGGCAAACTGGAAGTGATGTCATGTCATCCCTTCTGGGTTACCATAGCAGAGTCCCAATCAAAGCCAATCCCAGCTTTCTTCGGGTCTCCGACTAGCTGGCAGATGAGCCGGCTAGTAGCTCGGGTCTCCCGGTGGGACGGGAGAGCCTGAGTGAGCCACAAGGGGGGACATCCCCTCTCACTGCTTGTAATAACATCCGAATGGCCGGTTATCTGCTCCTGCATCAGCCCGATAGAACCATTTGAAGTCAAATGACGTACTAGGTACATGATTTGGCGGCAAATGGTTAAATTACTTAATGCTTGAGGAATGCCGGATGACCAAGCCCATTATCCCCCCTGAAAGGTGATCCCCCTTAAAAGGTGATATCACTGTCCACACAACTTTGATCGGTCATTTACTCACATACTAGCTTGTACCGCAGCCCAAACTGGAATAATCTAGTCCTCCAACAGAATGTCGAGAAGCACGTGTCTACCCTGATCGTCTGCCAAACTGTTGGAAAGCAGACGGGGACTTTTGGAAGAGCATCTATATTGTACCTGCAGCTAAGTCTTGTACCTGAAGCTAAGTCTCTTTATATATTCTTTTGATATTGTCTCAGTATGTAAATCAGTTCAGGGGTAGAAATACTGGGTCACATCATTGACCAAATATTTTTATGACTAGCTTGTTTGTCTACAAACAGAAGCTGCTCAGAGTCTGTCATATTTTTTAGCAATGGTAGACCTAGTGTTCCTAAATGACAGACTCTGTATGGCCAGTTTGTTCGCTTTTTGTGAACTGGGAGCAAACTGGATTTGGATTGAATTTATGTTTGACTGGACCAGAAGCTTATCCTTAATATGGAGCCTTGATAGACTTAATGACTGGTAACGCAGAAATAGAGATCATTCTAAAGATATATATAATAACATCAGAACTGCTTAAAAGCAGCTGAGGTCAAAGTGTTTTTTTTTTTTTTTTTTTTTAGTGATAGACTTGGAAAGATTACATACTGTCATTCTGATGAGGTTTTGACTGGAGTTTGGCACCAGAATAGGTTCTTATTTTGGTTGGAGCTGTAAAATGTAATAGTGAAAAAAATAAGCTATCTTGACGTTTTTATTAATTATGGTAGTAATTAAAATTTGTTTTGGGTGCCTGGGGATTTTAAGAAACAACAGAAACCTCTAGGTTTGTATTTTTCATGGTTTCACAAAATTCTCGATATAAACATAAAAAATCCTTCGTGAACATACAATATAAAACTTCAGGTCACAAAATATTTGTTTTGGCATTTACCATGCAGAATGCATCAATATCCCAAAATGCACATTATTTAAGCATAGCTCTGGTACCATAAAATTTTACAGCACTGCACTGGAAGATTCATAACCACAATATAACAGAAGGCCATGTTTTCATTCTGCTAAAGGAATAATTTAAATTAAAATTTTTGCATAATGCTTGTTTATTCCGGCAGCCATCATTGTACATCACATCTATTATTACTCTGTGAAAGCTAAAGAAAAAATATATATGGTAAATAAAGTAAATCCACTTTTATGTGTAGGATGCACAGACCACAATATCCCATTAGGAGTCTAATATATTTATGTTATTTTAATAGCTTATACTGTTTTTCACTGATCTGCACATGATGCAAGTCAATTTTAGTTCATCGGAGGACACATACAAAACTAAAGTCACTCACTAATAATATATAGGATATAATTTGCCCACACTCACCCTTACTAGCTAATAAAGAAGACCTATCTAATGTTTTTTTTTTTAATCGGTTGCACATGTTTGCAAGTTTATACAACTAAGACCTATACTATTTTAATTTTTAACCTTTTTATTGTGGAGAAAATAGTTAGCTATACAGGTTAGCTATACATGTTCTTAATGAAACAAAAAACAAATCTTATGTAGGAGATGAAAATAAAGTAGTACTTATAGTGTACCTTAAAATGCAGCCAAATGCAAGGTCCACCCCTCATGAAAAAACATTGTAATCCACTTAAAGGCAAACAAAAGAGGCTCTAGAGAAAAAAAAAATTAACACCCAGCTTCATACTTGGTTTGATTGTAGCCGTATTAGTGCAACTGTGACAGAGAAAATTGAGTACTGTCCGTGATACTTTTTTTATTTGCACTAACATACAATTTTTCAGGGCAAGCTTTCGGGGTATGTCCCCTTCTTCAAGGTCCAAGCAGTACCCAGCTTCAAAAGAGGAGGTAAGACTCTCCAGTGCAGTGCAGGGACATCTTCTTGCAAAATGTGGAATCTTCAGAATTCCTAAAATCCCCCTAGAAGGACCATGACAGCCCCCTTGTCTAAATGTGGAGGCAGAAGTATATTTGCTAATGTTTTTATAGGTTTTTAAAGTGAATTTCAACATTTTGGAATGGATAGTTGGGCTAGAATTTGGATGCAAGATCTTGATTTAAACACCATACAGTTCTGACAATTCACCTTTGTTACACTGGTTTCCTTTAGGCATATAAAGATAGATTAGTAGGCCCATATTCAAGGAATGTAGAAGAATTTGAGGATGAATGCATGCAAAATATCTCTGCAGAGAGTGGATGCTTGTATGAGAAGGCAATGTAAAAGGCATGCTATAGGGTGTACTCAGCACTAATGAATTGGAGTGCTGCATTAAGTAAGAATAATTTGTGAGCTTGGTAATTCCTGTGGTGGAATTGTAAGAAATATATCAGAATAGGTAGTATCAGGGGGTATATAAAGAGAGATAATATAAAGTAGATAAAAGAGGAGGGGTATGTACTTTTTTTTAATTTGCATCATGCTTGAAGTTATTGTAGCCCTATTAGTGCACTTGCAACAAGACAATTGAGTACTGTCCATGATACTTTTTTAATTTGCACTAACATCCAAATTTTCAGGAAAAGCTTTAGGGGAGTGCCACCTTCTTCGAAGCCCAAGCAGTACCAGTACACAAAATATTAACAGAATGTTGAGTAAGACAATCTCTGCAAACAAACATATACAGCAATAGTAATTCAAATTGGATAGCTAAAAAGATAAGACAGGGAAAGGGTTGTAGACTGGAAGAGGGAGTAACAGTCACCGGGGTGACTGGAGGGAGCCATAAAACTGTTGGATAGCAATTAAAAAAAAAAGAGGCCCACATTTAGTCTATTATCTTTTTTCACCCATAAATCAAACGAAAAATTGACTATTCAAACACACATGTCAATTCTAAAATATCAAATATGGTATACTTACCTGCTTTGTGCAATGGTATTATGCAGAGGAGATTCAGAGGAGCCCAAGCCTCCTCTCCTGGAGTCCCCCACCAGTGTTCCAGGTTCTTCCTCTTCTTCGTGAGCCACCATAAGAATTGTCTTCCTATGGTGGCTCACCTGGGGGCTTGCTCTCAAGCCAGGCTGTGTGCATCCATAGATACATGTAGCTTGACTTGGCTCCGCCCCCATTACCTGCTCACAGGATTTGATTAACAGCAGCAGGAGTCAATGGCTCTCACTGCTCTTACTGAGTCCTGGGAAGAGAGGAAGAGAGAGCAGCTCCGCTGCACTCGGGCACAGCACTTGAACGAGATAGGACTCTGTACAACCAGGGGGAGATAAAACCACTGGGACATTTTTTACCTTAATGCAGGGAATGCATTAAGATAAAAGAGAGTTTTTCCTTTACAACCACTTTAATGTGTAATCAAAGTCTGTGATGAAGGTGCATTCAACCTTTATCTAATGTATTCTTATAAACCTGTAAAATACATTTCAAATTCTGTATAGAATGTACTACATTCTATATACTTTGTTTATATATTGCACACTTATATATGCACTCATATTCTACGCATGACACTAATAATGTTTTTATTGTGTATTCACATTCTTTAGATTGATAATAAACTAGTCCACCCATGTACTGCCTACAACTGTAATATTAAAGTGGTTGTAAAGTCAGAAGGTTTTTTTTATCTTAACTTAACTTCTGTGTGCAGCAGCCCTCCTGATACTTACCTGAGCCCAATCTCTATCAAGCTGCTTGCTGTGGGGGCACTCAACAGGAAGGAGGGGCCAGGAGCTCCAGCCAGGGACCTGAAAAGAGGAGGATCTGGGCTGCCCTGTGCAAAACCCCTGTACAGAACAGGTAAGTATAACATGTTCGTTATTTTAATAGAAAAAAAATTAGACTTTGCAATCACTTTAATGTGATACCTATGTAAACATGGTTAACTTCAATAAATGGAACAGTTATGCCCTGTACACACGACCGGTTTGAAGGTTTGTACGACTGAGTTCCGACGGAATTCTGCTCAAGCTCTCTTGCATACACACGGTCACACCGGACCGTCCAGAATGCGGTGACGTACAACACGTACAACAGGACTAGAAAACGGAAGTTCAATAGCCAGTAGCCAATAGCTTCCGTCTCGTACTTACTTCAGAGCATGCGTCGTTTTTGGTGTGTCGGAACAGCATACAGACGGGCGTTTTTTTCGATAGTAATTTGTTCGGTCGGAAAAATATAGAACATGTTCTCTATCTAAGTCCGTTTGAATTTTCGACAGAAAAAGTCAGATGGGGCATACACACGGTCGGAATATACGATGAAAAGCTCCCATCGGACTCTTTCTGTCGGAAATTCCGCTCGTGTGTACGCGGCATTACAGTATTTGGAAAGATGCTGGGTGTATCTCGAGTCTGTTCCCTACTGCAGTCGTTATTTTTAATTTAGAACCACTGATCAATGTTAGGAGAGGTGTTACCTATCTATAAAATTTCCAAGACAAAGCCTTTTCAAAACACCTCAGTGCTCCTTATTTATATTCCACCTTATGCAAAAAACGTTACTTGCTGTGTGCTTCAGAAACACCCACCAGAATTATATGACATTGAAACAATAAAAGGTCTAAAAGCTGGACCACCACTTTGTAAAGCTTCTCAGTCACTTGTTGCTTGCCTGCGTTCTATGCCACACCCAAGACAGCGTTCCCTGCTAATGCCCTGTACACACGGTCGGACATTGATCGGACATTCCAACAACAAAATCCATGGATTTTTTCCGATGAATATTGGCTCAAACTAGCCTTGCATACACACGCTCACACAAAGTTGTTGGAAAATCCAATCGTTCTGAACGCGGTGACGTAAAACACGTACGTCAGGACTATAAACGGGGCAGTAGCCAATAGCTTTCATCTCTTAATTTATTCTGAGCATGCGTGGCACTTTGTGCGTCGGAATTGTCCACACACGGTCGGAATTTACGCAAACGGATTTTGTTGTCGGAAAATTTTATAGCCTGCTCTCAAACTTTGTGTGTCGGAAATTCCAATGGAAAAAGTCTGATGGAGCCCACACACGGTCGGAATTTCCGACAACAAGCTCCGATCGCACATATTCCGTCAGAAAGTCCGACCGTGTGTACAGGGCATAAGACTTATGCCCTGTACAGACGATCCAAAAATTGGACGACAAATTGTCCATTTTTTTTTTTTCAATGCTAGTCGTATATTGAACCTGAATAGGTTATTAAAGTAACGAAAATTCTTGTATGACTGAATAAAAAATCGGAAGTGATGTCATGTGTTGTAGTGTATTTGTATTGTATTTTCTGTGCTGATTAAACGAAAATCGTACGATCTGGTATCGTACGGGAACATTTTTCGTGTTTGTCCAATCAGATAATATCAGAAAATCCGATCATTATGAACGTGGTGATGTAAAACATGTACGTCGAGACTATGAACGGGGCAGTAGCCAATAGCTTTCGTTTCTTAATTTATTCTGAGCATGCGTGGCACTTGCATCGGATTTGTGTACACACGATCGGAAAATTTTATAGCAAGCTCTCAAACTTTGTGTGTCGGAAATTCCTTTGGAAAATGTGTGATTAAGCCTACACATGGTCAGAATTTCCAACAACAAGGTCCTATCACACATTTTCCATCGGAAAATCCTATCGTGTGTACAGGGCATTGGTATTTTTCTTTTTACTCCAGTGAGTCTGTGTAGGTGCACTTCTCCACTCGAATGTCACGTGCGTACTCCTGAAATCTCCCTCAATCATGTGTTTTGTCACCAAAGAACATTTTTCTTTGAAAAATTTCCTTGGTAAAGAGACTTCAGCAGAATCTAAATTACATGTAGGTTCCCCCTACATACACAACACTATTGCTAGTTTAAGGATGTTTATGACTGCAAAGTCATTTGTCTGTGCTTGGTCCCGTTGACCGATGTTGTGGGGGACCTTATGTGCAGGATGGATTTTGGCTGTTTGCCTCTCTATGTATGTGAAGGCAGACAGGGTACCTCTGGAACTATGAAGAGAGCTGCCACATTTGGCGGTCTCAATGTACCAGTACTCCCGAGTTAAAGCTATTGCAACAATAGCCAATATTGCTACAGATTTGCCTGGATAACGGTTTACGCTGAGGTGGAGTCCCTTCTAGTTATTTACTTCAAGGCAAATTTACACTTTATCCCTGGCTATATCATATAGGGAGGGGGATCTAATACTACACCTCCATATTGTTAGATACTATATTGTAATTACTACCATTTATTTAAAGAACGCATACAGCTTAGCTGGGAACAATGACAATGAGCCATCTAGTTAAGAGATTTACACTTAAATACAAAATATTTGTTTCTACATGATCTAGTTTCTTGCTGCCTGAGAGTGTTTCTATCCTTCAAAAAAAAAATGGTGAAGACAGTATGGATGCATTATCCATATATTCGAAGTACCTGCCCTTCTATTGATTGCTAGGTAAGCAAGCTGTCTGGGTGATAAGGTTTTTAATTATGGATGCTGATTTGACCATAATATTTATTCTAGATATCTTGACCTATGTTAGGTGGTCCTACATCCCTACCTTTATAGCTTCTGGTAGTACACCCTTTCTAGCAAACTTTGCCTAAAAACAGAGATTTTTAGTTCACATACATTGCAATACATGTTTAAAGATGGCCAACTACATCAAAGCAATACCTCGCTGGCCAGTCCTTACTCTGCTCTCCAAAATACACCAATACCTCCCCTTTAGCAACTGATGGATTACGTATATGTATAGGCTATTGGGATTTGAGCATGTATATATTATTTCTTTTATAGCTCCTGGGATCCTACCAGACTTTTATGCTTGCAGGGAATGCAGATCAATCCGATGCTCATCGGTATTTTATAAATGTTATGAATATGACACATTATACATTTAAGAGATTTGAAATATACTGATTTATGTTATATTTTGCAACAATCCATATTGTCATATGACTATTTACACTTGTATACTGTAAAATTAATACCTCTTTAATTCTCCTCCTGAAGAAGTTTCTTTGTCCACTAAATGCATTAAGGTGTTGTGAACCCAATACATGTTGTGTTGGTGTTGTGAACCTTAATACATATTTGTGACTGTATAACAAATATAGAGATAAAAATAATAATATTGGCTATTAAAAGATATGTGTTGATGGGCCCAGAATGAGGGTTTCTTTTTTATTCTTTATTTGTATAGTGCGCTCTTTTATTACGCCTCTTTTGTAATACATTTTTGTATTTAAAAAAGTTAACTATTTTTAATATTACTTCAAAGATTGACATTGTTATCTTATCTTAAAAGTTCCATTGGGTTGGTTTTTGGTTTAGAGCAATCAAAAACAGAAACCATGTGTACCTAATATAGCTATATTCTTTGACTTATTAAAACACTCCACTGGCCCCCTAAGCAGTTCCTGGTGAAAAAACCTAGGCAAGACTGATAAGAAATGTAGCTAACATATCAAGCCATCACATCAATTATTTCATATTAGCTAAAACTCCAGATATTGTCTTGCCTAATTAGAACTGCATGGGATCTGTTACATTTCTCCCAGTGTGAATGACCCAATTGTCTCACCTCAGATGTCTTTAATAATAATAACATAGACACCTATTTAAAGTGCACCTGTACCCAGACTATACGCATTCTAGTATTTACTTATTCTTCATAGCAGTAAAAAGACTTTAATACAAGCATTCACTGACCTCGGTAGCTGCAGGCACTATCAGAAATTAATCTTTAATTTCATAACCATAATCATCTAGTGGGGGTGCATCAGAGGAGGAAGGGTGCAGCAAAATGTGAGCACAGTTGTAAGGGACACCAAGTGCAGGTATCCAGCAGCAGGGGGACCAGTTCAGTGTAGCTGCACTTGGGAAGCTGAAACTAGACTGTGTATGATTGAATACAGATTTTTTTTGTAGCTTTAACAGGAGGACAGCCATGCAGGGAAAGGCATCCAGCAAGACGCCACATCTGCATGTGTATGAATGCTGTCTCCTTTGGCAACAGTCTTTAATCGTTTCTAACACAAAGTATAATGGTTTCTTCACTTCCACTACAATCACTTCATGTCGTTTTTTAACTCACTGGGCTCCCAGTCTCTCACTAGACTATTTGATTCGCTGCCACTAAATCCCTTGAGCTCCTCCAATCTTCACAGTAGTATCTTCCTTAAGTATCACTCCTGCTTCTCCGCTGGGTCCCTAGCTTGGCACTCAAGATACTTTTCAAGCTTCACCCCTGCTGGCCTGCTCGGTCCCTTGCTTGACACACAAGGCTGCTCTGCAAGCGTCACCTCCGCTTGCTGGGTCCCTGGCTTGATACTCGCTAAAGTTTCCCGATTCTTCCCCTTCCCGGTTGGTGAGAATACTGCTCCGGTACTTGCTTCGGCTACTCACTGTGGTCGCTGGTAATAAGGTGGTTGGTCCCTTAGTGGCGACAGCTTCCCCACTACCTCCGACCATGACACGTTCTCCGGCCGGCAGAACCGTCACTTCTGGTTGGGCTGCAAGCTACAATCCCAACCCTGCACTGCTCTCTCTTGCTTCTGGATAGGTCCTTAGACAGCCTAGCAGCCAGATGTGCCCGGGATAGTCCCAAACTCCGGCCTAGCAGCCCAAGCAATACAACACACCTCCACCCAGACAGCCATCCAGGTGGTACAGAACCCTGATCACCTGACTCCACCCAAATATATAGGTTCTCCCAGCAGGCCAAGGGATTCAAAAAAACCCTTGTCCATTGGCTGAGATACCCCATAAACCCATAATCTGATCTTGCATTGCCCTTCTCATATCTAATGCCACCAGGGGTACCCGGCCACCTAGCAGCAGAAGAGAAAAGTGAAGCAATGCCAGACTTAGGGAGAAATCAATTGATCCCTAACAATTAGCCAAGGTAGTTACTTCTGGCAGGTACATTTAGGAGCAACCCTGCCTAAACTCCAGGGTGCTACATTTAATAATGAAACAAAACCCATCCAACAGCAAACAGAATACACAGCAAAAGTAATTATATACTGTACATGAACCATAAATTATATGACAAAAAAAACCTTACCAGCCACCGAACTAAAATGCATTTTATATAACAAAAAAAAGAACAAGTATAAACAGGGTAAGACAGTGGATGCAATAGGGAAGGAGGCCAGAACTAGGATCAGGAATAAGGGAAGCAGATCTGAAGTAGCAGGTCACAGAATGGAGGTACAGTAACAGAATCACAGCAGAAGTCGGGATCAAGGTCAGTTATAAGGCACACAGGCAAATCACTGATCCCGTAACGGAAATTAGGGAAAGAGTTATATAACTTCCCAGAAGCCAGCCTCAGGTGAGACTGATTACTATGATCACCTGGCTACTGGGAGACATCCAATGGGGACATTCAGCTCTGGGGACCACAATGCCACCAGCAGGTGATCCAGGTCCTAACAGTCCCCCCCAACCTATAGCAGTGGTCTCCAGATGCCCCACCTAGCCTTGATCATAACAATCCATATGAGAAGCCTTATTGCTGGATAAGTCCGAAAAGAAAGTCTCCCATCATCATTATGTGAAGACACATTCAATTTCTTGAGGCCAAAGTCTGTCAACTCCCAGGATACCCTGCCTCGTGGGTCTGGCAACTGGTTGGGTGTCCCACCACCACGGTCTGGAAACTGGCTGAGTGCACTGACAACTGGATCCTCAGAGATAAATTAACCTTGGCACCTCAAGTCCCTCAAGGCAGCAGGTAACCCATCGTTAGGGTACCATGAATTAGCACTAGGGTCATTTAATAGCACCAGAATCCCGACACCAGGGTCTCATTGTAAACAAATAGCTTGCTTAGTTTTTATGACTTGTTCTACAAACCAACTACCACCTAGGTCTTTCCAGGGCACTGGTTACCCCACCCGGGTTTCCTAATGCACTTGAAGTTGCAGTAATGGCACCCGAGTTGTGGCAAGATACAGATGTTACTCTGCCACTTCCCAGAAGATCACTACTACTAGGGCTATTATGGCAAATGCAGTTACCAGATAGAGAGGTAATGACCAGCAGACCAGACCAGCAGGCTTTGGCACAACATGAGCAATACATTGCAAAAAGGGACTCAGGCAAGGCGGCTCTAGGAATCTTAGACCAGACGGGCAACTCATGCCAGACATGCAGCAAACACAGAGACCCAGAGGTATCAGATCTGTCAGCTAGGGAAAGCTTAACCCTAGTTCCAGAGACTGTCTGAGCATTGGTCACCGGATCATAGGAGGCAGGCTGGGCAGCAGACAATAGCTCATCAGAGGCAGGCTAGTCAGTGGGTACCGCATCAGAGGCAGGCTGGGCAGCAGACACTGAATCATCATAGGTAGGCTGGGCAGTGGGCACCAGATCATCAGAGGCAGGCTAGGCAGCAGGCGCAGGACCTGCAGAGTCAGACTAGGCAGTAGGCAACACATCAGCAAATTCAGGCTGGGAAGCAGGTGGTGTATCAGCTGCAGCAGGCTGGTCACTGTGTAGAGAATCAGACTGTACCATGGGTGAAGTATCAATGGAGTCAGAAAGGAGGACCAGAACATTGATATGGTGTATAGTGACTTTAAAGGAGTTGTAAAGTCATAAGGTTTTTAATCTTAATGCATTCTATTCATTAAGATATAAAACATTATGTGTGCAGCCTCCCCAACACCCCCTAATTACTTACCTGAGCCCCATCTCTCTGCAGCGATGTCCACGAGTGTCTTAGCCATCCGGGACTCTCCTCCTGATTGGCTGAGACACAGCAGAGGCGCCATTGGCTCCCATGGCTGTCAATCAAAGTTAGTTAGCCAATCAGGAGAGAGAGGGGCAGAGCTGGGCTGCAGCTCCATGTCTGAATGGACACAGGGAGCTGTGACTCGGCTCTGGTGCCCCCATAGGGGGCTGAAGATGTTCACCAATTAGGAACCTGCCCGGATCAACTAAGCAGTGCACCACCCGATTATACTCTTTATCCTTAACCTGTAACACCCCTAGATGCATCTCAAGAGCAAATGCTAACAGCAGATACATCCCAGTTCCCAAGTGCAGATGATCTGGTCGTTTAGAGCTCAGTGTTATGTAATAAATATCGAGTGTAGGTATCCGGCAGCAGCAAGGGTGACCAGTTCAGTGTAGCTACACTTAGGAAGCTGAAATCAGCTGAGATTTACCTTAGGTTCACACATCTGGGTTTCTGCGGGCCGTGTTTGCGCGGGCATGGCAGCCCATTCATTCAAATGGGCTGCCGTGCCTGCTTTTCCAGCAGAAAAAGGTGCATGCACCTTTTTGAAAATGTGGCCCGCAGGGAAATCACATTTTTGAACATCCAAGTTCCCTGCACTTCCTGCACCTGCACACGCAATGCGAGTTTAGATGTGTGTGGGTGCCATTCAGACCAACTAAACACCTTTACAAACTACATTTAGAAGGGCAGCGTGTGCATAACAATTGTTTAGATAGACAAAACTTATATAGGATAACTATTCTTTTAAATACTTTAAAAAAGATTATTAAGCCATGGTTAACACCGATGCAGTGTGATTTCTATGCGTTTTCATTTTTTCTATGCGTTTTTCGTTTTTTGATTTGAAGGAGCAGTCGCTGTGCTATTTTGCAGCAATTCTGATGCAATTTCTGTTCTGGCTAGTTTTGTGACATTAGGAATCGGTACATACTTGTATGTCTGTACCATACTTGTTCCTTTTTTCACAATAAAATGATATTTTGACCATGAAAAAAATAAATAGGTAAATACTTCCTGGTTTTGGTGGAGTGGTCTCTTTCTTTCGCACTGAGATCGCAATGCATTTGAACACCTATGTGTTTTCACTGCTGTTTCCATTCAGGTCTGTGGGGCTCAAAAATGCACTACATTGCACCAAACACACACACATGATCCTTTCAGAAATTGCATCACGTTTATAAAGCATAGGTGTGAATGACCTCCATAGAAAACTATGTTAACCCCCTTTGACATGCGGTTCAGTGCATTCTGCAAAACATCCATAAGAGCATCAGTGTGAACCAGGGCTAAAAGGAACAAGTTAAAACATAATTACTTGTTATTCTTTGACCAGCAGGGAGAGAACAGCTTATTAAGGAAAATTAAAAGAGACAAATTTCATAGCAAAACTGTGAAATTTATTAACCACGGATCTATCAATGCTTGGTTTATTATTAATGTGCCTATGCACATTAATGTTTGGGAATTGTTTTGACTTCAATGATTTTTTATGATTTTTCACTATTAGATGCACTTATGAGATCAGTTTTGATTTTTGGTTAACAATTTAAGGTTAGCGCGATTCTAAGTTTCTAGATTGTCCATATTTTTAACCTTCCTGGGCCACAGTGGAAGAAGGGGAATTGTCTTGGCCACACATAAAATACACTAACAATAAGGATAGCTGATGAGCAGAAAAAGCCGGGCAAATCACAAGTTAACGATCACCGATATAGATATGTACCTATCTTATTATAAAAGTAAAAGAGAGCAACATAAAACTAGTGCAATATTTGGTTCGATGAATGTAGTAGCAATTGTCAGTGAATTCTCAAGGTGCTCATCAGATATATTGGTTCTAATTTTTCCCTTCATGTGCTTCATTCTTGCAAACAGTTGCTCACAAATATAGCTGCTGCTGAAAATTGATGACATGAATAAGGCGGGATTGTGAAAAGTGGGATATTTTTCTTTGGGAAGATAAAACTTATGAAAGTCCCGACACAGTCAAAATTCTGTTAGATGGCATGTGTTCACCAGAGATAAATGCATTTTTAAAAAAAATTCCCCAAAAAATAAATTTTTTTAAAGAAGTTTATGTTTTTGTGGTGGGCCGCATTCATAGCTGTCTTCAGCTGCATGCAGCCCGTGTGCCATAGGTTGGACACCCCTGGTCTAAGCCTGAAGTATTATTGATAGAAAAATTCCATATACTTTTTTTTATGTCTATATGTATAATAGAACACGTTCCTCATACACCAGTAGAACTACAAGGTAATACCCTCTCATTAGTTATGAAAAAAATGATTAAATTATAGTTTTCACCTTAAGTTTATCATTCAACCCCATTGGGGCTAATGTATTGAGTAGAGCTGGGAAAATTAAAGATTAATTCCTCGATTAATCGTTAATTTTTTTGATCGGTACTTACCTCTCCGCCGGCTTCCGGTCTTCAGGGAGTTCCGTCGGAGATCCTGTGACACCACGGACATCGACGTCACCGGACTCCTCCCCCCTTCCCCAAGTGCCTCTGTTTGAAGGGAAGGGAAGGGGGGAGGAGTCCGGTGACATCGATGTCCGTGAAATCATAAATTGAGGAAGACAGATCCTAACGATTTGATTGATCTCACTGGTCAAAGTTTTCAGATAAACATCTATGTAAATCCTGGACTTGGCTATGAAAATCAACATATCTGAGGGCTTTCCTGGCTGTAAGTCAGTTTGACGATGAACTGACATTGATTGGTTATCCGGCAATCAAGAAACATTTATGATAAGGGCACTTTTTTTCCAAAGAGCTGACACTTTGCTGTCTCAGCAGGTGATGGATGTCTCTGGCTCTCCATCGGTCCCCCTGATGCACAACGGTGCTATCTAAATAGACTCCAGGGTGACGCCGTAGCCCAGCCCCACTGAGGAAGTTCTGATTGAACGTAACGTGCATGGAGGGAGGAACTACGCATGACGTCAGCTAAAAGTAGTTGGATCTGTATGTGCATTATAATTAATCAAAATTAGTCGATTAATTGATAAAAAAAAATTGATTAATCGAACATGAAAATTTTAATCAGTAACAGCCCTAGTATTGAGGGTGAAGATCCAGAAAGTTTCTCAGTGACACTTGTGTGGCAATACTATCCTGTTTATATATAACAGCTACAATGGCCTCTAGACACAGCTAGCCAATGAAAATATAATGGTTTGTTCCAGCAGAGAATCCTCCCAAGTTTATTTAGTGATCATCGTAAGGCCTCATGCACAGTGGGCATTTTTTCTAGAGGCGTTTTTTTAGTTTTTTTTTCTGCCTCTAAATGCCCCTCAGGGCTCTGTAGAAGAAGGGCTTTCCTTCAAAACGCATCAGCCAGCAAGAACCAAGGCTGGGCCCCCCCCCACACACTAGTGATTCCAGGCGGTCTGGGAGTGTTCAGCCACGGTGTGGCTTGATGAGTGTATTTTATCACCTTTTGTTTGTGAGTAGATTTTAATTGTTTACCAATTTTAATATATATTTGTTGGATAATGCACTAGGCCAGTGCGCCCTCTTTCTTTTATTCATTTCTGCAGTGCTGTAAGGACAACCCTAGTCCTAGAGGGCAGCAAGGCTCCTGAAGAACATCCACATAGGCATGGTGGAACAGTAACTATTGGGCCCATTCACGTATGCGCAGGAATATTGCTGTTGGCACCTCAGTGGGGGAGGAGGGAGATTTACTAAAGCTGGAGCACTCAGAATCTGATGCAGCTCTGCTTGGTAGCCAGCTTCTAACTTCAGCTTGTTCAATTAAGCTTTGACACAAAACATAGAAACTGATTGGTTTCCATGCAGAGCAGCACCAGATTTTGCACTCGCCAGTTTTAGTAAATCTCCCCCTATGTGTTCATGCACACATAAGTGTTTACAGGCATTTGGAGGCAGGGGTGTTTAGAGGCAGAAAAAACCCACTGCCAGAGTGTTCAGGAGCAGCAGGAGTTTTGGCAGAAAAAATGCCTGACGCATCTAAACACATGTAAACAAGTATAAAAGCATTTAAATGTGCTAAAGAGGTGTTCTGGTCCCCCCCCACAAAAAAAGTAAAAGTCAGCAGCTACAAATACTGTAGCTGCTGACTTTTAATATTAGGATACTTACCTGTCCAGGATTTCCGTGATGTCGGAACCCCAGGATTCCCGTGATGTCGGATTGGCTGTCAGGGGCCGCCGCCGCCATTCCTGGTAAGGTAATCCGGCCGTGAAGCTTTTCGGCTTCACAGCCGATTCCCTGCTGCACATGCGCAAAGCACACTGCGCTTTTTTAATTGGCCGGGCGACAGAGGAAGGAGGAAGGGGGTCGATCTTCCGAGGGATGGCACCGGAAGTGGGGAGAGGGGAACCTGTCAAAAACAGGTATGCGCCCCCCCCCCCCCGAAAGGTGCCAAATGTGGCACCAGAGGGGGGGAAGAATCAGATAAGCAGAAGTTCCACTTTTGAGTGGAACTCTGCTTTAAATGCTAGGTGTGCCATTCATTTCGATGGCCAGAATAAATGAATATGCCGGACAATGAAATGAATAAATGTCCAAGCGCTTGACACGCTTAAATGTGCCTAAGCACATTTGCAAAACATTTTTGATGATGCTTTTCTCCTCCCAGGAGAAAGGCATTTAGATGAGCTGGGCAAACACCTAGTGTGCATGAGGACCAACTCTCCATACAAACTCAGAGACATTTGTTTTGCTGTAGTATACCTGGAATCATCAGAAAAAGTACTTCAAACATAGCCTTATAATTTATGTATTTACCAGTATTTATGACCTAAGTAAAGTTTCCA
Organism: Aquarana catesbeiana; assembly: GCF_042186555.1. Classification (NCBI taxonomy): domain Eukaryota; kingdom Metazoa; phylum Chordata; class Amphibia; order Anura; family Ranidae; genus Aquarana; species Aquarana catesbeiana. The sequence goes on along the minus strand of NC_133325.1, from coordinate 220,351,863 downwards.
TTTCACTTAAGATGACAAATGGAAAATGCCTTGTAAATATACACAAGAGCTCTAGATGTGACAGCAGCATATGGAATAAGGATAAGTAGTTAGGTACAGATTGATTGATCAAGAACTAGATTAGTCATTTCTCATTCCTGTGACTTAACCTGGAAGTTTATTTGACGGAAAGCCCGCTCTGGCATACAAGTTTAATTTAGAAGCTATGGGCTAGGTGATTGACGCAGAAGGTTCTGTAAATATATAACAAAGTCAACATTCAGAGGCAGAGCACACAAAACAAATGACTCTGGTTGGAGGTCTTAGTAGAGGGAAGGTCAGTCAAATTGCCAAGGTATAAATTTAGAGAAGCTGGAGGTCAACCAATGTTTTCCATTGGCATTTTAATTCTGTTAACTGTAGAACAAATCTTGTCACGACAATAAGAAATCATAGCACCTGTCAAATATATGAGACAGAAAATAAATTCCTGAAATTGCCCTAAATATGAGGGTTCACTAATTGCATTATCAAGTGTCTACCAAAATGTAAAGATGGCCATTGGCTAATTATACAAAAATAATTTTGCTAGATGTTGCTAGAAAGTTTACATTGCTCAACAAGCTTTTCTGGCCGCTGCTTATGGCTGAAATCTATGACAACCTTGCACATGTGAATCCCACTTTATACAACAGATGTATTGTATGCATGTGACAATGAACTTTCTCAGAGTTAAAAAACAAAGAGAAAACCTCAGGAGAGCAGAAAAAATTAGCTTCAAGGCTTTGTTTGATGTCATTGTGCATAAACACGGATTTTGCTGACGAGAACAAAAGGTTACACCACTCAATGTGTCTAACCTCAGTAAACTGTACACAAAAAATCTGCAGAGCGGAAAAGCAGATCTGAAGAGATATATTCCATATGATTGCAGGCAAGTTTACCATCAAATACAGCAGAGCCTGTGAGTGCAGGAGACGAAAGAATAGGACATATACCAGCTTAGTTCATCACAATGACAGCTAGAGAACATAGGTAGAAGGCGAAAGAGAGCTTTGGGGAGTATCTTTCTAGCTGTATAGAAGGAGCTACTGAATGTTATGCACTACAGTACATGGGGCACTACAGCTGCCATCTAAAGTAACAATTTTGGCATTTACTTTTTTTGTTATAAATAGTTTTTTTCTTGTTTAAACCAAATACATTTTTTCTTCATCACTGCAATATACTGTATGTATAAGGTGTGTGTGTATATATATATATATATATATATATATATATATAGATATATATCTATATATAGATATATTTAGATCTATCTATCTATCTATCTATCTATCTATCTATCTATCTATCTATCTATCTATCTATCTATCTAGATAGATATATACAGTGCTTTGAAAAAGTATTCATACACCTTGAAATTTTCCACATTTTGTCATGTTACAACCAAAAACTTACATTTATTTTATTGGGATTTTATATGACGGACCAACACAGAGTGGCACATAATTGTGAAGTGGAAGGAAAATGATAAATGGTTTTCAATTTTTTTTTACAAAATAAATATCTGAAAAGTGTGGCGTGCATCTGTATTCAGCCCCCCTGAGTCAGTACTTTGTAGAACCACCTTTCGCTGCAATTACAGCTGCAAGTCTTTTGGGTATGTCTCTACCAGCTTTGCACATCTAGAGAGTGACATTTTTGCCCATTCTTCTTTGCAAAATAGCTCAAGCTCTGTCAGATTGGATGGAGAGCGTCTGTGAACAGTAATTTTCAAGTCTTGCCACAGATTCTCGATTTGGATTTAGGTCTGGACTTTGACTGGGTCATTCTAACACATGACTTTGCTTTGATCTAAACCATTCCATTGTAGCTCTGGCTGCATGTTTAGGGCCATTGACTTGCTGGAAAGCGAAACCCCGTCCCAGTCTCAAGTCTTTTTTTTTTTTTAAAAAAAGCATCCTCACAACATGATGCTGCCACCACCATGTTTCACGGTGAGGATGGTATGTTCAGGGTGATGTGCAGTGTTAGTTTTCTGCCACACATAGAATTTTGCTTTTAGGCCAAAATGTTACATTTTGGTCTCATCTATTCAGAGCACCTTCCTCCACATGTTTGCTGTGTCCCCCATATGGCTTCTCTCAAACTGCAAACAGGACTTCTTATGGCTTTTTTTTAACAACGGCTTTCTTCTTGCCACTCTTCCATAAAGGCTAGATTTGTGGAGTGTATGACTAATAGTTGTCCTGTGGACAGATTCTCCCACCTGAGCTGTGGATCTCTGCAGCTCCTCCAGAGTTACCATGGGCCTTTTGGCTGCTTCTCTGATTAATGCTCTTCTTGCCCGGCCTGTCAGTTTAGGTGGACGGCCGTGTCTTGGTAGGTTCGCAGGTAAGCCATACTCTTTCCATTTTCCGATGATGGATTGAACAGTGCTCTGTGAGATGTTTAAAGCCTGGGATATTTTTTTATACCCTAACCCTGCTTTAAACTTCTCCACAACTTTATCCCTGACCTGTCCGGTGTGTTTCTAGGCCTTCATGATGCCGTTTGTTCTACTAAGGTTCTATAACAATCCTCTGAGGGCTTCACAGAACAGCTGTATTTATACTGAGATTAAATTGCATTGGGGGCTGAATACAAATGCACGCCACATTTTTCAGATATTTGCAAAAAAATTTGGAAAACCATTTATCTTTTTCCTTCCACTTCACAATTATGTGCTAGGTTTGTACTCTTAAGTTTACATGCCCTGGCAGAATTTATAAATTTTTGGCCATTTTTCAGAGAATATGAATGATAACACAAAACTTTTCTTTCACTCATGGTTAGTGTTTGGCTGAAGTCATTTATAATTATTAATCAACTGTGTTTACTCTTTTTAAATCATAATGGCAACAGAAACCACCTGAATGACCCTGATCAAAAGTTTACATACTCTGGTAATTTTGGCCTGATAACATGAACACAAGATCAAAGGATTTTTTCCCAGCTCCAGCAGCAGGGGGCAGGGATCAGACCGGATCAAGCAGACGTGCGTGTGGAAGCTCCGGCTTCTAGTGCTTCTAGTGCTCCGGCCACCTGGCCACCCAGCCTCCATCCCTCAGGACTATCCCGGACTCTCGGTGCATTGTACCGGGCCCCCCCTACCCCCACCAGCTACGTAGACCAGGAACGGGATTCCCGGACCCTCCTGTCAGATCCACCTAAGCCCTACCCTCACCGCTCAACCACTCCACCATACCGCCTCGGCCACAGGAACGCTTCCCGGAGCAGTCACACAGGGCACTCCGCAGCTCCGGCCAGCTCCGGCCAGCACCGGCCGCCACTCACCCCCAGCCTACATCGGCAGGCCCGTGCGCTCCATCCAACCGGGGCTAACCCACCATCCACGGACGGGACCTCGGGAGCTCTAGTATCAGGCCAGCCTGCGTCTCGGGCCTAGCCGTTGGCCATCTTGGTCCACCCAGTGCGGCAGCAATCACCACCCGGAGCTCATCCCCGGACCCCCCCATCAGGTTAGTACCGGGACCCAACTCACCATCCACGGACAGGACCTCAGCCACCTCGGGAGCTCGAGCATCAGGACAGCCCACGGCTCGGACCTAGCCCGTCGGCCATCTTGGTCCACCCAGTGCGGCCGCAATCACTACCTTCCACCCGGAGCTCATCCCGGACCCCCCCAGCAGGTTAATACCGGGACCCGGTCCCTCCCGACCCCCCCCTCCAAGGCCTGCACCAGCCCACCTCCAGGCAGGACCCACTATCCCACCGACCCCCCCTACCACGGTCCCGAACCTCCCCCCGGGCATCACCACAGCTGCCATCCAATCACCCCGTTCTCTAGCTGCTGGGCTCAGGGACAGACCACGGCTGTGGCCTAGCTCCGGCCAGCCAGCCTCCTCACACCCCAACCACACCTGTCCAGCGGGCCCCGTGCCCCTACACCGGGAACACACCCTCCTCGACATTGGACCTCACTGCAGGGGCATAGGTTACCACCGGAGACTCTGGACCTGACCAGCATCCATCTTAGATCCTCCTAGACGCAGCCGCAGCACCATTCCAACCAGTAAGTAGCTACCCTCACCCCCCTCCCCATCCTCCTCCGGACCATCCTGTACAGGTAAGCCCACCAGGGTACCCTAGTAGTTGATCCAGGGTCCTTGAGTCCGATCGCCCCTTGGGGGGTCAGGAAGGAATTTTTCCTCTGCTGTAGTAATTGGCCAGCTCAGCTAGGGGTTTTTTCGCCTTCCTCTGGATCAACAGGAGGGTGGTAGGTAGCCCTCATCACCTCCATCATCCTCCTTCAGCAACTTTGTCCTTCTCACCATGTGCAATTTCAAGTACACAGCAGACGCCCTCCACAGGCTAAGAAACACCGCCTCAACTTTACCAACCGCCACTCAAAAAAGACTAAAAAAAGAAAAATTACTAAGGACCAACCTACAATCAACCATCAAATACAAGGAGACACTAATCCAACCACAACAACTAGCATGCGCCCTGATCAACACCAGATCTGCAGTCAAGCACAGACTGGAAATCCATGACTTCATCATCGAAAACAACATAGATTGCCTCTTCATTACGGAAAGTTGGCTAACATCCGACTGCAACACCATCCTAACTGAATTGGTGCCTGAGAACTACAGCATCCTAACTGAGCATAGAATAGGAAAAAAAGGAGGAGGCCTAGAAATGATCTTCAAATCGCACCTTGCGTTCACCAAATCAACTTTACTGAACTCAGTGCCTTTCATGGAGACACTCCCCCTGCAAACAACACCCCAATACACCATTCACATACTACTATGCTACAGACCACCAGGACCAAAGATCTCCTTACACCACTCACTGAATTCATTTCAATGCACACCCTGAAAACCAAAAACCTTCTGGTACTTGGGGACTTTAATCTCTGGGCAAACACTACCCAAGACCCTATTGCGACCGCCTGCATCAACCAACTGGAAGAACTAGGTCTTCAACAGCTGATAAATGCTCCCACGCACGGTTCAGGACACACTCTAGACCTCATCTTCAAACAGAATATGGACATCAACATATTCGACAACACACCACTACCATGGACGGACCACCACGCCATCAAATTTAAAATCACCACTAACACCACCCTCCAAAAACAGAAACATGCAACAACAACACACTGGAACAGATCTCAGAAGAAACTGCACTCTGAAATCTTCAAAACCACATTATCAAACAAAATACAATCGCTAAACTTAAACCTCTCAACGGAACAAACACTCAACTCCCTAAACAAGGCATTACTACAAACAGCAGACTCAGTAGCGCCAAAACGCAGAACACTCATCCGCAAAAAAAAACTTGAGATGGTTTAATGGCACTCTCACCCTACTCAAGCAAGAACGTAGAAGAGCTGAAAGAGCATGGAGAAGAAATCCTACCAAGGAAAACCATACAAACTACAAAGTACTCACTGTGAAATACCACAAAGCAATCTTCAAAGCCAAGAAAGAACACTTCTCGAACACCATCTCAACTGCCTTAAACTGGCCGCGGGAACTTTTCAAAATAGTCGCCCAGTCAATGAACCCAACCTGCTTAGAGCCCCCAGCAAACGATACTCCAGAATTCTGCAATGAGTTATCAAATGTCTTCATCGACAAAATCAACAACATTCGGAAATCAATTCAACAGAAAAAAAAAAAACAACCTTACCCAACCAAAGCAAAAAGAGGATATCAACACGAACATCACACAACCACCGGACTTCTCCTTGACCCCAATTACCACTGACACGACCAAAAACATTATGAGAAGCCTTCGAGACAGCACATCACCAAATGACATCATTCCTACGAAACTCCTGAAAGAATGCTCCGACATCCTGGCCCCCACTATAACACACCTCATAAATCAGTCGTTCAAAGAAGGGATTGTGCCAACCACCCTCAAGCAAGGCATCGTCAAACCCCTGCTAAATAAACCCAATCTCGACCCTAAGGACCCTAACTACTGCAGACCGATAACAAGCCTCAACACCATCTCCAAGATTATGGAAAAAGCGGTAGTACAACAGCTACAACGCCACCTGGACACACATCAACTCCTGGACCCTCTGCAATTAGGCTTCCGCCCAGACCATGGCACAGAAACTGCACTTCTCAAAGTATGGGATGATGCCCTCGAAGCAGCAGATGACAGAGAATCATGACTCCTGGTACTGTTAAACCTCAGTGCAGCATTTGATACAGTGGACCACAATACTGTACTTGTCCGCCTCACAGAAGTAGCAGGAGCCACAGATTCTAATCTAAAATGGTTTGCATCCTTCTTAGAGAATCGCTCTCAGATAGTGAAACTAGGAGCATTCACCTCTGAAACCCGAACAATCTCCTGTGGAGTCCCTCAGTGTTCACCCTTGTCGCCAGTGCTATTCAACATCTACATCCGCCCACTCCACAAAATCATCAAAAAATCGGACCTCTGCTTCCACTGATACGCTGACGACACCCAAATCTACTTTCTCATCACCGGACAAAAAGACCACCATCAGCAATTAGAGAAATGTCTCACTTTGATAGATGACTGGATGACCATTAGCTCCCTCAAACTCAACGGGTCAAAAACAGAACTTCTGCTCCTACACGCTAACCAAAATCCCAAAACCAAGACTCCATGGACACCTCCCACCATCTTTGGACAGACCATCTCTCCGAGCACCAAAGCCAAGAGTCTCGGAGCTATCTTTGACTCAGAAATGACAATGGATGCACAAATAGGATCAGTAGTTAGCAGATCTCACCATCTCCTCCGCCTGCTACGCAGACTCATCCCCTTCATCCCAGAAAAGGACAAAGCAGCAGTAGTTGGAACAATCATCAATTCCCGACCCGACTATGCTAACTCACTCTACATAGGATTACCCCAATATCAGCTTGCACGCCTACAGGCCATCCAAAACGCGGCGGCAAGACTGCTAACAGGAAAAAAACCCTGGGAGTCCATTTCCCCATCCCCGAGGAGCCTACATTGGCTAACCGTAAAGAATCGGATCACATTCAAGACCCTCTGCCTCACCCACAAAGGTATACAAGGTAACGCCCCTCAATACCTCAGAGAGAAAATAAAACACTACACACCCAATCGCAATCTGCGATCATCTAACCAAAACCTCCTCCTCATCCCCAAATACCGCTACAAAGCAAGGGGAGAATGAAGATTCGCAGTTCAGGGACCTCGGCTATGGAACACTCTTCCGACTCACATCCGCATGGAAGAAAACCATCTGGCCTTCAGGAAAAAACTCAAGGCCTTCCTCTTCTAAGAAGCTGACAACACAAAACGCATTTAGCACCTTGAGGCGATTCAGTTCACATTTTCAGCGCTTTACAAATCATTTATTCATTCATTCACAAGTTGACACAAAGAGGTTTGAATGGCTATTAAAGGTAACCATCCTCACCTGTGATCTGTTTGCTTGTAATTAGTGTGTGTGTGTGTATAAAAGGTCAATGACTTTCTGAACTCCTGACAGACCCTTGCATCTTTCATCCAGTGCTGCACTGACGTTTCTGGGTTCTGAGTCATGGGGAAAGCAAAAGAATTGTCAAAGGATCTGCGGGAAAAGGTAGTTGAACTGTATAAAACAGGGATATAAAAAGATATCCAAGGAATTGAGAATGCCAATCAGCAGTGTTCAAACACTAATCAAGAAGTGGAAAATAAGGTGTTCTGTTGAAACCAAACCACGGTCAGGTAGACCAACTAAAATTTCAGCCACAACTGCCAGGAAAATAGTTCGGGATGCAAAGAAAAACCCAAAAATAACTTCAGGTGAAATACAGGACTCTCTAAAAACATGTGGTGTGGCTGTTTCAAGATGCACAATAAGGAGGCACTTTAAGAAAGATGGGCTGCATGGTCGAGTCGCCAGAAGAAAGCCATTACTATGCAAATGCCACAAAGTATCCCACTTACAATACGCCAAAAAGCACAGAGACAAGCCTCAAACCTTCTGGCACAAAGTAATTTGGAGTGATGAAATTTGTTTTTGGCCAGAACCATAAACATTACATTTGGAGAGGAGTCAACAAGGCCTATGATGAAAGGTACACCATTCCTACTGTGAAACACGGAGATGGATAGCTGATGTTTTGGGGATGTGTGAGCTACAAAGGCACAGGAAATTTTGTCAAAATTGATGGCAAGATGAATGCAGTATGTTATCAAAAAATACTGGAGGAACATTTGCATTCATCAGCCAGGAAGCTGCGCTTGGTACGTACTTGGACATTCCAACATGACAATGATCCAAAACACAAGGCCAAGTCCACCTGTCATTGGCTACAGCAGAATAAAGGGAAGGTTTTGAAGTGGCCATCTCAGTCTCCTGACCTCAATATCATTGAGCCACTCAAGGGAGATCTCAAATGTGCAGTTCATGCAAGACAGCCCAAGAATTTACAGGAACTGGAGGCTTTTTGCCAAGAGGATTGGGCAGCTTTACCATCTGAGAAGATAATGAGCCTCATCTACAAATACCACAAAAGACTTCAAGCTGTTATTGATGTTAAAGGGGGCAATACACAGTATTAAGAACTGGAGTATGTAAACTTTTGATCAGGGTCATTTGGGTAGTTTATGTTGTGATTATGATTTAAAAAGAGTAAACACAGTTAATAAATGGCTTCAGCCAAACACTAACCATGAGTGAAAGAAAGGTTTTTGTGTTATCATTCATATTCTCTGAAAAATGGGAAAGAAATCATAAATTCTGCCAGGGTATGTAAACTCATGAGCACAACTATATATATATATATATATATATATATATATATATATATATACATACACACACACAGAATATATATATTCCATGTACACTCACTGGCCACTGTATTAGGTACACCTGTTCAATTGCTTGGTAACACAAATTGCTAATCAGCCAATCACATGGCAGCAACTCAATGACTTTAGGCATCTAGACATGGTAAGAAAGACCTGCTGAATTTCAAACTAAGCTTTGGAATGGGGAATAAAGGGGATTTAACTGACTTTGAACGTGGCATGATTGTTGGTGCTAGAAGGGCTGGTCTGAGTAGTTCAAAAACTGCTGATCTACTGGAATTTTCATGCACAACCATCTCTAGGGTTCACAGAGAATGGTCTGAATAAGAGAAAGTATCCAGTGTGCGGAAGCCCTGAGCGTGTCACTTGCCATGTCGCCAGCTACCAGATGCCATCAGGTGTCCCCAGCGGAATCTGTCCTTATATCAGGTGCCCCCAGTGGAGTCCCTCCTTACATGAAGCCACTTAGACCACTTGGACAAGCTCAGGGCTCCCACTGATTCTGCATTATGCTTTTTTCTTGCCACCTTTGTGCTCACGGCTCCCTGGAACATTGAGTGCTTCCTTCTAGGCTGACGTGCTGGAATTGCCTTCCGTGGGAACGCAGCACACCGCTGTGGATCCGGACACTGCCATCCATCTGTCCCTGCAGAGGGCTGTATCTGCATGCACATAAGACCTTGCTATTAAGGAGGTCCACCGTTTCTGGTAAGGGTCCATCTTTATTGTCTCCTTGATTCACCGGTTGCTTGGATATCCCTTCACATTCCCTTCCTCCTTTTCCACTCACACGGGCTGTGTTCAATGAAGTGTGGTAATGTGACTCTCCTTATTCTACTCATATTTTTGATCACTTGACTGTAAACGCACTTAGTTTTTTTCATTTCAAGGAGTGTATATATCTGCACAAGATCTGCTTTCTTAGTCATCTCCCAGTTCCCTTCTGCTGGTTGGACAGAAAAGGTATCAGGTATCTGATAGGAAACTGAAATGGTGAGGCTGGTCTCTCTTGTTTCTCCAGCTCAGGCGCCACTGAGAGTGGAAAAGATAGTGTCGAGGGACAAGACAAACACAAGTGCTGATAGATGTTGGTAGCAAAACCTGGAGCTTTCAATGTAGAGCTGGTAGATCTGGACGAACATCAAGATGAGCTGAGCAGCAAGATGAACTAGTCAGGAGTCAACACGTATCAAAGAACTCAGAATGTGCTGTGGGTCAGGAGGCAGGGCTTGACAGTGCTGCCAGTTAGTTTATGGCAGGCATGTGCAGTGCTGGTTGTTCAGGACCGTAAACCAAGCCTAGGTCAGGAACTGGTGAGCAGAAGTAGGAGTGAAATCCAGTATCAGGTTAGGGGCAAGATGTAATATAATTAGAGATAATAGAATGTAATAGAATATAGAGATAATGCAGACACTCTTTCTTAGCTTGAGCACTGGAAGATAGATTACATGGAGCTAATGTAAAGAGATATTTAAGCTATGGTAACTATTATTTAAATATACAGATGATGTGTTGTATGAAAGGAGAGAAGGTTAGCACTCCTCTTGACAAGGATGGAAGAGGTCCCTATGGTCTTTACAACACGTATATGGTTAAGGCATTGTCACTTACTTTGTGGCATCTCTAACCAAGTTTTTATTTACTTATAGGGCCTCCATATCTTCTAGAGCACAAGAGCGTAATTATACAGTAAGATCCTCGCCCTACCACTTTACATAAAATAGACCCATCCATTCCAAATACCTGCTGTAGATGTTTTAAGGTCCCAGGCACCATGATTCACATTTGGAGCACGTGCCTGCTTATAACTCCTTTCTCGGACAGAATACTTCTCCTCTACTATGATTTAGTAGGGGACAAAATTATTAATTCTACTCTCATTACTGTGCTTTCGATGATGCCTGGATCCTATAAACAAAATTAAAAAAGTCATCTCCGACACTTCTTGACTTCGGCACGTACTGTTATTGCCAGGGCGTGACGAGAACCGCTACCTCCGTCGTTTGTGGATCGGGCCTGTGAAATGGACTCTATTGGTCATCTAGAAAGGTTGATCTCTTGGAAGTCGGATAAAACTGATGATTAAACCTTGACCTGGTCGGTCTGGAATCCTTTTCGACATTCCTCTAAATTTGACTCCTATCAGTAATCTCACTGACGCAATGGGGGTTATTTACTAAAGGCAAATCCACATTGTAATAAAAGTGCACTGCAAGTGCAACTGAAAGTGCACTTGCATTTCAGAGCTTCCCCTTAGATCTACAGCGACTGCACTTATAAGTGCACTTTCAAGTGTACTTGCAGTGCACTTGTAGTGCAGAGTGGATTTGCCTTTAGGAAATCAACCCCATTACTTGTTATCCTTCTTAGATGCTTGGTTTTGTTTCCCTTCATAGTGCTTGGGATCCTTTCCATTCTGCCCCCTTTCCTCCCCCCCTTTTTTTCCCTTTTTTTTCCCTCCCCTTCTTTCTCTTCTCTCTCCTATTTCGTGCTTGTCTACCCATGGTTATTGGGTTTTTATTATGTTACCTAGTCCTATCTACGCATAGTTATTATGCAAATACCCTTGGGAGGGATTCACTGTTGCCTGTGATGTTGACAACCCTCTCCTGATGAATATCCTCCAAGGTCTTCTATGTTGCTGATATGGGCCTTCTACTGACTCTTCACTCCATGCAACTGTTGGATGATCACTTACATCCCCCTTATTAGGGTGGATATGCTCCCTTGTTTTCTACCTATCAGGAAATCACCAAAGTGTACTCTTATTTGCCTTATGTACCAGTATACATGGCTTACTGTTACCGTTATATATACTGTACTGATTAAGGATCCTATCTTGAACCTCTTGACCTTTCTGTTTTTTTTTATACATATTTGTGCACAAACAAAAATCAATAAACAAAGATTAAACATAAATATACAGATGATGGATACATTTAAAGGGTGTTTTTTTTTCCTACAGTCCAGCAAAAAATGGTGATAGGTTGGACTCTGTAGGTAAGTAGGCACTAGCAGTTTCACAGACTTGGTTTCATTTAGTTCATATGTTTGCAGCCAAACAAGGCTGGGTTCTGAGTTGTAGTAGCAGCTGCAGGAGGATCGAGGCTGTCTGCCCATGGAGGCATCAGTAAGTCATTCATTCTTAGGACTCTGCAACAGTGTTTGCTTAAATCCTTAAAAGATACTGTAGGCAGACATAAAAGACTTTCATTTTATCAAATTGGTCATTGACCAAGCTTTAACATGAACTCTGGGTATTAACCCTTCACCCCATAACTAATTCTAAAATAAAAGCCTAAATCCTGACTTTAACCCATGGTCACGTGATCACCAGGTTCCGCATGTTCTATCTTTCTTCTTCTTCAGAAGAGGGTCCTTCTTCTGGTGTCCTTATCACTACCTGAGTAATGTGGACAACTTCCTATTGGCTGTCCATCTATGGAGCCTGTTCACCATAAAAAAGACAGCGACATAATGATGTCAGGGAGAGGTGACTGAGCTGCTGCAGTGCTGCATACAGCAGTCAACGCTCTTGTGGATAGGATAGGAGACATGGCTGGGGTAGTGAGTATTAAAGAGCTTCTGAAATTTTTTTTTTACTTTTATGTTTGCCTGGAGATGGGTTTTAAATGCAGTGGAGATGCCATGTTGTCTGGCTAGAGTGAGTAAATGTTAAGACTGGCTGAATAGAAATATATATCTCAGTGATTTATAAATGTGGCGAATAATTCCCTGACCCCAGTTTGGCAAATGCGTGCTAAACAGTGGTGGCAGTTGTGCAAATGTATGGTGGCAGCTGCTAGCCATGAATTGTTGAATGTGCAGGAGCCATCCTGGATTTACTACATTAGTACTATGTAGGATAGGGGTTCAGAACTCAGTGGGATTGATGTACTAAAGGCAAAAAGACTGCAAGTGTAGTTACACTTATTTTCCCCAAAGTTTAGTGAATGTGGGGACCTGTCAAGAATACCCAATCAGGTGAAAAGAATGCAGATATGATTGGATGATGGAAATCAGCAGAATTTCACCGCATTCACTAAGCTCTGGGAAAAATGAGTGCAACTGCATTTGCAAAGTGCTCACTCTACTTGTCTTTTGTAAATCAACCGCATTGGCTTTGTGACTGCTCCAGAACAGCGACACAGGGATAGTGTAGTGAAGCAATTATCAGAATAACAGCAGATGAGTCCCCCCCTTCAAAACAAGTCATCAGCGGCAGCTTTCATATTTCTATCTTCAAAGATTCATTTTAAGTCATACATACCATTCAATTAAGATGATTTTATAATATTCATGTTCTACAGATCAAAGCATTACAATTTTTTTAATGAAACTGATGGAATACAGTGCAGTACAAAGTCACTGATAACACATCGCAATCCAGCTGAAGGTACCAGAAAAATCAAACATGGGAGAAATTAAAATTGCTTTAGCTGGAAAGTCATTCCAGTTTAATTTCTGCAGACAGTAAGCTCTTAAGTGACTCAGGACTTCCTCTAGAGAATGAGAGATTTTAATATTACAATGCAGTTGTAGAACATTGCTAAAACATTCACAGGAAAAAAAAGCCTAGAAATAGGGAATTAATGTTTCCCTTTCCATTGACAATATGCTCTTGAATTGCAAAAAAGGCCAGAGCTCCCAATTCATTTTTTCATATATTGTATATTGTTGTTTTTCAAGAAAGTCAAAGATGCCTGTTCATCAGCCAGAAAACCATTCAATCTAGTTTATATCGTATTTTCACTGCGTATGAACATTGTTAGTATTCAACAGACACTGTTTAATTTGCACATGAAGAGGAGCTTTTTTAAGATATAGGATATTAGTTGCTTTCAGAAATGTAAGAATTTCAGTACTCTTGTATTTTTAATATCTTGTCCTTGTACTTTACGAAGAAAGGGAGATTATGAGATTGTCATATACTGTTCTAAATCATAACCACTACTACGCAAAAGTCATATGTAACTTTACTTCTATAATTTGACATCAACAGGTTTGTCATTTACATACACAGTCTCATCTCTGATTAAAAAAAAGTATTTAACCACCACACCTCCAGAAGGTTTTATTCCCTCCATGATCGGCCATTTTTTGCTATTTAGCACTGCGTTACTTTAACTAGTAATTGCGTGGTTTATGCAACGCTGTACCCAAATGTGGTATTTCATCACCACTCGGTTTTTTATTTTTTGCGATATAAACAAGAAAAAGACCGAAAATTTTGAAGAAATAAAAATAATATTTTTTACTTTCTGCTAATAAACATATCCAATAAAAACTGTTAAAAATCAAATGTCTTCATACATTTTGGCTAAAATGTCTCTTGCTACATGTCTTTGGTAAAAAAAAAAATCCCAATAAGTGTATATTGATGGGGATGCCTATCTTGCCTGCAGGAATGTAGGAAGAGCAGGAAATGGGGGTGTGCTGACACCCCACATTTAACCGAGTGAGCTTCGATCACCTCCATCCTGTGCTGCAACTGTAACAGGCCATAACAGGCCGCATGAGGTATGGTATACGGGCGAGAAGATTGTGGTCAACAATCATTTAAAAAATGAAACCTCAGCTGGTTTGGATCTGTAGACATGACAGATCCTGAGATGTGAACACTGGCTAACTAAACCAAGGTATACAAAGAAACATATGACGAGACCTGGAAAACAAATGAAGATGAAACAGCTATTGGTGTATATGCCATAACTTTTGGCACCGATATGCCATGACAGAACATGTCATGAAGGAACTGACATGACAGAACATGCCGTGACTGAACACGCTATGACAGAACACGCTATGACAGAACACACTATGACAGAACATGCCATGATGAACCGCTGCGACGGAACGCTATGACTGAACACGCTGTGGCAGAAACGCGCCATGACAGAACGCGCTGTGACAGAACGCACCGCGACAGAAAGCGTTATGACTGAAAACGCTATGACAGAACCGTTATGACAAACCTGCTATGGCAAAACCTCTATGACAGAACCGCTATAACTGAAAACGCTAGGGCAGAACCGCTATGACAAACCTGCTAAGGCAGAACCCCATGACAGAACCGTTAGGACAGAACCGCTATTACAGAACAGCTATGACTGAAATGCTATGACAAAACCGCTATGACAAACCTGCTATGGCAGACCAGCTGACAGAACCGCTATGACAGAAGATGCTGTGGCTGAACACGCTATGACAGAAACACGCTATGACAGGAACACGGGCAAGGAATCATATGAAACGACCACGGCAGTGAAGCTAACCCACCAACCAGCCCCCCCCTTTCTTAGTAGTGCCCTCAGTGACTCCCCCCCCGAAGCTTGCCGGGAGACATGCAGCAAACAGACCTCACAAAGTGCTAACCAATGAACCTGCTGGTCAGCACGCTCTCCCCCAGTGAATTGATCATTGTCCCCCATTACCCTCCATTCATTGCCATGGGTTACAGCACCCCGCATGCAATGGCTGCCATGCTCCTGGAAGTGAAACATGGGAAAGCACACATAGCAACACCAAACGGAATGAGGAAGCTCACCCAGGACAGCAGACAGAGACACCCCCAGGCATGCTGCAGTGTCAACCAGGAATGGTAGAGCAACAGCCCCAAAAACATCCCTCTGCTGTGCTGAGGATGGGGGGCAGCAGCATCCACCAGCACCCAATAGAGTCACGAGAGATGCCACCAGAGTCCCCACATTGTTGGACAGATACCTGCCCCAGGAAAACCAAGCCATCCAGGATGCGCAAACACCGAGAGAAGTGAGCAGGCTGACTGCCCCTGTTACCTTCCCCCGAATGAACACCGGAATGGTGGCATGCTGGCCTCTGATGTGGGCGCTCCCCCCATAAATGTACCCCGCCCGCACCAGAACCGCGAGAAGGTGAATGAAATACACGAGTCCCCAGCAGCCGATCATGCTGCCACTCTGCTGAACGTGAAACTGGAAATGACGTGGATGCACTATAACCCGGAAATGATGTGTGTTGGCTGAAACCCAGCAACTATAAAGACAAGCCAATGCAGGAACAGCCAGAGGAGGAGGGATATATACCCCCCAGACATCTCCTACAAATGCAGGCTAGCCTCCGGCCAGCCTTCTTACATATATACACACACACACACACACACACACACACACACACACACACAAACAATATCCTCAGGCCATCTGTGTTGATTGTGCAAAGTGGGACTGCTAACTCCTCAGTGCCCATCAAATGCAGCCTGATCAATGCCCATCAAATGCAGCTTTACCACTGCCCATCAAATGCAGCCTTACCAGTGCCCAGCAATGTGGCCTTACCAGTGCCCAGCAATGCAGCCTGTTCAGTGTCCAGCAATGCAGCCTTACCAGTACCCAGCAATGGGGCCTTACCAGTGTCCAGCAATGCGGCCTCACCAGTGCCCAGCAATGCAGCCTGATCAGTGCCAAGCGATGCAGCCTTACCGGTGTCAGCAGCAATGCAGCCTTTCCAGTGTCCCCAGCAATGCAGCCTTACCAGTGTCCCTAGCAATAGAGCCTTACCAGTGTCCCCAGCAATGCAGCCTTACCAGTGTCCCCAGCAATGCAGCCTTATCAGTGTCCCTATCGATGCAGCCTTACCAGTGTCCCTATCGATGCAGCCTTACCAGTGTCCCAAGCAATAGAGCCTTACCAGGTTCCCTATCAATGCAGCCTTACCAGTGTCCCCAGCAATAGAGCCTTACCAGTGTCCCCTAGAAATGCAGCCTTACCAGTGTCCCCAGCAATGCAGCCTTACCAGTGTCCCTATCAATGCAGCCTGATTAGTGTCCCCAGCAATGCAGCCTGATCAGCGGACATGGTACAAGAGATGGTCAGAAAATGCAGACATGATACAAGAGATCACAAGAGACTGCAGACATACTACAGGAGATGGTCATAGACTGCAGACATGATACAAGAGATGGTCAGAGACTGCAGACATACTACAGGAGATGGTCAGAGACTGCAGACATACTACAGGAGATGGTCAGAGACTGCAGACATACTACAGGAGATGGTCAGAGACTGATAAGATACGGGAGATGGTTAGAGACTGCAGACATGATACAGGAGAGGGTTTACAGACTGCGAACATGATACAAGAGATGAATGCATCAATGCAGCC
Organism: Aquarana catesbeiana; assembly: GCF_042186555.1. Classification (NCBI taxonomy): domain Eukaryota; kingdom Metazoa; phylum Chordata; class Amphibia; order Anura; family Ranidae; genus Aquarana; species Aquarana catesbeiana. The sequence continues at coordinate 220,334,898 of NC_133325.1, read as the reverse complement.
TCACCAGTGCCCATCAAATGCAGCTTATCAGTGCCCACCAAATGCAGCCTCATCAGTGCCCATCAGTGCAGCCTACCAGTGCCCATCAATGCCGCCTACCAGTGCCCATCGATGCAACCTACCAGTGCCCATCAATGCAGCCTATCAGTGCCCACCAATGCATCTTACCTGTGACCACCAATGCAGCCTATCAGTGCCCACCAATGCCACCTACCAGTGCCCATCAATGCCATCTACCAGTGCCCATCAATGCAACCTATCAGTGCCCATCAAATGCAGCTTATCAGTGCCTATCAAATGCAGCCCTATCAGTGCCCATCAAGCTGCTTACCAGTGCCCATCAATGCAACCTATCAGTGCCCATCAGTGATGCCTACCAGTGCCCATCAAATGCAGCCTCATCAGTGCCCATCAGTGCAGCCTACCAGTGCCCATCAATGCCACCTACCAGTGCCCATCAATGCAACCTACCAGTGCCTATCAATGCAGCCTATCAGTGCCCACCAATGCATCCTACCTGTGACCACCAATGCAGCCTATCAGTGCCCACCAATGCAGCCTAACAGTGCCCACCATTGAAGCCTATCAGTGCCCACCAATGCAGCCTATCAGTGCCCACCAATGATGCCTAACAGTGCCCACCAATTCAGCCTACCAGTGCCCACCAATGCATCCTACCTGTGCCCACCAATGCAGCCCATCAGTGCCCACCAATGCAGCCTACCTGTGCCCACCATTGCAGCCTAACAGTGCCCACCAATGCAGCCTACCAGTGCCCATCAATGCTGCTTACCAGTGCCCATCAATGCAACCTATCAGTGCCCATCAGTGCTGCCTACCAGTGCCCATCAAATGCAGCCTCATCAGTGCCCATCAGTGCAGCCTACCAGTGCCCATCAATGCCGCCTACCAGTGCCCATCAATGCAACCTACTAGTGCCCATCAATGCAGCCTATCAGTGCCCACCAATGCATCCTACCTGTGACCACCAATGCAGCCTATCAGTGCCCACCAATGCAGCCTACCTGTACCCACCAATGCAGCCTAGCAGTGCCCACCAATGCAGCCTATCAGTGCCCACCAATGCAGCCTACTTGTGCCCACCAATGCAGCCTAACAGTGCCCACCATTGAACCCTATCAGTGCCCACCAATGCAGCCTATCAGTGCCCACCAATGATGCCTAACAGTGCCCACCAATGCAGCCTACCAGTGCCCACCAATGCATCCTACCTGTGCCCACCAATGCAGCCTATCAGTGCCCACCAATGCAGCCTACCTGTGCCCACCATTTCAGCCTATCAGTGCCCACCAATGCAGCCTACCAGTGCCCACCAATGCTGCCTAACAGTGCCCACCAATGCAGCCTACCAGTGCCCACCAATGCAGCCTATCTGTGCCCACCCATGCAGCCTACCTGTGTCCACCAATGCAGCCTACCTATGCCCACCAATGCAGCCTAACAAAAAACAAGGGTAGAAGGCAAAAAGAATTCTTCAATAAGGAACCAGCATGTTTAGCAAAAATATAAATGTTTAATATAGAAAAAATGATACCACATATACACCAGATAGTGTCAACAAAATTAGACAATAAGTGAACCAATAACCACCACTACCAATTAAAATAGACAACGTTGTCTAAAAAACAAAGAACAACGTACAGATGGCCACCACAACACATACAGACACATCTAATTGGCCAGCTGGACTTGAAAAGTCTCATGTATAGTATATCTAGCTGAAAAATGAAAAGCCAATGGGTGACGGTATACAGCCTTGAATGAAGGGGAGTCCGCAATATACACTGCCGATGGCAAGCCTGGGTTTGACTACAAGTGGATGTACAAACTATGAAGGTTACTGGTAGTAGCACTGACAAGTGGATATCAGCCGCAGCAGTGCCCACCAATGCAGCTTACCTGTGCCCACCAGTGCAGCCTATCATCAGTGCCCACCAATGCAGCCTACCTGTGCCCACCAATGCAGCCTATCATCAGTGCCCACCAATGCAGCCTACCTGTGCCCACCAATGCAGCCTATCAGTGCCCACCAATGCAGCTTACCTGTGCCCACCAATGCAGCCTATCATCAGTGCCCACCAATGCAGCCTACCCATGCCCACCAATGCAGCCTACCTGTACCCACTAATGCAGCCTATCATCAGTGCCCACCAATGCAGCCTATCATCAGTGCCCACCAATGCATCCTATCATCAGTGCCCACCAATGCAGCCTACCTGTGCCCACAAGGATCACACACAGCGGCGATCTCCTGCAGTGTCATGGAGCTTTGCTCTGAATTGCCCGGGACTCCTGCTGTATTAAAGTCCCGTCTAATAGACTGGCCGATCCTATGATAGATGTCAAACTGATCCAATGCCAGGAAATTGGATCAGTGTGACATCTATCATAGGAGATGCCGGTCTAGGAGGCAGGACTTTAATACAGCGCCGCTGAACAATTCAGAGCAAAGCTCCATGACACTGCAGGAGATCGCCGCTGGGAAAGAGAGGAGGAGAGAGGGAGGGAGAAGAGGACTCTGAGGCAAGTTTTGGGCACACGGGATTGGCCCCGCTGCAGCCGCAGCTCAAAGTGGCCCCAGGACAGGCGGCCTACCTGGAATCTGCCTGGTATCCCGGTAGGCCAGTCGGGCCTTGCTCACAGTCCTACACGAAAGCGGCTGCTAACGGAAATTACATTCTTATTGTGGAAAAAGTGCAGGAACGTCTTTCCTATGCCTTCCAGCAGGACTCGTGCCCTGTTTGGATTTCCAATGGAGACCCACTCCCATGGTAGTCTATTCATTACTTCTTACTCCGCTGATGGGGACACAGATGTAAGGAGGGACTCTGCTGATGGGGACACAGATGTAAGGAGGGACTCCGCTGGGGGCACCTGATGTAAGGAGGGACTCAGCTGGGGGCACCTGATGTAAGGAGGGACTCTGCTGGGGGCACCTGATGTAAGGAGGGCCTCTGCTGGGGGCACCTGATGTAAGGAGGGCCTCTGCTGGGGGCACCTGATGTAAGGAGGGAATCTGCTGGGGGCACCTGATGTAAGGAGGGACTCTGCTGTGGACACCTGATGTAAGGAGGGACTCTGCTGGGGAGACCTGATGTAAGGACGGACTCCGCTGGGGGCACCTGATGTAAGGAGGGACTCCGCTGGGGGGCACCTGATGTAAGGAGGGAGGCCGCTAGGGGCACCTGATGTAAGGAGGGACATCTGGTGGCAGGCGATGTGGCAGTGGCAGATGACATGCTCAGGGCTCCCACTGATTCTGCATTATGGTGAGTTGAATTATTTCATTTTATATTACAATGTCATAATAGAAATAATGCACTTCAATCATCCTGACACCATAACAACCATGGTGCTGAGATGATTGAAGTGCTAACACCAGGTGTTTGGAGTATCTTTATCTGCTGATTGTTAAACTTTCTAGAATACACATATTTCTATTGCTGTGTAGGATCTGGCCTGCTGTCCCTCCTTCTCTCCCTCCCTCTCCCTCTATCCTTCGGTCATCTCAGACGCTAACCACACCACTTTAGAGCCACACCCACTATTTTGCTGAAACCATGGCCATTTTCACCAAGTAGGAGGGGTCAAAACGGAAGGGCGGGGTCTGGCCCCCCCATCCTGAAACTTCACCAGCCGCCAGTGTATATATATATATATATATATATATATATATATATATATATATATATATATATATGTAGCGCCAGCATATTTGCCTGCTAATGTAATGCAATGTTAATTTATGAGTAGTATTATAATTTAGTATTTGGCACCATCTATTGGGCAAAATGTGGAATGGACTTCATTTTATTTTTCTGTGAGAAATGTTACAGGAAGTGACTGTTGTTTACATTTTAAAATGACCTACCCATGAACACTTGGCACTGAAATGCATCCTGGGTACTGGGCAGACTATAAAAAGGCCCAGAGCGGCCATCTTAGGTCTCTTCTGGATGCGTGGCCTGCCTGTGAGGACCTGTGCAGAGGTGTTCCACAGAGCGCGGCCTACACCTACTGCGGAGCAGCACAACCAGCGACTTCGCTTTGTACCAGTGGGCTGGAGAGATGGTGTAGCAGCACTGGGAAGGATCCAGAGATGCACGTCGGAGCCATCGGAAGGTCCCGGTACATCTGGTTGAGCGGAGCTGTGTAACAGTGCTGGATGGGAAGGAGCAAGACTGAGTGCCCTGGAGCGGAGCTGTTCTACTACACAAACCTGGTTGGGTGAGAGGGCTGCTGCCCAAAGTTTTCCTAACGCACTTTTACACACCTGAACCTGTAACACAGTGTGCTGGGACCTGTAGTTCCACACAAGGGATCTTAAGGAACTAAAGACTGAGTTCAAATAGACCTCAAGCCTACCCCTTTCTATACTACTAGCACTGTGTTACATAAAGTTAATTGCATCAGAGACAGTTGCAGGTTACTACACTACAAGGATAATTTTCCTTGTCAAAAGAAGTTTATTGAGTATACAATATTATAAAAATACATAAAGTAAGTTTACAAGGATCTATAAAGTAAGATAAAATGAAAAAACAATCAGCGCAAACCAAATATGAAAGAACAATATGCAGGCTGAACACTAGGAGGATAACACCAACCTCAGTGACATACAATAGATAAAATAAGTGCAGCGCAAAAGAATATTAATAATCATGGAGTATTGAATAATCTAATAAATCCTAAGAAATAACAAAAGTCCTTAAATATGAAATGGTGAAAGTAGCAGATAACTCTCTTCTGGGGAAACTGGTAACAAACTTAAATCCGTGCGGTAAATATGGAAAGAGATTGCGCTTACCAGATCCAATTGACCCCTTGATTATAGGGGGTCCGAAACAGCATAAATGGGTCCGTGGCAGACTGCTGGGCTGGCTGTGATCTGCAGAAATCTCCTCAGATCAGGAGTATAAAACCATAATACCGCTGGATATTTTCTTTTCTTTCTCAATTTGGCAATATCCAGATCCAATTGACCCCTTGATTATAGGGGGTCCGAAACAGCATAAATGGGTCCGTGGCAGACTGCTGGGCTGGCTGTGATCTGCAGACGTCTTCCGTCTTCCTCACGCAGACAGGAGGCACGGAGGGTGACAGCGAGAGCGGAAGCTTCAGGCAACAGCCTGCTAACAAAAACGGCATACCCCTGCTTTAATCCCTGAAGAAGGAGTTTTTTTTCGAAACGCGTTGAGATTTGTCCTAATAAATTCAAGCCAAGACAGGATATTGCCAAATTGAGAAAGAAAAGAAAATATCCAGCGGTATTATGGTTTTATACTCCTGATCTGAGGAGATTTCTGCAGATCACAGCCAGCCCAGCAGTCTGCCACGGACCCATTTATGCTGTTTCGGACCCCCTATAATCAAGGGGTCAATTGGATCTGGATATTGCCAAATTGAGAAAGAAAAGAAAATATCCAGCGGTATTATGGTTTTATACTCCTGATCTGAGGAGATTTCTGCAGATCACAGCCAGCCCAGCAGTCTGCCACGGACCCATTTATGCTGTTTCGGACCCCCTATAATCAAGGGGTCAATTGGATCTGGTAAGCGCAATCTCTTTCCATATTTACCGCACGGATTTAAGTTTGTTACCAGTTTCCCCAGAAGAGAGTTATCTGCTACTTTCACCATTTCATATTTAAGGACTTTTGTTATTTCTTAGGATTTATTAGATTATTCAATACTCCATGATTATTAATATTCTTTTGCGCTGCACTTATTTTATCTATTGTATGATCTATAAAGTAAGCTCATTGTTTTACAGTAGGGTTTATATAGGTAAATATCATGAAATTTCAAATATTAAACATTGGGTTCATGTAAACCTAAATTAAAGATATATATCATTTCCTTAGTTACTTTTGTAGGTATTTAAATGATTTATACCTACTATACATATTGTTTACAGGTAGAGTGTATATAGGTCAAATAAATTCTGATAATGAGCTTTAATCGTAAGGTGGAGAAAAGGAAAGAGAAAGAAGAAAAAGGGTAGAAAGGCAGAGGTATGGTCCACAAGGTTGTCCCGCTCGTCAGTTTATTATTCTTTTTAGTTCTCTTTGAAGCCTTAGAATGGGTGTCTCTGTAAGTCATTTAATCTGTTACCATGGCAACAGGACAGAGTCATTGAAGTTTGACAGGAACTGTTGTTTTATCCAAGGATGCCAAAGTTTTTCAAATTTTGTAATTTGATTTTGATCGATGGCTACCATCTTAGCATGGGACATTGTATTATTCATTCTGTGAATTGTTTCTGCTAGTACCAATGTAGGAGATTTCCATGCCTTGGCCACTGTTTGTTTTGCAGCCGTTGTTAGTTGGATCATAAGTTTGAATTGAGAGAGTGTTAACCATTCCGGTTTTAGATTAAGTAAAGTTATATAAGGATCTGGTTGTATTATTTTTTTAAATATTTTAGATGCAATCACGAAGACTTCCTTCCAGAAGGTTTGGATTACTGGGCACGTCCACCATATGTGTAAATGTGTGAATATTTCTGGGCATCCTCGAAAACAAAGAGCTGAGGTATTAGGTGAATATTTTGCCACTCTAGCGGGTACAAGGTACCAGCGAGTTAGGACTTATAATTTGTCTCCAGTGCTAAGATGTTGGGTGAAGATGACTTAGATGTGAGCCATATGTTAGACCAGTCCGTGTCTTCTAAAGTTCATCCCAGGTCCTCCTCCCACCTCTGAACGTAAGAGGGTCTATTAAGATTTGCTACTCCATATAATTGATTATAAAGTGATGAAATTGTACCTTTAGCAAATGGATCTTTTGTACAGATTGATTCAAAAATGGATAATTGGGATAATGGTGTATCCCCCTTTAGGAATGGTGTATAGAAATTTTTGATTTGGAGATATCTAAATATCTCAGAGTTTGGTAGATCATATTTTTCTCTAAGCGATGGGAATGAAAGGAATGATTTAGATGCTATGAAGTCATTTAGTGTCTGAATGCCTGATGTTGTCCAAGCTTTAAAAGAATTTGGGTAGATCCATGCCAGATAAAAGGCCGGATTTCTGATAAAAGAAAGGAGAGGATTGTGTGGAGATTGTAACTGATATTTGGTTTTTAGTTTATCCCAGAGAGATAAGAAGTGTTTAGTTATGGGATTATGAATTTTAAAGCGGTCTTTAGGATCAAGCCATAATAAGTTTGATATTAATAGAGACTCATTTTCTGAAGCCTCTATAAATACCCATAATGGGATTTCCTGTTTTGCATGGTATTTGGACAGACTGGCCAAATGTGCTGCTCTGTAGTAGTTAGTAAAATTAGGGTATCCCAGGCCTCCTTTATTTTTGGGAAGATGTAGTGTGTGTATAGGTATACGTGGTTTAGAAGAGCCCCATATAAATGAAGTTGCTCTTTTTTGTACTATTCTCAAAAAATAGGAAGGAATTGGAATAGGGAGGACTCTGAATAGATAAAGCAATTTGGGTAGAATAGTCATTTTGATTGCATTAATCTTCCCTATCCAGGATAAAGGAAGTTGCGACCATTGTTTTATTAGATTTGTGATCTGTCTTAATACAGGAGGATAATTGGTTGAGAATAAGTCAGAATGAGATGCTGTTAAATGAATTCCAAGATATGGGATTGATTTTTCTGCCCATGTGAATGGGAGTGCAGCCCTAGCCGGGATCAACTCCATGTTTGTGAGTGAAATATTAAGCACTAGGCATTTCTTGGGATTAATCATAAGGCCGGATAGGGCTGCAAATCCATCAAGAGCTGGTATTAAGTTAGGACCAGAGACCTGTGGTGATGATAGAAAAAGTAATAGATCGTCTGCAAATATACATAATTTGTGTGTGATACCTCCTACTTCAATGCCAGTTATAGTTTGGTTTGTTCTGATGTATTGGGCCATGGGTTCGAGTATAAGGGCAAATAATAAGGGAGATAATGGGCAACCCTGTCGGGTACCTCTTTCGATATTAAAGGCATCAGATTTGTATCCAGCATATTTTATGTAGGCTTTGGGTTTATTATATAATGCTTTGATCCATGTTAAAAAGTGGGGCCCAAAACCCCATTTTTGTAATGAATATTGCATATATTGCCAGGATACTGTGTCAAATGCCCTCTTAATATCGAGAGATAGAAAACATAAAGGGATTTTCCGTTTTTTAGTAATATGTGCCAATAACACTGCCCTGCGTATATTATCGCCTGCCTGTCTATTTGGCATGAAGCCTACTTGATCTCTATGTATTAATTTTCCTATAATGCTATTGAGGCGTTTTGCTATTATTTTTGCTAATAATTTAATATCAAGGTCTAACAGAGAGATAGGCCGATAATTCACACAGGAAGTATCATCAGAAAGGGGTTTTGGGATCATACAAACAATTGCCATTAGTGTTTCTTGCCGAAAAGAATGTCCATCTAGAAGTTTGTTAAAAGTTTCAGTGAGAATGGGAGAGAGTGTTTCTGAGAATATTTTATAGTATAAAGCCGAGTAGCCGTCTGGGCCTGGTCTTTTGTTAAGTTTTAGGTCTTTTATGGCGTTAGCAACTTCATCTATAGTTATAGGCTCATCCAAACTGCTTTTTTGATTCTGAGATAACTCAGGTAAGGTTATTTTTGAGAAGAAGGATTCAGCCTCTGTAGAATTAAATTCATTGTTTGTCTTGTATAAAGTTGCGAGATGTGAGTGAAATTTATGGACTATTTTAACTGGATTACAAGTATAAACATTTTTTGATAATTTCAAACGTATTGGTTTGAAAGATTTGTTAGTTGAATTTAATTCCCTAGCCAAATATGTACCTGGTTTGTTTGTATTCATGTAGAAATTGTGTTTGGAGCGTTTGAGGGATTTATCAACTGACCAATCTAGATTTTTCCAGATGAGATTTTGTACTCTGAGATGGATTATCTTGGAATGATATGTAGGCTGCATTAAAATTGAGTTCTAGTTTTTTTGCTAGATTTTTGCGTTCCCGTTTAAATAGTGCCATTTGTCTTTGTATTGTACCACGCAAGACAGGCTTATGAGCTTCCCACAGTGTTATTGGGGAGATGTCTGTTGTATTATTAATTGATATGTATTCCTTTAAAGCTTGTTCAATGGCCATCTGATGTAGTGGGTGTTTGAGCATTATGTCCGGTAAGTACCACGTTGGGTCATGCGCTTTTGGTATGGCTGAGGCTATAGTAGTGTATACTGCATTATGGTCAGACCACGGAATCGGAATTATATCTGATGCAATAATTTCTGGTATCATTCCTATTGTTAGAAAAATATGATCTATTCTGGTGAAGGTTTGATGAGGGTGCGAGAAATAAGTGAATTTCTTTTTCATTTGGTTACTTTCTCTCCATGAATCTACCAGATTGTATTTGGAAAGAAGTTGAGAAAAAGGTAATCTAGAGGTTATTTTGGATGGTGTAAAAGGTGATTTATCTAGAAATGGGAGGAGGACCTGGTTCGAATCCCCACACATTATCACTGTTCCTATTTTGTGTGTATTAATCACTTGTAATATATGTGAGAGGAATGGTGTAGGTTGTTTGTTAGGAGCGTAGTAGGAAATCACCGTGATTGCTGTATCCATTATATAACCCATGAGTATCAGGTATCTACCTTCTGGGTCTTTAATTTCTGATGATAAGGTGAATGGTGTGGATCGGTGAAATGCAATTAGAGTTCCCCTTTGCTTGGTACAGGCAGAAGCCGTGTAAATTTGTTGATAAAAAGGAGAAATATATTTTGGAGTAGAATCTTTGGTGAAGTGTGTTTCTTGGAGGCATACTATGTGAGCCTTCTTGTTATGGAAAGTACGGAAGGCTTTGGTCCTTTTTTGAGGGACATTTATTCCCTGAACATTCAGGGAGAGTATATTCAGTGGTGCCATGGCAACAGATCAAATAGTTTTGACTTACTTTTTGTTATGCAGAGCTGACTGCGCAGATCAACCTGTGTGGACTGAAGAGATGAAAAGATAGAAAAAAAAACAGTGAATTCTGGAGTAAAGAGTAAAAAACATATGAGATTAGATGATACATTCTATAAATTATTTTTTGCAAGTAATCACTATTTACCCGTGAAAGAGAATAAATATCTCTCTCAGGGGAATAAGTGCCTTCGTCACACTCCCACATAATATGGTTGGGAGAATGAGGAGGGCTAATGGGGGTACACGGATCTTCCACTTACAGGAGAGAAGTGCTATGTCAAAAGACATCAAAATGATGTTTCATTAATTGGAGTGCAGAATATAGTTTTTGTTGAAATTATTTATTCCAGGGTGGTTGTATATGGTTAGTTTTGCCCTAGGCTAAATAATTCAGTTAGAAAGGTACTGTTAATAACATTGGTATTGATGAAGATAGTTTGAATTATTTTGGGATTTTAACCCTTTTAGAGTAAACAATTACATATTTTATTCATATGCAACTGTTTAGAAATGTTAACTCATAAAATTGAGGTTGTATTGCTTCAGATTAGAATAAACAAAAACATAATTCTAGGAACTAGTTAGGTAATAATATATTTGTTTTAAGAAAAGAAAAAAAAGCTTCCATTACTTCTGCATTATTGAACATAGTTGTCCTAAAAAGTAATAAATCTATTGTTATTACCTGATAATATATAACTGAACAAGAATTTCCTTATTTCACTTATATATTCTAAGGCTATATGAATCAGAAGTAATAACAAATATAACTGGAATGTAACATGATCCCACACAGTGTGTGACTAGCAGAATGCAGTTACATTCAGTTATAAATATAGGTTTTTTTATAGAGAACCATCTCTTAGTATAATAAATGAAGAGATATCAGGAATTAGGATGTCAGTCCATTGAATCTTCTTGGTCCATGGATGATGTGGCATAATGGCCTCTTTTGTGAGAATGATGATTCCCATTTTGTTCTGAAATTTTCTGGGTGCTGCCTGAAGGTGAAGATGATGCCATTCTTCTGCGTGTGGGAGTGTTGCTGCTTGTGGGTTCTGTCAGATTTAATTTTAAAAGGGTTTGTTGTAGTTCATTTGCTGATCTGCTTCTGTAAATTGTACCTTGGTAGTTAAATCTGACTGAAAAGGGGAAGCCCCATTGATACATAATGTTGTGGCGTTGCAGTTCCATTAGTTGGGGTTTCATGGATCGTCTTTTAGTAATAGTAAGTTGGGATAGGTCAGCAAAAATTTGATAATTGTGTCCTTGAAAATTAAGTTCCTTTTTTTCTCTTGCAGCAATTAGTATTTGTTCTTTCGTTCTGTAATAATGAAATTTTGTGATTATATCACGTGGGGGTCCATCTTTCTTTTTGGCTGTGAGGGCTCTGTGTACTCTGTCCAGTTCTAAACGTTCAATAGGGATATCTGGCTTTAGTTCTTGTAATAGAGCAGTAATAGTAGATTGCAGGTCTGTCACAGTTTCAGGTATTCCCCTTATGCGCAAGTTTGAACGTCTGGCTCTATTTTCGTAATCTTCGAGCTTAGTTTGAAGTATTAAATTCTCTTTTTTTAATTGTTCCAATTCTGTTATATTTTCTTGGGTTGTAATTTCAATTTCATCCATTTTTATTTCTAAGGCTGCGGTGCGGTTTCCCAGCTCTCTTATTTCTTTGGTTAGGCTTTTTGTTATTTGGTCTGAGGTTTGTTTTAAAGCCTTATGAAGAATCTTTTCAAATTGTAATAATATTACTGGGAATGCTGAGGAGGCTTGTGGAGAAGTTTGTGAGAGGATTTGTTCTGTATCTGACTCAAATGGAGAGTCTTGCTGTGACATTTTCTGTCTGTGAGAGCGCCCTGATGCTGTATCTTGTGAGGTGACTGGAGCTGCTTCAGCTGCAGTGAGTGCCTGTGAGCTCTTTGTGAGGTGATTTTTATTTCTGCCACGGTTTCCTCCCAGTACCATATTTCCTGCCCAAACTTTCACAGTTTGTTCCCTGGGGCAAAAAGGTTCAAATGGATACCTTTTGAGCCTGCAGGCTCTGCTTTGTCCTTCTCTTCTCTCCTCAGCAATGTGGAGCTCTAACAATGCATGTCTGCTCTGCTAGGCTCCGCCTCCTGCCCCCCACAAGGATAATTTTCAACATCCACTTTACCTAACCCTGGTTTATTTAACCGTTGCATTACAATTTATAATTCATAAATAGCTAGCAGAAGACAGAAGAAGGAAAACACTTCATCTCTCATTGCAAGGCCTTGCACTCTCCGGTTTATCAGAGGGACTGCATTATAAAGCAGGGGGAGCTCCCTGGGGATTGCATTTGTGCTTTATTTACTAACACTGTCTTCTTGTGTTACAAGGGCGCACTGGAAGTGGGAAGGTGCCCAAAATTAAGGTATTTCCCATTCTGGCATTAGTCCCACTTGGAGACGTACTTTCAGAGACCAGTTGATATAACTTTATATGTACAAATTGTTGTGAATACTTGTTGGACTGTTGCACTACGTTTGTGTGACAGTGCAAATATTGTAATACTACTTTTATACCAATTCCAGTAAAATTAAGTTTCTGGTTGAGTATAACTTGTGTGGAGTGTTGTTCCTTTTCCAGCAGGAGGAACATCGGATACCCAGGCAATAACAAAGGTATTGTCACGGGGTCTGGATCAAATCTGTCCCCGGCTTCTCCTTGGATAACATCCTTGAGGTCTATTGGCTGATATCCAGTTGGCGGCCCTTCCTGATGTTTCTTCACCCCACCAGAGAAGTCAAGAAGGGAGACAGAGGTTCCACCGTTCCGGATATCGTTTTCCAGCCTAGGTTTGGCTCCATGCACCATTGACTCCATGTCATATGACAGTGGAGTCCACGTCATCTGGTAAGAGTACCCATCTTATCTTACTTCCTGATGTTTTCATTCTGATGCCCCATATCGAGATGTTGGTTTACAGCTACGGAAGTTCTGTACCCCGTTGTTGACTCAGTCACAGATCCACACCGTGCACCATTGACTTTATTTTCTAGTTTCACATCATTTTTTGGTCCATACCAGTTCCTCTTAATAATTTGAGTTTGGAATTATCCATTTACCATATGTGGACACTTTATACTGTGTTTGTTCATTTCATTTCACTTATGGTTTTTGCACATATGCTTTACTGTTCAGTACAGCATCTCTTACTTAATTGTTTCACTACACCCTAACTTCCTATTACTTCTTAGCGCTGCATTTTTTTCCCATTTACCAGTTATTGTTTGTCACAATGTATGCAGCTGCTGGCTCACATATATTTTATTTTTGCTATTAGAGCGCAGTGTTTTCTTATTCTCTTATATATATATCAAATAAAGAGATCAGTGGGAATTGAGAACCAAGAATTATAAGCCTTTGGTCAGTTCTAACCAAACCTAAAATACTGATTTTGGAAGGCCCAATCCTTTAATAATCATTGACAAGGCAGTTTATAACAACCGCATTGAACCTTGTAGGTAGACAAGATGATTATAACTCTCTACGCAGTACAGGGTACTAAGAAGTAAATTTTGTTTCTATAGTTGTTCTTGATCTTTATTCAGTAAGCAGGCCTTGACTATATTTCTTTCAGATTCTGATTTGTTATCTTCTTTCTTAGCTCACATCACTGCTCTGCACCAAATAATTCACAGTTGTGCTGCGTCGGGAGACTGATCACGGCTGGCAAACAGAATATTCTCACCAAATATTTATTCATTGGTTTTGATGAAAATAGCATGAGCCTCTGTGCCTAAATGATATTGGAGTGCAGACAGTACACACATGACCCCTGCCTACTCCTTAATGATCACTGACAGCCATCAGTAGCTCTGTGGGTAGGAGTAAATGGAGACTCATAAACAATCAATACCTCAAGCTCTATTTAGCATCTTCAATATAGTCCTACTAAATGCTTATCGCCATAGAGAGTGGAACGGATATCCTGTCTACTCATAAAGATGTTTATTTTAATAGTCAGTTGACATTGTTTAATTTAGCAGCTTACTGAAAGAAAGGTACTGGGAGGTCTGTCAAAGTTAGCGAAATTCAGGTATGTCATTTCCTGTTTCATGTGTACTCAGATTATCATAGAACAGGTGATTTATTATTTGCTGTTATTAAGTACTTTGATTTACAATTATAGTGCAGACTGTTTTTGTGTACTACATCATAGCACAGAGCGGACAAATCCTGTAAGCTAGGTTCCTTGGCAGGCAGGACTACCTGCCAGGGGCGCACCTAGGGCATTTGGCACCCTGGGCGGATCCTATATCTGCCCCCCCCCAACAAAATCGCAGCCTGCGAAGCTTGTCACTCAAAAAGAAGCAGGAGCTCCTTTTGAGCGACAGTGATGTGTTGTGATTTGCCACAACTGCAGCGTTATTTATTGCAGCGCAATTGGGGTGCCATTAAGAAGGTTAGGGTAGTAAAGTGGCAGGTTAGGGCTGTATAGGGTATTATAGTGGCAGATCTGGGTAGTATAAGGTATTATGGTGGCAGGTTAGGGCTGTATAGGGTATTATGGTGGCAGGCTAGGGCTGTATAGGGTATTATGGTGGCAGGCTAGGGTAGTATAGGGTATTATGGTGGCAGGCTAGGGCTGTATAGGGTATAATGGTGGCAGGCTAGGGTAGTATAGGGTATTATAGTGGCAGGTTAGGGCTGTATAGGATATTATGTTGGCAGGTTAGGGTAGTATAGGGTATTATGGTGGCAGGTTAGGGCTGTATAGGGTATTATGGTGGCAGGTTAGGGCTGTATAGGGTATTATGGTGGCAGGCTAGGGTAGTATAGGGTATTATGATGGCGGGCTAGGGCTGTATAGGGTATTAGGGTGGCAGGCTAGGGTAGTATAGGGTGTTGTGGTGGCAGGTTAGGGCTGTATAGGGTATTATGGTGGCAGGCTAGGGCTGTATAGGGTATTATGGTGGCAGGCTAGGGTAGTATAGGGTATTATAGTGGTAGGTTAGGGCTGTATAGGGTATTATGTTGGCAGGTTAGGCTAGTATAGGGTATTATGGTGGCAGGTTAGGACTGTATAGGGTATTATGGTGGCAGGTTAGGGCTGTATAGGGTATTATGGTGGCAGGTTAGGGCTGTATAGGGCATTATGGTGGCAGGTTGGGGCTGTATAGGGTATTATAGTGGCATGTTAGGGCTGTATAGGGTATTATGGTGGCAGGTTAGGGCTGTATAAGGCATTATGGTGGCAGTTTGGGGCTGTATAGGGTAATATAGTGGCAGGTTAGGGCTGTATAGGGTATTATAGTGGCAGGTTAGGGCAGGGCCGGTCCTAGACGGGGTGCACGGGGTGCAGTGCACCCAGGCGCCGGAGAGGTGGGGGCGCTGAAGCGCCGGAGTGCTCCCTTCCCTCCTCCTCCTCCTCTTGATTGCGTCCGGCGGCGGCGCTCTCCGCCGGTGTTAAAAGAAGAAAGGCGCCGCCGCCGCTGTGTGTGCTGCTCAAGCCCCTCCCTCCTGAGCGGCTGGTCTCTGCGTGGAGAGAGACCAGCCGCGCAGGGGGGAGGGAGCGGAGGAGCGGTATGTACCCGACACATTCTGCTCTGCGTCTCCCACTCCTGCCTATTTTAAACTCCTCTGCTCTTCACCCGGGCGGCGCGGCTGGCTGCACACTGTTCTCTCCTCTTCAGCTGCCGCCCGGGTGTATATATGTACCCTAATGGAGGGGGGGGCTGTACTAATGGAGGGGACGCTGTACTAATGGAGGGGGGGCTGTACTAATGGAGGGGCTGTACTAATGAAGGGGGGGCTGTACTAATGGAGGGGGGGCTGTACTAATGAAGGGGGGGCTGTACTAATGGAGGGGGGCTACACTAATGGAGGTGGGGCTGTACTAATGGAGGGGGCGCTGTACTAATGGAGGGGGGCTGTACTAGTGCAGGGGGGGCTGTAATAATGGAGGGGGGCTGTACTAATGGAGGGGGGCTGTACTAATGGAGGTGGGGTCTGTATTAATGGAGATGGGGTCTGTACTAATGGAGAGGGGGTCTGTACTAATGGTGGGGTCTGTACTAATGGAGAGGGGGTCTGTACTAATGGGGTCTGTACTAATGGAGGGGGGTCTGTACTAATGGTGGGGTCTGTACTAATATGGGGGTCTCTACTAATGGAGGGGGGTCTGTCCTGGGGGGTCTGTACTAATGGAGAGGGGGTCTGTCCTGGGGGGTCTGTACTAATGGAGGGGGTCTGTCCTGGGGGGTCTGTACTAATGGAGGGGGGTCTGTACTAATGGAGAGGGGGTCTGTACTAATGGAGAGGGGGTCTGTACTAATAGAGAGGGGGTCTGTCCTGGGGGGTCTGTAATAATGGAGAGGGGGTCTGTACTAATGGGGTCTGTACTAATGGAGGGGGGTCTGTACTAATGGAGGGGGGTCTGTACTAATGGAGGGGGGGTCTGTACTAATGGGGTCTGTACTAATGGAGGGAGGTCTGTACTAATGGGGTCTGTACTAATGGAGGGTGGTCTTTACTAATATGGGGGTCTCTACTAATGGAGGGGGGTCTGTACTAATGGGGGGGTCTGTACTAATGGGGGGGTCTGTACTAATGAGGGGGTCTGTACTAATGGAGGTGGGGTCTGTACTAATGGAGGGGGGGTCTGTACTAATGGGGTCTGTACTAATGGAGGGGGGATCTGTACTAATGGTGGGGTCTGTACTAATATGGGGGTCTGTACTAATGGAGGGGGTTCTGTACTAATGGAGGGGGGTCTGTCCTGGGGGGTCTGTACTAATGGAAAAGAAAAAAGGAGCAGAGAAGAGGATTGTGGGACATATAGTCCCGAGGACTGGCAGCCCCACTGTAACACGGAAACTGCAGCCCACACAACATGCTCAGCTGAATGGGAAAGAGAGAGAGAGAGAGACAGGAGCCTGGGAAAGTTTTCAGGGAAGTACACCCAGGACTCCAGAGGGAGAGGACAGTGCTGAGAGAACACCATCAGAGAGAGAACCCCGCTGCCCTGCGCCACCAGAGGGAAAGCCACACAGCCTAGCGCCATCGCTGGCATTGAAAGGAATGGAGTCATTGCATGAATACAGCGGAGTCACCATGGGCAATTCAGAGTGAGCTGACTCCTGATCAGAGGAACCGTTGCTGTATCGCTGGGTCAGGTGAGAGGGCCGATCGGCCAATATGTACTATGTCTGCAGTCTCTGACCATCTCCTGTATTATGTCTGCAGTCTCTGATCATCTCCTGTATTATGTCTGCAATCTCTGATCATCTCCTGTACTATGTCTGCAGTCTCTGATCATCTCTTGTATCATGTCTGCAGTCTCTGACCATCTCTTGTATCATGTCTGCAGTCTCTGATCATCTCCTGTATCATGTCTGCAGTCTCTGATCATCTCCTGTACTATGTCTGCAGTCTCTGATCATCTCCTGTATTATGTCTGCAATCTCTGATCATCTCCTGTACAATATCTGCAGTCTCTGATCATCTCCTGTATCATGTCTGCAGTCTCTGATCATCTCCTGTATCATGTCTGCAGTCTCTGACCATCTCCTGTATCATGTCTGCAGTCTCTGACCATCTCCTGTACTATGTCTGCAGTCTCTGATCATCTCTTGTATCATGTCTGCAGTCTCTGACCATCTCTTGTATCATGTCTGCAGTCTCTGATCATCTCCTGTATCATGTCTGCAGTCTCTGATCATCTCCTGTATCATGTCTGCAGTCTCTGACCATCTCCTGTATTATGTCTGCAATCTCTGATCATCTCCTGTACTATGTCTGCAGTCTCTGATCATCTCCTGTACTATGTCTGCAGTCTCTGATCATCTCCTGTACTATGTCTGCAGTCTCTGATCATCTCCTGTACTATGTCTGCAGTCTCTGATCATCTCCTGTATTATGTCTGCAATCTCTGATCATCTCTTGTACAATATCTGCAGTCTCTGATCATCTCCTGTATCATGTATGCAGTCTCTGACCATCTCCTGTATCATGTCTGCAGTCTCTGACCATCTCCTGTACTATGTCTGCAGTCTCTGATCATCTCCTGTATCATGTCTGCAGTCTCTGATCATCTCCTGTATCATGTCTGGAGTCTCTGACTATCTCTTGTATCATGTCTGCAGTCTCTGATCATCTCCTGTATCATGTCTGCAGTCTCTGACCATCTCCTGTACTATGTCTGCAGTCTCTGATCATCTCCTGTACTATGTCTGCAGTCTCTGATCATCTCCTGTATCATGTCTGCAGTCTCTGACCATCTCTTGTATCATGTCTGCAGTCTCTGATCATCTCCTGTATCATGTCTGCAGTCTCTGATCATCTCCTGTATCATGTCTGCAGTCTCTGATCATCTCCTGTATCATGTCTGCAGTCTCTGACCATCTCCTGTACTATGTCTGCAGTCTCTGATCATCTCCTGTATCATGTCTGCAGTCTCTGATCATCTCCTGTATCATGTCTGCAGTCTCTGACCATCTCCTGTACTATGTCTGCAATCTCTGATCATCTCCTGTACTATGTCTGCAGTCTCTGATCATCTCCTGTATTATGTCTGCAATCTCTGATCATCTCCTGTACTATGTCTGTAGTCTCTGATCATCTCCTGTACTATGTCTGCAGTCTCTGATCATCTCCTGTATTATGTCTGCAATCTCTGATCATCTCATGTACAATATCTGCAGTCTCTGATCATCTCCTGTATCATGTATGCAGTCTCTGACCATCTCCTGTATCATGTCTGCAGTCTCTGACCATCTCCTGTACTATGTCTGCAGTCTCTGATCATCTCCTGTATCATGTCTGCAGTCTCTGATCATCTCCTGTATCATGTCTGGAGTCTCTGACTATCTCTTGTATCATGTCTGCAGTCTCTGATCATCTCCTGTATCATGTCTGCAGTCTCTGACCATCTCCTGTACTATGTCTGCAGTCTCTGATCATCTCCTGTACTATGTCTGCAGTCTCTGATCATCTCCTGTATCATGTCTGCAGTCTCTGACCATCTCTTGTATCATGTCTGCAGTCTCTGATCATCTCCTGTATCATATCTGCAGTCTCTGATCATCTCCTGTATCATGTCTGCAGTCTCTGATCATCTCCTGTATCATGTCTGCAGTCTCTGACCATCTCCTGTACTATGTCTGCAGTCTCTGATCATCTCCTGTATCATGTCTGCAGTCTCTGATCATCTCCTGTATCATGTCTGCAGTCTCTGACCATCTCCTGTACTATGTCTGCAATCTCTGATCATCTCCTGTACTATGTCTGCAGTCTCTGATCATCTCCTGTATTATGTCTGCAATCTCTGATCATCTCCTGTACTATGTCTGCAGTCTCTGATCATCTCCTGTACTATGTCTGCAGTCTCTGATCATCTCCTGTACTATGTCTGCAATCTCTGATCATCTCATGTACTATGTCTGCAGTCTCTGATCATCTCCTGTACAATATCTGCAGTCTCTGATCATCTCCTGTATCATGTCTGCAGTCTCTGACCATCTCCTGTATCATGTCTGCAGTCTCTGACCATCTCCTGTACTATGTCTGCAGTCTCTGACCATCTCTTGTATCATGTCTGCAGTCTCTGATCATCTCCTGTATCATGTCTGCAGTCTCTGACCATCTCTTGTATCATGTCTGCAGTCTCTGACCATCTCTTGTATCATGTCTGCAGTCTCTGATCATCTCCTGTACTATGTCTGCAGTCTCTGATCATCTCCTGTATCATGTCTGCAGTCTCTGACCATCTCTTGTATCATGTCTGCAGTCTCTGATCATCTCCTGTATCATGTCTGCAGTCTCTGACCATCTCTTGTATCATGTCTGCAGTCTCTGATCATCTCCTGTATCATGTCTGCAGTCTCTGATCATCTCCTGTATCATGTCTGCAGTCACTGACCATCTCCTGTACTATGTCTGCAGTCTCTGATCATCTCCTGTATCATGTCTGCAGTCTCTGACCATCTCTTGTATCATGTCTGCAGTCTCTGACCATCTCCTGTATCATGTCTGCAGTCTCTGACCATCTCCTGTACTATGTCTGCAGTCTCTGATCATCTCCTGTATCATGTCTGCAGTCTCTGACCATCTCTTGTATCATGTCTGCAGTCTCTGATCATCTCCTGTATCATGTCTGCAGTCTCTGACCATCTCTTGTATCATGTCTGCAGTCTCTGATCATCTCCTGTATCATGTCTGCGGTCTCTGACCATCTCCTGTATCATGTCTGCAGTCTCTGACCATCTCCTGTATTATGTCTGCAATCTCTGACCATCTCCTGTACTATGTCTGCAGTCTCTGATCATCTCCTGTACTATGTCTGCAGTCTCTGATCATCTCCTGTACAATATCTGCAGTCTCTGATCATCTCCTGTACTATGTCTGCAGTCTCTGACCATCTCCTGTACTATGTCTGCAGTCTCTGACCATCTCCTGTACCATGTCTGCAGTCTCTGACCATCTCCTGTACTATGTCTGCAGTCTCTGACCATCTCCTGTACTATGTCTGCAGTCTCTGACCATCTCCTGTACTATGTCTGCAGTCTCTGACCATCTCCTGTACTATGTCTGCAGTCTCTGATCATCTCCTGATCTATGTCTGCAGTCTCTGATCATCTCCTGTACTATGTCTGGGGGTTCTTTCTAACAGACTCTCTAACAGAAGCCCTCTTTGTGTGCATCAGAGAGACTCCCCTCCAGGTCTCATTAGTGTACGCTCTTCCTGTATTTTTTTTTTTATTGTTAAAAGATCATGGGAGGATCCTAGGGTAACAAAGAGTTCTTAGGAGAGCATCTCTGTGTTTGAGTCATTGCCACAGAAACATTTGTAAAGGGGAGGAGTTGGTAAGATGACCACGCCCATGTGGGGGCGCCAGAAATATTTCTGCACCCAGGCGCCGGCGACCCTAGGATCGGCCCTGCTGTATAGGGTATTATAGTGGCAGGTTAGGGCTGTATAGGGTATTATAGTGGCAGGTTCTGGCTGTATACAGTGACAATATGCTCAATCACTTACAGCATGCCTGGAGATTCAGATACTTGTGGCTCCTGTGTGCTCTCCTCTTTCTCCTTCTTCAGCTGCAGGATCAGCCAGTGAATGAGTCTTTGGGAGGAGTGGAGGAGGCCTGCCTGATTGGATGACTGGGGAGACAGGCAGCCGACCTCCCCCGCACCGCTGGGCCCCCTGCCGACCGGATGGACTTGTGATGTTTACAAGCTGGGAAAGGGCAGGGGCGTCTGCTCTTTAAGACGGCCCTGCTGCGATCTCCTCTCCGGATCATCCCACACTGCACACCCCTGGGCTGACCCCCCCCCCCATGTGCGACACCTGGCAAGCTTTTTTGCCACTACTCCAAATGAAAGAGCACAGGAGTACCTTTGGACTGCAGCATTGTCAGTCTGAGGAGAGGGGAGTGTTAGATGGGATAGCAGATATGGATACAATAAAAAACTCCAGATAACTGTAGTTACACCAGCAGTTACGCAAACAGTTTGTTTTTGAGATAAAGGTTTTACATAAATGATTACACGCTAATCATTGTAAGCACCCCTTTCAGTGGTAAATGGTTTGTCTCAACACTGTAACTGCTATAATTCCAAGAGCGATTGTTCTGTTGAAAAACAGACTTACTGGCTTGATCAGCAGGTGCAATCAAAGGAAAGAAAGCCTAAAAAAATGAAACTAAGGCAGCCATCACATCTAACAATTCATAGGCTGCAATGTAAGAAATGTTTGTTTTGTTTATTATTACTTTGAAGGATAAGTTCACCTTTCTACAAAAAATAATAAATGCACTTTTTTTGCATGTAAAAATGTAGCATTCGCGTTCGGAGCATGCCTGCTCCTTCATCAGGTGTCTGCGTCTGCACACATGCTCCAAGCGCGAGCGCTACAGTCACGCCCCCCGCTCTCCAGCATCTGACGTCATCCACCGACGTACCTGCTGACGCGCTGACTGCGGGAATCTCAAACCTCGAAGCTACGGACGCCACCGGAATCGGCCGGGGTCTGACTCCACCACAGCCCAGCGGGAAACCGGGAGAGACTTTATGATGTTCAGGAGAACTATTCCATGCCAGTTTTTACTACTCAAATGTGAGTGCAAATTTTAACATGTATTAAAGCCTTGTTTTATCCAATTTACTACCCTTAGAGCGGCTCTGCCTTTTTTCTGTTTTTCTCTCCTGTGTTTCTGTGTGGACCATCGCAAGCTTAATGCCTGTACCCATCAGAAAGCCTACCAATTGCTTTGGGTGAAGGAGTCCTTAATGGCCTTGGCCAAGCCTGTTATTTCTCCATGGTAGACCTGGCTAGTGGCTACTGGCAGGTCCCAGTAAGGGAACAACATTGAGGAAAAACTGCTTTTATAACCCCATTAGGACTGTACAAAGTCAATTGTAAGCCCTTTGGGCTGACTAGTACACCAAGTACCTTCCAGCAGCTGATATAGCTATGCCCTGGGGGACTACAACTTTGAAACAGTAACAATCTACCTAGATGATATTATCACTTTTACAAACTCTTTGAAGATCACATTCAGCATTTAGACCAGGTGTTCACACACCTTTATGAACCAAAGCTGAAGCTTAGTAAGTGCCTCTTGATAAGAAAGAAGATTCAATACTCATCATTGAGGCTGGAGTGTCTCCCCTGACCCTGCTAAAATTCAAGCAGTGCAAAATTGGGACTGGTGGGTTACTACAGACATTCTATCCCTAAATTTGACCATATTGCTGCACCCTTTACCCAGCTACTGAGCAGACAGCCTCCACAGCAAAAGGGGCAACTTTCTCCTGCCATCCAGGCTCAATGGGGTGAGCTACAGGAAAAAGCCTTCAACAACCTAAAATGGAACCTGATGTCAACCCTTCTCTTGGCTTATACAGACTATACTAAATCTTTCTAAGTCTATACAGATGAAAGTCTCCAGGGTTTGGGGACATATTAGTTTAAGAACAGGATGAGTACGAGTGAGTATTTGCATAAATAGAGCCCTTACCCCAGACTTTTACCACAAAACCTTAATAACTATAGCTCAAGTTTGAGGTACCGTATCACGGAAAATTAGCTGAATACCTCACAGGGGCTCAAATTGAGGGTTATACTGACAATAATCCCCTGACCTACTCGGAGACAGGTAAAGTAGGGGCATTGGAGAAGAGAAGGGTTGTTAGTTAGCTCATTTAAATTAAAAAATACACTACAAGTCTAGGCAACTCAATAGCAATGTCCTCTCTCAGTTTTCTGTTGAGCAGCCCCATGGAGATATTGATCACGGTCAGGAGGACTTAGAAGTGGCCCCTGTCCTACTCCAAGGGGCATTCCCCACATGTTTATATGTGGTGCAGACTGCAAATCAGCCTTCATGGGTGGCAGTAATATAATCTCTTTCAGAGAGGGCCACCTAAAGGCAAAAGGACCCTGATATCTCACAGAAAAAATGCTTCCACTCTAGGCAGCAAAGCCCTACCTTGCGAGAAAGTCAGGGATTGTCTACAGTGTCCAGAACCCTTCTGCGACAATGGGACCAATTGGAAATTCAGAACGACGTTCTATATTGTTCAGCTTGTATATCCACTAAATAGCGGGACATTTTGCAGATCATGGACCCCAAGTCGAACATCGTTGTGTAATGCTTATAGTCATGGGACATTTTGGGTTGGTTGGCACAGACGCCAAAGTCAGGAGATTTCCCTGGGTTGTCAGAGTGGGTACAGAGAGCCTGTCATGAATGTGTCACCTGTACTCTGCATAAGGCCACCCCCAAGCAAACTGCCCCCATGACTGTCATCACATCAGAGCCTTTTGAACTTCGTACAGTGGATTTCTTGACAGTAACAGCTTCTTCTGGATTCCGCTAAGCCGCAGTGTTTGTGGATCACTTCTCAAATTTCGCTATCATGGTACCTGGCCACCAAAGATCAGACTGCCTTACCACTGCTAAGCTGTTCTGGAACCATGTCATACAACCTTATTGGTTCCCCAGATGAGTGCTGACAGATCAGGGACCAAACTTTGGATCACATGTGTTTCCCGAACTCTGTCACACACTATTGAGCATTAAATGGACACTGGAGCAGGGGCTTCTGGACCTGGGGCTCCAACATGTGGGTGACGTTGTACAGGCTTACAATCACAAAGTGATTCACACTTTTACTTCTGATGTTTGAGCAGTAGACTAGCTTTTAGGTACAAGAGTCTATTTTCCCTCCCATACACCCAATGATTAAGTTCAGGAACAGTGGTAATCCCTGGAGAAGGCCAAACAGATGGTTCTGAAGTGACACAAGAATCTGGCGGAAGATGCCACCCTTGAGATGCTTCTGCTATGAGCGTGGGACCTGGTGTTAGATAAAAACCCAAAGTTTAAAAAAGGTAGCAAATTGGAACCTAGATGGGAAGCCACCCATACTGGCATGAGAAACACCTGTTTCTGCCCATTCCATGTGATCAAAGTGGTTTACCAAAGGTTCCAAACCTATCAGGAAATGTCTCCCCTGGAACCCATTGAGGCTTGTGTGCTGAGCAGGGATTGTTTCACTAGACCTGCTACTGACTGGGGGGGATCTAGTAACATGGATATCCCACCCATCCAGCAAGTTCCAATGAAATTGTATTTGCCTCCTATTGAGTTCTGGCCTCTGGGCCCTGATAGTCTTGATAGTAAAATTCCTGCTAGGACATTGCTGAGGACTTACCTGAAGATATTGAGTGTCCTGTTTTGCCTATGGACCTGTTTGTGGATGCTGTTGATGGCCCAGGTGAGGGTGTAATGCCTAAACATGATAACCCCCAGACACCTGAGGCCTCCAAGCAACCTACCTCAATGGATAATTCAGATATTGAGTCCAAGGATAACAGCAAGGTCTGTCATCCTATTCAGGCTAACTGAGGTCAGCTGCCTGCAAAATATTCTGATAATGTTGTGTGAAACTATTTGTTACTGTTGTAGTTTGTGCCAAATGCTAAGTTTTATTTTATATTTGTGTGTTTCCTATGCACATCTGTCAAAGGATGGGTGGGGTTGGGGTTAGTGTTGGCAGGTGCAGTTTATCTTCCCCTGTAGATGGAGCTATGTACTGACTGCTGTGCAGAGGGAATAGAGTGTGAGGAAAACATTGTTACTCTGCAGCATACATAGGTGTCACAAGGAGTGCAGTGGTCCGATTGGACACTGCAACACTGGAGGATTTCGGCAACCATCTTAAATGAGGGCAATGCTAATAAATATCAGTGTTCTGTTGCTGTTGGCGCTCAATTGCGAAGTGGATAGAGTGGGGATTGAATCCATGCTGGACAGGTACAGCTTATTTAGCCTAGGGAGAGGTGCCTGACGAGGAGGGACAGAATAGGGATACCACTTCCAGCGCTGTTATTCCCAGGACTCCTGTGCTGTGACTTAGACCGGTATCAGTCTTTTTTTTTTTTTTGCGATATGGTACCACTTTGTCTACAACCACCCCTCTATTCAGATGCTGTTCCGGTAATGTAAGCCTGCCAAAGTGACAATCTGTTACCTGCTGGCGCCTTGCCAATGTGCAGTTAACATTGCTGAGAACTCCCACAACTGTGTTCTTGTGATATTGTGCTACTGGTATTATATTCCATGGAACTAGTAAATCAAGTTCTTTGGCGCTGTACTCCACTTGCTGTTTGACTACCTACAACATAACCAAATAATAACTGTGCCACTTTCTTTGAGTCTCTGTGTGCCATTCTTCCACATTTGGTATCAACTCCTGTTGAGCTTCTATACTAAAAGCATATTTTAGAATTAGGTGGATACTGGACACTGTACTAAATCATATATTGGAGTTTTGCTGGCTATTCCATTTGTCTAGTGTACTTTTGACCTGCAAATGTTTATAAAACTGCGTCATGCTGTTTTTGCATTTTGCTTGCCACTTTTATATGAACATTTCTGCTATTTATTACCGTAGAGTAATCCACAACTATTCACACTGATATATAGGATGCAGTACACAGTACAAAGGAAGCTTAGTGTTTGTATTATTAAAATGTCAGCGTAACAGTCTATTAAATGCCTTTCATCCATGTGACCCAGTACCGCATAGCTGTCTGTATAAATGAAAGGTGCTAATTCAAGTTTAACCCAGCACAATCACCTTTTGCTCTTTTATAGCAGACTGCATCATCTTTTCAGTATAAACTTGCTACATTTATGTTTGCCATTAACCTTACGCAGTTTGATAACAGAACACAGTCTAGATAAAATGAAAACCTAAAGGTAAGAAAAACATGTATTTTCATGAAACCATAGAAGATAAATAACTCCATATGAAATGCAAGATAGTGTCTCCATTGCCAATAGCAACCAATGAAAAAAAATGTAATCAGTGGATGAAAGCATATCACAATAAATAGGCTTCTCTTTTCCTAAAGTCTCGTTGTGCAGCAGTCAAAGTGATACAATCACTATATGTATGTAGCCATGGTTGGCTATTATGCCTATAATCTAGAGACATTTTCTGTGTTGTTAATGTGGGGTTGGCTCCCTCTAGTGTTTGCTGGACTCTATGTGTTAATTTCATTTTTCCTGTGTGAGGATGTAGAGCGAAGCATCATGGGATGTGTAGTTCTGAGGTGACTGTGCCAGCAGGACTGATCTGTACTACAAAGAACAGAATGCTGAGTGAACAGAACAGACTGCTGGGAAAGGATATAAAAGGAGCTGGCGCGGCCTAGATCAGCCTCTCTGGGCGCCGTTTTGACTCTGCCAGCAGGGGGTTTGTGTGACAGGGAGTTGCTGATGTTTTGCGGCCTACACAGTGGGGAGCCGAACAGCTGCACCCAGAGGAATCTCTGCGTACAGCATCGCTTCTTCAGTGCAGCGGACCGGAGAGTGTTCCAGGTAATCCAGAGATGCCTGCAATTCAGATTACAGTGGGCTGCAGCGTGGCACGGCGGACGCCATTACCCAGAGTCAAGATACAGAGGGAGAGTTCCGGCTGGAGTCTTCTCATCATCTGCATCTCTGCCAACTTCATCTAAGTTCGGAGTTGTGAGCGGGCATAGCCCATGTTATAGTAAGGACACTGCTTTTAGACATTATTCACACAGTTCAGCTGGTGGTACTTGTAGTCCCACAGAAGATAAACCCTATGTTATAACGAACACTAAAAGAAGACACCTATGCCCAGTTCACATTATTGATTCCAGTAGCCATATTGGATAACACCTTTAGGATTACAAAAGAAGGAAGTTATATCACGACAGGGATAAACCAAAGTTCTGCTAAATTTGCTACACTTTGCCACACCGGATTACTTTATTTACAACATAAAGAGGCTATCTGAAGATATCTGGATTTCAAGGAATACCTTTTTACCCTTTTATCATCCTTTTTTCCCTCATCTGCTTTAATTGCATTGAACTGTTATAGGGAGCCATCCTAGTTGAATGTAATTTTCTTCATACTGTTTCTCCATATTGTGCAGGATTTACTGGCCTGTGAGTTGAGGAGGCAGAGATGAGAAATCTGACACATAAGATATAGTGTCAGTTGTCTACTCTCCTGTTAACCTGTTCACATAGGTTTCTGTGATTGGTTTAATATTTACTATAAAGGGAACATTGCACCAATATATTGTGTTTGTTTGATAAGTTTAGATTAATAGCGGTGTGTGCAGGAGTGTTTCTTACTAACTGACAAAGTTGAGATATATATGTATTTTGTGTTTTGATAATACAGTAAACATATTTGAACTGTTTCTTTAATACTGCGTGAGTCTCTATTTGCTACTGCAGTTGGTGAGATGAGGGAACCCAGGGTGTCAGAGGTAAGGGAGGATTTGCAGAGTTGAGGTAATCAGTGGGGTACAGAGTCTATTAGCAGCCCTTACGGGGTACCGCTATATTTGGAGGTCCCACCGAAATACCACATCTGGGATGCTCAAGCAAGTCAGGTGATGTGTCCAGGGTAGAAGAGAATATGGACCCGGTCACTGCCACTGACTGGGGCCAAGAAAATAGGAGCCAGTTGGAGCTAACCACAGTTCTGAAAATGCCAGGAGTTCGGTAGTTCGACAAGAAGATGCGACAGTTGATGAGGAAGGCTGTCCCCAAACAAGGGTCTTACCTTTTAGACTTAAAATATGAGGATGATGACGATTGCCTGTATGTTCTCTTTGAGGGGAGGGAGAGTATTCCAGCTGAGTTTTGGAAGAGTGTCGTGAGTCTGGCGGAAGGCCTTGATGGTCAAGTAATCCCCTTGCAGTTGACAGGTGATCTGGATAAAGACCCTTCCCAGTTGCATCAAGGAAGTCCAGATGCAGACGGCTCCGTGGTAGGTAGTCCAATAGCTGGAATGCCCCCTGCTTCATTCTACACAGACATGAGTCGATTGGATGAGAGCCTGATAAAGAGTCATGCCATCTCTGCTAATCAGGGGTATCAGAGGTTGCAATTTTTCTCGGGCCGTGTTCCCATCCCAGAAGGCGAGGAAGAGTTTGACAGTTGGAAGGATCAAGCTATGCAGGCAATAGAAGATTAGAATGTGTCTGAAGCCATAGAGAGACAACGAATCAGTGAAAGTCTTCGGAGTCCAGCAGCTGATGTCATTCAAAGTCTAAAAAAATGAAAACCAGACTGTAAGGCTATGGACTACATTGGGGCTCTGTGTGCTGTTTATGGAAGAGTGGAGAAACTACCAGACATAATGTACAAATTTGAACATACTCACCAGTGGCGAGAAGAGAGGTTACCAGATTATATTGTTCGGGTGGATTGAATCCTCACAAAATTATTCTGAAAAAGGGGATTGATCCTCGTAAAGCAGACAGAGCCAGATTGTAAAGAATTCTACAAGGGGCTAGGCCCAACCATCAAATTGTGCTTCGACTACTATTGAAAGGAACACGAGAGGCCCCTACTTACCCAGAGTTGATGAAGTTGGTGAGGGAAGAATAAGCCTTGTTGAAAGAGAAAAATCAAGAGGCTCGGCTTGTGGCAAAGACCCCTCAGAAGGCAGAGAGGGTCACAGCCCAGTCAGCTCAAGTGGACACCAGTGTGCCTGGAAAGTGACGAGCAATCCGAGTGGGGGGAGTGCCTCAAGACTCCTGTGGCACAATCTACTCCTAAAGTTACTCCAGTTAAGTCACCAGATAATGGAGCCAATTTCAAAAGCAGGTGCAACAAGCTTTGCTGCATGTTATAGAGCTCAAGCCAAAGCACAGTCCGAAAGGACCAGTATTTGGAAGTGTTTCAAGTATGGGGAACCAGGGCATTTCAAGGCGAAGTGTCTACAGAAGGAAGGAAGTGTCGAGCTGTTGGTGGAGCTTGTGAAGATATTATAAAAACTGTTCCTAGATCAGAAGGCGGGAAACTTTCAGGGGTCTCAGTGAAGGAGCCAGCTGGGAGCCCCAACAAGAAACAGAGCTCCAGAACTGGAAGAAGGAGGAGGGCCAGGAAGAGACCTCAGAAGAAGGGCCTGACATTGACATCTTCATTACCCTCACAGCCAAGTAACTGTTACCGGGGTCAGGGACCCGGGCCCAGAGGGTCAATGCTTTGTCACCACCTAGGACCATTGTTAGGTCCTCTCAGAATACACCGAAGAGAGATTGCAAACCCAACTCTACTAGAGACTACCTAGAGAGCTTCCCAGAGAAATTAGTGGGGCCATCTCCATTGTGTCCGTACAAATAGAGGGCATTTACACAAGGGCCTTGTTAGACACTGGGGCCCAAGTCATGCTTTTATATAGAGACTTCTATGACAAGTACCTGAGCCACCTTCCTCTACGCAAGCTTGAAGAACTGGAGGTCTGGGTAATTGGAACCGCCAAGTGCCCATATGATGGGTACATCCCTATTCAGATATCCTGCGGACCAGCAGCTGTCAGAAAGGTGGAGGCCTTTGACACCCTGGTGGTCGTGTGCCCTCTAGGCCACCTGGGGCTGGACGGAATTCCATACTGATTGGGACAAACACCGACCTTGTAAGGAGACGGTTGTCATCGGTATTGGGAGAAGATGGTTCCATCCCAAACAAGATCCACCCTCAGTTACTGAAGGCGTGTCCTGGAGCGGTGAATTTCTGCACTTACTGAAGGCCTGTCGGTGTGTGGCAAGACAGAAGAATGCCCCTGTTGAGGGGGTGGGACGCTTGTGGAAGTTAGAAGCCAGGGAGAGAGTGATGCAGCCAGGAGAAGTCACTCGTGGGAAAGCTACAGTCAAGCTGACCTGGGACCAACCGGCCCCTTTGTTGTGTTAGAAACTGATGAACAAGCTATGGCTGTTGGATTAGAGATGATTCCTGAATTGGTCCCCACCGGGGACGTGTCCAGATCTGATAAAAAAGTGCCAATTAGTCTTTGGAATGTTACAGACCATCCAGTTACATTGGGGGCACGCATGTTGGTGGGGCAAGTGAGTGCAGCTACCCCTGTGTTTCCTGAAGAGACCACTGGTCAAGAGGATTGTCAGCAGATGCGGAAGGAGTTCCAGCATTGTGCTGAAGTTTTACCCCCTGTATGCAGCAAAGAATGATGTCACAATTAATGAGATGGGAGAAGATTTTTTTGAAGGATAATTTTGATGTAGGATGTGCTAAGAGCGCTCAGCACCAAATTTGTTTGCAGGAGGATAAGACTTTTCGAGAACGAGCTAGGAGGATACCCCTCAGTGACCTGGAAGACCTTCGAGAGCAGTTGGCTGAATTGAAAAGGTCAGGGGTCATTCAGGAGTCCAGGAGCCCATATGCGTCCCCTATTGTGGTGGTGCGGAAGAAGAATGGATCACTACACATGTGTATTGACTACCGGATCCTAAATCGGCGCACCATCCCTGATCAGTACACAACTCCCTGCATTGAAGATGCTCGACTTGAAGAGTGGGTACTATCAGATCCCCATGCATCCAGAAGATCGAGAAAAAACTACATTCATTTGCCCTTTGGGATTCTATGAGTTCAGCCGAATGCCTCAAGGATTGTCAGGGACCCCAGCGACCTTCCAGCGATTGATGGGGTGAACGGTAGGAGACATGAACCTAGTAGAAGTATTAGTGTATCTGGACTACATCATTGTGTTTGGAAGAACATTAGAAGAACATGAAGCTTGGTTAGAAAAGGTTTTCTCAGGACTCCATGAAGAAGGATTGAAGCTGTCTTTGGAGAAATGTCAATTCTACAGAACCTCTGTCACGTATCTGGGTTATGTTGTCTCCGCTGGAGGGGTTGCCACGGACGCGCAGAAGTTGGAGGCTGTTACCACATGGCCCAGGCCAAGGACTGTGACTGAACTAATATCTTTCTTGGGGTTCTATTCTTATTATCAGCGGTTTGTGGGAAACTTCGCCAAGATTGCTCGGCCTCTTAATGAACTGTTACAAGTGGCCACGGGAGAGGGAGAGGATGGAGTCAAGGCAAAGAAGTCTGGTGGTCGCAGGAAAGCAGAGTCAGTACAGGATCAATGGACTCCTTAGTGTGAAAGCGCATTATGGCAATTAAAGAAGAGTCACACTGAAGCCCCGGTCTTGGCTTGTGCTGATCCTGGCAAGCCTTATGAACTTCATGTAGTAAAGACAATTTTCCTCAGAAAGATGGGACTTTAAATGGATCACAGAGAGGAAATCGGTAGTAAAAAATATTTAAATGTTATTACATAGATAGACAATTCATGATGAAACACATGATACAAAGCTTTGGACAAAACCAAAACATATACGTGAAGACACAGAATTAAAAGACCAACTAAGAACCAAAGCCCAAAAGCTGTCAAAACGAAAGACCGTCCAACGCGTTTCAAAAAACACACATGGTTTTTATCTTCTTCAGGGACTGAACAGGCTTTTTTTTTTCAAAGCTGGAAGTTGGATCTATGGTGATAAAATAACTATCATGACAAACACAGTGGCGGCTGGTGCTCAAAATTTTTTGGGGGGCACAAACAAACTGAAAAATTCTGAAAAAAAACCCATCAATTGCAGCCTCACTGTGCCATCAAATTCAGCCACTGTGCCCATCAAAACACAGCCACTGTGCCCATCAAACGCAGCCACTGTGCACATCAAACGCAGCCACTGTGCCCATTAAAACACAGCCACTGTGCCCATCAAACACAGCCACTGTGCCCATCAAATGCAGCCACTGTGCCCATCAAACGCAGCCACTGTGCCATCAAACGCAGCCACTGTACCATCGAAAACAGCCACAGTGCCAAACGCAGTCACTGTGCCAAATGCAGCCACTGTGCCCATCTAATGCAGGCTCATACGCAACTATATGTGCACAGGCATGTTTTTTCAAAATGTAAAATTTCTATAAGAAAAAAAAAGGAAATAAAAAAAAACACATGCACAAGTAATATCATACAGTACTGTGTGTAGACAGGTTGAGCTATAATCAATCCCTTTCTCCAGAGCTCTTTATTTACATTTATCTTTCTTCACCCACACATTCCCTTTTTATATACAGCTAAGCTGATCAATCCCTGGTCCTACCTGCACGTACTGTCCTCTGTATGATGTCAGTCTGCTCCTCACCGTCCAACACACAGGCAGCTCCTCTATCCCCCAACTAGGACCTGTACACTCGCTCTGCTTCCTGGTCTGAGTCACGTGGTGTGCACATCAATCCTAGCATGCTCCGCTCCGCTCCTCTCCTCTCCTGCCTCATCCTCACTAAAACAAAACAGCTCCTGCCCATAGTATACTATGGGCAGAAGCCGATTGGTGATTTCGATTGCGCCACAAGGCGGGTTAAAAGCCCGCAAATGAAGTGTCACGTCTGCAATCTTGTGATTGTATTGATGTGCGCTCGGACACAGTGCACTTAGTTAAAGGACATTTTTTTTTTCTTAAAGGGGCCATTTTGAAAAAAAATTTGTTGTTTGTTTTATTTTTTTTGTGACTACAGGAGGCGGGGGGGCAGCGCCCGGGCGCCCCTATGGATGGGCTGCCTCTGCACAAACATCTATGTAGCGGGACACATTTTTGATGTATAACTCAAGGTTATGTTATATCTTATCCTCTGGAGCCATCTAGTGGCCAAAATATACAAGGACTGCATCTTTATTTTTTCTATTACTGTTCAGAAGTTGACATGGAAGTATTTTGTTTGTTTACATCTGGACATTAACTTGACCTACCCACAATGCTCAGTAACTCCCACAAATCTCAGGGAACAGAACTGCATTGTGGGAAGACTATAAAAAGGCAGAGTTGCGGCCATCTTAGCTCTCTTGTTCCTGGGATGCTTGGCCTGCCAGCAGGACTCTGTGGGTGTGTGTGTCCTGTGCGGAGTGGAACAGCAGTGGGTGAGTGGAACAGCAGCCAGCGATCCTGCCTTAGATCACAGCGTGTTGGAGTAGCAGAGTGATTGTTCCAGAGACCCATGAAGGAGGTAACCGAGGACTCCCGGTCGTCTGTAAGCAGTCTTTGATCCAGCCTTACATCACAGCATGCTGGAGCAGCAGTGTGATCATTCCAGAGACCCTTGAAGGAGGTAATCAAGGACTCCTGGTCATCTGTGAGGTGATACAGCGTGACGGCGTGGCCATAGTGAACAGACTGAGTACTTGTAAGCCGGAGACAGAACCCTGTACATCAGAACGGAGTCTTCTGACAACACTGTCCTGGTTGGGTGAGAGGGCTGTTGCCCAAAGGCTTCTTGATGCACTTTCATACATACGCCTGCACAAGACAGAGCTGCTGGGACCCATAGTTTCACAAGCTAAGTCAGGATGATTAGACTGAGTTAATATCAGGCTTCGGGCCTACACCTCATTGAGAGTTTAGTACTGAGTCACTGGCATCAAAGTTAGTTATAGTGCTGCTGCACCAGAACTTTACTTTCACATTTCAGTCTACTTTGATCGGGAGTCATTAGCCCTTTGGATTACAAACCTACTGTTTTGCTAGCAGAAGAAAAGAAGAAAAGAAGGACTGCTTAGTAAAATACAAGGCCTTGTGTTCCTTTACTATATTGGGGTATTGTGATATCAAAGTGAGGGAGCTCTCTAATTGTTGTACTACACTTTATAAGTTAGTCTATGATTTAGTGTAGTAATAAAGTGCGCAGGAAATAGGATAGTGTTCATAGTGAGATAAATTCACTCTGACGGTTATCCTATTTACTTTGATACACCACTCATATTATTTCAGACATTTTATACCTGTATTGTATTTTTGTAATATAAAGTTCAGTTGACTGTCAGACTATGTTGGTCTGACAGTACAACCATTGTAGTTCAACCCTTCTAATACAACTACAGTAAATACGGTTATTATTCAAGTACAACTGTGTGAGTGTTGTTTTTCTCTTCATCACCAGCCAAGAGGAGGGTAGGGTAACTGCAGACAGGTATATTATATTGAGTATTTTGAACTTGCCTTATGATTTCGTTTTGACTGCACACTATTACACCACAGCTGTGTCAGGGGGACTGAGATATTCAAGGGGGAAACAAAGCAGAGCACAGGCCCAAATAAATCAGCAGCTCCTTCGGGGGTCAGTGCTACATTTATATAATGATAAGACATAGTCATGTAAAACAACAAGATTTACAAACAGGTTTACATGTAATAATACTGACCACCGATAGGAGCACGAACATGAATAATCAAAACTGCTCATTTTAAAGGCTTATATGCAAGTTATTGTCATAAAAAGTATTTGGGGACCTGGGTCCTGCCCCAGGGGACATGTATCAATGCAAAAAAAAGTTTTAAAACGGACGATTTTTCGGGAGCAGTGATTTTAATATTGCTTAAAATGAAACAATAAAAGTGAAATATTCCTTTAAATTTAGAAAACGGGTAAACGTAAATTCCGTAAACAGGTTTACGTAAATGGGTGCCCCTCCCCCCCTCTGACGCTCCGGGAAAGCCATAGGGAAGTCCCCATGTGTCAGAGGGGGGCGGGGTCACCCGGGAACGTCACTACGTAGCCCCGCCCTCAGTTATAAAAGAACTGTGAAAGCGAAGAAGCATCGCTTTGTTTTTTTTTTTCTTTTTCAGTCCTTCGGCGGAGCAAGAGAAGATAAATGGACTTTGTGGGACATTTTTAATTATTTATTTTTAATAAAGGACTTGTCCCAAGCCGTGTCTTGTCATTTGTACCATTTTGACACTTTTTTTGTGAAATGGTAGGGGTAAATTTGTACCCCGTTACCATTTCACACAGGGGGAGGCCGGGATCCGGGGGTCCCCTTGTTATAGGGGGCTTCCAGATTCACGGGCAAGGGGGGCTACCCAAAAGCACCCTCCCCATGTTGAGGGCATGTGGCCTGGTATGGTTCAGGAGGGGGGGCGCTCTCTCGTCCCCCCTCTTTTCCTGTGGCCTGCCAGGTTGCATGCTCGGATAAGGGTCTGGTATTGATTTTGGGGGGACCCCCCACGCCATTTTTTAAATAAATTTTGCCGCAGGGTTCCCCTTAAAATCCATACCAGACCCTTCAGGTCTGGTATGGATTTTGAGGGGAACCCCCACACCATTTTTATTTAAATTTTGGCCTGGGGTTCCCCTCAACATCCATACCAGACCTGAAGGGCCTGGTATGGGATTTGGGGGGACCCCACAAATTTTTTTTTTTTAATTTTGGTTCGGGGTTCCCCATAATATTCATACCAGACCCAAAGGGCCTGGTAATGGACTGGGGGGAATCCCGTGCCATTTTTTTCAATGACTTCTTTTATCTGTATTGCCGGCACCGACAATTCATTATAGCCGCGAGTACTTTTAAATGACTTTTTTTCCTTTAGAAATGTCATTTTGTGCAGGGACTGTTCTAAACATGGCAAAAATGCTCCACTTTACAGGCATACTATAGACAACCCCCAGGTATGAAATTTAAAGGAATATTTCACTTTTATTGTTTCACTTTAAGCATTATTAATATCACTGCTCTCGAAAAAATGGCTGTTTTTAAAACTTTTTTTTGCATTGATACATGTCCCCTGGGGCAGGACCCAGGTCCCCAAACACTTTTTATGACAATAACTTGCATATAAGCCTTTAAAATGAAAACTTTTGATTATTCATGTTCATGTCCCATAGACTTTAACGGTGTTCGCATGTTCGCACAAATTTTTTGCCTGTTCACATGTTCTGCTGCGAACTGAACCAGGGGGTGTTCGGCTCATCCCTAGTCTTCACGTATATGTTTTTGTTTTATCCAATGCTTTGTATCACGTGTTTCATCATGAATTGTTTATCTATGTAGTAAAATTTAAATATTTTTTTCTACCAATTTCCTGTCTGTGATCCATTTAAAGTCCCATCTTTATGAGGAAAATTGTCTTTCCTACATGTATATGGGGATGGGATCAACAGACAGTTTTTGTCAACTAACAAAGCCAAAATCCCTCTTTTCATTATGAACTGCATGTGGAAACCAGTAGAGAGGGCCTGGGAGGAGTTCTCTATCAAGAACAGGATGGTGGTCTCAGACCTGTGGCTTATGTGAGTCGTAGCCTTACCCCACCTGAAAGGAACTACCCTGTTCACAAGCTGGAGTTTCTGGCGCTAAAGTGGACAGTGGTAGACAAACTAAAGGATTAGTTGTATGGAGCTGAGTTTGTAGTAAAGTCGGATAATAATCCCTTAACCTACCTTCTGATATCAGCCAAATTGGATGCGACAGGGCACAGATGGCTGGAAGCCTTGGCTGGGTTCAAGTTCAGTTTAAAGTACCGACCTGGGGCAGGAAATCGAGATGCAGATGCCTTGTCTCGTAGGCCTCATAGGAGGGAAGAAGAGCTAGGGGATTGGACCTATGTGACTGCAGAAGGTGTGCAGGCCTTGTGTCAAGGCATAGCCCAGAAGATGAAAGGAGGTGTTGCTGCTGAGTCTATCGGAGTTCACCCCTCGAGGGTACCCAGGCACTACTGTGGGCTTGCGCAAGTCCGAGGTGAGGGCCTACCTCAGCTGTCTAAAAGAGATTTTAAAAGGGACCGGGATCAGGTGTCAGGGCTGGGCCCAGCCCTTCCTTCTCTGAGCTGGCTGCTCAGCTGTCGGTTTATTGCCAGCTCCTATCTCTCCACAATGACTCACCTGTTGATGATATCCTGCTCGTCAGTAATGCTTACTTAAGCCGTCCAGCCCAGATGATCTCTGCCTTCGCTTGATCAACATCACAGAGAGTCTCTCCTGCGTGCCTGTTAAAGACTTGCTTGGCTGACGTTCCTTTTGGCTCCAGATCCTGCTTGCTGTTCCACTACGCTGATTCCTGGCTTCCTGACTTTCTGACTTGTCTGACTATCCATTCCGGTTACCGAACTTTAGCTATATTTTGACTACGTTTGTTCTATTTAACTTTTATTATTAAACAAGTGTGATTTAAGTGTACTTCTGTCTCGGTCTGATTCATGGTTTCTGACAGTAGGCAAAGGTCATGAAATCAAAAGATGCAGTAAATCCACTTGTTGGTAATATTTTTTCCAGATTGGATGAGCAGGATCACCGCATGGATCAGTTTGCCATGGCGTTACAGATGCTCCAGAGTCACACGGCTCACCTGGAATCTCCCACTGTGGCTGCTCCTGTACAACCTGTGTTGCAGGCTGTCCCTGCTGCTGCTCCAGTCTCTGTGCAGGCACCCGCCTCAAGTATTACCTCTATAAGAGGTATGCCTGGTTCTGCTCCGCTTCCCCAGCGATTTGGGGGCGATCCAGTCCAATGCAGAGGGTTTCTCAACCAGGTTGAGATATACTGAGATGCTGCCCCAGGCATTTCCCACGGACAGAAGCAAAGTAGGTTTTGTGATATCTTTGCTTTCTGAGAGAGCCCTGGCCTGGGCAAACCCTCTATGGGAGATGCAAAAACCCATCGTCCTGAGTTACCCAGAGTTTGTGGCTTCTTTTAAAAGGGTATTTGACGTTCCCACACGCTCCACTTCTGCTGCCAAGTGCTTCATGTCCATCAAACAGAGTACAAAAACTGTTGCCAATTACGCCATTGAATTCCATACTCTGGTAGCAGAGGTTGCTTGGAACAATGAGGCCCCCCTGGCTGCTTTTTCTCATGGTCTCTTGGATACCATCAAAGATGACATAGCAGCCCAAGATATACCCACTGAGCTGGAGAAGTTGATCACATTTGCCATCCTCACTGACTCCAGACTCAGAGAAAGACTCTTTTAATGTATATTTGTCTCCAAGCTTTGTAGTCCCACCCTTAACTCCCTCACCTTCCAGGCCTCCTGGTACAGAGTCAGTCAGTGAAGATGAACCCATGCACTTAAGCTTCACACGTCTCTCTGCGGATGAGAGAACCCTTAGGAGGGGGGAGAGATTGTGCCTTTATTGTGGCCAGGCAGGTCACTTTTTGAAGTCTTGTCCTACCCATTCAGTGAAGGTCCAAACCTTGAGGTCCTGACATGGACATGCCTTAGGTGGCATTGTTTCGTCCCTAGTTATCCAGAAGGATAAGCCCCCTGGACGCCCGCCCAGCAGTTAACCTTTCTTGGACTGAGTCTTCTGTCAAGATGCAGGCTCTAATTGACTCTGGGGCTGCAGACCTGTTCATTGATGCTGCGTGCCACTCCACTAGCCATTGAGGCTCTTGACAGGAGACATCCACAGCCTGCCTATGTGACTCATGAGACTGCTCCATTGTCCATGGCCGTAGGGGATCTTCACCATGAGATAATCCAATTTTAAGTCATTTCCTCACCTAAGTTTCCGGTGGTTATTGATTATCCTTAGCCGCAGAGGCACAACCCCTTTTTTGATTGGCTTTGTGCTGAAGCTCTTTCCTGGGCGCCAAAATGCAGCAAGACATGTTTTCAGAATGTGGCTAAGGTCCTGTGCACCTCTTCACTCTCCTCCCTGCCGGAGGAGTACCGCAATGTTAGTGATGTCTTTGACAAAGGTCAAGCCGATAGTTTGCCTCCACACCGGTCGTATGATTGCGCAATTGACCTTCAACCTGGTGCCCTACCCCCTGGTTTACCCTTTGTTGGCCTGAGGACAAGGACATGGAGGAGTATGTTGCAGACACACTTTCTAGAGGATTCATTCAAAAGTCCTCATCTCCTGCTGGTGCTGGTTTCTTCTTTGTAAAGAAGAAGAGTGGTGAACTGAGGTCTTGTATTGATTATAAGGGTCGTAATCATTTCACGATTAAGAATGCTTATCCTATTTAGTTGATTACGGAGATATTTGACCGCCTCAAGGAAGCAACGGTTTTCACGAAGCTTGATTTGAGAGGGGCTCACAATCTCGTGAGGATCAAGGAGGGCGATAAATGGAAAACTGCCTTTAATACCAGAGGAGGCCATTATGAGTACCTCGTAATGCCATTTGGCCTTTGCAATGCCGGGAAAATAAATTTCCAGGAATTTATGAACGATGTCCTCTGAGATTTGTTGCAGCTATGTGTGGTGATTTATCTCAACGATATCCTCATATTTTTTTAGTCCCTAGAGAGGCAACACACAGATGTCTGTCGTGTCCTTCAGAGGCTGAGAGAGAACAATCTGTATTGTAAATTGGAGAAGTGCGAGTTCCATCGTGAACA
Organism: Aquarana catesbeiana; assembly: GCF_042186555.1. Taxonomy (NCBI): domain Eukaryota; kingdom Metazoa; phylum Chordata; class Amphibia; order Anura; family Ranidae; genus Aquarana; species Aquarana catesbeiana. The sequence goes on along the minus strand of NC_133325.1, from coordinate 220,295,487 downwards.
GGTTAAATTACTGGGTTATGTAATTTCCACTGCTGGTTTTTCGATGGACCCAGAGAAACGTTCAGCAGTCCTACAGTGGGGTTACGCCCTCTGCAATGTTTTCTGGGCTTTGCCAATTATTATCGGAAGTTTATTCGTAACTTCTCGTCTCTGGTATATTTGTTCTGTTATAGCCCCTGACTGATATAACCAGAAAGGACGGTAACCCACAGAGTTGGTCTCCGGAGCACATTAAGGCCTTTGAGAGTCTCAAGGCTGCCTTTGTTTCTGCTCCTGTGTTGGCACATCCTGATTCTACGTTACACTTTATCCTTGAGGTTGATGCTTCTGAAACTGGAGTTGGCACCCTTCTGTCTCAATGTCCTACCTCTGAGAGCACTATGCATTCTTGTGGCTACTTTTCCAAGAAATTGACACCTGCGGAATGCAATTACGAGATTAGGGACAGAAAGTTGTTAGCGACGATTTTAGCCCTTAAAGAGGGGTTCCCATTAAAAAAAAAAAAAAAATTAAAAGTCAGCAGCTACAAATACTGCAGCTGCTGACTCTTAATTGAACACTTACCTGTCCCAGGGTCCAACGATGCGGGGGATCGAAGCCGCACTTGTCCCCCCTTCCGCTCGGCGGCGCTGGCATTCTGACTGTGGGCGTCAGGCTGTGGCTTCACAGCTGGGCACCCACTGCGCATACGCAAGCCGCGCCGCACGCTGTCACTGGCCCCATAATCATCTGGGACCGATCACGCGTCCCAGATGATTGACAAGAGGGAGGGGAGAGAGGCGATCTCCCTTCCTACGCCGAGGGAAATCGAGAAATCAGGAGCCCAGGCACCGAAGAAGGCAGACTACGAGGGACCCCCTAGCAACTGGCATTTAGAGGTGAGTAAAAAAAAATTTTTCTCCAAATGTTTTTTTTTAATTTTTTTTAAACACGTTACTAATTTTTTTTTTTTGGGGTTGGAACTCCACTTTAAGGATTGGAGGCATCTCCTCGAAGGGACCACTGTGCTGGTTCTCATTCTGACTGACCATAAGAATCTCACATTCTTGTCTGAGGCTAAACGCTTTTCTCCCAGAAGTGCGCGATTGGCTCTTTTCTTGTCAAGTTTCAATTACATTGTCTCATTCTTAGCCAGTACTAAGAATGTAAGGGATGACGCTTCGTCGCGACAATTTTCCTCCACTTACAAGATGGAGTCGGTTCCGGTTCCTGAGATTCCTCCTGATTGTATTTTGGCTACGGTTCACACCAGTCTCACTTCCTCTTTGGGTGACAAAATACTTGCCGCTCAGGTACATGCTCCTCATAAGAAACCTTGTGACTGCTGCTTTGTCTCTGAGAGTCTCCATACTGCCGTGCTCCAGACTGTAGTGATCGGGTATATTAATATATACTGGGTGATATGATGTAGAGTGGGTATGATAATTAATATTTAGGTATTATTATAATGATGATGATGTAAGTACTCTTCCGCAGCAACCCAATTTTTCCAGAGAGATGCACTTTATTGACTTCCAACACAGAACAAAGTCCAAAGTCCACAGATGACAGAAAAATCCGACAGAGAGACAAAACTAATTAGCAAGGTCCTTAAACGTTGTTTGAAGTTAAAACAAAGCATTATTTACACGTTTACAGTTTGAAGCTAATTCACCCCCACTGCTAGAGAAGTGTCATTTGCATTCAAAAACAGATCTGGAGAATGTACATCTTGTACCCCCTTCAACTGCTCTAATAATTTATCACGTTCCCCTCTCATCTTGTCATACTCAATCTTCAGGTGGTCATATTACTGTTTTAACTGAGAAAACGGTATCCAAGTCTTGGACCTTTTCTTATTATTATTTTGTTCAGCTCTGTTTTTCATATTAATATCACCTATGTTTGACCCGGAGTGTCCTCTCTGGGTGTTATCATTGGATATTATCTTCTGATCTTTATGTTCAGTATTTGTCCTAAACAATGTGGCTAAATCAATTTTGACAGCCTGCTCATTTGACTTTCTCCATAAATGGTCTGCTCTCAACAATATGTCTTTTAAATCATGAGGATTTGGGGTAACTAATAAAATATTTTGTTTGATATCTTCATGCAACGCATCTAGAAACATACTCATATGTATCAAGCCCCCACGCTCAAATGCAAGATTATTACTGACCAATAATTCCATAATAGTTGCTATCCTGTGTGACAATTCATATGGAGATTCATTTTGCATCTGTTGGATTCTCCCATGAATAGTAACATCAGAAAGTACACCATACAAAACACATAATAATTCCAGTAATATGTCCCGTGTCCTCAGAGGCTGAATACAGATCTGTTTAATTCTCATCCAAAGACCACTTCCTAAAGAATGTTGCAAAACTCTTTCTAAGTCAGATGGGTTGAGATTGTACATATCTCTGACCTGCTGCACGTCACAAAACCATTTTAAAAATCTGTTTAAATCATGGTATGGAACCAATCCTATTTCTTTAAGAATTGCGTGTAATTCTTTTGATTTCAAAGGCTTCATTACAAGCTGAACTTCACCTGTATTATTATTATTATTATTATAAACTGTGGTAGTCAAAGTGGGGGCAGCTGGTAATGAATTATCAGATTTAATATGAGGTTCTGTTTCATTTGATAGAGAGTCTGTGTCTGTATTTTGCTGCAGATAGCTGAATCCAAAATTTGATGCATATCTGCATTCCTGAGATCTCTTCTCTAATTCCATAATTCTTAATTTTAATCTCTCATTTTCCTCTAATAATTCATCACAACGTTTAGATTTCTCAATTAAGGCTTCACCAATGGTAACCGCACGCAACTTTAAATTTACTGTCTCAGTGTCTGATTGGTTTTGTAACCTCTCACAAACATTGTTGCTATTATAAACTGCCTTCTGTAACTGGGTAATTTCCTCAACCTTACCTTTTAAAGAACTTTCCATTGTTAAACAGCAAGATAATAAGCCCTGTATAATACAACCTTTTCTTTTACTTTCTGAAATTTTGCTATCAAAAACATTTTTCTCTAAAAATTTCTTCATCATCGTCCACGTCTGCTTACATTTTTCTGGAATTTCATAAGGACCGCGATGGCGCTTAATACATTTTAATACCCATCTGTTAACTTTATCAGAACTGACACTAGCTTCACACTGAGTTCGCATTTTGACTATATTACTAATAATTAAAAAAAAGGAAATATTTTACTCACCGCATTTGTTACTCCTTCAGCTTCCACTTCAGGTCTTCTGGTACACGACACAGTCCTTTTTTTGTTGTTTCCAATCTCCAGAGAATAATCCTGGGGTTCCCAACTTGTTTAAATTTGTAGACCAGACTCTTTTATGTCACAACCAGACATTAGAGTCACAGCACAGCTCTTGGTTCTTCATCAGACTTCTGTCCACCTCACAGGATTGTTGTCACCACCGACTTCTGTTACTAAGTCCGAAAATGCTCTTCTGGTCACTTGAACGGCACCAATGTAGTGATCGGGTATATTAATATATTCTGGGTGATATGATGTAGAGTGGGTATGATAATTAATATTTAGGTATTATTATAATGATGATGATGTAAGTACTCTTCCGCAGCAACCCAATTCTTCCAGAGAGATGCACTTTATTGACTTCCAACACGGAACAAAGTCCAAAGTCCACAGATGACAGAAAAATCCGACAGAGTAGATATAATTCAGAACCCCATGTTCATAGGTCTGTGTCCATACACAGACAAGCCTCACTTAAAACCTATAGACTGAATGCCGTGTTATATTCACTAAATATTGAATGGCTCAGCAATTTGATTGGCCGTTTCAATTTAGGACTTTGATTAGCTTTAGTCTTTCAAACAGACAACAACTCCCAGTCGTGAACAGCTGTAGTCATAAACCGCCCCAATTTGCACTCCCGCATATCAACATCAACAAGTCCCTTTAGATATGTGTAATTAGATTAGATTAACAGATACCACCTGAATACCCTTTTGAGATGTTCAAATAGACTTGCATAAGATTAACACATCAAAGAGTCTTCAGCTGTCCCCTTGCTATGTTAAAATTCAGTTGGACAAATCAATCATTGTCATTCTGGCCTGGTCAACATTGACTGCATGTGTACATACACACAACAATGTCCCACATAAATCGGTGAACATATTACAACATAGACAACATATACCCACACTTGGGTCGGTTGTAACTACTAGAACTGACCCATAAATCAAACAATAAAAAAAATCATTACGATCTAAGGTACTGGATGCTTTACAATGGCTCATATAAAATATGAAGTTGAAACTGGTTACATCTCTCTTCGCCAGCCTCTAAAATATCCCCATGAAACAGTTATTAGATAATATAACTTTTAGACCATGACTGGAAAAGGATTTGGTAAACGTCAGTGGCCCATATAGCTGTTAGGCCTTATTATATCACATCAAGATCTTGAATATTGCGCAAAGACGAGCTGATGTCACAGTCCGTTCTTCGATCTGACTTCATCACATCTCTCACCATCTCACTGAAAGTAAACTTGGTATGCTCTGGGAACTCCAATCCACATAAGTCCAGGATTTTTTTCATCTCCAGGCTCAAGCTTTCCATTTTTAAAGATGCTTTTACGCAAATACTCTACTTTCATCTTTATAGTAATAAGAACTATCAATGTACCAGCACTCACTTTCAAGGTCAAAAGGTTTGGATATGGCAGTAAAAACTGTGCTTCAAACTATTTTCTTGCGCTTGACATTCATGAGTCCATCTTGCAAGCATTTTACAATTCACATCTGCTTCTTTCCATTTCCACAATTTGAACAAAGATGACCGGGTTGTGTACCTGTCAAGTACCAGAATTTGTTGATTTGCCAGCCACAATTTACTTTTGTCATTTGCTGTAGGCCGACCCCTCATTGCCTTCAATAGAGCAGTTACTTGGATCATTCAGTACACAATTACACTTGAATGGTATACCAACATATACATATACCCCCACACGATGGTTCAGATAGAATCAGCTTGACATCAGTGTTTATCGGATCTTCTATCCAGACAAAGCGGCAGTGGAAATTCTTGCCAGTATCTTCACCATGAAAGGTAGAAAGGTCTTTTTCATCCATATATGTCATAGCCTTTAGCATATTATAAACAACTGAATCAACAAAGTTTCAAATCATGACTAGAGTGATGAATTTCACTCACCCCTCTTATAAATTTAGGAAAACCACCCAACATACTAAAATTTATGCTATGCCAAGCCATTGTGCAGCATCTCACCTTAGATGTCAAATATATTGATCAATACGCATTATGTAATATGTACAGATTTCATGAAAATTATTTTAGGTTTAAATGCTTCTCTTTGGTTTTAAGATAAAGTTCAAGAAAATAAAACAAAGAAAATAAAAAATGAAAAGCAAAATATATCAGGAAAAGGGAGAAAAATTTAAAATTAGGGCGTTGAAGAAAAAAGAAAAAAAGGTCCATTGCTTGATGAATTCTTTATAATTGGTTGTTGTCTATTCAGCATTTCTCCCATAATTCTCCCCCACTAGCCAGCAATTTCAGACTGTGCTTCTGCTATTCACATGCAAGCATCTTCAGACGTCCCTGAAAGACAAAACTCTCCAACAAAACTAATTAGCAAGGTCCTTAAACGTTGTTTGAAGTTAAAACAAAGCATTATTTACACGTTTACAGTTTGAAGCTAATTCACCCCCACTGCTAGAGAAGTGTCATTTGCATTCAAAAACAGATCTGGAGAATGTACATCTTGTACCCCCTTCAACTGCTCTAATAATTTATCATGTTCCCCTCTCATCTTGTCATACTCAATCTTCAGGTGGTCATATTTCTGTTTTAACTGAGAAAACGGTATCCAAGTCTTGGACCTTTTCTTATTATTATTTTGTTCAGCTCTGTTTTTCATATTAATATCACCTATGTTTGACCCGGAGTGTCCTCTCTGGGTGTTATCATAGGATATTATCTTCTGATCTTTATGTTCAGTATTTGTCCTAAACAATGTGGCTAAATCAATTTTGACAGCCTGCTCATTTGACTTTCTCCATAAATGGTCTGCTCTCAACAATATGTCTTTTAAATCATGAGGATTTGGGGTAACTAATAAAATATTTTGTTTGATATCTTCATGCAACGCATCTAGAAACATACTCATATGTATCAAGCCCCCACGCTCAAATGCAAGATTATTACCGACCAATAATTCCATAATAGTTGCTATCCTGTATGACAATTCATATGGAGATTCATTTTGCATCTGTTGGATTCTCCCATGAATAGTAACATCAGAAAGTACACCATACAAAACACATAATAATTCCAGTAATATGTTCCGTGTCCTCAGAGGCTGAATACAAATCTGTTTAATTCTCATCCAAAGACCACTTCCTAAAGAATGTTGCAGAACTCTTTCTAAGTCAGATGGGTTGAGATTGTACATATCTCTGACCTGCTGCACGTCACAAAACCATTTTAAAAATCTGTTTAAATCATGGTATGGAACCAATCCTATTTCTTTAAGAATTGCGTCTAATTCTTTTGATTTCAAAGGCTTCATTACAAGCTGAACTTCACCTGTATTATTATTGTTGTAAACTGTAGTAGTCACAGTGGGGGCAGCTGGTAATGAATTATCAGATTTAATATGAGGTTCTGTTTCATTTGATAGAGAATCTGTGTCTGTATTTTGCTGCAGAGAGCTGAATCCAAGATTTGATGCATATCTGCATTCCTGAGATCTCTTCTCTAATTCCATAATTCTTAATTTTAATCTCTCATTTTCCTCTAATAATTCATCACAACGTTTAGATTTCTCAATTAAGGCTTCACCAATGGTAACCGCATGCAACTTTAAATTTACTGTCTCAGTGTCTGATTGGTTTTGTAACCTCTCACAAACATTGTTGCTATTATAAACTGCCTTCTGTAACTGGGTAATTTCCTCAACCTTACCTTTTAAAGAACTTTCCATTGTTAAACAGCAAGATAATAAGCCCTGTATAATACAACCTTTTCTTTTACTTTCTGAAATTTTGCTATCAAAAACATTTTTCTCTAAAAATTCCTTCATCATCGTCCACGTCTGCTTACATTTTTCTGGAATTTCATAAGGACCGCCATGGCGCTTAATACATTTTAATACCCATCTGTTAACTTTATCTGAACTGACACTAGCTTCACACTGAGTTCGCATTTTGACTATATTACTAATAATTAAAAAAAAGGAAATATTTTACTCACCGCATTTGTTACTCCTTCAGCTTCCACTTCAGGTCTTCTGGTACACGACACAGTCCTTTTTTTGTTGTTTCCAATCTCCAGAGAATAATCCTGGGGTTCCCAACTTGTTTAAATTTGTAGACCAGACTCTTTTATGTCACAACCAGACATTAGAGTCACAGCACAGCTCTTGGTTCTTCATCAGACTTCTGTCCACCTCACAGGATTGTTGTCACCACCGACTTCTGTTACTAAGTCCGAAAATGCTCTTCTGGTCACTTGAACGGCACCAATGTAGTGATCGGGTATATTAATATATACTGGGTGATATGATGTAGAGTGGGTATGATAATTAATATTTAGGTATTATTATAATGATGATGATGTAAGTACTCTTCCGCAGCAACCCAATTCTTCCAGAGAGATGCACTTTATTGACTTCCAACACAGAACAAAGTCCAAAGTCCACAGATGACAGAAAAATCCGACAGAGTAGATATAATTCAGAACCCCATGTTCATAGGTCTGTGTGCATACACAGACAAGCCTCACTTAAAACCTATAGACTGAATGCCATGTTTTATTCACTAAATATTGAGTGGCAGAGCAATTTGATTGGCCGTTTTAATTTAGGACTTTGATTAGCTTTAGTCTTTCAAACAGACAACAACTCCCAGCCGTGAACAGCTGTAGTCATAAACCGCCCCAATTTGCACTCCCGCATATCAACATCAACAAGTCCCCTTAGATATGTGTAATTAGATTAGATTAACAGATACTACCTGAATACCCTTTTGAGATGTTCAAATAGACTTGCATAAGATTAACACATCAAAGAGTCTTCAGCTGTCCCCTTGCTACGTTAAAATTCAGTTGGACAAATCAACCATTGTCATTCTGGCCTGGTCAACATTGACTGCATGTGTACATACACACAACAATGTCCCACATAAATCGGTGAACATATTACAACATAGACAACACAGACTTACCATTCTCCCAAGGCTGCTGGCCACCCTGGGAAGAATCAACTCTTTTGGGCCATTTCTCAACAATTCTGGTGGCCTAGTCTACTTGCTGATGTAGCCGCCTTCGTAGCTGTTTGTTCCATGTGTGCTCAGAATAGGACTCCACGACACCTTCCAGTGGGTCTCCTACAACCCATACCCTATGCCTTCCTACCAGGTTGGGGACAGGGTCTGGCTGTCATCTCGCAACCTCTGACTCCATGTTCCTTCTCTGAAGTTGGCACCTCAGTTTATTGAGCCTTTCTGTATTCTCCGCAGGATTAACCCAGTGGCTTACGCTTTAGACCTTCCTTCTAATATGCGTATCTCAAATGTATTCCATGTCTCCTTATTAAAACCTTTGGTCTGCAACCGCTTTACCACCTCGGTGCCACATCCTCACACTGTACACTGTAGGTTCCGTGGGCGCATACAGTACCTGGTGCATTGGAAAGGGTATGGTCCGGAGGAATGCTCTTGGGTCTCATCCTTGAACGTACATGCCCCTGTCCTCCTCCGTGATTTCCATAGATGTTTTTCCCTCAAGCCTGGTGGTCCTCCGAGGGGGGGGGTCGTTGAGGAGGGGGTACTGTCAGGACTGAGCTCAGCCCTTCCTTCTCTGAGCTGGCCGCTCAGCTTTTGGTTAATTGCCAGCTCCTATCTCTCCACAATGACTCACCTGTTGATGATATCCTGCTCGTCAGTCCTGCTTACTTAAGCCGTCCAGCCCAGATGATCTCTGCCTTCTCCTGGTCAACATCACAGAGATTCTCTCTTGCGTGCCTGTTAAAGACTTGCTTGGCTGACGTTCCTTCTGGCTCCAGATCCTGCTTGCTGTTCCACTACACTGATTCCTCGCTTCCTGACTTTCTGGCTTGTCTGACTATCCGTTCCAGTTACCGAACTTTGGCTATGTTTTGACTACGTTTGTTCTATTTACTTTTATTATTAAATACGTGTGACTTAACCACTTGCTTACTCGCCACTTAAACCCCCCTCCTGCTGAGACCAATTTTTAGCTTTCAGCACTGTCACACTTTTTTGAGAGTCGTCTAGTCCATCAGCTGTGCATCCTGCTGTGCATAAAAAAATCTCGGACCACGCCATACCACCCACAAGGGCACCCTCAGCCTGAGAGGTTTAATTAAACTCTATTGAATATGTTGGGGACTCTATCCCTGGAAAAGAAACAGCACTGGGGAAATCATATTGCAGCTATGGTACATGCTTACAACAGTACTGTGAGTGACACCACTGGTTATTCTAGATATGTGTAATTAGATTAGATTAACAGATACCACCTGAATACCCTTTTGAGATGTTCAAATAGACTTGCATAAGATTAACACATCAAAGAGTCTTCAGCTGTCCCCTTGCTATGTTAAAATTCAGTTGGACAAATCAACCATTGTCATTCTGGCCTGGTCAACATTGACTGCATGTGTACATACACACAACAATGTCCCACATAAATCGGTGAACATATTACAACATAGACAACACAGACTTACCATTCTCCCAAGGCTGCTGGCCACCCTGGGAAGAATCAACTCTTTTGGGCCATTTCTCAACAATTCTGGTGGCCTAGTCTACTTGCTGATGTAGCCGCCTTCGTAGCTGTTTGTTCCATGTGTGCTCAGAATAGGACTCCACGACACCTTCCAGTGGGTCTCCTACAACCCATACCCTATGCCTTCCTACCAGGTTGGGGACAGGGTCTGGCTGTCATCTCGCAACCTCTGACTCCATGTTCCTTCTCTGAAGTTGGCACCTCAGTTTATTGAGCCTTTCTGTATTCTCCGCAGGATTAACCCAGTGGCTTACGCTTTAGACCTTCCTTCTAATATGCGTATCTCAAATGTATTCCATGTCTCCTTATTAAAACCTTTGGTCTGCAACCGCTTTACCACCTCGGTGCCACATCCTCACACTGTACACGTTGAGAACCATGAGGCATATGAAGTACAGTCCATTGTTGACTCCTGTAGGTTCCGTGGGCGCATACAGTACCTGGTGCATTGGAAAGGGTATGGTCCGGAGGAATGCTCTTGGGTCTCATCCTTGAACATACATGCCCCTGTCCTCCTCCGTGATTTCCATAGATATTTTTCCCTCAAGCCTGGTGGTCCTCCGAGGGGGGGGGTCGTTGAGGAGGGGGTACTGTCAGGACTGAGCTCAGCCCTTCCTTCTCTGAGCTGGCCGCTCAGCTTTTGGTTAATTGCCAGCAACTATCTCTCCACAATGACTCACCTGTTGATGATATCCTGCTCGTCAGTCCTGCTTACTTAAGCCGTCCAGCCCAGATGATCTCTGCCTTCTCCTGGTCAACATCACAGAGATTCTCTCTTGCGTGCCTGTTAAAGACTTGCTTGGCTGACGTTCCTTCTGGCTCCAGATCCTGCTTGCTGTTCCACTACACTGATTCCTCGCTTCCTGACTTTCTGGCTTGTCTGACTATCCGTTCCAGTTACCGAACTTTGGCTATGTTTTGACTACGTTTGTTCTATTTACTTTTATTATTAAATACGTGTGACTTAACCACTTGCTTACTCGCCACTTAAACCCCCCTCCTGCTGAGACCAATTTTTAGCTTTCAGCACTGTCACACTTTGAATGACAATTGCGCGGTCATGCTAGACTGTACTCTAATGACATTTTTATCATTTTTTTCACACAAATGGCGTTTTCTTTTGGTGGCATTTAACTTGGGTTTTTATTTGTTGCTAAACAAACAAAATAAGACAGAAATTTTTGAAAAAAAAAAGTTTTCATAGTTTGCTATAAAATTTTGCAAACGGGTAATTTTTCTCCTTCAATGATATTTGCTGATGAGGCTGCACTGATGGGCTGCACTGATAGGCACAGATAAGGCGACACTGATAGGCACAGATAAGGCGACACTGATAGGCACTGATAGATTGGGTCTGATATGCCTGTCTTGCCACGATTGTTTTAAGCGCTTTTTATTCATTCCTGTACCTGGTCTCTATTTTGTCTTTACGAGCCAGAGTGCTTTTTACTGCAAAACTTTTTTTATTAAAGTTTTTTGAAAGCTGATTCACACTATGTGGAAGTTTTCTTTTCAATTCTTCAACCTGAGGGTCGCATCCTCTCCATGAAGATTGATTGCCGGATTGCAATTTAGTCTCACACTGTGAAGTTTGGAAGCCAGTGAGATTGGATGAGGCCGATTGGTGAGTGTTTCCACCGTTCCTCCATCTGCTTTGGACAGCGCTGTATTATTTATATTTTTATAGCATCCTGGTGGTGACTGATCATTTCACTCGTTATGCACAGGCCTATCCCACCAAAGACCAGAAGGCGAGCACTGTGGCTAAAGTCCTTGTTGAAACATTTTTCGTGCATTATGGGTTGCCTGTCCGTATTCACTCTGATCAAGGAAGAGATTTTGAGAGTCGTCTAGTCCATCAGCTGTGCATCCTGCTGTAAATCTCGGACCACGCCATACCACCCACAAGGGCACCCTCAGCCTGAGAGGTTTAATTAAACTCTATTGAATATGTTGGGGACTCTATCCCCGGAAAAGAAACAGCACTGGGGAAATCATATTGCAGCTATGGTACATGCTTACAACAGTACTGTGAGTGACACCACTGGTTATTCTCCATATTGCCTCATGTTTGGGAGAGATGCTCGTCTTCCTGTTGACTTAGTTTTTGGCACCTCAATTGACAATACTTCTTTGACCTCTCACAGAGGTTATGTTGAAAGATTACAGAAGAACCTGTGGCAAGCATATGAGAAAGCTATGGAACATACCTCAGCTAGGGAGTCAAGAAACCCAAGGAACTTTGACTTAAAAGTAAGAATACACGATTTGCAACCTGGAGATTGTGTGTTGTTGAAGAACTTGGGGGTACCAGGGAAACATAAGCTGGCCGGTCGATGGCGATCGCAACCTTATGTTATTTGCGAACAGCATCCTTGGCTACCAGTCTACCAAATCAGACCTGAATGAGAACAAGGGCCTCTGAAGATGTGGCATCGAAACCATCTGCTTCTATTGTCTGATAGACATGTGCATTAGTTTTCGTCCGAATGCATTTTCGTCCGAATTTCAGGTATTTTCGTTATCTAACAAACGATAACAAAAGTGCAGAATCCGAAAAACGAAAGATCCAACATAAACAAATGCTTTATTTTCCTTCCTACAACAGTTCGATATAGATAGGAGATTTGAAATGATGATGACAATAACAATCTGTGTCCATCAAACCTGTGGTCGAATGTGCCTAACCTTAACTCTGTTAGTCCAAGATTATTCTTCATAGAGAGAAAAGATTTGACGTAGGGGAGAAAAGATTTGACGTAGGGGAGAAAAGATTTGACATAGGGGAGAAAAGATAAATAAAAATAATGATGATGATGAATGTTATTGGCTGATTGTAACCAAAGAGGAGGAGCAGTAAAATAGCTAGAACTAGGTACACACGTACTTTGGCTTATGGTGTCTGTTGAAAGTTCTAAGAAGATTCGACGGAGCAGGTAAACTATACAGCGTCGTACAGTTTAGCTGCTCCGTCGAATCTTCTTTGAACATTCGACAGACACCATAAGCCTTCAATGACAGATTCGACCTTAATTTGGATTTTTGAACGAATGCAATTTTTAACGAAAAACGAAATAAATAAAAACGAATTTCAGGAGTAACAAAATAAATGTATTTTTCGGACGAAAATGAAATTCTGAAACAAAATATTTCAGTGTGCACATGTCTATTGTCTGATGCGGTTAAGGTGCCTCAAGTACCTTTGTCGTCTCCTCCAAAGCCAACGTTCACATAAACCAATTTCTGTTCCTCCTGTCTTATCAGAAGAGGACCAAGATGAGGAAGATTATGTACAGCCACGAGTTCCTAGCCCCACTGTATCATCATGGAGAGGGAGAGATGATGAAGAAGAGGAAGATGTAGTGGCTGTGCTCTTTTGGCTGTGGCTTGCAGAAAATGAACCTGATGCAGGCACTATGAATGAGAAGAGAGGAGAAGTGCAAACTAAAGTGCCGCCAGGAGGGACAACAGAAGTGACTAAGACCACGCAGATCTCTCAGCCCAGAACTGGAGATTTTACCATCATTCAGGAAAGCTGATAGAATAAAAATCGAGAGTATTAGCCCAACTTCTGAGAAGGAAACTATAGATTTGATCAATTTTTCTGATGAACCTTTGCCTGTACCTGAAGCAAATTGCCCTGCTGAGGTTGAAGATCCTTGCATGGTTGTGGAGAATAGAGAATGTCAGATACCTCTTTCTGCTTCTCTTGAAGAGGTTGATCTTTCCTCCCCACTGCCAAGTTCTGAATCTGCAGTTATGGATCTTCCTCTAGAGCCCTGAAGCCCTGATCATACCAGGGGATCAACAGGAAATATTGTTCAACCCACTAAGACATATTCCCCAGTTCGATTAAGATGAGATATACATCCTCCCAAGAGACTCGCTTATGACACTTTAGGAGAGAACTCTGATAAGCTGGTTCATACTATTTGCAGGCAGGCTCCCATGCCTAACCCTTTTACTGTTAATTGGGTAGGGTGCGACTCTGCTTTGACCTCTGACACCAGTGGGTGGGACACGGCAATTGCTCTGGCCTGTTCAAAAACTGAGCTTGAATTAACTGAGAGTGTATATAAATGGTTTCAGCAAAATCCAGAGGTGTGTCAATACCTGTTGAATTTAGATTGTGGTTGATGTTATTATAAATTTGTTAGTAACCTTTTCTTCTCACCAAGTTATTAGAGCAGATGTCTCTATGTCTTTGGGGATAAAGAATTCAAGTGGGGGGAGAATGTAGTCAGGGTCGACTACTATGCCTATAATCTAGAAACATTTTCTGTGTTGTTATTGTGGGGTTGGCTCCCTCTAGTGTTTGCTAGACTCTATGTGTTCATTTCCTTTTTCCTGTGTGAGGATGTAGAGCAAAGCATAATGGGATGTGTAGTTCATAATGCTGATGTGACTGTGCCAGCAGTATTGATCTGAACTACAAAGAACAGAACAGACTGCTGGGAAAGGATATAAAAGGGGCTGCTGCAGCCTAGATCAGCATCTCTGGACGCAGTTTTGACTTTGCTCAATGGCTGATGTTTTGCGGCCTACACAGTGGGGAGCTGCAATTCAGATTCCAGTGGGCTGCAGCCTGGCGCAGCGGACGCCATTATCCCGAGTCAAGATACAGAGGGAGAGTTCCGGCTGGAGTCTTCTCATCATCTGCATCTCTGCCAACTTCATCTGAGTTCTGGAGTGGTGAGCGGGCATAGCCCATATTATAGTAAGGACACTGCTTTTAGACATCATTCACACAGTTCAGCTGGTGGTACTTGTAGTCCCACAGAAGTTAAATCCTATGTTACAACAAACACTAGAAGCAGACACCTATGCCCAGTTCACATTATTGATTCCAGTAGTCATATTGGATAACACCTTTAGGATTACAAAAGAAGGAAGTTACAGTCAGGTCCATAAATATTGGGACATATACAAACTGTTGTAATTCCTACACCGTTCACCTGATTTGGATGTAAATACCCTCAAATTAAAGCTGAAAGTCTGCAGTTTCGTTTCAAATCCATTGTGGTGGTGTATAGAGCCAAAAGATTAGAATTGTGTCAATGTCACAATATTTATGGACCTGACTGTATATCACAACAAGGATAAACCAAAGTTCTGCTAAATTTGCTACACTTTGCCATCCCGGATTACTTTATTTACTACATAAAGAGGCTAGCTGAAGATATCTGAATTTCAAGGAATACCCTTTTACCCCTTTTGCTGTGTACACACGACCGGACTTTCGATGGACTGAATCATGTCAGACTTTTCGACAGACTTTCGACAGACTTTTCGACAGACTTTTCGACAGACTTCCGTCGAATTGGACTTGTCTACACACAATCACACCAAAGTCTGACGGATTCGACCGTGATGACGTACGACTGTTCTAGAATAAGGAAGTTCATAGCCAGTAGCCAATAGCTGCCCTAGTGTTGGTTTTCGTCCATTGGACTAGCATACAGAGGAACGGATTTTTCGACCGGACTCGAGTCCGTCAGAAAGATTTGAAGCATATTCTAAATCTAACGTCACATTTTCGACAGAAAAGGTTCGTTGCAGTTCCGATGAAGCTCACACATGGTCGAATTGTCCGACGGATTTGTTCCGTCGGACAAGTTGGTCGAAAAGTCTGGCCGTGTGTACACGGCATTTATCATCATTTTTTCCCTCATCTGCTTTAATTGCATTGAACTGCTGTAGGGCGTCATCCTATTTGAATGCAATATTCTTCATACTGTTTCTCCATATTGTGCAGGATTTACTGGTCTGTGAGTTGAGGAGGCAGAAGGGAGAAATCTGACACATAAGATATAGTGTCAGTTGTCTACTCTCCTACTTCAATACCAAGGACGTCATATGACGTCCTGGGCTTTGAGCAGGTATATCTGAATGATGCCTGTAGTTACAGACATCATTCAGATATTGCCGGTTTCAGCCGGCGAATCTCTACACCATAGGAATGATCATAGCGGCCGTTCCGCCGCTTGATCATTCCTATGGGAGGCGAGAGGGGACATCCCCCCCCTCCCGCAGCCCTCCGGTGCTTGCTCCGACTCACCGTTACGATCGGTGAGGCGGAGAGTGGATTCGCCGGTGCCGGATGTAGATCATAGAGATTTCCGGCAGACCAGATGGTCCCCAGAGTCTCTATGATCGTCGGAGGCCAGGCGCGATGTTATGACGTCACGCCCGGCCTCTCCATTCAAAAAAACGGCGCCGCTTCGGCTTGGAAGCGGCGATCGTTTTATTTTTTTTTTTTATTTCAGGCTTCCCAGCCTAGTGGTGAGATATGGGGTCTTATTGACCCCATATCTCACTATTAAGAGCACCTGACATGTCATATTGCTATTACAAGGGATGTTTACATTTCTTGTAATAGGAATAAAAGTGATCAATTTTTTTTTTTTTCAAAAAAGTGTCAAAATAAAAAAAATAAAATATAATTAACAATAACAAAAAAAAATTTTTAAAGCGCCGCTGTCCCCGTGTGCTCGCACGCAGAAGCGAACGCATACGTAAGTCCCGCCCACATATGAAAACGGTGTTCAAACCATACATGTGAGGTATCGCCGCGAACGTTGGAGCGAGAGCAATAATTTTGGCCCTAGACCAACATTGGGCTAACTTTACTGTTTTGTTTTTTTTTTTAAACACAAAACAGTTTTTTTCCCCAAAAAAACGGGTCCGAAAAATTCCTGCGCAAATACTGTGTGAGATAAAAAGTTGCAACAACCGCCATTGTATTCTCTAGGGTCTTTTCTAAAAAAACATATATAATGTTTGGGGGTTCTATGTAATTTTCTAGCAAAAAAATGATGATTTTTACATGTAGGAGCAAAGTGTCAGAATTGGCCCGGTATTGAAGCGGTTAACCTGTTCACATAGGTTTCTGTGATTGGTTTACTATTTGAGTTAATGTACTATCAAGGGAACTTTGCACCAATATATTGTGTTTGTTTGATAATTTTAGATAAAATAGCGGTGTGTGCAGGAGTGTTTCTTACTAACTGACAAAATTGAGATATATATGTATCTTGTGTTTTGATAATACAGTAATGTTTTTGAACTGTTTCTTTAATACCGTGTGAGCCATTATTTACTTATTTACTACTACAGTTGGTGAGATGATGGAACCCAGGGTGTCAGAGGTCAGGGAGGATTTGCAGAGTCGAGGTAATCAGTGAGGTACAGAGTCAGTGTTGCCAACAGTCAGTATTTTTACTGGCAGCCAGTAAAAAACAGGCAATTTTCTCCTGCCAGTAAATGCAGGTAAAAGGAAAAGGTTGCCAGTAAAAAATATGACTGTGATGCTCGGCTCGGTCTGGAGCCGGCCAAGACCATCCAAGTGCCTTCTACAGTGTGTTCGGGGGACTCTGGTGGAGGTGGTGCCTGAGCATGTTGTGTGATCTCATAGTGCAAGGGAGCCAAGCAGAGCAGCCAGAGTCTTGTGTGCAGGTCAGGAGAAAGGCAGGTCAGAAGCGGGACTATCAGTGCTGTTTGGGCTGGAGTGGACTGGAGGGACCACCTGCCTTGGAGAGGGACTGTCACTATGACTCAGGAGGGGGCGTGTCGTATTGGTGATCTGTGTTGCTGCACACTGCTGTCATTGTCACTGTCAGAGTCAGTTTCATGTGTGTGCCTGATCCAATCTAATTTCTTCTGTCCTTTGCCTGAGCTACTTACTTACTATATTGAAAATAAAATAAGAAATATGTTTTTTGCCTTATTATCTACCTTAAATCATATTGCTAATTGCATATTGTACTTGTTTGTAGCCCAAATACTGAAATTTGCACTTAAAACAGTAATTTTTTAACTTTTGGAAATGCCAGTGAAAAACTTGGCTGTGCCAGTAAATTTTGTGTGTCGTGCCAGTAAATTTTAATCTGGTAGGTTGGCAACACTGGTACTGCTACATTCACAAATCATTTTATTCATCCCTAGTTCCTATTTGGTATATGCCAAGCTATGCAAAAAGGCTCCTTCCATCATACACCATAATAAATGAAGATTGCAGCTGACAGGGACAAGAGACATTTTTGGTTAGATTGCTAAAGGGCTGAAACTTTTATCATGTTTGCTATCTGAGTGACTGTTAGGAAAGCTACACCTCACTTCCTGCCCTAGTGATCAAATAAAAAATGGAAAATTCTATCATATTTACATTGTCATTTTTCTTTCCTGATGCCAATCCATGGCAGAATACATTTGGTCACTATGCTGCCTAATTGGCAGCAGGAAAACAGAAAATTATATTATACTTAAACCTTATAACTTTTCTTTCTAGGTACTAATGCATGGCAGCATACTTGCTTGCTGCCATGTTGGTGCTAGCTAGGCCCCCTCGCTCTTTCTACTTTAGAAAAATGCTTTATTATTTGTGCCCCCATGGGAGAGACTAATTTACTACTACTATTGCTAATAATACTAATTCTTATTATCATCATTATTCAATTTCCAGTAATTGATGGTAGTTTTTTATATAGAGGGGATATTAGGGATTTCCCCCTTCTATCAAAGTATTTGGAATAGTGCTTTTATAAATATCCCCTGCTTATTTTAAAGTTTTGAATTTGTTGGCACATTATTGAAAGGTGCTGAGAATAAAGCACTTATGTAGGCACGTAACCCTTTTATGTTGTGGGAGCTGGTGCTTTAAATGCGCCATGAAAATCAAGGCTGGTAAAAGGGGCTATTGATCATGCAGCACTGTGATTGGCTGCACATGATGATGCCATCTTAAGCCTGATTAGTAGCTGATTGCAAGCTATCAGTGACAGCTCAGTCACAGTTCAGAAAGAACAAGACAGAGACACATACCTGTATATGCAGCAGATGGACATTAAAGTGGTTGTAAACCTCTGACATAAAATCTTAACAAAGCACATCCTTGTATAAAGTACTGTGTACTTGCGTCTATTCAAAGCTCTGAGTGTGATTTCTCTCTGCTGCCTTGTTCTTCTGTTATCTACATGAGTCACTTCTTACAGATTTTTATGACACTAAAAGAAAAAAGTGGGGGGAGGAAAGCTCTAGCACATAGCCTGTGATTGACAGCCACAGATGTGCTTGTGCTCCATATAGTGTACAGGTGTCAAACTGGCAGCCCTCCAGTGGAACTACAAGTCCCATGAGGCAATTTCAAGGCTGACAGTTACAAGCATGACTCCCACAGGTAGAGACATGATGGGACTTGTAGTTCGTCAACAGCTGAAGGGCCACCAGTTTGACACCCATGATGTAGGATGAGGACAGGGGTGTGTCCATTCCCTCCAATCAGGCTCAGAGTTCTTCTCCCTTAGCTGTGCAGTGTGTGAGTTTAGATTCTCGCCCCTACATTGTGCTGCTAAAAGATGCTGACAGATTCTGTGTAAATTTTGAGTTTTACAAGGGTATAGAGCAGGGGTCTTCAAGCTTTCTAAACAAAGGGCCAGTTTACTGTCCTTCAGACTTTAGGGGGCCGGAGTAGCCAGTGTGAGTAGAAAATCCCCCAGTGTCAGTGGGAGTTTTAAAAATTACATAGCCAGAAGGAGGAAAATGGCCCCATCATTGCTATTAGTGGGGGGAGTAGTGTCCCATCATTGGTGTCAGTGTAAGAAAAAATGCCCCATTGTTAGTGTCAGTGAGAGGAATGGCTCCCCACTGTTGGTGTCAAGGGAAGAAATGGTGCCTCCTTGTTGGTGTCAGAGGGAGGAACAGTACCGCAAGAATAAAGGCAAAGGCAAGCAAAGGGCCGCAGTTTAAAGACCACTACTGTGGAGGATAGATGGCTGCAGATATACAGGCACAACATATGTAGGAGGATTTGTTTTATCTCTGTGTATAACCTGAAGCCAGTGACTTCACCATGCATTTGTAAGTGTAGCACCCTTTAGAGTGTGCTAGAAGTAGTGTTATGCCCCGTACACACGGTCGGACTTTGTTCGGACATTCCGACAACAAAATCCTAGGATTTTTTCCGACGGATGTTGGCTCAAACTTGTCTTGTCTCGGAAAATCCGATCGTTCTAAACGCGGTGACGTAAAACACGTACGTCGGGACTATAAACGGGGCAGTGGCCAATAGCTTTCATCTCTTTATTTATTCTGAGCATGCGTGGAACTTTGTCCGTCGGATTTGTGTACACACGATCGGAATTTCCGACAACGGATTTTGTTGTCGGAAAATTTTATCTCCTGCTCTCCAACTTTGTGTGTCGGAAAATCCGATGGAAAATGTCCGATGGAGCCCACACACGGTCGGAATTTCCGACAACACGCTCCGATCGGACATTTTCCATCGGAAAATCCGACCGTGTGTACGGGGCATATGAGTTTAAAAAAGGTAAATTCTATTTTTGCTCAGGGCTAAGCCTGAGCTGTGGAATCTGGGTCAGGGTTTAGTGACATCCTGACAGCTCCTCTGGTACCTCTCCCTGTTTCTGGGACAATGGTTCTAGAGAATGTTCTAGAGCTAGTGGATGGAGGTTAGGATGAGCTGCCTGGAATATTTATGAGGCCTCAGCCAATCCCCAGTGGTGGGCTGGCAGGGGGCAGAGTTTACCTCATAAATAGGCATGAGCTATGCCAGCAAGGGGCAGTTGTGTGGAAGATGAAGATACAGTTCTGAGGAAGCTGTTGGTGACCTTCAGGGGTGGCCCCTAGTCTGGGGGTGTCCTGCGTTGGGCCAGGGCTCGGATGCTAGAAGGATCCTGCCATAACACATGGGAAGCCCCTGGTGGCACGAGAGCAAGAGAGGATAGCCTGAGTAGATCAGCACTGCTGGGGAACGACAAGGGGGAAGACTGCAACATGTAGCCAGTGTCTCTGAAGACAGCGGTGTACTTAAGTCTTCATCTTTCCCTTGGAGATCTCCTGAGATTCAGTGGGGTGGGCTGGTGAGATTCAGCTGGGTGAGCTGGTGAAGAGCCAGTCTGGAGGACTGGTGTGGAGAAGTTATCTGGGAGGGCTAGTGAAAGGGGCAGCTGCAGCAAGGTGGGTTGGCAGTGCCTGAAGAGGTGGTGCTGGGATCAATAGCCACAGAAGAGAAGTACAAGCTGTTCACTGTAATCTTTGCTACACCACAAGGGGCTACGAGTTTCTGCCGGTAAAGGGCCATTGCTAAATCTTACTGAGAGCCTGTCAGATCAACTAACAGTGATTCAGCTGGAGCCAGCAAACAAGTGTGTGCAGGAGTAAAGAACACTGTATATAGACTGTATATAGGGAGAAGTCCCTGAAGTTGTTACCAAAGTTTTGCTGAAGTCAAGTGGGCATCCCATAACCTCCCATCTCTATCTAAGTTATTAACCCTAATAACCTAAAAACAAAGTCATGGACTGTTCTCTGACTCTGGAGTGCCTGTGAAAATTCAGTGTGCCTGGCTGTGTAGGAGTGGGGGATCCAAGTTCATCTACGGCTCTTAAGGGGTGCACTACATAAGGGTTTTCAACCACTTTAAGGCTCCTGCCACCATATATATGCATTTTGCTGTCATAAACGGGTTAAGGAACTGCTTTTAGGTGTTTAGCATCTTGTTTTTACGCTGATATACATTGTAATATTATATTATATTATATTATATTATATTATATTATATTATATTATATTATATTATGATGTCCTGGTACCAGCTGTGTGCTCATTTCCCAACTTTTTTCTGTCTTTTGGATTATTGTAAAAATTAGGCCTCCTACTCTGCCAGGAAAAGCTGTGCTATCTGGCAGGCCTGCGTAAATTTCAGAAGTGAATGGACAGAAATACAAATAATTTGGCAGGTGAAGCGTCTCACTTATACAGTATGTGCTGCATCTGTGTATTCAGCTGTTTGCCTTGTGTTTTCGCATGCAGGTGAGATATAGCCCGATCATAATCAAAGTGGTCAGATTTTAACCATACAAGTGAGTGAAAGAATGCTATAAGCATCTTTCTGGTTAGAAAAAGGTACTATTGCAAAGGGGAAAAGCAACAAGGCCAAGTGGAATGTAACAGAGAAGTAGTGTGTATGGGTGGATGCATGAATCATAATATACAGTTAAGTGGTAGACCAGGGCAATTGTTTAACACCTTCCTATCCATCAAAGTACCAGTACATTGCTGGGTTGGAAAGGTGATATCTTGGTCATCACTGCAGCTGCAGCAATGATCAAGATATAATTGATTAGCACCAGCAAGTCTCTTCAATATAAAAGTAATCCTAGTGGCTATGGAGCTGCTGAATTATTTTTACAGGCTATCCAAAAGTCCCACCTTCCTCCCACAACCACAGCCTTTACTGGGCTCCTGTGCGATCGGAGAGCCTGGTAAGGATGCACTCTGTGACATCCAGTTCCAGGAAAGTGAAAGGAACTGATGTTGTTCCTCCAACTGTGAGATGTCAGAAACCGGAAGCCACAA
This sequence comes from Aquarana catesbeiana, assembly GCF_042186555.1. Lineage (NCBI taxonomy): Eukaryota > Metazoa > Chordata > Amphibia > Anura > Ranidae > Aquarana > Aquarana catesbeiana. The sequence goes on along the minus strand of NC_133325.1, from coordinate 220,273,302 downwards.
GGATTTTGACACTTCCAGTTTCGGTCTTATGCATACAAGCCATTACTGGCGTGAACAAGTATCTGATCAAACTGATCTTGGTTTGATCAGATGCTTTGGGCGGCAGAGGAAAGATATGGGGTTTAATAGACCACAGATTGCTCCATATAGTGGACCTGTCCAAGCCCATGCTATCACAAGGGAAGTTGTTTAGCCCTTCCTGATAGCAATAAAATATATTTAAAAAATTAAAGATACAATGCAAAAATTAAAAATAAATAAAATAAATAATAAAATGTAAAATAAATTTAAAGTGCCCCCGTTCCCCCGTGCTCGCATGCAAATGTGAACGTGCATGTAGGTCCCGCGTGCATATGTAAATAGCAATTGCACCACACATGTGTGGTATCACTGCGAATGTCAGAGTGAGGAAAATAACTTGAGCGCCAAACCACCTTTATAACTAAACTGGTAACCTGTAAATGCTTTTAGAGCATTGCCTATGGAGCTTTTTAGTTGGTGCTGTTCCACATGCAGACACAATTTAAAGTGTGAAATGTGACATGTTTGGTATATATTTACTCAATATTTTACCAAGCAATTAGGTATGTTTTTGTCCATTAAAATGCATTAAAGTGTATTTTTTAAAGAAATTTGCAGTTAAAAAATTACCAAAAATTTTAGTTTTTACATGTAGAAGAGGAATGTCAGAATAGGCCTGGTCTGGAAGTAGTTAATCATCAGTCAGGCGCTTGAAGAAGCTGTCTTAATGCCAGCTGACTGACTGTTTATTTAGTAACAATGTATGGTCCCTTTCATACGGGCATCTCCATCTTGCGCTCCGCTGATCCCCGCTGATTAGGCGAATGACAGGTCCAGTGCGCTCCACTGTGCCGAGCAGGCACGGACACAGTCCCGCTCTCCTCCATGGGGAAAATAGGGTGGAAATGGACTGCCTGTCCATTTTCATTCAATCGTATCCAATTTAATATGTCAGATGGATGAAAAAAAGGACCACCATACGTCTGGATTTTGCAGACAGGATCTGATGGTGGCGTGTGTCGCTCCATAGAGGAGACTGCAGGGTCCGATCATGCCTGCCTAAAAAACTGACAGGCAGACCTGATCGGAAAGGACCCTATAGCAGGATGCAAAATTAGGATTATTATAAGGACAAATTTTTTTTTTTCATCCTTTTCGTTTCAGCAATCTAAAGAAGACGATGGAGAATTTAATTTAAATATATGTGTCACTTTCCTTGGCATAGGCTTGAAAACCGGTAAGACTCTGTACAATGTACCTCATATGTATTTGTAACCCCTCTATATCAGATATCTTTTGAAAGTGAAGCAGTATGACCCTAAAATCATAGATAATAAACTAAGCTTGTAATTTTCCTCAGAGGAACACAAGGATTAAGAAAATACATGTAACACATCTCCTGTTTGATTTGTTAATGTAGCTGTCTGTTAACAGGTCATTCGATATCTTCAGGCTGTTTCAAAGCAACCTATTTTTAAAATGAGCTCTACAAGCAATACTATTGATTGCTGTCCTTTTATCTGCTTCATTAGAAATATATTACACATTGATAATTAGTGGGGGGAGAACCATACCCTAGAGCTGCCCTTCTATATCTAATTGGGTTAAGTTGCAAATAAGGGTCTTGTGCTTTCAGTGGAGATAAATCTTTCCTTGTAATTGAAGTCGTTCTTACATTCGCCTTACCAGTAATTATTTGGTATCAGGTTTTTTTTTTTTCTCCTTAAGCAGTTGTTCAGTGAGGACCAGCACCTAAACTGAAGATCATAACATTTTAGCTGATGACAGCTTACATTCTAGAGAGTAATGATAGCCTTTATTGAAGCGGAGCTCTAGATACAGGTATTATAATGATTTCCAGTTGCTAAGATTCAGGATGAAGAACATGTCATATTTGAAGAATTGCACAATGGTTGTCTTAGGAGAATACTTTCAATCAATTTGTGAACAGCAGTGTGAGATTTATCCAACTATAAGGATTTGCAGAGGGAGATTTCTTTCCTCTGTCTTTTTCAGTGTGCTATGATTTAATAGGTTAATACTATTTCGTTTTTTTTTCTCTCTGCTTGCAACTGTACTGGCAAACCAACCAGTGCACTTTGCAAAACACTGCCTAAGGGAGCCTTCAACCTGACAGAGCTTTACCAATTTCCTGTCTTTTCTGTCATTGGTTATTAAGCCATATTCTTGTGTCAAGCTTCTGGCTGCAAGCCCGTCATTTATTGGTGTCGGTTATTTACATGCATCAGTGGAAAAGAACATGAAGAAAGGCTCAGGGCAGCACCGCAAAGGAGAAAAGTAACAAATCTAGAGCTCAACACAGCGCACAGCAAAGAGTGAATGACAAAATGTTGAATGTGCTGCTGCAGCATTTGAAGTGATGCAGAGAAAAGGCTATTCTGTAGATAAACAGTACATAAGTAAGGAGATTCATGACAGCCTTCAATGAGGAGGGAAATATATCGCCAGTCTTCAAGAAGTGAAAAACAGTGACATTTTTTCTTTTAATGTACGTACTGAATATGCCTTACACCAGGCTCAGGTGACCAATCATGCCTCAAAGCATATTCTAAATCTACAACAGAAATCCCATAGCTAAAAGACTGCTAAGCTGAAATATATTTATATAGTATCAAACAGCTCTGAAGCATACTACTTTGGTGATGGTACATCAAAGAGAGGGAAGGTACGTGAGAAGGTAAATAAGGGACCTCTGTTTATGATAGGCACCTTCCATGGCTTATTTCCATGCAAAGTACGTTCCGAGTGTAAGGATATCCATGAGCGATAACTCAATAGCCTGCAGGCCTCTTTTTGATATATCTGATGACCCCTAATTCTTGTTCAGTCAACATGAAAAACCCTGTAAATGAATGAAGATCCGAGCCTGAGCAACAAGACCACAATGCTCAATGTGTAGTCTGAGGAGGGCTGCAATGACCCCTAGGAGACTGGATTAAGTGGGGCAGTTTCTTAGTTCTAGGTGGGCTTAAAGTTTGAACTATTTTTAAAAAAAACTACTTAAAAACAAAATCCTGGCCTTAAGAAGTGTGAGCTGCTCATTTTCCAAATGTTAATCCTTGAGTAAATAACATTTTCACAGAGATTCCATTTACAATGTCTAAATATCGATCTTGGAGTAAATCACAAAAAGAGTAAAGGCAAGCTTCTCAATCAATATACAACTAGCCAGAGGCACAGAAAATGGCTGGTCAGTTCACACGAAGGACACCGAAATCAAGGTTCCCACTAACAAATTGTTTTTTAAATGAAAAAAAAACAAAAACACAGTAAATTATTTAGCATATACTACTTGCTTTGAGCTTGTATGTCCTGCCTGTGCATAACCTGGATTTCCTTGGGCACTATACAGTATGTAGCACAGACTGCTTACTGATTTAAAAAAATGACATATATAGTAAAGAATTTTGCCTTTTCTAACTGCCCTTGGCATCTGCAAATGTGTACATTTTAAAATCTCAAGTTTTTCTATAGCTGGGTGGCAAATTCCAACTTTTAATTTCATGGGGCACTTTTTACATATTGTTCTTAAAGTGCTTTTGAAAAATGGAAATAAATAAAGCAGAAACTCTATTCATATGGTTTGACAGCTGTAAAATTAAATTAACCGCTAATGGAGGAAAAAATTGAATTTTTTTTTAACAAAAGGAAAATAATACTTTTTATTTATAAACATATTGTAAAAGTGACAGATTACATTTTTCATGCTGATTTAATTGTAACAGAAAGTGATTTATTAGATCTGATATAAGAAATAAAATGAATGATGTATGCTGTTCTTAAAGAGGATCTTCAGTCTTAACAAAAATAAATAAATAAAAGTCACCAGCTACAAACAGACTTTTTAAAAAGGGGCACTTACTGTCCAGGGATCCAGTGCTCTCCTCATCTAGGCTGGTCTTGAGATCCCCGGCGCCTGCATGTTTACTAAGGGAAGCTGGCTGTGACTCCTTTCCATTGCTCATGTGGAAACCACACTGTGCTTTGTGCGTGGTTCTGCAATCTCCAGGGACCTGTGATGTGACCCAAAAGGTTGCAGGCTGGGGGGTAAGGGCTTCCACTCCAATTGCTTGGGTGGTTACAGCGGAAGTCAAAGCAAGTACCTGCTAAAACTAGGTACCCACTCCCTGCCAAGAAAAAAAAACAAAAACCTTCAAAAGTGGGAGAGGAAGGGGGAAAGGGGTGTTAAAGTGAAACTTCTGTTTTAGGGTGACGTTCCACTTTAAATTCGGGATGCTGCAAAGCTGACAGTGTTCAGTTGTACACGTGTCCTGGTTATCATTTCACCGTTGCTTCATATCTTTATGATACACTGACTAGGTTGATGACAGCAGCCATTAAAGGTAGAAACCCCAGCCTGCGTACTTGTTCCTGATGAGCATCTTAATGGGTCATAATGCAAGGATGAGAAGTCCCAGAGCTTACATATTTAAAAACCCAATGATAGAGTTTCTGTATCTTTCATGACAAATGTACTTACATTTTTCAATTTCATGGGCAAACACAATCAAACCAAATGATGTTTTTTGTCGTTTCTTATTTCCCTTTGTGAGCTAGGTGAATAATTACAAGCTATTTTGCTTACACAGCTGAGAGAATTGTCATATCTCCTACATACTGGTACTGAGGATAGGCATCCCCGATGGCCAGGGCTGAACATAATAAGGTTGATTTACTAAAGTCACGTAGCAAGCAAATTTCCATTTTGCAAGGGAATTTTCTCTTAGCTTAGTAAATGTGGCGAAAAGAATACCCAATCACAAGAAGGAAAGTCAGCAGAGCTTAAATTCATTCAACAAGCTGAGGAAAAACTCTTTGCAAAATGAAAATCTCCTTGCAAAGTAGACAGTCTATTTGGGGTTGATTTACTAAAACTGCAGAGTGGAAAATCTGGGGCAGCTGCGCATGGTAGCCAATCAGCTTATAACTTCATCTTGTTCAATTAAGCTTTGAAGCCTGGAAGCTGATTGGTTTCTATGCAGAGCTGTACTAGATTTTGCCCTCTCCAGTTTTAGTAGATCAACCGCTTTGTTTTTAGGAAATCAACCTCAAGAAGTTCAATCACAAGCTAAAACACCAGGATAGGGATATTTTGAAATATGTAATGGTTATTTTCAGCCCGTGTGGCTTAAAATAAAGGTCTTTATCCTTGTGGAAGAGCTTTAAGAATTGAGCCTAATGTAGCCTAAGGTATTTGTAGTCAGTGTCTACTGCAGTAGGGTAAAAGGTAACAGCAACACAGATCAGTTACAGACATGTTTAATTATTTATTTAGCGAATCAAGGATAGGATACAGCATCTATCAAAGAGTCATATGGCTCTAATAATATACATGTATCTGCTGTTTCACTGTGTGCTATTCATTGTCGCACTATACTGAACATCAGTGTATTTCTGCATAAAAAAGAAGATCCATGCTGCTCCAATTCCCATTCTGGATTTCATTTTTTGCAATAATAATTATGTGGACCTTGTATGCAAGGGCATCAATATTCACTTGTACTTGAGGCAGCATGATTTTAAATTAGAACACAGTCTTGCCTCTTATAGATTTTGATTGCGTCTTGTGTGTGCTGATCCTACTGTGAGAGTTCCGTATATCAATTTTGATGAAGAAGAGTTAAGTGCAACAGACTGAGTTAACCAGATCTATTTGTCCTTGCAAACTGTGTGATTCCTTGTAAGTAATTATCTTTCTTCTCTTTCAAGCTGAAAGTATAGCACCCCTACATCTCTACTGCTAAATTTTAATTAGAAGTTAGAGAACATTGTATCTAGAATTAGCCAGAATTTTTATTACTGTTCACTGTTTTACTTTGTTTGATAATTAAAATCTGGCCATGTTCAGACAGTCTGACCATTCATTAGACTGCTGGTCCAACTGTGCATTGTTTAAACAAACCGCAAATAAGCCCAAATAGCGTTTTCATTCTTACCCTGAATGTTTTCTGAATAAACTCTGGACTTCCCTATAGAGAGATTAATCAAAGGGTAATTCCACCCAAAATGTCAGTTTTAATAAAACTCTTTATTTGTACTTTGATCTTCACCAGCTTTGTCAAAACAAAAAGCATGACAACAGAGCACAGAAATCCTTCTATGGAGCTTTACGTTTCAAAATTAACCCAAAAGCTATGGCTCGTAAACGAATTTAATCCCTTAATTTCCAAATATAAAACAAATCTTAAAGTATTACTAAACCCATAACCCTGCATTCACTATATCTGGTCTCCCACAGTACAGAGAACATGGAAATGCAATTATTTTAGTAAATATAAACTGCAAAATATCTTTTTGCGTCAGCAGTATATAGCAGTCATATGACTTCTATCAGTGTCTTGTTAAAGCTTAATTTTACTCTGACTGTCCTATGAGGCTGCAGGATTCGCTGTCATGCTTATGAGGATAATTTTACTGCACAGTATTTATGAACGAGTCATTTTTAAACGGTAATATTTTTAAGATACGGGATCAATCAAATATGAACACAGACTAAAAATAGGAGATTTTTTCACCAGACATGTATTCATAGTTATATATATAACTCAGGACGGACATGTACACACGGTACTGCGCATATGAGATCACTGTCTGGGTTTTAAGGAAGTTTCAAGGAAGTATTTGGATTGAGACATGCTCTCAGCTTGAACTTTTTGCTATCCTATGTATATGCACTGCTGCTAATAAACTGCAAAGAGGAGACAATATTACACTATGTGGAGTCTTTTTGTCTCTCTATATATTCCGGCTCTGTGGCTTTTCTAAAACACCATGCCCTGATCAGCTGTGAAGTTCCTGGTGTGTATCTTCTGAGGCTACTGGGGAGAGAGACTTCAGGACATAATTTCTGTGGATCACAGATCCAACAAAGCGCTCTGTGACCTCCATGAATAAGGGGGGTCACAGGCTTTCTGGTAAGCCTTCATTTTATTTGTGGTGATGGGTATCACGCTGCCAAACATTTGATCATCGTTTCCAATATACCCCCTCTTCATGGGACTCCTTTTGATGAAAATCAGCTGCATATAAACTTTTCTTTTTGTTTGCACATTTTTTGCATGTGTGATATTTCATTGCACATATGTTATGATTTATTTCATTTCAAACTGTATCAATAATTGCACAATTGCACTTTATTTTACTATTTTTGGATGTATGCACATCACATGTGTTGTGTGATTCGCATGAATTGCACTTTTTGCCCTAGTGCTGCACTTTTATTTAAACATAGTTATATATATATATTGGTTGACAAAAACAAACATAAAATTAAAAATACCGATTGTGCTACACAGAGGCGACGCCAAGGGGTGGCTATCGAGGCTGGAGCCCCGAATGTGGAGCCCATAGCCCCGAGTCTCAGCGGGTGTGGAGGAGAGATGAGCGGGAGGGTCGCGGCTGCGGCGGGCGGCATTGGAGGTGGAGGAGAGACGAGCAGGCATGTACAGGCACTGAGCCATCGGACCACCACCTCCCTCACCCCCGCAGCGCTCACCTCTTCTCCCTGCTTAGTTATGCAGCGCGGCTGCATACAGACATGATCCTAGGAGTGGACACTGATAAGCTCATCATACGATCCAGAAGACATTCAGCCGCACACAGCTGTGACATAAACTTCCTCAGCACTCGTTCACTTGTTCTTTCCTTCCCCCGCTCTCCATCCTGTCTGCTGCCGCGGAGAATCTAGATGAGAGCGGGGGAAGGAAAGAACAAGTGAACGAGTGCCGAGGAAGTTTATGTCACAGCTGTGTGCGGCTGCATGTCTTCTGGATCGTACGATGAGCTTCTCAGTGTCCACTCCTAAGGATCATGTCTGTATGCCTGTCTGTGTACTGTCGTGTCTGTATGCCGTGCTGCATATCTAAGCAGGGAGAGGAGGTGAGCACTGGGGGGGGATAGAGCAGCATGGGGGGGAATAGAGGAGCACGGGGACCAGAGCAGGGGGGGGACCAGCAGAGCACATGTGGGACCAAAACAGCATGCAGGGGATCAGCGGAGTATGCAGGGGACCAGTGCAGCACACAGCACATGGGGGACCAGCGCAGCACATGGGGGACCAGCGCAGCATGCGGGGGACCAGAACAGCACACGGGGGACCAACGTAGCACACAGCACATGGGGGACCAGCGCAGCACATAGGGGACCAGCGCAGCATGCGGAGGACCAGAACAGCGCTTGGGGGACCAGCGCAGCACACAGCACATGGGGGACCAGAGCAGCACTTGGGGGACCAGCGCAGCACACAGCACATGGGGGACCAGCGCAGCACACGGGGGACAAGCACAGCACAGGGGGACCAGAGGAGCACAGGGGGACCACAGGAGCAAGGGGGATCAGGAGAGGAATGCAGAAGCATGTGGGGGAACAGAGAAGCGGGGGGGACCAGAGCAGCACGCGGGGGACCAGAGGAGCACAGGGGGACCACAGGAGCAAGGGGGACCAGAAGATCAGGAGAGAAATGCAGAAGCATGTGGGGGACCAGAGCAGCACGTGGGGGACCAGAGCAGCACGTGGGGGACCAGAGGAGCACAGGGGGACCAGCGCAGCACATGGGGAGCAGCGCAGCATGCGGGGGACCAGCACAGCATGCGGGGAACCAGCGCAGCATGCAGGGGATCACAGGAGCACAGGGGGACCACAGGAGCAAGGGGGACCAGAAGATCCGGCATTGGTGAGACCTGTCAAAGTGGGCCAGTCTGGATGAAGTCCATGGCCAAATTTTTGTCCCAGTCCAGCCCTGGAGACAAGCGGGCGGACGAGCAGAGATTACATCATCTCTCTCCGCCCACCCGTCACCACTCTTCCGCTCTCACAGCCGGGACTTCAATGTAGGAGCGATGTGCGGTGGGGAGCAGAGAGATGACGTCATCTTCCACTGCCTGCCACACATCAGTGCTCTTCTGCCCTCAACACGCGGGCCTCTTCAATGTTGGAGGTGTGGTGGGGAGCAGAGAGATTACATCATCTCTCACTGCCCGCCCCACATCTCTGCTCTCCTGCCCTCACTAAATGGGCCAGTGCTGCCAGTCTGCCACCAATGCAACCGAAATGCACATTTGGTGGCACTGGCTGGCATGGCAAGTGACAATCTGCAAATGGTGGCAAGTGACAATCTGCTAATGGTGGCAAGTGATGTGGCAAGTGACAATCTGCTAATGGTGGCAGGTGACATGGCAAGTGACAATCTGCAAATGGTGGCAAGTGATGTGGCAAGAGACAATCTGCAAATGGTGGCAAAAGGCAATCTGCAAATGGTGGCAAGTGACAATCTGCAAATTGTGGCAAGTGACAATCTGCAAATGGTGGCAGGTGATGTGGCAAGTGACACGCCCAGGGCTCCCACTGATTCTGCATTATGGTGAGTTAAACCACTTCATTATATATTACAATATAACAATAGAAACAATGCGCTTTGATCACCCTGACACCATATCAACCATGGTGCCATGATGATTGAAACGCCAAGACCAGCCTTCCTTTGCCTGCAAAAAATTGCTTACGACCGACGTGCCCCCCCCCCAGGTTGGTGACCACTGCTATGGGCTCTAGCCCCAGATCTTTTTTAGACCTAGCAACGCCGGTGGTGCTACATAAAATCTTGAATATCAATTAAACACATCTGCTAAATAGGAGTGTAGTAAATTTGAAATGACACATTCATCTTTCCCTCGATTGCAAGCAGTGGTCCTGTCCCAGCAGCTGAAAAACACCCCCACAGCATGATGCTGCCACCACCATGCTTCACTGTTGGGACTGTATTGGACAGGTGATGAGCAGTGCCTGGTTTTCTTTACACATACCGCTTAGAATTAAGGCCAAAAAGTTCAAAGAATCTTATTTCTCACCATCTTGGAGTCCTTCAGGTGTTTTTTAGCAAACTCCATGTGGGCTTTCATGTGTCTTGCACTGAGGAGAGGCTTCCGTCGGGTCACTCTGCCATAAAGCCCCAACTGGTGGAGGGCTGCAGTGATGGTTGACTTTCTACAACTTTCTCCCATCTCCCAACTGCATTTCTGGAGCTCAGCCACAGTGATCTTTGGGTTCTTCTTTACCTCTCTCACCAATCTCCCCCGATAGCTCAGTTTGGCCGGACAGCCAGCTCTAGGAAGGGTTCTGGTCATCCCAAACATCTTCCTTTTAAGGACTATGGAGGCCACTGTGCTCTTAGGAACCTTAAGTGCAGCAGAATTTTTTTGTAACCTTGGCCAGATCTGTGCCTTGCCACAATTCTGTCTCTGAGTTCTTCAGGCAGTTCCTTTGACCTCATGATTCTCATTTGCTCTGACATGCACTGTGAGCTGTAAGGTCTTATATAGACAGGTGTGTGGCTTTCCTAATCAAATCCAATCAGTATATTCAAACACAGCTGGACTAAAATGAAGGTGCAGATCCATCTCAAGGATGATCAGAAGAAATGGACAGCCTCTAAGATAAATATATTAGTGTCACAGCAAAGGGTCTGAATATTTAGGACCATGTGATATTTCAGTTTTTCTTTTTTAATAAATCTGCAAAAATGTCAACAATTCTGTGTTTTTCTGTCAATATGGGGTGCTGTGTGTGTACATTAATGAGGAAAAAAATGAACTTAAATGATTTTAGCAAATGGCTGCGATATAACAAAGAGTGAAAAATTTAAGGGGGTCTGAATATTTTCCGTCCCCACTGTAAGTGGGTAACAACGTGAAATGAAATTAGACGTTTGTTATGTCAATAAAATGGAAACTATTGAAAATGGAATCTTTAGAGAAAAATCTACAAGGTATTTTGAGGGAAATAGTTATCCAACTCCAATTTTTAGAAGGCTGTCGTGGTTTTCAAGATGGCTACTCTGAAGAGGAATTACTTCTTGCAACCTCCGAGTTTCAAAGCATAAGGTGTCCAGGAATCTTCATGAATGTGGAGGTATGAGTTGATGAATGGAGTGTGTGTGTCTGCGTGTCTGAGTCCGTCCCTCCATGGCATCTATCCTGATCCTAAATACCATCTCAGACAATAAGCTCAAAAAATTATAATAAGCACAGCCCAGAAGGTATGGCTTCTTTTCCATTGGTTGAAAAATCTATTGATTAACTTTTGGTGAATTATGGTAATAATACCTTCAACCACTAGGCATGTCTGAGGGCAGAAAAACGCGATGGCACATATATGGTGGGAATGTCCGAAAATAAAAGAATACTGGCTGGAAATAGTTGGTCTTATAAATGAGATAACAGAAGAGAAGATAGACAACAATATGTTGACATGCCTATTCCACGACTCCAAAACCCCCAACAAACAATACGAAAACAATAATCCCAAGACTTTTGAATTCTGCAAAGGGATTGATCCCAAAGAGATGGTTAAACAGCGAAAAAACAGATATAAGAGATTGGTTTAAACAAATAGACTATTATAGTAAAATGGAATCCCCAAGCAGCAGGGACAAAGACCAAATCGAAAAATGTAATAGTATTTGGAGTGCGTGGAAAAAATTTAAAACCTCGGACAAATATTGGGGGAAGATGCTGGAAGGCACAGGGCCCTGAGGTAGGATGACTGGGGATAGATTGATACAAACCAGAGGGGGGAGGGGGGTCGAAGTCAGATAGGGGAAAGGGGGTCAATTTGTAGTTTTTATATTTAAGTAAATACATTTTCTAAATAAATGTTTAAGAGAATGGAAGATGCCACAATGATGTGAAAATGGGAAGGGACAAAAATTGAATTCTGAAGTTGAAATAACCCTCTCTAATGAGTTCACTGAAGTGGCAAGAAAAAAAAAAAAAGAAAAACGTGTTCTAAACTATCTGTTAAATAATATGTTCTATTTTCATAATGTGTATCTGTTTGTGTATTGGTGCTGATGAATATATATATATATATATATATATATATATATATATATATATATATATATATATATATATATATATATATATATATATATATTATATATATATATATATATATATATATATATATATATATATATATATATATATATATATATATATATTATTCAGGGACTCTGGTAACTGGTACAATATACAATACACTCAGTATAATTTTGATTCATCAATATCACATAAAATGATATTCTATATGGATAAATGTATATATATGAATACTTATTTATCTAGGAAAAACACATGCTATATGTATATTTTTATGCAGATATAGTCACGATTTATATGTCTTTCATAACAATGATCGGTATCTTAAAACAATTCTTACTTCTAATTTGTTCTATAACAAAATATTATATTTTTACCTTATGACAGAATTATCATTGGGTCAGTAGACACTAAAATCATAATTGTATCTATGACCTGCAACACAATATTTAATTTGAATGACTTATAATCATATGTATTTTTAAAACATCACTGAGTAGACAGAATTCAAATGTCTTCCTAAAGTGTTTGAAATTAACTTTGGACAGACTCAATGAATATTTAGATAGAGTTTAACTGTATAAACAATTCCTAGAGTCTAAACAATGGGTTCCGTTAGATACAGTGCCTTGCAAAATATTCTCCCCCTTGGCATTTTTCATGTTTCCTTGCCTCACAACCTGGAATGAACATGGATTGTTTGAGGATTTGCATCATTTAACCTCTAGAGATCCGCGCTATAGCCAAATGACGGCTACAGCGCGGACCTGCTTTGCCGGGACTACGTTCATTGACATTGTCCCGTGCACGAGCAGCCTGCGCGCCCCCTGACAGCGTGAGGAGGAAAAAAAAGACGATCACCGGTGGCCGTGAGATGGATATCAGTCCCGATCACGGCAAGCGCCACCAGATTATCAGTGCCCACCTGTGCCCTCTGGCAGTGCTACCTAGCAACAGTGCCCACCAGCGACACCCATCAGTGCCCACAGTGCCACCCATCTGTCTATTGACTCTTTCTTGCAACCCCTGGCCCAAGGCATCCAATCATATATACGTGATTCAACACACCTCATGGAATTATTGTCTCCCTATGCTGGGACCGAAGATTACTCCTGGTTATCCCTTGATGTGCATTCCTTATACACAAAAAAACATAAAAACAAACAAAGGCGCCTCTAAGTGCAGAAGATAAACAATTTTAATACCCCAACTGGGTTAAGAACACTTACAAAATAGAAGTAAAAAACAGGCACATCGTGGGTAAGGCTGCATTGGAAGAGGTCACGATCAGAGGAAGCCTTCAGGAGGATGGATGTAGTCACTGTCAGCAGCGATGTAAAACACAGGGAACAGCTGTGAAGCCGGTGTCGTCAGCGTGTGAGGGCTGCGAACCCGGAAGTGATGTCATCCGCTGGGTGGCTCTGTGACCAGCCTGAACCGCAAACGAAAGGCCAGAGAGGGGATGTGATGTCATCAGTGAGGGACGCGTTTCAGAACCGTCATTCGTTCCTTTCTCAACCTCGGATTGCACTGATGGCTGGGGAGGATATATACAAGCACACTGGCAGTGGATTGGCCGGGGGGCGGGGACAACTAGATTAAATAAGCACACTGGCAGTGGATTGGCCGGGGGGCGGGGACAACAAGGTTAAATAACAATAGGTCTAGTAAATACATGTGAATATAGACACACACCTGCAATAACATGCTGAGAAACAAAAGAACAACAATGGAAGAAAATAAAATCAAGGATGGTGATGTTGAAGATTAAAAACGATCTGTATAACAATCCAAGTGCCCAATGTGTGGGTCTGACAGATCATAGGAAATGTTGCACATAATAAATTGTCCGCAAATGGGTAACAAGAAAAGAGGGGGGGGGAGAAAAGGGAAAAAGGGGGACCATGCATAACATTAGTCATATTAAAATAAAAATGTATAAAAATATATATAAATACCATAGATTCGAATGAAGGAAAGTATGTGAAAATAAAAAATCTATGTAAAAAATATATATATAAAAAAAAATATATATATAAATTGGTAATAATAAACCATCTTATTATTATTAAAAGTGGGGGAGGAGGGGAAAAGATTGGATAAGTGTGGTAAAAAGATGTATTATCAAGGTATGGCATTAACTTCGGTAAAAAATGTATAGTCAAAGTATGGCACTAACTTCGAAGTCTTCATTTAACCCTCCAGGGGCTAAGACATTTAATAAAAATATCCAATACATTTCTCTATGGCATAGTCGTCGGTAGCGTTCAGCTGGGGGGAGATCTTTTGACATTGCCTCAATAACCCATACTCTGAGGCCGCTGGTGGACTTATCATGGACGTGTAGATAATGTTTGGGGACACTGTGATTATCTAGTCCGCCTAGTTTCTTGAAAAGGGATTCCCCGTTGATCTCGTGGATACAGCGTATCAAAAATATAAGAGTAAACCGCCTACTGAATATTCTCATCCACGCCATAACACTGACAATAGTAATCCACGATTCATTACTCAATTCCATACCCAACACAAACAAATGGAAAATATTGTTAAAAAACATTGGCCTCTACTATTACAAGACGAACATCTAGTTTTCACTCTGTCTAATAGACCTCAATTTGCCTATAGGAAGGCACCCAATATTAAGAGCAAGGTAGCGACCAGCAAACTCAGGCCTAGACCTCCACCTCCTGGTCACCATATGCCCACCTTCCTGGCTATTTCTGGGATGTATCAGTGCCGCAAACCCCTCTGCAAGACCTGTCGGTTTGTGACACATGGCCAGAAAGATTTTCACGTCAAAGGCAAAACATATCCAATAAAGGGCTTCCACACATGTTCTTCTGACCATGTCATATATTGCCTTACTTGTCCCTGTGGTTTATTTTATGTAGGGCGCACCATCCGGCCACTACGGAAACGGTTTGGTGAACACCGTCGCTTTATTGAAGGCGGACTAGATAATCACAGTGTCCCCAAACATTATCTACACGTCCATGATAAGTCCACCAGCGGCCTCAGAGTATGGGTTATTGAGGCAATGTCAAAAGATCTCCCCCCAGCTGAACGCTACCGACGACTATGCCATAGAGAAATGTATTGGATATTTTTATTAAATGTCTTAGCCCCTGGAGGGTTAAATGAAGACTTCGAAGTTAGTGCCATACTTTGACTATACATTTTTTACCGAAGTTAATGCCATACCTTGATAATACATCTTTTTACCACACTTATCCAATCTTTTCCCCTCCTCCCCCACTTTTAATAATAATAAGATGGTTTATTATTACCAATTTATATATATATATTTTTTTATATATATATTTTTTACATAGATTTTTTATTTTCACATACTTTCCTTCATTCGAATCTATGGTATTTATATATATTTTTATACATTTTTATTTTAATATGACTAATGTTATGCATGGTCCCCCTTTTTCCCTTTTCTCCCCCCCCTCTTTTCTTGTTACCCATTTGCGGACAATTTATTATGTGCAACATTTCCTATGATCTGTCAGACCCACACATTGGGCACTTGGATTGTTATACAGATCGTTTTTAATCTTCAACATCACCATCCTTGATTTTATTTTCTTCCATTGTTGTTCTTTTGTTTCTCAGCATGTTATTGCAGGTGTGTGTCTATATTCACATGTATTTACTAGACCTATTGTTATTTAACCTTGTTGTCCCCACCCCCCGGCCAATCCACTGCCAGTGTGCTTATTTAATCTAGTTGTCCCCGCCCCCCGGCCAATCCACTGCCAGTGTGCTTGTATATATCCTCCCCAGCCATCAGTGCAATCCGAGGTTGAGAAAGGAACGAATGACGGTTCTGAAACGCGTCCCTCACTGATGACATCACATCCCCTCTCTGGCCTTTCGTTTGCGGTTCAGGCTGGTCACAGAGCCACCCAGCGGATGACATCACTTCCGGGTTCGCAGCCCTCACACGCTGACGACGCCGGCTTCACAGCTGTTCCCTGTGTTTTACATCGCTGCTGACAGTGACTACATCCATCCTCCTGAAGGCTTCCTCTGATCGTGACCTCTTCCAATGCAGCCTTACCCACGATGTGCCTGTTTTTTACTTCTATTTTGTAAGTGTTTTTAACCCAGTTGGGGTATTAAAATTGTTTATCTTCTGCACTTAGAGGCGCCTTTGTTTGTTTTTATGTCATTTTAGACCCTGCTTCAAGTCTTTTAAAGTTGCAGCCCTTTTTGCTGAAGATCACCATCCTTTCATCCCTTCCTACCTACACTTCTCCCGTTCATTTTTGGACTGCCGATCCTTAATAGAGACATCATTTGGACTACGCTAGTCCTGTGCGCCCTATACTACCTTTTATTTCCAGTGTTTTCATATGAAGCTAATTTTAGGTTGACGCACGGACTCCTGCATTCAACATTAGATTGTTGGTCTCTTTTTACACATATATCCTGTGTTATATGCCACCTGCTTACATGTGTTTCCTATATGCATATTTTTCATTTATGTATGTTATCTTATTGCACAGCAATTTTTAATAATTCTACCATTTACTTATTTTTTTTTTTTTATCAATTTTCCTTTTTTTATTTTCATTTTTTATTTTTATTTTCAATTTTTTCCTTTCTTTTTGTCGGTTTTCCACTAATTTCCCTTCCTGAGTCATGGATTTTCTGTCCGAAATAGATTCCTTAAAATATTCTAAAATAAATGATATTTTAGCAATGATACCCATAGGTTTTTTTACACCTATACCACAATTTTCCCATGTAGAATATAAATCTCTCTGTTCACTATTCCGAAAATTAGAAAGACTAGTCATCTCTGCTAACCAGCAGTGGTGGGATGAATTTTTTCTTCTCAAATATCTGTCTGCCCACATTACCCCTAGAGGCCTAAGAATTTTAAAAACATGCTCTTTCCTAGACCCAGAGTCACAGAGAGAATGGTCCTCCATATCTGAATTCTGCACTAATAAATGGATCAGAATTATCGCTGCACAGAGACATATCAAATATGAACAATGTCTCCACCAAATAAAAACAGTATTCTCCCATATTGCAGATCTTACCACCCACTTACCTTCCTCATGGTTGTCTACCTTAACCAATCTCTCCCACAAGAAAGAAGACGCCCTGATAAAACAAAAATTGGGGAAATTTAGCAGAGACTTGAAAGACTATAGTAGTAACAACGTTTTTTCCTGGAAACGCAAATCCGTTCACAGTCTCCCATCCCTCATGGATATCAATCCGTTTGCTCCCATTGTCCCTCGTATAGTATTCCCCTCCAAGAAAATAATAACTTCCAACACAGCAGCTGCTCGTGGAGGGAGTTTGCAAAATAAGGTAACCAATACCACTGCCCTGGCACCCACGATACCATCTCCTACTGACAGTCCCACTCTTGTTCAGCCTACACAGGTGACACAAGTAACCCCCACTTCCACTGCACCTAACATCCCCAATGCCCTTCCTTGTTCTATAATTACTTCAGATAGCCAACAGAGTACTGGTAATACTGTCAATAACACATGTGTTCCACCTATAACATCCCCTGTCTCTTTGGTATCCTTTGGCTCCAACCCCTCTGTTATCACACCTCTGGCAACCACTCCAACCTTAGAATCAACTGCGGTCCCTTTTTTAGTGTTCGATCTCCCTCGGACAAAACCACAAAAAAGAAAACACACAGAAGAGGATGTCGAGGCAGAGGCAATAAGCAACACTCCAGACCCCAGCAAAAAGAGAGTACTGTTAAAATCTTTAACCTCTCCTCCCATGTCCTAACTAATGACGAAATCTCCTTACTTAGTCGAGGTCTAAACTTTGCTCCATCTGCTGCTCCTAATCCCTTCCTTCTTTTCAAAGATTTGAACAAATTTGTCCGTCTTCTTACCTTAAAAAGATTTTTCAACATCCAATCCAATAAACATCGCTCACATGCTGATTCAAACATAATTGAAGTGTCCCATAATACTACTGAGGCTCATACTGACAGTGATCCCCTTTCCATTTTAGAAGAATTGTACAATCATCCCCCCACCTTATCCTCTCCTTCAGCAGATCACGACAATGATCTTCTGCTGTACACGCAACATCTGATAACTTCTCCACCCATTCAAAACACCACCTTCAAACCCACATCGGTCTTTTATCCAACCCAGTCCAAAGGCTCATGTATCGATGCGTTTTATCGCATCGTCCATACAGAAATACAGGAGTTGTGTAATAACAATAAAAATAAGAATAAAAATTCCATCTCCAATCTCACCCATCATGAACAAAGAGCTCTTGACACACTCACCAACAATTTAGAACTGGTCATAAAGAGTGCTGACAAAGGGGGAGGTATAGTGATACAGAATAGAGCTGATTATGTCTCTGAAGCCATGCGACTATTATCTGATACCAACACATATATCAGACTCAATAAAGATCCCTTACCCGTATTCACTATCGAAGCTTCTTCTCTGGTTAAAAAAGCACTGAAGGAAAACATCATCACACAACAAGAGGCCTCTTTTTTAGTTAAAGAAGTACATTTCACTCCCTACTTTTACCATCTGCCCAAGGTGCACAAAGACCTTAAAACACCACCTGGGCGACCGATTGTGGCCTCTATGGACAGCATTAGCAGTGGACTATCACAGTACATAGATCAATTCCTCCAGCCACTGGCCCAATCCCTCCAGTCACATATTAGAGATGGCACTCATCTACTGGAAACTTTAACCACCTACTCCTGGGATACAAACTACCACTGGGCCTCTTTAGATGTTCAATCTCTCTACACATCTATACCTCATGAAGTAGGCCTCAATGCCCTACAGTTTTTTCTTTGCCAAGATCCCATGCTTAATCCTAGGCAAGCTTCCTTCATTGTTGAGGCCACTTCCTTCTGTCTTACACACAATTATTTTAAATTTGAGGACAACTTCTATCTGCAGCTACAGGGGACAGCTATGGGGGCGCATTTTGCTCCCTCATATGCGAATCTTACCATGGGGCACTGGGAGCTACAATATATATGGAACAACAATCCGTTTTTTTCCCATATTGTTTTTTATGGCCGCTATATAGATGACGTGATCATCATTTGGGATGGCAGCGTATCAGTATTTTCAGACTTTGTCACATATTGCAACACCAATAATATGGGCCTCACCTTCACCTCTGTCATTGACCCTAACAAATTAGCCTTTTTGGACCTCGAACTGTTTTGGATAGGTAAGGAGATACATGCCAAAAACTTCACCAAACCAACAGCTGGAAATTCCTTCCTCCACTATAAAAGCTGCCACCACCCTCTTTGGTTAAACAACGTACCTAAGAGCCAGTTCTGTAGGCTTAATAAGAACTGTACATTACAGAGTGATTATGACACTGAAGGTCTCATCCTAAAAGAAAAATTTCTTGAAAAGGGATTCCCCGTTGATCTCGTGGATACAGCGTATCAAAAATATAAGAGTAAACCGCCTACTGAATATTCTCATCCACGCCATAACACTGACAATAGTAATCCACGATTCATTACTCAATTCCATACCCAACACAAACAAATGGAAAATATTGTTAAAAAACATTGGCCTCTACTATTACAAGACGAACATCTAGTTTCCACTCTGTCTAATAGACCTCAATTTGCCTATAGGAAGGCACCCAATATTAAGAGCAAGGTAGCGACCAGCAAACTCAGGCCTAGACCTCCACCTCCTGGTCACCATATGCCCACCTTCCTGGCTATTTCTGGGATGTATCAGTGCCGCAAACCCCTCTGCAAGACCTGTCGGTTTGTGACACATGGCCAGAAAGATTTTCACGTCAAAGGCAAAACATATCCAATAAAGGGCTTCCACACATGTTCTTCTGACCATGTCATATATTGCCTTACTTGTCCCTGTGGTTTATTTTATGTAGGGCGCACCATCCGGCCACTACGGAAACGGTTTGGTGAACACCGTCGCTTTATTGAAGGCGGACTAGATAATCACAGTGTCCCCAAACATTATCTACACGTCCATGATAAGTCCACCAGCGGCCTCAGAGTATGGGTTATTGAGGCAATGTCAAAAGATCTCCCCCCAGCTGAACGCTACCGACGACTATGCCATAGAGAAATGTATTGGATATTTTTATTAAATGTCTTAGCCCCTGGAGGGTTAAATGAAGACTTCGAAGTTAGTGCCATACTTTGACTATACATTTTTTACCGAAGTTAATGCCATACCTTGATAATACATCTTTTTACCACACTTATCCAATCTTTTCCCCTCCTCCCCCACTTTTAATAATAATAAGATGGTTTATTATTACCAATTTATATATATATATTTTTTTATATATATATTTTTTACATAGATTTTTTATTTTCACATACTTTCCTTCATTCGAATCTATGGTATTTATATATATTTTTATACATTTTTATTTTAATATGACTAATGTTATGCATGGTCCCCCTTTTTCCCTTTTCTCCCCCCCCCCTCTTTTCTTGTTACCCATTTGCGGACAATTTATTATGTGCAACATTTCCTATGATCTGTCAGACCCACACATTGGGCACTTGGATTGTTATACAGATCGTTTTTAATCTTCAACATCACCATCCTTGATTTTATTTTCTTCCATTGTTGTTCTTTTGTTTCTCAGCATGTTATTGCAGGTGTGTGTCTATATTCACATGTATTTACTAGACCTATTGTTATTTAACCTTGTTGTCCCCGCCCCCCGGCCAATCCACTGCCAGTGTGCTTATTTAATCTAGTTGTCCCCGCCCCCCGGCCAATCCACTGCCAGTGTGCTTGTATATATCCTCCCCAGCCATCAGTGCAATCCGAGGTTGAGAAAGGAACGAATGACGGTTCTGAAACGCGTCCCTCACTGATGACATCACATCCCCTCTCTGGCCTTTCGTTTGCGGTTCAGGCTGGTCACAGAGCCACCCAGCGGATGACATCACTTCCGGGTTCGCAGCCCTCACACGCTGACGACGCCGGCTTCACAGCTGTTCCCTGTGTTTTACATCGCTGCTGACAGTGACTACATCCATCCTCCTGAAGGCTTCCTCTGATCGTGACCTCTTCCAATGCAGCCTTACCCACGATGTGCCTGTTTTTTACTTCTATTTTGTAAGTGTTTTTAACCCAGTTGGGGTATTAAAATTGTTTATCTTCTGCACTTAGAGGCGCCTTTGTTTGTTTTTATGTCATTTTAGACCCTGCTTCAAGTCTTTTAAAGTTGCAGCCCTTTTTGCTGAAGATCACCATCCTTTCATCCCTTCCTACCTACACTTCTCCCGTTCATTTTTGGACTGCCGATCCTTAATAGAGACATCATTTGGACTACGCTAGTCCTGTGCGCCCTATACCACCTTTTAATTCCTTATACACGTCTATCCCACATGATATAGGGTTATTGGCAGTACAACACTTCTTGCTACTAGATCCCATGCTGAATACTAGACAGGCTGCCTTTATTCTGGATGCCACTTCATTTTGTTTAACCCATAATTATTTTCTTTTTGAAGGACAATTCTACCTGCAGACCCATGGTACAGCTACGGGAGCCAATTTTGCTCCATCTTACGCTCTTCATTTTGTTTAATCCATAATTATTTTCTTTTTGAAGGACAATTCTACCTGCAGACCCATGGTACAGCTATGGGAGCCAATTTTGCTCCATCTTACGCTAATCTGACCATGGGCCTGTGGGAGAATCAGTATATTTGGAACAACAACCCCTTCGCCCAACACATAATATTTTTTGGCCACTATATCGATGACATCGTCATCATCTGGGATGGTTCCCCATCCCAGGTGGACGATTTTGTCATTCACTGTAACAACAATGATCTTGGCCTTTCTTTTACCTCTGTTTGGAACAAGAACAACTTACCCTTCCTTGACCTAGAGCTAAGTCATGAAGAGAATAGAATTTTTTTTCCCGCTATTACACCAAGGCCACTGCAGGGAACTTTTACCTGCATTATGACAGCTGTCATCACCCCTTGTGGGTAAACAATATCCCGAAAGGACAGTTCTGCAGGCTCAGACAAAACTGCACCAGAGATTGCGATTACATCTCTCAAAGTGTACATCTTAAAGACAAGTTTACTGAAAAGGGTTATCCCCCAGAATTGATAGAAGGGGCCTACCAAACCTTCCTTCTAGGAAAAAAACCCAGGACCAAAAAATCCCCAGGAGGGCAGGTGGCATGTTTTATTACAGGGTTCCATGACCAATACAAAAAAATGGAACGCATTTTCAGTAAATATTGGAACATTCTGAAGCAGGACCCTCACCTGAATGACATTTTACCCCATAAACCTAAGATCACCTACAAGAGGGCCCCCACCCTTAAAAACAAAATAGCCCCCAGCAAACTGAGACCGATAAAGAAGAAGCATCCTCTTTGTCTCATTCCACTTAAAGGGATGCATAGGTGCAACAAACCTCGCTGCAAGACCTGTCACTTTGTCAATCATGGACAAAAGAGCTTTACCCACAAGGGTAAGGTTTTCACGTTTGACAACTTTCATAATTGCTCCAGCGATTATGTGGTTTATTGCCTCATATGCCCTTACCAGATGCCCCAGATGTCGGGCGCACAATTATTCCGTTAAGGCAACGGTTTGGAAGGCACCGCCGCTTTGTCGAATTGGGTAATGACGAACATAGCGTACCACCTCATTTTTTGGAACACCATGCCCAGTCTACAGTGGGCCTTCAGGTCTGGGTCATTGAGTCTATACCCAGGGGCTCTTCCGAAGCAGAACATTTGCACGACTGTGTGAACGCGAAACGTTCTGGATATACACCTTGGACACACTTGCCCCCAATGGTTTAAAGGAGGAACTGGAGATTAACACTATTTTATAACCCCCAGTTGCATAATCTTATTTGTGCATATTCGACTATTTCCTCATTCTAGTCCCCTCCCTTTCTCAATACTAAATACTACAATCCAAAAATAATTGTTCTAACATACACCCCCTACATGTTGCCTCTTTAAACATGGTGAATGCGGGTACCTGTATGTATTGAATTTATTTTAATATGATTACCATGTATAATCTCATATTGTGCATCTAACTGCCAGCTAGAGGTTTGATGTCCAGCTAAAATCTTTGGTCATCCCCTTTATATACTGTTTTATCTTGCTATAACCAACTAATACATTTTAATCTATGTTATTTTTGTTATTTTTGTTTTTAATAATGTTATAACAGTCAATCATTTCATTCACTTAATACTTGGACTATGATGAATCTTCTATTGTTATTATGATACTGTCTATCATATGTATATCAATGTTATGCTTTTTTGGGAAGGTCTGTGAATCCTCAGCCATACTTCTACTTTTATTAAGTAGTTTTATTAAGTATCCTTATTATTGCTATTCTATTCTTAATTCTATTGCCACTGTTACTTTTTAACCCCAACGTATCATTTTTGAACTTTAATGTATGTTCTTATTATATTCTGCAACACTTAGATTTATTAATGCCATACTTAAAGCCCCTTTAGTTTTAGCCAGTAGTGCGTTGTTTTGCAGCTGGCGCACGCATATATAAGCTCTATTCCCAATCACTTCACTTGACAAAGGAGCGCGCATGCGCCCTACGGCCGCTGAGCATGCTCTGAAACGCGTTGTGTTTCTATCAACCCGGCTGACGTCACACGCTGATTCAGCGAGCTGCCCGTTCCTTCCCTGCACGAGCGGCGGTTCCCATCCCGGTTCTCTGCCATCACTCGCAGCCACGGAATACCGGCTCTCCACCAGCTTGTGTCGCATCTGCAGCCTGCTTTTTAGCCATCGGCTCACTGTGAGCACCGGTCCTTGCTGATATGTAAGTGGCTATTGTACTTATTATCGCATCTAATAAAGCAGTTTTAACTAGAGGCGCTACTTCTCTCTTTCTTTTTCTTATGGATGACTCCGAGTTTACTTCACTCCTAAGAAGAGCTGCCCTGTGCTGACTGTGATACCTTCATCTTTTCTACCAGCTAACTACAGCCACCAAAGACTTATGTATGGACCCATTGTTTTATGTTCCTTTTTAGAATGACCTAGAGCTGTTTCTGCCTGACTGCTGTTGCTCCATCAGGCACTCCGAGCGCCTTTCTTATATGTTGTTTACAGTGCCACCCATCAGCGCCCACAGTGCCACTCATCAGTGCCCATAGTGCCACCCATCAGTGCCCACAGTGCCACTCATCAGTACCCACAGTGCCACCTATCAGTGCCCACAATCGGTGCCTTAACAACAATGCTCCACATCAGTGCCACCTATCAGTGCCCATCAGTGTCACCTACCAATGCCCATCAGTGCCGCCCATCAGTGCCACCCATCAGTGCCGCCCATCAGTGCCCATCAGTGCCGCCCATCAGTGCCACCTATCAGTGGTACCTATCAGTGCCCATCAGTGCCGCCCCTTCTGTCCCCGTCAGTGCCGCCTTATCTGTGCCTATCAGTGCCGCCTTAAATGTGCCTATCAGTGCCGCCTTAACTGTGCCAATCAGTGCCGCCTTAAATGTGCCTATCCGTGCCCATCAGTGCAGCCTATCAGTGCCCACCAGTGCTGCCTCATCAGCGCATATCAATGAAGGAGAAAAATTACCTGTTTGCAAAATTTTATAACAAACTATGAAACATGATTTTTTTTTTTTTAATTTTCCTTTATTTTTTTGTTTGTTTAGCAAAAAATAAAAATCCCAGCTGTGATTAAATACCCCCAAAAGAAAGCTCTATGTGTGAGAAAAAAATGATAAAAATTTAATTTGGGTACAGTGTTGTATGACCGCGCAATTGTCATTCAAAGTGCGTCAGCGATGAAAGCTGAAAATTGGTCTGGGCAGGAGGGGGGTTTAAGTGCCCGGTAAGCAAGTGGTAATTTACCGAACATAATAGATTAGAAGTCCGCGCTTAGGAAAATATTTTAGAAGGACTGCAGCCTCCCCTTAATTAATTCCTAATAGGAGTTAATTAAAAGTATTTAAAGGAGAGATCTGGGGAATTGGCGCTGCCCTATTTAAAGTAGGTGTTAATTGAAGGTCAAAAAAATAAAAAGTAAATAAATATAAAAAGGAAAGAACTAAATGTGTGTCCCTTAGGTGAATGTATCCCTACGCATGTGCCAAAAATAAATGAATAAAATTAGTGAAAATTATTTTATATAGTGTATGATCCTTTAAAGTGAACGTGCAATTCCTCTGTAATGTGTAAGTGAATACTACAATATATGGGTTTGGTTTAAATTAGCCCCACCTCCATTGTAAAACTTCACATTTCCAACATATCAAATCATACCAAGCAAACCAACACTTTCGAAAAATATTAAGTAGCCTCCTTTTAAAATTATTGGGGCCCGTGACAAAACACACTGGGGGCTATCAGTATCCGTATGAGGTTACCATATATCCCCAATATATATGGTGACTAAAGTGCACTGTGCATAAAGTGGAACCAAAGTGGATTAAACCTCTATAATACAGTAGATTAGACTTCCTCAAAATTCATATATAATAAATTCACATATAAAAAATATACATAAAAATAGGAATCCAGACCATAGACACTCAAATAAAAAGTAGCGAATATGAATACACATCTGTGAAAAAGTCCCTGTGATGGACCCAGGCAGAGTTAGAATGTCTTATTTTTAGAGACAGGAATATTAAGAACGTCAGGATCAGTTGACATGCATTTAAAAATGCCCAAGGGGTGATAAAAGGTGACTTCCGTGCTTGTAGAAGCTGGTGACTCCAAGTGCTCCCCCCCCGTGCTCCCCCACTCACCAGAATCCGTCACCCCCTAGGGGGTATTGGGCAGAGGAGTGGGTGTCTCTGGATGACTGCCTGTGATGGATGTCCCTCTTAGGCTTCACTGCTCCGTAAGTTCCTTCGGGTACACCGGTGATGAGGGTCCCCTTCTACTAATCCAGGACTGGGTACCTCCACTAATATCCACCTCCGTACTGCTAGATCCTCCTCCCGCAAAGAAATAGACAGGGGGCTTGCATAGTGAAGTACGTCCAGTTTATTCAAAGTTTAAAAAAGACTCAAAGAAAGCATTACAACCATGGCTGGGTGCGAAGGATGGGATCGGGAACGAATCCGAGCGTGAGTCCCACCTTGCGTTCCAGCCGGCTCTTCCGGGTATGACGTGTGAGCGTGACTCCGCCTTACGCGTTTCGTCATCAGACATTGTCAAAGACCGTCTTATAAACACTTTTTCTCCCATTTCAGACTTCATCTTTATCTTTCTCATACTATACCCATCACACTACTTTAGGAAGACATATATATTTAATATACATTTAGTCTGTATTTTTACGTTTATATTTTTTCTACTCTCAGGGATTCCTTTTTGCCTCAGTATATTCCCTTGCCGTGGAGTGCATGAGGGATTCCCCCCCCCCTTTTCCCCAGGATACCTACATCCACTCCCCTCTGTATATACCACTCCAAGACCCACTTTTTCTGCCTCCAAGACAGCCCCTCCACCAGCCCTAAATTTGATGCTACTCTAATTGTAAGCTCTTATGTGAATCAACGAAACATTGTCAAACCACTCTATCAATCAACTATATGTAAGTGATAAAACATGAAAGTCTCAAACCAATGATTTTTTACGAACCCTATGTCTTAGGTTTGCATAACTGATTTTTGTATATTTAATTTCATCTTAGATGAATCTTTCCTAACTCTCCACACCCCTGAAAAAGGACTAGACACACATACCGAAACGCGTTGGGTGTAAGGAGAACTCGCTATATGCTTTTTATAGCAACATATATGCATTGTACAGATTAACTAATGTCTCATTGCAATTGTTTTTAATGTACCTCTAATAAAATTTATGTAATTTTATACACCTTTGCATACTGCTTTATTATATTGAGTGCCTTAAAAGTCCACTTAGGGGAATTTTCCGCATTTTTTTGTGTTATTAAAACTGTACATTGCCAACTACTTAGTGTATTCATGTAAATTATATATATTTATATATATAATATATATATATATATATATATTATATATATATATATATATATATATATATATATATATATATATATATATATATATATATATATAATATATATATATATATATATATTATATATATAAATATATATAATTTACATGGGAGATATGCATTACCATTTACTTCTAAATGAAGGCCCATTTTATAAAAAAAAAAAAAAAAAAAAAAAAAAATATATATATATATATATATATATATATATATATATATATATATATATATATATATATATATATATATATATATATATATATATATATATATTTTTTTATTTTTTTTTTTATAAAATGGGCCTTCATTTAGAAGTAAATGGTAATGCATATCTCCCGATCAAAGGAAAACTGACCCCAAAAAGTAAAAAACATAATTTCATATTCATGGAAATACCAAAGAAGACCCAAAAAGCAATCACTTCTCTGTTCTGACAGATACAGCACACAGAATATAGAACGGAGAATGGGAGATGCATGCACCCATCTCCCCCTCCCCGGGCCATTGGCTCCTGTTGCTGTCAATCAAATCCTGTGACAACGGAGAGGGGGGCAAGGCCGAGTAGCACCGTCTGTGTCTATGGGCACAGGCATATCAGCTTTGAAAAGATCCCACGAGTGTGCCAAAGTAGGAAATGGTTTCCTATAGTGGCACCCTGAGAAGAGGAGGAGCCAGAAGTGCCATCAGGGGCCATCAGGGGACCCCAGAAGGAAAGGATCAGGGCTGTTCTGTGCAAAACCATTGGCACTGATACTTAAGCAGGCCTGTGTCATTTTCTGGTGTATATGTGTTGCTGTGTTTGGGGGTATTTATACGCACAGATGTCTGCATCTATTTCCAGAGAGGACAGTGTTGTTAGCAGAGGCGTAGGTACAAGAGCAGAGAACCCGACTGACCCTCTTCAGGGGTGAGCGCTACACGATATTCAATAACAGAGTAAGGCCTCGTACACACAATACAAAAATCAGAAGGGAAAGTTTGGGTACAGCGTCGCACGATCGTGCAATTGTCAGTTAAATCGACACAGTGCCTTATCGCAAAAATGGCCTAGTCAGGAAGTGGGCAAATCCTTCCGGGGCTGAAGTGATTAAAGGGTAACTCCACTTTCGTGGGGAAAAGAAATAGCAAATAAAGAATAAATAACATAGCGCATATAATTGCGACACAAGTCACATTGCAATTGAATGTTATTAAAAATTATAACATGGGATGACACTTTAGAAGAGTCTGATAGGGCTGCATACCCCAAAACAAATGTTTGAAAAAAAGTTGAAGTTGAGTTGATCCCTGACAAGAGCATGACAACACACAAAGCTATGGGGATTCTTATGCATATGTCTTTTTGATTTCGGCGATCAGACATTATGCATTTTTTTCTGGATGTCACATATGTCCAATCATTTTAAATACAGAGACCAGGTGTTTTCCTTCTCTATTTCCCTCCCTCCGACACTGGGTGAGGGCCATGTTGTCTGCGACCACCTGCAAGTCGCACAGGTTGGCTTTGCCTCTTTGGGGTGCGGGTAGGGACGACGTCTCAGAGGAACCCAGAATCACAAGTGGGGGAACCTTTTGTCTTCTGTTTTGCTTTTAAAGAAGTCTCCGGATAAACAAGTGCATGGTATAGAGGAATTATAAAGAACCCCCTGAGGATGACCATGACCCAATAAGGTTGAAATGCATTGGGGTTTTCTCCAACATCGGACAGCATAACTATAATTAATGTTATAGGTAGCATCGTTGTATGTATACCTCTCATAACAATTTCCACACGATACTAATTCATTGTCTGATTTGTTACCTAACCCACTGTGTCTCGCATTATGTAAACCGGAGCTCATGTTTTTAAATCTTTGTTTTGTATGGTCTATGTCCAGAGTATTTTGCTAATAAAATCTACTTTTTGAATAAAATCTCTTTTTGATTTACAATTGCTGCTAAAAAACCCCACGGGGAACTTCCATTTTCTCTTTTTTTCGAATGTTATTAAAAATGAAATTTTCCTTTTCCTTGTCAAAAGAAGTTTATTGAGTATACAATGTTATAAAGATACATAAAGTAAGTTTACAAGGATCTATAAAGTAAGCTCATTGTTTTACAGTAGGGTTTATATAGGTAAATATCATGAAATTTCAAATATTAAACATTGGGTTCACGTAAACCTAAATTAAAGATATATATCATTTCCTTAGTTACTTTTGTAGGTATTTAAATGATTTATACCTACTATACATATTGTTTACAAGTAGAGTGTATATAGGTCAAATAAATTCTGATAATGAGCTTTAATCGTAAGGTGGAGAAAAGGAAAGAGAAAGAAGAAAAAGGGTTGAAAGGTAGAGGTATGGTCCACAAGGTTGTCCCGCTCGTCAGTTTATTATTCTTTTTAGTTCTCTTTGAAGCCTTAGAATGGGTGTCTCTGTAAGTCATTTAATCTGTTACCATGGCAACAGGACAGAGTCATTGAAGTTTGACAGGAACTGTTGTTTTATCCAAGGATGCCAAAGTTTTTCAAATTTTGGAATTTGATTTTGATCGATGGCTACCATCTTAGCATGGGACATTGTATTATTCATTCTGTGAATTGTTTCTGCTAGTACCAATGTAGGAGATTTCCATGCCTTGGCCACTGTTTGTTTTGCAGCCGTTATTAGTTGGATCATAAGTTTGAATTGAGAGAGTGTTAACCATTCCGGTTTTAGATTAAGTAAAGTTAAATATGGATCTGGTTGTATTATTTTTTTAAATATTTTAGATGCAATCACAAAGACTTCCTTCCAGAAGGTTTGGATTACTGGGCACGTCCACCATATGTGTAAATATGTGCCTATTTCTGGGCATCCTCGAAAACAAAGAGTTGAGGTATTAGGTGAATATTTTGCCACTCTAGCGGGTACAAGGTACCAGCGAGTTAGGACTTTATAATTTGTCTCCAGTGCTAAGATGTTGGGTGAAGATGACTTAGATGTGAGCCATATGTTAGACCAGTCCGTGTCTTCTAAAGTTTGTCCCAGGTCCTCCTCCCACCTCTGAACGTAAGAGGGTCTATTAAGATTTGCTACTCCATATAATTGATTATAAAGTGATGAAATTGTACCTTTAGCAAATGGATCTTTTGTACAGATTGATTCAAAAATGGATAATTGGGATAATGGTGTATCCCCCTTTAGGAATGGTGTATAGAAATTTTTGATTTGGAGATATCTAAATATCTCAGAGTTTGGTAGATCATATTTTTCTCTAAGCGATGGGAATGAAAGGAATGATTTAGATGCTATGAAGTCATTTAGTGTCTGAATGCCTGATGTTGTCCAAGCTTTAAAAGAATTTGGGTAGATCCATGCCAGATAAAAGGCCGGATTTCTGATAAAAGAAAGGAGAGGATTGTGTGGAGATTGTAACTGATATTTGGTTTTTAGTTTATCCCAGAGAGATAAGAAGTGTTTAGTTATGGGATTATGAATTTTAAAGCGGTCTTTAGGATCAAGCCATAATAAATTTGATATTAATAGAGGGTCATTTTCTGAAGCCTCTATAAATACCCATAATGGGATTTCCTGTTTTGCATGGTATTTGGACAGACTGGCCAAATGTGCTGCTCTGTAGTAGTTAGTAAAATTAGGGTATCCCAGGCCTCCTTTATTTTTGGGAAGATGTAGTGTGTGTATAGGTATACGTGGTTTAGAAGAGCCCCATATAAACGAAGTTGCTCTTTTTTGTACTATTCTCAAAAAATAGGAAGGAATTGGAATAGGGAGGACTCTGAATAGATAAAGCAATTTGGGTAGAATAGTCATTTTGATTGCATTAATCTTCCCTATCCAGGATAAAGGAAGTTGCGACCATTGTTTTATTAGATTTGTGATCTGTCTTAATACAGGAGGATAATTGGTTGAGAATAAGTCAGAATGAGATGCTGTTAAATAAATTCCAAGATATGGGATTGATTTTTCTGCCCATGTGAATGGGAGTGCAGCCCTAGCCGGGATCAATTCCATGTTTGTGAGTGAAATATTAAGCACTAGGCATTTCTTAGGATTAATCATAAGGCCGGATAGGGCTGCAAATCCATCAAGAGCTGGTATTAAGTTAGGACCAGAGACCTGTGGTGATGATAGAAAAAGTAATATATCGTCTGCAAATATACATAATTTGTGTGTAATACCTCCTACTTCAATGCCAGTTATAGTTTGGTTTGTTCTGATGTATTGGGCCATGGGTTCGAGTATAAGGGCAAATAATAAGGGAGATAATGGGCAACCCTGTCGGGTACCTCTTTCGATATTAAAGGCTTCAGATTTGTATCCAGCATATTTTATATAGGCTTTGGGTTTATTATATAATGCTTTGATCCATGTTAAAAAGTGGGGTCCAAAACCCCATTTTTGTAATGAATATTGCATATATTGCCAGGATACTGTGTCAAATGCCCTCTTAATATCGAGAGATAGAAAACATAAAGGGATTTTCCGTTTTTTAGCAATATGTGCCAATAACACTGCCCTGCGTATATTATCGCCTGCCTGTCTATTTGGCATGAAGCCTACTTGATCTCTATGTATTAATTTTCCTATAATGCTATTGAGGCGTTTTGCTATTATTTTTGCTTATTTAATATCAAGGTCTAACAGAGAGATAGGCCGATAATTCACACAGGAAGTATCATCAGAAAGGGGTTTTGGGATCATACAAACAATTGCCATTAGTGTTTCTTGCCGAAAAGAATGTCCATCTAGAAGTTTGTTAAAAGTTTCAGTGAGAATGGGAGAGAGTATTTCTGAGAATATTTTATAGTATAAAGCCGAGTAGCCGTCTGGGCCTGGTCTTTTGTTAAGTTTTAGGTCTTTTATGGCGTTTGCAACTTCATCTATAGTTATAGGCTTATCCAAACTGCTTTTTTGATTCTGAGATAATTCAGGTAAGGTTATTTTTGAGAAGAGGGATTCAGCTTCTGTAGGATTAAATTCATTGTTTGTCTTGTATAAAGTTGCGAGATGTGAGTGAAATTTATGGACTATTTTAACTGGATTACAAGTGTAAACATTTTTTGATAATTTCAAACGTATTGGTTTGAAAGATTTGTTAGTTGAATTTAATGCCCGAGCCAAATATGTACCTGGTTTGTTTGTATTCATGTAGAAATTGTGTTTGGAGCGTTTGAGGGATTTATCAACTGACTCAGTGAGAAATAGATCGTATTCCAATCTAGATTTTTCCAGATGAGATTTTGTACTCTGAGATGGATTATCTTGAAATGATATGTAGGCTGCATTAAAATTGAGTTCTAGTTTTTTTGCTAGATTTTTGCGTTCCCGTTTAAATAGTGCCATTTGTCTTTGTATTGTACCACACAAGACAGGCTTATGAGCTTCCCACAGTGTTATTGGGGAGATGTCTGTTGTATTATTAATTGATATGCATTCCTTTAAAGCTTGTTCAATGGCCATCTGATGTAGTGGGTGTTTGAGCATTATGTCCGGTAAGTACCACGTTGGGTCATGCGCTTTTGGTATGGCTGAGGCTATAGTAGTGTATACTGCATTATGGTCAGACCACGGAATCGGAATTATATCTGATGCAATAATTTCTGGTATCATTCCTATTGTTAGAAAAATATGATCTATTCTGGTGAAGGTTTGATGAGGGTGCGAGAAATAAGTGAATTTCTTTTTCATTGGGTTACTTTCTCTCCATGAATCTACCAGATTGTATTTGGAAAGAAGTTGAGAAAAAGGTAATCTAGAAGTTATTTTGGATGGTGTAAAAGGTGATTTATCTAGAAATGGGAGGAGGACCTGGTTCGAATCCCCACACATTATCACTGTTCCTATTTTGTGTGTATTAATCACTTGTAATATATGTGAGAGGAATGGTGTAGGTTGTTTGTTAGGAGCGTAGTAGGAAATCACCGTGATTGCTGTATCCATTATATAACCCAT
This sequence comes from Aquarana catesbeiana, assembly GCF_042186555.1. Taxonomy (NCBI): domain Eukaryota; kingdom Metazoa; phylum Chordata; class Amphibia; order Anura; family Ranidae; genus Aquarana; species Aquarana catesbeiana. The sequence goes on along the minus strand of NC_133325.1, from coordinate 220,240,411 downwards.
GAGTATCAGGTATCTACCTTCTGGGTCTTTAATTTCTGATAATAAGGTGAATGGTGTGGATCGGTGAAATGCAATTAGAGTTCCCCTTTGCTTGGTACAGGCAGAAGCCGTGTAAATTTGTTGATAAAAAGGAGAAATATATTTTGGAGTAGAATTTTTGGTGAAGTGTGTTTCTTGGAGGCATACTATGTGAGCCTTCTTGTTATGGAAAGTACGGAAGGCTTTGGTCCTTTTTTGAGGGACATTTATTCCCTGAACATTCAGGGAAAGTATATTCAGTGGTGCCATGGCAATAGATCAAATAGTTTTGACTTACTTTTTGTTATGCAGAGCTGACTGCGCAGATCAACCTGTGTGGACTGAAGAGATGAATAGATAGAAAAGAAACCAGTGAATTCTGGAGTAAAGAGTAAACAAAAAACATATGAGATTAGATGATACATTGTATAAATTATTTTTTGCAAGTAATCACAATTTACCCGTGAAAGAGAATAAATATCTCTCTCAGGGGAATAAGTGCCTTCGTCACACTCCCACATAATATGGTTGGGAGAATGAGGAGGGCTAATGGGGGTACACGGATCTTCCGCTTACAGGAGAGAAGTGCTATGTCAAAAGACATCAAAATGATGTTTCATTAATTGGAGTGCAGAATATAGTTTTTGTTGAAATTATTTATTCCAGGGTGGTTGTATATGGTTAGTCTTGCCCTAGGCTAAATAATTCAGTTAGAAAGGTACTGTTAATAACTTTGGTATTGATGAAGATAGTTTGAATTATTTTGGGATTTTAACCCTTTTAGAGTAAACAATTACATATTTTATTCATATGCAACTGTTTAGATATGTTAACTCATAAAATTGAGGTTGTATTGCTTCAGATTAGAATAAACAAAAACATAATTCTAGGAACTAGTTAGGTAATAATATATTTGTTTTAAGAAAAGAAAGAAAAAGCTTCCATTACTTCTGGATTATTGAACATATTTGTCCTAAAAAGTAATAAATCTATTGTTATTACCTGATAATATATAACTGAACAAGAATTTCCTTATTTCACTTATATATTCTAAGGCTATATGAATCAGAAGTAATAAGAAATATAACTGGAATGTAACATGATCCCACACAGTGTGTGACTATCAGAATGCAGTTACATTCAGTTATAAATATAGGTTTTTTATAGAGAACCATCTCTTAGTATAATAAATGAAGAGATATCAGGAATTAGGATGTCAGTCCATTGAATCTTCTTGGTCCATGGATGATGTGGCATAACGGCCTCTTTTGTGAGAATGATGATTCCCATTTTGTTCTGAAATTTTCTGGGTGCTGCCTGAAGGTGAAGATGACGCCATTCTTCTGAGTGTGGGAGTGTTGCTGCTTGTGGGTTCTGTCAGATTTAATTTTAAAAGGGTTTGTTGTAGTTCATCTGCTGATCTGCTTCTGTAAATTGTACCTTGGTAGTTAAATCTGACTGAAAAGGGGAAGCCCCATTGATACATAATGTTGTGGCGTTGCAGTTCCATTAGTTGGGGTTTCATGGATCGTCTTTTAGTAATAGTAAGTTGGGATAGGTCAGCAAAAATGTGATAATTGTGTCCTTGAAAATTAAGTTCCTTTTTTTCTCTTGCAGCAATTAGTATTTGTTCTTTCGTTCTGTAATAATGAAATTTTGTGATTATATCACGTGGGGGTCCATCTTTCTTTTTGGCTGTGAGGGCTCTGTGTACTCTGTCCAGTTCTAAACGTTCAATAGGGATATCTGGCTTTAGTTCTTGTAATAGAGCAGTAATAGTAGATTGCAGGTCTGTCACAGTTTCAGGTATTCCCCTTATGCGCAAGTTTGAACGTCTGGCTCTATTTTCGTAATCTTCGAGCTTAGTTTGAAGTATTAAATTCTCTTTTTTTAATTGTTCCAATTCTGTTATATTTTCTTGGGTTGTAATTTCAATTTCATCCATTTTTATTTCTAAGGCTGCGGTGCGGTTTCCCAACTCTCTTATTTCTTTGGTTAGGCTTTTTGTTATTTGGTCTGAGGTTTGTTTTAAAGCCTTATGAAGCATCTTTTCAAATTGTAATAATATTACTGGGGATACTGAGGAGGCTTGTGGAGAAGTTTGTGAGAGGATTTGTTCTGTATCTGACTCAAATGGAGAGTCTTGCTGTGACATTTTCTGTCTGTGAGAGCGCCCTGATGCTGTATCTTGTGAGGTGACTGGAGCTGCTTCAGCTGCAGTGAGTGCCTGTGAGCTCTTTGTGAGGTGATTTTTATTTCTGCCACGATTTCCTCCCAGTACCATATTTCCTGCCCAAACTTTCACAGTTTGTTCCCTGGGGCAAAAAGGTTCAAATGGATACCTTTTGAGCCTGCAGGCTCCGCTTTGTCCTTCTCTTTTCTCCTCAGCGGTGTGGAGCTCTAACAATGCATGTCTGCTCTGCTAGGCTCCGCCTCCTGCCCCCGAAATTTTCCTTTTGAATCTGCAGCAGCTGTAATTTTCTATAAATGTAAAGCAATATGGCTACATGGAGTTGTCCTGTACACAGAATATGTACTGACCACTCCCCAGAAACATCATTTCCTGCTTGTGTGATTGGCTCACCAATTTTCCCAGAAATCTGCCTAAAATACAAGTCAGATTTCAGGCATCCCCTGCAACAAAAATGTAATTTTTGGTGAGATACTCCCAATAGGAACATGTCTAAGGCTGCATTCACACCTGGGCGTAGCGTTTTTGAGCGTTTCTTCCGGCGTTTTGTCACACGTTTCTCTGGGCATATTTGCGCGTTTCCATGCAGCATTGTCCGGCGTTTTTGAGCTTTGGCATTTTTTTTATTAGCCAATAGGAAAAATGATCATCTGTTTCATCATTTGTTGCTATGTTGTTAGATTTTGTCATCTGCTTCCTGCTCCAAAAACGCCCAAATCTGCCCAATTCGCACGACAAAAAAGGGTCCAGAACTTGTTTGAGCTTCAGGCGTAGGGCTTCAGGTGACATGAAGTGGAGATGTGAACCATCTCAATAGAGAATAATGGATATTTTCCCCTCAAGCGTTTTGTAGCTTCAGGCTTCAAGCTACAAAACGCTCAGGTGTGAATGGGCTCTTAAGGGATGCAGTCCCAGCAGATTTCCTCATTAGTGTCCTGCAGCTGCCACAGCTGACTGATAATTATAAAACCACTCCCATTAGACCCACTCAGTATAGAGGCACAGACAAACATACATTGATTACTTCAGAATAACAAAAGGTAGGAATCTGCAACAAAGGTTGTTGTGACAGGAGGGCCCGTGGAACTCAGAATCCCTTGGAAAGTAGGGGATGCCCTTGTTTCAGCTCCCCATACACCTCTTATGTCTAAGTCACCCTATGCTATCCTGGCACAGGGTGAGTGAGAAAATATATGTTGAACTCAACATGTTAACATGTATTGTTAGAGGAGGTTCCAACGGCATATAAAGTCTTGTAATTTTGATTCTAAATAAATATAGTCCATGTTAGCAGTGAAGCAAGTCTCGCCTTGTTTTATGCTTGAGAGCGGTTGGAATATCTGATATCTGAGTCCAGACTACAAGGAAGTGGTATACTGACGGAAGCACTCAAGTGGAGTGTGGGACGTTCCATGACATTGGTGGCAAGCAGCGGGAAGCTTCCTGCAGTCTGGGAAATCTAAACCTCCACCTGGATCCAAGATCAGGATAGCAGACTTCAGTCACCCCAGCGGAGATATGGACCTGGCATCAGAGTTCCTGGGGCTGCTGCGGATCATCCTTTCAACATACACCAGGACTGTGTCTGAGGATGAATACCTGGAGCTTAGGCAGCCAATTCGGGTGGAGCTCTGGATTGGAGCCCTCCAGCTCGCTGGTATAAAACAGGGCAAGTGCTTTCCAACCCAAGAGCAACGGGCCAGTGACCAACGGGCATTGCGGATGGCATTCCTGGGAGAGCGGCCCCAGGAGCAATGGGTGACTGAGTTGGACAGGCTGGTCCAGCAGGAGATAGAGCTGGACAATCATTATCGGGCTCTGCAATTGTACGCAGAGCAGGGATATTTAGGGGAGACAACAGAATGCTCCCTGGAGGGATATGACTTTGGAGGCCCTGGATTGCTGCGGGAGAGCCTTACAGATCATTTTTTGTTTGGCGATGAAGGGGAACCTGACCTTGAGGACCTGCGAGAATATAGAGAGGCTATGCTTGGTCTTGAGCTCTCAGAGCTCAAACCTGATCTGGACCATTTGCTAAGGAAGGAACAGCATCTGGAAAGGGCATACAGGAAACTGCTAGAACACGTTCAGCGGCATGCCAGAGAATCGGCAGTTGAAAATCTGAAGATTGCCGTCCCCAAACCTGAAGTGCTGACCACAGGGCAGAGCTCTACTAACCTCTGCCCAGCACTGATAACATCTTCTGGGTTCCATGGACAAGAGATGGTGAACCTCTATCCCCAGACACCAGTTATAGAGATAGGGGATTTAATAGACTTTTCTGCTGAGGAAGAACAACCTGATGAGCTTCCAGCAGAAGAGCTGGTATTGGGGCCAACCTTCACTGTGCTCTGCCCAGCACCAACAGCAGCATCTGTGGAGTTACAAGGAACTTCCCCAGTTGAAGCACTGGCAACCGGGCAGAGTGCTACCAACCTCTGCCCAGCACCGGCAACAACTACAGAGTTCTAGGGAGGCGGGGCAGTTGGCCTCCCTCCCCAACAGTTAGCCAGGGCAGATGGTGTGGGGTTTCCAACAGAAGGGCTGGCAACAGGGCTGAGTACTGCTGGACTCTGCCCTCAACTAACAGAGGATAGATTTCCTGTGAAGGTGGACGGGGCTTCAGTCTCCACCTGTATACCCCAGGGATGCTGGACAGTCGGCCCAGATCCCCAACAGCATGACGGAGTGAGCTCAGTCACCCTGTCTTCTCTCCAGCGGCAGAAAGGACTCCAGGGAGAAGGGCCAGTCCAGGCCTCTCCCCAGTGGCAGATATGTTCTCTGAGAGAGGCAGAGGTTGGCTGGGTGAGTAATGCTTTTTTTGGAACAATTTGTTTGGGGTACTGTGTGGGTACAGGCATTAGAGGACTGGAACTACTGACTAACTTCGGAGTCAACACGCCTGGGGTCTCCTTCTGTGTTAGTCTTCTGCCGAAAGGGGAGAGATGTGACGGGAGGGCCCGTGGAACTCAGAATCCCTTGGAAAGTAGGGGATGCCTTCTAAATAAATATAGTCTATGTTAGCAGTGAAGCAAGTCTCGCCTTGTTTTATGCTTGAGAGCGGTTGGATTATCTGATATCTGAGTCCAGACTACATGGAAGTGGTATACTGACGGAAGCACTCAAGTGGAGTGTGGGACATTCCGTGACAGTTGTTATAATCCTTGCAATGTACATAGATCACCCAGGGGGGGATGTTTTTTTTCTCAACATAAGTGGAGTTACGCTTTAAGGTCAATCTACATGGTTTAGCCTCTCATAAATACTTTTGGAAGAGGGAGACATTTGTAACTATCATTTCTTATGAAAGACGTGTATGACAGTGGATATAGATTGCAATTCAGTTATAGTTCCCATTACATGGAAAATTTTACAGATGTTAGGCAACACCACTGCTGTTGTTACCGACTCCAGCTTAATTTTTTCAGGGCTGGATTTTTTTCACTGAAGCCTGTATACTCATGATTCTCCTGGTCCCATCGGTTTATAATATTGTGAGAGAATATATGAGATGATTATTCCTACTAGCAAAAATCATTACTGGATTGTTGTTTTTCACCACTCACTTGGAAAGACTTTATTCACTTTATACAGTATGGGGTAGGAATTTATCACGTATGGAACTTTGCTCTCAAGACTATTCACAGGTACAGATATTTACTATATATGGGGTAGGAATTTATCATGTTTAGCAGTATCACGCTAGGGGCTGCTGGCAGATGTGTTCCATCTCTCACCCTGCACAATCAGGCGCACAGTTCCTAGTCACTCTTGGGCAGAAAACCAGTCCTTGCACTTTGCTTTTTTTTTGTTTTTATTGGGGGAATTCAACTTGGATGGGGTGAAGGTAAGTATGGGATGCTCACTTTATTGAAGAAAAGTTAAAGACTTGGTACTGAACTATATACACTCTCTGTATATACACCTTCTCACTTCAAGCTCCAGGACATCACTTGATTACTGCTTATTCTGGACCACCCGCTTAGCCAGGCCTGAGCAAATTTGCAGGCAGGGACCGCAGGCCCCTTTGGTCCAGCACCACATATTCAGGCCCTGCCAGCCCTCCTGGATTCAGCTGCCTCTATCCATTGCCCATGCCACCACAGTCCACTCCACTACCTCTGCACCCATCCCAGACTGCACTCTCCCACTACTCTCAGGCTTGCATCCAAGTCCTCCTGACTGTGTGAACACTCATCAGACCTCTTGGCTGCCTCTGTGGAACTCCTGGAGACTTTCAGTGTTCACATTCTGTCCTCTCTTGCTCTTCCTGTGCCTCTTGGTCAGGACACCTCTGTGGGTTGCAAGAGGGTCCCCTCACCCGAGCTGAGGCCCAGGGTCACTCCCCCCCAGACTGGGGAGCTCCCTCAAAAGTCCAGAGAGCCTAACACTCCATCTTCCACCCAATCACAACTCCTCCCCAGCTGGGCTGGCCCTGAGTATTTGACAGGGCCTGTCCCCTGCCAATCCTAGTTGGGGATTTAACAGGGCCCTCAGAATACTCCAGGCAGCTCCACCTCTCCTCTCCTCCTTCCTTTCCATAAGATTTTAGCATGTTCTGGAAGGTGAGGAGAGGTCTCAGTGATGCTGCCTGTGAATCATCCAACTTTTCCTGACTTCCTGCCAACCCATAATCAAAACAGACAGGCTTGGCTAAATCAATTTACCTACTCTAAAAAAAATCTTTCCATACATACCTAGCACAACTAGAGGGTGCTACACACGTATGAAACTTTGCTTCCAAGACTACTCACGGTTACAGATATTCACTATATATGGGGTAGGAATTTATCACGTATGAAACTTCCTCCCAAGACTATTCTCAGGCACAGATTTGTTTTGACTTTGGAAATGCATACAGTGAAATTAAGTTGTTTTGTACAGAATTTTCAATTTACAGGTTAAAATGTGTAAAAGAAATATGGCACATCACCTAAAATTTGAGAAAATAATTCATTTTTCACACCAACCAACAGTTCTAAAATGAAGGGCTAATGTTATTATAGGTAATTGTATATAGTAATTCAGTGTGTGTGAATGCGCTACCCCTATAGTAACCACCTCTTGTTCTCTTCCTACTGATCCGAAAGAATCACTTACATAAAATAGAATACAAAATCATATGCATAATCTTATAACAAACAAAAAAATATAACCATATATTGTCCAGTACATAAAAAATCCTTCAAGCGTGCTGCCAAAAAAAAGTCCTTTGGTAATTAATTGTGACTGGCGTGCTCCTATGTTCCTTCAGTGATCATATGTGACTGAGTGAAAAACCTCCACCATTCAGATTGGCCACTCACCAGATGTTTAATAAAGATGAGCCTTTGGTTCATTCAAGGGATAACCACTCCACCTATGTAACTCTCCTCACCGGCTAAACTCGGACTCCAATGTTCCTCATTGGAGAGCATAAGGGATAAAAAACGATCATAGCGCAATATGCTTGAACTATTTATTTAAAATTACAGGAAAAGTATCAACTCACATTTAAAAGTGCCCTCGAGCTGGCACAAAGCTTATCCAGCAGTTATGGATGGGTACTGGGCTGTTTGCATGGTCCGCCTGGTGTTGTATCTGTGAAAAAACTCCCAGCAGCCTCTACGCGTTTCGCATCATAGCTTCCTGATGACGCATTCTATGATGCGAAACGCGTAGAGGCTGCTGGGAGTTTTTTCACATCAGGTGACCGGACGTGAACGGGAACGAGGCTTGAAGCGCAAGCCGAGCGTGGAGGCCGCAATACAACACCAGGCGGACCATGCAAACAGCCCAGTACCCGTCCATAACTGCTGGATAAGCTTTGTGCCAGCTCGAGGGCACTTTTAAATGTGAGTTGATACTTTTCCTGTAATTTTAAATAAATAGTTCAAGCATATTGCGCTATGATCGTTTTTTATCCCTTATGCTCTCCAATGAGGAACATTGGAGTCCGAGTTTAGCCGGTGAGGAGAGTTACATAGGCGGAGTGGTTATCCATTGAATGAACCAAAGGCTCATCTTTATTAAACATCTGGTGAGTGGCCAATCTGAATGGTGGAGGTTTTTCACTCAGTCACATATGATCACTGAAGGAACATAGGAGCACGCCAGTCACAATTAATTACCAAAGGACTTTTTTTTGGCAGCACGCTTGAAGGATTTTTTATGTACTGGACAATATATGGTTATATTTTTTTGTTTGTTATAAGATTATGCATATGATTTTGTATTCTATTTTATGTAAGTGATTCTTTCGGATCAGTAGGAAGAGAACAAGAGGTGGTTACTATAGGGGTAGCGCATTCACACACACTGAATTAGTATTTTTAGCCCATCTTAATGAAGGGTTTTTTTTTAAAGCAGCAACCCTGACACATATGGTTAATATAGAAGTGGTTTTTGCGCCGGTGACACACATACACTAAATTGTATATAGTAGTGTAGAGTTTTGTCTCTAATTAGTAAAATTAGAGCGATAATGGCTCAGGTATCTTCTAGCTAGTTGTATTTTGCTAAGCTCGAGCCATTCACTTGGCAGGAACTGGAAGTCAGTTCTAAGGCAAAATGACATTAATCTGAGTTAAATTCAGATGCTATGCCATCTTTTCCCAGCCTTTGTCGAAGACGATAGCCTGATACTATACTGTGCCACTGCTATCTGCACAAGTAAATGATTATGAATTGCATGCCTCACTGGCTTTGATTTGTCATCCTAAGTAGTTATTATGAATAATATGCAATGTGTTTAAACTTCAGTATGATATATTTCCATAGCTGATTTGTATTCATTTCTTTGACCTTTCTTAGTGCCAGTTCAGCGTTCTCTTCAATATATCCTTCGTGGGGAAATATCTTTACATTGCAAGGAAAACTAATTCACAATTTGATTCACCCATGTATTGCCTTTTATTAAAAAGTGTTATTTGTGATGTTAATAACTTGCAGCATCAGGTAAGAAAAAGTCATAATCCAGATGGTTCCATTAAATTATGAATTTATAATGGAGGCTGGCTAGGACTTTCCTTATGTCTTTCCCATTATGATGTCGATCCCTACCTGTACAGCTGAATAATACAGGGCAACACAGTCATCCAAAAAGGAGAATAGTAGAAGAATAGTGCACACTGGTTCTGACACATATTAGTAGTTTATTGTCGACTTTACTAGAAAATAGAAATCAATCAACTAGCAGGTGAATGGTGAGTTACCTGGTGTATCTTAATTGCACATGACAACACACTATGAAATCTTATTAAAAACGTTGTCATATCACCACCAACAACGTTTTAGTTCCAGCCACTCCTGCCTAGAAAAAATCTCCAAAAGAACAAAATGAAAGTATATGTTTGTCTTTCTGTGAGAAATAAAAAACATAAATATTTTTGCAAGCAAAAAAAATTGCATATTATTGCTTGCACGGGAGCCTGCAGTGCATTGCACCCGTAGTCAGTGGATTTTGGATGCAATGTAGGGCTTCTGCAGACATATCCTCCAGCCTCTGTATGGGCTTTCTATTAAAAAGCTGCAGAACATGTCAGTGGACCATGAGGATGATCATCAGTGCCCTTGCAGCCCATTGGAAACTACAAGCCAACTGCCAACGGTGGAGGACCGGACTTGTAGTTTTCTCATTCACAGATTCCTGAGAATGAACAATGCAACTGTGTGGGTGGAATGTGTGGAGAGGAATGTGGCAGCAGGTTTGAGAAAAGGAACCCCTACTCATTGCCACTAAATACAGATGTAACATGTAACATGCTCCAAAAGGTGAACATAGCCTTTAGGCTCAGTTCACACCTATGCAGTTTATTTTTGATCTGTTTCTGCAGTGCTTTTTGCAGTGCATTTTGCGTTTTTGCACACGCGTTTTTGATGCATTTTTCAGGTTTTTTGATGCATGTTGCATTTTTATGCTTTTTTTGGCCAACTTGTTGTTGGCTGGATTAACCACTTGTCGACTGCCGCTCTGCCGCTTACCGGAGCCGCCGGCAGCGGTGGAGGCGATTGGATCCTTCTCCCTGTGTGGTATGGAGCTGAGTGAGGGAAAAATTACCCCCACCCGGCTCCATACCATTGCAGGGCAGAAGCGACATCAAAACACAGCTCTTAAAGGGTCATTTTTTCTTTCTATTTTGTATTGTATTTTAGTGTAAATATGAGATCTAAAGTCTTTTTGACCCCAGATCTCATATTTAAGAGGTCCTGTCATGCTTTTTTTCTATTACAAAGGATGTTTATATTCTTTTTATTATGAATAAAAGTGATCCAATTATTTTTTTTTAGGAACAACGTAAAAATAAAGAATAAAAAGTAAAATAAATAAAAATAAAAAAAAAACATTTTTAACGCGCCCTGTTACGCCAAGCTCACGTGCAAAAGCGAACGCATACGTGAGGTATCACCACGATTGTTAGAACGAGAGCAATAATTCTAGCCCTAGACCTCCTCTGTAACTCAAAACAGAGCCTGTAGAATTTTTTAAACATCGCCTATGCAGATTTTTAAGGGTAAAAGTGTGTCGCCATTCCACGAACGGTTCAATTTTGAAGCGTGACATGTTGGGTATCAGTTTACTTGGCATAATATTATCTTTCACAATATAAAAAAAAATTGGGCTAACTTTACTGTTGTCTTATTTTTTCATTCAAAAAAGTGTATTTTTCCAAAAAAAGTGCGCTTGTAATACCGCTGCGCAAATACGGTGTAACAGAAAGTATTGCAACGACCGCCATTTTATTCTCTAGGGTGTTAGAAAAAAAATATATAATGTTCGGGGGTTCTAAGTAATTTTCTAGCCAAAAAACCTGTTTTAAACTTGTAAATACCAAATGTTAGAAAGAGGCTCGGTCCTTAAGTTGTTAACAAAAGGCTTTAAAATGAACCTGAACTTTCATGTTAAACAGATGTTCCTAAAATGTAAAACTACTTTTTTTTGTTAGATAGAGTGGGGAACAATTAAAACTCCTATCTGCAAGTTTCTTCTGCAATAAATAGCCCGCCTGCTTGCTTTTGTTTATTTTACACTAGAGATTCACTTTCATTTGAACCTGCCTTGGAAGTATAAATGTGATTGGTGACACAGCAAACAGTGTACTTATATTCTACTAATTTATCACTGACCCTTTTATGGAGCAGTGTGCTCATTAATACTATGAATTCTGAAACAACAAATCAGAGTGAGATTAATTGGATTCATTTTCTAACTTTAGCACAGCTGCATTATTAGCTGGATAGTATTAGTATCTTACTGATTGATTGCATTTGTTGCCAGGAATCACTCTTCAATCACAGCTGCGGTGTTTGCTGGATAGCATTAGTGGCTGACTGATTATTTTCACTCACTGTATGAAATTGCCCTTTAATGACATTTCTAAATAAAAAGGACCATCCATAATAAATTGTAAACTCTGCTGCCAACTGCTCCCTATTGCTCAATGTCCCTGATGTTTTCTTCTGAATTGTACAACACGCACAAGCAGCCAGAGACGCATCAGCCTCATTTTGTTCTGTTTCACACTAAAACAAATTTGGATTGTAATGTCTGGCCATGTTTACAATACTCTCAATTTGTTCCGGCTACTTCCCAAGTTTTTACATGGCTTCTGGATATTTCTGTACCCAGCACCCATGTATAGATAGCCATAGGTTTACTAATCTGGGAATGTCCTGCTTTTTTGAGAAAAAAACAGTTAGGTCACTAAAATGGTACTAGATCCAAAACCAAAAATGTTATATTTTGCATCTTACCAATCATTAGACCTGGTTGCTGCATTCATGTTTTTTCGTTTTTTCCCTCTGTTTTCACCTGGTGATCTGGTAAGTAACACCCCTTCTACACCTTCTACACACAATTGGATTTTCCGTTGAGAAATGTGTGATGACAGGCTGTTGGCAGAAAATCCGACCGTTTGTATGCTCCATCGGACAATTGTTGTCAGATTTTCCGCGGACAAATGTTGGATAGCAGGTTTTAAAATTTTCCGCGGACAAATGTCTGTTGTCGGATTTGCCGATCGTGTGTACACAAGTCCAAAGTACATGCATGCTCGGAAGCAAGGACGAGCCAGAAGCGGTCGGTCTTGTAAACTACCATTCGTAATGGAGAATTAACATTCGTGACTCGGCAAATTATGAAATCTCGAAATGCAGCGCACATTCTCTTTTTCTTTAATGGGATAATAATGAAGCTGCTTTGCTGGTGATACTGATGGAGTTATTGCAAACTGATTATCAAAGGCTTTTTTATTCTAGTAATACCAAGAATAATATTATTATGCTTTTTTTTGCTTTTTTTTTTTTTGTTGGGCAAGTTACCACAACACCATTATCCCGTAGTTTTTAAGATCAAAGATACAACTATGTTGGTGTCCCTTGTCAATTTTACATTTTTTTTTTTTTTTTTTTTTTTAAATGTAACTGCCTACTCCCAAACTTTCATTTGAAGTAAAACACATTTTTTTATTGTGCATTAAAAAAAGAAAACAAATAAAATTAGACATGCTATCGGCCAATGGAACCAAAGAGTGCATTCTATGCATCCAAATATATAGAAAATATACCAAATCAAATCATTATTATTCAACCAACAAAATAATGTTGAAGCAATAACTCCAAGGCCAATAATAAATAACACTTTATCTCCTCCGATTCTGCAACATGTCTGGTTGACGAACGGCCATTCAGAAACAAAATGAAAAGCATGAAATGAAAAGCGCTAAATGAAAAGCGCAAAATGAAAAGAGCAAAATGAAAAGCGTGAAATGAAAAGCGCGAATCAACACTCACCAAACTTGTACTAACATGAAATTAGCAGAAGGAGCCCAAAGGGTGGCGCTAAAGAGCTGAAAAACCACATAGTATGTCAGTACATTCATGTTTGTTGGCCGAAATTCCTTGCTGTTTGTATGCAAAACAAGTTTGGCCCAATGCCCTTTGGACAAAAGTCCATGGTTTTGTTGGCCAACAATCCGATCATGTGTATGAGACTTTAGAGTGCCTACATTCTGGATTAGGGAGAAACAGAGACACCTTTAAACAGCGGCATTGTCCATTATAAATAAAAATATATTCTGGTCACTAAATTGGGTCAGGGTTATTAGAGGCTGGGGCTGGATGACTCATCTTGGCAGCTTTATGGTGCCCCCCACCTCATGTCTGGAAGGATAGAGAACCTTTCTAGAACTAGAGGGTGGATGCTAGGAGGGGCTGTCATGAATATTTGTGGGGCCTCAGCCAATCCTCACAGGTTGCCTGGCAGGGGGCTGGGACTACCCCATAAATAGACAGGGGCCATCCCGCCAAACACACAAGGAAGGAAGCTTTTCTGGAGGCACGGGAGGAAACAGAGGACAGAGTGAGTAGAGCAACATTGGTGGGAACTAAGAAAGGGGGGAGACTGCCACATGTAACCAGTATTCCTTTGAAGACAGTGGTGGGCTTAAGTCTTCTACCTTTTCCCTGAGAGATCTCCAGAGAGTCAGCCGCGTGGCCTGGTGAAGATTCAGTTGAGTGGACTGGTGTAGAGAGGCGGGCAGGAGGGCTGGTGGAAAGGGATGGCTGCAGCCAGGTGAGCTAGCATGCCTGAAGAAGTGGTGCTGGGATCAGTGGCCACAGAAGAAGCAGAAGGAAAGGTTACACACTGTTTCACTCCATATAAGTGCTGCTTTTAAGGGACTGTGAGTTCCTGCATGCAATAGGCCATTACTGAACTGACAAGGAGTCTGTCAACTGTCAAGTTCCCTCAGAAATGAACCTGCAGAGGCTGAGCAAAGTAGAGCAAGTGTGTGCAGGAGGAAGAAGTTGAACATAGGAAGTTTGTCCCTGAAATTCTTGTTACAGTCAAGTGGGCATCCCATAACCTCCCTATCTCCATACAAGTTGATAACTCCCTAATAAAACACAAAAACAAAGCTACAGACTGTTCTCTGATTCTGCGTGCCTGTGAAGATTCGATGTGCCTGGCTGTGCATCCTACTCATCTGCAGCTCCTAAATGTGGTGTGCTACACTGCCAATTTTCAGAATGGCTGCCAAATGGAAGTCGTTCCTAATATTATAATCTCATAACCACTCCCCCTACATTTCATTTCCAGTTTGTGGGTTCATGAGTATTTTGCGGGATTTACCATATTGGAAATTTTGCAGAAGTAGATTGAACAAAAAGAATGAAAATTTGTAGAACTAGAATTTAGAGGTGCTGCATGCTGCAGAGAAAAAACAGCTTAATGCATTGTACTGTTAACAAAATATCTGAGCTTCAATAGTAGTTGTAAATGCTCCCATCAGAGTTCCATTTTAGGGCACGTTGCATCAAATTGCAGCATCCTGTCCACATGGTAGTGTTCGTTACCAATAACGCTCACACCAAGAACTGCAGTATTACACAGGCAACATATTTCTTGTACACCCAACTGACAGCTAATCACCACTATTAACAACACAACACAATATAAGGGTGCAGTTTTTTTCCCCTCTGTCTCAAATGTCTAATGGGCTGCTGGGTCATTGTTTCTTGGGCAAATATGAACGTTTTTGAATAAACTTTTTAGCCGGCAGGTAAAGCTTTGGAATTTTTCTACATGTTTGCCAAGCTAACCTTATGGAATTGTAATGCCGCGTACACACGAGCGGAATGTCTGACAGAAAAAGTCAGACGGAAGCTTTTCATCGTATATTCTGATCGTGTGTGTGCCTCATTGGACTTTTTTTAAAAAAAATTCTGACAGACCTAGAAATAGAACATGTTCTAAATATTTCCGATGGAACCAATTCCTATCGGGAAAACCGTTCGTCTGTATGCTGTTCCGACGGACCAAAAGCGACGCATGTTCTGAGGCAAGTAGGAGACGGGAGCTACTGGCTATTGAACTTCATTTTTCAAGAACCATCGTACGTGTTGTATGTCACCGCGTTCTTGACAGTCGGACTTTGGTGTGATCGTGTGTACGCAAGACAGTTTCAGCGGAATTCTGTCGGAACTCCGTCGGAAAAACCTTCAGAGTTTATTTCGATGAGAAAACCGGTCATGTGTACGCGGCATTAGCCTTCCTACCTGCACTTTGTATTTTTCACCTGCACAAGATGTACAATGATCATGTAGTTTTTTGTTGGCCTGTGCACACAGCATACTGTACAGTAAATCTTTACAATCCTTTGTGAACAATTTCTGTTTAAAAACATGAGGTATGTGGCTTGGCACTCTACAGGTTTATGCATCGCTTCTGTCTGTAGTCTGAGAACTGAAACTTCCTGTGAGTCTATCAGTCTAGTGCTGGTGCAGATGAGAGATAATTAGATCTGAAAGATACAAGCAGGCAGAGCATTCAGGGACACAGAAAGAGCTTACCATGCAGTTGGAATATAGTTATTTTTTATTACAGTAACACTCCCACGTTTGTGATGCAAAGCAGAGTGGATTGCAATGCATAAACTGGACACTGAGATCTGGAACAGATACTTGTCTCTTTGGCAGTTAGGGACAGGCTAGCTGTAGCAAGCTATGGACATAGGGAAACTGATTGGCCATTACACTACACCCTCAACATGTGAGCCCATCATTACATGGTAAGGCAAACAAACAGCACAGGAAATACAACTACACTAATCCCTAGTTAGAACAACAAAAACATTTGAAACAGTACAATGCCTAAAACTGCTTTACTGAAAAAGTGTTTATGATCCTCAATAGCTTAAAGGAGAAGTATAGCCAAAGCTCATTTGTCTGTACTTCTCCTATGGATCACAGGAGTGCAGTTCGTCCTGCGTCACAGAATCAGTCCAGGCACCGCATCATCACGACAATGGAAATCTGGATCCGCCAGGTCTCTGGATTGACCTCTTCTCAGGTTCTTAGAGGGCCGCTGTGAGCCTGAGCTGGCTTCTCCCTGCCCCCTCCACAGCCCAGCGCTCCAGTGAGTGAGGAGGGGGCAAAACAGAGAGCTGCTGATTGACAGTCACCATCTTTCTGCTTGGGTAGCTGTCACAACCGAGCTATTGGCAGTGTCCGATCGCTCAGCTCTCAGTGAAGAGGCGCCGGAGGACAGATGCAGCATCAGACCGATGCTTCATCCATCTAGGTAAATATGATTCTGCCGAAAAGCCCAAACTCATACTTCTCTTTTAAGCTGAATCAGGAGTTTACAAACAAATAATACAGAGGAGTGACTCTTCTTCCGCCTTCATTACTTGCTCTATGACAGCTTTTGAGCTGTTCAGTCTTTTTTTTTGGTAGATATAAATATATTGCTTAATTAACTTTTTCCAACAGCAGGTGCAGTTTTAGGAAAATTTTCACATGTTTGCAAGGCTAACCTTAACTGCTGCAGTGTTAATTTTGACTGCAAATTTCAATTTATTTTCAGTCCTTGTTATTTGAATAAAATGCCATTTTAGTTTTAGTCATATTTTAGTCATAGGAATTGTTTTAGATTTAGTCGTATTTTAGTAGACTAAAACCTCCAGTACATATTAGTCGACTAAAATCTCTATTGAAATTGACTAAAATCTCCAGTCCATTTTAGTCGACTAAAATCGAATGGGTTTAGTTCAGTTGTAATGCATTATTTAGGTACTTCATTATATGCTCCTGGAATAAAAATCTAATAACATGTTATTATTTATGGTATGAAGGTTTGACCATAAACTACAGACACAGATTTACCCGTGATATATAACATCTTTATAAGTACACGTAAGACCAAGTTTCATAAACAAACAAAAATATTGTGCAACTTTAAAATAAAATATATATAAAAAAACACGGTAAACTCTGTTAGCCATAATGCCATTACCCATATTACCTGGATATACTGCCAACATTAAATATTAAGAAAAAAAAATAAGAAAAGCTTTTTTCTTATTTTTTTTCAGCAGCTTAGTAGATGCCCCCTAGTCATTCTTATGTGGTAGTATAGTGTTAAGTTTGACATCAAATTTCAATTTAGTTTTAGTCATAGTCATTTGACTATAATTTCATTAATTTTTAGTCTTATTTTAGTCATCTGAATTGTTTTAGTTTTAGTTGTATTTTAGTCGACTCAAACAGTGTTAATTTCATCAATAAAAACATTTTCGTTGGCAAAATTAACATTGATCTGCTGTTCCAGAAAAACAAGTGTTTGCAGTGCTCAGTAGCACAAGCTGAATCAAATGTTTACAAATAAATGACATAAACAAGTGATTCACCCTCTTTCCCTTCCTGGTCTGTTCAGATGAGTTGTGTAATGTTTTAATGCAATTGATTTATCTAAAAACAAAAAATAATGATATGTTCTATTTTCTAACATAATGCTCTGTGACATCAATGTCAAGTATGCATCCCATTTCAAACATTTATTTGAAATTCAAAGATTACATAATCATATAGAAATGTATAAATATGAAATATCAGTTCAAAATTGAAAATTAAATAACATGGACCCAGAACCTTTTATAGACTGCTGTCATGATTGGAAGTAAGAAAATTGTGTTTTTTGGCAATTATTTTAAATATTGAATGCAAACTGAATACTGGACATATTAAATTGCAAATCAGAAAACCGCTTGTGTTTCAGTTATATATAATAATTTAACAAAACTGTGCAAATAAACACCCTAATATAGCCAGCAATTCTGGCACAATATGCATGTAATAGAGTAAACTAAAATTCAGTTTGCATGTACTTAGTTGAAAGGCATTAGGTAGAGAACTCAGAGTGATTTATCTTCATTATTCGGGAAACAATACCTAGCGTTCGTTTTGTTTTGTTCACTACCTGCTGCTTGCAGGCAATTGTTATAATGTATGGCTGGGTGACATGTACTCTTTTAGAAAGATAACAGCAGTCAAGGGCCTCTGTACAACTATACACAAATTCCTTTGAGTTATAGTTCATTTTCTCCTAATTGAATGGCATATTTGAGCTGGCGTAATTAGAGTCTGATGGCGGCTATGAAAACTAGAGGACTTCAGAGTACTATCTGCCATGCTAGTGTTTTAATTTTATGACTTAAGAAACTTGTGTTTCCTGTTCATTGTAACTTTAAAATGTACTCTCTGGGACAAATAGATCATCACACAGATTACAAGTGCATCCTCATCCTATGGAGCCTTTTATTTTGCTGAAATATCATCAGCTGATTACACCTCATATATTCCTAAGAAACAAAAAGTACCAACAAAGACCAGCTTTCGCAGAATATCATCCTTTTACTGTTAATAATCAGCCCTTGCTGTGGGAACAGAATGTGCTCTGCTGCCTTTACTTTATTTGTGAATTTATTAGAACAAAGCATTACCAATGTGAATGGAAAAGGTAATGGATATCTTTGTGTCATTTCTTTAAACCATCTAAAGTGTGATATAGCCAACAATAATTTATATTCCCAGATAGCAAGGATAACTTGCCACAAATTTGTGGCGGTGTTAAATTGTAAGTCCGTTAACTTGCTGCACATTTTCACTGGCAAGTTGTACACTTGCAGAGCACTTGAAGCACAAGTTCTAGTTGACACATTTCCAAGTTGTAGCAAATTTACGTGACAAGTCTCTAGCAAGAGCAAAGTTGCAGTGGTGAGTCCACAGCAAGAGCTCTGCAAGTTTTTAGCATGAAAATTCAGCCACAGTCACCCCTGTGGTGAGATTGCTATTGCACAACATAACTGAACCAAAACTTGCAGCAGACTTGGCAAATGTTTGCAAATAAAGTTTATCTAGAGTCATGCAATGCAGACTTGCTGTAATTGTGCAACAAACTTGTGAAGCCTTGCAAGTCTAGTAATAGCTTAACAAATATTTTTCAAACTTGTAGCACAATGTCTTGCTCTCTGGGAGTGCTATACAGAACTATACTCCTAGTACTATTGCTGTCCATAGCAACCAACCAGAATATTAAGTAAATGATGTGCTAAAGGAAATTTTCTTAGTTGCCCTTAGCAATCAATCAGGTTTCAACCATCTTTTCTGTAGTCCAGGATTGAAAATACTTTTGGTTGCTATGGGCAAGGAAAATATTACCGTTGGCACACTTTTCATACTTGAATAAGATTGTCCTCCTGCAAGGTACCAGAATACAGGAAACGTGTAATATGTAGCACCCTCTAGTTAGGGAGGTGCTAGAGTGAGGATTTTCTGGCAGAGTAGAAAAATTTAGGCAGGTGGTTAGGCCTGTTTGTTTTCATTCTGGGCTGGGAGTGGCTCAGGGCAGCAGCTGGTGACTCACAGGCAGCATCACTGAGACCTCCCTTTTCTTTCTAGAGCTTGCTGGAAAGATCTGGAAAGAGAGGAGGAGAGGAGAGGTGGAGCTGCCTGGGGTGGTTTTAGGGAGCCCTGACCAATTCCCAATCTGGATTGGCAGGGGGCAGGCCTTCTTAAATACCTGGGGTCAGGCCACCTGGGGAGGAGTTGTCAGGTGGAAGAGCTGGAGAGAGAGAGTATGGAGGCTGTCGGGGCCCATGGGGAGCTCCCCAGTCTGGGGAGTGTGACCCTGGGCTGGGGCTCAGGTGCATCCAGGAGGAGTGACGAGATCCTGGCACATGAGAGAGCAAGTATAGGACGGCAGAAGAGAACACTTCTAAGAGTTTCCAGGGAGGACAACTGGTCACAGCCAGGAGGGCTGGTGAGTGAGCACAGTCGGGAGGACTGGGGAGGCATACCTGAGAGAACTGGGAGATTGCAGTTTAAAATGGGTGCAGAACAGAAGAGAGGACTGTGGGAAGGGCAGTGCATTGCAGCCAGCCTGGCTGTCAGGGCCTGAAGAGAGCTATCTGGGAGTGGTAGCTCAATAGAGGACAGCTAGCACCTGAACTATTTCTACAACCACAGAAGGCAAAAGGCAGTTCATTGAGGCCTGGCTGAAGCAGTGTCAGGCCTACCCATGGGGTGCTAGCTAGTCTGGAGGAGTAACAGTCTGCAGCAAGGGAAGAGCTGGTGTAGTAACAGTCTGCAGCAAGGGAGGTGCTGGTGGAGAAACGGTGTGCAACAAATGTTTGTGCTGGAGTGTATATAGAAGTCCCAAGCAAGTTTGCAATAAACATTCCTGGGCATCCCATAATTTCCAATTTCCCATCCAAGTTTAATCCCCTCAATAAAAAAACAAAACAAAGCTTATGGACTGTTCTGTGTCTCCGAGTTACTGAGAGATGGATGTCTGGCTGGGCAGGGTGATAGGTGAACCACTACATACAGCAACCCCTACAGGGGCATGGCTACATATCCATAAAAAAAACTCCATTATCTTGAAGTAAGGGGATCAAACCATGCCCATTTAGCCATCTCCATCTTTTGAATCACAGCCCCCCTCCAACAGTTGCTTAAAGTATATTTCTACTTTTGCAGGTAAATTGGGATAATATCTACTTTATATTTGCTACATTTCCCCATTACATTAAAGAACATTTTAAAATTGCAGCTTACCTTTTTAGATAAAAGCATACAAATTTCAGCAATGTAAAATCCTAATTCTCTTTGTTTATGATGAGTCTGAGGAGCTGTGTTTGCCATAATTAATCCTGTCTGTACTGTGCTGACAATTACTGTATCATATCATCAGTTGAAAACTAGATTTGAACACTAAATGTCATAACAAAGAGTTAACAAGTTTTGAAGCATGGCATGTTAATAAGAACTGGATTCAGCCAGTCCCCAGACTTCTTTTGGAAAGGAATCACAGTGATTTGTTTAAGAAAGTCTTGCAGTCAGCCATCACACCTTCTCCTAAGACACATACAAAGGTAAGAAATATAAAAAAAACGGTTTGTTGTGTGAATGGGAACACATAACAAACATGTAGTGGTGTTTTCTCAAATTTGACTTCAAAAGTGGAAATAGACATTTATGTGGTTATTATCATGCTATACATTTCTCTTCTAGATAAGCAAATCTGATCCCACACAGCTAGTAAAATGCTTCAAAATCAAATCCTTTCATATGCCAACCTTCACCAAGAATAGGAGGGCCAACACCAACAATATACATGGCAAATCTCCTTGAGAAACTTGATGAATTTTGGTGGAGTTGCTCTTATGCTATGCCCTTCCAGTGATCATAAGTAGATGAAGGCTCCAGGACATCAGGTGAAACAAACTATAATTCCTCTACCTGGGACTCCCTGCAGCATCATCCACCTCTATTCCTCGTCTCATCTAGTCTCTGACATCTGTACAAATACTGCAACCTTCTGCAACCCAGTGGCACCACTAGTGTTGGTGTCACCTGGTGCAGTAAAACATTGTTTCCCCCCCCGGTATTAAGCAGGCTAGTGCATTGGTGCGGCTCTCTCTCCTTAACCCGCCACAATGAATGGAGCTGGGATGGGATTGGGGGGATGGATGGAGCCGGGGAGATCAGGGTGGTGGATAGAGCCAGAATTGGATCTGGGGAATGGATGAAGCCAGAATTGGATCGGGGGAATGGATGATGCCCGGATAGGATAGGGGAATTAATGGAGCCGGGATGGGATTGGGGGAATAGATGGAGGCGGGATGGGATCAGGGGAATGGATGGAGCTGGGATGGGATCAGGGTGGTGGATGGAGCCAGGGTGGGATAGGGTGATGCATAGAGCCGGGATGGGATGGGGGTGGTGGATAGAGCAGGAATGGGATGGGGTGATGGATGGAGCTGGGATGGGATCAGAGTGGAGGATGGAGCTGGAATGGGATTGGGGTGGTGGATTGAGCCCAGATGGAATGGGGAGGTGAATGGAGCCGGATCGGATTGGGGTGGTGAATGGACCCTGGATGGGATCGGGGTGGTGGATGGAACTGGGATGGGATGGGGTAGTGGATGGAGCCCGCATGTGATGGGGTGGTGGATGGAGTCCGGCTGGGATCAGGGTGGTGGGTGAATCCCGGATGGGATCAGGGTGGTGGATGAAGCCAGGATGGGATCAGGGGGTTGGCTCTCTCCCCTTAACCTGCCACAATGAATGGAGCCGGGATGGGATTGGGGAATGGATGGAGCCGGGGGGATCAGGGTGGTGGATAGAGCCAGAATTGGATCGGGGGAATGGATGAAGCCAGAATGGGATTGGGGGGATGGATGATGCCAGGATGGGATAGGGGAATGAATGGAGCCGGGATGGGATTGGGGGAATAGATGGAGGCGGGATGGGATCAGGGGAATGGATGGAGCTGGGATGGGATCAAGGGAATGGATGGAACCGGGATGGGATGGGGGTGGTGGATGGAGCCAGAGTGGGATAGGGTGGTGCATAGAGCCAGGATAGGATGGGGGTGGTGGATAGAGCAGGAATGGGATGGGGTGATGGATGGAGCCGGGATGGGATCAGAGTGGTGGATGGAGCTGGAATGAGATTGGGGTGGTGGATTGAGCCCAGATGGAATGGGGTGGTGACTAGAGCCGGATCGGATTGGGGTGGTGGATGGAGCCGGGATGGGATCGGGGTGGTGGATGGAACTGGGATGGGATGGGGTAGTGGATGGAGCCCGGATGTGATGGGTGGTGGATGGAGTCCGGATGGGATCAGGGTGGTGGATGAATCCCAGATAGGATCGGGGTGGTGGATGGAGCCAGGATGGGATCGGGGTGTTGGCTCTCTCCCCTTAACCTGCCACAATGAATGGAGCCAGGATGGGATTGGGGGGATGGATGGAGCCGGGGGGATCAGGGTGGTGGATAGAGCCAGAATTGGATCGGGGGAATGGATGAAACTAGAATGGGATCGGGGATGCATGATGCCAGGATGGGATAGGGGAATGAATGGAGCCAGGATGGGATTGGGGGAATAGATGGAGGCGGGATGGGATCAGGGGAATGGATGGAGCTGGGATGGGATCAGGGGAATGGATGGACCCGGGATGGGATCAGGGGAATGGATGGAGCCAGGATGGGATCGGGGTGGTGGATGAAGCCAGGGTGGGATAGGGTGGTGCATAGAGCAGGGATGGGATGGGGGTGGTGGATAGAGCAGGAATGGGCTGGGCGATGGATGGAGCCGGGATGGGATCAGAGTGGTGGATGGAGCTGGAATGGGATTGGGGTGGTGGATTGAGCCCAGGTGGGATCGGGGTGGTGGATAGAGCCGGGATGGGATCGGGGTGGGGAATGGAGCTGGGATGGGATGGGGTGGTGGATGGAGCTGGATCAGATTGGGGTGGTGGATGGAGTGGGATGGGATCGGGGTGGTGGATGGGACTGGAATGTGATGGGGTGGTGGATGGAGTCTGGATGGGATCAGAGTGGTGGATGAATCCCGGATGGGATCAGGGTGTTGGATGGAACCAGGATGGGATCGGGGTGTTGGATGGAGCCGGGATGGGATCAGATGGTGGATGGAGCTGGGAAGGGATGGGGGTAGTGGATGGAGTTGGGATGGGATGGGGTGGTGGATGGAGCCAGATAGGATGAGGGTGGTGGATGGAGTCGGGATGGGATGGGGGTGGTCGATGGAGTTGGGATGGGATTGGGGTGGTGGATGGAGCTGGGATAGGATGGGGGTGGTGGATGGAGTCCGGATGGGATCAGGGTGGTGGATGAAGCCCGAATGGGATCGGGGTGGTGAATGGAGCCAGGATGGGATCGGGGTGTTGGATAGAGCCGGGATGGGATCGGGGGGTGGATGAAGCCAGGATGGGGTTGGAGGAATGGATGGAGCTGGGATGGGATCAGGGGAATTAATGGAGCTGAGATGGGATGTTTGATTTGGGGGTGGGGGGTTAGATCATATGTGCTAGGGGTGCTATAGAAGGGGAGAGAAATTGTATTGGGGGGTTAAACTTCAACCCCCTCCTTTTACTTCTAGCACCTGGGACTCCCTGCAGCATCATCCACCTCTATTCCTTGTCTCATCTAGTCTCTGACATCTGTACAAATATTGCAACCTTCTGCAACCCAGTGGCATCACTAGTGTTGGAGTCACCTGGTGCAGTAAAACATGGTGTCACCCCCCGGTATTAAGCAGGCTAGTGCGTTGGTGTGGCTCTCTCCCCTTAACCCGCCACAATGAATGGAGCTGGGATGGGATGGGGGGATGGAAGGAGTCAGGGGAGATCAGGGTGGTGGATAGAGCCAGAATTGGATCGGGGGAATGGATGAAGCCAGAATGGGATTGGGGGATGGATGATGCCAGGATAGGCTAGGGGAATGAATGGAGCCGGGATGGGATTGGGGGAATAGATGGAGGTGGGATGGGATCAGGGGAATGGATGGAGTCAGGATGAGATCAGGGGAATGGATGGAGCCGGGATGGAATCAGGGGTATGGATGGAGCCGGGATGGGATCGGGGTGGTGGATGGAACCAGGGTGGATAGGTTGATGCATAGAGTCGGGATGGGATGGGGGTGGTGGATAGAGCAGGAATGGGATGGGGTGATGGATGGAGCTGGGATGGGATCAGAGTGGTGGATGGAGCTGGAATGGGATTGGGGTGGTGGATTGAGCCCAGATGGAATGGGGTGGTGACTAGAGCCGGATCGGATTGGGGTGGTGGATGGAGCCGGGATGGGATCGGGTGGTGGATGGAACTGGGATGGGATGGGGTAGTGGATGGAGCCTGGATGTGATGGGTGGTGGATGGAATCCGGATGGGATCAGGGTGGTGGATGAATCCCAGATAGGATCGGGGTGGTGGATGGAGCCAGGAGGGGATCGGGGTGTTGGCTCTCTCCCCTTAACATGCCACAATGAATGGAGCCAGGATGGGATTGGGGGGATGGATGGAGCCGGGGGGGATCATGGTGGTGGATAGAGCCAGAATTGGATCGGGAATAGGATGAAACTAGAATGGGATTGGGGGATGGATGATGCCAGGATGGGATAGGGGAATGAATGGAGCCGGGATGAGATTGGGGGAATAGATGGAGGCGGGATGGGATCAGGGGAATGGATGGAGCTGGGATGGGATCAGGGGAATGGATGGAGCCGGGATGGGATCAGGGGAATGGATGGAGCCGGGATGGGATCGGGGTGGTGGATGGAGCCAGGGTGGGATAGGGTGGTGCATAGAGCTGGGATAGGATGGGGGTGGTGGATAGAGCAGGAATGGGATGGGGTGATGGATGGAGCCGGGATGGGATCAGAGTGGTGGATGAAGCTGGAATGGGATTGGGGTGGTGGATTGAGCCCAGATGAAATGGGGTGGTGAATGGAGCCGGATCGGATTGGGGTGGTGGATGGAGCTGGGATGGGATCGGGGTGGTGGATGGAACTGGGATGGGATGGGGTAGTGGATGGAGCCCAGATGTGATGGGTGGTGGATGGAGTCCGGTTGGGATCAGGGTGGTGGATGAATCCCAGATAGGATCGGGGTGGTGGATGGAGCCAGGATGGGATCGGGGTGTTGGCTCTCTCCCCTTAACCTGCCACAATGAATGGAGACAAAAGAAGAAATAACCGCGCGAAATATTAGTGAGACATGTGAAGTAATCTTGAAAACTTCTGTTAGAAAATACATATGTATGTGTAGAACATTGCAATAATCAAAAAAATGTACATAAGTCTATACATATATCTATAAATGAAAAAGTGATGTCCATGTATAATAGATGGGAATCCTTATATAAAATGATTAATCAAAATCAGTCCAGGAGAGAAACCCTTGAGTAGACACAACCAACTCAGTGGTGAAGATGAGAGAGACACCACACTCAGTGATCTGCCACCACATAAATATTGCGCTTACCACAAGGCAAGCAGAAAACAGCCTATATTCCGTCCTGGTATGGGAAATCCAGCTGGTGTACTTAAACTGCATACAGCATGGCTAGGAGGATATAGCAAGGACCCCAGACTTCCATCTCACAGGCATGTAAATAAAAAGAAACTAGCCATAGTGTAATACTGGCAAGATGATTTAATAAAAAAGGTAGAAAACTCACATAGGTAAATTAAAATACAGCAAGAGAGAAACCCTTGAGTAGACACAACCAAACTCAGCGGTGAAGATGAGAGAGACACCACACTCAGTGATCCGCCACCACACAAATATTGCGCTTACCGCAAGGCAAGCAAAAACAGCCTGTATTACGTCCTGGTGTGAGAAATCCAGCTGGTGTACTTAGACTGCATACAGCGTGGCTAGGACGATATGGCGAAGACCCCAAACTCTCGTCTCACAGCCATGTAGATAAAAAGAAACTTATAGATAGACCCCAACGGGTCTAATGGGGCAACAGTGAACGACCAGCCTGTTGTTGAAGCTTTCCTCACAGCTTTCAAGGAATCACTGCAACTTTGAATGGAGCCAGGATGGGATTGGAGGGATGGATGGAACCGGGGGGATCAGGGTGGTGGATAGAGCCAGAATTGGATTGGGGGAATGGATGAAACTAGAATGGGATCGGGGGATGGATGATGCCAGGAAGGGGTCAGTGGAATGAATGGAGCCGGGATGAGATTGGGGGAATAGATGGAGGCGGGATGGGATCAGGGGAATGGATGGAGCTGGGATGGGAGCAGGGGAATGGATGGAGTCCGGATGGGATCAGGGTGGTGGATGAATCCCGGTTGGGATCAGGGTGGTGGATGGAGCCAGGATGGGATCGGGGTGTTGGATGGAGCCGGGATGGGATCAGATGGTGGATGGAGCTGGGAAGGGATGGGGGTAGTGGATGCAGTTGGGATCGAATGGGGTGGTGGATGGAGCCAGATAGGATGAGGGTGGTGGATGGAGTCGGGATGGGATGGGGGTGGTCGATGGAGTTGGGATGGGATTGGGGTGGTGGATGGAGCTGGGATAGGATGGGGGTGGTGGATGGAGTCCGGATGGGATCAGGGTGGTGGATGAAGCCCGGATGGGATCGGGGTGGTGAATGGAGCCAGGATGGGATCGGGGTGTTGGATAGAGCCGGGATGGGATCGGGGGGTGGATGAAGCCAGGATGGGGTTGGAGGAATGGATGGAGCTGGGATGGGATCAGGGGAATTAATGGAGCTGAGATGGGATGTTTGATTTGGGGGTGGGGGGTTAGATCATATGTGCTAGGGGTGCTATAGAAGGGGAGAGAAATTGTATTGGGGGGTTAAACTTCAACCCCCTCCTTTTACTTCTAGCACCTGGGACTCCCTGCAGCATCATCCACCTCTATTCCTTGTCTCATCTAGTCTCTGACATCTGTACAAATATTGCAACCTTCTGCAACCCAGTGGCATCACTAGTGTTGGAGT
This sequence comes from Aquarana catesbeiana, assembly GCF_042186555.1. Classification (NCBI taxonomy): domain Eukaryota; kingdom Metazoa; phylum Chordata; class Amphibia; order Anura; family Ranidae; genus Aquarana; species Aquarana catesbeiana. The sequence goes on along the minus strand of NC_133325.1, from coordinate 220,213,117 downwards.
CACCTGGTGCAGTAAAACATGGTGTCACCCCCCGGTATTAAGCAGGCTAGTGCGTTGGTGTGGCTCTCTCCCCTTAACCCGCCACAATGAATGGAGCTGGGATGGGATGGGTGATGGATGGAGCCGGGATGGGATCAGAGTGGTGGATGGAGCTGGAATGGGATTGGGGTGGTGGATTGAGCCCAGGTGGGATCGGGGTGGTGGATAGAGCCGGGATGGGATTGGGGTGGGGAATGGAGCTGGGATGGGATGGGGTGGTGGATGGAGCCAGATAAGATTGGGGTGGTGGATGGAGCCAGGATGGGATCGGGTGGTGGATGGGACTGGAATGTGATGGGGTGGTGGATAGAGTCCGGATGGGATCAGAGTGGTGGATGAATCCCGGATGGGATCAGGGTGGTGAATGGAGCCGGGATAGGATCTGGTGGTGGATGGAGCTGGGAAGGGATGGGGGTAGTGAATGGAGTTGGGATGGGATGGGGTGGTGGATGGAGCCAGATGGGATGGGGTGGTGGATGGAGCCGGGATGGGATGGGGGTGGTCGATGGAGTTGGGATGGGATTGGGGTGGTGGATGGAGCTGGGATAGGATGGGGGTGGTGGATGGAGCCTGGATGGGATCAGGGTGGTGGATGGAGTCCGGATGGGATCAGGGTGGTGGATGAAGCCTGGATGGGATCAGGGTGGTGAATGGAGCCAGGATGGGATCGGGGTGTTGGATAGAGCCGGGATGGGATCGGGGGGTGGATGGATCGGAGGAATGGATGGAGCTGGGATGGGATCAGGGGAATTAATGTAGCTGAGATGGGATGTTTGATTTGGGGGTGGGGGGGTTAGATGATATGTGCTAGGGCTGCTATGGAAGGGGAGAGAAATTGTACTGGGGGGGGTTAAACTTCAACCCCCTCCTTTTACTTCTAGCACAAGTCATTTTTAACCCAAAACAAAGCACCCCCTAGTACATATCCTCAAACCCCCATAGATGTTACCTGCCAATGCCCACCCCCCCAATCACCATGCCCCCCCACCTCTGTATTACTCCTGTTATGGCATACCTCGGTCTGGGCAGGTGCTGTAGTGCGTTGTCCCTCTTCCTCCTCCTCGGATCTTCCTCTCGACCTGTGTACTTGAAACGTCAGAGCCGAGGAGGTGGTGGCTACAATAGTCCAGTCTGCAGTGAGTGCAGCTGGCGTGGGGAGAGATATGATTGCGACGCGTGGGTCGGTCAGAACCCGGGCACCTCTGTCTCACTCCCTCCTCCCCCTCTTTCCCTGCACATCGAGTGCAGCTGAGGAGATCCTGGAAAGTAAGGAGGGAGCTGCGGCGCCGGTGCCAGTCTGAGCCTAGTCTCACCCTCTGGCGGGTGTCACCCGGGTGTCTCTGCACCCCCCTAGTAACGCCACTGCTGCAACCTCACCTTGGGGCTACACTAGGAATAGTCCTAATAAATCAGCTTTACAAATCCATGCACAGTTGTCCCTTTTATAGAAGTAAGACCTTTAACATAAAATAGAAATGTGTGAATGGAGAGCAGGTGTGTTAAATTTATTATTATTATATAAATTTATTACTATTTATTATTTAGTTAACGCTCTCGCTCTCTCATACTGATCACTGGAAGTTCAACATGGCACCTCATGGCAAAGAACTCTGAGGATCCGAAAAAAAGAATTGTTGCTCTACATAAAGATGGCCTAGGCTATAAGAAGATTGCCAAGACCCTGAAACTGAGCTGCAGCACGGTGGCCAAGACCACTATAGCAAAAAGTAAAAAATTTTTTTTTTTTTCAAAATTCTAGGTTTTTTTTGTTTATAGCACAAAAAATAAAAACCTCGGGTTAATCAAATACCACCAAAAGAAAGCTCTATTTGTGGGGAAAAAAGGACATCAATTTTGTTTGGGTGCAACGTCGCACACCACAAACTGTCAGTTTAAGCGACGCAGTGCCGTATCGCAAAAGTGAGTCATTAAGGGGTGAATCCTTCCAGGGCTGAAGTGGTTAATGGCTGTGTGTTGAGTTATTCTGAGGGGACAGCAATTTTACAATGTTATACAAGCTGTACACCCACTACTTTACATTGTAGAAAAGTGTAATTTCTTCAGTGTTGTCACATGAAAAGATGTAATAAAATATTTACAAAAATGTGAGGGGTGTACTCACTTTTGTGAGATACTGTATGTATATATATCTATATCTATATATCGATATATAACTATATATGGATATATATAGATCTATATATAGATCTATCTATAGATCTATATATATTCGTATATATTCTGTTAGCAAAAAGTAAGCCGTATTTTACATACACAGCTGCAATGCGTCCTTCATTTTCAAACCTTTTTTTTTTTTGGAACCTTCCATTATTTGGTGGAAAAAAAAGGGTTTGCATATTTTTAGAATGTTATTTTTAGCCCCAAGTCCCTAGTGCCCTCATATTATCGTGACTTTTTCTGTTAATTTAAGGTGAATATTAAAAATCCAATTTAGAAAATATGCCACGGTGGATTATTCTTCATGAAAAGCATATTTATTTTCTCGAGTGTACCATATGAATTCTTTGCATCTAGCTGAGATGTTCTGAGCATGCAGCCCTATTTATATTTGCTGTTATTGGAAGAATGGAACTCAATAAAAATGTATGTTTTGACAATCACGTCATCTGGGTAGACTAAACGATGCACTCAACAAGAGTCAGGTTATACAGAGGACTACTTAACTTAATTAAATGTTTTCAAGCACAGCAAGGATATGATTCAAACATTTTGCTGGCAGTAGAACACGTAGAATGTTCACTTAGCCTGGTGAAGACGTATCACTTTGACTACCCAATCACGTGCAGGGTAATGTAAAAACGTAGGAATTTCAGTTGGATGATTGAAGTAAACACAGTTTCATTGGATTAAGTCAACATTCATTTTAGTGTCAGGTACCTTAGGCATGTTCCTAAAGGTGGCAGAAACTCAGAGAATTGTTTACCTGTATAGTCACCACTCACCATCTGCACATTTTTTCCCATTATTGGTAGAAAAAAAATCACCACCACATATAAGTTTATTTATAAATGGTCACAATATTTAAAACCAATCAAACTGAAAAGAAAGTGTCCCTAGTACTCTGTGTCTGGAGAAAAAGAGGTTTAAGACTTCTGTACAGTGAAAGTTGTGAAATTTGGAATAGACATCCTCAGCAGTTAGTTCTAGCCATATCAGTAGATTGTTTAACAAAAAAAAAATAAGCTGGATGTGTTTCTAAATGCACAGAATATAATGGGCTATTATTATTTATAAGGATTAGCATCAATTGTTGATCCAGGGAATATCCAATTGTTTGAGAATATCAAGAAGCAATTGTTTCCCAGTTGGAGCATGGAATATGCTTTATAAGGTTTTTTTTTTTTTTACTTTTCTATGGAACACCCCTGGGTTTAGTGTTCTGAACATGCAGGGTTTTTATTTATTTATTCATTTTACGCTTCGTTGAATTTTATGGATTTGTCTTTTTTCATCCTAACCATATAACTATGTAGTAGAGGGCTTTGGGAGCCAGACGTTGTGTGCCTACAGGCTCCATTAATGGAAATCTGGCCTTGATTTTACTCCTTTAATAAAATTAACCCCAGTGAATTGATTAAATTGGCAAGAGATCATTATATATTATACATAATGCTCAAATGCAAAATTATTATACTAGCTAAGAAATTTTGGTCAATTGAAAACAATGTTGACTTTTAAGGTCTGAAAATTTTATGACATTACCAAATAAAGTAAGTTTGTGTGTATGCTTTTGTAATTCTGTCCAGGTTCTACTGTGTATTTGTGTGTGGACTATGGAGCTTTAACGCAAAGTATCACTGACCTCCCTAGCTGAATGTACTGTGAAGTAGTTCATTTTCAGAGAACAGAAGAGAGGATATTAAATACAATTTCACTCAGTTTCTTAAAGTGGTTGTAAATCCTTGTTTACAACTTTATGTTACAGGCAAGCTTATATAAAGGCTTACCTGTAGCTAACAAGGATATCTCCTAAACCTGCACGGTTTAGGAGATATCACCGTATTTGCATGTGCCGACGTCATGTGGCACATGCACACTTAAGACAACTGAAGCAATGGTGCTATATGCCGTTGCTTCAGTTGTACTGTGCCGTTCCCGCACGCATGCGCGGAGTAACGTCATCACGGTTCCGGCTGATCACAGCGCCGGAGCCGCGATACCTGGAAGTCACTCTGGGACAACATGTCGGCGGTCAGAGGGGAAGACGTGGACCGATGCGGGGGTTTCGATCTGAGTTAAGTAATACATAATTTGCTAGTATGCTATGCATATGCTGTGCCTTTATCTTGCGGTTTTTTGTTTTCTCATTTTTTCGCTGAGAGGAACTTTAAAGAGGAACTGCAGTCTGCTCACATAATTTGTAATAAAAACATCTTTGCCATTCTGAAGCTTTCCTCCAACCACTTTGCATATTATTTTCTATATACTGTGATTCTGTACTTGCTAAATATGCTGCAGAAATCTCCCTCCACTGAGTCTGGCTGCAACCATTTTAACTGTGGGCAGCTGAAGCTGCTGCCTGTTCACTTCCTGGATTTACACAGGCACACAGAGGCACACCTCCAGCTCTGCAGCTCTCATTGGCCCTCTTAGGACTTATCCCCCCTCCCTTCCTGGCAAGCTCTCACGAGAGTGAGAGAGAGAGCTGTGCATGATATCATAAGCCTAGGCTTTTTACCAGACAAGAAACATGAAGTGAGTTGTATAAGGTATTTACTGGCAGAAAAAAAAATGTATTACTATCCAAAGTTAAAACAACGAGGGCAGAGGATTTAATAGATTGAAAGAATGAAAAAATGACTTTAAGATCACCAGTGATGTTACATTTTTTTAGATCTACCAACAACTTCACAGTGCAAGGGCCTGTCTGATTTGGATACAGATTGGTTGATTAGAAACACCTGCTGTTTGAGTACTTGAAAAGGCTGCTGAGCTTTTTTTGCTGTAGAGTCTTTGTCTAATGGCCTGTACACACGATCCGAATATCGTACGAAAACGATCGTCCGAGGAAGGATTGTACGATATTTGGATCGTGTGTACACTACTTTCGACAGCCGATCACGACCGTTCATCCGATATTATTCGATCGGACATACCCGGAAATTTTCCTCGTACGATTGCAGATCGTACGATTTTCGTTTAGTTAGTATAGTTGTCGTGCGAAAATACAATACAAATACACCACAACACATGACATCACTTTCAATTTTTTTGTCTGTCGTACGAGAATTTTCGTGACTTTATTTACCTATTCAATTTCTACTTGCGACTATTAAGCGAGAATGGTCGTACGATCAGTCGTACGATATTCGGATTGTGTGTACGCTTTGACATTGAGAGCTCATGTCGCATGACGTGTGAAAAGCAATGTTTCTCTATGAGAGCCATCTTAACTGGTCCAACACAAGTCGGTCCGACCTTGAAAATGCTCCCTGCATTACTTTGGTCTGACTTTGATCCTACTTCAGCCCACTGAGTATCACTAAAGTCGGATCAAAGTCGGATCGCGGTCTTAACTGATCCGACTTTGGCATGCGACTCGTGCTCTGAGGATCTTGAAGGGGAACTCCACGCCAAATTCCAAAAAAAAAACCCGGCATGGGTTCCCCCCTCCAAGAGCATACCAGGCCCTTCGGTCTGATATGGATTTCAAGGAGAACCCCCATGCCGAAAACGTCATGGGGTCCCCCCAAAATCTCTACTAGACCCTTATCTGAGCATGCGTGGGCGTGGGGGTCCCCTTTAAAATCCATACCAGACCGAAGGGCCTGGTATGCTCTTGGAGGGGGAACCCATGCCGTTTTTTTTTTTTTTCAAATTTGGCATGCAGTTCCCCCTAAAGATTCATACCAGACACAAAGTGCCTGCATTGTCGGGATCAAAGTCGTATCCCCGCTCATTGAAGTCGGACGGATGTCGGACGTCAAGTCGCAAGGAAAAGTCGGATCCACAGTCATACGACTGTCATGTCGTACCAGTGTGAACCTGGCCTAAGGGCTTGTTAACACTAACCACATTGTGGTAATACACAGTAAAACATGAATGTTACACATTAGTGCACTTTCACATATTATTATTTTGTAGTGCCATACATTTTGAAAGGCCCCCAATGCACGTCCAGACGGTACCTGAGCTGCAATGTATCCTAGCACACCACAATGCATGATGTGTGTAGCAGTGCACTGCGCTACCAAAATGCATCAGAATTGAAATTTTCATGTGCTGAGGTGTGTTACAGTTTATCTTGAATTGGTTGCCTAATTCAGCTTATTGAAATATTGTAGAAACATGTCAAAGTTATTGCTCAGATAAACCTATATTAGAAAGCCGATGGCAAAAACAATACCGATAAGATTGTAAACAGCATATACAAAACAGAGAATTGTGTGCTAAAATGACAAAGAAATAAAGTTCCATAAATATTACAGTCCACATAGAAGTGATATAGTCCAATCTTGAAACACCTTGATGGTGAATATCATATAAAAATATATAATATGAGGAAATAGAGGAAATAGACTCTAGATTAAAAAAGTCATGAGCACAGTATGATAGAATATTCTTAAGACAGGAGTCATCAACCCTCTTTCCTTTGCAGCAAAACAGGAGACCTCTGTGACTTTTCTTTTGTGTCCAATGGGAACACTCACATAGGGAATAATCAATGATCCACCGGAAAATCATGCATGTAAGATGAATAAAAGAAACTCCCATAGTGTGAAACCATATAAAATGTATTAATCCCTTCAGATCTGCTCTATAGCCAAATGACGGCTACAGTGCGGACCTACTTTGCCGGGAGGCCATCAATAGACGTCCTTCCCTTTGCACGATCCCCACACGCCCCCTGCAGGGTGTGATCCTGGAATCAATGAGACCCTTACCATGGGGTCAGCTGTCATCCAATGACAGCTGGTCACGTGATGTAAACAGAAGATCGGTAATTGTTTTTTTTTTTCCTCACGCTGACAGAGTGAGGAGAAAAAAAAGCCGATCACTTGCTTCTGTGCAACGGACATCGGTCCCGAAGAGGAAGATGCACAGCCATCTCATCTGTGCCCACCAGTGCCGCCTTTCAGTGCCACCTGCCAGTGCCTACAGTGCATAACAGTGCCACGAATCAGTGCCAACCTGTGCATAACAGTGCCAGCAATCAGTGCCACCAATCAATGCCCACAAGTGCCACCTATCAATGCCCACCAGTGGTGCTAATCAGTGCCTCATCAGTGCCACCTATCAGTGTCACCTACCAGTGCTGATCAGTGCCCATCACTGCCACTCATCAGTACCCATCACTGCCACCTATCAGTGCCCATCAGTGCCAGCTATCAGTGCCAGCAATCAGTGCCACCTATTAGTGCCCTTCAGTGCCACCTATCAATGCCCTTCAGTTCCGCCCATCAGTGCCATCCATCAGTGCCATCTCTCAGTACCACTTCTCAGTGCCCACCAATGCCACCTATGAGTGCCCACCAGTACCACCTCATCAGTGCCCACCAGTGCCTCCTATCAGTGCCCATTAGTGCCGCCTTATCAGTGCCTATCAATGCAGCCTATCGGTGCCCATCAGTGCAGCCTATCAGTGCCCATCAGTGCAGCCTTATCAGCGTACATCAATGAAGGAGAAAAATTACCTGTTTGCAAATTTAAAAACAAAATATAAAACGGTTTTGTATTTTTTTTTTCTTTTTTAAATCGGTCTTTTTAAATTTTTTTGACAAAAAATAAAAAACCCAGAGGTGATCACATACCAGGAAAATGAAGCTCTATTTATGGGAAAAAAATGATTAAAATGTCATTTGGTTACAGTGTTGTATGACCATGCAATTGTCGTTCAAAGAGTGACAGCGCTAAAAGCTGAAAATTGGTCTGGGCAGGAGTGGGGTTTAAGTGCCCAGTAAGCAAGTGGTAAAGATAAATATACTAACTACTTACATAGAGGCAGTTAAAAATGAGCATACATGCAATGTATATCCATCCGAGGATTCAAGCCTCATGTGGTATGCCCACGCATGGGCGTCCGCAGCATAGGGCAGGGGGGGGGCAAGAAGGTGTTGAAGACAATTGCCCTGTGTTGTAATGGCCGCCGTGGCCGCCACTGTGGCCGCCATTGTGGCCACCGTGGACTTTTTTTCTGTGTCTGCTGGCCTGGGGCTGCTCTCTTTTCCGACTTATCACAGATAATACAGACATCCGTCCCTCCCTCACCCCCGGCCCGATCATCGGATTGGCTCTGCCACTCGGCCTCTGCTTGATATCTCGGCTGTTCCGTGATTGGCTGCCTGCCTGCGTATGTACGTCGCTACGCAGATCCGGTCGGCGAGGCACCTGCTCCTCCCACAGGTGCGTGCAATTAGTCAGTGGCTGAGAATACTTAGCCAGTGCCTGGGCCTATCGCATCACAGGAGGAAAACCTGAAGAATCACAGGTGACAGCAGTGCCAGTTAGGAGAAGAATTTATATATATATATATATATATATATATATATATATATATATATATATATATATGTATATATATATATATATATATATGTATATGTATATATGTATATGTATATGTATATATGTATATGTATATATATATATGTATATATATATATATATATATATATATATATATATATATATTGCTTGGAAAGTTGGACAGCTGAGCTATTGCTGGAAAAGATATTTGTGTGTTATATAATCTTTTACACTTTGTATGGAAGTTACTCAGTCTCAGGCATACCTTGCCCATATAAATATAGCCTAGAGAATGTACATCTTTCTATATTGCAATGTATAGCTATATTGTAGCCATATTTTGATCTTGATGAAAACAACCTATACTGTATTGCAATATAAAAAGATGTACATTATCTAGGCTATATTTATATGGACATGGCATGCCTGAGACTGAGTAACTTCCATGCAAAGTGAAGCTTAATTATCTCAAGAGCTATTTCACACCACCATCTGGCCGCGTTATCGGTAAAGCGCCGATAGTCTTAGCGGCACTTTACCATCGTTTTAGCAGCGCTATTCGGCCACTAGCAGGGCGCTTTTAACCCCCGCTAGCGGCTGAAGAAAGGGTTAAATGCGACTGTGCATTGACGCTGCCGAAGTGCCCCCTCTAAAAAAAGTTCTGCGGACGCCCATGTGCCCATGATGATGTAATCTTGAGGCTGTTGGCTTGAAACCCGGGATGGATACACATTGCATATATGCTCGTTTATAACTGTCTCTCTGTAAGTAGTTGGTATCTTTTAACTTTTAATACATTTTATACGGTTTCAAACTATAAGAATTTCTTTAATTCATCTTACATGCATGATTTGCCAGTGAACCATTGATTATTCCTTATGTGAGTGTTCCCATTGAACACCAAAAAAAAGCCACAGAGGTCTCTCGTTTCGCTGCAAAGGAAAGAGGGTTGATGACTCCTGTCTTAAGGATATTCTATCATACTGTGCTCGTGACAATCTAGAGTCCATTTTCTCTGGTCAGCGACCATCTCATATTATATGGCGGAGGCGCACCTGGGTGTTCCACCTTTTTATATGATATTCCCTATCAAGGTGTTTCATGATTAGATTATATCACTTCTATATGGACTGTAATATTCATGGGACTTTATTTCTTTGTCATTTTAGCGCAGCAATTCTCTGTTTTGTATACGCTTATTGAAATCTGCCTTGAAAGCATGAGAGCTGCATTGAGCTGCGTAAGGTGTGAATGGGTCCTAAAGATTACTTTCTCCACTTTCTCCTACAGCTAAATGGGTAAATCAGGCATTGTTTTTGCAATGTTTAAGTTCACTTTAATTTAATTTCTTAATTTAGTTAATCAAGCCTGACATTGCATTAGATGAGGTGCCTGCATTTATTTCCATTTTTTCAGGCAATTTTTTTTATTTTCTGATAATTTTGCAAATAACACTTCCTATCTTTTGAGGACAACATTTACTCTCTGCACTTTATCTATAAAGGGAGCCATGGTTGCCACTAATCTGCTCTCTTGATTTGGAATAACACAGCCACTACTCCACTCCTCATCTCCATCACATAAAGGGGCGTTCTTTTGTAGTTCACAGAAAACTGATTATTTGATATAACTGTAGCACCCTCTAGTTGTGTGCTCTAGTTGAGAGTAGGTAAAAATATACTCTGGCCACGAATAACCTAAGTCACTGAATTGGGTCAGGGTTACTAGAGGCCAGGGCTGGATGACTTATCCTGGCAGCTCTCTGGTGCCTCCCTCTGGTGTCTGGAAGGTTGGAGATTTTTCCAGAACTAGAGGGCAGGGGTTAGGAGGAGCTGCCGTGAATATTTATGGGGCCTCAGCCAATCCCCAGATGTGTACTGGCAGGGGACTGAGTCAACAACATAAATAGACATGCACCATTCCAGCAGGGGAGTCGGATGGAAGATGCTGTGCTGAGGAGTGGCTGTCGGTGGCCCTTGAGGGACCCCTTACAGGGAGGGGGATTTGCCTTGGCTGCATGCTCAGGAAAGCTGGCCTGGAAGGATTCTAACAAAGGGGGCAGTGGAAGGATTCATGCCAGAGAGGCAGCAGGAAGCAGCGAGGAGATCAGCACGGTGCAGGGACACATAAATGGAGAGACTGCCAACTGTAGCAGGTCTCTCTTGAAGACCACGTAGTGCCAAGCCTTCATCTAACCTTGCCCTGAGAGGTCTCCATGTGTGTGTGTGTGTGTCAGTTGGGCAGGACTGGGGCAGAAAATCAGTCAAGAGGACTGAAGGCAAACAAACAAGCCTAGCCATCAACTAGACCTGCCTACATTTTCATACTCTATCAGAAAAAACCTCCCTCTAGCACCTACCTAACTAAAGGGTGCTACAGGACCTCTTCTGAACTAGCAATATCCTGCTAGTTCCCACTAGGGATGAGCCCACGGTTCGAGAAGAACGTACGTTCGAGTCGAACATCGGGTGTTCATTTGTTCTAAAACGAACCGTACATATGGGGCGATCGCAGAAAATTAGAGCGCCGCGGAACGCCCCAAAATGCACTGCGAGATTGCAGTACATTGCTGTTTGATGATTGGCCAGAGTATGTACCTGACCTGCATGCTTTGGCCAATCACAGTACGCTCTGCTGAGAGAGCCATAATTGGCCAAAGGCCGGCTGCCTTTGGCCAATCATGGCTCAAGGGGACTAAGTCCACGCCCCACACTATATAAGGCTTCTTACAGAGTGGCCGTGTGTAGTGTTGTTGGCGTGGACAGAGAGATAGCTTGAGTTAGATTAAGCAGGCAGGTTTAAGCAGGCAGGTTATTCAGTTAGTGGCAGTGTATTTGTGTATTTGATATAGTGTATTTGATATATATATATATATATATATATATATATATATATATATATATATATATACAGTCAGTGTAATATATATATATATATATATATATATATAAATATATATATATATATATATATATATATAAATACTCTGCATTTAGCATAGACTATATATTTAGTGTTTACTCGATATTCAGTCAGTGCAGGCAGTGTATTAATATATATATAGAGTCTCATGTATATATATATATATATATATATATATATATATATATATATATATATACACAATATACATCCAGTGTAGCCTATATCTACAGTGTATTCCGTAGTGTACTGTTTCTAATACATTTCAGGCGGTGTATTAATATATATATATATATATATATATATATATATATATATATATATATACATTGCAGCCGTTGTACAGTTGCTAATACAGTGCAGGCTGTGTACACAGTATCTAATACAGTGTGTACAGTTTCTAATAGACGCCAGGCAGTGTGTTATATATATATAGAGATATATATATCTATATATATATCTCTATATATATATCTATATATATATATATAGAGAGAGATATATATACACAGTCATATATATATATATATATATATATATATATATATAGATAGATAGATAGATAGATAGATAGATAGATAGATATATAGATATATCTATCTATATATATATATATATAGATATATATACACTCTGCATTCAGTGTAGCCTATATCTACAGTACATTCTGTGGTGTATTGTTTCTAATACACTTCAGGCAGTGTACACGGTATCTAATACAGTGTGTACAGTTTCTACTACACTTCTGGTGGTGTACACAGTATATAATACAGTGCAGCCGTTGTACACTTTCAAATACACTTCAGGCAGTGTACACAGTATCTAAAACAGTGTAGTGTGGTGTTGCAAAACAAAAAATATATCATGTTCGGAAGGCCACCAAAGAGAGGCAGATGCTCACAGTCCACTAAAAGAGGGCAAGCAGCCTCTGTTTCTACAGTCAATGGTGCTGGTCGTGGACATGGTGCATCCTCTGCAGGTGGCCGTGGGGCACGCTTGTCCTTTTTTGCTGCTGCTGGCCGTGTTATTGAGCCACAACATACAGAAGAGTTGATGGAGTGGATAACAAAGCCGTCCTCATCCTCCTCATCTCATCCTCCTCATCTTCTATTACCCAGGCTCAGAGTAATTTACCTTTCAATGCAGCTGCCAAAGCGGCCTATTCCACCAGCTCCTTGTCCACAGTCACTCCTTCCCCACCATCATGCACGGAGGAGTCCCCAGAATTATTCAACCACAGTGTCAGTTACAGACATCCCAAGTCTCCTGCGAGGTTCGGTAGCCTCCCGCATTTCAGCTGCGGCTCCCGGACACCCGCAAGTGGGGTGCAATATTCCCGCTGCAGGGCTGCTGGTGTACTGTCCCCGGTGTGATGGCCATCTAATGGGGGCAAATAGGAGCGGGGCTGGTGGCACTACTGCAGCAATCAGCACCACATCACCCTTGGGGTGCAGGGGGCCGCCGGCCGGTCATCCATCGCCACACACAGCAGTAATCAGCAAGCCGAGGGCAGATAGGCTGGCGGCCCGAGAGAGCCCAGGACTCAAAAAAAGAGCTCCACCAGCACCGCCTCCTCCTCCTTGACACCACCCCCAAAGAGGCGAGAAGCAGCGGCATGAGCGCAGCATACCATACCCCGCGCTTCCAGAGCAACATGGATTGCTCCAACTTCTTCTGTTCTCTAGCGTCACGCGAAGCCCGGAGCGAGGACAGGCTGACTTGGTGCACAGAGGATGGTCGGAAGCAGTTGAAAGAATCAAAGTACCATCATCATACATACACAGACCTGCAGGCTGCAGATAGACTCTGGTACAATGGGACAGAGGAGGCACTGCAGATAGGGACAGGGCTAGGGATCTCTCTCATCTTCCCTCTCACCCCCTTCTCTCAGCCTTCCCCTCTCTCAGCACCCCCCTCCCTCAGCACCCCCCTCCCTCAACACCCCCCTCTCTCAGCACCCCCTCTCTCAACACCCCCCTCTCTCAGCCGTCCCCTCTCTCAACACCCCCTCTCTGTGCACCCCCTCTCTCAGGCTTCCCGTCTCTCAGCACCCCCCTCTCTCAACACCCCCCCTCTCAGCCTTTCCCTCTCTCAACACCCCCCCTCTCTCAACACTCCCCTCTCTCAACACCCCCTCTCTCAGCCCCCCTCTCTCAACACCCCCCTCTCTCAGCACCCCCTCTCTCAGTCCTCCCCTCTCTCAGCCCTCCCCGCTCTCAGCAACCCCCTCTCTCAGCACCCCCTCTCTCAACACCCCCCTCTCTCAGCCCCCCCCTCTCAACACCCCCCTCTCTCAGCACCCCCTCTCTCAGCCTTCCCTTCTCTCCGCACCCCCCTCTCTCAGCCTTCCCCCCTCTCTGCACCTTCCTCTCTCAGCACCCCCTCTCTCAACCTTCCCTTCTCTCAGCACCCCCCTCTGTCAACAACCCCTTCTCTCTCAACAACCCTCTCTTTCAGCCCTTCCCTCTCTCAGCCCTCCCCTCTCTCAGCCCTCCCCTCTCACAGCCTTCCCCTCTCTCAGCACTCCCCTCTCTCAGCACCCCCTCTCTCAACACCCCCCTCTCTCACCACCCCCCTCTCTCAGCACCCCCCTCTCTCATCACCGCCCTCTTTCATCACCCCCCTCTCTCAGCCCTCCCCTCTCTCAGCCTTCCCCTCTCTCAGCACCCCCTCTCTCAGCCTTCCCCTCTCTCAGCACCCCCTCTCTCAGCCTTTCCCTCTCTCAGCAGCCCCCTCTCTCAGCCTTCTCCTCTCTCAGCAGCCCCCTCTCTCAGCCTTCCCCTCTCTCAGCCTTCTCCTCTCTCAGCAACCCCCCTCTCTCAGCCCCACGTCTCTCTCTCTCAGCTCCCCTACCTGTTTCAAGCAGAAACACTGCACATACCACCATGACCATTTCAAGTCACTGTAGTGGTCATGGTGGTTAAAGTGTTCCTTTAATATCTCTCAGAAGAAGTAAACCTCTGTATACTGATTCCATTTTATTTGATTATCCTCTAGTTGTGTTAAATGGGGGGGGGGGGTGGGCGTGCATGCCACCTCCCTGAAATGAGTTTGCCACCTCCCTGAAATGAGTTTGCACAGGTTGGGATGTCTGCTGTTATATGCTGCTGGAGGATGCACAGCGATTTGAAGGCTCCAATGTTGGTTCCCATGTTGAGGAAGGGAGTAACGTGAACCTAGAGAGAGGTGGTGCCACAGAAGGACAAGAAACTGGCAGTCATGTTTCACAGCAGGGCCCGTTCCTGCGCCCAACAAGAGTATCTATGAGGGGCTACAGTGTTGTGGCACCACTATCCAAGGCCCAATTTTTCTGCCCCTGTTTATCTGTGAGGGGTTACAGTGTTGTGGCACCACCACCACCACCACTCAAGGCCCAATTTTTCTGCCCCTGTTTAACAGGGGCATGTAATTACAATTCTTGATATAATATTTCACAGCAGGGCCTGTTCCTGCACCTAACAAGAGTAACTGTGAGTGCTTACAGTGTTCTGGTACCACCAAAATCTAAGGCCCAATTTTCTGCAGAGTATATAGGGCAGGCCATATAGTATATATACTGCTGTTCAGAGTATATAGTGCCTGGGCGACCCCCACGCCATTTAAAAATGTGGGTGCGGGATTCCCCTTAATATCCATACCAGACCTGAAGAGCCTGGTATGGATTTTTGGGGGGGGGGGGAATCCACACCATCTTTTAGAAATGTAATTTTGCTGTGGCACTGTTATAAACATGGGAAAGATGCACTGCTTTACAGGCATACTAAGGACTCCCCCCCAAGCACGATATTTAAAGGAATGTTTCATTTTTATTTTTTCACTTTAAGCATAATTAAAATCACCGCTCCTGAAAAACGGCACTTTTTAAAGCTTTTTTTTGCATTTATACATCACCCCTGGGGGAGGACCCGGGTCTCCAAACACTTTTTATGACAATAACTTGCATATAGGCCTTTAAAATGAGCACTTTTGATTTTTCACGTTCATGTCCCATAGACTTTAACGATGTTCGCGTGTTTGAACAAATTTTTTGCCTGTTCGCGTGTTCTGCTGCGAACCGAACCGGGGGGTGTTCGGCTCATCCTTAATTCCCACAGGAGTGAGCAGCAGGTGCTGTGCATTGGAAACCAAGTTTGTACAGGTGGAAGGATGAAGAGGACTTTTTGTAAATAGGGAGGAAGTTGTCTCTGGTTCAGTGTTTTGGACATTCTCAAGTTGGGCATCGCATAATTCCCTACCCCATCCAAGCTATCAACCCCTAATAAAACATCAAAAACAAGCCAAGGACTGTTTTCTGCATTGGAATGTATGAAGGAAATGCCATGTGATTGGCTGTGCAGCAGTGGGGACCTATGACATTAGCAACTCCTACCGGAGTAGTGCTACATAACAGTTCAATGCACAGGAAGTTACAAGGACACTGGATTTCTGGCAAGATAAACAGGAATTTTCTGTACTTGCAGAAAATGACCATATCCTGAAAAGAAGACATCTAATGCAGCCAATACATCTAAGTGGTATACTATGATATTTAAAATCCTAGTTTTGGGTTCAGATATCCTTTAATGTTGGTGATGCAGTGTTCAGATTCATATCTAGCAGCAGGGCTTTTTTTCAGAGGAAACATGGGGGAACGCAGTTCCAGCACCTCCAGCACTGAATATATGTAATAGCATGGGGTGTGGGTGTGCTGGAGGGTCTATTGATGTTGGCTGCTGGGGGATCTATTGTCACTGGTGGGGATATGATTTTGTTGTGAGGGTCTATTGTTGCTAATGGGGAATCTATTGTTGCTGGGGGGGGGTCTTATGTTGCTGGAAGGGATCTACTGTTGAGGGAGAGGTCTATTTTTACTGGCTGCCGGAGGATCCATTGATTCTGGCGGCTGGGAGATCTGTTGTTGCTGCTGGGGTGCGTCTAATGTTGCTTGGGTGGATATTTTGTTACTGGGTGTGATATTTTGTTGTGGGTGGTTCACTGTTGCTGCAGGGAATCTATTGTTGTTGGGGTGAAGTCCATTGTTGCTGGGGGACTCTATTGTTGTGTGGGGATCTATTGCTGGGATTCTATTGTTGCTGGCTGCAGGGGATCTATTTTACTGCTCTTCTTTTTATCATTAACATGTTCCATACAAATGATTTATCACCACAAAATTATATAACTAGTAACCAGTATTAACTTTGGTCTTCCTGGAGCTGATCTGTCCCCATTGCTGGCTTACTGTGTACTGTATGAAATCAGTAATCTTGATAGAAGCAGGGCTTTTCTTCTTCATGTCAATACCTGCACCAAGAAGAATTGTGAGCAGTACAGTATTGACATCACCAAATCTCAATCCAAATCCCCTGTGACTAGCTGTCAGAGGTAATAGTGCCTCGGATATCACACTGCAGAAGTCCTGTAGGCAGAGGAGTGTCTAGGCACACTCGCTTACCAGGAAGTATTTTAAGGAGGATCCCAAGAAAAAAATTACATTTTAGAGGATACAGCAAAGATTTATAAATATTTCTCATAATGTAGCAAACCTTCACTTTTTGAGTTCAGTTCCACTTTAAAGAATTTTTAATTTTTCAATGCATTTTCCTAATCTTCTACAAACTTTCACAAGCTGGTGCATGGAAGTTTTTTGTTTTCAATTGCTCAATATACTAGTTTTTTAGCTTTAGAAGTCCAGTGACATGCCTGTCCAGTGCACTACTTTAGGGTTTCTGCACCAACAACTTTGATGTTCCATGATTCCTTGAAGTTCCTATGGACTCCAAGCTGTAAATTTGCCCTTGTGTTAGCTTAGCATCCACACATAGAGTACATCTTAGGTTAACAACGCTGCTCCAGCTTTAGAAGCTGTCCAGGGAATGTTGTCACCCTAGGTCCAACACTCAGGGGAAAAAAAAGGAAATATAAATAAATAATTAGAAAAATAATAACACTGCTGGAACAAGTAGACAAGCTACTATTTTGTTATTTTTATTGGGTTTTTTTACACTGTTCCTAATATTAATAATTAGGAACAGTTCCTAATAATAATTATTATAAAACTAATAATAAAAATAATAATTAGGAATGGTTCCTAATTATGTACAGTTGATCTGTACATTGATGATAGAGTGTCAAAATGGAAGTGAATCACACTTAAAGGAGGTCTAGGATGGAAAAGCATTATACTGGTGATAATGTAAATAGTATTTATGCAAATCAACTAAACAAAATCCATTGAATACATGTTAATTGCCATATACTGTGCACTAGGTGCATGACGTTTTTATGTTCCTTTTTTTTGCAACGCAACCCAAAAACATACTGGTATTTTATTCATAGGATTTTATCTCCTGTTAATTAACCATTTGTAATCTGAAAATAAACATATCACAAATATATCAGTAAAAACACTCCAGTGAAAGAGAGTCATTTTCCAGATAAAATGTGAAATTTTCTATAACATCCGTATAAATATGTTTCTTATTTTCCAGGTAGAAAATCAAAACCCATGCTTAATGTTCTCTTCTGAACAATAATAAAATGTTAATAAGACCTCTGAAATGTGAAATTTACTTAGATGACAGGTGACAACCCTCTCCCTGCTTAGTTCAGAAGCCCCTGGGCTTGGTGACAGAAGGTTTCTGGAATCAACTAAAGGTTAAACAGTAGTTGTCATTAAAATCACAGCCATGTTCCCTACAACTGACAAAAGAAGTATTCTGAGAGATGAAGAGATAAACATGGATTCAGTAGGCATTACCGAAGATAAAACAAAGGTCTCAGCACGCTAAACACTAAGAAAAGAGAGCTACTGAGCTGGGATTACAAAGCATTTATCCAGGAATCGTTGTATAATGAATCTTTAATTACCAAACAATAATAAATGCATAGGCCAATGCTATCCAGGCAGATTAATCCCCGCTTCTTATATTTATTTCACATTATGCTATGATAATATGACAACGCACTTAAATAATACAAGAAGGCATTTGTGTGACATGGGTCACATTTTCAGAGAGGATATAATGGGGATGAAAACCAAAGAATGATTTTGCAGAAAAATTGACTATGGTATACTGAAAGCGATAAAATGTAATTCACAAGTGATATTATGAAAGGTGTTATTCCGGTATTGGACCCACTGGTGTAATACCTCTGTAGAAGTGGTCTGTGTTCTGTTAAAGAACTGAAGCCATTACTGAAATTTAGGAATGTGGAGCTGTGCATCTTTGCTGCCTAGCCGAATGTGTAATTGTTATTTTAAAGCCAAACTCTGGGCTCCCCCCACAATTGACCCCCTCTGTATGTGGCCCCATAATCTATTGCCTGGGGGGCCCATAATCTCCTATTGCCTGGGGGCCCCATAATCTCCTATTGCCCGGGGGCCCCATAATCTTCTCCTATTGCCCGGGGGCCCCATAATCTCCTATGGCCCGGGGGGCCCCATGAGTTGTCAGTCCACCTTTGTTATGCATACATTATATATATATATATATATATATATATATATATATATATATATATATAATGTGTGTGGCGTGTGTTGCTCCAGGTTGGTCTACACTTGCCTGCTGCAACCAGGTCCAGCTCAAGATACTCTCTGGTATATACCAGAGGATCAAATCTTACAACATGGGACACCGGGGATGAATCAGTCCTCATTTCATCTTCTGTGTACCATATTTTAAGATTTAAAAAAAGAGTCGTTTACAATATACCAGTGTTCAGTCTTCCATTGTTTTATTGGGCAGTGGTTGAGTGGTGCTTTCATTCAACCAGGAAGACCGAGGGCATCTTCTGGCAAAAAAGTACTGGGGAGATGTCAGTGCTAGACTGAAGGTGAGTATTGTAGCCTTAACAGTATTGTAGCCTTAACAGTGTTCCTTTTCATTTTAATTTAGTGTTTTGGTTTTCGGTTCATTTTTTCCTCATTAATGTACACACAGCACCCCATATTGACAGAAAAACACAGAATTGTTCACATTTTTGCAGATTTATTAAAAAAGAAAAGCTGAAATATCACATGGTCCTAAGTATTCAGACCCTTTGCTCAGTATTTAGTAGAAGCACCCTTTTGATCTAATACAGCCATGAGTCTTTTTGGGAAAGATGCAACAAGTTTTTCACACTTGGATTTGGGGATCCTCTGCCATTCCTCCTTGCAGATCCTCTCCAGTTCTGTCAGGTTGGATGGTAAACGTTGGTGGACAGCCATTTTTAGGTCTCTCCAGAGATGCTCAATTGGGTTTAAGTCAGGGCTCTGGCTGGGCCATTCAAGAAGAGTCATGGAGTTGTTGTGAAGCCACTCCTTCATTATTTTAGCTGTGTGCTTAGGGTCATTGTCTTGTTGAACCTTTGGCTCAGTCTAAGGTCCTGAGCACTCTGGAGAAGGTTTTCGTCCAGGATATCCCTGTACTTGGCCACATTCATCTTTCCCTCGATTACAACCAGTCATCCTGTCCCTGCAGCTGAAAAACACCCCCACAGCATGATGCTGCCACCAACATGCTTCACTGTTGGTACTGTATCGGACAGGTGATGAGCAGTGCTTGGTTTTCTCCACACATACCGCTTAGAATTAAGTCCAAAAAGTTCTATCTTGATCTCGTCAGACCAAAGAATCTTATTTCTCACCATCTTGAAGTCCTTCAGGTATTTTATTAGCAAACTCCATGCGGGCTTTCATGTGTCTTGCACTGAGGAGAGGCTTCCGTCGGGCCATTCTGCCATAAAGCCCTAACTGGTGGAGGGCTGCAGTGATGGTTGACTTTCTACAACTTTCTCCCATCTCCCGACTGCATCTCTGGAGCTCAGCCACAGTGATCTTTGGGTTCTTCTTTACCTCTCTCACCAAGGCTCTTCTCCCCTGATAGCTCAGTTTGGCCAGACTGCCAGCTCTAGGAAGGGTTCTGGTTATCCCAAAGGTTTTCCATTTAAGGATTATGGAGGCCACTGTGCTCTTAGGAACCTTAAGTGCAGCAGAAATTTTTTTGTAACCTTGGCCAGATCTGTGCCTTGCCACAATTCTGTCTCTGAGGTCTTCAGGCAGTTCATTTGACCTCATGATTCTCATTTGCTCTGACATGCACTGTGAGCTGTAAGGTCTTATATAGACAGGTGTGTGGCTTTCCTAATCAAGTCCAATCAGTATAATCAAACACAGCTGGACTCAAATGAAGGTGTAGAACTATCTCAAGGATGATCAGAAGAAATGGACAGCACCTGAGTTAAATATATGAATGTCACAGCAATGGGTCTGAATACTTAGGACCATGTGATATTTCAGTTTTTCTTTTTTAATAAATCTCCAAAAATGTCAACAATTTTGTGTTTTTCTGTCAATATGGGGTGCTGTGTGTACAGTAATGAGGAAAAAAATGAACTTAAATGATTTTAGCAAATGGCTGCAATATAGAAAAGAGTGAAAAATGTAAGGGGGTCTGAATCCTAATACTTTCCATCCCCACTGTATGTTATAATAGCATACAATGGGAGAGTGGCTCTCAAATTCTAATGAATGGTGCTCCACTTTTAGTTTGAATGCTGGTGTTGCAGAAGAGAGTCAGTCTGTCAGTCTGTCTGTCTGTCTGTCTGTCTGTCTGTCTGTCTGTCTCTCTCTCTCTCTCTACTGGTGAGTGCAGTTCTGCACAGACATCAGCTTCCAATTTAATTTCTTGCTTTTTTTCAAAGCTTGAGAGCGGCTGTTCTGCGATGATGTCATATGACGTCGTCCAAGAATGATAGCCGCACCACCCCTCCGTCATTTGATAGTGGGCGGGCAACAAGCAGTTAAAGTGATTGTAAAGTCTCATTTTTTTAAAAACAACAAAAATGTCATACTTACCTGCCCTGTGCAGTGCTTTTGCATAGAGCAGCCCTGAACCTCTGATCCTCTTCTCGAGTCCCTCTTTGGTGCTCCTGGTCCCTCCCTCCTGTTAAGTGCTTCCACAGCAAGCAACTTGCTATGGGGGCACCCCAGCTGAGCCACTGCTACCCGTGTCCATGCAGACACGGAGCCGTGGCCAGGCTCCGCCCCCTTTTTCTCTACATTGGCTGACTGACTTTGATTGACAGCAGCGGGAGCCAATGGGAGGGGAGTCCCGGGCAGACGAGACACTCCTACAACATCGCTGGATCTAGATGGGCTCAGGTAAGAATTAGGGGGGCTGATTGCGGCTGCCGCACAGAGATGGTTTTTTATCTGAATGCATAGAATGTAATAAGATAAAAAAAAAACCTTCTGCCTTTACAACCCCTTTAATTGAACAAGTTGAAGTTAGAAGCTGATGGGCTACCGGGCACAGTTGCTCTGGATTTTGCACTCTTCAGTTTTAGTAAATCTACACTACAGTTTCCCTTTAATCCACTGTAAATGTGCAATCATAGCCACATCATCCTTAACTTTCTTTAACAGAAAATTGTTCTTCAAACTCACAACGTGTAAGACAACACGGAGTACAGACACTTTCTTCAAATGAAAAGAATTGTACTTATTATTATTATATAGGATTTATATAGCACCAACAGTTTGCGCAGCGCTTTACAACATGAGGGCAGACAGTACAGTTACACTACAATTCGATACAGGAGGAATTAGAGGATTTTTCTGGATAAAACAGTGATTCTTATGATACATGATTAGTAACATGGGGAAACTATCACCTTTAGCTTCCTGAAGATACAGATGTCACAAATTTCAATTTAAAGTATATCTAAAGCACAAACTTTTTTTTCATTTGGATGGGGTAGAAAATTGTTAAACTATTTAACAAATTTTCTTTTTTTTTGTGCTGACTTTGTCCTTTCTGTCCTTTTTCTTTTTGATCCAATATATTACATGAAGTAAGAATTAGTTTCTTCAAAATAAGGGAAATCCTCTTTTACACAGTTGTCATTGACAAGTGACCCTATGGGAAGTTTCCTCTTCTATAGTATTTCTATTCCAGTGACACCTGGAGATTTTGTATTTTCCCATATTTTCAATTCTGTTGACAATAGTCTCCAAGACAAATAGAGAGGGTGAATCACCAGCAAGGAAAAAGTCTGCAAAAGACCTGACAGAGGTTCTAACCATGAAATCCCCTAGATTGTAAGCTCTAACGAGCAGGGCCATCTGATTCCTCCTGTATTGAATTGTATTGTAAGTGTACTGTCTGCCCTCAAGTTGTAAAGTGCTGCACAAACTGTTGGCGCTATATAAATCCTAAACATCATAGTATATAGATTGGGACTTTAAAGGTGCTAGAACTCCCCTCTCAGAATGAAAATCAATACATAATTGAGGATAAAAAAGTATTTATTATGCAAATAGTAAAAAAGACACATAATACATACTAGGGGTCTAACCCCTTAAAAGCACAAATGATTGTTCCTATACATATTGTCAAAACCATACCGAGCACTCCTAAAAGTAGAGTTTACTTCCCGCATGTAATACCATAGGCATGTAACAAATAATATTGATAATAGTGGTGGACTGTAAATCCAATAAATGTTACAGCAGAGAAAGATAGCTCATCCCCTTGCGACGCGTTTCCTCTATATTGGCTTCTTCAAGGGGTTCAGGTGATATGTGTGGTTTGGAAACACAATTTAAATGAGAACAGGACACTTGGCGATGTCAGGAGAGATACATATAGCCCCCCCCCCCCCATTCTGAAGCCAGTCAGAGATGCTGAGAGGTGCGCAGAAACAGACAAACTGTCCGGCCCAGTAGATGGCCCTACCTCCAGGCCGCAGGCAACAACCCTGGAAATCAGGGAGCAAATGCCAGGAAATAAATGTGGACTAGTATGGTCAAAAGTCCAAAGTTGGTAATGTGTCTCCTATATGCGTCTGAAAAATGAACACAACACCTTAGATGGTAAATCCCCCTTATTTGTATAGCCCCAAGGATCCAGGGAGCTTTTTTAAAGGAAAAAAAAGAAAACTATTCCAGAATTTAGGACTTCAGATGGACAGAAATGTGAAGCTATAAGATCTCTATGATTAGCAGTGTTTAGTGGCAGGGGCTTTTAGAGGCAGGAAAAAACGCACTGCCAGTGCGTTCAGGAGGAGGAGAGTTTGGGCAGAAAAAAGCTGCTAAATGTGGTCAAACATGCCTAAACGCTAGGCATGTTTAGTGCTTGAGCATTAATTCATTTCAATGGCCAGAATAAATTATTTATTCTGGCTAATGAAATGAATTAACACCCAAGAGTTTGACGTCTGTAAATGATGCTTAACGCTTGTAAAAGCTTTAGACACCTTTACAAGTGTCGGGCATTTTTTTCTGCAAAAACGCTGCTGACATCTAGGAGAGTTGAATAAACATCCTTTGTGCATGAGGCCTAAGCTCCATGGGTGTAGTCAGGAGAAGCTTAGGCTGAAGTAGTATCTTCACCTTTCTATGTAGTGGCCGGGTTCTGGTGAACAGTGGATGTACTTGTTTGAAAATCGGCACTCATTTTGTGCTTTGGACTGCAGGGGAGGCTTTGTAGTGCTTTGAGTGGTGCTATTTTTTTTTGCACATGGGTTTCGGATGAACTGAGATAAAAAAAAAAAAAAAAAAGACCCAAGGCACGTATTCAAAGAAAAAAAAACTGTGAAGCAAATGGCTTAAATTAATTGATGAAATGAGTAACATGGAATGCTTTCTATCATTGTTAGGCATCAAGAACAGGTCTTTTCACTGCCATGCCTGGATCTCACACACAGCCTGATTATTAAGCTGGTTTAATGAATAGCTTTAATTAAAAAAGACACATTTCCTTAAACACATTGTAACTATTGCTGAATTCCCTGGGTGGTTTTCTGCTGCACTCAGAATTGTGGGTAGTGATATATAAATTAGTATTGCCTTTTTGCATCTATCTAATTAACATGGCACACTTTTATAACAGCTTTTCAAGTACAGTCTTGGTGAGAGTATAATCCTTGATAATACAACTTTGAAAGCCTGTTTGATCCTTATGTGACTCATCACCGAAACACAGGTTAATGGTTCCTGCTATATGGGGAAAGATCAGTGGCTAGCTGCTAATTGGTTCATGAACCAATCTGTTAAAAGGTGTGCACAGTTTGCATGAAACTGAGTTTTTTAGACTGAAACAACTTTAATGAATGTCAGTGGGAAAACTTTCAGGTTTCCCAAAATTATAATTTCCATTTTGACAAATTAACCTAATTTTCACAGTTTAGATAAGCTAATTAGGCATGGCACTATTGCAAAATGAATTAGAAGCCTGTTTTTGTGTACCAGGCTTCTACTCAAAAACTTTGATGTTACTGGGCTCAGAATGAGCATTATGAACTTTATGCCAAGTAACATTGCCCACAAATGAAATCTCATTTTCCGACTCGGCTCAAATTAGGAAAGAAGACATACTGTATACATTTTCATGTATGGCGTGTAATTTACTAAAATGAAGTAAAGTTTGCTTAAAACAGCTGATTGTACAGAAACTCCTATTTTTAAGTTGTACAAGTGACTCAGTATTTGACATTTTTCATTTAGTTCATTTTAGTAAATTACCTTCATGGGGTCAAGCTATGAATGGATACAGTGTTAAAGAAAATATTTAGTAGTTTGATGGTCTAAAAATGCTGTGCAGCATACTGGATCTCTAACACAAATTTAATGGAAATATTTCCTAGTGCTAAATAAACATAAACAAGAAAGGCACTCCAATGAGTTGTCTTCAACAACTACATGAGAATTTATAGGATATTTTTAACACTTTGTTATACTGGAATAATGTAAAGATCTTGGGTTAAATCTGGGAAAAGGAGCTAGGATGACGGAGGATTCTCCATCCACCAGCAGGATTAAAAAAAGGTTGCCACCAATTTTCAGACTCTGAGGGAACTTGGTCTTCACTAGACTGGGAATTACAATGTGTGAGCCATGAGTCATTTTTTACTCATGTGTGAGCATGATCCCTGGGATAGCCTCTTTGGTGTCAAACAAAATAAAACAGAAAGTGTTTTAGGGGAGTTGGACTTTTCACTATGAGATGAAAGAGATATACAAAGAAATGTCACTCTTGTGATTCTCACTGGTCAGCAAAAAGCTATACATATCCTAACAGAGCAACACACTAAGGGATTGGTTGATATATTCACTAAGGGAATATATGCCCATGAGGGTTAAGGCAGTGCTGGAAAATAATGGCAAAATATTGACACTTTGGGCCCAATTTGGACATTTTCACTTAGGGGTGTACTCACTTTTGTTGCCAGCGGTTTAGACATGAATAGCTGTGTGTTGAGTTATTTTGAGGGGACAGAAAATTTGCACTGTTTTACAAGCTGTACACTCCCTACTTTACATTGTAGCAAAGTGTCATTTCTTCAGTGTTGTCACACGAAAAGATAGAATAAAATATTTACAAGAATGTGAGAGGTGTACTCACTTTTGTGAGATATATATATATATATATATATATATATATATATATATATATATATATATATATATATATATATATATATACTGTATATATATATTGGAGGCACTAACAAGTCGATATTTCGATAGCATGCTGGCTATCTTTTCAAGGTGTGTCTTGAGAAATGTGACCAGTGTGTCTTCAAAACTTGGCTACAATAAACATTGCTGATTTGCACTAGCTCTTGTTTTAAGACCCATGAGTGCCTCCAACACTTCTGGATTATGTATGCTGACTGCACTGCGTGGGTGCGCCCAGCCCAGTGTTCCACATGTAGTGTGCAGTGGCTACTCTGGGATATATACTGTATTCTGTGAACTGCTGTAGTAAATAAATTAGCACTTCACTGATCAAACTTAAAGTGGAACTTTACCCATAATAACGTGATTTAAAAAATAATACTCTTTAGCAAGGAACATACATTTCACATGAATAATTATGCTATCAAAATTAGTGTGTGCTGTAAATTGCCTCCAGCATTACTCCCATTTCCTCTTGCCGAAGGCTGCCATTTTGCTGAAGCTCAGAGCCCCTGAACAGCAGTAAATCTTTTTGGCTTGTCAGCAGATTGGCCTCTAGTGGCTCTGATTTTCAGCACAATGCTAAAAAATGTAAAAATGGAGAGCAACTGAGCATGTGCAAAGCAAGGTATGAAGGTGTATTATTGGATTTTAAACAGTATAGGCACTCATTTTAAATGTTTTACATACAGTAGCTATACCTGCAAAAGGGGCCAGCCTGAAGTAATGTCGTAGGACTTAATTTTCTGTCTAATGTTCTTCTTTTCACTTGTGAATTTTCACGAACCTTAGTAAAATAAGGATACTATGTTCTTATGCTATGTTCTGCTATGTTCTGTCATCCAAACAGTGTACATGCCTACAGGGCATTATGCTGACCTTAGGACACAATATAGTAGGTCAGCCTTCTAGAATGATTTGCTTTCCATTTACAATGTGCTCTGCTTGATCATGTCATATGAAGGAGTGGAAAAATTGACTAACGAGAGAAAGCCAGACATTCTCTCACTACTGGAATGCGATTCTCTTTATGTAAGGCATAACAATCGACTCATTTGATACTGTAAGGAAGGCTAGTGAAATAATCTTGTAAATAGTTGTGGTGATTAGTAAACGTGTTTTGTCATGCTTGTATAGGTTTTTGATGTATTGTTGTATAAAATTGTATTAAAAAATACAGCTTGTTCATATTTGACACACAAGAGATGATTTGTTTGTGTATGTTTCCTATACACCAGACATGGTCAACTAGCGTTTTGCAGACACATACAACTCTTTGACTTTTTAGTTGTGTCTATTTTAATAACATTTGGTTGTGTGTTTTATCGAGTTGTAAGATTCTACTTGCTTTCTGTATTCCTGAAAAAAATAGGGTTGTGTGCAATAATCTTTTCAATTTTTTAAATGTTTTATATGCCACCTCCAAGTAGTTTGACCCATCCTACAGAAACAAATGTAAAATGTCAATGACCACATTTCCCAATCAGCACAGTAAGCTATTTAAAATAACCTTCAGGGAACAGAGGCAATGTCATTGTACAGCCCACCCTTGGACACTTTATACTATACCAACATTCTCCCAGTGCTCCTTCCACTGCTGCCAAAATACAAACCCAAACATACTGGTAGACCATTGGGGAGTATGTGACCTTCCCCAATGATGTAATATTCAGGACCTGCTACCAATCACTGGGCCCGAGCACTGTCACATTTTGGAGGGTAATATCACCCCTGACACCAGCCCACACTGTATATTTTGGTACTGGTCATGGCAGAAGGATTGGCAAGAGATCATGGGAGAGGTGAATATAAAGGTGTTGGGTTGGTGGACTTTACACATAGATTGTCATTTTGGCTTGAAGGGGCAAGGTGGTACTGTCTGTTCAACTGTGCAAAACACAAAAGAAGAGAACGCAAAGCCGCCCTAGTGTAACTCGGCTTTAACATGGTAAAGATAAAAACACTACAATGGTCAAACTTACATTGTGTGAAATAAATCATGAAATAAATGAAAAAAAAAAAGAAAAATAATGTGACCATTGCATGATTAATTATAGATAGCCTGTCCATGGCTGGGCCACAGATACACCTTGACAAAAAATACACACAAAAGAAAAACCAACAGGTGCACTGATAAACAATTTAGTATAGACCTCCAGCTGGCTATTGGTGATAAGTAGACAAGTCAAAGGGTTCTGCTCTGTAACTCGGCTTTATACTAAGTATGAACAACGATCGGTCTCTTCACCCAAGCAGTCCCATCCCCCCACAGTTAAAATCACTCCCTAGAACACACAGTTAATCTCTTAATCGCCCCCTACTGTTAACCCCTTCCCTGCCAGTGTAATTTATATAGTAATCAGTGCATTTTTAGAGCACTGATCACTGTACAAATGTCAATGGTCCCAAAAAAAGTGTCAAAAGTATCCAATCTGTCCCCCCCATGTTTCAGTCCCAATAAAAATCGCAAAGAATCACTAGTAAAAAAAAAAAATTAATAATAAAATGCCATAAATATAGCCCCTATTTTGTAGATGCTATAACTTTTGCGCAAACCAATCAATATACCCTTATTGCGTTTTTTTTTTAACCAAAAATATGTAGAAGTATACATATTGGCCTAAACTGAGGAAGAAATTTGTTTATTTTTTAATTTTGGGGGGGGGGGGATATTTAATATAGCAAAAAGTAAAAAATGTTGTTTTGTTTTTTTTAAATGGTCGCTCTTTTTTTGTTTATAGCACAAAAAATAAAAATCGCAGAGGTGATCAATTGCCACCAAAAGAAAGCTCTATTTGTGGGGAAAAAAGGACATCAATTTTGTTTGTGTACAAAGTCGCAAGCCGGTGCAGTTGTCGGTTAAAATGCCGAATCGCAAAAAATGGCCTGGTCATTAAGGGATCAAATCTTCTGGGCCTGAAGTGGTTAACCATGCAATGGCCACATTAGTTTGCGTTTTTGTTTTTTTTTTGTTTTATTTATTTCACCTGATGATCCAGCCTGTAACACCCTTCCTTTCTTGGGGTGTCTGCATTCTGGATGCAGTAGTAAAGCAGACACCTTTGGAAAGCAGCATTGTGGGTCTGGGGACAGGGTATTGTTATACTAGCAGATTTAGATGGACTTGACTTGAATAATAAATTGAAGCTGAACTCCAGCTAAAAGACCTGGACTGGGACAAAAAATAGGCCGGGGCATTTTAGACTGAGAAGCCAATTTTTCCAGGGACCGGGGGGAGGGGATCGTTCATGGGGGCGAGCTATTCAGGGATATTCATGGAGTCAGTCCTCCGCACTGTAATGTAAAGGGGCACTGTGATATTAAGGGGACTTCATTGTAAAGGAGCACTGTAATGATTACAATGCCCCTTTAAAGTGCAGCTCCCTTTATATCACAGTGCCCCTAGCAATCACAGCCCCCCATCACAGTGCCCCTTGCAGTTATGCTCACCTTTTTTCTCTATAATCACAGTGCTCCCTTTTACTCTCTGTCTCTCCTGCACAGTCCTACCTTTGGCAGGGCAGAGGCAGGATTCAGCATGTGAGTCCTCTTCAAGGTCTCCTGCCCCAAGAAAATGTCATCCTATCAGCAGGGCAGGAGGCAGAAGGAGCTGCAGTTGTGGATCATATTAACAAGTGGGTCATTACCCGTTTGCTAATATGAAAAGACTCCCTTTGTGCAGATCTCCATTTCCTCCCACTCCCTGCAATGCTGATGAGAAGAGATCCTTTGGGGGGTCGGAGAGCAGGAGGTGAGCATGACCACTGTCTGTATTAGCCCTGTCTGGACCAGAGTGGCCACTTACCTCCTGCTGTGTGGCCCGGTGATCAACAGGCCAATGCCCGGTGTACCCTATGGCCAGTCCAGGCCTGCCAGCTAGCACTTTATAAACAGTGTTTTTTCCTTTTGGGATAAAGGTTTTACATAAATTGATAAATGCTGATCACTGTATGCACCCCTGTCAGTGGTAAATGGTTAGTTTCAATCCTCTAACTGCTACTTTGTCCAGAAAGCTTGATGTGTTAAAGGAAGTTGAAAAATAACAGACTTACTGACAGGATCACTAGGTAAAAATAAGGGAAACAAGCCTAAAAAAAAAAACAACTAATGCAGCCATTGCATCTAAGACTTTGTAAGCTGCAATATACTAAATTATTGTTTTAGGGTTGAATACTACTTTAAATATTTTCTGCAGTGAACTTTGACAATGAATCACGCCAAAGTTCTTAGAGCAACAGAGGTCGGTGAGGGTAGTTTAAAAGCCCATTAACTGCTTGTTAGGAATATATAAACATGTTAATGCCCAAAGTTGGCCACTGTTACACATTAGCAGTCCATAATAAGAAGAGTACACAGTATGTCATATAATGTGAACATTTCTTACAAAGTTGATACAGTTGCTTCCATGCAAGTATCAAACCTGACAAATATTTGAACTTCGGAGGACAGCAGTAACTACTAAACATATAGGATTATAACCTCAGGCAGCGATAGAAATGATTCTGGGTTTTTCAGGGAATAGCAGTTATTGTACACTTGGGTTGCTTATGAAATAGTTATTTGAATTAGCTCAACATTCAAATAAATATGCCTAAATTCAATATTGCGTATGTTAATGGCCAATATTAATACAGATATAGGGGGTATTTGCTACTAGAGCTAGAAAGACAGTCAACATTTCAATGATTTAAGTATGCTTGCAGCATTAGTCAATAAGCAGTACAGCATAAATCCAAGAATTAATTCACTGCTGATTCATCAAAATAAATCAGGTGACAATTCAAACCCCAGTGTGAGCAGTTTCCTTAAAACATCATGTCAAATGCTAATATAATGATCAATAACACCATAAAATCACTCTAATCTACAAGGCAAATGACTATGGCTAGATGGGGTAATGCAGTAACAAACATTACAAGAATTTAAGCCTAGTCTAGGCAACTGCACTTTGCATAGATAATATTCATATTTCCTCAAATATAATAATGATTTTAATGTATTTTATTACTGCATTCCATTCACATATATTCATGTTTACTGGAAAATGCTTTCTCTTAAAAAGCATTTGCATTTAAAAGACCAAATAACATATTTAGTAATAAGTAAGGATTGCTTTACATCGCTAAGGGTTACTCCTGTTTTAGAACATGATGTGTGACACATAGGGGGAGATTTACTAAAACTGGAGAGTGCAAAATCTGGTGCAGCTCTGCATGGTAGCCAATCAGCTTCTAACTACAGTTTGGCTTTGACAATAAAACCTGGAAACTGATTGGTTTCTATGCAGAGCTGAACCAGATTTACTAAATCTCCCACAAAGAGGAATATAGGCATTCCTCAGCATGCACACAGAAAAACTGATGTAACAAATGTAAGCCATGTATGGGTTTCTTATACTAACAATATAGGGTGTTTCTAAACAAAGGAGAAATATCACGTTAGGAATATGATCTAGCGCATACTACTAAGATTAACAGGGAAGGTGTGCTTCCTGGGCACAGAGTTTACCCCTTTCCTCAATACCCTTTCAAGACCCTACTTGCAAACATTTTTATCATTCCTCTTTGTAAGCACGCACCCAAGAAATTGGCATCTTTAGTGAGAATATAAGACCTGTAAGGGCTCTCACAACCTGTTTTTGAGCAAAAGATCAAAATATGCTTGTGTGAATACTCATAATTTAATCATCTATGTGTATACACACAAGCAGTTACAACAACGCCAGCCTTGTTTTTGGTCAGTGAAAATTTGCACTACAACATTTTTGCTCCTGGCTGCTCCGGCACTGGCAATGCCAGTTAATGAGCATGGTGAATAAATATCTAGAACAGTCTTTTTCAACCAGGGTGCCCAGGCACCCTGGGGTGCCTTCGGGTATATTCAGGGGTGCCTTGGCAAAATGCCTAAAAAAATGCCCCAAAATTGCATACAAGCCAGTGAGTGGATCAAGCCTACCATTACATCTTTCCAGCCACCAGCATCTGAACACCCAATGATATCATCGTTTAATAAAGAGCATGTCTGGCTCCTGCAAAGAATCCTTGTTTGCCCCTCCCCTGTCCTTCCGTCAGCATGTGGGGTCACATTAGCTGAGTGAGTGAGAAAGAAACACTGGAGTACTAGTCAGTACCAGTGTGCGAAGGTGTATATGCTTTGGAAGTATAAATTACCTCTAATGTCAGGTGTCCTATGTGTGTGGATGTTGCTGCATTATGAAAAATTATTAGTTTCACCTTTTTTTACATTTTAAGATGGGGTGCATTGAGATAGTGGATAATTTTAAAGGATGCTGTGACTGAAAAAAAGGTTTAAATACACTGATTTAGAACATACTGACTAGGTGTTTCTTCTGTGTTATCTCTGTTTATTTCCAGCCCTAGGCTTTGCTCCACCATCAAAAATGCTTGTTATCAAGGATATGAACTCTGGCGGCAGTGCCCAAAATGGTTGGCCAAGAATAAAGCACTAGTCCCCAGATAGCAAGGATAACTCCACAAATTTGTGGCAGTGTTGAATTGTAAGTCTGTTATCTTGCTGCACATTTTCACTGTACACTTGCGGAGCACTTGAAGCACAAGTTCTAGTTAACACTTTTCTCAGGCGCTTTTCCAAGGTGTGCCTTGTGTAATCCTACATATCCTGGCCTTTTATAAGCTTGGTTTTGTATAGCTTTCTAATCAAATACCGTTTGTTGCTGAGATTAGCTCTTTCATGTACCTTTTGTAATCCTTCCCACATGCCTTTAGCAGTTTCACACTTACAGTACATACTGTATATGTGTGATTTGATTATCTCCTGTGCTAAAAGAGATTGTGCTTTGAGCTTTTTGGTCTTTATCCATTCATCTGAAGGGTGTTCTGGCCTGACTTAATTTAAATATTTCCACATATTCCCTTCTCTTATTAGCAACATTTTTATCTTGAATTTCCAAGACTGGGAGGCTTGGTTTGTCAGATTTGCAAATGAAAGCTTTGTTGCAGCTGTGTTGCTGGCCATTTTCATTTACTTTTTTTCAGTCATCTTTCTGTTGCTGTATCTTCCACTTGTCTATGACTGGGGTATGCCTGATTTCTCAGCTTTTCTCTGAGCTATGCCTGGGCTCATAAGCTGTTAGAAATTTTGTATATAGTCCTACAGAACAAACAGACAGTGCTCAGTCCACACAGGCTTTACTGCTTAACTGCAGACAGGAATCAATTTTTTATTACACTGAGAAAAAACATAGAGTTTACCATACAGCAGCTACAAACTTAGAAACACTGCCATCTATTGGCCGAAGAATATATCTGTAGTACAAAAATACATGAACAATGTATTCCAATACAGCAGAATCATGGTCAGGAGACAGGCTGAGCTCACACTGGGAAGTCAGCAGAATCATGGTCAGGAGACAGGCTGAGCTCACACTGGAAAGTCAGCAGAATCATTGTCAGGAGGCAAGTTGTGCTCACACTTAAAGGTCAGCATAGGTAAGCGGTAGTCAGGAGCCAACCAAGGGCAAACCAAAAATCAGCAGAAAAAGCTGTTATCAGGAGCTAGCAGAGATCAATACCAGGAAGGAAGAGAAGAGACAAGTCAAAGGGGAAGGCTGAGTCGAAGAGCAGATCTCAGTAACAGGTTTAGAGTTCTAGTCTCAGGGTAATGGCTGTAGAATATCCAGCAACTCAGCTCTGTTCCTTAAATAGGCTGTCTGGCACCAAGATTGGAATTAAGCGTGCATGCGTTTGCAACTGTACATACCCGCACATTAGCATGCCCTGTACATACCCGTACATTAGCATGCCCTTGTGTATTAACATGCCCAAATAACTTAGCACACTTTCACAAATGTGCATGCACACATAACTGGATACAAATTACCTTTGTTCTGTATATTGGCATGTATGCATACTCTTCTGATGCCGTCCTGACAAGCCCACCGATTTTCAAAAGTTGAAAAAGCACAGGAGTTCCTAGGCACACTCAGATACCAGAAAGAGCACTGTAAATTTTAGGAAAAATTCGAGTTTAAAGCTATGTTTTTCAAGGTATTCCTTAGACACAATTAGCATTTCGAAATGTTCCCTATAACATATCACATCTTTACTCTTTAGGTGGACTCAGGTGACGGGTCCACTTTAAAGAAGCAGTGCAAGTGACAAGTTTTAACCCCAAGAGTATGATCCCTCAGTTTGTCTCAGTTTCACTTCATAGGAGAAACACAAGGTTGGCGGAGGAGTGAAAGGATAGAGTAGGGATTTGAAACTACTTTGTAGGTCTGCGTGAATATGCGAGAGAAAGAATACAATTGCTAAGCTTTCTTCACAAACATGCTCTTATATTCAAATAAACTATCATTAGTATGTATTTTGTTCTCTCCAGGATTTTGGTATACTTGTTTTATTAAAGTGGATTTTCATGTTTGTTTATCTTTTTTAAAGCAGAGTGTTTGTCCCTGCCCCCCTTCCATGCACGTCACTCGTTTGGGTGAATGACGTGCACAGTGCTCGCTGTACCTCCTGGGATATATTTATTTAGGTGCTGTTAGCTGCTGTCCCGGCCCGGGAAGGTGGGAGTTAATTCTATGTCCAATTCCTTGGTCTTTTTTGCAGTTTGTGCTTTGGGTCCAGCCCACTTGTCCTGTATTATATAAATTGGGACAGCAGTTGTCCCCCATAGATATTTCAATAGAGTTACAGCGCAGAAGGATAGAGACAGAAGATGAGACCCGTAGGAGCAGGAGAATGTCGCTCACAACAGCTCACATGTAGAGACTTTTAACTTGGGGTTTGCTCTGAAGATACCAGCACTGGAGAGTGCCTCTGAAGGACTATGATTACTGGGCTACACTTTTCCGGTTATGCCGGGGCAGCACACAAGTCTATAGTTATAGTAAGGGAATTAAGAAAATATGTCTTGCCTGTTGGACTGTGAAATGTTTATTTTTTCACTTTTTCCAAGTAAGGTATGGAAACGTTGTCCTTGCCTGCTCTGAATTTACTAAAGAGGTGTATCGTAAGTAACCCGTACACA
Organism: Aquarana catesbeiana; assembly: GCF_042186555.1. Classification (NCBI taxonomy): domain Eukaryota; kingdom Metazoa; phylum Chordata; class Amphibia; order Anura; family Ranidae; genus Aquarana; species Aquarana catesbeiana. The sequence goes on along the minus strand of NC_133325.1, from coordinate 220,178,232 downwards.
CATAGTTCACCGAGTGGGTTTTAGCACTTCGGAGTATGAAGACATGTGGAATGGAGTAATGTGAATAAGCATGTGGTTACCTAGAGCAGTGATGGCAAACCTTGGCACCCCAGATGTTTTGGAACTACATTTCCCATGATTCTCATGCACTCTGCAGTGTAGCTGAGCATCATGGGAAATGTAGTTCCAAAACATCTGGGGTGCCAAGGTTCACCATCACCGACCTAGAGTAACCACATGCGATAGCGTTATAGTGGCACCCCCTCTAGCAGCGAGGGAGATGTTGTTGCCACTTCTTCCGCCAGTGGTCTGTCTCCTATAGCAACTGAAGCAGATTCTACTGCAGAGGTTTCCCATCCTGTACAGAGGTACAGAAGTTGGAGAGTTGAGTTGAGTGCACATGTGGAGCCCTGTAAGGTAAACCAGGTCTCTACCACCAAAAGGTCAGTGCGGATACATGCTCATGCTCGTGCACATTGCACACGTGCTAATATTTATAAGCAAAAGACCAATGTCATTTCTGCAGTGCCAGTTCATCGTGCACATATTTGTGCGCATGCGCGAATCCATGCGCACACGCGAACACATGCGTGCACATATCAATTAGTATTAAAACTGCTCTGTAACTGTGAACAGTCGCTGGATGGTCTTCAGCTTGTTCCTCACTTCCCAAGACCTGATGTGCTGTTCCTGTTTGCATGTGTATGACCTGGCTTGCCTTTGGACTTTGCCTCTGCTTGTGCTCTAGCTCTGTTACCTAGTATCCCGACCTTGGCTTGTTTACTGGATCTGATCTGCCTGCTGACTTTGTACCGCATTACCTGGCTGTTACCGACCCTGACCTATCTTCTGGACTTGCTCTGCCTGCTTATTCGGTACCTCACTGCCCGGTTGCTGCTGACTGCTGCTCGTCTCCTGGTTCTGCTTCCCTCCCATGCTCTGGTGCCAAGCTGCTCTTGTATCCTGTTTCAAGGACTGTGACTACCAGCTCTACCCACCTACAGAGTGGACATTACCAGCCAGCTGCTATGGCACTTGTGCCACTCCTTGCCTTTACACTCTCTGTCCCCACCTTCAGGAGTGTTAGGCGGGAAGTGCAAGAGAGGCCTCCACAACATTCCAGTCTTCACCAGGTGAGTGATAAGCCCTCGCAGTGTGCACAGCGGGGTCACTCTGCTACTGGATTAGTAGTGGAACACGCTGGACAGAAGGCTGTGGACATTGGCTCAGAATGCAGATTACATGCAGATTAAATGCAGATTACAGGGAAGGTGTATACTGCCACGGAGAACCAAGGGTTAACTGGAGAACAGTTACAGTGCCAGTGTACATGGTGTACTTCCATCTCTTAGAGTAGAGGTCTGCCTTAAGTTTGAGTATTCCCCCACGGCAGCCTCGGCCTTGTCCCAGGGCATTGATGGAGATGGCACAGAACAAAAGTACCCCAAGTGTGTATGCAATGTAACAAAGTGCCTAACGTAGCCCAGAAGAATCCATGCAGGGTCTTTCATGTGACCCAGCATTTGGCGCCCAACGAGTTAATGGGAAGACATGGAGGATTGACAAACAACCACACTACTGCTCCACCTGCCCACATACATGTACATTTGTTCTGTGCAATTGGGGAAACATTGAATGTTCTTAAGCTATATTCCCAGTAGATAAAAAATGTGAGAATGGAAAGAATACTGCATTATGGCCACCAGATGGAGATGAGGAGCATTCTTATTTCCTATGACAGCACCATCTAGTGGCCATAATGCTGTATATTTACACATTCGATCTGCTGAGAATATAGCCTTAGAACATTTGATTTTGTGCCATTCCCACAGAACAAATTTACATGCAGTTTTTTGATTGATGAACAGATATGCATTTTTTTTACAAATACATCCCTATGCGATACACAATACAATAAACAAAAAAATGCAGGCTAACTACAGATCTTTAATATCTTTTCATGTTCAGATGGTGAAAATATTTCTTAAAGGCTATATGGTGACATGGAGGGTGCCATGCTTGCAGTCTTACCTTACCCACACAAAACCACGTTGGATTAGGCGAACCTAGTCTCTAAGCTGTCTTTGGGCAAATCAGGGCTTTGTTTTTTAAACAAGTAATTTCTAACAGTGCCATTACTACTCACTACTACTTGGCTTGAATAAACTTTGCATGTGCTTTCTAGTGTTAATCAATAGAAAGGCTTTAGTGTATGGCAGGTAATAAGAAAATATAGCTACTTTGGACCGATTACACTCCAAAAAAAGCAGCAAATAAATGTGTAGATGTGCCCTAATACTATCGTGATGGCTGTAAGGAATGATGTACACCAGTGGTATTCCATTAAAAAGTGCACAACTGCAGATGTTCAGAGTGCTGTAGGTTGAAATTAGTTTAGGGCTATTTCTGGTTTCCTATAATTAGGTGTTCAACAAAATATATCAATATAAATCTCCCATGTGGAAACATGACAATTTTCTGTATTAAAATAAATTACTAAGAGTAAAGAAGTGTACTGTTCTTTGTAGTGCAGGCTATTTATAAAAAAAAAAAGAAGAAAAAAATATATATGTACATTCATTCCCCATGTTTTAGAGAGCAGTATATTATTTTAAGCTTAGATAATATGGTCTGACTATACATTGCTGTATTAGTTCTGTTCTCCACCATATGAGGGTACTAAAGAGCCACTTTAGCATCCCAGCTATTCTTCCTGGAGGAGTGATAGGCCTGTTTTTCATTAAGCTATCTTTTTTATTATTTTAATTATAAATGGAAATACTTCATTTTCCCTATAACTTTTCCATACGAAACTTTCATCCTGAGCTCTAATTTCACAAAATTCAAGGGTTATTACTTTTTAATTGTTCAAAGACGTTCTGCTTATATCAGATAATTGTATATACCAAGAAAATGCTACTATGTATAATGCATTTATCACAATGAGCCTGACACAGATATAAGCAATAGGGAATTCAAATATAAATTTCCCATGTAAATTTATAGTAAATTGCTGTCGCTGATTTATCAAATCATCTCTAACACAAAATCCTGATTATGCTAAATATGATAGCTGACTGAAAATCAACAATAGAATTAGGAATATGTCCATATATGCTATCTCAGTGTTTTTCTATTATATGTGGAGAGCAGGGGCCACAAGCAACGGTGCTGGCCCCACTCCACATTTCAGCTTGTGATAACAAAAGACTATATGCATGGCAGACACAACCATCCAGAGGAATGTAGACAGCCATAGAAAAAATGAGGCAACAGCAAGCATGCACAAAAAGTGACGGAAACAACTTGGGCTTTTATGGAGCAAAGGGTTTGCTGTGCTGGGGAGGGCTGCACAATGCATATCTCTAGAACTGGACTGAAGGTAAGTATTTTTTATATTTTTATTATTTTTTTAAAACTTTTTTTTTTAAATGCTTTTTGGGTGCCAGTGGATGATGTCAGTAGGGCAAAGGGCGGTGTCAGTAGAGCAATGGACAGTGTCAGGATTTTTTTTATTTATTACAACTTTATTTTTTAAATTTTATTCTTACAATTTTTTTGTATTTTTGTATTTAGTCTATTTAGACTTTTTGTTATTTTTTACAAATAATTTTTTTAATATTTTTTTTCACAGTGCTTCTGGGGAAGGGGGTGGGGGGGGTGGGCCAGTGGACGGTGTCAGTAGGGCAGTGGATGGTGTCAGTAATTTTTTATTTGTATGTATTTATTTTTTTACAAATTCATTTTTTTTCAGAATGCTTTTTTTGAGGGGGCAGGGTGTTGGGACAGTGGAAAGTGTCGGTAGGGCGGGGGGGAGGAGTGTCAGTAGTTTTTTCTCTTATATTATTTTTTTACAATTCTATTTTGTATCATTTTTTTACAATTCAATTTTTTTTATATTTATTGTATTATTTTTTTTATCAGCCCTATTGGGGTGCTTTGGTGAGATATAAGGGGTCTAAAAAGACCCCTGATATCTTCCCTTTGAGACAGAGAAAGGAACTGAGGACAGAGATTCCCCAGTCCCTTTCTCAGCAGCCTCAGCATTGAAGATGAATGGACAGGAGACAGCGGCTCCCGTCCATTCATAAACTGAAGCAGAGTAAACACAGGTTACTCGGCTCAGTTATCAGAGGGCACAGGAGCGATCGGAAGCAATCGCTCACTGTGCCCAATTCAGAAAAGGAAGGGGCAAGTAAATCACATATTTACCGGCCCCTTCGTCCGCTCTCCATCCTGACAGATCCCCCCCAGCTGATGGGAGAGGGGAGGAGGGAAGCCGACTGCAGGGGCACAAGGGGGGTGGAGGAGAAGGAGAACACGGACGGCAGCCAGAGGAGATGGACACAAAGGGGGGCCAGTGCTCGGAGGAGACAGAGTGGGCTGGAGGTGGAGGAGGACATGGGGGACAGTCTGGATGATCAGCGCAGCGGGAGGGACTGCTGCAAGCACTGATCTCCCTGTATGGCATTTCAGCTGACAGCCTCAGGAGGGAGAGGAGGATAAGCGGATGTCAGCTGCTTCGACTGGTTTTGTGTCTTCCCAAACTTTCTTCAGGTCTAATTAACCATTAATTCTCACAAAGAATTACAAAGATTTAGGCCGGCCATACACGGAGCAAATTTCTTTTCTGCAATCACGGAATTACAGGAAAGAAATGCGCTCAATTCCCTCAATTCCCTCCTGCCGATCCATTGTCTTCTCACGATGGGGGGAGGGGAAGCCGTCCCAGCAGGCAGAAAACCGTGATTATTGCTAGCAGCTGTAGCAGCCACTAGCGATAATTGTAAGAGAGATCAGTGGGCTGGTTGTATCAAAGTTGATCCAAGTTGATTAATCAATCAACTTGGTACATTCAGCCTGCCCATAAACGGTTTGAATCATATATGGCCTACTTAAGGATCCTTTTTCTCACAGGTGCTCAGCTCTATTCAGCATGGGGTCATGATTAGATCCCTCTGATCCCGCTGAATCAGAGCTCAATAGGATGAATGTCACTTTTGTGACATCTGGGACTGTTCTTGACTGCATTTTGACAGCTGATGTTTGCAAACCCATATTGGATCTATGGGCAGCTAGATGTAAATGGACTTGTGTCCTTTTACATCAGGCTACCTCTGGTCCATCACATTTAGGTCTGAAAAACAGAAATGGATGCAAACCTATTCCATTTTTTTTCCAGACCTGGAGAGACTCAAAGGTAGGCTGTAAAAAAACACACGTGCTTTTACATCCGTCTACCCTAGACTTGCATTGAGCTTCCAATCAGGTTCTGAAAAACTATCAGGCATGATTGGAAAGCCCATTTGAAAGGACACTTATGGGGATGTTCAAATGAAAAAAACAAACAAGAAAAAGAATAGATATCTGGAAATCACACCAGAGCATGTAATAGACTAATAATCAACATAGTATAATTGTGGAAAAGATATCAAAAAGCATTTCATGCAGGGACATGCGGTGAGGTCAGTGGCTGGTGAGACACTGGCTAGTATCAGAGCCAGATACACACAGGTTACAAACGCCGCGATCACTAGAGCAAGAGCAAAAATTCTAGCACTAGACCTTCTCTGTAACGCTAAACATGTAACCTGTAAAATATCTTAATATAAGTGTCGCCTATGGAGATTTTTAAGTAACGAAGTTTGGCACCATTCCCGGAGTGTACGCAATTTTAAAGCGTGACATGTTAGGTATCTATTTACTCGGCGTAACATTATCTTTCACATTATACAAAAAAATTGGGCTAACTAGTGTTTATATTTTTTATATTTTATATTTCCAAAAAAACACATTTAAAAAATTGCTGCGCAAATAATACCGTGTAACATAAAAAGTTGCAATGACCACCATTTTATTCCCCAGGGTGTCTGCTAAATTTTATATATATATATATATATATATATATATATATATAATTTTTGAGGGTTCTGAGTAATTTTCTAGCAAAATATTATGGTTTTTACAGACCACGGCTATGGAACGCTCTTCCAACAGACATCCGCTCGGAAGAAGAAGAAAACCATCTGGCCTTCAGGAAGAAGCTCAAGACCCATCTCTTCTGAAGACCCAGATGGACACTGGCTGCAAAAGCACCTTCAGGCGATTAAGTTCGCATATGTAGCTCTATACAAGTTATTCTTTCATTCATTCATTTATTCATTCATACATGTAAGAGAGAAGTGTCAGAATTGGCCTGGGTGGCAAGGGGTTAATTACCATAAGTAATATACAAATAATTATTATATATTGTTTTTAAGGTATTTTACTATATTACTATATTTTCAAAAATTGTCTTTTACACACATGTCACCTTCGATGACACTGCAGTGAGAGGACAGCCTCCACTGCAGCATTTTTATTGGACAGCTTGTTCCAATGGTGCTTTAACATTGGTCCAAGGTTCCAAGCTGTCCATTAAGCTCAGTGCCTCTGACAAGAAGTGAGAGGCACTGTGAGCTCATCCTCTCAGTCTGCTGCAAACAGAGAGTGTGCCAGCTTGTATTTAAACTGGCCGCTCTGTATGTAGCTTCTGACAGGCTGCACAAGAAGCCTCGTATCTTCAGGACTATAGGTGACAGGAGTCCCAAATTTTGACCAGTGGTGGGTTAGACCCTCGAACCTCAATCGTTTTTTTTTTTTTTTTTATGTTTATGGCAGGTGATGCTCTCCCTCACCTGCCTCTCCGACTTTACGTCCCTGATTTCATGTGAAATCTGTGTTTATTTGTCATGAATAAATCCACTAAGCATCTCTAAGTTATCACACCACATTGAATTTACCAGATACATGGTATATAATTTACATTTTTATGTAGAAGAAAAAAAAATTGAACATGTTTTTATGCGTTAAAATACCACTCTCGTCTCTGAATGGCATTACCGGTGAAATGCTGCAATGCATCTATTGTGAACAGAAAATGAAACCTTTTCTGGTGTGAATAAAATAGCACTTTAATGAGATAAAAAGACAGATTCATGAGAAATAAAAGCTTTCAGTGGTTAAATCACTATTTCATAATAAAAAAAAAATAAAAATTCCACACCTACTGAATATTTGGTAGGTAAAATAAATGTTTCATCATGTGATAAAATACAAATAAAAGTTAAAATAACTTGTGCCACTAAGTAAATTGACCTATTAAATTATGTTCCAATGTATGCCTTAAAAGGATCACAGAACATATTCCTATCCAAAGCTTTTAAAATAAATAAACATAAACAGCATTGCTAGCATAATTTGCAGAGTAGGCACATGTAGAGCCAGCATGATCAAAAACTGGATGTTATTTTTTTTCCTCATAATTCTATTGGTATTATGGATCAAACACTCTGCGGTGGTTTGTCGTCAAAAATCATAGTTCAACAAAGATTCACAATTGCAAATTATGCTAAGCAATTGTTGTTAAGCAGCAGGAATGTATACTAACAATACCTTTTGAACAAATGGCTACCATCTTAACTGCTGTGAATGTGATATAATTTGCTTGGCCTTGTTTTGTCAAGTTTGTCTTGATTGGAGAATTTCTTTGCTACAAGGTTGTTTTCTTACTTTTTGGGTTGTTTTTTTTTTTTTTTCTTTTCAAATATGTTTATTGAAATTTTGTATAATTACATTAAAGACAAGGTAGAAATAATACAAAGTAGCAATAGTATGCAATTCTCTTACATACAAAACCGTATAAAGTGTTGACACTTTATTGTGAACCATTGTGTAAACATACAACTTATGAATTTATAACATTACATAGAGCAGTTATGCCTTTACATCCTTACCAGTGGTAACAAATTACTATGTCCCCCTCACCCCTAATGGGATCAAACTGTGATTGGGCCAACTTCCGGATGTAGAAGCATAACATATTGCTCTCGGTCCTGCTTCAGTAATGTGATGTGATATGACAAGCAGGTGATGTAGATTATTATAAACCAAAGGTATGTAGAATGCAAACAGAAACTGAACAGAGGAAAGGGGAGGGAAAAAAAAAAATCGAATAAAAATGAAAAAAAACACAATTACCAACGTTTCAGTCAGATATTACAGTATTCAATATATAAGTTGTGATACCAACATTTAGCTACAACTACTATAGGTTAAGGTTTTAGGTCTTTAGCTGAATCTGGATGAAGGAACCAAGCTTGCCATTTTATTATAAATTTGGATGCTTTAAGATTTTTAAGTGCCAGTAACTTCTCGTACTGGGATTGAATATTGATCCCTGTGCAAATATCTCTTCTTGTTGGGAGATCAGAAGTTTTCCATCAAAAAGCCCAATATTTTTTACTTTTTGCTATAATAAATATCCCCCAAAAAATGTAAAAAAACTAATTTCTTCATTAGTTTAGGCCGATAAATATTCTTCTACATATTTTTGGTTAAAAAAAAAAAAAAATCGCAATAGGCGTATATTGATCGGTTTGTGCAAAAGTTATCACGTCTACAAACTATGTGATAGATTTAGGGACTTTTTTGTTTTATTGTTTTTACTAGTAATGGCGGAGATTTTTAGCAGGACTGCAACATTGCGCCGGACAAATCTGACCCCAAATGAAATTTGCGCGAGTCGACATGCAATGACGGAGATTCACCCATGAGAGCCAACCTGCCACCATACAACTGCGGCAGCTGGCCTTAAAGTGGTTAATACATGCCATGTTAAACATGTCCCAGTGGTAGTATCACTCCCTCACCTCCCTTATACTTACTTGAGTGAGTCTTATCTAGATCCAGCGTTGTGCCCTCCCAAAGAGGCGCTGTTCTCTCTCTCCTCACAGGACACAAAAGCAGCGATGAGAGCCACTGGCCTCCCAGCTTCTGTCAATCATATCCTGTGAGGTGGGAGCTGGGAGCAGGGCCGAGCCACACTGTGCATGTCTATGGACGCACGTTGCCTCGCTCAGGAGTGAGTCTGCATGTGCAGCCCCATAGCAAGCGGCATGCTATGGTGGCACATGCAGAGGAGCCTAGATCGCCAGTGAGGAACCCCAAAAGAGGAGGCTCAGAGATGCTCTGTGCAATACCATTCCAGGGAGGTATACAATGATTGTTATTTTAGAAAAAATAGACGACTTTACAGCCATTTTAAAGTAGTTGAAAAGTTAATCCCAGTAAACATTCAAAATGTCCCTTACAGGACTGATATGCAGTTTTAATTGTTAAAAATATTTTTAAAAATGCAGCTACTGGGACTGGTGCTTCAACGGTATGTAACAGCTGCTGATGGGGAAATGACAAAATCCATGTTAGAAGCAGGAGGAGGAGTTGTTGGGGCCATATTTACAGAAGCACTGTTGGAGATTTCTCAAGAATGAGTGCCTTTGTGTTATGTGTCTGACAAGTATGCGTCATCCAGCATTGCTAATTAGATGCAGAGGGATGACAACTCTAGACGGAAATGCCTATCTCTTGCAGTAATAAAGCGTAGTCATCCCAAAAATTCAGAGATTACATGTGTGAACTGGCAGGATTAGCAGGTAATACAACATATTTATGGATACATAAAGGAGTCTAAATAATTCAAAATAAGAAATGTAGTGATTTTTTTGCAAAAAAAAGCAAAGGGTGATTATACATTTTGCAGTTCCAGTTTAAATTTCCCCCTAGATCCTGTTAAGAGGATGAAAAAGTGAAGCTTCTTCCAGTGAGTTATACTGTTTATAACTCATGAGGCAATGCTACTGTAGCACTGGTATATTTGCGATCTACCATCTGATAGGTAAATTTAGTAACTTGTTCGTTAGGAAGGTTAGATTTGCCTCTGTTCCAGCTTGGCTGATGTTGCGTGTGTTACCATACTGAGCCGTGGGTGTCGCTGTTACCGCTGGCTAGTGTTAGAAGGGCAATGTGTCTAAGCGTATGGATGCTCTTCTGTCCCGGAGACAACTCGGTGGAGGTGGTCCTCCGAGTTGCATTCTGGGCAAGGGTATTTATGGGAACGGACGCCATATTTTGGGGTTCGTTTTACAGCCACCTGCTGGCCCTCCTGGCCGACAGGTATGCGTTAGAGAGCTATCTCGTGGTCCTCCGTTCCAGAGGCCCACGTTGCTGCAGCGCAGGGGTGGGCCCAGAAGCTTGTCTGGGGCCTACCACAGCGGCCGAGGAATGATCCTGAGCTGTCTATCCAGAGTGAAGAAGCTGGACAACCGAGGAGATCCCAGGGGAGGACCTGTCATGGAAGGATCATGCAACGTGCTGGTCTGGAGAGGGGCCTGGTGACTCGGTTGGAGGACGTATCCTAAAGTGATTATACAGCATAGTGTTGCCAGGTTGGCTTAAAGGTTCAAGCACTGTGACTGACATTCACCACAAAAAACCAATACATCCTGTGGCAGAGGATTGTACGGGTTCATCCCAAACAAGTCTGTGGCAGAGACTTTTGTTTGTGCTATGTTACATAGTTACATAGTAGGTGAGGTTGAAAAAAGACACAAGTCCATCAAGTCCAACCTATGTGTGTGATTATGTGTCAGTATTGCATTGTATATCCCTGTATGTTGTGGTCATTCAGGTGCTTATCTAATAGTTTCTTGAAGCTATCAATGCTCCCCGCTGAGACCACCGCCTGTGGAAGGGAATTCCACATCCTTGCCGCTCTTACAGTAAAGAACCCTCTACGTAGTTTAAGATTAAACCTCTTTTCTTCTAATTTTAATGAGTGGCCACGAGTCTTGGTAAACTCTCTTCTGCGAAAAAGTTTTATCCCTATTGAGGGGTCACCAGTCCGGTATTTGTAAATTGAAATCATATCCCCTCTCAAGCGTCTCTTCTCCAGAGAGAATAAGTTCAGTGCTCGCAACCTTTCCTCATAACTAATATCCTCCAGACCCTTTATTAGCTTTGTTGCCCTTTTTTGTACTCGCTCCATTTCTAGTACATCCTTCCTGAGGACTGGTGCCCAGAACTGGACCGCATACTCTAGGTGCGGCCGGACCAGAGTCTTGTAGAGCGGGAGAATTATCGTTTTATCTCTGGAGTTGATCCCCCTTTTAATGCATGCCAATATTCTGTTTGCTTTGTTAGCAGCAGCTTGGCATTGCCTGCCATTGCTGAGCCTATCATCTACTAGGACCCCCAAGTCCTTTTCCATCCTAGATTCCCCCAGAGGTTCTCCCCCCAGTGTATAGATTGCATTCATATTTTTGCCACCCAAATGCATTATTTTACATTTTTCTACATTGAACCTCATTTGCCATGTAGTTGCCCACCCCATTCATTTGTTCAGGTCTTTTTGCAAGGTTTCCACGTCCTGCGGAGAAGTTATTGCCCTGCTTAGCTTAGTATCGTCTGCAAATACAGAGATTGAACTGTTTATCCCATCCTCCAGATCGTTTATGAACAAATTAAATAGGATTGGTCCCAGCACAGAACCTTGGGGAACCCCACTACCCACCCCTGAGCATTCTGAGTACTCCCCATTTATCACCACCCTCTGAACTCGCCCTTGTAGCCAGTTTTCAATCCATGTACTCACCCTATGGTCCATGCCAACAGACCTTATTTTGTACAGTAAACGTTTATGGGGAACTGTGTCAAATGCTTTTGCAAAATCCAGATACACCACGTCTACAGGCCTTCCTTTATCTGGATGGCAACTCACCTCCTCATAGATGGTTAATAGATTGGTTTGGCAAGAACGATTCTTCATGAATCCATGCTGATTACTGCTAATGATATCGTTCGTATTACTAAAATCCTGTATATAGTCCCTTATCATCCCCTCCAAGAGTTTCTCATACTATCGATGTTAGGCTAACTGGTCTGTAATTCCCAGGGATGTATTTTGGGCCCTTTTTAAATATAGGTGCTACATTGGCTTTTCTCCAATCAGCTGGTACCATTCCAGTCAGTAGACTATCTGTAAAAATTAGGAACAACGGTCTGGCAATCACTTGACTGAGTTCCCTAAGTACCCTCGGATGCAAGCCATCTGGTCCCGGTGATTTATTAATGTTAAGTTTCTCAAGTCTAATTTTAATTCCGTCCTCTGTTAACCATGGAGGTGCTTCCTGTGTTGTGTCATGAGGATAAACACTGCAGTTTTGATTACTGAAGCCCCCTGATTCACTCGTGAAGACTGAGGAGAAGAATAAATTCAATACCTTCGCCATCTCCCCATCCTTTGTAACCAGATGTCCTTCCTCATTCTTTATGGGGCCAATATGGTCTGTCCTCCCTTTTTTACTGTTTACATACTTAAAGAATTTCTTGGGATTTTTTTTGCTCTCCTCCGCTATGTGTCTTTCATGTTCTATCTTAGCTGTCCTAATTGCACCTTTACATATCCTGTTGCATTCTTTATAAAGTCTGAATGCTGAGGATGATCCCTCAACCTTGTATTTTTTGAAGGCCTTCTCCTTTGCTTTTATATGCATTTTTACATTGGAGTTAAGCCATCCAGGACTTTTGTTCGCTCTTTTAAATTTATTACCCAATGGGATACATTGGCTAATGCCCTTATTTAATATGCTCTTAAAGCAAACCCATCTCTCCTCCGTATTCTTTGTTTCTAATATTTTATCCCAGTTTATGCCTTTTAGCAAGGTTTGTAGTTTAGGGAAGTTGGCTCTTTTGAAATTCAGTGTCTTTGTATTCCCTTTATGTTTCCTATTTGTGTGATTTATACTGAAACTAATTGACCTGTGATCGCTGTTACCTAAATTGTCCCACATTTCCACATCCGTGATCAGGTCTGTATTGTTGGTAATCAGTAGATCCAGTAATGTTTTATTTCTAGTTGGTGCGTCTACCATCTGACCCATAAAATTGTCCTGCAAGACATTAAGGAACTGGCGAGCCTTAAATGAATGCGCGGTTCCCTCCGCCCAGTTTATGTCTGGATAATTAAAATCCCCCATTATGATAACACTTCCCATCCTTGCTGCTACTCCAATTTGTGATACGAGATCCGTCTCCACTTCCTCCCTCAGGTTAGGGGGCCTATAGCATACTCCCAGTATTATTTTCCCCTTAGCTTTATCCCTTTGGAGCTCTACCCATAAGGATTCCACCTCCTCTCTAGCTCCTTCAGTGATGTCATCTCTCACATTCACTTGTACATTATTCTTGATATATAGGCATACCCCTCCCCCTTTTTTACCCTCTCTATCCTTGCGGTATAGGGTATACCCTTGAATGTTTGCCAGCCAATCATGAGAGCTGTTGAACCAGGTCTCTGAAATTCCCACAAAATCCAAATCCTCCTCGTACAACAGTATCTCTAGTTCACCCATCTTGTCCGCCATGCTCCTGGCATTGGTGAACATGCCACATAGTTTAGACCGGTCGCATATTGTCTTCGTATTGGGTGTTTCGAGATTGCAACTAGGACTTGCTACTATACTCACCTTGTGTTTTTGTGCTTTGGTTAACCTACCACTAATGCCCCCAATACTACCCTCTGGAATATCTTCCGCGCTGGCTATCTCTGCCTCTGGACCCTCCCCCCCATCGCCTAGTTTATGTACTGGCTGCTAGGCTAGTGAGAGAGGCCTATCCAGGCGTGCAAAGAGTGTGTCCCACCAAGGGAGTGAATTTTTGCTGAAATATCCAACCCAAAGGACATTTGTCAAGAATCTTACTAAAAAGGTATTTGAGTTTTCCTCTGCAGTTTTCCTTCTGCCTCTTTCCTGGTACTTCCTTCGTTGATGGTTTAATAAAGCATTGAAAACGTACTCAAGTGTTGGTGCGTGTGTCATCCAGAGGTAAACTTAACGGAACCCTAGACCGGTGCCGGTGAAACAGAGGGAAGGAGAGTGAAGGTAACAATCCCGCTTAAACCAGCAGCTCCACCGAGAGTTATTGCTACACTACCTATGGGAGAATATTCTCAGACAGCAAAAGTTCTATGGTATTGGGTAGATTGTAAGCTCCCATGAGCAGGGTCCTCCAGACCCCCTTGTCTTGAAATGTTTTGTAACTGTACTGACTGCCCTATTTTGTAAAGTGCTGTGCAAATCCTGTATAATATGAATAATATAATAATAACACTTTAAAACCAGTGATGCATGCATTGACAGGCCGGCCATGGCATTTACCCATACACCCAAAATGCTTAAATTGCTCCTGGGTGCTCTATAGAACAAAAATCAGTTTGGCCCATGCATTTGATTGTTCTAGGGTCATGTAATCAAACACATACTTGTAATACCCTCTGAACAGAAAATACACCTCATTTTTGCCTGTGTGTATTGGTGTTATTAGGTCACTAGAAATAATTTGGCAATGAACATTTGCAGCCCCGAATGAGATATACAGACCCCTGTAAGACTGCTAATGCAACATTAACCTTATATTAATTACAAAGCAATGTTCACTTAAGAGAATTACATAGTGTTAATAGGTTAATGAAATGCTAAAAGCATAGATTTAAAGTTAATAGTTCTTAGTGAAAATTACATGCAAATTTTATGCTAATGAGTTATAATCACACACAGACCTTGTTTACCGTTCCATTAATGTGAATGTCAGGAAATAACTCCACATTATTGGGCATCACTGCTAACCTGTCAGTATAACATTTCAAGAACCGTCATCTTCAAAATCATGAGAGAGACCCAAATATAATGTAGATATTGTTTTGCTAGGAATAAAATTGTTAGATGCAGAGGAAGCTTGATTGTTCTAGTCTTCTTAAAGATGTCTGTGTTTTTAATGAACAATTATGGCTGCCCCATGTATGTGTATAGTATAAATACAAATGAAAGTAGATTTAAAGTGGTTGTAAAGTCTTTGTTTTCTTAAAATAATAAGCATGTTTTACTTACCTGCTCTATGCAATGGTTTTGCACAGAGCGGCCACTAACCTCCTCTGCTGGTGCTCTAGGCTCCTCCCTTTCTCAGTGTGCCACCAAAGGAAGCCGCTTCCTATGAGGGCGCACCTGCAGGCTTGCTCCTGATCTGGGCTGTGCGTGTATATAGATATGTCTCCCATTCCCTCCTCACAGAATTTGACTGACAACAATACCCAATGCCTCACACTGCTGCTCTCGGCCAAGCTTGTGAGATTGGAGAGATGGGGGAGAACAGATGCAGCCAGGCACAGTGTTTAATCAAAACAGGATTCAAGTAAGTATTTAGGGAAAAGAGATGCACGGGAAGTGGTGGAATGTTTTTTTTACCTTAATGCAGGGAATGCATTAAAATGTTACTAAACCCAGGACCCTGCATTTACTTTATCTTGCCTCCCACTTTACACGGAACATGGAAAGGCAATTATTTTAGTAAATATAAACTGCTAAATACCTTTTCTCATCAGCAGTATATAGCAGTCATTTGACTTCTATCAGTGTCTGGTTAAAGCTTGTAGGAGGAGTTTTCATACTCCCCTGATTGTTCTATGAGGATTCAGGAACCCTGGCCCTCTGTCTAGACAGTTCTGATTGGCCCTGTGCTGATCACATGCACTCTTCTAATGCCCCGTACACACGGTCGGATTTTCCGATGGAAAATGTCCGATCGGAGCGTGTTGTCGGAAATTCCGACCGTGTGTGGGCTCCATCGGACATTTTCCATTGGATTTTCTGACACACAAAGTTTGAGAGCAGGCTATACAATTTTCCGACAACAAAATTCGATCGCGTCAATTCCGACCGTGTGTGGCCTGTTCCGACGCACAAAGTGCCATGCACGCTCAGAAGAAATTCCGAGACGGAACAGCTCGGTCTGGTAAACTTAGTGTTCGCAATGGATACAGCACTTTCGTTACGCTGCAATGTTAAAAATTGTTTAATACAGCGCACGCTCTTCTTCTTTATAATATGAGAAGAATGAAATAGTTTTGCTGCTCATATTCACACAGACTTCTCACAAACTTCTTTCTTTACTATTTATTGGGATTCCCTCAATATATTTTGATTTGTCACATCTGACAACATTATTTTTGTGTTGTATTTTTTTTTTTTTTTTTTTTTAAGGCAGATTATTTTTTTTTGGTTTGTATTTTTTTCAAGGCTGATCTTTGTTTTATTTTATTTTTAGTTTTACTCCAGAATATTTTTGTGTGTGTTTTGTGTGTCAAGTTACCACAACACCATTGATATCTTGTATTATTTAATCTCAAGGAGGTTGCTTGGTGTTGGTGTCTCTTGCTAATTTCACATTGTACTTTAGAAATGTACCTGAATCCTCACCAACAAACTGTCCTTTTTGAAGGAAAAAACACATAGGCGAGTATAATTGAAACAAAAATTCCTTTATTAAGGGCTCAGAACCAAACAAAGAGGATGGCAACGCTGGAGAAACAGCAGAAATTGGCGAAGCCTTGGACCCCCAGGGCAGGCATCAATTCTTTAACATCAAAATTGGTGGCCTGAGGAGTCCATATCTAAGGGAGTGCAGTCTGGTCCAGAAGTCCCTGAGATCCGGAAAGCAGCAGATGACATCTGTGTCCCCAGGCTGTGGCACTATAAGAGCCTGCATCTTTTGCCAGACCAGACTGGACCCAGGGTCATCACTTTCTGGTCTTCTTTCCACGCTTTCTTCCTGGCTGCGGCTCTGCTGTTGGAGATGTGGCAGGAGGAGGAGTAGGACCTGGAGGAGGAGGAGGAGGACTAGTAGGACCTGGAGGAGGAGGAGGAGTAGTAGGACCTGGAGGAGGAGGAGGACCATGTGTGAGGTCACAAATGTGGGTAGCAGATGTTATTTGGCCCCTCAACCCTTTATTGAGAGCTTCCAACATTAAGGACTCACACATGAGTTGTTGGCCCTCCTCCATCCGCTGCAATTATGCCAGCAAAGTCCTCCTCCACAGTGTGGGGGGCTGTCAGGGCCTCTGTAGCCTTCCAAAAGAGGCCTATGGCAGCCTCCTCCAGGGTACTCCTCTTCCTGCCACTTTGTCTTTGCAGGTGGATGGGAGGGACCTGGATATCAGGCAGCCTGCTCAGCCCGGCCACCTACTGGCTGAGACTTCCCTGTGTATGAAAAAGAGACATGGTTTTAGTTTTTGCATCATCAATCACAATCATAAATTAGTACTCCAAACTAACATCTAGTTAACATCATTGATGGGACAACCAGAAATATTTAGAGGAATGCTATACCTGGCTCAAGCTGGGCTCCTCCACATGTTGCTGCCTGGAAGGCCCAGGTTGGGCTTCAGAAGCCTCAGCTGGGGGGAAGGAAGTGTGGAAGGAAGACTGGAGAGTGATGACCTGGGTTCAGTCTGGCCTGCCAGAAAATGCAGCCTGTCATAGTACCACATCCTGGGGACATAGATGTCATCTGCAGCTCCGGATCTCTGGGAATCCTGGACCTTCTTGTGCTCCCTTAGATAAGTGCTCCTCAGGCCACCAATTAGGATCTTCAAATAGGTCATGTCTGCCGTGGGGATCACCGTCTTCACAAATTCCAGCAATTGATCCAGTGCTGCCTTCCTCTTTGTTTGGTTCTTATAATGTGGGTGGTTTATCTCCCAAAGACAAGGCAGCTCCCTGAACATATCTATGAAGATTGCCATAAAGTCGTTATCTTTCAAGATATCCATTTTCACTGCAAGACACAGCACAAGACAAACCCTAATGTCAGGCAAAACTCTCCTAATCTAGTTACAATATAGGCCTCAATCTAGAAGCAGTATAGGCCCAAGTTTGGCTCTTACCTTCGTTATCACGATCGGCGCCTCCGATACTCCTTCCTCCGCTCACAGATCGTATGTACTACGCACGCGTGTTACGCTTTATACACACTGCGCATGCGTGTAACTCCGCCCGCCCCTGACGTTCTTTCTAGTCTAGCAGTACAGAAAGATCCGGAGAGTGCTGCAAAAAAGTAAGTAGTTGTGCTGTGTTCCTATTCTTTTTGTCTTTATTACGTTCGTGCTGCTCCATGTGCTTTTCTTAAGTGTTGTACAGTTTAAAATGGCAACTTTCATGTTCATGGGCACATTATTCGTTCGTATCAAACATTTTTCTTTCGGCCTATAAAACACCATTGTTTTGGCCATATGCATTTGCCCACATTTTTTAGGGCCTACTTGTATGAAAAATATTTGGTTGGGTAGATGGGTTTGTGACTAGAATGAAATGCAAACTAGATTCTGTGTAAGGAGAGGACACTCATCAGCTGTTTTCACATCTGGACGCTGGAGCACTAGTGTGGGACACAAGAACACCATTTTTATTAGGGGGGCCACACAGGTGCTCCAGTGGATACTATAGGGGGGTCTCCATCTGTGAAGCTTGTACAAAACAGGTAAAGTATTGAAGCTTGACAAAGGACACTAAAAATTCTACATCTTGGAACTCTGCAAAAATAGACAATTGTACCTCACTTCCAAGCAATGTTTCATCTTTATAGTTCTGCCATCAAATATCTGTGTGCTAAGTATACCATTTTTGTTTTACATAGGGGAGAAAAGACTCGGAGGACACCCCTCATCCGAGGAGACCACAGACCCCCCACTTCGGGAAGAAGGGGAAATCAACCCAGAACAAGCAGAACAGGAGGAAGACGTGGTGGAAATAGGCACCACAACAGGTGAGTGTCTGCGACCACAGGCTCAGGTAAGAGATGGATGCCGGCATATTTATAATACCTGTTTTTTTTTTGGTTTCTCTCTTTTTAGGTGATCATGATGTTGTGGATCCAGGGCATTTCACCTCGGAAAGTGCACAGATCCTGATCGGGGAGATCATGGGGTGTAATGTTGCATTGGAAAACCTCAAGAAAAACATCAATGATGTTATTCAAAAAAATAAGAACATCATTGATGTTTTGGGGAGAGTTTAAAACCCCTCCAAATCCCTTTGTTTTTTTTTTGTGTGCTACAATTTTAAAAATTTTTTAGCGATTTTTAGAAAAGCCAAATTTTGAGGATGCACACAGTATGTCAATATGTGCTATCTGCCATCATGGGAGATCAATGGACGCGTTTTGGGGGTGCAACCCCTTCCTCAATAATAAAGTAGCTGAGAGGAAGGGGTTGCTCCCCCAAAACACGTCCCTTGATCCCCCGTGATGGCAGCTAGCACATGTTGACATTCGTAAATTGGTGTGCATCTTCAAAATTTGGCTTTTCCTGGGGTGACTTCACCCCATCTGAACGCAATATCAAACACAGTTCCTAAATACTCATGTCTGATATTGCCTTCAAGTTTTACCTAATGTGAACTTTGTAAGTTCAAGATTTGTGTCTTTCTTGTTGTTTTGAAACATGCCTGTTTTATCTTAAATGGACATTTCTATTTTTGATAATGCCACCCCAAAAATTGTTATACAACAAACATGTTGGTTTGTTTTAAAAACCTTTGCTAAATGCACATGTGATTGTGCAGGTATTAAAAAGATTGTTAATCAAGAATATGTGGATTATTGTCACAACGCTACAACACTTTTGTGGTGATGTAATTGCTGCTTTCTGTGACAATGGGTGTTATTTCCTAAGGGCAAATCCACTTTGCACTACAAGTGTAGTTTCAGTGCATTTTCAAGTGCACTTGTAGAGCAAAGTGTATTTGCCTTTAGTAAATAACACCCAACAGTGCTTTGTATAAGGTTACACAATCATGCCATTTTCAGGACTCACCACATTTCGGTCAGGGTCAGCTAAAACAAACACAAGCAGTAAATGTCACCAAAGATTTGCTTAATTTTTTTTTATTTGATCAAGGTTTCACAAATTGTCTGGCATATTGATGGCCCCCCTACCCGCAAAGAACTCAAGGTGTCTTAGCTGGACATCACGGGCACTCAGGAAGGGCAAGTACGGACGGCCACTTTCAAGCGCCATCAGGGTTGTTTCATTTATAATTTCGGCCTCAGGCCCAACTGAGCCAGCATAGTTGGCAGAAAGTTGCCGTAAAAAGTTATGTAGAACACAGAACGCCAGGATTATATGATTCAGTTTATACTCTGCCATATGGATGGGTGTAAGAAATAGGCGGAACTGGCCATGATTCCAAGTGTGTTCTCCACCACTCTTCTGGCTCTGGCCAGCCGGTAATTAAAAACCCTCTGGTCCGGGGTGAGGATCCTCATCGGGAATGGCCGCATAAGGTGGTCCCCCAGCGCAAAGGCTTCATCCGCAACGAAGACAAATGGGAGTCCTTCCACATTGTCTTCTGGAGGTGGCAAGTCCAAGCTGTCATTCTGGAGACGCCTGTAAAACTCCGTCTGGGCAATGACTCCACCATCGGACATCCGGCCATTCTTCCCCACGTCCACATACAGGAACTCATAATTAGCCGACATCACCGCCAACATCACAATACTATTGAACCCTTTATAATTATAATAGTATGACCCCAAGTTGGGTGGTGGGACGATGTGGACGTGTTTCCCATCAACTGCCCCTCCGCAGTTAGGAAAGTCCCACCGCTGGGCAAAGTGGGAGGCCACAGTCTGCCATTCCTGTGGCGTGGAAGGAAACTGTGGAGGAAAAAAAAAATTTGTCTTTTTGCACATTAAGACATGGAAAGCAGATTAGACACAAACATTCTTGGCCAACATCAAGATAACATTTGTTAATGGGAATTTTTAAACACCAAAGTATAAGGTACACCTATCAGATTCCCCCTTCCCCACCCCCTCTCATGGGCCATTTCTAACATTATAGGGGGGTGAGCTCTTGGACAGGTAACCCTCTCCACTTCATTGAGAGATGAATGCCTAAATAATGGGTATTACTTTGAACAACCCCTCCTTAGTTACACTATTGGCAGCCCACTGGACAGGTAAGAAGTGTCATAATACAAATACACATTGTACACATTTGAGCACATTTGGACATTCTGCTATTACCTATCAAGATAATAATAGGATACAAAAATTTTAAACATTACCATTTGAAAGTATACAGGCAGGCCCTTGCACTACATGCTTTGGGGAATTCATCCATAAATCTGACCACAAAAGAGATGGGTATAGTGTCTATGGGTTTGGCAAAGTCAGCAGATAGATGACTGAGGATAGAGAATTGTTATCAGCTGACTTAGCAGTTGGGGGGAGGGAGGGTTAAAAATGATTTGGGGACCCACAAAAAAAAGCCTCTGGCACTCTGCCTGAATTTAAAGCACCAATCACATTTTAAAACATTTTAGGGGGTGTTTGGGGTAAAGCACTACTATGGAGCTGATAAAATACATTGTTAAGTGACTACATGAGGTGAATATAGGGCCTGTAGACCATGCTGGGGAGGTAAGTGAAGGCAAATATGTATGAAGGAGCAAAATAATAATTACATAAAAATCCAGCATGCATGAGGACAAAGGGGACATTCACAGCATATTCCAATCATGGTAATTAGGGAATGAGGAAAGAAATACAATATATTATCAAACATTAAATACAATAAAATGTGATATTAAAGGATAAAAATCTTACCTTCATATACTCCTTCTGCAGGACCTGGATGATGGCAGAACAGGTCTCTGGGATAATGATTCCCAGAGCCTGGGGGGAGATGCCTGTTGAGAACTTCAAGTCCTGCAGGCTTCTCCCCGTCACCAAGTACCTCTGCTCCGGAGTGATGGCTTGCCTTATGCAGGTATCCTGCCTGCTAATATAGGGGGTCAGCAAAGCCAACAAACGGTGAAATACGGGGTCCGTCATCCAGAAAAAGTTCCTGAAATCATCAGGATTATTCTCACGGATCTCACGGAGCAAAGGCATATGACAGAACTGGTCACGCTGAAGCAACCAATTCTTGGTCCATGAACTCCTCCCCACCCTGTTCATGGACTGGACTTATGTCAAGGTCAGGACCCCAACACCAAGCCCCCGCACAGCACGAACTCTATGAGGAGTACGTATACGCAACATGGCTAGAAAACGGTCAGCTGCTCAGAACGAAGTAACAGAACGCACTGAAGAACAGCAAGGCCTGTGAAGAGCGACCTGAAAAACAGTAACGAACGAACAAGAACACAAATGACAAGTCACGCATAGCTTGCTTGCACGCACTGAAGAGCAGAAACCACAGAAAACGATCTGAAAGCCACGAGTCTGAAAAAGCGCGAATCGTCTCTCATCAAACTTTTACTAACACGAGATTAGCAAAAGGAGCCCAAAGGGTGCCACGCTTGGTTCTAAAATGGCCTTTTCTAGTCTCGTCGTACGTGGTTTACCTCACCGCGTTCTTGGCGATCGGAAATTCTAACAACTTTGTGCGACCGTACGCAAAACAAGTTTGAGCCAACATCCGTCGGAAAAAATCCTGGGATTTTGTTGTCGGAATGTCCGATCAATGTCCGACCGTGTGTACGGGGCATTAGAACAAAAAAAACTCTCTAGCAATACACACCAAACCGTGCATGTGCAGCTTGCCCCCCAAGGCTCTGCACTATCCAGAGGTGGTTTGGTGATAGTGGAAGAAGGGGAGGATCAGAGAAGACACAATCAAAAAGCCTTTTTACACAATGCACAGGATAAACCACTTAAGTTCCACAGTGAGTATAACAAGCATGCTTTACTGCATATACATACTGATTTTACTGTTGTGGGTTTTTAACACTTTAAGGTTAAAAAAGTTTTACCTTTAGAACCACTTTAATTGTTCGGTAGGGAAGAAAATCATTCCCTTTGGAAATTGCATGTTGTTCTGTTGTAACTTAAAATAGATAAATTGGGAAAGTCAAAGTCTTATTTAAACAACTGAAGTGTTTTGATGTGGCTGTCATGAAAAAAATTTAAATGTTATACTATTCTCATAGTGTTCTCTAAATCTGGGATAGTTCCAAGCTTTGATTCCAGCATTTTCCTTAGAGGACTAGAACCAAGATATTTATTACTGCAGGGATTTTTTTGCCCAGGTTTTGAGGCTCGGTATTATTTACTTTTCCATTCATTTAGCATCAATATACTTTTTAGCGCTTTATAGAAAACAGAGAATATAGAATGACTCAGCCAGTTTACGCTCTAATTATCAGGAACAATAAAACCAGACGAAGACAGAAAGTGTAGTTAAAATCACACCTTTAATAAAATAGCAAAAATAACGTAGTCAAAATAAGAAGCCAGGGTTTGGATGCCAGAGCAGGTAATCAGACGAGCCGGGGTCAGGAAACCAGAAGTCAGCATAGTAAGGAGCAAAAATCTGAAACAGGAATCAGAAAGAAAGTCAGCTAGGCCAAGTCATACACAGAAAGACAGGAAAAAACGCACTGTAGATCATAGACCACGCAAGGCCACAGAGGAAATGAGCTAAGCTGCTTATGGCCTGTACACACAATCCGAAAATCGGACAACAGATTGTCTGTTTTTTTTTTTTTTTTTGCATGCTAGTCGCATATCCAAAATTGAAAGGTTACTAAAGTTACAAAAGTTCAAGTTGTACAACAGAATAAAAAATCGGAAGTGATGTAATGTGTAAAATCGGAAGTGTTGTAAAGTGTAGTGTATTTGTACTGTATTTTCAGATGACAACTGTACTGATTAAATGAAAATCATATGATCTGGTATCGTACAAGAAACATTTTCCTGCTTGTCCGATTGGATAATATTGGATAAACTGTCTGGACTGGCTGTCCAAAGCTCTGTACTAATGATCCGATTATCGTACAATCATTTCAAAAGGTATTTCTCACCCAATTTTCGCATTGTGTGTATGGGTCATTAACCACTTCAGCCCCAGAAGAATTTATCCCCTTCTTGACCAGGCCATTTTATGCGATGCGGCACTGCGTTGCTTTAACTGACAACCGCATGGTCGTACGACGTTGTACCCAAACAAAATGTCCTTTTTTTCCCCACAAATAGAGCTTTCTTTTGGTGGTATTTGATCACCTCCGCGTTTTTTTTTTTTTGCACTATAAACAAAAAAAGAGCGACAATTAAAAAAAAAAAAAAAACAATATTTTGTACTTTTTGCTATAATAAATATCCAATTTTTTTTTTTTTTTTATAAAAAACACATTTCTTCATCAGTTTGGGATGATGTATTCTTCTACATATTTTTAGTAAAAAAAACAAAATCACAATAGGCGTATATTGATTGGTTTGCACAAAAGTTATAGCGTCTACAAAATTGGGGATAGATTTATGGCATTTTATTATTATTTTTTGTTTTTACTAATAATGGCGGTGATCTGCGATTTTTATCGGGACTGCAACATTGCGACGGACAGATCGGACACTTTTGACTCTTTTGGGACCAGTGACATTTATACAGTGATCCGAGCTAAGAATAGCCACGGATTACTGTATAAATGTCACTGGCAGGGAAGGGGTTAACACTAGGGGGCGATCAAGGGGTTAAATGTGTTCCCTAGATGTGTTCTAACTGTGGGGGGAATGTGGCTGACTAGAGGCGGAGAGAGATCGTTGTTCCTACTTACTAGGAACACACAATCTCTCTCCTCTCCCCTGAGAGAACCAGGATTTGTGTGTTTACACACACAGATCCCGGTTCTCGCTCTGTCACGAGAGATTGCAGGTGCCCGGTGGTCATCGCGCCCGCCGGGCATGCGTGTCGGCTCCGTGGACATGCTGCGACATATAGCTATGATGGCTCGTGCAGGGGAGCCGTCCTTCCGCAATATAACTGCGGCAGCTGGTCGGGAAGGTGTTAAATAGCAAAAAAAGTGCTGGCTGTAGGCTGGACTTGAAAGGCAGGTTAATGTTAACCAGGTGAGTCACTGTAGTAACAACAAGTGGTGGGTAATTAACAGACAGCTGAGCAGCTTTTGCGCACTAAAAGAAAAGACCTGCTCGTTAAGTAGCAGAAGCCCACCCCTGATACTAGTACAGAGTGGGGTTGCCACTTTTTCTTCAAGCCAAACCTGAACACTTTAGTGGCGCACAGTACATTTATTTTCTAGTATACACTATAGGATTGTAACAGATCTGAGACACCTTTGGGCACTCCAAAAAGAATAGTAATGCAGCACACATAGTGCCCCCTTACCTAGCTGTCAATCCCAGTTCCAAACCACATTACTGTCTGAATAATGTGTCCAGGTTTTAGGTGGACTGAAACGTGGACACATGATTCAAAACCCAGACTGTCCGGGTGAATCCCAGTCAGGTGGCAACCCTAGTACAGAGTCACAGGGCCAGGCAAGTTAGATATATATCAGTGGTGGTCTGTGCAGTGTGGGTGCACGGGCGCCCCCCCCCCCCCCCAGCTTTTCCGCCACCCTCCCTATCCATGTGCCCGGCCCCTTTCAGGATGTCGGACAGATGAATTACTATGGCGGGGATTGGTGGGGGTTTGTATTTTAAAGCATGTGATTAGAGTCAGAGGCTTTAATAAGCTTCAAAATAGGGTGTGTCCTGATCCCACCCTGTTGTTTGATGATAGTGAATTAATTTTCGCTATTTTCACATTAATGTTCCTCATCAATCAGGAGGCAGGCCTGTGAGACCTGTTTCCCAATTGGCCAAAGCGCCAGGCTATCCTATTGGCTGCCCAACGTTTTGGAGATTAGAGAGGAGATTGTTCTTCTTTACCAGCCGGTTGATTCTTTAATTATGGGCAGAGTGCACCTTGTAGGCAGACAAAAAGAAAAGCGCTTACATGGAGGCTGCATATGATGGGCACAATGGCTGCATATGATGGGCACAGGCTGCATATGATGGGCACAGAAGCGGCATATAATGGGCACAGAAGTTGCATATGGTGGGCACAGAGGCTGCATATGATTAGCACAGAGGCTGCATATGATGGGCACAATGGCTGCATATGATGAGCATAGAGGCTGCATATGATGGGCGCAATGGCTGTATATGATGAGCACAGAGGCTACATGTGGCGGGCACAGAGGCTGTATATGATGAGCACCGAGGCTGCATATGATGGGCACAATGGCTGCATATGATGGGCACAGAGACTGCATATGATGGGCACAATGGCTGCATACGATGGGCACAGAGGCTACATATGGTGGGCACAGAGGCTGTATATGATGAGCACCGAGGCTGCATATGATGGGCACAATGGCTGCATATGATGAGCACAGAGGCTGCATATGATGGACACAATGGCTGCATATGATGGGCACAGAAGCTGCATATGATGTGCACAGAGGCTGCTTATGGTGGGCACAGAAGCTGCTTATGGTGGGCACAGAGGCTGCACATGGTGGGCACAGAGGCTGCATATGATGGGTGCACAGACTGCATATGATGGGCACAGAAGCTGCATATGATGGGCACAGTGGCTGCATTTTATGTTTTTTTTTTTCCAGTTTTTCTCAGAATTTTTCAGTTTGCCCCCCCCCCCCCCCCCCAAAGTTTTGCACACCAGCCGCCATTGATATATATGTTTTCTACATTCATTTGTTGAGCGAAACCAATGCAAACACAGAAAAAATATGCAAACTCTGTGAATGTAAAGTCCATGGTCCAAAGTCTTCATTGTCTCAACAGTTGCTGATTGTTAAGTAATCCCCACCTATTTAAAAAAAACAAAAAAAAAACTTCTTCTTTAAGGTAGGCTAAGACAAAATGTTGGCACTCTGTTTAAATTCACTGTGTGTTCATTATCTTTCCACAGCAAGATAAGCGCATCGCATCATTGCCCACTTCAATCATAGCAACACCCCTGCACTGTCACTGTCTTTGTTTCAAGTTTTAAGTGGTTATTAAATAAAATAAGAACTATAACAATAAAGTTTAAAAAAATAGACTAAACTTTTAAGGTCTGTCTTGTTGAGCCAACTGAAAGTAATACCCTTAGAAAGAGAAGTGAACAGTATCAATAACAGGTCTTATTGGTAGTAGACATTTTATTATCTAAACCTGCATAGATAACCGAGTCCTTGACACAAATACACACACTTAGTTAGTCTCAAGAGCACAATAAGCTGGGCTTCTGCCACTGAAAAATATCTTATGGAAGTGGCTGATATCCATAATAGCAAGTAACCTAAAATGAAAACTGTAAATTGTATTATGTTAAAGGCGTTACACAATGTCAATATGCTGTGGAATTGTTTAGTGCTTGGGAAGAAAAGCAATAAAGGGGTAATTCACCTTTAACAGGAAATAAAAAAAATCATTGCCTGACATCAAGAGACTCATTTCTACAGAGAAATAAAAATACATGCTACATTTATTCATTGTTAAAACGCTCAAGAATAAAAGACAAACACCCAAGGTGTTACCAGTGTCTGATAAGTGACATGGTGCTGGCATATTGTACGCAATCTTTTTTTAAAAACATTCAGAAATGTTTAAAGTGTTCACACCCTTATCTCTAGTGAGTTGTGGCGTGATGAAAATTAACGCATTCTGCCGAGTGACTTGTAAATTGAGTTCAGCATTTTTAGTGTGATTTGCCCAACAGACATCAAAACAGCTGGCAGGTGCCTTCTCTACTACAATAACGGGATCCTTCTTAAGACTGATAGAATGGAATATTACATCCTAAACCCTTAACATAGCTTTAAATCACAGTTTTCTGTGGTTTATGTAACCCAATTGTCAGCCACATATCTGCAGAAGCTAAATCATGAACAGAATAAAGGAACCAAAATGGTCATGTGACCTCTTATCAACTCTCTTAGGATGGCTATAGAAAGTCTTATCAACAGGGACAGGCAGTGTCTGCACATGAATGCAGTGGGGAGCAGAGAGATGACATTCTGCCAGCCTGCCACCAATGTAGCGACAATGCACATTTGGTGGCACTGGCTGGCATGGCAAGTGACAATCCACATCAGCTGGCAAGTGACAACCCACATCTAGTGGCAGGTGACGTGGCAAGTGACAAGCTGCTAATGGTGGCAGGTGACGTGACAAGTGACAATCTGCTAATGGTGGCAGGTGACGTGGCAAGTGACAGTCTGCAAGTGGTGGCAGGTGACATGGCAAGTGACAATCCGCATCAGGTGGCAGGGGACATGGCAAGAGAGGTGGCAAGTGACAATCTGCAAATGGTGGCAGGTGACGTGGTGACGTGGCAAGTGACAATCTGCAAATGGTGGCAGGTGATGTGGCAAGAGACAATCTGCAAATGGTGGCAAGTGACAATCTGCAAATAGTGGCAGGTGACGTGGCAAGTGACAATCCGCAAATGGTGACAAGTGATGTGGCAAGTGACAGTCTGCAAATGGTGGCAGGTGACGTGGCAGTCTGCAAATGGTGGCAGGTGATGTGGCAAGTGACAATCCACATCTGGTGGCAGGCGACATGACAAGTGACAATCCACATCTAGTGGCAGGTGACGGAGGCAAGTTAAAAAAACTGCATCTGGTGACAGGCGACGGTGGCAAGTGACATGCTGCATTTGGTGGCAGGAGATGTGGCAAGTGACACGCACAGGGCTCCCACTGATTCTGCATGGTGAGTTGAACCACTTCATTATATATTAGACTGTAGCAATAGAAACAATGTGCTTCAATCACCCTGACACCATATCAACCATGATGCCATGATGATTGAAACACCAACACCAGCCTTTGCCCATTCAAAATTTCTTACCACCGGCGTGCCCTCAGGCCTGCAAAAAGGTTGGTGACTGCTGCTATGGCCTCTAGCCCCAGATCTTTTGCAGACCTAGCAACGCCCCTGCCCTGGAGATCTTTTTTTTAAACTATAATACACTGCATGGCCTTTGAACTATGGGCAGCAGGATTAGAACTTTTGGTTAACCCAACCCCATCGCTATAAAAAGGAGGGGGCACAGAGCAGCCTCAGAGGGAGATTTTCTAAAACTGATGAACACAGAATTTCATGCAGCTGTGCATAGTAACCAATCAGCTTCTAACTTCAGTTTGTTCAATTAAACTTTGACAATGAGCCCACGTTCACATTGGGCAGGTTTGGAATGTGATTTGACATGTCAAATCGCATGCCAAATCGGAGCCTATTACGCCGCACCGATTCCCAAAAGTAGTTTCTGCACTACTTTTGGTGACTTCGGGGGCGATTTCAAAATCCACAGATGTTTGTCAAATCGCCCGCGAAGTCGGACTGAAATGCCGGTTTGAAATCGCGTGAGTTTAGCTGAACTCGCACAATTTCAAACCCGTCCTCAGTGTGAACGTGGGCTAAAACCTAGAAGCTGATTGGTTACTATGCCCAGCTGCACCAGATTCTATGTGCACCAGTTTTAGTAAATCTCCCCCGTAGTATCAGTGTATTGGCAGTTGTAGAAGATTTTTTCCCTTAGGCTGCCTTTTGTTCACAGCAAGTTACTGTATCATTTGAAAGGATATAAACTAGGTGCAAGAACGGTGTGCACTTAAACTACCTTACTTTACTAAAACTGGAGAGCGCAAAAGCTGATGCAGCTGTGCATGGTAGTAAACCAGCTTCTAACGTAAGCTTGTTTAAAGTGATAGTAAAGCCTTTTTTTATTATTTTTAAATAATAAACATGTTATACAGTACTTACCTGCTCTGTGCAGTGGTTTTGCACAGAGCAGCCTGGATCCTCCTCTTCTCGGGTCCCACGCTGGCGCTCCTGGCTCCTCCCTCCTGCCTGGTGCCCCCACAGCAAGCAGCTTGCTGTGGGGGCACCCAAGCAGACGCACTCCCAACCCACAGCTCTGTGTGTCCTTTCACACACAGAGCCGTAGTACGGCCCGCTCCTTCCATCTGCTGATTGGCTGTGATTGACAGCGATGGCTTCTGCTGCTGCCAAAAGCCAATCAGGAGAGGCAAGGCACGTGAACATCGCTGGATCAAGAGGAGGCTCAAGTAAGTATAGGGGGGAGCTGCAGCACACCTTCATTACCTTCATAAAATGCATGAAGGTAAAAAAATCCCCAGAGACACAGTAAACGTTAGGCCTATTATCCCTGATTAAAACTGCCCTGCTGCTGGCAAACTTTAACCAATTGAGCTTTTTGGATTTACATCCAAAGACTAAACCCTTAATCACATGCTGATGGCTACAGCAGCAGCCATTAGCCTTTGGGAGTTTTGTTTAGCCAACGACCGGCTTCAAAGTGAAAGTGATGCCTCCCCCTCCTCCCATCATTCCTGGGCTGTCCTGCTCTCACCGGAGCCCGGAACACATCTGCTGGCTGGGAGAGAGAGATTGCAGTGAGAATCCATGCTTTGATCTCACTTGCAAACGGTGGAACTGGAAGTGATGTCACTTAAGGTTTCAGATGCACCCTTTCCTAGCCAGTACAGCCAGGGGACACTTCTAACCAAGCCGATCTGTGCTTGGTTAGATGTGTGAAGGGCAGGGGAGACATTGGGGTCTCCATAAAGAGTACCTGTCACCGGCCTAATGCTATCACATAGAGGTTTATTAACCCCTTGTGATAGCAATCTAATAAAAATAAATATAAAATGAAAAGAAAAAAGTTTAAACAAAGAAAATTATAATTAAATATATTAAAATAAAAAATAAAATTGCCGAAAACCCCCGTAGCCCCGCACACCTGCGCAAACGCAAGCCCAGGGTGTGCACACGCATGTAAACCTTGGTGACATATCGCCGTGAATGTCAGAACAATAATTCTAGCACAAGAGCTACTAGCTAACTCTAATGCCCCGTACACACGGTCGGATTTTCCGACAGAAAATGTGCAATCGGAGCGTGTTGTCGGACATTCTGACCGTGTGTGGGCTCCATTGGACATTTTCCATCGGATTTTCCGACACACAAAGTTTGAGAGCAGGCTATAAAATTTTCCGACAACAAAATCCGATCACGTCAATTCCGACCGTGTGTGGCCAGTTCCGACGCACAAAGTGCCACGCATGCTCAGAAGAAATTCCGAGACGGAACAGCTCGGTCTGGTAAAATGAGCGTTCGGAATGGATACAGCACTTTCATCACTGTTTTAAATAGTTTAATACAGCGCACTCTCTTCATCTTTATAATGTGAGAAGAATGAAGTAGTTTTGATGCTCATATTCACACAGACTTCTCACAAACGTATTTCTTTATTATTTATTGGGATTCCCTCAATATATTTTGATTTGTCACATCTGACCATTTTTTTTTTGTTGTTTTTAATTTTAAAAAAAATGTTTTCAAGGCTGTTTATTTTTGGGGGGGGGGTTGTATTTTTTTCAAGGCTGTTTTTTTTTTCTTTTTTTTGCTTTTTACTCCAGAATATTTTTGTGTGTGTTTTGTGTGTCAAGTTACCGCAGCACCATTGATATCTTGTATTATTTAATCTCAATGAGATTGTTTGGTGTTGGTGTCCCTTGTTAATTTCACATTGTATTTTGAAATGTACCTGCCTCCTCACCAACAAACTGTTTTTTTTGGAAGGAAAACACACATAGGCGAGTATAGTTGAAACAAAAATTCCTTTATTAAGGGTTCACAACCAAACAAAGAGGGAGGCAACCCTGGAGAAACAGCAGAAATTGGTGAAGCCTTTGACCCCCAGGACAGACATCAATTCTTTTCAAACAAAATTGGTGGCCTGATGAGTCCATATGTAAGGGAGGGCAGTCTCGTCCAGAAGTCCCAGAGATCCGGAAAGCAGCAGATGACATCTGTGTCCCCAGGCTGTGGTCATACAAGAGACTGCATCTTTTGTCAGACCAGACTGAACCCAGGTCAACAGTCTCTGGTCTTCCTTCCACGCTTCCTTCCATGCTGTGGCTGTGGTGGTGGAGTTGTGGCAGCAGGAGGAGGAGGAGGATGGTCCAACTCAATCACTTCGGTATTGGGTGTCATTTCACCACTTTCCCCCTTAGTTAGGACTTTATAAATAAGTTTTCACACATGAGGCGTTGACCCTCCTGCATGCCCTTCAGTTTGGTGGCAGCCATGCAGGCAAAGGCCTCCTCAGGAGTGGGTAAGGCTCTGAGGGACGCAGAAGCCTCCTGAATGAGCCTGAGCGCTGAATCCTGAACGTGACTCCCCTTCCTGGGTCTTTTGTACGGAAGGCGGAGGGGAGGAACCTGCGATTCAGTCAGGCTCCGACTGGTCCCAGGCTTCTCCTGGCTGCCACTTAGCCCCGCCTCCTCCTGGCTGCCACTAACCCCCGCCTCCACCTGGCTGCCACTAACCCCCGCCTCCACCTGGCTGCCATATTCCACAGCCTCCTCCTGTGTGCCACATTCCAGAGCCTCGTCCTGGCTGAGGTCTTCCTGTGTATGAAAAAGGGACATAGTTTTAGTTTTTTATTCATCAATCACACACAATTTTCAGCTCATGACTGTTGCAAATTGAATGTTAACAAATATAAAAGACTATCATTCTGAGCCCAGCATTTTTCATTCTTGTCCCAATTATTTTTGCCCACTATCTATTGATATGTAAACGCCTTTATTAAGTAAGCAATTAGTGATCAATAATAACATCTAGTAAACATCATTTCTTTATTGACCAGAAATCTGTAGAAGAACGCTATACCTGGCTCAAGCTGGGCTCCTCCACTTCTTCCTGGCTGGAAGTCCCAGGTTGGACATCGGAAGCCTCAGCTGGGGTGGAAGGAAGACCAGAGAGTGATTCCCAGACTCCAGTCTAGTCTGACAGAAATCGCAGTCTCTCATAGTACCACAGCCTTGGGACATAAACGTCATCTGCTGCAGCTCATGATCTCTGGGAATCCGGGACCTTCTTACGCTCCCTAAGATAAGTGCTCCTCAGGCCACCAATTTTGGTTTTTAAATAGGGGATGGTTGCCGTGGGGACCACCGGCTTCACCAACTCCAGCAGTTTCTCCAGCGCTGCCTGCTTCTTTTGTTTATTATTGTAATGTGGATGTTTGACCTGCCACAGACAGGGCAGCTCCCTGTACTTGTCTATGAACAGGGGGAGGAAGTTGTGCAAAACACAACACGAGACAAACCCTAATGTCAGGCAAAACTCTCCTAATCTTTTTGCAATATAGGCCTCAATCTAGAAGCAGTATAGGCCCAAGTTTAGATCTTACCTTCGTTCTCATGATCGGCGCCTCCGATACTCCTTCTTCCGCTCACAGATCGTATGTACTACGCACGCGTGTTACGCTTTATACACACTGCGCATGCGTGTAACTCCGCCCGTCCCTGACGTTCTTTCTAGTCTATTCCCTGCCCCTTTTAGTTTGGCGCAGTGGGGGAAGAGCACATGGCAGAGACACAGCAGGTGCGTGCTAATTATAGCAACGAGGAGGAGGAGGAAAGCCCGGAGCCTGAAACGTCTGGATCCAGAAGGAGATGATTTAAGGCATCAAATATGTCCTTTGGGAAGATGTTGGAGATGGTCGACATCCTGAAGAAGGCCGACTATGACGGGAAGTATGGACCTTACCCCAACCCCAATGTCAGAAAGGCCAAGATCATGGCGAAAGTGGTCAAAAGTCTGCACCGGAATTTCGAGGTACGACGATCGAAAGATCAGCTCAGGAAGCGGTGGTCAGACCTCAAATTAAGAGAGCATGAGCAGTACAGAAAGATCCGGAGAGTGCTGCAAAAAAGTAAGTAGTTGTCCTGTGTTCCGATTCTTTTTATGTTTATTATGTTCGTGCTGCTCCATGTGCTTTTCTTAACTGTTATCCATTTCTAAATGTGAACTTTCATGTTCATGGGCACATTATTCGTTCGTATCAAACATTTTTCGTGCGGCCTAGAAAACACCATTGTTTTGGCCATATGCATTTGCCCACATTTTTTAGGGCTTACTTGTCTGAAAATAATTTGGTTGTGTAGATGGGTTTGTTACTAGAATGAAATGCAAAATAGATTCTGTGTAAGGAGAGGACACTCAGCAGCTGGTTACACATCTGGACGCTGGAGCTCTAGTGTGGGACACAAGAACACCCTTTTTATTAGGGGTCCCACACAGGTGCTCCAGTGAATACTATAGGGGTTTCTCCATCTGTGAAGCTTGTACAAAACAGGTAAAGTATTGAAGCTTGACAAAGGACAATAAAAATTCTACATCTCGGAACTCTGCCAAAATAGACAATTGTACCCCACTTCCAAGCAATGTTTCATATTTATAGTTCTGCCATCAAATATCTGTGTGCTAAGTATACCATTTTTTTTAACATAGGGGAGAAAAGACTCGGAGGACACCCCTCATCCAAGGAGACCAGAGACCCCCCACCTCTGGAAGAAGGTGAAATCCACCCAAGCAACGCAGAGCAGGAGGAGAAAGACGTGGTGGAAATTGGCACCACAACAGGTGAGTGTCTGCGACCACAGGCTCAGGTAAGAGATGAATGCCGGCATATTAATAATACATTTTTTTTTTTGGTTTCTATCTTTTTAGGTGATCGTGATGTTGTGGATCCAGATCCTTTCACCTCGGAAAGTGCATAGATCCTGATCGGGGAGATCATGGGGTGTAATAGGGACTTGGAAAACATCAAGAAAAACATCAATGATGTTATTCAAAAAAATAAGAACATCATTGATGTTTTGGCGAGAGTTTAAAACCCCTCCAAATCCCTTTGTTTTTTGGTGTGCTACTATTGTTAAAGTTTTTGTGTCAAATTGTAGAAAAAACAAATTTTGAAGAGGCATACAGTGTGTCAACATGTGCTATCTGCCATCACGGGAGATCAATGGACGCATTTTGGGGGTGCAACCCCTTCCTCAATAATAAAGTAGCTGAGAGGAAGGGGTTGCACCCCCAAAATACGTCCCTTGATCCCCTGTGATGGCAGGTAGCACATGTTGACATTCGGCGACATGTGTGCATCCTCAAAATTTGGCTTTTCCGGGGGTGACTTCACCCCATCTGAAAATATCAAACACAGTTTCTAAATACTCATGTCTGATATTGCCTTCAAGTTCTACCAAATGTGAACTTTGTAAGTTCAAGATTTGTGTCTTTCTTGTTGGTTTTAAACATGCCTGTTTTATCTTAAATGGACATTTCTACTTTTTCTAATGTGACCCCAAAAATTGTTATACAACAAACATGTTGGTTTGTTTTAAAAACCTTTTCTAAATGCACATGTGATTGTGCAGGTATTAAAAAGATTGATAATCAAGAATGTGTGGATTATTGTCTCAACGCTACAACACTTTTGTGGTGCTCTAATTGGTGTTTTCTGTGACAATGGGTGTTATTGCCTAAGGGCAAATCCACTTTGCACTACAGGTGCAGTTTCAAGTGCACTTGTAGTGCAAAGTGTCTTTGCCTTTAGTAAATAACACCCAACAGTGCTTTGTAAGGTTACACAATCACGCCATTTTCAGGACTCAACACATTTCTGTCAGGGCCAGCTAAAACAAACACAAGCAGTAAATGTCACCAAAGATTTGCTTATTTTTTTTATTTGAAAAAGGTTTTACACATTGTCTGGCATATTGATAGCCCCCCTAACCGCAAAGTATTCAAGGTATCTTAGCCTGACATCATGGGAACTCAGGGGGGACAAGCCAGGACGGCCACTTTCAAGCACCGTCAGGGTTGGTTCATTTTGAATTCCGGCCTCAGGCCCAACTGAGCCAGCATAGTTGGCAGAATGTTTCCATAAAAAGTTGTGTAGAACACAGCACGCCAGGATAATATGATTCAGTTTATACTCCGCCATATGTATGGGTGTAAGAAATAGGCGGAACCGGCTGGCCATGATTCCAAATGTGTTCTTCACCACTCTTCTGGCTCTGGCCAGCCAGTAATTAAAAACCCTCTGGTCCAGGGTGAGGGTCCTCATCAGGAATGGCCGCATAAGATGGTCCCCCAGCGCAAAGGCTTCATCTGCAACGAAGACGAATGGGAGTCCTTCCACATTGTCTTTTGGAGGTGGCAGGTCCAAGCTGCCATTCTGAAGACGCCTGTAGAACTCCGTCTGGGCGATGACTCCACCATCGGACATCTGGCCATTCTTCCCCACGTCCACATACAGAAAATCATAAGTAGCCGACACCACCGCCAACATCACAATACTATTGAACCCCTTATAATTATAATAGTACGACCCTGAGTTGGGTGGTGGGATGATGTGGACGTGTTTCCCATCAATTGCCCCTCTGCAGTTAGGAAAGTCCCACCACTGGGCAAAGTGGGAGGCCACAGTCTGCCATTCCTGTGGCGTGGAAGGAAACTGTGGAGTAAAATAAAAAAAATGAATTAGTCTTTGTGCACATAAACAGGAAAAGCAGATTAGACACAAACATTGTTGGCCAACATCAAGATACCATTTATTAGAGGTAATTTTTAAACACCAAAGTATAAGGTACACCTATCAGATCCCCCCCCCTCTCATGGGCCATTTCTAACATTATAGGGGGGGGAACTCTTGGATAGGTTTGAGAGGATTGAGAGATGAATGCCTAAATAATGGGTATTACTTTGAACAGCCCCTCCTTAGTTACACTATTGGCAGCCCACTGGACAGGTAAGAAGTGTCATAATACAAAGATATAATTACACATTGTACACATTTGAGCACATTTGGACATTCTGCTATTACCCATCAAGATAATAATAGGATACAAAAACTTTAAACATTACCATTTGAAAGTATACAGGCAGGCCCTTGCACTACATGCTTTTGGGAATTCATGCATACATCTGACCACAAAAGAGATGGGTATAGTGTGTATGGGTTTGGCAAAGTCAGCAGATAGATAATTGAGGATAGATAGAGAATTGGTATTGCTGACTTAGCAGTTGGGGGAAGGGAGGGTTCCAAATGATTTGGGGACCCCCAAAAAAAGCCTCTGGCACTCTGCCTGAATTTAAAGCACAAATCACATTTCAAAACATTTTAGGGGTGTTTGGGGTAAAGCACTACTATGGAGATATTCAAATACATTGTTAAGTGACTACATGAGGTGAATAAAGGGCCAGGAGACCATGCTGGTGAGGTAAGTGAAGGCAAATATGTATGAAGGACAACAAAAATCATTACAAAAATATCAAGCATGCATGAGGACAAAGGGGACATTCACAGCATATTACAATCATGGTAATTAGGGAATGAGGAAAGAAATACAATATATTATTGAACATTAAAAACAATAAAATGTGATATTAAAGGATAAAAATCTTACCTTAATATACTCCTTCTGCAGGACCTGTATGATGGCAGAACAGGTCTCTGGGATAATGAGCCCCAGAGCCTGTGGGGAGATGCCTGTCGAGAACTTCAAGTCCTGCAGGCTTCTCCCCATCGCCAAGTACCGCAGGGTGGCGACGAGCCTCTGCTCCGGAGTGATGGCTTGCCTCATGCAGGTATCCTGCCTGCTAATATAGGGGGTCAGCAAAGCCAACAAACAGTGAATTACGAGGTCCGTCATCCGGAGAAAGTTCCTGAAATCATCAGAATTATTCTCACAGATCTCATGGAGTAAAGGCATATGACAGAACTGGTCACGCTGAAGCAACCAATTCTTGGTCCATGAACTCCTCCCCACCCTGTTCATGGACTGGACTTGTGTCAAGGTCAGGACCCCAACACCAAGCCCCCGCACAGCACAAACTCTACGAGGAGTACGTATACGCAACATGGCTAGAAAATGGGCGGCTGCTCAGAACGAAGTAACAGCATGCACTGAAGAACAGCAAGGCCTGTGAAGAGCGACCTGAAAAACAGTAACGAACGAACAAGAACAGAATGACAAGAGTCACGCGTCACTTGCTGCACGCACTGAAGAGCAGATACAAACCCACAAGCACAAACTGAACAGCAGAAAACGATCTGAAAACCACGAGTCTGAAAAAGCGCGAATCGTCTCTCACCAAACTTTTACTATTACGAGATTAGCAAAAGGAGCCCAAAGGGTACCGCGCTTGGTTCTGAACTGGCCTTTTCTAGTCTCGTCGTACGTAGTGTACGTCACCGATTTCTTGGCGATCGGAAATTCCAACAACTTTGTGCGACCGCGTGTACGCAAAACAAGTTTGAGCCAACATCCGTCGGAAAAAAGTGTCCGATTGTGTGTACGGGGCATAAAGTGATAAGCTGTAAAGGCTTTTAAAGCATCATCTATGGTGATTTTTGGGCACCAACCTTTTTGGCGATATTGCGGGCGCGCAATTTTAAGACATGGATTGTTTGGTATTGATTTACTCAATGCAACCTCATCTTTTATATTTTTAACCAAAAATGGGTATTGTATGGTATGGTTTTGCCCTATATTTTAATAAACAGTTGCGCAAATATCATGAGAAACAAAAATTTGCAACTATCACCTTTTCATTTTACAGGGCCTCTGCATTCAGAAAATATATAATGTTTTGGGGGTTTAATTAATTTTATTGCCAAAAATTAAGATTTTTATATGTATGCGAAAAATTAAAAAAATTGCTCTAGAGCAGAATTGGCTCTAGCCTGTGCTCTTTGTCTCTAGTAAATTTGGGCCTTACCTTGCT
This sequence comes from Aquarana catesbeiana, assembly GCF_042186555.1. Taxonomy (NCBI): domain Eukaryota; kingdom Metazoa; phylum Chordata; class Amphibia; order Anura; family Ranidae; genus Aquarana; species Aquarana catesbeiana. Next base: position 220,140,123 of record NC_133325.1, on the reverse strand, counting down.
AAATAAAATTGTCCTCCTGTTGCTTAATTTTACTCTACTAAATCATCTGTGATCTTATAATTCCTGTACTAAAGGAACTCCTGTCTTGAGTATGCAAATGTGTTAAGCCAGCCTAACATAAAAATAATTTTCAAACATCCTGTATTTGATTTAATGTTCTCAGTTTTACTGCTCCAGAGTTTTGACAATTTTTAGGGAAATTTCCGATTGAAAACACACGTATCACTCTAAGAACTACTATGAAGTCTATTTTACAATGAACAGTGAATTGGAACATATGAGACGCTACAAAAAACTATTTCACATAAAAAGATAGAAAAAATTGATTTCACCTGTTGCAAAAATAAGTTCTTCAACATTCGGAAGTACTCATGTAATTCTTACCCATACACTTACTCATACTCAGACCCACAAAATTGGCCGTCCTAACTAAACTATATTTACCACTTACTGTATATGCAGGTAACCTTGATACTTGGTTAGGGATGTCACACAGTCTTCCGATATCTATTCTTGCCTACCTAGTGGTCAGGTACTGGTGTAACTGAAACAGATATGTACTGTGGATGTTAGAAATGTTCTCCTTATTCCCACTAGTGTAGCTTATTTAAAGATGTACCAAATTCTAGATTCATTACATTCATTTACAGAGTGCTTTGAAAGTTACAGTTTCTATAATGCCCTGCAGTGCAGTAAATATACTCCCATGAGTCTATGGATAGTTCTTCAAAAGAAAAAATATAATTCTTAGCATATATTTTCTTTATTCATTTTTATGTTTAGGTCTAAAAATATATGTTTAAAAATGTTTCTGTTTTTCAACCAGATGATCTATTGAAATTGATGGAACCTTGTAGCAACTCCAAGCTGGGTGCTTGGCTTGTGGTTGTGGCACAGTATTTCAATGCAAAATCTAGTTTAGACTGGAAAAAAATACAGGCATAAAGGAGGTGGCAGAATTGCCTCCTGAATGCCTAGAATCAGCTGCTATACCACCTACACTGAAGTGCTTCTACTGATAAAATAAGAGCAGTTGGTTGATAGCCAGAAAACCTGACAGAAGATGCATCCAAGTCTTAGGATTTTTTTCTGTTGAAATGTTTGTTTTCTCCCATAATATACTGACTTTCATTTACATACGCTGTGGTATGGCTTCTATGTGTAGCACCCTCTAGTGTGTGCTACTAGAAGTGAGAGTAGGTAAACTATAGTCTGGCCCAGGGATAAATTTTAATCACTGAATCTGGGTCAGGGTTATTAGAGTCCAGGGCTGGATGACTTATCCTGGCAGCTCCTTGGTGCCTCCCCCTATTTCTAGAATGTTGGAGAACATTCTAGAAAATACTGGGTGGAAGCTAGGAGGGGTTGCCTTGATTATTTAGGTGCCTTTAGCCAATCCCCAGGTTGGGGGCCTGGCAGGGAACTAAGGAGCCCTTAAATAGACATTAGCCATGCCAGCAGGAGATATGGGTGGAAGATGGAGAAGCAGTGCTGAGGAGAGGCTTTCAGTGGCCCTTGAGGGACAGCTGCTGGGGAGGGGTTTTACCTTGGGCTGGAAGCTCGGAAGGCTCGCCTGCAAGGATCCCACCACAGGGGGCAGTTGGAGGGACCCTAACCGGAGAGGCAGCAAAGAGAGACAGTGAGTAGATCAGCACGGTGCATGGACAGACAAGGGGAGAGACAGCCAGCTGTAGCAGGTCTCTCCTGAAGACAGCGGTGCACCAATTCTTCAATCAACCTTTGCCATGGGGAGTGTCCACGCATGTGTCAGTCGGAAGGACTGGGAACAGAAAGAAACCCGGTGGGCTAGCAATTTCTGCAAGCAGTAAAACTGGGAACAGTGTCCGCAGGAAAGCAGAAGGTGGTGCGAGATGCTGTTTACTCCTTATCTGCTACTTTACTAAAGGACTGAGAGCTCCTAGCCTGTAATGGGCTGTTGCTGCTCTGACAAAAGACTGCTGGCTCCTCCAGGAGTGAGTCAGCAGAAGCTGTACAAAAGAAACCAAGTTTATGCAGGAAAAAGAGGAATCTGTAAATAGGGAGGAGGTTGTTGTTCTGTCTCTGGGACAGATAGTTAAACCTTCTTATCCTAATAACTTCAGATACCATATTTCTTTGATCTCAGTTTTATTAGAACAAGCCAGGTGAAAAACTACAAAATAACAGAAATAGACCTCAATAAGTATAATATTGCATACAATACAGCATACATTTAGTTTTTAAGTTCTCTAAGGGGTGATGACTGGTTCACTTCCTGTAACGATTCTACCCAGAATTCCCTGCTTGCTGACAACTTACTTAAAGAGGAGTTCCACCCAGGGGGGCCGTCAAAAAAAAAAAAATTAAAAGTCAGCAGCTACAAATACTGCAGCTGCTGACTTTTAATTGGACACTTACCTGTCCCTGGGTCCAGCGATGCGGGGGATAGAAGCCCCGCTCGTCCCTCCCCTCCGCTCGCAGGCGCCGGCATTTCAACTGTGGGTGCCGGGCTGTGGCTTCACAGCCTGGCACCCACTGCGCATGCGCGAGCAGCGCCGCGCCGTGATTAGCCGCTCAATCACCTGGGACCTGTAATGGGTCCCAGATGATTGACAGGAGGGAGGGAGCAGAGCGGAGCCCTTCCTGTGCCTGGGGGGAAGTGATGTCACCAGCCCAGGCAAAGGAACAGGCAGACTACGAGGGACCACCTAGCAACAGGCATTTAGAGGTAAGTGAAAAAAAAAATATCCAAATGTTTTTTTGTTTTTTTTTTTAGAATTTTTACAGGTATTTTTGTTTTTTGGGTGGAACCCTACTTTAATTGCACATAGATTAAAACAAATAAACAGAACTGCAGCAATACCATAAAGGAACGCTAGATGGAGCCTGCACACCACATATGATTGTCTTCAGTAAATTACACACGTTACATGTAAATTTAACAACACAGCTACAAATAGTCAGTGCATACACATCTGGTGGACAGAACAGTTGTCTCTAGTTCGGTTTATGGACATTTTCAAGTTGGGCATCCTATTAACCCTTACCCCATCCAGGTTATCATCCCCTAATAAAACAATAAAAACCAAAAGGACTGATTTCTATGTCTGAATGCAAGAAGGAGATGCTGTGTGACTACACCAAGGCTTTAACACAAGGGACTGAGCCATGTAACAACATGTTTTATCAAATACGGCCTCATAACAGAGACATATTGCAAAATAAAACAGCTAAAGACATCACATCATCATTTTTGTTCTGCTCTTCATTGAAACATTTTTGTTTTGTCACATATAAATTAACAGGATATTGTTTATTACCTAAATAATATGGCTGGGGGAGTTGAAGGGACCATTACCCAAATTTTCACATCTGCGGACTGTAGTATGGCACAGCTCATAGACTGCAACATAAAACTGCACATAAAACTGCACAGCAACATACAGAGAGTGAGTTCAGCGTAATTTCACACATTTACTTAGGGTTTAGCAGAGTATTTATTTATGTTTTTTAAAGGATAACTAAACCCAAGAAACTTAAAACATAATATATATTGTAGTTTACCAATCCTTAGATGTGTGGCTAGGAACATTTTAAGCAAGAAAATGCCTTTCAAGCTTACCAGTAATGCGGCATCCTTGTCATTACCCGTGAGCTGAAAATATATAAAAAACAATGTTATCTTTTTGAGTAAACAATTAATCTCTCAACTACTGTGTAATGGAGATGAACAATGGGAGAAATATTTGACATCCAGCCTGTGTGACATGGCTACATCCATAGATACAGGGAAATAGTGAGCATAGCCTCCCAGGGACAGGAAGTGTATTAGTTGCAGGATCACCAGGTGAAAGAAATAGAATTAAAGAAAAAAAAGCCTAAAAAAGAAAACGAATGGAGCCACTACATATAAGGACTGTTAAGCTATAATATATACACAGTTTTTGCTTTTGAATTCAAATATGATTTTGGTTGCATAATATTTAACTATTTGGAAAATGTGATAACTTAACCTCCCTGGCGGTATGAATATTTCAGATTTTTGCGCCTCAAAGCGGTAGAATTATTTTGCATAGAAATTTGGCGTTTTATATTGTAGGTCTGTAATTCTTAGCAATAACACACTTAGATCTGTCCACCAAGAGTCTAGTAGATATCCCGAGTATGATGAAGTTTGAAACACAAAATCATAAATTATAATATAATAAAATTAATATAAATAATTTTAAAAAATAATAATATAATAATAATAATAATAAAATAAATTTCCCCACGATTCACTATCGCTCAATTCTGCAAGTGTTCTAATTTACTATCGCTGTTTTCTAGCTGGTCTAAAACCACTTTTGACATAAAAGGACACTTTTGGGTTACTATGGACAATCTCCAGTTTCCAGGCAGAAAGGACAGTATATATAATATAAAACTGCATGCAGGGCACTGGACAAGGCACTGGGGACAAAAGGGATGTAAAATGATTTCATACAGTGCTGTAATCTGTAAGATTACAGTGTACTGTATGTGTTATGAATTTTCACTTTTTTGAATTTGCCACCAGGCTCCACCCCAGTGCATCACGACGCTCGCAGGGAATGGAGCCCGGCACACAGGACATCGGGGTGGAGGACAGGGCCCGCAGACACAGCGGGGGGACATCGCAGGATCCTGGGGACAGGGTAAGTATACCGCACCAGGATCCTGAGATGTAATCCCGAGTGTGGCTCGGGGTTACCACTAATGGTGCTGAAATTTAACCCCGAGCCATACTCGGGAAAACCGTTAGGTAGGTTAAAATATATATATATATATATATATATATATATATATATATATATATATATATATATATATATATACAGTATCTCACATAAGTGAGTACACCCCTTACACTTACATTTTTGTAAATATTTTATTATATCTTGTGACAACACTGAAGAAATTACACTTTGCTACAATGTAAAGTAGTGAGTGTACAGCTTGTATAACAATGTAAATTTGCTGTCCCCTCAAAATAACTCAACACACAGCCATTAATGTCTAAACCGCAGGCAACAAAAGCGAGTTCACCCCTAAGTGAAAATGTCCAAATTGGGCCCAAAGTGTCAATATTTTGTGTGGCCACCATTATTTTTCAGCACTGCCTTAACCATCTTGGGCATGGAGTTCACCAGAGCTTCACAGGTTGCCACTGGAGTCCTCTTCCACTCCTCCATGACGACATCAAGGAACTAGTGGATGTTAGGGACCTTGCGCTCCTCCACTTTCCATTTGAGGATGCCCCACAGATGCTCAATAGGGTTTAGGTCTGGAGACATGCTTGGCTAGTCCATCACCTTTACACTCAGCTTCTTTAGCAAGGCAGTGGTCATCTTGGAGGTGTGTTTGGGGTTATTATCATGTTGGAATATTGCCCTGCGGCCCAGTCTCCGAAGGGAGGGGATCATGCTCTGCTTCAGTATGTCACAGTACATGTTGGCATTCATGGTTCTCTCAATGAACTGTAGCTCCCCAGTGCTGGCAACATTCATGCAGCCCCAGACCATGACACTCCCACCACCATGCTTGACTGTAGGCAAGACACAATTGTCTTTGTACTCCTCACCTGGTTGCCGCCACAAATGCTTGACACCAAATAAGCTTATCTTGGTCTCAAGACCAAGGACATGGTTCCAGTAATCCATGTCCTTAGTCTTGTCTTCAGCAAACTGTTTGCTGGCTTTCTTTTGCATCATCTTTAGAAGAGGCTTCCTTCTGGGACGACAGCCATGCAGACCAATTTGATGCAGTGTGCGGCATATGGTCTGAGCACTGACAAGCTGACCCCCCCCCCTCTTCAACCTCTGCAGCAATGCTGGCAGCACTCATATGTCTATTTCCCAAAGACAACCTCTGGATATGACGCTGAGCACGTGCACTCCTGTTAAACCGCCGGATGGTCTTGGCCACTGTGCTGCAGCTCAGTTTCAGGGTCTTGGCAATCTTCGTATAGCCTAGGTCATCTTTATGCAGAGCAACAATTATTTTTTTCAGATCCTCAGAGAGTTCTTTGCCATGAGGTGCCATGTTAAACATCAAGTGACCAGTATGAGAGAGTGAGATCGATAACAGCAAATTTAACATACCTGCTCCCCATTCACACCTTAGACCTTGTAACACTAACGGGTCACATGGGAGGGAAAATGGCTGATTGGGCCCAATTTGGACAAATTTCACTTAGGGGTGTACTCACTTTTGCGGTTTAGACATTAATGGCTGTGTGTTGAGTTAGTTTGAGGGGACAGCAAATTTACACTGTTATACAAGCTGTACACTCACTACTTTACATTGTAGCAAAGTGTAATTTTTTCAGTGTTGTCACATGAAAAGATATAATAACATATTTACAAAAATGTGAGGGGTGTACTCACTTTTGTGAGATACTGTATATATATTATATTGTTAATGAAAACAGCAATTTAAAACCATCTCTTTCCATGCCACTTAAAGTATAACTAAGGCTGGCCATACACTATTCAATTTTCCTGTTCAACTTTCTTTTAGATTTACCAAAACCATATAATATGAGGTGAAACCTAAACCTTTTCAATGTGTATGCAATCAGGCAAGCCCTTGCACTACATAGTTGAAGGTAAATCTAAAGAAAATTGAATAAGAAAATTGTATGGTGTATGGCCAACTTAAAAGCAAAGGTATTTTGGACAGAGTGGAAATAGATTTGAACACCTGTTCAACTTTAATTGTTGTCTGTACCTCTGTTAGCGAGATTCACCCTCTCTATTTGTCCTGTTTGTCATTATCACTGAATGTGAAAGTAAGAAAAGATCCAAAATTTTGGGTTGTCACCACAACAGTAACATAGGGACAAACCTCCAAAGGGGAACCTAGTTCTAGTGACCCTGGTATACCCTTATTTTGGAGGGATTTACAATCACTTCCTGTTTTAGCTATAGGAAAGGGGTTATAACACCCCCCCCCCGCTCTATCCAAAATTTAAAAATGTTTTCCTTTAGTTCTGTTTTAACCAAAGTCAGTATATGACTGGCCTTCCACCTTAGAATTTACAGGATTAAATATAGAAAGCCTGCATCTCTTATGAAAAATGTTTTTAAGAAAAAGTGTGTAAATTTTCTCAGAAAAATCAGCCGTGGACTATTTACAGGATACTGGTGGCAAATTCATACAATGCAAAGTAGTACATACCTTGCACAACAAGCACTTTCCCAGCCCAACCATCCTTCTCAAACCATCTAAAAACCTGAACTTCTGGGTATGTGTCACACATCACATGCAACTTCTTCCTATCTTGCATCATCTAGTGTTTTGTGCACGAGGGGCACACCTACCCCGCCCTACACTACCCAATCATATGAAAATACTGATTTTCTGAAAGTCACAATGTGCATGGGATTATTTGGAGGTACAAGTAGTTGGGGAGGCATCTTAGGGTATCTGTTACATTAGTTTTTTTTAAGCTGCTTCTGTTTTTTTTTTTAAGGCTAATTCCACCCTTGCCACTAAATTACATGTTACGTTCATATTTAGACCATATTTAGAATGTAACATCCTGTAAACCTGACAGTATTGTGGAGTTCTTCTCACCAGTGGCTCCTATCACTCATTGAATTAGGCATGGGTGCGGGTGTCTCCACCTACACAGCCATGTCATTCATTCACAGAGATCTGTGAACCAATGACCTACTATTGACACTTTTTCCAGCCCTGTAATCAGACCATCAGCTGGAGAAAGTCAGCTACTGATGCAAAAAAAAAAAGAAAAATGGAAATGCCCGTATTTTTTCATGCAAAAATGGATGTCTTTATTATTTTATTTTTTATATTATTGTTTTGCAGAAGGTGGACTTAGTCTTTAAGTAAATTACAGCGATTTACACACAAACATTGCACTGCATAAGTGCTCAATTGGATCAGTTCTGTTCCTTGAATAGCTAAAATCACCCGATTACACATACATAATGCATGGCCATGCACAGTCAGGTATTGATGTGTCAGATCAAATCAGATTAGATCAGCTCTGCATGCTGATAGGAAATCAAAAAATGTAACATTTGTTTCCTCAAAAAATATTTTTTTCTTTTTTTGGTTTCCACTTCCTGGTTCTTTTGAGGCACTGGTGTCTTAGCCAGGCCCCACAGATGCATCCTGGAAAGACAACATTACCTGTTCCTTCATGGGGATCTTGTTCCAAACCTGTGCAATCTCTCAATATTATCATATTCTGCATGCACAAGATGAAGTGCATGGCATCATGTACCTCATTTCATGCATGCTCTAGGCAACATTACACTCATCTGTTCTTGCAAAATCTTTGGAAAGTCTTTTCCTGTCGCATCATGGCAGCATACACTTTGGGTTGTGACTCCGCCCCCACAACCTGATAGGACTACATAGCTATAAGTTGTAGAGATGGCCCCTGCCCAGTATTCTCTTATTTTTCCTCACCTGAAGGACTGAACATATCAGAAGCACCCCCTTACCGAATTCGCCCCAGCCAGGTTCTAGCCTCTCCTGGGTGGAAGTCCTTACCTGTACAGCCTCTAAACGAGCTAGATGGAAGGAGCCCCGCTCTGGTGATCTCGGGGGTATGTTGCGGTCTAGTATAAGCCTTAAACAGGCTTAGTTGTTGTGCAGCGGTCGCCATGCCTCCTTTTTTCACTTTGTGTCTTTCTCCCTCTTTGCTGGGCTCTGTGGTCCCTCTGTGCCTCCCTACAGGCTTCCCGGGCGTCTCGGCGCTTCCGCGCATGCGCGGTGCGCGCCGTCAGGGCGTCCTTTCGATTTTGCCAGTTTCCAAGATGGCGCCGGGCGCCTCGCGCCGCTACTGCGCATGCGCGAGCGGGTCGTGACCTCGGCGGCCATGGCGGCAAATTTAAAAGCCCTGTTTGTCATTTCTGAGCTCTCCTTGCTTCCTGGAAGACTTCTGACTGCTGTATTTTGAACTTCTGCATTCCTAAAGCTCCCTCTCTCTCTGGGTAAGTGTCTAATACTTATGCACTGTTTTGTGGGACCTGGTTGCATGTTCTTACCTTCCTATACCTTTCTCAGGTATTCACCTTCCTCTCCTATGGAGGCCGCTGCCCCAGCAGATCACCACCAGCCTAATAGGTAAGGGGGGGGATTCCAGCGGTAAGTAGAGAAGATTGAAAAAGAGAGCAGGACCGTACTAATGCTACCTAATTGGTCAGCCCTGTCAGGTCCGCAAGATCATCTAAATCAGGACGAAGAGAATCTTCGCACAGGAGAAGCCGCTCCGGCCATAGACGCAGCCGCTCACGCGGAAGAAGCCGCTCAGGCCGCAAGGGGAGTCGCAGACGGAGTCGATCCCACTCAAGGCATAGCCGTTCCTACCGCAGAAGATCCCCTGCACGAGGACACCAATCCTCTACGCACCCTTCCCGCCCAGCCGGGAACGCTTGCTGGGTATGTGGGGCCACGGCCCTCCCAGACAAACTAGCCTGCCGCAAGTGCATAGATGAAGCCACCAGGGAGAAAGAGCCGGATTCCATAGAACCCACTGGAGTCTCTACTCCCCAGGTCTCGACTCCTGATGTGGAGTTTACGGCCTATAGCACCTCACCCACCATTCCCAGTGCATCAAGAGAGCAAGAACTACCGTCGGATGATGAAGAGCCGGAAGCTTCAGCTGGCTTTGATTTTGCGCTCATAGAACCGTTCATCAGATCGGTTAAGGAAGCGATTAACTGGGAGGAGCTTGAGGAGACACAGCCTAAACAGAGAAAATATTTCCCAAACCTCAAGAAGGTTCCGGAGGCTTTCCCATTCATCGACGAGTTAGAGGAGCTCATTAAGGAGGAGTGGCAGAATCCGGAAAAGAAGTTCAGTCTGTCCAACAGACTTACCAAACTGTACCCTCTCAAGGAACCCAAAGTATCTCCTTTACTTTCTCCTCCAGTAGTGGATGCATCTTTGATGCGTCTAGCCAGGCACGTGACGCTCCCCATTGAAGATGCAGTAACGTTCAGAGACGTGCTTGACAGGAAGGTGGATACAGACCTTAAGAGAGCTTACCTGTTCGCAGGAGGCGCCTGCAGGCCAGCGGTGGCATTAGCGGCGGTTGGGAAAGCTATCTCCAGCTGGTCCTCAGCTACAGCGAGGCTCGTCACTGAGGGCGCAGATCAAGAACAGATCACTAAGGCCTTACAAGAACTTAGCCTTGCGGGAGATTTCGTGGCGGAGGCTTCCGTAGATACTATCAGATCCACCTCAAGGTCTATGTTAGCCTCTGTAATGGCCAGAAGGGCGCTATGGCTTAAACCTTGGTCGGCTGACCCCGCCTCGAAGTCAAACTGGTGCAGGATTCCGTATGATGGGGTGAACCTCTTTGGAGCAAAGCTGGATACCGCAATCTCTAAAGTAACAGGCGGGAAGTCGGGTCTCATACCATCGGACAGAAGGCCGAAACAACAAAGGCCACCTCCCTTTAAACGTAACCTTCCGGAAAGATATAGGGATGCGAAATCCTATAGACCCGGGAAGGAATACAGAAGGAGCTGGAAGAACCCCCAGACGTCCTTCCTTAAGTTCCAGAAACCCAAAACCCCTGCCTCCAATGACCAGAAGTCCTTTTGAAGGTTCGCCCGCCCAACCAGCGGTAGTGGGGGCCAGACTCACAAAGTTCAAGTTGGTCTGGGCGGGAATGATAAAAGACCCATGGACGGTGTCCACCATTCATTTCGGTCACAGGTGGGCATTCAGAGGTCGTCCTCCAAGAGACCAATTCTGCTCAACCAGACTTCCTCCTTCTCAAGAGAAAAGACTATCCCTAGTCCAGTATATCCAAGAGTTGCTCCAGAAACAAGCAATAGTGGAGGTTCCGCCATCCCAAAGAGGCAAAGGTTTCTACTCCCCACTTTTCTTAGTGAAAAAGAAATCAGGGGACCTTCGTCCAGTCTTGGACCTAAAAAACCTCAACCGGTCGATACGGTTAGAAACATTCAAGATGGAAAGCCTTCAATCAATCCTCCAAGCAATAAACTTGGGAGATTGGATGCTGTCAATCGACCTCCAGGACGCGTATTTGCATATCCCTATCCATTCCGAGTTCCAAAAATTTCTCCGGTTTACCCTAAATCATCGGCACTTCCAATTCCGAAGCCTTCCGTTCGGGATCTCTACCGCACCCAGGACGTTTACAAAAGTCCTATTACCTGTAATAGCCCACCTGAGAGAAAACGGGCTGAGGGTCCACCATTACCTGGACGACATCCTACTTCTCTCAGACAGCCAGGACTCTCTTGTCCTTCACAGGGAAATCCTGGTCTCCACATTACAGTCCCTAGGGTGGCTGATAAATTGGAAGAAGAGCAACATCCATCCCACACAGAGAATGGTCTTTCTGGGGGCCGAATTGGACACAAGGGAGAATACGGTGGAACTTCCGGGGGAAAAAATCCCTCCTCTAATTCAAAAGGTGAAAAGGGCAATCTCCACTACAATGCTCCCAGCCAGGACCTGTCTCAGTATCCTGGGCTCCCTAGCTTCCACCATTCCAATGGTCCAATGGGCGCAATGGAACTCGAGGCCTCTTCAGATCTCCTTCCTACATCAGTGGAAGGGCACATCAATGTCCCAACCAATCCTCATCTCTCAGGAGGTAAAGCAATCGTTGATGTGGTGGGTACGTCCTCACAACTTGAGAAGATGCAGGCATATAGTCACTCCCTATCAAGAAACCGTGACCTCAGATGCCAGTCTACAGGGATGGGGAGCCCACTATCAGGACCTTGCGGCTCAGGGTCGTTGGCCTTTCAGGGCACAGGATACAGTGTCGAACGTTCTGGAGATGAGAGCAGTGTTCCAGGCTCTCCTGGCCTTCAGTTCTCACTTGAGGAGGAAGCACGTCCTCCTGAGGATGGACAACAAGGTGGCCGTTGCCTACATCAACAGGCAGGGGGGCACCAGAAGCAGGTCCATGTTACAGGAGGTCCGTCCTGTTCTGGAATGGGCGCAGCTGAATCTACTGGACCTAAGGGCGGTTTATGTCCCGGGAGTCCAGAACACCTTAGCCGACTCACTAAGCAGAAATTTCCACTCCAACAACGAATGGTCTCTGAGTCCACAAGCCTATGCTCTCATATCCCGAACCTGGGGTCCTCCAGAGATAGACCTAGCAGCAACTCCGGAGAACACAAAGTGTCAGAGATTCCTATCAAGGACACCGTTTCCTTCGGCAGAGGGGACGGACTGCCTCCAACACCCCTGGAACTTTCACCTGGGGTACATTTTCCCCCCAACGCCTCTCATAGCGAGATTCCTCCTGAGGCTCAAGAAGTCAACAGCATTGGTGGTAGCAGTGATCCCTTTCTGGCCGAGGAGGCCATGGTTTACTACCCTCATGCAGCTGAACACGGCAGAGCCTCTGCCTCTCCCATTGACGACAGACCTACTCTCCCAGGGACATCTTCTTCACCCGAACCCGGGGAAGCTACACTTGATGGCCTGGAGACTGAAAGGGCTAGGTACCTAGAGCAGGGCTGTTCCCAGAAGGTGGTGGATACCTTACTCCAGGCCAGAAAGCCTACTACCAACATCACGTACAGAAGAGTTTGGGAAAAATTTGTCTCCTTCTCCCACCAGCAAGGATGGGACTCGTCCTCCCCGTCGGTGTCTCACATCTTGGAGTTCCTTCAATCAGGCCTAGAGAAAGGCCTTAGGTCAAGCACCCTGAAGGTCCAGGTATCGGCCCTGTCCGCCTTGACAGGAGTTAAATGGGCGCAAGAGCCTCTGGTGGTTCAGTTTCAGAGGGCCTGTCTAAAGCTGAGGCCCCCCAGAAAACCGTCATTCCCGGTCTGGGATCTCTCAATTGTTCTAGAGTCATTATCCAAGGAACCCTTTTTTCCAATGCAGAGCATATCCCTCTGGGATCTAACGCTGAAGGTTTCATTTTTAATAGCAATAACATCGGCGAAGCGAGTGTCAGAAATGCAAGCTCTAATGGTTAGCGAACCATACTTGGTTGTTCTTCCAGACAGGCTAGTCCTAAGGCCTTCGGATCGATTCATCCCCAAGGTGTCCTCATCCTTCCATTTTAACCAGGAGATTAATCTTCCAGCACTCAGCACGGATCAGGGAGACCCTCATCCACTAGATGTTAAGGGTACCGTTATAGAATACCTCTCAGCAACAAAATCCATCAGAAAGTCGGAAAACCTCCTAATTATCCCACATGGTTTCAGGAGAGGTCAAGCGGCATCCTCACGCACCATCGCTTCATGGCTAGTAAAGACCATCAAGAGATCTTACTCACTGAGTAACCATCAAGTACCTGAGGGCTTAAGGGCACACTCCACCAGGGCAGTGGCAACCTCCTGGGCGGCATATTGTAGAGTCTCGGCGGAGACGATTTGCAGAGCGGCTACCTGGTCCTCCAGGAACACCTTCATGTCTCATTACAAGGTGGATTCCGCCTGCTTATCCACGGTGGATTTCGGAAGATCCGTTATCCAGGCCAATTCCTCTATTATTTGATTAATAAACTTAGTTTGAATTCTCACCCAGTCTTTGCGAGTTACTCCCCAAAGTGTATGCTGCCATGATGCGACAGGAAAACGGAAAATTGTATACTCACCTTTCCGTAATTTTCCTTTCCTGTCGTATCTTCATGGCAGCATACAATCTCCCTCCCGTCTAAGGTGAGATATATATATACGGAGAATACTGGGCAGGGGCCATCTCTACAACTTATAGCTATGTAGTCCTATCAGGTTGTGGGGGCGGAGTCACAACCCAAAGTGTATGCTGCCATGAAGATACGACAGGAAAGGAAAATTACGGAAAGGTGAGTATACAATTTTCCGTTTTTTTTTCAACAGATCAATGTAATGGTGTATGGCGCACATGCTACATTTCATGTATGTGTAGTATGTCAATTGCTGGCACATGGAATAAGGAAGAAGAAGATGGCTTCCGGTCACCTTATTTTTGAAAACATCTTAATGGGAGCAGGGGCACAGACAGAATATTATTTTGGTTCATCCTCATATTACACTTGTAGCAAGGTCCCAGGCCTCCTCTAGTCTAATGAGAACCTTTAGAGACAAAAGAACTGCTGACACCCTTCTGTACAGAGTGGGTTGTGAGGCATAGTGGGTGTAATGCAAGCTAGATTCATGGGCACCAGCCAGACACTTCTTGAATGCAAAGAGATTTTATTTCTCTTAAACAGAACTTTGGGAGAGAGGGTTAGGGCCAGGACACCCTTAAGCAGTTGCAATGTCAATTGGCAGGCTCCAAGACTTCTACAGGAGGACAGCCATGCAGGGAAAGGCATCCAGCAAGACGCCACATCTGCATGTGTAGGAATGCTGTCTACTATAGCAACAGTCTTTAACAGTTTCTAACACAAGGTGTAACAGTTCCGTCACTTCCACTACAATCGCTTTTTGTAGTTTTTCGAGCCACTGAGCTCCCAGTCTCTCTCTCACTAGACTAAATGATTCACTGCCACTGAATCCCTTGAGCTCCTCCAATCCTCACTGTAGTGGATAGGCTCTCAGACAGCCTAGCAGCCAGATGTACCTGGGATAGGCCCAAACTCCGGCCTAGCAGCCCGGGCAATACAACACACGTCCAACCAGACAGCTGTCCAGGTGGCACAGAACCTTGATCACCTGACTCTACCCAAATATATAGATTCTCCCATCAGGCCAAGGGATTCAAGAAAACCCCTGCTCATTGGCTGAGACACCCCATATACTCCTAATCTGTCCTTGCTTTCTTATCTAATGCCACCAGGTACCCGGCCACCTAGCGGCATAAGAGAGAAGTGCAGTCAAGACTTAGGGTGAAATCAATTGATCCCTAACAATGAGCCAAGGTAACTACACCTGGCAGGTAAATTTAGGAGCAAACCTGCCTAAACATCAGAGCGCTGCACACTGCTTTGGTAATTCTTAAGATCAGATTGTAACATTAGATGTACGGTAACCCTAATAATTCTGTTCTTCTTTTTTGGTAGATGGAAGCCCACTTGCAGCCAAAACATTATTTTTATTTTCAATAGGTGTTTGAGTTTTTACAGCTTAGAACCTCTGTCAAGTTTTGTTACTGTCTGTTTCCCCTCACAGGGACATGAACAATGATTGGGAATTTCTCCAAATGGAATGGAAACATTTTTTAGAATGGGAAGAGTTAGATACTTAGTGAAGTTTTCCACTGCTTTCTATGTGCACTATCTGTGACACCTCTTCATGAATTTCTTGTAATGTCACAGAGACGGAAAGTGAAGTGCAATTCCCCCAATGGTCCACAGACAGCGATAAAAAAATGTTGGTTCTAACACTGTCTTGCTTTATTCAACAAGAAAAGTTGGTTAGAGTTGGGCTTTATTCGCATAAAGTATTCTTCGTGTATATTTAACATAAAAATTCTTGTCACACAAGGCCAATAATCTGTATCCTTTTAGTATTCCATAAATCCCCATCTGAATGTACATACTCAGTTTTTCTTAAGGCAAAAAAAGCCAAAGACTAATATGATTTTAATGTAGATAATAGCGTCTGTTAAATAATCATCTCCATTGTTTACTATACCACACTGCAGCTCTTGCTAAGAGATAGAAGACAGATATCAATGGCTGTAAAATGATTACTGAAGATGGCTCTTCAATATCGAGGAGGTTAGCATACTGCTGTGTCTGAAATTAGTAATTTATAAATAATGGCTATTACATAGATGTCTGAGATGTGAGCACTGGTATAACCCTTTAAATCTCTAAATAATCCTTCTTCCAGGGATTTAGTTTAGTGATGCTGCTCTATCTTGTTTAGGGTATTACTGTAAATTGGCAGTGTAATGAAAGACATAAATATCTCACTTTGGAAAATGTAGTCACATTAACAATATTTACCTTAACATTATAAGAGTGCAATTCCTCTGGAAGACGAGACAGTTATTTTCCTGAGTGCTGTGAACATGCAGAGCAGGGAATAGGCATCCACATTTATAGATGGCATACTTTCTAGGTTTCTGCTGTGAAAAAGCTAATTTTATTGTCTTGTGTTTTAGTTATTTTGTAACTAGGAAATGGGAATTTTATTATCTGAACTTGGAAATAACATTTATGTCTTATCACATGGGTGATTTTTTTTTTGCATTAAAACTATTATTTCTTATTTCTGAACATACAATGAGAAATGCATGAAGTTTATTGAATGCACTGATCTAATAGAGCAAAGGAAAGCGCAGTGATGTGGAGCAACACGCATTGAGCAGCAACATTTTATTTCTTATTGTTGAGAGTAACTGTTCTCAACCACTGAGACAATGGGTAGAAAGTGGAACAGGCAGAGTGGATAAAAGGTGGACTGAATAAAGTGAATGGAAGATGGAGTGAAGAGATTTCAAATTTATAGAATGGGCAGAAGGTGGAGTAGACAGAGTGGGTGGAATGTTGAGAGGAAAGAGCATGTGAAAGGTGGAGTGGATAGAACGGGTGGAAGGTGGAGTGGACAAAGTGGGTGAAAGGTACGTAGAAGATAGAGTGAGAAAGGTAATTGAGGGATGGAACTGACTGAGTAAGCAGAAGATCAACTGGTTGGAAATTGGGCTGACAGATTGGGTGAGAGATAGATCAGTTAAGTGGGTGGAAAATGGAGCAAGACAGGTTGGTAAAAGATGGAGGCTTGTCAGTGGAAGATAGAGTGGACAGAGTTGGTGGAAGAAGAGCAGACTGGGTGGAAATTGGAGAGGACAGAAAGTGAACAAGGAAGAGTAGACAGAGTAGAGGAACAGCAGTGTAAGTCACAGATTGGTCAAGGATAGAGCTACCTGAGTGAGAAGGGGAAAGAGCATAAAGAGTGGACCAATGGTAATTCAGGAAAAGTGGGCAAAGATGGAATAGAGAGGGTGCATGGAAACTGAATGGACAGATTGGGTGGAAATGGAGTAGACACTGTTTGAGAAATGGAGCAAAGAGTAAAGCAGGAACAGAACCTATAGAGAGAGTGGCAGCTTGGGTGGAGAGAACGTGTGTAAATGAGGAAGACAGAGTGGGCATAAATGGAACAGACAGAGTGGGTGCGGATGGAGTAGAAATTGTGGAAAGAGTGGTGGAAATAGAGCAAGCAATGTAGATGGAAATGGAGCTGATGGAGAAATGGTAGATTAAGTGGACAGAATAGGTGAAAAAGATGCAGAGTGGGGGGAAGTTGAATAGAAGGTGGATGATGTTAACCAACAGAATGAAAACTGGGTGCATATTTAATGGACAGATATGGAGCTGTCAGATGGACAATGGACAAAACAAAATGGACAGAGGGAGGCATAGACTGGTATGGAGGTGCAACTTTTAACAGCATTTGTGCATACTACGTCATTGTACTTTGTTAACCACTTGCGGACCATCCACCATACATATAATGTGGCAGAGCGGCCGCTCTGTGCCAGATCATGTACCTAGTACTTGATCTGACATTTACGGGTCTGGGGTGTGCGCATGCATCGCCGGCAATACCCTTCCGCTGTGATCACACACACAGCTGGAGCCCAGCAGAAGGTACCGCAGACTCGATGTCCGCCAGCACCCACCAATTAGACAGATACAGGCAGAACGGCAGTCTGCCTATGTAAATAAGGCAGACTGCCGTTCTGTCAGGAGGGAGGTATTGATTCTGTGTTCCTGCAAAGCAGAAACATGGATCAATGCTTTCCCCTACTCAAGGCACCTTTCACACAGTGAGAAAGCACAGGCTAGGCACACAGTTAACCCTTTGATCGTCCCTGATGTTAACATCTTCCCAGCCAGTGTCATTAGTACAGTGACAGTGCATATTTTTTTAGCACTGATCATTGTATTAGTGTCACTGGTTGTCGAAAGTGTCAGTTAGGTGTCCAATTTGTCCGCCGCAATATCACAGTCCCTCTATAAGTCGCTGATCGCCGACATTATTAGTAAAATAAATGAATAAATAAAAATATCCCATAGTTTGTAGATGCTAAAAACTTTTGCACAAACCAATCAATATATGCTTATTGGGATTTTTTTTTTACCAAAAATATGTAGCAGAATAGATATTGGCTTCAATTGATGAAGAAACTTGATTTTTTTACATTTTTTTGGGGTATGTTTTATAGCAGAGAGTAAAAAATATTGTTTTTTTTTCTCAAAATTGTCTGTATTTTTTGTTTATATCACAAAAAATAAAAACCGCAGAGGTGATCAAATACAACCAAAAAAAAGCTCTATTTGTGGGAAAAAAGGGCATACATTTTATTTGGACACAGCGCCGCACGACCGTGCAATTGTTAGTTAAAGTAACGAAGTGCCTTATCGTAAAGAATGTCCTGGTTATGAAGGGGGTAAATCTTCTGGAGGTCAAGTAGTTGATGACATATGTATTTTATATTTTGAGTTTGAAATATTTTTTAAATGTTTGTTATAGATCGTTAAAATTTGCATAAGACTTCTATTTGTAGTAATATTTGACAGTATTTTAGTTCACAGATGAAGTTTGTAACAAGTGAGACTAAGGGGTCATTGGGAACTAGTGTGTAGGCTGGGACAAGGATGTTTCAGAAATGCTGTTTTAAAGCAGTCTAAAAATATTCATATTTGATCACTGATAATAAATGTATCTTTGCTGGTTTTGCCGTGTGGTAGATGGGGAGTGGATTCTGCTGCACTATGCACACTACCACCCATCCTATTAAAAAAAAAACGGAGCTGTGATTTTTAGCTGGTGGGTTCTCTCTGCTCAGAATGTCCTACTGCTTTTTTTTCTTGTGTTTAAAACATTTATTCGTGTTTGTTGCTCTCCATTAACTTTGGAAATCTGAAGCCAGAAAAACACAGGGCACATTTGTAAAGCACATCAAATGTGTGATGCTTTTTTTAAGCAGTGGTATGGCAGTGGTGAAGACCCTAAAGGCCCATTCACACTATTGCACTGGGTTAACCATGCATTAAAGTGCATTGCAGCCAATTAATTTGAAAAACAAAGGTGCATGTAGCATTTTGGCAGAGCACCCTTCAGTTCCCTTGTCATAGCAGAGGCTGGCACTTATTCCAACTCTTGTTAGTCCAGTATTCTGGTCTTGTGATAAAGGTTTGTACTTTCTTGTACCTGTCTATGTGACCCAACTTCTGTTTGTTACTGACCACACAGTTTGAATCACTGGCTGACCTGACCTCTGCTTGTTACTGACCTCACTGTATGGATTGTCTTCAAACCACCTGGCATCAGCTTGCTGACTATCTGACTAGTTTTTGGTGGTGCTTGTAGTGCCTCGGCTGTCTGATGCACCTCCATGGGCTTTCCATTAGATCAGAATGCCACTTGCTGTTGGGCACACTGAGGATCTGACACCACAATTGACAGTACCCCACAAACAGTACATACATTTTGATTTTTGCCTTTATCTAACACTCAGAAAGCATTCAAGCCACTGTATAAACATGACAGCAAGACAAACAGCATTTTCGGAAACAAAATTCAGCAATGCCAAGGATGTCTGGCTCCATATTGCTCTCAGAGCATATTTCCTTTAATGTGGTATGCTGTATGTACAATAATGTTATGGTGCAGTATTCATGAATGCTATATGCATTACATATCCATATGTACAGTGGGGACGGAAAGTATTCAGACCCCCTTAAATTTTTCACTCTTTGTTATATTGCAGCCATTTGTTGAAATCATTCAAGTTCATTTTTTTCCTCATTAATGTACACATAGCACCCCATATTGACAGAAAAACACAGAATTGTTGACATTTTTGCAGATTTATTAAAAAAGAAAAACTGAAATATCACATGGTTCTAAGTATTCAGACCCTTTGCTGTGACACTCATATATTTAACTCAGGTGCTGTCCATTTCTTCTGATCATCCTTGAGATGGTTCTACACCTTCATTTGAGTCCAGCTGTGTCTGATTATACTGATTGGACTTGATTAGGAAAGCCACACACCTGTCTATATAAGACCTTACAGCTCACAGAGCATGTCAGAGCATATGAGAATCATGAGGTCAAAGGAACTGCCTGAAGAGCTCAGAGACAGAATTGTGGCAAGGCACAGATCTGGCCAAGGTAACAAAAACATTTCTGCTGCACTTAAGGTTCCTAAGAGCACAGTGGCATCCATAATCCTTAAATGGAAGACGTTTGGGACGACCAGAACCCTTCCTAAAGCTGGCCGTCTGGCCAAACTGAGCTATTGGGGAGAAGAGCATTGGTGAGAGAGGTAAAGAAGAACCCAAACATCACTGTGGCTGAGCTCCAGAGATGCAGTCGGGAGATGGGAGAAAGTTGTAGAAAGTCAACCATTACTGCAGCCCTCCACCAGTCGGGGCTTTATGGCAGAGTGGCCCGACGGAAGCCTCTCCTCAGTGCAAGACACATGAAAGCCTGCATGGAGTTTGCTAAAAAAAACACCTGTAGGACTCCAAGATGGTGAGAAGTAAGATTCTCTTGTCTGATGAGACCAAGATAGAACTTTTTGGCCTTAATTCTAAGCGGTATGTTTGGAGAAAACCAGGCACTGCTTATCACCTGTCCAATACAGTACCAACAGTGAAGCATGTTGGTGGCAGCATCATGCTGTGGGGGTGTCTTTCAGCTTCTGGGACAGGACGACTGGTTGCAATCGAGGGAAAGATGAATGCGGCCAAGTACAGGGATATCCTGGACGAAAACCTTCTCCAGAGTGCTCAGGACCTCAGACTGGGCCGAAAGTTTACCTTCCAACAAGACAATGACCCTAAGCACACAGCTAAAATAACGAAGGAGTGGCTTCACAACAACTCTGTGAATGTTCTTGAATGGCCCAGCCAGAGCCCTGACTTAAACCCAATTGAGCATCTCTGGAGAGACCTAAAAATGGCTGTCCACCAACGTTTACCATCCAACCTGACAGAACTGGAGAGGATCTGCAAGGAGGAATGGCAGAGGATCCCCAAATCCAGGTGTGAAAAACTTGTTGCATCTTTCCTAAAAAGACTCATGGCTGTATTAGATCAAAAGGGTGCTTCTACTAAATACTATGCAAAGGGTCTGAATACTTAGGGCCATGTGATATTTCAGTTTTTCTTTTTTAATAAATCTGCAAAAATGTCAACAATTCTGTGTTTTTCTGTCAATATGGGGTGCTATGTGTACATTAATGAGGAAAAAAATGAACTTGAATGATTTCAACAAATGGCTGCAATATAACAAAGAGTGAAAAATGTAAGGGGGTCTGAATACTTTCCGTCCCCACTGTATTTGGCTTTAAAAGAAAATTTAGGAATGTATTTTAAAATTGATATATAATATATTTGTTATATTTTTATAAATATTAGTGATTGGCGGAGCCCTCAGTGGTGCAAAAAAGTCCCCCTTTCTTTCTCCATTTTGGATTCAAATATTTATGGGATGGCAACCTCTAAGCTAAATCAAAAACGCCCCCCCCCCCCTTCATCTATATCTACTAATAATACACATTTCCTTTAAACAGACTTTGTTATAATTTGACTCTGACAAAAATAGCTATTACCCAACAAATGCATCACAACTGAAGGATGTTAACAATGATACAGTGAATACAGTCTGTTTTACTGACCTGGAAGTAATAGGTGGCATATGTTGCTTTATGACAGTTTCCTGTTTTTTAAAACTGAAACTGCAAAATGTGTTTTTATCATGAAGGTACAACCCATTCCAGGTCCTGAGGGTGGAATGAGAACTGTCATTTAACCAAAGGAATCTTAAAAACCCATTTGACATTACATGAGAACTGGTGGTGTACCTGCTGGGGAGATTATTTTGAGTTCCTATGTTACTAATGGGACAGGAAGTAAGGGGGAGATTTCTGAAGTAAGAATACAGATAGTAGGCAAAATAATTAAGGAAAGCCAAATTCTTAACTTAAAGAGGTAGTAAACTCTGTTCTACCACTTGCACCTACAGGTAAGCCTATAATATGGCATACCTGTAAGTACTGTAAGTAACACCTTATCTTGCACTGTTTAGGAGATATTCAGAGTGCATGCAGCTGGTGACGTTACCGACGCATGCACTCTGAAGGTCCAGCATACTGTGCCGGACTTTCAGAGCCCATGCCATAAACATCATCGTGCCCCCGGCCACCCATGTAGCTGGAGGCTGCAAACCCGGAAGGAAGACTGGGGGAAGATGAAAGCCCTCTCACTGGAGGGTTTCGTTTTGAAGTAAGTTTCCCATAATGTGCTAGTATGTGATGCATACTAGCACATTATGACATTGCCTTGCAGGAGATTTTTTTTTCCCTCAACTGCGGTTTACTACCGCTTAAGCTAAACTTTTGTGTTACCTCTGATGCTTAAAGCTAAAGTTTACTTAATTTTTTGGGGACACAGTACTTATAATACACATTAGTATGTGTAAGGCCTCACTCAGACGGGTGCTGATACCCCAAGCCTGTGATTGTGTGTTTTGTTTATGTGGCTTCAGCCACTACATTTTGCATGCAGGCAGTCTATTCATGTCCAATGGAGTGCAACAGCTGAATGGACACAGCAGCATGTCCCAGTTTGACAGCCATGCAACTGCTTGGGTGATCAGCCCTAAATGCAGATTGACATACATGGGCTACGGGTGTTAGCACCCGTCTGAAAAAGGCCTTATGATGTCTGCTAAAAGCTTTACTGCTCTGCTTCTTTAGAGCTACCAGATACGGCTGTCTACCAGCACTGTGAGCGTTAACTGCAGTCGCTGCCACAGAGAAAAGCTGCACCATCTGCCTGCTACCGCCTTCTGCCCTCTCCACCATTCACACAACTTGTAAAACTACACAATACCCACAATGCACTGTGAATGGGCGGTGGAGCAATCAATTGACAGGATTCCACCACTCATTCACAGAGCTCAATACGTTGTGGGTGTGATTTATACGAGTTCTTTGAATGGTGGTGATGGCAGAAGGCAGCAGGTGAGCAGTGATCGAAGACAGCCATTCAGGGCACCTGCAGGTAATGGGATATATACCATCATACATAACTAATGTTTATGACGCTGTATCCACCCTCAAAAAAAAAAACTAAACTTCAGTTTGAAGTTTTACATTATTATCTATAGATCCGTAATATGTCTGCAAAGCACACATTTAAACCCTAGTTGAAGAAAAATATACGGTAAATAAAAGCCAAAAGCACAGCATTATGTAAGAGGGTTTTTTTAAATCTCCTTAGGTGTTTTTATCTATCATTGTTAAGTTCAGCATTAATGCTTTCAACTACCCAGGAAACTATGATATATGGTCACAGCATTTAATTTTTGTTGGATGCTCTAGAAATGATGAAACAAATTGTATATGACACAAGGTTCACACAGGGCATTTGTGGTTATTCATCAAAGTCTGCTGTAACATTGGTTCATTACTGGCGCTCACAGAAATAGCACTGGGGTTGGTCGAAGAAAACAAAATCCTAATTCCTTTTTTTTTTCCCCTCAGAAACATTAGATCTATTTTTTTTTCTGCAGTTTCGCAGGAACTATGATGAATGATTTCACATTTTGTGTATTAAAGGAGGAAAAATAGTCATATTTTTCATATTTTAGGCAGACCTATTCAAGTGACATGTTAATACTGTGGCCTTCTTTTTATTTATGTCAAATATCCAGTGATTAAAGGTTAAATTTGCAAAATTTAGAGATATTATTGTTATGGGTTTAACTCAAATGCCAAGTTTTTCACAAGCCTTTATCATGAGACTCATAACATATCCAGCATTATGTGGCTAAAAACAAACGAGGCAATTTTTTTTTTCTGCCAGGGAATCTATAAACTTTCCCCACTAGCTGAACACATGTTCTGATTAGAATCATATTTAAAATGAAACCAAAGTTAAAAAAAGAAAAATCTGACAGCAGATTTTATTGCAGAAGAGACATGCTACTGGACTAATGACCACATCAGGTTTCAATTAAAGCAGCAGCTACACTAAAATGTGACAAAAAAATGGAAGTATAAAAAAGGAGAGAGAGGAGGGCTCTTTTCTTGATGTCCACACCTACGAACACTTCTCAAATCCTGAGAAATCTTCTGCTGAACTCTGAAGACAAGCTGACACTTCTGGGAGGGTGGATTTCCTGGGTTCCCTGTAGCTCCCCCTTTTTTATACTTCCATTTGGATGAGATTGGTCGTTGTGTGCGTTCTGGATGAGTGCAGGTCGGTCGAGGTCGGTCGAGATCCTGGAGGTCGTTGGAAGACATCCCTGGAGATTCCGGGTTCCTGTATACATTGGAGAAGACCATCCTTCCTTGCATCTTATGCCGCGTACACACGACCAGACTTTACAGCAGACTTTGTCTGGCAGACTTTTCAACGGACTTTATGACGGACTTTTCCGAATGAACGGACTTGCCTACACACGATCAACCAAAGTCAGACGGATTTGTACGTGATTACGTATGACTAAAACAAGGAAGTTCATAGCCAGCAGCCAATAGCTGCCTTAGCGTCGGTTTTTGTCCTTCGGACTAGCATACAGACGAGCGGACTTTTCGACCCGACTCGAGTCCATCGAAAAGATTCGAAACATGTTTAATTTCTAGGTCCACCAAACTTTTGGGGAAAAAAAAGTCCGCTGGAGCCCACACACGATCGAATTGTCTGACGTACTCCGGTCCACAGGACCAAGTATGCCGTAAAGTCCGGTCGTGTGTACGCGGCATAAGCCTTTATGATTCGGTGTCGCTGACATCCGGGTCCAACTGCTCTGGTAAAGGTATCTTATCTCATTTGTTTTTTGGATTCACCTGCTGTTGATGTTCCACATTGCACCCAGCACGTTTGAAGATTATCACTTCACTGTGGATTTTCACTTCATCTCTTTGGACTCATGTTATGAGATTCTATGTTACAAATGCACTGGCCCCCGCACCCTCCCGAGCCCCATTTTTACAGCGAGTGGGGAATTTGCTATCTTTAATCTAAAAAAATATGGCCATGTGGGGCTCTGCCCACCCAGTTGCGTCATTCATTCACAGCGTTCTGTGAATGAGAAACTACAAGTACCGACAACCTTTGCAGCTGTTGGCTTGTAGTTCTTAATGAACTACTAAAGAGCTGCTGATTGCTCTAGGTAGTTAATTGAGCTTCCTGTTAAGCCCAGTATCAGTATCAGAAAATCGTACGAACAATATTGCTTTCGAAGCAATCGTATGATAATCGGATCGTTAGTACAGAGCTGTCGAGAGCCCTGTCAGGACAGTTCATCCGATATTATTTGATCGGACATACACACATTTATTTTTCGTACGATGCCAGATCATACGATTTTGGTTTAATCAGAACAGCTGTTGTTCAAAAATTAACACATGACATCACTTCCTAATTTTTTGTCATACGACCATTTTCGTGACTTTAGTAAACTCTTCAGATTTGACCTGAGATTAGCATGCAAAAAAAACTGGACGATCATTCGTTCGATAATCTCAACCTGTGTACCGGGCATCAGAGTGTAACTGCCTGCCCAGGCAGACAGCTACACAGACAGTCTGCAGGACTGTGGTATCAGCAGATTGTGGGTGCAAGACTTTACAGGTTCCTAGCAAAAAGGATAATGAATTCATATTTTTTTACCTACAAAAAATGTGAATTTATTGTTTATTTTTTTGCAAAGGTAAACTTATCCTCTTCAGCCCTGGAAGGATTTACCCACTTCCTGACCAGGCCATTTTTTGAGATAAGGCACTGCATCATTTTAACTGACAATTGCGCGGTAATGCAATGCTGTACCCAAACAAAATTGACATCCTTTTTTTTCCCACAAATAGAGCTTTCTTTTGGTGTTATTTGATCACCTCTGCATTTTTTATTTATTTTTTGCGCTATAAACAAAAAATGACAGCCAATTTTGAAAAAAAAAACTTTTTTTTTTACTTTCTGCTATAATACATATACAAAAAAAATATATATAAAAAAAATGTATTCATCAGTTTAGGCCGATATATATTTTTAATTGTTCTCCTAATTGTTCTCTCACTATATATACTCTTAATTGTTTTTACTGGTAATGGCGGCGATCTGCGTTTTTTAGCAAATTACACTTTTTGGGGACCAGTAACATTATTACATTGATCAGTGCTATAAAAATGCACTGATCAATGTATAAATGAAAATGGCAGGGAAGGGGTTAACACTAGGGGGCGATCAAGGGGTTAATTGTGTTCCCTGGGTGTGCTCTAACTGTAGGGGGGATGGGCTGCCTGGAACACCACAGAGATCGCTGTTCCCGATGACTGGGAATAGCAGATCTCCATCATGTCCCTTGTCAGAACAGGGATTCGCCTTGTTTACATAGTTACATAGTTACATACATAGTTACATAGTAGGTGAGGTTGAAAAAAGACACAAGTCCATCAAGTCCATCCTATAAGTGTGATTATGTCAGTATTACATTGTATAACCCTGTATGTTGCGGTCGTTCAGGTGGTTATCTAATAGTTTTTTGAAACTATCGATGCTCCCTGCTGAGAACACCGCCTGTGGAAGGGAATTCCACATCCTTGCCGCTCTTACAGTAAAGAACCCTCTACGCAGTTTAAGGCTAAACCTCTTTTCTTCTAATTTTAGTGAGTGGCCACGAGTCTTATTACCACATGGCCACGTGTCTTTTATCCCTATTGTGGGGTCACCAGTATGGTATTTGTAAATTGAAATCATATCCCCTCTCAAGCGCCTCTTCTCCAGAGAGAATAAGTTCAGTGCTCGCAATCTTTCTTCATAACTTATATCCTCCATACCCTTTATTAGCTTTGTTGCCCTTCTTTGTACTCGCTCCATTTCCAGTACATCCTTCCTGAGGACTGGTGCCCAGAACTGGACAGCATATTCCAGCCGGACCAAAGTCTCGTAGAGTGGGAGAATTATCGTTTTATCTCTGGAGTTAATCCTATTTTTAATGCATGCCAATATTCTGTTTGCTTTGTTAGCAGCAGCTTGGCATTGCATGCTATTGCTGAGCCTATCATCTACTAGGAGCCCCAGGTCCTTTTCCATCCTCGATTCCCCCAGAGGTTCACCCCCTAGTGAGTAGATTGCATTCATATTTTTGCCACCCAAATGCATTATTTTACATTTTTCTACATTAAACCTGTAGTTGCTCACCCCATTAATTTGTTCAGATCTTCTTGCAAAGTTTCCACATCTTGCAGAGAAGTTATTGCCCTGCTTAGCTTAGTATCATCCGCAAATACAGAGATTGGGCTGTTTACCCCATCTGACAGGTTGTTTATGAACAGATTAAACAGGATTGGTCCCAGCACAGAAGTCTGGGGGACCCCACTACCCCCATCGACCATTCCGAGTACTCCCCATTTATTACCACCCTCTCAACTCGCCTTTGTAGCCAGTTTTCAATCCATGTACTCACCCTATGGTCCATGGCAACGGACCTTACTTTGTACAGTAAACGTCTAAGGGGAACTGTGTCAAATGCTTTGGCAAAATACAGATACACCACATCTATGGGCCTTCCTTTATCTAGATGGCAACTCACCTCCTCATAGAACGCTAATAGATTTGTTTGGCAAGAACGATTCTACATGAATCCATGCTGATTACTGCTAATGATACCGTTTTCATTACTAAAATCTTGTATATAGTTCCTTATCATCCCCTCTAAGAGCTTGCATACTATTGATGTTAGGCTAACTGGTCTGTAATTCCCAGGGATGTATTTTGGCCCTTTTTTAAATATTGGTTTACATAGGCAGATCCCCGTTCTGCCTCTGTATACCGCGATACCACATGCTCTCACGGCCCGCTATATCATATTAAAGGACCGACTTACACCTATGGCGATTTGCGCTATCCAGTCACCTTGCCGCAGTATAACTGGTGGTCGGGAAGTGGTTAAAGAATGGCTATGTTCGTTCTCCATGGTTCCACTGTATGGTTGTATGTGGCAACGTAGCCACCCAGAGATGGACTAGAGACTATGGATTATGGAAAATGTAGTATGTATAGAGCAGTGCATGTGACCACAAGTAACGGAGGTTCAGGAGCTCACAAAGAACGTTGCAAAGAGGCAGAAAGACATAGCAAGAAAAAAAGTAATTGAAAATAGACTACAGGACCATTTGCACCTGTCAGCTTGTAGCTTTTAATTAACTACCAAGGAGCTGTTGGTCACTCCAGGTAGTTAATTGAGCTTTCTGTCAGAGTTTAAATGCCTGCCCGTACGAGGTACGGGCAGACAACTACACAAATGATCTGCTGTAGTAGATGTGTATGGATTATTTTTGAAGAGTAAGGATATTTTTGTTTAGTGTCACATTAACAGAACAGTTGACTCAGCCACAAGTAGTCAAGCTACCCAGCAAATCCAGAGTACTAAACCTGACCTTGAAAAGGTAATATCACTGGTGAAAAAAGTCATGCTAGAAATTAAAACACATCTCCAATATTTAGCAGCCTAATGGGAACATGTATTTAGGGGCAAGAATTAAAACAGAGAATAAGAAAAAAGGTTTGTGAATATTATGAAAACACAGATAAGTGAACTACATGTGGCCATCGTTTCAAATGCGGTCAATGTAGACTTTTTACAAAATGAGACAGAGTGAGAAAACAGAACCAGTTAAAAATGACAAAGTTGCTATGGGGCTTACAGCACACCTGTTTCACACCGGTGTTTACAGAGAATACATTGCTCAACAACCATCAGAAACTGCTGATTTCCACCAACAATTAAGCATGTTACTAAAAAAAAAAAAAAACAAAACAAAAAAAAACATAATAAATTCCTGATTCTCATTGGGATAAGGCACCTTGTGAACTACAAGATAGATAACATTCTTGTCCGAGCTTTATACGATAGAGGCTGTCAGGTTAGTCTAATTAATGAGGGTTATAAACAACTATTCTTGGCGCATACAGTGATCAGATCATTGGAAGGATTACTCAGACCAGAAGTTATTTGTGGAATAGCAGCCAATGAGACAGAAATTCCCCTTTCTGGGTGTGCTCATGCTGAATTAACTTTCCTGCTAACATCAAGAAATACCAACGCATAACTGCTGCTTGTGCCACTAATAGTATTAAATGACCATAAAGTAGCTGATGGTATAAAGTAGAAAATCTCCGCTGCCCCAAATCTTGAAATAAAAATGAATATATAAAGAAAATATTGATAGGAATGTATGAAAAAATTACTGAATAAATCAGTAATAAATTATGTGATTTAAGGTGCAAAAAACCCAAGGAAAATCAAAAATTGTGTATACAGCAGTGTGTCAGGTGCTGCAACTTAAATAGCCTGAATATTCAGCTCATACATTTGTGGAAAGAAATCAAATTGCGCAACCAAAAACACAAAAAAACTGATACAAATTAAATACTGTTTCCTTACACAATTCTTACACAAACGTGTGAAGAGAGCCAAGGAGGCTGGACAATGGAACTTACTACTTTATAAAAGATCATACGTAAGGATCTGTCAGTGTTTTTGTAAGAAACATTACATCAGAATTACCGTTTGCTGTATCAGGAGGGATACCGGCTCCAAAGGAGTCCCAGGAGGAATACTCACAGACTTAATGACCTATTGCTGAGCGAGTTTGATCGCTATAATTTGAGATCCACCTGATCCGGTAAGCGGCCTCTCTTACTATAAAGATCCAACAGAAGTTTCAAGTTATATCCGGATTGTTTAATATCACTAATATTATTGAAGCACCATATGGACTTGAATACACACAGTATTTAATTTGTATCAGTTTTTTGTGTTTTTGGTTGCGCAATGTAATTTCTTTCCACATAAAGTAGCTAAGCAACTAATGATTTGTTATAATGCTATTGATTACATATTCAAAGAGACATTTGCACAGGGAAAGAAATTCATTCCTGGCTTTGTTGAAATACTAAGAACAGTATACTGTATATGTCAACAAACAAAACAAAAGTTCTTATTACCTTATTACAAGCCAACTGTACAAAGTTTTACCATACTGTAATTATGACTGGAACAAGGAATCAAAGAATTCCTGCAATTACTATAACAAGCATCAGGCCTGGTGCTCACACGGGACTCTCAGTGCAAAATCAGACAGTTTTCTTTACATTGCATGACATTCAACATTTTCTTGATGGACTACATATTAATGAAACAGTGGCAATTCATGCACAGGTGAAGATGAAACAATTAGTGAATGTAACAATCTACTCAATTAGTAAGATTTAGGAAAAAACTGTTGTTTTTTTTCTTTTTTCTGAAAAAAAAATGAAGTGTGGAATATGTTACTTTACAATGATAAATAATACATCTATAACATGCTATTCAAACTATATAACATGAAGACCTTAATGAAAGATTTCTGAGACTTTATATAATTATTAATTATTAAATTATTGCAAGTTCTCTCAGCTGAAGACAAGCAAATCCTGGAATACAATTTAAAGGGTAAGCCCACTTTCATGGGGAAAAAAATAGAAAATAAAGAAAAACTAATATAGCATATACAATGGCGACACAAATAATATTGTAATTTAATGTTATTAAAAATGACCTTTCCTTTTCAATCTGCAGCCGTTGTAATTGTCTGAAAATGCAATGCCATATGGCTACCTGAAAGTGTTCTGTACACAGAATGTGTACTGGCCATTCCGCAGAAACATCATTTCCTGCTTGTGTGATTGGCTCACCAATTTTTCCAGAACTCTGCTCTAAGATACAAGTCAGAGTTCAGGCATCCCCTGCAACAAAAATGTCATTTTTGGTGAGATACTCCCAATAGGAACACGTCTAAAGGGATGCAGGCCCAGAAGATTTCCTCATTAGTCTTCTGCAGCTGCACAGCTGACTGATAATTATGAAACCACTCCCATTAGACCACTCCCATTAGCACAGAGGAACAAACAGTGATTTCTTCAGAATAACAAAATGTAGGAATCTGCATCAAAGTTTGTTATACAAAGATCACCCAGGGGGGAATCTTACGCTTTAAGTAACACAGTGTTTCTCATTGCCATTCTGAAACAACAGAAATATGCATATCTGCCACTAGGGGGCACTGCAGAGGAAGGGCTACAGTTTAGTTAGCTTGTGGGCTTCATCTTGTACCTCCTACAGTTGGGTGATTGTTTGGATACAGTAGATCAGGGATATCTAATTAGCGGACCTCCAGCTGTTGCAGAACTACAAGTCCCATGAGGCATAGCAAGACTCTGACAGCCACAAACATGACACCCAGAGGCAGAGGCATGATGAGACTTGTAGTTCTGCGACAGCTGGAGGTCTAATTGCATATCCATGCAGTAGATGATAGTTTCTGTCCTCTCAGGCCTTCAATGACAGGTAAGAGAGTAATTTTGTCTGACAAAGTAGTTTATCTTTTTTAACCTTTAAATGATTCCTATTAATGTTCTCCATCATCACAGCATAATGTTTACCTATAGTCTGGTCAAAGAATTGTTTTTTCTTTTCCTCCTCTCAGTAAAATGGAGAGACCAACATCTAGAGTTTGGAAACATTTCCATACTGTAACTTCTGCTGAGAGCAAAGCTGCAATTTGCAAATATTGTGAGACTAAATATTCTTTTCCAAATGTTACAAGGATGACAAAACACATCCTTGCATGCCAGAGGTACCCTAAATACATTAAAAAATACTTTATGGAATGAAATAATGATGACCATAGTAAAAGTGCAAATAGCTTCTAGATCCTCACAAAGTGTTTCTTCACCAGCAGCATCTTCAAGTAAGGAAGTGTTGCAAACCACTGCTTCACAAAAATACACAATACCTTCATTTATAGATAAAATGACACCTGAAAATCAGGAGGACATTGATCAAGCTCTTGCAAGAGCAATATATGCTTCTGGATCAGCTTTGTCAATAACTGAAAATGCATATTGGCAGGAAGATCTTAAATTATTATGAGAGAAAGGGGGTGGGTAGTTGGGTACCTGTTCTCATGTATAATTGAAATGTTCTTAACATATACAGTCCTTGTTATTCCATTTGCAATAAAAAATACAATGTAATACAATTTACAAAATCAAGGTTTGTTTATTTACTGAATAAGCTGTTCAGATCTATTTTAAGCATAATACTTTTATATACACTGTATTTCACATTCCCAGTGTAACAAAATTACTTTCAATTTGTAAAACTACTCGACACTGACATTTTTTTTCAATTTTTCCTAAAACTTCATTTTTTTCTGGAAAAATACAGGGAAACTACATTTTTTTTTCTCATGGCTTCAAAATTTCTGGAAATTGTACTTTTCTACAGAATATGCTGATCAGAGATGTAGGCTATAGCTTGAAGCACTGATCAAGCAGCTAAAAACTAACAGAGCAGTTATATAAAAGTTGATAGGTATGTTGACTTCTGTTCAAACAGAGTTTCCATACATGAATCGAAATTTGTCTGGTCCCTGTTAAACCAGACAAATGTCGATTTATGGATAACCAGGGGAGGGGGGACTTGTTCCTAGTAGGAAATTCCTATAAATTACACCCCTGTTCTCTATTTCATTGCAGGCAAGAGAGATCATTGTCCGAGTCCCATGCAGGTTCTAGTACATTAAAATGATCTAGTTCATGTCCCTGTGATAAGTGAATGTAATTACAGTGTGAAGATGTTCCTAGCACACAGAACATGTGATTTTTAATTGAATCACATTCAGAATAATTCTGTACTGTATCTGCACAGTTTGTATGTATGCTTGTATGTATTTACTTTTTGCTTTAGTCAGTTATACTCCTTTTCCCTCAGAGTGATGTGTGTCCTCTATTTAATTGAATCTAATCCACATCAAAATATTGTAGTTTCACCCACCCCTCTCAGACTGTGGAATTTATTTATAATATGTGCAACATAAACCTGAACATCTGTGCAGCACCCTCTTGGATAGGTTGCTAGTCAAGCTAGGTACATTTAGTTCTTGTGGCTGCCCTGTAATCAGTTGAGTAGCTTATGATTGCTTTGGGCTGTTCAGTTCTCTGCGAACTTCTTTTTTGAATCCTTCTCCCTGTTCTCTGGAGGATTCAAGAATGTAGTGGGTTGGGAGAGTCAAATAAGCAGCCTGAATATTTATGCAGTTCCAGCCAATCCCTGGGGGGAGGGTGTCCGTTAGGTGGATGTACATGGCATAGGTGGCATAAATAGGCTAAAGCCTGAATAAGACTTGTCTTATCCAGACCCATTCTGATGGGCTGTTGCCACTATGCCAAGCACCTTTATAAGGAACTTCATCAAGGTCCCAGCTATGCTAGAGCTGGGGGGGTCTATTTTCTAAGAGATTGTGAAGCTAAAGAAGGGGATTTCACCTAGGATACAGTCTGGGATTCCACTAAGGAAATGTCTGCCTGGCTCTAGAGGAGGTATCCAATTAGCCAAGGACTTGTGAGGACAGACCAAAGTGCAGGATCTGGGTGACTGTTGATGCTGTTACCCTTGCTGCACTAACACTAATGCCGCGTACACACGGTCGGACTTTTCGTCTACAAAAGTCCAACGGACGCTGACGGACTAAAGCTGGCTGGTAATCCGATCGTGTGTGGGCTTCTCCGGACTTTCAACTGACTTTTTCAGCCTCAAATCCGACGGACTTTAGATTTGAAACATGCTTCAAATCTTTCCGACGGACTCGAGTCCGGTCGAAAAATCCGCTCGTCTGTATGCTAGTCTGACGGACAAAAACCCACGCTAGGGCAGCTATTGGCTACTGGCTATCAACTTCCTTATTTTAGTCCGGTGTACGTCATCACGTAAGAATTCGACGGACTTTTGTGTGATCGTGTGTAGGCAAGTCTGTTCGTTAGAAAGTCCGCCGCAAGTCCGTCGAAAGTCCGTCGAAAGTCTGTCGGACAGGCTGTCGGACTTTTGTAGCTGAAAAGTCCGACCGTGTGTACGCCCCATAAGGCTTGCCTGGCATGAAACATTGCTTATGGTATTCCAAGTTATCCAGCAATAAAGTTTAAAAAGGCAACCCCTATTCATTGAGCCAGAAGAGTGGATGTGGCTGTGTGCCTGGCTGCTGTTACACATATTTTGGGAAAAGAACCTGGGACAAGTCAGCAGCCCTTTCGGGGGTGAGAGCTACATTTGTTAGCCTTCTATATCAGATGAGTGCTAGATATGTCAACATTATAAATCATATTCTTGCATAAGCCAATTCTAACTGTTTTTTTCTCAAAGGATAAGTTGACACAAAACTCATGTTTCAGTGTTCATGGATATTAATGGGTAAATCTTTTTTTTTTTTTTTGCATCTTCTTAGAACACCAGCTGACAGATTTCCTTGTCATATATCACATAACTTACCATTGTAAAGGCTATTCTGATGGTGTCTCACTGTTTTTGATGTTGGCTTTATTTTACATTTGGGAGATCCTAGTATGTCATAGGTCAGAAAAAGGTGGGAAGAATTTTGAGTATTTACAGTAGTGTAAAATAGTGGATAATGCAAACCAGCAGTTTTAGAAATATCTGTATTTTTGTACTTTCATTTGGGTGGCGTGAGACAAAAGTTGACTTTTAGGTGTTCATTGCTAAATACGCTGAGTAGATCTTACCTGCTGGCAGTACTATGATAGCCAGGGCTCTGCTGTGAACTTTCCCTGGTTCCTCCCTCTGAGGTCAATTCACTGAAGGTGCAAGAGAGAATGGTGGTCTGAAAAAAGAACCTGTGAAGGTTAAAGGGGGGCTACAGATGTCAATGAAGTATTGGTTTCCCTGCAGACTTCAGGGGACCATTTCTAGTGACTGAAACAAAGTTTGCCAATGCAGGACTTTTAGTGTGGTCACAGGGTTGCTTTAAAGTGTATCTAAAGAAATATATTTTATTTATTTGGTTTGGATAGAGCAGAGAAAATTTAGAATTTTATAGATAGACTTTAATTTGGTTAGTATGAAATTAAATATCACAGAAATAAAACAGCTTTAGTAGTAACTAGATGATTGCTGCACCGTAAAGGTTGGAGAGGCCCTCATTACAGGTATACATGACTGATGGATGTTTTCTCAATGAATGCACTGCATTTTCTGATTAGACGAGGTAGAGAGGCAGGGTGGTGATGTCACAATCTTAACCTTGTCCATTCAGAGAACACTTTGCATTCAGTGAGAAAATGCAAAGCAGTGGCGGCTGGTGCTCAAAATTTTTTGGGGGCGCAAACAAACTGAAAAATACTGACCCCCCTCATCAATTGCAGCCTTACTGTACCCATCAATTGCAGCAATTGTGCCCATCAAACGCAGCCACTGTGCCCATCATATGCAGCCATTGTACCCATCATATGCAGCCACGTGTGTCCATCATATGCAACCACGTGTGCCCATCATATGCAGTCACATGTGCCCATCATATGCAGCCACTGTGCTCATCATATGATGCCACTGTGCCCATCATATGCAGCCACTTTTGCCCATCAAATGCAGCCACTTGTGCCCATCAAATGCAGCCACATGTGCCCATCATATGCAGCCACTTGTGCCCATCATATGGAGCCATTGTGCCCATCAAAGCAGCCACTTGTGCTCATCATATGCAGACACTTGTGCCCATCATATGCAGACACTGTGCCCACCGACCCTCCCCCCACTCACGGGGCTCACGGCTCTGGCAGCGGCAGCATCCCCAACCCCCCCATGTGCAGCTCTGACATTGTGGCACTTACCACGACCTCCACTTCAGCGTGTGTCCGAGTCCTCCGCTCCTCCTCCTAAGCGCCAGGCATCCAATAGGGTGGCCTGGCGTTTGGTCAATCAGGAAACAGGTCTGACACCCTGCCTCCTGATTGGCAGGGAGGAAGGTTAGTGTGAAAATAGTGAAAATTAATTTTCTATCGTTACACAATTGGGTGAGATCAGGGCACACTCTCTGCGCCCTGAGCCCACCCTATTTTGAAGCCTACTAGAACCTTTGGCTCTAATCAGTTGCTTCAAAAAGTACCACCCCCTCTCGCCCCGCCATGCGTCCAGTGTCCTGAAAGAGGCTAGGCGCATGTATGGGGGGTGGTGCCTGTGCGCCCACAGTGCACAGGCAGCCACTGATGCAAAGTCTTCTCTGAATGGTGCTTGTACTCAGTGAGTGACCTCCTTTGTTCATTATGCAGCAATACAGCTACCTAGCACAAGACTCACAGCTAGTAGCAATCACTGTAGTAGCCATACCTACTACAGTCATTTCCAGATTCCATGGGGATCCCACTGCTATGGCTCATACATACTTGAGAAGAGGAGGTTAAGGGGGGATATGATCAACATGTATATAAATACATAAGTGGTCCATATAGGGAACTTATTGAATTATTCACTTTAAGGCCATCACAGAGAGGACAAGGGGGTACTCTTTACGTCTAGAGGAAAAGAGATCTACGCTCCAAATACGGAAAAGCTTCAGTAAGTGCTGTGAAAATGTGTAATACACTCCCTCAGAAGTTGGTTCTGTCCATCTTACAAAAGGCCTGGATCCTTTCCTAAATGTACATGATATAACTGAATACTAATATTTATAGGTAAAGTTGATCCAGGGAATTTCAATTGCCACTTGGTTCCCCTGCTGGAGCAAATTTGATCATGCTTTGCTGGGTTTTTGCCTTCCTCTGGATCAACTGTGGGTATAGGATTGCATATATAGGATTATAAAAAAATAATATTTGTTTTCCCCTTTTATTGGTTGAACTAGATGGATGTGTTTTTTTTCAACCAGACTAACTATGTAACTATATAGACTTACATTAATCCAAGGCGGAACAATGTAACTATGCAAAAATTGCCATACCTAAACTTCAGCTTTAAGCAGTGGCTATGCACTGTGATGTGCAAAGTGGTGAAACATTAGACATTAGAAACTGACCGAAAATCCTTCTCAAAAACATCTTAGAAGATGAAATAAGCTGAATTGGGTGGGAATATACCAAAGTACCAAGCTTGGCAGGTGAGATCCCCAGCCACACCAATGAGCGAAGAACTGTTCATAGTGTATATTGTACAGACTAATTTGGGGAAGCACCATTTAAATTTGCTTATTTTGACAAATTATGTACTTTAGAGAATTGCACTGTTTTCCTAAAAGGGACTATAATTTGTAGCTGTGTGTAGTTTATGTAAGTAATGCCTCATTATCTGGTGCTTTACAAAAATGGACTGTCAAGCCTAATGTACAAAGCTCCCTTTGATTTCTTCCTCCTTGGGCTGAAAGTATTTAGAGTTGTTCAAGTTGAGTAACTGCTATATACGTACGTTCTGAGTCATGTGTGCAGCACCACCTGTCTAGTAGTACAAGTCCCAGTGTATTACAGCACAGTAATTTGTATAAGTAGCTTAAACTGATTCAGTAAGAAGAGGAACTGGATCTGACACTGATTTGCCATTGCCTTGCATTTGTGTAATCCAGATAACTACTGCCAGACACAAGCTCTGTGATTTGTATAAAGGTGCTCATTATACATACTGAAAAGCATGCTAATTTAAAAGGAAAAAAGAAAAGTCTTATTAATGTGTTTACCTGCAAGTCACATATTTTAGGGGCAGACATGCCGATTTATCTGAATGTTATACTTTTTGAATTTAATGATTGCTATTTCAGAATGTTTTAAGGTCATGTAAGTGTGCAGATTTACCAGCCCTTACAGTGCCTTGCAAAAGTGTTCACCCCCTTGGCTTTTTACCTATTTTGTTACATTACAGCCTTTAGTTCAATGTTTTTTTTAATCTGAATTATATGTGATTGATCAGAACACAATAGTCTGGTGAAGTAAAAGCTGGTGAAGTAAAAATAGAAAAATATATACATAAAACAATTTTTCAGAAATAAAAAACTGATAATTGGCATGTGCGTATGTATTCACCCCCTTTGTTATGAAGCCCATAAAAAGCTCTGGTGCAACCAATTAACTTCAGAAGTCACATAATTAGTGAAGTGATGTCCACCTGTGCAATATAAGTGTCACATGATCTGTCATTACATATACAAACCTTTTTTGAAAGGCCCCAGAGGCTGCAACACCAAAGCAAGAGGAACCACTAAACAAACACTACCATGAAGAGCAAGGAATTATCCAATCAAGTAAGGGACACATGTTGTTCAGAAGTACAAGTCAGGGTTAAGTTATAAAAAAATATCCAAATCTTTGATAATTCCTAGGAGCACCATCGAATCTATCATAACCAAATGAAAGAACATGGCACAACAGCAAACCTGCCAAGAGATGGCCGCACACCAAAACTCACACACCGGGCAAGGAGGGCATTAATTAGAGAGGTAGCACAGAGACCTAAGGTAACCCTGGAGGAGCTGCAGAGTTCCACAGCAGAGACTGGAGTATCTTTACATAGGACGACAATAAGCCGTACGCTCCATAGAGTTGGGCTTTATGGCAGAGTGGCCAGAAGAAATCCATTACTTTCAGCGAAAAAACAAAATGGCATGGAGGAAGGTGCTCTGGTCTAATGAGACTAAAATTGAACTTTTTGGCCATCAAACAAAACGCTATGTCTGGCGCAAACCCAATACATCACATCACTCAAAGAACATGATCCCCACAGTGAAACATGATGGTGGCAGCATCATGCTGTGGGGATGTTTTTCAGCAGTCGGGACTGGGAAACTGGTCAGAGTTGAGGGAAAGATGAATGGTGCTAAATACAGGGATATTCTTGAGCAAAACCTCTACCATTCTGTGTGTGATTTAAGGCTAGGACGGAGGTTCACCTTCCAGCAATATAATAACCACAAACACACTGCTAAAGCAACACTTGAGTGGTTTAAGGAGAAACATGTAAATGTGTTGGAATGGCCTAGTCAAAGCACAGTCCTCAATCCAATAGAAAATCTGTGGTCAGACTTAACGATTGCTGTTCACAAGCGCAAACCACCCAACTCGAAGAAGCTGGTGCAGTTTTGCAAGGAGGAATGGGCAAAAACCCCAGTGGTAAGATGTGGCAAGCTCATAGAGACTTATCCAAAATGACTTGGAGCTGTGATAGCCACAAAAGGTGGCTTTACAAAGTATTGACTTTAGGGGGGGTGAATAGTTATGCACATTGACTTTTTCTGTTATTTTGTCCTATTTGTTGTTTGCGTCACAATAAAAGAAAAAAAAAATCTTCAAGGTTGTGGGCATGTTCTGTAAATTAAATGATGCAAATCCTCAAACAATCCATGTTAATTCCAGATTGTAAGGCAACAAAACACGAAAAATGCCAAGGGGGGTGAATACTTTTTCAAGGCACTGTATTTAACCAGGACTGACCAGTCTGGAGTGAGAATGTCCTTTTTTAAAGCGGTAATACCTCTGTTGTAGATAAAGAGAGAAAAAGCAAAGGGAATGCTCCCTGGGACTTTATGGGCAAAGATTGAAAACCAGATAATAACATAGAAAAGTATAAAAAGTACAAAATTTGTTGAATATAAAACAGTCTAAAAATAGACAAAGGCATCACATTAGGTAGACATGGGGGGTCATCGTATACAAATATACACAGCTATGTTCTATAGCACACGGTTGATCTCACAATAGGAGGCCAAAACCGCAAATGATTGCATAGAGAATCCCAACATGTTTCGGAATATACACTTAATTCCTTCTTCAGGGCATGGTCAGAACAAGCTGTATAATCTGGTGGTATAATAACAAGGTAACAGCAAAAACATATGATGTACCAAGGTAATACATACATAGCAGGTAACAGACATAATGTCATCAAGGAAAACATGGCATTTGAATCTGAAAATACTCACATGGTGACTACCATTAACAAATATGAAAATAGAAGCACAACATGGTTCATGGAATTACATCTCTCCACGGTATCCCATCGCATCTGGGTTTTGCCCAAAATAGGGGAGTATACCCCTAAGGATGGATGAGGCAAAGTTTTGGTCCAAGGTAAACTCCACCTGCAGTGAGGGAAGGAGGGGTAGATAGAATAACACCACTGCAGATATGCAAGCGCTCAAGAGGATTGTATATGTGAAGACGGCTCTGGCACAGAAAACACATAGTGTAAAAAATATTTATATAATGCATAACCCAAAAAGCTTTTTTGATAGCATAAAGGCAAGTAAGGAGCAGCAAAACATGATGGTAGTGCCGGTTGTATCCATATAAGTAATAACTGCCACAGTTCAGAGACCATCAACGTCAGTAAACATTGGACACCCGACACAGATTAGTGTCATGAAGGCTACTTTTAAAAGACAACAAGGTAGAAATGTTTATGGGTGGTAATGTGTAATCAAAATATAACTTGCAGCACAGCAAACA
Source organism: Aquarana catesbeiana (assembly GCF_042186555.1). Taxonomy (NCBI): domain Eukaryota; kingdom Metazoa; phylum Chordata; class Amphibia; order Anura; family Ranidae; genus Aquarana; species Aquarana catesbeiana. Next base: position 220,099,925 of record NC_133325.1, on the reverse strand, counting down.
AGCGTGTATCCTGTCATCAAAACGAGACTGGGGTTCCAGGTTGTATGGCTAGTAGTGTAATTGAACTGCCTTATGTATAAATGGTGAAGTAAACCACATACGCCCATATGGTTACTAGAACCCATGTGAAGGGCAGATAGATGTCAGGTGATCGGAGGGCCCATCCAATGATGGTACCACTCCAACACCTGAATCTTAATTGTACAAGGGAGCTAGTCAATCAGACGATCCCCACGGCACAAGTGGCGTCCGGTGTTACCGTGCACAGACGGCACGGTGATGTCAGATGTCATGAGGCCGCCAACACGCTAGGTGGGTGGTATGTCGTATGTGCGGGTAGGTCAGATCAAAAACAGACCATACTGCGCAGGTGCGAGCCGGAGAATACATCGGTCCACACAAAGGCAGCTGACTGAGCCCAAACAATGCCCCAGGATGCCCAAAAAAGGCACCAAGAGGCCTACATGTGCCTGGAATCGCTGCTGTAGATAAAGTACCATCCACCTACAACATCCCTGATTGTGAGACATTTATTCTGAGGAGGAAAGAGATGAAGACATGGGATGGAATTTCTTAAAGCTAACCCTCCTTCCCTTATATGAAACCGCCATTAATTAAATTAGTATTGTAAAATGTATACATTTAATACATTTTTATTTCTTCTTTCATTTTTTTTGATCTTCCCAAAGCCTAACATTATATTCCCCCCATCACGGAAACCCATGCCTACTTTAAAAAAGTAGACATCATCTGTGGTTGGCCTTTTCCTGAGATCTTACATGGTTTGTTATTGTTTATATGTCGCCAAGGCTTTAGAAATGTGAGCATCATTACACTACCCAACACTCACATTAGCGAAACCATGTCCTCAGGAAGGATGTACTGGAAATGGAGCGAGTACAAAGAAGGGCAACTAAGCTAATAAAGGGTCTGGAAGATGTTAGTTATGAGGAAAAGTTGCGAGCACTGAACTTATTCTCTCTGGAGAAGAGACGCTTAAGAGGGGATATGATTTCAAATTATAAATACTGTACTGGTGACCCCACAATAGGGATAAAACTTTTTCGCTGAAGGGAGTTTAACAAGACACGTGGCCACTCATTGAAATTAGAAGAAAAGAGGTTTAACCTTATACTACGTAGAGGGTTCTTTACTACAAGACTGGCAAGGATGTGGAATTCCCTTCCACAGCCGGTGGTCTCAGTGGGGAGCATCGATAGTTTAAAAAAACTATTAGATAAGCACCTTAATGACCACTACATACAGGGATATACAATGTAATACTGACATATAATCACACACATAGGTTGGACTTGATGGACTTGTGTCTTTTTTCAACCTCACCTACTATGTAACTATGTAACTATGGCAATATATATATAAAAAAAAAAGACTTTTCCTCTAAGATTAAGGAAAGCACTGGCTATGCCACCAGTGTCTAAGAAAACCAGGACATTCAGTAAATTAAAATGTAAGTTCACAAAAAATAATTTAAATTACATATGCATGGAATGTATTTATAAATCAGCATGCAGAGATGCATGCATCTATGGTTTTAAGGCTTTTGGTGAAAATGGGTCCATTTTAACTGAACAACAGACAACCCAAAAATGTTAAGAGTGTAGGGAACTGCTGCCCTCTACTATCAGCTGCTAATATCACACTGGAAAGTTTGATTATGTATATCACTTCTTGACTGTTGGGAAAAGGAGGAAGTGGAAAGAATGAACCTACATGTCCTGTCCATGCTACTGATACCATATCGGAAGTGATCATTTTTGCCAGATAGGTAGGACTGCATTCCAGGCTGGTTGGGAAATGGCTGGAGGGTCTCCTCGTCACTGTAGATGTTGTATTCAGGTCTCCAACACACATATGTTGCATTATCTTCAGGAGCCTTGACAGCAGCACTTTGCTTCAACATTCATTAGGGGGTATCTCTCTAAATAACTATGTATACCCACGTGCACAATTCTACCGGGGTTCCTATTGTGACTCCTTTGCTGATCTGGTTGTACTTTCAATGTATGTACTTTTAATAATCATTTCTTATTTAAAGCTTGTTTTATTTCTGTACTGGTGTACATCTATATGCTTATGGTTAATGCTATATGCTGGTTGCAGTAGTTCTTATGCTTCCAATTACTTTGAATACATTACTGTTAATTTCACAGAAAGGGAATCCTCTCTGTTCTGTTCACAGAGGTCCTGTCCTGGGAAGCACTGCCCCCTTTATTAGCAATCCCACACTTCCACTTAGCAAAGGTTCTGGTTCTCTTATTCACCTACAGGTTTAGTGCAATAACCTGTTTAGTGCTACAAAAGCAACATAAAATAAAATAAGCAAAAATAATTGATCTAATTTTTGGTAGTATTTAATTCACACACAGGAGAAAACCAGTCCCTGCCCCTGTGTATATTATCTGTTACAATTACATAAGTGCCAAATACAATATACCCCAGTAAACTGCCAGTCAGGGAACGTCAGGCACTTAGTAAAAAAAAAAACAATAAAGCTTTGAAAGGGATAGAAACAAAGTTAGGTCTTCCCAAAACAATCCGATACATTGTTTCATTTTTCCAGCGTAAGAAAGAACAAACATGCATGGTCACCATGGGCTCACATTTCTTTTTTTAATTGTTTTTTTTAAACTTCAAATTTTTTATTAATTTTTTTAAGACAAATTCAAACATTTATAACATAGGGTATTTCTGTATCACATTGTAACATTGTATGGTATAGTATTTAAACAATCAATAAAGAACAAAGAAGGTTTACTCCAGAATTCACTGGTTTCTTTTCTATCTATTCATCTCTTCAGTCCACACAGGTTGATCTGCGCAGTCAGCTCTGCATAACAAAAAGTAAGTCAAAACTATTTGATCTGTTGCCATGGCACCACTGAATATACTTTCCCTGAATGTTCAGGGAATAAATGTCCCTCAAAAAAGGACCAAAGCCTTCCGTACTTTCCATAACAAGAAGGCTCACATAGTATGCCTCCAAGAAACACACTTCACCAAAGATTCTACTCCAAAATATATTTCTCCTTTTTATCAACAAATTTACACGGCTTCTGCCTGTACCAAGCAAAGGGGAACTCTAATTGCATTTCACCGATCCACACCATTCACCTTAACATCAGAAATTAAAGACCCAGAAGGTAGATACCTGATACTCATGGGTTATATAATGGATACAGCAATCACGGTGATTTCCTACTACGCTCCTAACAAACAACCTACACCATTCCTCTCACATATATTACAAGTGATTAATACACACAAAATAGGAACAGTGATAATGTGTGGGGATTCGAACCAGGTCCTCCTTCCATTTCTAGATAAATCACCTTTTACACCATCCAAAATAACCTCTAGATTACCTTTTTCTCAACTTCTTTCCAAATACAATCTGGTAGATTCGTGGAGAGAAAGTAACCCAATGAAAAAGAAATTCACTTATTTCTCGCACCCTCATCAAACCTTCACCAGAATAGATCATATTTTTCTAACAATAGGAATGATACCAGAAATTATTGCATCAGATATAATTCCGATTCCGTGGTCTGACCATAATGCAGTATACACTACTATAGCCTCAGCCATACCAAAAGTGCATGACCCAACGTGGTACTTACCGGACATAATGCTCAAACACCCACTACATCAGATGGCCATTGAACAAGCTTTAAAGGAATACATATCAATTAATAATACAACAGACATCTCCCCAATAACACTGTGGGAAGCTCATAAGCCTGTCTTGCGTGGTACAATACAAAGACAAATGGCACTATTTAAACGGGAACGCAAAAATCTAGCAAAAATACTAGAACTCAATTTTAATGCAGCCTACATATCATTTCAAGATAATCCATCTCAGAGTACAAAATCTCATCTGGAAAAATCTAGATTGGAATACGATCTATTTCTCACTGAGTCAGTTGATAAATCCCTCAAACGCTCCAAACACAATTTCTACATGAATACAAACAAACCAGGTACATATTTGGCTCGGGCATTAAATTCAACTAACAAATCTTTCAAACCAATACGCTTGAAATTATCAAAAAATGTTTACACTTGTAATCCAGTTAAAATAGTCCATAAATTTCACTCACATCTCGCAACTTTATACAAGACAAACAATGAATTTAATCCTACAGAGGCTGAATCCTTCTTCTCAAAAATAACCTTACCTGAGTTATCTCAGAATCAAAAAAGCAGTTTGGATGAGCCTATAACTATAGATGAAGTTGCTAACGCCATTAAAGACCTAAAACTTAACAAAAGACCAGGCCCAGACGGCTACTCGGCTTTATACTATAAAACATTCTCAGAAATACTCTCTCCCATTCTCACTGAAACTTTTAACAAACTTCTAGATGGACATTCTTTTCGGCAAGAAACACTAATGGCAATTGTTTGTATGATCCCAAAACCCCTTTCTGATGATACTTCCTGTGTGAATTATCGGCCTATCTCTCTGTTAAACCTCGATATTAAATTATTAGCAAAAATAATAGCAAAACGCCTCAATAGCATTATAGGAAAATTAATACATAGAGATCAAGTAGGCTTCATGCCAAATAGACAGGCAGGCGATAATATACGCAGGGCAGTGTTATTGGCACATATTGCTAAAAAACGGAAAATCCCTTTATGTTTTCTATCTCTCGATATTAAGAGGGCATTTGACACAGTATCCTGGCAATATATGCAATATTCATTACAAAAATGGGGTTTTGGACCCCACTTTTTAACATGGATCAAAGCATTATATAATAAACCCAAAGCCTATATAAAATATGCTGGATACAAATCTGAAGCCTTTAATATCGAAAGAGGTACCCGACAGGGTTGCCCATTATCTCCCTTATTATTTGCCCTTATACTCGAACCCATGGCCCAATACATCAGAACAAACCAAACTATAACTGGCATTGAAGTAGGAGGTATTACACACAAATTATGTATATTTGCAGACGATATATTACTTTTTCTATCATCACCACAGGTCTCTGGTCCTAACTTAATACCAGCTCTTGATGGATTTGCAGCCCTATCCGGCCTTATGATTAATCCTAAGAAATGCCTAGTGCTTAATATTTCACTCACAAACATGGAATTGATCCCGGCTAGGGCTGCACTCCCATTCACATGGGCAGAAAAATCAATCCCATATCTTGGAATTCATTTAACAGCATCTCATTCTGACTTATTCTCAACCAATTATCCTCCTGTATTAAGACAGATCACAAATCTAATAAAACAATGGTCGCAACTTCCTTTATCCTGGATAGGGAAGATTAATGCAATCAAAATGACTATTCTACCCAAATTGCTTTATCTATTCAGAGTCCTCCCTATTCCAATTCCTTCCTATTTTTTGAGAATAGTACAAAAAAGAGCAACTTCGTTTATATGGGGCTCTTCTAAACCACGTATACCTATACACACACTACATCTTCCCAAAAATAAAGGAGGCCTGGGATACCCTAATTTTACTAACTACTACAGAGCAGCACATTTGGCCAGTCTGTCCAAATACCATGCAAAACAGGAAATCCCATTATGGGTATTTATAGAGGCTTCAGAAAATGACCCTCTATTAATATCAAATTTATTATGGCTTGATCCTAAAGACCGCTTTAAAATTCATAATCCCATAACTAAACACTTCTTATCTCTCTGGGATAAACTAAAAACCAAATATCAGTTACAGTCTCCACACAATCCTCTCCTCTCTTTTATCAGAAATCCGGCCTTTTATCCAGCATGGATCTACCCAAACTCTTTTAAAGCTTGGACAACATCAGGCATTCAGACACTAAATGACTTCATAGCATCTAAATCATTCCTTTCATTCCCATCGCTTAGAGAAAAATATGATCTACCAAACTCTGAGATATTTAGATATCTCCAAATCAAAAATTTCTATACACCATTCCTAAAGGGGGATACACCATTATCCCAATTATCCATTTTTGAATCAATCTGTACAAAAGATCCATTTGCTAAAGGTACAATTTCATCACTTTATAATCAATTATATGGAGTAGCAAATCTTAATAGACCCTCTTACGTTCAGAGGTGGGAGGAGGACCTGGGACGAACTTTAGAAGACACGGACTGGTCTAACATATGGCTCACATCTAAGTCATCTTCACCCAACATCTTAGCACTGGAGACAAATTATAAAGTCCTAACTCGCTGGTACCTTGTACCCGCTAGAGTGGCAAAATATTCACCTAATACCTCAGCTCTTTGTTTTCGAGGATGCCCAGAAATAGGCACATATTTACATATATGGTGGACGTGCCCAGTAATCCAAACCTTCTGGAAGGAAGTCTTCGTGATTGCATCTAAAATATTTAAAAAATAATACAACCAGATCCATATTTAACTTTACTTAATCTAAAACCGGAATGGTTAACACTCTCTCAATTCAAACTTATGATCCAACTAATAACGGCTGCAAAACAAACAGTGGCCAAGGCATGGAAATCTCCTACATTGGTACTAGCAGAAACAATTCACAGAATTAATAATACAATGTCCCATGCTAAGATGGTAGCCATCGATCAAAATCAAATTCCAAAATTTGAAAAACTTTGGCATCCTTAGATAAAACAACAGTTCCTGTCAAACTTCAATGACTCTGTCCTGTTGCCATGGTAACAGATTAAATGACTTACAGAGACACCCATTCTAAAGCTTCAAAGAGAACTAAAAAGAATAATAAACTGACGAGCGGGACAACCTTGTGGACCATACCTCTACCTTTCAACCCTTTTTCTTCTTTCTCTTTCCTTTTCTCCACCTTACGATTAAAGCTCATTATCAGAATTTATTTGACCTATATACACTCTACTTGTAAACAATATGTATAATAGGTATAAATCATTTAAATACCTACAAAAGTAACTAAGGAAATGATATATATATCTTTAATTTAGGTTTACGTGAACCCAATGTTTAATATTTGAAATTTCATGATATTTACCTATATAAACCCTACTGTAAAACAATGAGCTTACTTTATAGATCCTTGTAAACTTACTTTATGTATCTTTATAACATTGTATACTCAATAAACTTCTTTTGACAAGGAAAAAAAAAAAAAAAAAAAAGAACAAAGAAGGGATTTACATGGTAGTGTCCATATTCTTATTAGTCAATTTCCACCTACCCCTAACAAGACCTAACTGTAAGCGGAGATTAACCACCAAAATCTTATAAGCAATAAGGACATAGAGGGGATGCAGATGGGTAGATCTTTGATATTTTATAAGGGGTCAAGGACCGCCTGTTTAGGATTTTTTTGTGAGTTATCCCAATGATCGGTGCAAGAGTGGGGCTCACTTTTCTTAACGTTTATCTAAACTCAAGAACAAAATTATAATCTATTGTAGCTTAGCAGTCCTTAGATGTGGTGGTTTAATTAGTTTTATTTTCTCAGATTTTTATTTCATTTTTACTACAAGTATACACTTCTTTACTCACTTCACTCTATCTATGGAGAAACACTAATGTCAGCTTAGGTCAGGAAATGTCAAAAACACATTGAACATCTTCCTATCTCTTCAACTTAACAACAAGGGGGCGAGGTATACTGTAGTCCAAACACTTTCTGATAACATTGCTTGAATTAAGACTTCAGACTACAGGACACAGGACGGCACTGGATTTCTGACAAGGTCAACTATTATTTTTTGCTCTTACTGAGAAACAAAATAAAGCATTTTCTATAGTAGGTTTAACAGATCAAATGGGACCCACCAACAGCACATAATAATAATAATAATAATAATAATAATAATATTAATGGTAGGTACATAAGCAGAATTATATAACAATAGCTTCTCTAGCACCATATGATAATAACGACGATAGAATCATATTGGAAATGAAAAGTTATATTGCAGTTTTTTACTATATGTACAATTTGGGATATTAAACAAACATATTTAGATTTGTTCCCCACCTCCCCTCCTTTTTAGCAGAAACGTATTCACAATTCACTTATTTGCTTTCCCTAAACCCACAGCCAGGGGTTTCCGTGGCTGCCTTTAGGTCTTTGACTGACTTCAGTGCTGTTGAGGGGAAGCAGCCTCTGTGCTCCAGGAAACAGAGACTCTGACACTCATAGAAATGTAAAGCGCTGCGTAAACTGTCGGCGCTATATAAATCCTGTATAATAATGTAAGAGGGGAATAAATAAAGAAGTTCTGTTTGCAGCAAAGCAAAGGGGAAGGAGTACTTTTACTTGTCATACTTATCTCCTTGTAGTATACATTGGGTGGTAACAGGGTCTCTTTAATCCACTTCTTTTATCCTGGTATAAAAAGGAGATAGGAACTTCCTGCTTCACTGTTGGAGAATTCTGCCTCCATCCTGAATTTAGTTGAACAATGGAGATCTAAACAGTGAGGTTGCACCCCTATAGCACACATTGGGTTCCAGTATTATATTTCCAGTATCCACCTCACTTTCTGTATATTGCCGAAAGTATTCAGACACCTGCCTTTACAGGCACATAAACTTTAAAGGGGTTGTAAAGTCTTGTTTTGTTTTTTTAATAACAAACATGTCATACTTACCTCCTCTGTGCAAGGGTTTTGCAAGTGGCCCCAATATTCCTCTTTTGGGGTCCCTCAGCGGCGCTCCTGGCTCCTCTTCTTCTCGAGTGCCCAGACGGAGAAGCGCTTTCCCTGGGGGCACTCGTGTGGGCACGTTTCCATGTCCTGCTGCTGCGTCCATTGACACAGACAGCTGGACCCGGACCCGCCCCCCGGCTCCTGTGTCATTGGATTTGATTGACAGCAGCGGGAGCCAATGGCTCCTGCTGCTATCAATCTATCCATTGAGGACCTGAGACAATGGCTGGAGCTGGTGTGCTCATCCCTGGTGCTGGAAAGCCCGGGTTTAGGTAAGTAAAAGGGGGGCTTTGGGGGGCAGCTGCAGCACAGGAGGTTTTTCACCTTAATGCATAGAATGCATTAAGGTGAAAAACCCTGAGGGTTTACAACCCCTTTAATAGCATCCTAGTCTTAGTCTGTAGGGTTCAATATTGAGTTGGCCCACCCTTTGCAGATATAACAGCTTCAACTCTTCTCGGAAGGCTGTCCACAAGGTTTAGGAGTGTGTCTATGGGAATGTTTGACCATTCTTCCAGAAGCGCATTTGTGAGGCCAGGCACTGTTGTTGGACGAGAAGGCCTGGCTCACAGTCTCTGCTCTAATTCACCCCAAAGGTGTTCTATCAGGTTGAGGTCATGACTCTGTGCAGACCAGTCAAGTTTCTCCACCCCAAAATTGCTCATCCATGTCTTTATGGACCTTGCTTTGTGAACCGGTGTGCAGTCATGTTGGAACAGGAAGGGGCTATCCCCAAACTGTTCCCACAAAGTTGGGAACATGAAATTGTCCAAAATGTCTTGGTATGCTGACGCCTTAAGAGTTCCCTTCACTGAAACTAAGAGGCCAAGCCCAACCCCTGAAAGACAACCCCTCACCATAATCCCCCCTCCACCAAATGATTTGGACCAGTGCACAAAGCAAGGTCAAAAAGGTATGGAGGGACATAAAGTGACTAGAAATCTCCCCAATTAGTTCAGCAACTGTAACAAAACATTTTTCAGTAAAATATGGACAGGTTAGAACCTGTGAAAGGTTATAATTACTGTCTGACTTTCTGCCCTGGGTATGACTTGTTTCCTTCATTTGTTATCTTGCTGTCACAAGCTGTAAGAGGAACAAAAAGTGAGGTGAAATCTCCCCAGTGGGGTCACAGGCACCAATGAAAATTTGACAAAATGTTGTTTTTTCCAAGTCTATATAATGTTATGGAATTATTTCTGATTGGGACTCTAAAACAAAAGTTAATACTGCAGCTGCAGGAACAGATTCACAGGACACAATCACTGTGTTTATAATGTCCGTTCAGTGTCAAAATGTATTATTACATGTTATTGTATACATAGATAAGAAAGGAGTGGTGTGAGATGTTATTACAAACTAACAAATAGAAATATGTTATTAAAAGCTAGCGAATAAAACAGTTGCAAAAGTAAAACCTTGAGAGGGGAGGTAGAGATAGAGAGAGAGAGCTTCCAGTAGAAGATGTGTCTGTGTGTTAGGTGAAGGTTACAGAACACATTTCAACAGTGCGAACATAATGGAGTCTCTTGTGCTTAAATGAACAGTACAGTGAATGTACATGTCATTTCCCTCCTTTTGTTTATTTGACACCATTCTTCTCTGCGTTACATTCAGCCAATTGCTGGTAACTCCTGTTACATTGGTGCAGAGAGAGGGCGTCCTGTTCAGCTCTCTCCTAACTTTCTCACAATAATGGGTTCATCAGGGCTGGTGGACCATTTGTTGGTACAGCGGATAGTCACACAGAGGAAGTACATAACAAATATGAGAAATAGGAACATCACAATGTAAGTGCCTAGTTTCTGTAACCATGTTGCTATGCCATATAAAAAGCCACCAAAACCTCCTAAACCCTTAAAGGGGTTCCATCCATCTTTAGCAATATCTCTGGCCTTATTCTGTAGTTCTCTTAGCTTAGCAAGATGCCCTTTAACCACTTCCGGACCGCCGCACACCGATGTACGTCCAAACTTTGAAAGGGTATATCGTTGTTATGGCAGCAGCTAGCTAATTTAGCGTTAATCTGTGCTCTAATACTACTTTTTTAAGCTGAACCATTTCTTCACTTAATAAACCTATATCAGTGGTAGTAAGGTTAATAATCTCATCTACAATTCTAGTGTAATTATTTATTATTTTCATTGCTTCAATTCCCCATCCTGTCCAGGAAGGGAACCATGACCATGCCATGTCACCTTCAGCAAACAGCTCTCTTTTGAACACTAAAGGGTATTCTGGACTTTGATCTGGTCGCACTGTATCTTTGCAAACAGCCAAAGCAGGTGCTAACATCCCAATATAACATGTACCTGTAACATTAGTAGGAAGCCAGGCGTAAGCTTTATTTCCACATATATAATATAACCTACTATGTATGGATGGTATGCCTGCTCCTAAAAAACTGGAAGCAATAACATGGAATCTCAGGTAACCAATATTTTCACATACCGGGGACTGTGAGCAATTTGTACTATAAAGGGTTCTATTTAGTTCTGGATCTGGGATATGATAATATTGACCATAGTTTCCTCCATGAACTGTAATTTTTGCTCCAGTGCAATCTGAATTGCCCAACCATGTACATTTAGTGTTAAACGGGCATGTAATGTTTAAACAAATCTGTGGAGTGTCTATCTGTTTTGAAACCATCAAAGTTACTGATCTGTGCTCATTAGCTGTGGAGACTATGTATGAGCCATTTATTCTGGTCCTGTTTAGATCAGTGAATTTGAGAGGCATTGTTATCATAGGTACTGTTCCTGTTTGGGGATATAAGTGAGAACAGCAGTTACTAGCGTTGCTATGGGTTGCATACAATTTTAACATTTGGATGAAAGGGTTATTTTTCCATGTCTCAGTTCTCACAAACAACAAAAAGAAAAGAAACATCATCATAATTTTTTCAAAGGATATCATCACTTCAGGATTTTCTTGCAGTGACTGGCGTGAATCCAGGTGGACTTTCCTTCCAACGTGACAGGGGACCCGGTTGTCAAAAGCACCAAATGTGGTCTGTCAAATTTTGGTTCTAGCGGCTGTAGCGCTAGTAGATTTTTCAATCTACCGAGGACCACCTCGGCACCAAATGTGGTCTGTCAAATTTTGGTTCTAGCGGCTGTAGCGCTGGTAAATTTTTCAATCTACCAAGGACCACCTCGACAGGGGTGGTCCTCCAAGTTGCATTCTAGGAGAGGGTATTTATGGGTCAGACGCCATGTTTTGGGGGGTCTTTTTGTCTCGTGGCCCTCCTGGCCTCGAGGGTAGCGTTGCTGCAGCCATGCGGGTAGACCAAGAAGCCTGTCTGGGGCCTGTTATAGCTGGGGTGGTCCTGTGCTGTCTGTCCTGCGGGAAGAAGCTGGACAATCGGGAAGATCCAAGGGAGGACCCATCTTGGAAGAGACCATGCGAGGCTGTTCTTAAGAAGGGCCCGGTGACTCGATTGGAGGACATATCCTAAACTACCCTACCGCAAAAATACTGCCAGGTCAGTTTAAAGGTTCTGGTACTGTGTTTGCTGTTCATCTCTAAACTACCCTACTGCACAAGTACTGCCGGGTCGGCTTAAAGGTTCTGGTACTGTGTTTGCTGTTCATCGAAAACTTCTACATCCTGTGGCAGAGGATAGTATGAGTTTGTTCCATTTGAGTCTGTGGCAGAGACTTTTTGTTCGTGCTGCGTTCCAGCTGCTAGGTTAGTGAGAGAGATCTATCCGGAGGGCAAAGATTTAATCCTGAGCTGAGGATACATTCATCCTAAAGATTTAAATTCCTTGATGCTACACCAAGAAAAGGTATTTGAACTTCTCTGCAACTCTCCTTCTAACTCTTTCCTGCTACTTTTTCCAGTTATCTCCCATTAAAGCATTGGAAAAGTACTCAAGTGACTGGTGCCTACATTGCCTTATAGTAAGCTCAACGGGAACCCCTAGACCCAGTGTTGGTATAATTACAGGTAACAAGGTGACAGAAACAGCCCACTTTAAATCAGCAGCTCCACTGTGAGTTAGTGCTACACGGCTTTCTGACGTGTCGCTTGACCACCACCCAGTCACCTGGTTGGATTCTGTGAATACCTGAAACAGAATCTGGGTCAGGGATAGATTTATAAACACCTTCATGTATTTTATTCAATGTTCTTTGCAAAATCTGAACATATTCTAACAGACTAGAGTGAGAAGCCTGCAACTGTTGGGGAAAATATAGCCCTGTTTTGGGTGGCCCTCCAAATAAAATCTCATAGGGGGACAGCCCATGTGGTTGTTTAGGGGTAATTCATACAGAATATAGGGCTAATGACAAAGCTTCCACCCATCCTTTTCCTGTATCTGCTTTCATTTTTGCACATCTGTTTTTAAAAATTCCATTAAGTCTCTCAACTTTACCACTACTTTGTGGATGGAAAGCTTGCTGTATGTGAAGGGCTTCCTTTACCTCTTTCATTACTTCCTGTCAGACTTACACTTACCTGACTGACGAACCCGGTATAGCAGGGGAGGCCTCACATACGTATCTGGTTCCTGGCCCCTGGTAGTGTAAACAGAAGGCACAGGAGCGCAGAGTGGTAAGAGAGCCTGGCAGGTGACTTGCGGAGGTAAGGCCCAGGATCCTGATGCGTATGGTCTGGAAGTCCTAGATAGTAAGGGACTAGGCAGCTGGTGCAGAGCAGGAGCAAAGTGGGATGGTCCGGTCACAGGCAGAGTTGGTAACAAATGGTAAGCGAGGTACAGAGGAGCAGGCAGGCTCAAAGTCCGGGTCACAGGCAGGGTTGGCAGCAGGCGGGCAGCGTGGTACAAAGGAGTAGGCAGAGTCGTAGTCAAGGAAAGCCGTGGTCAGGTGCAGGCGGATAACAAGAGAAGTCCAAAGGCAGGCCCGGGTCACTTAGGCGATCAAACAGGCAAACAGGAAGCAAACAGGAAGCAAACAGGAAACAGGAAGTCAGGAACTGGGAGCTGCAGATCGGACAGCACCGAGCACAAGATTCCAGCAGACTAAATAGGGCGGCTGGCGCCAGGCGCTGTGCGTGCCTGCACAGCGGCGTGAACCGGCGCACACTGGAGCGGCCACTAGCCAATCTATTCAAGGAACTCCTCTGACACTTACCCAGTAAAAAAGGGTTCCTCTGTCACTCTCAATAGTTTCAGGAACTCCATATCTACAAACTATTTCATTCAAAATTTTGTTTGCTGTTGTTTTTGCATTTGCTTTACCTACTGGCCAACACTCAGGCCAACCTGAAAACATGTCAACACACACTAGAGCGTACTCATAGGTGCCTATTCTAGGCATCTGAATGTTGTCTATTTGTACTCTTTGGAAAGGGAAATCTGGCTTAGGAGAATGCTTTTGGGGAACATGGACAGGCCTCGCATTGTACAGAGCACAAATGAGACATGAAGCACAAAACCTGGCTGCAAATGCACTAAATCCAGGTGCTATCCAATAGCAGTCAGTAAGTGCCACCATCACACCCTTAGCAAGATGACTGATGCCATGTGCCAGTTGTGCTAAAACTGGATACAAACTTCTGGGTAGACACCACCTGTTGTCAGCGCTCCACAGGCCCTGCTGATTTTGGGTAGCATTACATTTGATCCACTTATCTCTCTCTACATCAGGGGCCTGGTTCAGCAACTGAATTAAAGTTTCTACCTCCCACTGCTCTTGATGAGGGGAATCTGTCCCCGCTAAATGGGCGACCCCTACAGTGGGTGTGACTCCAAATGCCATAAGGGCAGCATCCTTTGCCGCTTGATCCACTAAAGCATTTCCTCTGTCTGTCATGTCATTTCCCCTTGCATGTCCTTTCACCTTCAAGATGGCAACTTCTGCTGGTTTCTGAAAGGCCTCAAATAGCTGCTCTATGAGTTTTGCATGTCTCAATGGCTTCCCTGCACTAGTCAGGAAGTTCCATGCTTTCCAAATAGGCCCAAAATCGTGAGCTATTCCAAATGCATATCTGCTGTCAGTGTAAACGTTTCCCCTTTGATTCTCTAGGAGATGATATGCTTTGACTACAGCACACAATTCCACTTCCTGTGCTGACATCTGGGGTATCAATGCTTCCTGATGTAAAATGGTGTCTGTAGTGGTTACAGCAAACCCTGTGTGTGGCTGACCATCATCAGTGTAACATCTGGAACCATCTATGAATAAGTGTGTGTCGCAATCTGATAAGGGCTCATCTTTTGCTGGTGTGACAGAGGCCCTTTCTACCTCCATCAGAGCCATACAATCATGAGAAAAACTCTCAGGTTCTACATCAGTACCATTTGTTGCATCTTCCTCATCAATTATAGAAAGAAGAGTAGCCGGATTTAAAGTAACACATGGTTTGATTGTTAAATTTGATGGAGCAAAAAAAAGCAGACTGGTACTTGTCAAATCTACTGGCAGACACATGTCTGGTGTAACAAATAATTCTGCACTGCCAAAAAAAGGTAGCAGCTAACACAGCAAATTGGATAAATGCAATAGAAGATGGATACAAAAGGTGTAGCGCTTATATGTGAAACGTGATACAACAACAAATATCAAATTAAAAATAAAAGATGATGAACCCCAATAATCGCTAATGGGAAAAAACACAAACATAAAAAATACAAATGCAATAAACCCTGTGACTAGTGATGACTGTCCGAGGAAAGTCCAAGTGAAAAATAATGAAACAGAGTATGGTTCAAAATCCCATATGGAATAAATACAAAAACTTCATTTGAAAATCGTAACGGTGAGCGAGGTGTATAGTTGAAGTGAGGAATGCCACCATCGAAAGTAGGGAGGCTTAACGGAATGTTTGAACCCACAAGAAAATATGTTCTGTGGGTCAAACAAGCTTGTGTTGTGTGAACAACCAATGGTACTGGACACTGGAATCCTCAGATGGCTCCAACAGGAACGCACGGCTGTCCTCAGGATGGTGGGTGGTTGTTCTCCTGCTGCTACTTCCAGCAATGTCTTCTCTCTACTATCTTAAGTCAATCAATCACTGTAAAGCAGGTGCTGGAGGCAAGTATTCCACTTAGTAAAGTGCGGGAGTTGGGCATGATCGGGGTATATGCCTCAATCATATTGTTAATGGCTCTCAAATCATGCACCATGCAGTATGTCACCTGCCCACCCTTCTTGTCTGGCTTCTATGCAATTGGGAACAGGGGTGTATTGACTTGGAACTTAATTGGTACAACAACCTGTGCTGTTTTCAGTTGAGTGATTTGATCCTTTATCCCCTCAGTCTGAGCAATACTCAGTGGGTACTGTTTAATCTGTGGGAGATGAGCTCCTGGTTTAATTTTCTATCATGACTGGGGTACAATCCAGCAGACCTACATCATATTTGCTGGTGTCCCATAATTCAGCGGGAATCACTTTCAATTCTGGTGGAAATGGCGGAGTGGAGTCTTGGATTAAAAATACTCCACAGGCAGAATTTAAAACTTCTCCTGACAGACTACTGACCACTTGGACTCCTGTAGGAGTGTAGTCTATGTTTGCTAAAATTTGATTCAAAACGTCAGCTCCCAAAAGATTGGTAGGAACTGTGTCTGAAACTAACACTTTAGTGACAATTTCTGTTTGCTGTCCTAGCCTGGGTTTAAGTGGCTTGGACTCAACCAAATCAGTAGAGGTCCCGATTAGGCCAACACCAGAGATAACATTTGTAGATAATAATCCTGGAGGTAAGTCCTCTATATTAAAAACACTTCGGCTTGCACCAGTATCTATTAAACAGGTTAATTCTGTTTCTCCTCCAGAATAGGGTAGTTCTTGTAAAAATGCTTTTACTCTGGCCTCGGGACCATTGTCTCCCCTATTTAACATGCTTGATACTGGCATGCCATTTTCCTATGCCTGATCCACTGCTTTTGGCAGAGAACTGGGATCAGCAGTCTATGGTCAGGAAGATGGCAGAATTGACTATGTGTCCTTCAAAATTACAATTGTAGCATATAATTGGTCCCCGATTGCCATGATTTCTGAAATTGCCTTTGCCTTTTCGTCTTCCTCTCTGCTTCCCCATGTACATATTCATAACCTTGGGTTTGCTGACTTTTTGGTTAATCCTGTTTTCTATGGATAACAGGATAGGCAGGAGGTCTCGAATAGACATATTGCCTGCCTCAGGCCTGCCTCAGGCCTTGCTGTGAATAACTTTTCTTTCAACTGGGGTACTAAACCATCAAGAAACCTTTGTTTCACCAGTTGTGTAGATGGACTTGCTGTTCCTCCCACCTTCTCTTCCTCTATTTTAAGGCCTGCTTCCTCAGCCATATGTGTTCTTTGATTCATCTTTTGTGTGTTCCATGTAATCTAATTCTTGTGCTTTTGTGTGTGGACCCCTAAAAGCCAAACTGGCAGCCACATAAGGTGGGGGGGTCCTCCTCTACAGAGTCTTCAGGCCAAACGTAGTAAATTTGGGCAATACATTTATTAAACATCTCCGTCAAGCCAGTTTGATTTGCTACTTTAGCTTCTGTCTCCCATGTTCAAGCTATTCTCCACGCTCCTTCATTGCACACAGGGGCGTAACTAGAAATAGCAGGGCCACATAGCAAAATGTTGTATGGGGCCCCCCTGCAAACAGCCTCCCCCCCACAGCTGCCCTAGTGTCAATGCAGCGTGACCTGTGCCACATACAGCATGACCTGTGTCCAATGCAGCGTGACCTGTGCCCAATACAGCGTGACCTGTGCCCAATACAGCGTGACCTGTGCCCCATACAGCGTGACCTGTGCCCAATACAGCCTGGTCTGCCTGTGCCCCATACAGCCCCACCTATGCAGAGGAAGAGGCAAGCCACCCAGATCAGCAGAGAGTGGGATTGCCCGCTGTAATAGCATTCATTTGAATTTCCTGTCTTCCCGGGGCTCATCGTCACATAGCCCCACCTCTTGGCCCGACGCCTTTGATGACGTCACATGTCCCGCATTGGATCGGCGTTCCGTCTATCAAAGGCACCCGGCAAAAAGGTGGAGCTATGTGACGTGAGCCCTGGGAACACTGGAAGTTCTAATGAAAGCTCTTACATCTGCCAATTCAGCTCTCTGCTGATACGGACAGCTCGCCTCTTGCTTTCCTCTCTCTTCCCCTGGCTGGGAGACTGTGCCGGCGGTGCTCTTATCCTCACTGGGCCCCACTCGGCTGCGGGCCCCATAGCGCCCGCATGGGTCGCTATGGTGGTAGTTACACCCCTGATTGCACAGTAGTGGGCCATAATCCTGCAGAAAAGTTTGCCATACTTGTAAATCAAAAGTCCCTTCAGATTTTAAAGGTTTAGCTGTTCCCTTTGTCCATTGTATCCATTTATCTAGGGGCTCAGTATAGGCGGAACTGTACCTTCGGTTCATATATTCTCTAGCGCTCATTTTGCGCTGGGCATTTTCTGAAGGCCTCTCACCCTTCATTCCCTTAACCACTTGCTTACTGGGCACTTAAACCCCCCTCCTGCCCAGACCAATTTTCAGTTTTCAGCTCTGACGCATTTTGAATGACAATTGCGTGGTCATACAACACTGTACCCAAATGAAATTTTTATCATGTTTTTCACACAAATAGAGCTTTCTTTTGGTGGTATTTAATCACAGCTGGGATTTTATTTTTTGCTTAACAAACAAAAAAAGACAGAAAATTTTGAGAAAATAAAAATCAGGTTTCATAGTTTGTTATAAAATTTTGCAAACAGGTAATTTTTTCCTTCATTGATATGCGCTGATGAGGCGGCACTGGTGGGCACTGATAGGCTGCACTGGTGGGCACTGATAGGCTGCACTGATGGGCACTGATAGGCACAGTTAAGGCGGCACTGATAGGCACTAGGGATGAGTTTTCTGTTCAGTTCGAACATGAGTTCTACTCAAACATTGGCTGTTCGCCCGTTCGTCGAAAACGAACATTATGGGCCATTCGTGCCAAATGCGAGCGGTGCGAACAACCCATAATGCACATAATGATGATTGGCCAAAGCATGCACCATGGCCTGCATGCTTTGGCCAATCCCAGCGCCCTCAGCTAAGAGGGCCATAATTGGCCAAAGGCTGGGTGCCTTTGGCCAATCATGGCTCAGGGGGACTAAGTTCACGCCCCACAGTATATAAGGCTGCCTGCACGTCGGCCCCATGAAGTGTGTTGTTGACGTGGACGGAGAGAAAGTGTAATTTAGATTGAGCAGGCAGGCAGCTTATTCAGTTAGCTGCAGTGTATTTAATGTAATATATATATATACAGACCGTCTTTTATATATATATATATATATATATATATATATATATATATCCACTGCATACAGGAGGTCCCCGAGTTACGAACCTCCGACTTGTGAACAACTCCTACTTACGAACGGGAGGCGGCAGGCACATCGGAAAACATTGGAAAACGACGTTGGAAAACATCGGAAAACGACGTTGGAAAACAGTGGAAAATGTCGAAAAATATCGGAAAACAACGTCTCTGCTGTTCTGCACATGCGCTTCTGACTTAAACAAATCCGACTTAAGAACAAACAGGCAGTCCCTAACCCGTTTGTAACTCGGGGACTGCCTGTACAGTTTAGCTATATCTGACTGCAGGCCGTTCCTGGTGTACTTTTTCTAATATACTACAGGCAGGCAGGTTATTCAGTTAGCTGCAGTGTATTGAATATATATACTTTTATATTATTAAGTATATTATATACTTTTCTGGTGGTGTACACAGTACGCCCATAGTTGTTTTTACACTTCTGTTGGTGTACACAGTACCGTGCACCCATAGTGCAGTTGCTACTACTTTTCTGGTGGTGTACACAATACAGTACACCCATAGTTATTACACTTCTGTTGGTGTACACAGTACCGTGCACCCCTAGTGCAGTTGCTACTACTTTTCTGGTGGTGTACACAATACAGTACACCCATAATTGTTATTACACTTCTGTTGGTGCACTGTACACAGTACCCCTTGATTGCCCCCTAGTGTTAACCCCTTCCCTGCCAGTGAAATTTTTATCAGTGCATTTTTATAGCACTGATCACTGTATAAATGCCAATGGTTCCAAAAATGTGTCAGAAGTGTCCGATGTGTCCGCCATAATGTCGCAGTCCCAATAAAAATCGCAGATCGCTGCCATTACTAGTAAAAAAAAAGGCTAGAAATCTATCCCCTATTTTGTAGACGCAATAACTTTTGTGCAAACCAATCAATATACGCTTATTGCGATTTTTTTATCAAAAATATGTAGAGGAATACATATTGACCTAAACTGAGAAAAAATTAGCTTTTTTAAAAAAAAAAGGGGATATTTATTATAGCAAAAAGTACAAAATATTGTGTTTTTTTCAAAATTGTCACTCTTTTTTTGTTTATAGCGCAAAAAATAAAAACTGCAGAGGCGATCAAATACCACCAAAAGAAACCTCTATTTGTGGGAAAAAAAAGACATCAATTTTGTTTGGGTACAGTGTCGCATGGGCGCGCAATTGTCAGTTAAAGCGACGCAGTGCCAAATCGCAAAAACTGGCCCGGTCATTCAGCAGCCAAATCTTCCGGGGGGCTGAAGTGGTTAATATACAGTAATCTTTTTCTTGCTAGTCACTACTGATTGCATAATAAGGTAAGACTATAACTAAGATTATCAATAGGGTAAATGTCATTATTATTTTGAAAAATTGTACCCTTAAATTTTAGAAAATGCTGCTCTTGAGCTTCCTCACATAAGATTAACTTGGCTAAAGCTTGCGTGGCCTCAAAATACCAGATGCATTCTGGGTATTTCACTTTACCACAGACTGCAAAGAGTTTATTGATTTCAATCAGACAGACAAGAGTCTATCAAGTAAACTTGCAGTGAGATAAGAGAATCAGGAAGGCACAAGTATCATACACAATCTTTAAAAGACATAGTCTGTCTACTTGGCATACCTCTACAATGTTATATAATATTTTAAAATCCAAGTTTTGAAATTTTGCTATATAATAACATAAAGAAACCAAAAAAGTGTTTAAAAAAAAGTACAGAAGAATGGGCTTGTCTCCCTATCTGTGAAAACCACGCAGTGTTAAGTCTTTACCTGTGTTTATGCAAATACTGTTAACCAGTTTTTGAATGTTGCAAACTATTCTTGATCTTAATCCCCTCTACCCTTTACTTTACCCATCAAACCAGGGCCGGCCCTACCATGGGTAGGCCCCGCCGCCACCTCTATATGTCCCGACTCCCGGCGCCACCAGCCGCTGAAAATGCACTGTGTGTGTGTGTTTGTGCGCAGTGGCGTCGCTGGACAGCATCCTGAGTGTGGCGGAGGGTCCTGGAGGCAGGGCTCTTCAGCCAGAAGGTGATGGCGCCATGCTAGCCCTGCGTGAGACTCCCTCACTCTCATTACTGCTGCAGCTGCCTCCTGACCTGTCACAAGCGCACTGCCAGGAGCATGACAGTCTGAGCAAGCAACTCTCCAGGCGGCTGCACACTGAATCCTCTCTTAGCCCGCCGCCAAGGTGCATGAGAGGAGGGGGGGATTTATCCTGAGGGGTGTCTGTACTGATTGGGGGTTATACTGAGGGGGGTCTGTAATGGTGAAGGGGGATTTTATCCTAAGGGGGGTCTGTACTGATGGAGGAGGGGGTGGTTTTTCCTGATGGGGGTTTGTACTGATGGAGGGGGTTTATCCTGTGGGGGGAGTCTGTACTAATTGGGGGATTATCCTGAGGTGGGCCTGAACTGTTGGAGGAGAGGGGTGGTTTGTCCTGAGGGGGGTCTGTACTGATGGAGGAGGGGGATGGTTTGTCCTGAGGGGGGTCTGTACTAATGGAGGAGGGGGGTGGTTTGTCCTGAGGGGGGTCTGTACTAATGGAGGAGGGGGGTGGTTTGTCCTGAGGTAGTCTGTGCTAATGGAGGAGGGGGTGGTTTGTACTAGTGGAGGAGGGAGTGGTTTGTCCTGAGGGGGGGTCTGTACTAATGGAGGAAGGGGGTGGTTTGTCCTGAGGGGGGCTCTGTGCTAATGGAGGAAGGGGGTGGTTTGTCCTGAGGGGGTCTGTACTGATGAAGGGGAGGGGTGGTTTCTCCTGAGGGGGGTCTGCACTGATGGAGGAGGGGGTGGTTTGTCCTGAGGGGGGTCTGTACTAATGGAGGAGGGGGTAGTTTGTCCTGAGGGGAGTCTGTACTGATGGAGGAGGGGGGTGGTTTGTCCTGGGGGGATCTGTACTAATGGAGGAGAGGGGTGGTTTGTCCTGAGGGGGGTCTGCACTAATAGAGGAGGGGGTGGTTTGTCTTGAGGGGGGTCTGTACTAATGGAGGAGGGGGTGGTTTGTCCTGAGGGGGAGGGTCTGTACTAATGGAGGAGGGGGTGGTTTGTCCTGAGGGGGAGTTTGTACTAATGGAGGAGGGGGGTGGTTTGTCCTGAGGGGGGTCTGTACTAATGGAGGAGGGGGTGGTTTGTCCTGAGGGGAGTCTGTACTGATGGAGGAGGGGGGTGGTTTGTCCTGGGGGGATCTGTACTAATGGAGGAGAGTGGTGGTTTGTCCTGAGGGGGGTCTGCACTAATAGAGGAGGGGGTGGTTTGTCTTGAGGGGGGTCTGTACTAATGGAGGAGGGGGTGGTTTGTCCTGAGGGGGGAGGGTCTGTACTAATGGAGGAGGGGTGGTTTGTCCTGAGGGGGAGTTTGTACTAATGGAGGAGGGGGGAGGTTTGTCCTGAGAGGGGGTCTGTACTAATGGAGGAGGGGGTGGTTTGTCCTGAGGGGGTCTGTACTGATGGACGAGGGGGGTGGTTTGTCACGAGGTTGGTCTGTACTAATGGAGGGGGGTCTATACTTAGTGGGGGGGGTTCTGTACTGAGGGATGACTATAGTTGGTGGAGGGGGGTGACACCATGTTTTACCTCACCGGGTGACACCAACCCTAGTGACACCACTGTGTGTGTAAGAAGAAGAGAAGTATCATTGACTGCCTCCCGGTAATGGCATTACCTTTCAGCCTCAGTGTTGCAGCCACCAGCCGGGCGGGTACAACAGGCAGCCAGCATTACAATACACCGCCGACACAGTACAGTCTCTGCCTCCAGTCTGCAGACCAGCATACAGTGTCTGTGTCACCTCCTCTCCTCCTGCTCCTGTGTACATTGCTGCTGGGGAGCGGGACAAGCAGCATTGGTTTGGAGCGGCATGGGGTGGGCATGGCTTGTGCAGCCGAGCCAGAGCGGCGCATGGGTTAGGGAGCAGAGCAGGTTTCCTGGCTGGAAGGCCCAGAGCACATCACATGACAGGATAGCACAGCACAAGTACCCGTCATCACTGACACCACCAGTGCTGCAAGACAGAATAAGAGACTCAGGTGCCGCTTTGCCAGCTGATGTGTTCTATGTTCATAGTAAATCTAGTGTGATGTGTAATGTGAGCAGCAGGCTGGCTAAATTGGTTGCTCTATGTATGTTTACTCATACAGTCCCTCCCACTTGCCGACTGCGCTATAGCTGATTGACGGCTATAGCGCGGCCAGCTAGTTCTGGAAGGCCTCCCAGTCTTGCACTTCTCGGAAGTGTCTGTGATGGCCGTGTCCACAGGACCCAGTGCATCACAGTTTGGGGTAAAGAGCCAATGACAGCGCCCCTTTACCACTTAATCACTCCGTCCAATGACAGAGCGTCATTGCCGGTTCAGCTCGCACTGCTGGGGTGTGAGAAGAGGAGAGAGAAACACTGCAGCATTGTGAGCTGGCACGATCCTGTGTGCCATCAATGCAATCACAGTGCCCCATAATATAGACAAGGTGCTGTTGCATCTAAATCTGACTTCCTGATACATTTAATTTTAATTATCACAATATAAAAAAATAGGTGTGGGGGCCTTTTGGTGGGCGCAATTTTTTTTTTGGGGGGGGCAGGGGAGGAGTTAGCATTTCATTCTTGGACCCAGGCAGTACAATGTCTTGGAAAAACACAATAAGTGTAGCGCTATTAAAATGAAAAAACGTCCGGTATGGAAAACGTTAAACCAACAGTTCCAAGTATAAATGGTGTGGAGGAGTCATCAGTATATACATGGGTGGAAAATCTTCAAACAAACACTTCAAGCAAAGATGTATATCATCTGAGGTGAAAACAGACACACCACCACCAAATATGAAGAGGCTTACCAGATGGAGTGGACCCAAAGGGGCGTACGCCGGATTGGGTCGGATAGGCTTAGGTGGTGAGTGGCTAAGGATGGCCCAGGAAGGCGATGGTGGTGGATGGACCCACGCGTTGCTGTATCTCTCAAGGCGATGCAGGAACCCAGAGGAGTGTGTGGAGCGGACCACACATTGTAATCTCCCTCGAAGTGATGTTTAAGGGTCAAAAGAAGTGGGTAGAGAATGGAAAAAAGGAATGGCCATATAGTGTGAATCAGTTTAAGAAAAGAATTTATTAAAATAAAAAGATATACACTCACATGTAAATCGATATAAAAACAGCGCTGTGAATAAAACGTGGCGACAGTGGGGTCCTATCCGACGCGTTTTGTCTTCATACCATCGCCTTCCTGGGCCATCCTTAGCCACTCACCACCTAAGCCTATCCGACCCAATCCGGTGTACGCCCCTTTGGGTCCACTCCATCTGGTAAGCCTCTTCATATTTGGTGGTGGTGTGTCTGTTTTCACCTCAGATGATATACATCTTTGCTTGAAGTGTTTTTTTGAAGATTTTCCACCTATGTATATAATGATGACTCCTCCACACCATTTATACTTGGAACTGTTGGTTCAACGTTTTCCATACCGGATGTTTTTTCATTTTAATAGCACTACACTTATTGTGTTTTTCTCTGTTTTGCTTTGTTGGTTGTGTTAGCTGCTTGTTTTTTTACGGCAGCGCAGAATTGTTTTGTATATAGCACAATGTCTTGGGCCAGCCCTGCATCAAACATTATGCACAAAAACAAGTTTTTAGCATATTCATTTTACGTATTTAGGCTATTATACTATTTGAACAGTTTTACAATATATTACTTGTGTCAGACCTGTAGTTATACGTAGTTAGACCTGTAGTTATACGTAGTTATACTAAAGGTCTAGTTATGGCTTATGGCTAGTCAGAAACTATCCGAACAACCCAATTATTTAGAATGTCACAGAAAATCTTGGCAATCAAGTCACATACAGAAATAAAAACTTGTCCAAAATGGTCTCTCTTCCCCATTGTATCGAAAATTAAAACATATTGTCTGGAGTTTAAATGCTAAGCTAAAGTGCAGCAAAACATCAAATAAGACCAGGACATGATGAAATCTGATTGAGTGTTATGGGCCACTGTAAAATACATCTCTTCACTTTTTCATTTTTTGTTTAATTTCAGCCTCTTTGCAGCCACATCCTATGTACATGCGTGCCCTTCAACAATGGCATTCTCAGAGTAGAATTCCTTGAAAGTAACAACAGTGGCCCATGCCTGCTTAATGGTTGTTGAAATGCCCATTCATAGTCTCCCGTGTGACAGGGTGACAACCTAGGAACACAACTGGGAAACCAGGACAGATCATTGTCACGCTATAACAGAAAGTGCCTGAACAAGGACCTTCATGGCATGATCACTAGTTATTGTTTTAATAATAGTTCCAATTTAAATGTACTGAAAATGACTTTTGAAATTACATTAGTATGTATTCTCATATGAGAGCTTAGTGATTGTGTTTAAATATACTTTAAGAGTAGAAAGTCCTAAAGAGCAACCTACCTGTACCTGAGTACCACAAACTGAAAGCACCAATAAATTCATATTTAACCATTTCAACACGGGTCCAATTCTGACACTTCTCATATATATATATAAAAATCTACATTTTTTGCTAGAAATTTACTGAGAACTCCCAAACATTATTACAGTCGTGCTCAAAAGTTTGCATACCCTGGCAGAAATTGTGAAATTTTGGCATTAATATTGAAAATATGACTGGTAATGCAAAAAAATTACCGTAAAACTGTCTTTTATTTAAGGATAGCAATCACATGAAGCCATTTATTATCACATCGTTTTTTGGATCCTTTTTAAATCATAATAACAGAAATCACCCAAATGGCCCTGATAAAAAGTTTACATACCCTGGAATGTTTGGCCTTAGTACAGACACAGAAGGTGGCACACACACAAGTTAAAATGGCAATTAAAGGTTAATTTCCCACATTTGTGGCTTTTTAAATCACAATTAGTGTCTGTGTATAAATAGTCAATGAGTTTGTTAGCTCTCACATAGATGCACTAAGCAGGCTAGACACTAAGCCATGAGGAGGTAGAAAAGAACAGTCAAAAGACCGGCGTAACAAGGTAATGAAACTTTACAAAGATGGAAAAGGATATAAAAAGATATCCAAAGCCTTAAATATGCCAGTCAGTACTGTTTAATCACTTATTAAGAAGTGGAACTTTTTATCAGGGACATTTGGGTGATTTCTGTTATTATGATTTAAAAAGGATCAAAAAAACTATGTGATAATAAATGGCTTTATGTGATTGCTATCCTTAAATAAAAGACAGTTTTTTTGCATGATCAGTCATATTTTCAATATTAATACCAATATTTCACAATTTCTGGCAGGGTATGACAGAGGAAATGTATATATATATATATATATATATATATATATATATATATATATATATATATATATATATACATACAGTATCTCACAAAAGTGAGTACACCCCTTTCACTCAACACACAGCCATTAATGTCTAAACCGCTGGCAACAAAAGTAAGTACACCCCTAAGTGAAAATTTCCACCCAAAGTGTCATTATTTTGTGTGGCCACCAATATTTTCCAGCACTGCCTTAACCCTCTTGGGCATGGAGTTCACCAGAGCTTCACAGGTTGCCACAGGAGTCCTCTTCCACTCCTCCATGATGACATCACGGAACTGGTGGATGCTAGAGACCTTGCGCTCCTCCACCTTCTGTTTGGGGATGCCCCACAGATGCTCAATAGGGCTTAGGTCTGGAGATATGCTTGGCCAGTCCATCACATTTACCCTCAGCTTCTGGCCCAGTCTCCAAAGGGAGGGGATCATGCTCTGCTTCAGTATGTCACAGTACATGTTGGCATTCATGGTTCCCTCAATGATCTGTAGCTCCCCAGTGCCGGCAGCACTCATGCAGCCCTAGACCATGACACTCCCACCACCATACTTGACTGTAGGCAAGACACACTTGTCTTTGTACTCCTCACCTGGTTGCCGCCACACACTCTTGACACCATCTGAACCAAATAAGTTTATCTTGATCTCATCAGTCCACAGGACATGGTTCCAGTAATCCATGTCCTTAATCTGCTTGTCTTCAGTAAACTGTTTGCAGGCTTTCTTGTGCATCTTTAGAAGAGGCTTCCTTCTGGGACAACATCCATGCAGTGTGTGGTGTATGGTCTGAGCACGGACAGGCTGACCCACACCCCTTCAACCTCTGCAGCAATGTTGGCAGCACTCATACATCTATTTCCCAAAGACAACCTCTGGATATGAAGCTGAGCATGTTCACACAACTTCTTTTGTCAACCATGGCGAGGCCTGTTCTGAGTGGATCCTGTCCTGGTAAACCACTGTATGGCCTTGGCCACCGTGCTGCAGCTCAGTTTCAGGGTCTTGGCATTCTTCCTATAGCCTAGGCCATCTTTATGTAGAGCAACACTTTTTTTTCAGACCCTCAGAGAGTTATTTGCCATGAGGTGCCATGTTGAACTTCCAGTGACCAGCATAAAAGAGTGAGAGCGATAACACCAAATTTAACACACCTGCTCCCCATTCACACCTGAGACCTTGTAACACTAATGAGTCACAGACACTGGGGAGGGAAAATGGCTAATTGGGCCCAATTTGGACATTTTTACTTAGGGGTGTACTCACTGCTGTTGCCAACAGTTTAGACATTAATTGTTGAATTATTTTGAGGGGACAGCAAATTTACACTGTTATACAAGCTGTACACTCACTACTTTTTTTTTTTTTTGCAGATGCCCTAGAGAATAAAATGGTGGGTGCAATTTTTATGGTACACGGTATTTGTGCAGCAGTTTTTTTGGAAAAGATACACTTTGATGAATTTTATTGCATAAGTTAAATATTTCTCTTGGTCTGATGTTCGCGAGAATACCTCACATGTGTGGGGCGATCACTGTTTACATATAAATGTGGGACCTACGTATGCGTCCACATTTCCACATGAGCATGTGGGGATGTTTTAAAGTTTTATATTATTATTATTTATTTTATTTAGAACTTTTTTATACTGTCCTTTTATTTTTATTTATTTTTTGCTGTCACAAGGGATGAACAACATCCCTTGTGATAGCATGGGCCATGACAGGTCCTCTTTATGGAGAGATCTGGGATCTATTAGACCCCAGATCTCTCCTCTGGCCTGCAATGGAGCCGATCAGACACAGATTGGTCTGATTGACTGTTTCCCTGGCTGTTAACGGACAAATAAACAAAGAACCAAAACAAGAATTGACAAAATCTTCATCGCTTCAGGTTTTTGGGGTCACAGAGAAGGAGGAACAAGGTGAGTTCCCCTCTCTCTGTGTAGTTCATCCAATGCCACCAGCTGGAGCGGTCCTGGGCTCCTCGATCGGAAAGGAGAGTCCGGTAAAAGGCAACGGTGACAGCAGGGAGGGGATGCCCCCTTTCTTCCACTTGCAGAAGTTATCAAGTGTCTGTTTAATTACTCAAATGACTTCTACTTTACAGGGAAACTCCAGTTGTAAAATTTGATGCATGAGAATGAATAAGCGCAGCGTCGCTGTGTGAAATGTGTCTGCTTGTTTGCCTGTCCTGTGGTGTTATTCATGTTACGGATTTTACTATAAAGAGATTCATCACTACCTCGGTGTGCAGCCATCCATTCCTTTTATCCAAATTGCACGGCCGGCGAACCAAGGCTAGCGCCCCTGGGAGGAGTCCATTCCCCAGCCTACCTGGTTCCATCACTCACCTGGGGCTGCATTTTCTTTTCCTATTGTAAAATTTGATACCAGGATGATGCCTGTAGGTGCTGACATCATCCCAAATAACCACTTCACTCCCAGGACGTCATATGACGTCCACCTGGGAAAAGTGGTTAATATTCAGCTCACCCACCCATCCATCCATGTCTCCATGCTTTATTTTGTTGAGAAATCACTTTGAAAAACATAGCATGTCTAGCCATGGCCATCTTGAGTAAGGGCAGATGATTTGTACAGAATTTACTTCCAGGAATCCATCTGCCCTTATGTCAGGGATGCAGCCAGGAGGGTGTGCTTAGCTGAAAAAGCTCCTCCTCCCCTTCTTCAGATGAAAGAAAACAAATGCAAATGAATACCCCTGAGATGTAGGACATCATTCTGACCTAGGCCACAAACCTGTAAACAACTAGTGAAGTCTAAAAAAAAAGGTTTAAAACAAGTAAGTATTAAAAAAAAAAAAAACTTTCAATCTATTTCCTAAGAACTACCCGATATATACAGTATGAATAAAGGTAAAAAGTAGTGCTGAGGGTAAAAAATATATATATATCAAAAACACATTAAGCTACACAACATATTGTGATAATGTGTAGAAAACAAAATAAAGTCCATATATAAACTTGATAGAGCAGAATCTATGAGTCATCAGTTGATAAGTCAATCTGACACCACACCGCGTGAACAAGCATGTCTTCACTCCCCAGTTCGATGTGAACTCACCAGAAAATATTGCCTCAAACTCTTGTGTTTTGGCAAACAAGCAGTTAACCACCTCAGGGTTCAAGTGAATTCTGTCCACAGGTGTTCCACAGCAGATGATATGTGGAGGAAATAAGACTCCTGATAGTGTGATATCGTCAAACCATCAAAGACATTTATTAAAAACCACAGCCCGAATGGTATTGTACTTACAAACAAGCAAATTAAAAAAGCATTGATATGGTGGAGATGCCAGAAATACCCCATCACGTAAGGTTTGTGTCACTTCTCACCTGACCTGATGTTCAAAACACACGGAGTGTCACTTCTGGTGGTGCGTGAACGTCACTTACGGTTGCCATACAGCCATGTTCCGACGCATTTCTTTATAGCGTCTTCATCCTGGGATTAGCTGTATGGCCCGGCAACCATCTTTAACCGCTTCAGCCCCAGTAGATTTTACCCCCTTCCTGACCAGAGCACTTTTTTCAATTCGGCACTGCGTCGCTTTAAATGACAATTGCGCAGCCGTACGACATTACACCAAAACAAAATTGACGTCCTTTTTTTACCACAAATAGAACTTTCTTTTAGTGGTATTTGATCACCTCTGCGGTTTTTATTTTTTGCGCTATAAACAAAAAAAGATCGACAATTTTGAAAAAAAGCAATACTTTTTATTTTTGCTATAATAAATATCCCCCAAAAATATATAAAAAACTAATTTTTTCCTCAGTCTAGGCTGATATGTATTCTTCTACATATTTTTGGTAAAAAAAAAACAAAAAACGCAATAAGCGTATATTGATTGGTTTGAGCATAAGTTATAGCGTCTACAAAATAGGGGATAGTTTTATGGCATTTTTATTATTATTTTTTCTTTATTAGTAATGGCAGCGATCTGCAATTTTTATTTTTATCATGACTGCGACATTATGGTGGACACTTCGGACACTTTTGACACTATTTTGGGACCATTGTCATTTATACAGCGATCAGTGCTATAAAAATGCACTGATTACTGTGTAAATTACACTAGCAGGGAAGGGGTTAAACACTAGGGGGTGATTAAGGGGTTAAGTGTGTCCTAGGGAGTGATTCTAACTGTGGGGGGGTGGGCTACCACTGACATGACAGCGATCACTGCTCCCGATGACAGGAAGCAGTAGATCCCTCTCATATCACCAGGCAGAACGGGAAATGCCTTGTTTACATAGGCATCTCCCCGTTCTGCAGCTCCGTGACACGATCGCGGGACCTGCGGGCACGGTCATGCTGTAGGCGGCGGGCGCACGTGCTGCCCGCTAGCCCTGCCAATTAAAGGGGACATACAGATACTCCCATTTGCCCACTGCTGCCATTGTACCAACGTATAACGGCGCGCAGCGGTCGGCAAGTGGTTAAATACTCCCACTTATGTAGATGGCAGGAAATTACTTATCCGCCCACAAAGTGTCCCTGCGGCGATGATATGTCTAGCATCCGCCACATACAAATTGCTCTACATTACATTTAACTCATATCACATAATCTAAAATCAGGCAATATCTGTCATACGATGCATAACTGTTACTAAATTAATATATAAACAGTCAATGTCATCCGAACAATTTCTATAAGAATTACAACCATAATATAATAAAAATAAATCTCAAATGATAACTGAACATATACTAAATGCTTCAAATGTAAGATCATCAATCTAGTAGTCATTTATCAATACATGTACATCAATTAGCCATCAATTAACATGAATAATTATTTATCAACTAACATTAAAAATTATTTATAGAACAGTTTAAATCAAGTTCTATATTCAAACCATTTGGTGTGAGACACTTCATTAAAAAAGTCTATTTAGTCTCCCTCTGGGACAGGTCCCTCACTCGAGTAGACCCTCTCCAAGAGGGAAATCCACAATCTATGCCACATAACTGTAATAGAGTGAGGTCTCTATTATGTTTCTCCCTAAAGTGTAAATATACGCTATGTTTCCTAAAACCATTCTTAATATTAGCCAAATGTTCCGCTATACATAACAATCTTTTCGTCCTACCTATATAAAATAGACCACATGGACACCATAATAAGTATACCACATATGACGTATTACAAGTAATGAACTCATCTATTTGAAAGGTCTTTCCCTCTAGATTAGAGGAATGAGTGCATCCCCATTGCTAGTTCATACAGTTCTACAGGCAATACATTTTCTACAAAGCCTTTTTTGTCTATAAGTAACTTTTGTTGTCCAGGTTCATCTAAAATCTTCTTTACTACTTGGTCCCCAAAGTTCGGGGCTTTCCTATATATGAATTTGAAAAAGGAAGGTGGGACTTTAAATGAGGCTATTGTGGGGGTGAGATAATTAAAAAGTATATTTATTTGGCATATTGAGTCTGACAATACATGACAATGATGCACATAGTAAAAAGGTTTAATATGTATACACACACACATACATGGTATTGACCTCACGAATACATTACATATACATATCTAGGGGACGGCATATAAAATTGACAAGAGATTTAATATGGATAAAACTAATTATTGCAGATTTGTATATGTACACGTCATCTAAATGGCACTATGCAGTGTAATCAATGATAAGAAACAAAGTATGATCATTTGGTTGTAGATAATGAGTCTAAGTAGGTTCCTATCAGTAGGTATTAGAATGCATCCTAAAAGCCCGACACGTTTTGTGGATAATACCACTCTTCAGGGGCAGATACATGCAACTCTATAAAAAACAACAAAATATGAGCAGACCAGTATGATCAAAAGTTATATCCTTCAACGGGGAGGCTGTGTACAAGAGAAAAGGTAGAGAGTTACTCGTCCCTCTGAGTACTTACATCATGATAAGTCTGGAAAATGGAGGACGAGGAATCAGAGGCTGTCTCTAGCAGGAGCTGTGGAAGGAGCCCACAGGAGAGGGACCGGTTGCACAAAACATCATCCCCCTTTTTCTCAAACCTGAACCAGGGATGTAGACACACACCGTGTGCTTCATTTAAAGTCCCAAACTCCCCCCTATTATCCTATATATGAATTTGGGGTGATCTGGCAACACTGGTCCCAAATCCCTGTCCATACAGAGAATGTACCAATACCATTACTAAAAATATTCTCCACTCCTATATTGACAGTGAAAATCTGAAATAAATCCCCATTCTTGTTGGTTAGTTTGTACTATTTGATCTTTTTTTTTACAAAACATTGGCTCCTCAGGATATTATCCACTTCATTGGTAATCCTATCCAAAGTCTCATTCTTATACCTATATGCTTGTATGGCAAAATCCTCCTGTCTGCTGCAGTTACATTTTACCCTCATTGTTTGTCCTTTTGGTATATTTCTAATCCATGTGGGATGATGTCCACTATTCACTAAAAGGTAACTATTCCTATCTGTCGGTTTGAAATAGACTTTTGTTTTCAATATCAACATCCAGAAAGTGAATATTAGTATCACTAATCTGATAGTCCAATTTAATGTGGTTATTATTCTGATTAAGATAGGTAAGGAATTCCTCTACAGTATGCCAAGGACCTTTTCAAATCAACAACAGGTCATCTATAAACCTGCAGTAAAACAATAACCATGGTCTATAGGTATTGAAGACATGTCTGTCTTCCCACTCTGCCAAAAATAGATTGGCTATGCTAGGCGTGAATTTTGCGACCATAGCAACACCAACCTGTTGGGCAAAGAACAGAACCTGGTACCAGAAATAATTGTGAGAGATAAAGAAATCAAGTGCTTTCCCCAAAAAGCATTTCTGGGCATGCGGGATATCATCACGTTTACTCAAGGCCCAATTAAGTAACGCATCATCATGTTGGATGATGATGTTTAGCCATGCTACATCAGCAGTAACCAAAAATATCGGGTCATCAAAGTCCAACTTAATTTCCTTGTCAAAAGAAGTTTATTGAGTATACAATGTTATAAAGATACATAAAGTAAGTTTACAAGGATCTATAAAGTAAGCTCATTGTTTTACAGTAGGGTTTCTATAGGTAAATATAATGAAATTTCAAATATTAAACATTGGGTTTACGTAAACCTAAATTAAAGATATATATCATTTCCTTAGTTACTTTTGTAGGTATTTAAATTATTTATACCTACTATACATATTGTTTACAAGTAGAGTGTATATAGGTCAAATAAATTCTGATAATGAGCTTTAATCGTAAGGTGGAGAAAAGGAAAAAAAAAGAAGAAAAAGGGTTGAAAGGTAGAGGTATGGTCCACAAGGTTGTCCCGCTCGTCAGTTTATTATTCTTTTTAGTTCTCTTTGAAGCCTTAGAATGGGTGTCTCTGTAAGTCATTTAATCTGTTACCATGGCAACAGGACAGAGTCATTGAAGTTTGACAGGAACTGTTGTTTTATCCAAGGATGCCAAAGTTTTTCAAATTTTGGAATTTGATTTTGATCGATGGCTACCATCTTAGCATGGGACATTGTATTATTCATTCTGTGAATTGTTTCTGCTAGTACCAATGTAGGAGATTTCCATGCCTTGGCCACTGTTTGTTTTGCAGCCGTTATTAGTTGGATCATAAGTTTGAATTGAGAGAGTGTTAACCATTCCGGTTTTAGATTAAGTAAAGTTAAATATGGATCTGGTTGTATTATTTTTTTAAATATTTTAGATGCAATCACGAAGACTTCCTTCCAGAAGGTTTGAATTACTGGGCACGTCCACCATATGTGTAAATATGTGCCTATTTCTGGGCATCCTCGAAAACAAAGAGCTGAGGTATTAGGTGAATATTTTGCCACTCTAGCGGGTACAAGGTACCAGCGAGTTAGGACTTTATAATTTGTCTCCAGTGCTAAGATGTTGGGTGAAGATGACTTAGATGTGAGCCATATGTTAGACCAGTCCGTGTCTTCTAAAGTTCGTCCCAGGTCCTCCTCCCACCTCTGAACATAAGAGGGTCTATTAAGATTTGCTACTCCATATAATTGATTATAAAGTGATGAAATTGTACCTTTAGCAAATGGATCTTTTGTACAGATTGATTCAAAAATGGATAATTGGGATAATGGTGTATCCCCCTTTAGGAATGGTGTATAGAAATTTTTGATTTGGAGATATCTAAATATCTCAGAGTTTGGTAGATCATATTTTTCTCTAAGCGATGGGAATGAAAGGAATGATTTAGATGCTATGAAGTCATTTAGTGTCTGAATGCCTGATGTTGTCCAAGCTTTAAAAGAATTTGGGTAGATCCATGCTGGATAAAAGGCCGGATTTCTGATAAAAGAAAGGAGAGGATTGTGTGGAGATTGTAACTGATATTTGGTTTTTAGTTTATCCCAGAGAGATAAGAAGTGTTTAGTTATGGGATTATGAATTTTAAAGCGGTCTTTAGGATCAAGCCATAATAAATTTGATATTAATAGAGGGTCATTTTCTGAAGCCTCTATAAATACCCATAATGGGATTTCCTGTTTTGCATGGTATTTGGACAGACTGGCCAAATGTGCTGCTTTGTAGTAGTTAGTAAAATTAGGGTATCCCAGGCCTCCTTTATTTTTGGGAAGATGTAGTGTGTGTATAGGTATACGTGGTTTAGAAGAGCCCCATATAAACGAAGTTGCTCTTTTTTGTACTATTCTCAAAAAATAGGAAGGAATTGGAATAGGGAGGACTCTGAATAGATAAAGCAATTTGGGTAGAATAGTCATTTTGATTGCATTAATCTTCCCTATCCAGGATAAAGGAAGTTGCGACCATTGTTTTATTAGATTTGTGATCTGTCTTAATACAGGAGGATAATTGGTTGAGAATAAGTCAGAATGAGATGCTGTTAAATGAATTCCAAGATATGGGATTGATTTTTCTGCCCATGTGAATGGGAGTGCAGCCCTAGCCGGGATCAATTCCATGTTTGTGAGTGAAATATTAAGCATTAGGCATTTCTTAGGATTAATCATAAGGCCGGATAGGGCTGCAAATCCATCAAGAGCTGGTATTAAGTTAGGACCAGAGACCTGTGGTGATGATAGAAAAAGTAATATATCGTCTGCAAATATACATAATTTGTGTGTAATACCTCCTACTTCAATGCCAGTTATAGTTTGGTTTGTTCTGATGTATTGGGCCATGGGTTCGAGTATAAGGGCAAATAATAAGGGAGATAATGGGCAACCCTGTCGGGTACCTCTTTCGATATTAAAGGCTTCAGATTTGTATCCAGCATATTTTATATAGGCTTTGGGTTTATTATATAATGCTTTGATCCATGTTAAAAAGTGGGGTCCAAAACCCCATTTTTGTAATGAATATTGCATATATTGCCAGGATACTGTGTCAAATGCCCTCTTAATATCGAGAGATAGAAAACATAAAGGGATTTTCCGTTTTTTAGCAATATGTGCCAATAACACTGCCCTGCGTATATTATCGCCTGCCTGTCTATTTGGCATGAAGCCTACTTGATCTCTATGTATTAATTTTCCTATAATGCTATTAGGGCGTTTTGCTATTATTTTTGCTAATAATTTAATATCGAGGTTTAACAGAGAGATAGGCCGATAATTCACACAGGAAGTATCATCAGAAAGGGGTTTTGGGATCATACAAACAATTGCCATTAGTGTTTCTTGCCGAAAAGAATGTCCATCTAGAAGTTTGTTAAACGTTTCAGTGAGAATGGGAGAGAGTATTTCTGAGAATGTTTTATAGTATAAAGCCGAGTAGCCGTCTGGGCCTGGTCTTTTGTTAAGTTTTAGGTCTTTTATGGCGTTAGCAACTTCATCTATAGTTATAGGCTCATCCAAACTGCTTTTTTGATTCTGAGATAACTCAGGTAAGGTTATTTTTGAGAAGAAGGATTCAGCCTCTGTAGGATTAAATTCATTGTTTGTCTTATATAAAGTTGCGAGATGCGAGTGAAATTTATGGACTTTTTTAACTGGATTACAAGTGTAAAAATTTTTTGATAATTTCAAACGTATTGGTTTGAAAGATTTGTTAGTTGAATTTAATGCCCGAGCCAAATATGTACCTGGTTTGTTTGTATTCATGTAGAAATTGTGTTTGGAGCGTTTGAGGGATTTATCAACTGACTCAGTGAGAAATAGATCGTATTCCAATCTAGATTTTTCCAGATGAGATTTTGTACTCTGAGATGGATTATCTTGAAATGATATGTAGGCTGCATTAAAATTGAGTTCTAGTTTTTTTGCTAGATTTTTGCGTTCCCGTTTAAATAGTGCCATTTGTCTTTGTATTGTACCACGCAAGACAGGTTTATGAGCTTCCCACAGTGTTATTGGGGAGATGTCTGTTGTATTATTAATTGATATGTATTCCTTTAAAGCTTGTTCAATGGCCATCTGATGTAGTGGGTGTTTGAGCATTATGTCCGGTAAGTACCACGTTGGGTCATGCGCTTTTGGTATGGCTGAGGCTATAGTAGTGTATACTGCATTATGGTCAGACCACGGAATCGGAATTATATCTGATGCAATAATTTCTGGTATCATTCCTATTGTTAGAAAAATATGATCTATTCTGATGAAGGTTTGATGAGGGTGCGAGAAATAAGTGAATTTCTTTTTCATTGGGTTACTTTCTCTCCACGAATCTACCAGATTGTATTTGGAAAGAAGTTGAGAAAAAGGTAATCTAGAGGTTATTTTGGATGGTGTAAAAGGTGATTTATCTAGAAATGGGAGGAGGACCTGGTTCGAATCCCCACACATTATCACTGTTCCTATTTTGTGTGTATTAATCACTTGTAATATATGTGAGAGGAATGGTGTAGGTTGTTTGTTAGGAGCGTAGTAGGAAATCACCGTGATTGCTGTATCCATTATATAACCCATGAGTATCAGGTATCTACCTTCTGGGTCTTTAATTTCTGATGATAAGGTGAATGGTGTGGATCGGTGAAATGCAATTAGAGTTCCCCTTTGCTTGGTACAGGCAGAAGCCGTGTAAATTTGTTGATAAAAAGGAGAAATATATTTTGGAGTAGAATCTTTGGTGAAGTGTGTTTCTTGGAGGCATACTATGTGAGCCTTCTTGTTATGGAAAGTACGGAAGGCTTTGGTCCTTTTTTGAGGGACATTTATTCCCTGAACATTCAGGGAAAGTATATTCAGTGGTGCCATGGCAATAGATCAAATAGTTTTGACTTACTTTTTGTTATGCAGAGCTGACTGCGCAGATCAACCTGTGTGGACTGAAGAGATGAATAGATAGAAAAGAAACCAGTGAATTCTGGAGTAAAGAGTAAACAAAAAACATATGAGATTAGATGGTACATTGTATAAATTATTTTTTGCAAGTAATCACAATTTACCCGTGAAAGAGAATAAATATCTCTCTCAGGGGAATAAGTGCCTTCGTCACACTCCCACATAATATGGTTGGGAGAATGAGGAGGGCTAATGGGGGTACACGGATCTTCCGCTTACAGGAGAGAAGTGCTATGTCAAAAGACATCAAAATGATGTTTCATTAATTGGAGTGCAGAATATAGTTTTTGTTGAAATTATTTATTCCAGGGTGGTTGTATATGGTTAGTCTTGCCCTAGGCTAAATAATTCAGTTAGAAAGGTACTGTTAATAACTTTGGTATTGATGAAGATAGTTTGAATTATTTTGGGATTTTAACCCTTTTAGAGTAAACAATTACATATTTTATTCATATGCAACTGTTTAGATATGTTAACTCATAAAATTGAGGTTGTATTGCTTCAGATTAGAATAAACAAAAACATAATTCTAGGAACTAGTTAGGTAATAATATATTTGTTTTAAGAAAAGAAAGAAAAAGCTTCCATTACTTCTGGATTATTGAACATATTTGTCCTAAAAAGTAATAAATCTATTGTTATTACCTGATAATATATAACTGAACAAGAATTTCCTTATTTCACTTATATATTCTAAGGCTATATGAATCAGAAGTAATAAGAAATATAACTGGAATGTAACATGATCCCACACAGTGTGTGACTATCAGAATGCAGTTACATTCAGTTATAAATATAGGTTTTTTATAGAGAACCATCTCTTAGTATAATGAATGAAGAGATATCAGGAATTAGGATGTCAGTCCATTGAATCTTCTTGGTCCATGGATGATGTGGCATAACGGCCTCTTTTGTGAGAATGATGATTCCCATTTTGTTCTGAAATTTTCTGGGTGCTGCCTGAAGGTGAAGATGATGCCATTCTTCTGCGTGTGGGAGTGTTGCTGCTTGTGGGTTCTGTCAGATTTAATTTTAAAAGGGTTTGTTGTAGTTCATCTGCTGATCTGCTTCTGTAAATTGTACCTTGGTAGTTAAATCTGACTGAAAAGGGAAAGCCCCATTGATACATAATGTTGTGGCGTTGCAGTTCCATTAGTTGGGGTTTCATTGATCGTCTTTTAGTAATAGTAAGTTGGGATAGGTCAGCAAAAATTTGATAATTGTGTCCTTGAAAATTAAGTTCCTTTTTTTCTCTTGCAGCAATTAGTATTTGTTCTTTCGTTCTGTAATAATGAAATTTTGTGATTATATCACGTGGGGGTCCATCTTTCTTTTTGGCTGTGAGGGCTCTGTGTACTCTGTCCAGTTCTAAACGTTCAATAGGGATATCTGGCTTTAGTTCTTGTAATAGAGCAGTAATAGTAGATTGCAGGTCTGTCACAGTTTCAGGTATTCCCCTTATGCGCAAGTTTGAACGTCTGGCTCTATTTTCGTAATCTTCGAGCTTAGTTTGAAGTATTAAATCCTCTTTTTTTAATTCTTCCAATTCTGTTATATTTTCTTGGGTTGTAATTTCAATTTCATCCATTTTTATTTCTAGGGCTGCGGTGCGGTTTCCCAGCTCTCTTATTTCTTTGGTTAGGCTTTTTGTTATTTGGTCTGAGGTTTGTTTTAAAGCCTTATGAAGCATCTTTTCAAATTGTAATAATATTACTGGGGATACTGAGGAGGCTTGTGGAGAAGTTTGTGAGAGGATTTGTTCTGTATCTGACTCAAATGGAGAGTCTTGCTGTGACATTTTCTGTCTGTGAGAGCGCCCTGATGCAGTATCTTGTGAGGTGACTGGAGCTGCTTCAGCTGCAGTGAGTGCCTGTGAGCTCTTTGTGAGGTGATTTTTATTTCTGCCACAGTTTCCTCCCAGTACCATATTTCCTGCCCAAACTTTCACAGTTTGTTCCCAGGGGCAAAAAGGTTCAAATGGATACCTTTTGAGCCTTCAGGCTCCGCTTTGTCCTTCTCTTCTCTCCTCAGCGGTGTGGAGCTCTAACAATGCATGTCTGCTCCGCTAGGCTCCGCCTCCTGCCCCCCCAGTCCAACTTAATTTCATCAAGGGCATTCAAAAGATCCTAGCTGTGACATAGCCTATCCCATTCACAATTGGCCGTGCAGGTGGCTCAGTTTCGTTATTGTGAATCTTTGGTAAAGTATTTATTATTGGTATCCTACATGCACTGGGGACCAGATATCTTTTTTCCTTCTTATTTCAAGCTCTCATCCTAAAACCCCACTCAACCAACTCATTTAACAGTTGAGTATAAATATCTGTAGGGTCACTTGTCAGTCTTCTGTATGTATTCTTATCACCCAACATACATATTGATTGTGAGTGATGGAATTCCTTATCCAATACCACTACACCCCCACCTTTATCAGCTGGGCTTATAATATTATTTCTTCCTTCCAATGATTTAATCCCATCTCTGATATACTCGATGTTAACTCCTTTCTTTGGTTGTAACTTCTCTAAATCTTTTAAAACGAAACCCTTAAAAACGTCAATATGATGACTGCCATTATTTTGAGGGTTAAAAATTGATTTGTTATGTAACCCACTATCTATCTGATTAGATGCCTCTACTATTCTATTCGTAGGATAATCAGGATGGCTGAGAAAATATTTTTTCATACAGTATTTAAGCTTCGGATATATTTATGTGTATCAATATACATATTGAACTTGTTTAGGAGTTTCTTTGGCGCACATTTAAGTTCCAGATTTAGTATATTTAATTCTTTATGATTCAATTCTACCTTACTTAGATTGAAGATTCCCTAATTTAGTTGTCCCTCCTTCTTTTTCTTGGATTGTATACATCTCACGAGTTTACCTCTTGTTTGCCAAAACACAAGAGTGTGAGGCAATATTTTCTGGTGAGTTCACATCCAACTGGGGAGCGAAGACATGCTTGTTCACTCGGTGTGGTGTCAGATTGACTTATCAACTGATGACTCATAGATTCTGCTCTATCAAGTTTATCTATGGACTTTATTTTGTTTTTCACACATTACCACAATTTGGTGTGTAGCTTAATTTGTTTTTGATATATATATTTTTTACCCTTTAGCGCTACTTGTTACCTTTATTCATATATATCAGGTAGTTCTATACATGTTTATTTTTTAAAAGTGGCTGCTTATTTATAATTACACTATTTTCTACCCGAGGCAAAGTGTATAGCTCCCAATTGAAGGCGTGTTATGAGATCTTGTGGGCTTACTTTAACTTTGTTTAACATTTGCTGCCATGGAAGGTATTGACGCAAAATCTATCTTTTCAGCAAACCAGTCTATAACTTTATTTAAAATGTTAGAGAACACAATAGAAAAGCAGGTGAAGACCTGGTGAGATGGGTTTACTTTTGAGCATTAGCTAAAGGAAAACCTAATTTTTAGAAGTATGAGATGGGAGGTAGCTCCCCAGGATGGTTTGACTGATAAAGCATTCATGGACGAGTGGCTGGAGAAGAAAGAAAGTGAAATTGGAGAGACCATGCACTAAAATGAAGGATTTACAAATACAGTACATTTGGATCCAATAAAAGATTCTAATGAAATGAAAGAGTTCAATATCGCCGTTAGGAAAAAATTGGAAAAAGTAGGCCGAGACACTCAGAAAAAGAAGGTAAAGAAATTTAGGGGGGATTTGTTTGACTTTAATACCAATAATATTTATCTGGCAAAATACAGATTGTTCATCGAACATTGAACCACTTGTTGAGGTGGGGAATGCCGGATCAACTAGTGGCTCTATACCAAAAAAGGAGTGAATAGTAGAGGCCCAGTATATCAGAACAAAAGTTACACTAAGAACAAAAATAATACCCCCAAACGACCCTTTCCTCATGTGAATACACAGAACAATTCTAATAGAAGGGATTGGCAATCGCCGACACCTCCTCTATAGTACAATAGGAATCAGCAGTGGGGTCAGGAGAGAGTGGATAACCAGCAATAGCATCAGTTTTGCCCTTCTACTCCACACAATGAATATCCGAATTTTGATTTTATGGTGCCGGTGCATAATTGTTTTCAAGCCCTGGCACATCAAGGGTTTAATGATCAATATTTCCAACCCAATCCTTTTTTAGGTTATCAGGGGAATGGGTGGAGGTAAGGCAGGACCCCAAGACACAATTTTCACCCCCCCCACACAATCGGGGAAGGGGAAGAGGAGGATGTACAGAGAGGATGCACCATTTTAAAGAAACGGAGAGGGTGTAGGGCAGGGAGACAAAAACAATACAAGAAAAGGAAGGAGGGAAAATTAAATGAGGGAATCTTTAATTTAAGTAAGGTAGAATTGAATCATAAAGAATTAAACATACTAAATCTGGGACTTAAATGTGTGCCAAGGAATCCCCTAAACAGGTTCAATATGTATATTGATACACATAAATATATCCGAAGCTTAAATATGAAAAAATATTTTCTCAGCCATCCTGCTTATTCTACGAATAGAATAGTAGGGGCATCTAATCAGATAGTGGGTTATGTAACAAATCCATTTTTAACCCTCAGAATAATTACAATCATCATATTGAGGTTTTTAAGGGTTTCGTTTTAAAAGATCTAGAGACGTTACAACCAAAGAAAGGCATTAACCCCGAGTATATCAGGGATGGGATTAAAACATTGGAAGGAAGAAATAATATCATTATACAGAGGCTTAGCTTGAAACTTGTGGGCCCCGATGCAAAAGTTGTCCTGGGGCCCCCCACTACTACCCGTCCCTTCCACTGCGTGCCAAGATACTCCAATTAGGCGCCAAGATACTCCAAGTAACTAAAGAGTTATTTCAGAGATTTATGTACATATTGAGAGAATAATTCAAATTATTTTGTAGAAACCATCCTAGTAATCACATGACCTTGCACCCTTCCCCCATTCTAGTAATGACATGACTTCCGCTTCCCCCCAAACTAGCAATGACATGACCTCGCCCCCTCCCCCATCCCAGTAATGACATGACCTCGCCCCCTCCTAGTAATGACATGACCTCGCCCCCTCCCCCCATCCTAGTAATGACATGTCACTAGTCAATGAGAGCAGAGGAAGGGTGTGGACTGGGGAGAGGGCAAACAACTGGAAGCTGGATTACTGGATTATAAAACTTGGCTGGGGCACTGGGGGACACAAGGCAGATTGGAGCTGGACTCCAGCTCTGGGATTTTGTGGAGGAAATCAAACATAATACGACAGCAGAGAACAGAGCTGTGGGCCTCCTGGAGCTAGGGGCGGGGTCACAATTGCAACCCCTGAGACCCCTGATGCTACGCCCATGTCATTATACGCCCAGCTGATAAAGGTGGGGGTGTAGTGGTATAGGATAAGGAATTCAATCACAATCAATTAATGAGTATGTTGGGTGATATGAATATGTACAGAAGACTGACAAGTGACCCTACAGATATTTATACTAAACAGTTAAATGCGTTGGTTGAGTGGGGTTTTAGGATGAGAGCTTTAAATAAAAAGGAAAAAAGATATCTGGTCCCCAGTGCATGTAGGATACCAATAATATAGACATTACCAAAGATTCACAAGAACGAAACTGAGCCAACTGCA
Organism: Aquarana catesbeiana; assembly: GCF_042186555.1. Lineage (NCBI taxonomy): Eukaryota > Metazoa > Chordata > Amphibia > Anura > Ranidae > Aquarana > Aquarana catesbeiana. Next base: position 220,056,768 of record NC_133325.1, on the reverse strand, counting down.
CGTCCAATTGTGAAAGGGATAGGCTTGGTCACAGCTAGGTTGGGTGAATTTTTGGATACATTTCTGCAACCGAGTGTACAGATGACTAAAGCTTATTTAAAGGACACAAATGATCTTTTGAATGCCCTTGATGAAATTAAGTTGGACTTTGATGACGCAATATTTTTGGTTACTGCTGATGTAGCATCGCTATACACCATCATCCAACATGATGATGCGCTACTTGCCCTTAATTGGGCTTTGAGTAACCGTGATGATATCCCACATGCCCAGAAATGCAAATTCTGGAAAAGCGATTGATTTCTGTATCTCTCACAATTATTTCTGGTAGGTTGGTATTTAGAGACGTAGCGTAGTGATGTAGCTGGGGGCAGAGTTGTGTATGGCTTTGTACGTAGTTGTTAGTATTTTGAATTTAATTCTTTGGCCGAGCGGAAGCCAGTGGAGGGATTGACAGAGAGGAGCAATTGGTAAGGTGGATGAGTCTGGCAGCAGCATTCATGATGGATTGAAGAGGTGATAGACTATGTAGAGGTAAGCCAATGAGAAGGGAGTTGCAGTAGTCGAGGCGAGAGATGACCAGCGAGTGAATTAAGAGCTTTGTTGTGTCATTGGTTAGAAAGGGGCGTATTTTGGAGATTTTGCAGAGGTTGAGGTGGCAGGATTTGGACAGTGATTGGACGTGTTGCTTAAAGGAGAGTTTAGAGCCCAGGACTTCACCTAGAACCTTGGCATGTGGGGATGGGCTTATAGTTGTGCCATCGATTTTGAAAAAGAGATCAGGGGAAGGGGCATATGGGGAAGAAAAATTATAAGTTCGGTTCTGGATAGATTGAGTTTGAGGAAGTGGTGTGACATCCAGACTGATATATCAGATACTAAATTAGTGATACGTGAGGAGACAGAGGGAGTGAGCTGAGGGGTAGAGAAATAGATTTGGGTGTCGTCAGCGTAGAGGTGGTATTGGTAGCCATGGGAGTCATCAGTTGACCCAGGGAGGAGGTGTAGATTGAAAATAGTAGAAGTCCAAGAACAGAACCTTGGGGGATCCCAACAGAGAAAGGAAGAGGAGAGGAGGAAGTAGAGTTGTAAGAAACGCTAAAGGTGCGGTTGGATAAGTAGGAAGAGAACCAGCAAAGAGTACAGTCACGGAGACCAAAGGCGTAGTGTTTTTTGAGGAGGAGGGGGTGGTCAACCATATCAAAGGCAGCAGATAGGTCCAGGAGAGAGAGTTTTAGGAGAGCAGTTTCTGTGGAGTGTTGAGGACGAAATCCAGACTTAAGGGGATCAAGAAGGCTATTATAAGCGAGGTGGAAGCTCAGTCGGTTGTAGACCAGGCGTTTGAGTAGTTTGGATAAGAAGGGGAGCAAGGAGATGGGGCGTAGGTTGTTAAGATTGGATGGGTCCAGTGAGGACTTTTTAAGTATGGGTCTGACAAGTGCATGCTTTAGAGAGTTGGGGAAGATGCCAGGAAAGAGGGAGAGATTGAAGATGTGGGTTAGAGAGTGTAACATAGAGCCAGAGGGTGAACGTAACATTTGTGAGGGAACAGGATCTAGAGGGCAGGTGGTAAGGTGGACATTACCAAGTAGTTTAGCAACCTCGTCTATAGTGGTGGGGTTGAAAGAGGGAAGTAATGATTGTGCCTGTGGGCATGAAGTGTAAAGCGTGGAGGGTATCGGAACAGTAGAGATCTCCTTGCGAATTGTATCAATCTTCTGTTTGAAGTGATTGGCGATCTCCTGGGCAGTGAGTGAGTTGGCGGGTGGAGGCGGTGGAGGACGAAGTAGAGAGTTGAAGGTAGAGAAGAGTTGATGGGACAGGAATGCCGCGTACAAACGAGCGGGCTTTTCGTCGGACTGAACTTTGAAGGACTTTTCGACGGGGTTCCATCGGACTTTCGAAGAAACGGACTTGCCTACACGCGATCACACCAAAGTCCAATCCTTTCAAACGTGATGTTGTACGACCGGACTAGAATAAGGAAGTTCATAGCCAGTAGCCAATAGCTGCCCTTATTTCATTTTTGGTCCGTCGGACTAGCATACAGACGAACGGATTTTTCGCTAGGAATCGAGTCCGTCGGAAAGATTTGAAACTTGTTCTATTTCTAAAGTTCATCAGATTTTTAGACAGGAAAGGTCAGATGAAGCCCACACACGATCGAATTGTCTGAGGGATTCGTTCCGTCGGACCTTTGATGCCGAAAAGTCCGGTCGTGTGTACGCGGCATTAGTCTTACGCCACAGGCGCTAATAAACATGACTATGTTTTTTCAGACTTCTAGTATCATCTGTTTGCCAAGGTTGAAGGGGTCGGTGCCTGATTCTGTGTGTAGTGAGGGGGGCCAGTGAGTCCAGTGAGACTAGAAGTGAAGCGTTGTAGACAGAAGTGGCTAGTTTGGTGCAGGATAGGGGTGAGATTTTGTCATAGAAGTTGTCGATAGCAGAGTAGAGACGAGAATGGTTGAGATGACGTAGGTTTCTGCGGGTAACTTTTAGGCGTTTGGAGGGAGAGGAGGTGGAGGACAGGGAAAGAGGGAAACTAATAAGGTGTTGATCAGAGAGAGGGAATGGATAGTTAGAGAGGTTGCATGGAGTGCAAAGGTGAGAGAAAACGAGGTCAAGGGTATTGCCTTCGGAGTGAGTAGGAGCATGTATCCACTGCTTCAGGTCAAAGGAGGATGTTAGGCTGAGAAGTTTGGAAGGGGCAGGAGTGTTAGTATTAATAGGGATGTTGAAGTCCGAGAATGATTGTGGGGATTTCAGAGGAAAGAAAGGAGGGTAGCCAGGCAGAGAAGTCATCAAGAAAGGTTGATACTGGTCCAGGGGGCCTGTAGATCACAGCTATCCTTAGAGAAACTGGAGTGAAAAGACGAATGTAGTGTGCTTCGAAAGAGAAGAGAGACAGAGGGGGAGGTAGCTGAAGTACCTGAAAGGTGCTATGGGGCTAAAAGGATTCCGACACCTCCTCATTTATGTCCACTGGATCTGGGGGAGTGAGTCCAGAGAAGACCACCAGGTTTGGAGCCAGGTTTCGGTAACGATGAGTAGGTTAAATGGTAGGTTAAATGAGTTAGACATAAGAAAAGCAGATAGCAGTGTTTCAGTTTTTGGGTGGAATTGATTCAATTAGCACATACCAGCCATTATTAAATAGACATAAGAAAAGCAGATAGCAGTGTTTCAGTTTTTGGGTGGAGATGATTCTGTTAGCACATACCAGCAATTATTAAATAGACATAAGAAAAGCAGATAGCAGTGTTTCCGTTTTTGGGTGGAGATGATTCAGTTAGCACATACCAGCAATTATTAAATAGATATAAGAAAAGCAGATAGCAGTGTTTCCATTTTTGGGTGGAGATGATTCACTTAGCACATACCAGCAATTATCAAATAGACATAAGAAAAGCAGATAGCAGTGTTTCAGTTTTTGGGTGGAATTGATTCAGTTAGCACATACCAGCAATTATTAAATAGACATAAGAACAGCAGATAGCAGTGTTTCAGTTTTTGGGTGGAGATGATTCACTTAGCACATACCAGCAATTATCAAATAGACATAAGAAAAGCAGATAGCAGTGTTTCAGTTTTTGGGTGGAATTGATTCAGTTAGCACATACCAGCAATTATTAAATAGACATAAGAAAAGCAGATAGCAGTGTTTCAGTTTTTGGGTGGAGATGATTCAGTTAGCACATACCAGCAATTATTAAATAGGCATAAGAAAAGCAAATAGCAGTGTTTCAGTTTTTGGGTGGAATTGATTCAGTTAGCACATACCAGCAATTATTAAATAGACATAAGAAAAGCAGATAGCAGTGTTTCCGTTTTTGGGTGGAGATGATTCAGTTAGCACATACCAGCAATTATCAAACAGACATAGGAAAAGCAGATAAAAGTGTTTCATTTTTTTGGTGGAGATGATTCCATTAGCACATACCAGCAATTATTAAATAGACATAAGAAAAGCAGATAGCAGTGTTTCAGTTTTTGGGTGGAGATGATTCAGTTAGCACATACCAGCAATTATTAACCACTTCAATCCCACGGACGTCATATGACGTCCTGGGCTTAGAACAGGTATATCTGAATGATGCCTGTAGTTATAGACATCATTCAGATATTGCCGGTTTCACCCGGCGAATCTCTACACCATAGGAATGATCATAGCGGCCGTTCCGCCGCTTGATCGTTCCTATGGGAGGCGAGAGGGGACGTCCCCCCCCTCCCGCCGCCCTCCGGTGCTTGCTCCGACTCACCGTTACGATCGGTGAGGCGGAGAGTAGATCCGCCGGCGCCGGATGTAGATCATAGAGATTTCCGGCAGACCAGATGGTCCCCGGAGTCTCTATGATCGTCGGAGGCCGGGCGCGATGTTATGACGTCACGCCCGGCCTCTCCATTCAAAAAAAGGCGCCGCTTCGGCTGGGAAGCGGCGATCATTTTATTTTTTTTTTTTATTTCAGGCTTCCCAGCCTAGTGGTGAGACATGGGGTCTTATTGACCCCATATCTCACTATTAAGAGCACCTGACATGTCATATTGCTATTACAAGGGATGTTTACATTCCTTGTAATAGGAATAAAAGCGATCAATTTTTTTTTTCAAAAAAGTGTCAAAATAAAAAAAATAAAATATAATTAACAATAAAAAAAAAAATTTTTTTAAAGCGCCGCTGTCCCCGTGTGCTCGCACGCAGAAGCGAACGCATACGTAAGTCCCGCCCACATATGAAAACGGTGTTCAAACCATACATGTGAGGTATCGCCGTGAACGTTGGAGCGAGAGCAATAATTTTGGCCCTAGACCTCCTCTGTAACTCAAAACATGTAACCAGTAAAAAAATTTCAAGCGTCGCCTATGGGGATTTTTAAGTACCGAACATTGGCGCCATTCCACGAGCGTGTGCAATTTTGAAGTGTGACATGTTAGGTATCTATTTACTCGGCGTAACTTCATCTTTCACAAAATGCAAAAACATTGGGCTAACTTTACTGTTTTGTTTTTTTTTTAAACACAAAACAGTTTTTTTCCCAAAAAAAACGCGTTCGAAAAATTCCTGCGCAAATACTGTGTGAGATAAAAAGTTGCAACAACCACCATTGTATTCTCTAGGGTCTTTGCTAAAAAAATATATATAATGTTTGGGGGTTCTATGTAATTTTCTAGCAAAAAAATTATGATTTTTACATGTAGGAGCAAAGTGTCAGAATTGGCCCAGTATTGAAGTGGTTAAATAGACGTAAGAAAAGCAGATAACAGTGTTTCAGTTTTTGGGTGGAGATGATTCAGTTAGCACGTACCAGCAATCATTAAATAGACGTAAGAAAAGCAGATAGCAGTGTTTCAGTTTTTTGGGTGGAGATGATTCAGTTAGCACATACCAGCAATTATCAAATAGACATAAGAAAAGCAGATAGCAGTGTTTCAGTTTTTGGGTGGAATTGATTCAGTTAGCACATACCAGCAATTATTAAATAGACATAAGAAAAGCAGATAGCAGTGTTTCGATTTTTGGGTGGAGATGATTCAGTTAGCACATACCAGCAATTATCAAACAGACATAAGAAAAGCAGATAAAAGTGTTTCATTTCTTTGGTGGAGATGATTCAATTAGCACATACCAGCAATTATTAAATAGACATAAGAAAAGCAGATAGCAGTGTTTCAGTTTTTGGGTGGAGATGATTCAGTTAGCACATACCAGCAATTATTAAATAGACATAAGAAAAGCAGATAGCAGTGTTTCAGTTTTTGGGTGGAGATGATTCAGTTAGCACATACCAGCAATTATTAACCACTTCAATCCCACGGACGTCATATGACATCCTGGGCTTAGAACAGGTATATCTGAATGATGCCTGTAGTTATAGACATCATTCAGATATTGCCGGTTTCACCCGGCGAATCTCTACACCATAGGAATGATCATAGCGGCCGTTCCGCCGCTTGATTGTTCCTATGGGAGGCGAGAGGGGACGTCCCCCCCTCCCGCCGCCCTCCGGTGCTTGCTCCGACTCACCGTTACGATCGGTGAGGCGGAGAGTAGATCCGCCGGTGCCGGATGTAGATCATAGAGATTTCCGGCAGACCAGATGGTCCCCGGAGTCTCTATGATCATCGGAGGCCAGGCGCGATGTTATGACGTCACGCCCGGCCTCTCCATTCAAAAAAACGGCGCCGCTTCAGCTGGGAAGCGGCGATCGTTTTTTTTTTTTTTTTATTTCAGGCTTCCCAGCCTAGTGGTGAGACATGGGGTCTTATTGACCCCATATCTCACTATTAAGAGCACCTGACATGTCATATTGCTATTACAAGGGATGTTTACAATCCTTGTAATAGGAGTAAAAGCGATCAATTTTTTTTTTTCAAAAAAGTGTCAAAATAAAAAAAATAAAATATAATTAACAATAAAAAAAAATTTTTTTTTTTAAAGCGCCGCTGTCCCCGTGTGCTCGCACGCAGAAGCGAACGCATACGTAAGTCCCGCCCACATATGAAAACGGTGTTCAAACCATACATGTGAGGTATCGCCGCGAACGTTGGAGCGAGAGCAATAATTTTGGCCCTAGACCTCCTCTGTAACTCAAAACATGTAACCAGTAAAAAAATTTCAAGCGTCGCCTATGGGGATTTTTAAGTACCGAACATTGGCGCCATTCCACAAGCGTGTGCAATTTTGAAGCGTGACATGTTAGGTATCTATTTACTCGGCGTAACTTCATCTTTCACAAAATGCAAAAACATTGGGCTAACTTTACTGTTTTTGTTTTTTTTTAAACACAAAACATTTTTTTTCCCCCAAAAAACGCGTTCGAAAAATTCCTGCGCAAATACTGTGTGAGATAAAAAGTTGCAACAACCACCATTGTATTCTCTAGGGTCTTTGCTAAAAAAATATATATAATGTTTGGAGGTTCTATGTAATTTTCTAGCAAAAAAATGATGACTTTTACATGTAGGAGCAAAGTGTCAGAATTGGCCCAGTATTGAAGCGGTTAAATAGATGTAAGAAAAGCAAATAGCAGTGTTTCAGTTTTTGGGTGGAATTGATTCAGTTAGCACGTACCAGCAATTATTAAATAGAAGTGAGAAAAGCAGATAGCAGTGTTTCAGTTTTTGGGTGGAGATGATTCAGTTAGCACATACCAGCAATCATTAAATAGACGTAAGAAAAGCAGATAGCAGTGTTTCAGTTTTTGGGTGGAGATGATTCAGTTAGCACGTACCTGTAAGAAGAGAGAAGAGATTTTCAGATGAGACAATCAATCAGATAATAATGAGTGCAGAGTCAGAAGTGTTCCCACTTATAGAAATAACCCCACTTTGAGAAAGAGCCCCAGTTGCAAATGTGTGCCCCCTGGGTATGGCTGGGTATTGCTGAGTATGGCGAGTATTGCTGAGTATGGCTGAGTATGGCTTTGTGTTGCTGAGTATGGCTGGGTATTGCTGAGTATGGCTGAGTATTGCTTGAGTATGGCTGAGTATGGCTGTGTGTTGCTGAGTATGGCTGGGTATTGCTGAGTGTGGCTGGGTATTGCTGAGTATGGCTGGGTATTGCTGCATATGGCTGAGTATGGCTGGGTATGGCTGAGTATGGAAGGGAGTGGATGGGATGGCTGAGTATGGATGGCATGGCTGAGTATGGATGGCTGAGTATGGATGGCTGAGTATGAATGGCATGGCTGAGTATAGATGGCATGGCTGAGCATGGATGGCTGAGTATGGATGGTATGGCTGAGTATGGATAGCATGGCTGAGCATGGATGGCTGAGTATGGATGGCATGGCTAAGTATGGATGGCATGGCTGAGCATGGATGGATGAATGAGTATGGATGGATGAGGCTGCAATGGGCACAGAGCAGCGCTGTGGGCACTACAGATCCAGCCCACAGCGCTGCTGCACCTGATCTCTCCTCACTCCACTCACACTGTACCACCGGTACAGAGAGGGGAGAGGGGAACCAGACATGATGTTGGTTTGTTTACAAGTGATCGCTCTGTCATTTGACGGAGCAATCACGTGGTAAACAGCCATTGTCAGCGGCCATTTACCGTGATCCGTGATGCACAGGGTCCTCGGGACCCGGCGGTCATGGATACTCCCGTGTGCGTGCCCCAGGGGGCGTGATTCTGGGAGCATGTCACAGTGCACCCTGCCAGAGTTATCGGGCTGCGCTGTAGCCATCATTCAGCTATAGCGCGGTTGTTAATTGGTTAATGAAGTGTCTCACACCAAATGGTTTGAATATAGAACTTTGATTTAAACTGTTTTATAAATCATTTTTAATGTTAATTGATGGATAATTGATGTACATTTATTGATACAGTGCCTTGCAAAAGTATTCACCCCCCCTTGGATTTTTACCTATTTTGTTACATTATAGCCTTTAGTTCAATGTTTTTTTAATCTGAATTATATGTGATGGATCAGAACACAAAAGTTGGTGAAGTAAAATTAGAAAAATATATAAAACTGATAATTGATATAAAAAAATATCCAAATCTTTGATGATCCCTAGGAGCACCATCAAATCTATCAGAACCAAATGGAAAGAACATGGCACAACAGCAAACCTGCCAAGAGACGGCCGCATACAAAAACTCACGGAGCGAGCAAGGAGGGCATTAATCAGAGAGACAGCACAGAGACCTAAGGTAACCCTGGAGGAGCTGCAGAGTTCCACAGCAAAGACTGGAGTATCTGTACATAGGACGACAATAAACCATACCCTCCATAGAGTTGGGCTTTATGGCAGAGTGGCCAGAAGAAAGCCATTACTTTCCGCAAAAAAACAAAATGGCACGTTCTGAGTTTGCAAAAAGGCATGTGGGAGACTCCCAAAATGTATGGAGGAAGGTGCTCTGGTCTGATTGAACTTTTTGGCCATCAAAGAAAACACTGTGTCTGGCGCAAACCCAACACATCACATCATCCAAAGAACACCATTCCCACAGTGAAACATGGTGGTGGCAGCATCATCCTGTGGGGATATTTTTCAGCAGTCAGGACTGGGAAACTGGTCAGATTTGAGGGAAAGATGGATGGTGCTAAATACAGGGATATTCTTGAGCAAAACCTGTACCACACTGTGTGTGATTTGAGGCTAGGATGGAGGTTTACCTTCCAGCAGGACAAAGACCCCAAACACACTGCTAAAGCAACACTTGAGTGGTTTAAGGGGAAACATGTAAATGTGTTGGAATTGCCTAGTCAAAGCCCAAACCTCAATCCAATAGAAAATCTGTGGTCAGACTTAAAGATTGCTGTTCACAAGCGCAAACCATCCAACTTGAAGGAGCTAGAGCAGTTTTGTAAGGAGGAATGGGCAAAAATCCCAGTGGTAAGATGTGGCAAGCTCATAGAAACTTATCCAAAGTGACTTGGAGCTGTGATAGCCGCAAAAAGTGTCTCTACAAAGCATTGACTTTAGGGGGTTAATAGTTATTCACATTGACTTTTTCTGCTATTTTGTCCTATTTGTTGTTTGCTTCACGATAAAAAAAAAAAAAATCTTCAAAGTTGTGGGCATGTTCTGTAAATTAAATGATGCAAATCCTCAAACAATCCATGTTAATTCCAGGTTGTGAGGCAACAAAACGCGAAAAATGCTAAGGGGGGGGGTGAATACTTTTGCAAGGCACTGTAAATGACTATTAGATTGAGGATCTGACATTTGAAGCATTTAGTATGTTCAGTTATCAATTGAGATTTATTTTTATCATATTATGGTTGTAATTCATATAGGAATTGTTCGGAGGACATTGACTGTTTATATATTAATCTAATGACAGTTATGCATCGTATGACAGATATTGCCTGATTTTAGATTATGTGATATAAGTTAAATGTAATGTATGCTGGACATGTCATCGCCGCATGGACACTGTGTGGGCGGATAAGTAATTTCCTGCCATTTACATAAGTGGGAGTATTTAAAGATGGTTGCCGTGCCATACAGCCAATCCCAGGACAAAGTCGCTATGACAAAACCCGTCAGTACGTGGCAGTACGGCAACCGGAAGTGACACTCACGTACCATCGCAATTGACGCTTAGTGTGTTTTGAACATCAGGTTGGGTGAGAAGTGACACATACCTTATGTCCGCTGTGACAGAGTATCTCTGGCATCTCCACCATATCAATGCTTTTTTAATTTGCCTGTTTGTAAATACAATACCATCTGGCTGTGGTTTTTAATAAATGTCTTTGATGGTTTGACGATATCACACTATCAGGAGTCTTATTTCCTCCACATATTACCTGCTGTGGACAGAATTCACTTGAACCCTGAGGTGGTTAACTGCTTGTTTGCCTTGTTTTGAGGCAATATTTCTGGTGAGTTCACATCCAACTGGGGAGTGAAGACATGCTTGTTCATGCAGTGTGGTGTCAGATTGACTTATCAACTGATGACTCATAGATTCTGCTCCATCAAGTTTATCTATGGACTTTATTTTGTTTTTTACACATTATTACAATTTTGTGTAGCTTAATGAGTTTTTGACAAATATATCTTTTACCCTCAGCGCTACTTGCTACCTGTAAATTATCGGGTAATTCTAAACATGTTTATTTTTTTAAGTGGCTGCTTATTTATAATTACACTATTTTCTATAAGAGGCGCAGTGTATAGATCCCAATTGAGGGTGTGTTATGAGATCTTATGGGCTTAATCTATTTGTTAAGGCTAGTAGCATAAAGATAAAAAAAATAAAGCAACACACTGTGCTTAAACCCTAGTCCAAATTTAGGTAAAAGAGAGATATCCATGTTCAAACTCATGCCCTCATAGGCTGATCAATATCAGTAATTTCCAAAGAGGTCAGCACCACAGCACGATCTTCCAAAAATTAAAAATGCTTTTTTAGGACACTGGGTTAAAATCCATACACACAGACCTGCTAACGTGTTTCAGCCTTGTCGGCCTTAGTCTAGTCTATGACTAAGGCTGACAAGGCAGAAACATGTTAGCAGGCCTGTTTGTATGGATTTTAAACCAATGTCCTAATAAAGCATTTTTATGTTTGGATGATCCTGCCATGATGCCAACCGTTTTGGACAAAAATGTTTTATTGTTGATTAAGAGAATTTAGTTCCACTTTAATTAAACAAGGAATTAAAAGATTGAATTTACTGTATCTAACTGCTTAATAGTAATGTCTACCATTCACCTGTACTTTTTCAAATCACAGTAGCATACCACATTCTGTAATGTTAAAACAGAATTACAAATTAAATTTCTGCCTTGATCAGCAGTACAGTGTCAGACCCTCATTCTTTGATGCAAACCAAACAGCAAATCTGTTTGAATGTCCCCGATGCCCCACTTTACATTGTATGTACAAGACTAGCCAAATTTGTGTCAGCATATTTCAGTCATTTCGCAGTTATTTCAGTCTGAAAATCCCAGAAAAGTTATCTCACCAACTCCCTTTGCACTGACTTTTTTACTGATCGCACTGGAGAAAACAGAAAACTACTAAAACAACTATTTACTGTGGGGAAAATTTGTAGAGCTCTTTTATTGTGTTCCTCAAGGCATTGAGGGAGAGGTAATTGACCAATTCTTTACTTCCAGGACACTGAATAATTACACTTAGCCTACTATGCCTTGCCTGCAGCATAGAACTGGTTAACATTTTTAATAACTTCAAATCTGAAGAAGAAAAATGTATATTCACAACAACAGATATATCAAGAAGGAAGCTGGGTTTAGCCTGCAGTGTAACATCTTCATAAACTAAGCTTTACAATGCAATTTTTTACAGCCTTTTTGCTGTGTTGTTAATTGCAAATAGATATTTTATTTGTCTGTTGAGTGTGCTTCAGTTACAGTGCTGTGTTTAAATAACAGTCAATTGGAGAAAATAATGTCGCTACAAAAGCAAGCTATGCAAAACTCTACACAAAGGAAAGAGGCCATGGGTGAAAACACTGAACAAAATGGCCAGTGCTTGACACATAATAAACATATGAGGACACATACAGTATATGCTACTAATTAATCAGTTAATTTCTTTATTTTATAATGTGAATAATTTATTTCTGAATATGTGGGAAATGACTGTGCTAAAACTTCAATAGTAAGTAATAAGTGAAATAAATGAAAAAAGCTGCTAACACTCAAACATACAAGGTTCCAGATGAATAATAAAATGACAGTGTAGCGCTACTGAGGAATGTGAAGTAAATCATAAAGTGAAAACTCAAAACAAATGTAATAAAACAAAATATGAATCAACGAAACTGTATGTGACACAGTAAGTGTGTGTAACGTAAAGTCCACAGAGGTGTAGAATAATGTGTTAATCCCGTGGGGGTGTATTCAATTATAAGGAAGTGTTGAGAGGCTTGTTTGTAGTCATTTTCAGTGGCACTTCAGAGGTAAATAAATACTCTTACCAGCTACGGTGGACCCCAAGTGTCAGACGACAAAGGGATCAAACAGGCATGGGATCCTATGGAGTATGGATCAGATGCTGCTCAGGTACTGGACACAGAAGAGTGGAACAGGATCAAAGCGCTGTCCTCAGCTCACGGTCCATGGAATCAACAGGTACTCTCCAGCCAGGCAATCGTCTCCCACTCTTCTGTGTCCAGTATCTGAGCAGCATCTGATACATACAGTTTCATTGATTCATATTTTGTTTTATTACATTTGTTTTGAGCTTTCACTTTATGATTCACTTCACATTCCTCAGTAGTGCTACACAATCATTTATTTCTAACTATTCTAGTTGATATACTGAAAAACTAGAGACCATTTCATTTTCAAAGTACATTTAGATAAGTGAAAAAATGAAGTCGAACTTTTTCATGTGATTAAAGTGAAGATGACTTCACCTTATTCACTAGACCAATTGTGTATATACACATTACAAAGTGAACATTCCTTTAGTAATCAGACTTACTGGATATAATAATACCAATAATCATCATCATTTATACTGCAAGTGAATGCTTAATTATTAAATGAAAATTACATGGCAGACCTAGCTGGATTAGGTCTGTGGGCACATGCTTGATAAACATAGCTGGATTAAGTCTGTGGCCACAACATTTTCAAATAAAGGAATATTTACTATTTTTTTATTTATGCTGTACTGACCAATTCCACAGTGCTTAAAGCCATTGTAAACCGCCGCAGTAAAAAAAAAAAAAACCTTTCCCCTGTAAGACAGTTGCATAATATGCTAGTATGCATCGCATACTAGCACATCATGAAATGCTTACCTTAGAATGAAGCCCACCAGCGGTGTGATGTCACCGCACTCTAATGCCTCTACCATAGTCATACATACAGTATCTCACAAAATTAGTACACCCCTCACATTTTTGTAAATATTTTATTATAACTTTTCATGTGACAACACTGAAGAAATGACACTTTGCTACAATGTAAAGTAGTGAGTGTACAGCCTATATAACAGTGTAAATTTGCTGTCCTCTCAAAATAACTCAACACACAGCCATTAATGTCTAAACCGCTGGCAACAAAAGTGAGTACACCCCTAACTGAAAATCTCCAAATTGGGCCCAAAGTGTCAATATTTTGTGTGGCCACCATTATTTTCCAGCAGTGCCTTAACCCTCTTGGGCATGGAGTTCACCAGAGCTTCACAGGTTGCCACTGGAGTCCTCATCCACTCCTCCATGATGACATCACGGAGCTGGGGGATGTTAGAGACCTTGTGCTCCTCTACCCTTCATTTGAGGATGCCCCACAGATGCTCACAAGGGTTTAGGTCTGGGCAGGGGCGGACTGACAACTCATGGGGCCCCCGGGCAATAGGAGATCCTGGGGCCCCCTGTCCCCGCTCATGTGTTTCCACCCACACTCAAGCCACACCCACACAAATCCCCACCTACATTTTGCACTGCCCACACTACATGCGTTCGTCACAGAATTACATTAAAGAAAGTGCAACAATGGTACCTTTCCAAAATTAAAGTGATTGTAAAGGCTCTTTTTTTTTTTTTTTTTTTAAATAACAAACATATCATACTTGCCTCCACTGTGCAGCTCGTTTTGCACAGAATGGCCCCGAACCTCGACATCTGGGGGTGGCTCTCGCGGCTCCTCCCCACATCAGATAACTCCCTAGGAGAAGCGCTCTCCCGAGGGGGGGTTACCTTGCAGGTGGGCTCCCGTGTCCAGCATTTGCGTCTATAGACACGTTTACATACATGTGCTCATCCTACATAAAGCTTTTCATATAGAGCATGTGTGGGGATCATGGGGGTGCTTTACATTTTTTTTTTATTATTTTTATTAAATTTATATCATTTTCACTGATCACCAATATAAGGAGCATTCTTCCCACTGATCACCAATGTAAGGAACATTCTTCTTACTGATCACCAAAATAAGGAGCATTCTTCCCACTGACCACCAATGTAAGGAGCATTCTTCCCACTGATCACCAATGTAAGGAACATTCTTCCCACTGATCACCAATGTATAGAAACATTCTTCTCACTAACCACCAATGTAAGGAACATTCTTCTCACTGACCACCAATGTAAGGAACATTCTTCCCACTGACCACCAATGTAAGGAACATTCTTCCCACTGACCACCAATGTAAGGAACATTCTTCCCACTGACCACCAATGTATAGAAACATTCTTCTCACTGACCACCAATGTAAGGAACATTCTTCTCACTGACCACCAATGTAAGGAACATTCTTCTCACTGATCACCAATGTAAGGAACGTTCTTCCCACTGACCACCAATGTAAGGAACATTCTTCCCACTGACCACCAATGTAAGGAACATTCTTCCCACTGACCACCAATGTAAGGAACATTCTTCCCACTGACCACCAATGTATAGAAACATTCTTCTCACTGACCACCAATGTATAGAAACATTCTTCTCACTGACATCCAATGTAAGGAACATTCTTCCCACTGATCACCCATGGAAGGAACAATCTTCCCAATGTTTATTTAATCCATATTGAGCACTATATTTGATTGGCTGCTTCTGCTTGGCACACACGCACAATCACAATCACGCACATGATGATGAAGTCATCATCATGTGCGATTGTGCGTGTTTGCCAGGCCTAATCAGAAGCAAACAGCCAATCAATTATAGTGCTCAATATGGATTCAATAAATATGCATAGCCATAGATATCATAAATGACTACAGGAGATAACCAGAGACTGCGAATGCGACAACAGGAGATAACCAGAGACTGCGAATGCAACTACAGGAAATAACCAGACTACGAATGCGACTACAGGAAATAACCAGACTGCGAATGCGACTACAGGAGATAACCAGAGACTAGGGATGCGACTACAGGAGATAACCAGACTGCGAATGCAACTACAGAAAATAACCAGACTGCGAATGCGACTACAGGAAATAACCAGAGGCTGCGAATGCGACTACAGGAAATAACCAGAGGCTGCGAATGCGACTACAGGAAATAACCAGAGACTGGGGATGCAACTACAGGAAATAACCAGAGACTGCGAATGCAACTACAGGAAAAAACCAGACTGCGAATGCGACTACAGGAAATAACCAAACTGCGAATGTGACTACAGGAGATAACCAGAGACTGGGGATGCGACTACAGGAGATGACCAGAGACTGGGGATGCGACTACAGGAGATGACCAGAGAATGGGAATGCGACTACAGGAGATAACCAGACTGGGGATGCGACTACAGGAGATAACCAGACACTAGGGATGCGACTACAGGAGATAACCAGAGACTGGGGATGCGACTACAGGAGATAACCAGACTGGGGATGCGACTACAGGAGATAACCAGACTGCGAATGCAACTACAGAAAATAACCAGACTGCGAATGCAACTACAGAAAATAACCAGACTGCGAATGCGACTACAGGAAATAACCAGAGGCTGCGAATGCGACTACAGGAAATAACCAGACTGCGAATGCGACTACAGGAAATAACCAGAGACTGCGAATGCGACTACAGGAGATGACCAGAGACTGGGGATGCGACTACAGGAAATAACCAGAGACTGCGAATGCGACTACAGGAGATGACCAGAGACTGGGGATGCGACTACAGGAAATAACCAGAGACTGCGAATGCAACTACAGGAAATAACCAGAGACTGCGAATGCAACTACAGGAATTAACCAGACTGCGAATGCGACTACAGGAGATAACCAGAGACTGGGGATGCGACTACAGGAGATGACCAGAGACAGCGAATGCAACTACAGGAAATAACCAGACTACGAATGCGACTGCAGGAGATAACCAGACTGGGGATGCGACTACAGGAAATAACCAGACTGCGAATGCGACTACAGGAGATAACCAGAGACTAGGGATGCGACTACAGGAGATAACCAGACTGGGAATGCAACTACAGAAAATAACCAAACTGCGAATGCGACAACAGGAAATAACCAGAGGCTGCGAATGCGACTACAGGAAATAACCAGACTGCGAATGCGACTACAGGAAATAACCAGAGACTGGGGATGCGACTACAGGAAATAACCAGAGACTGCGAATGCGACTACAGGAGATGACCAGAGACTGCGAATGCGACTACAGGAGATGACCAGAGACTGGGGATGCGACTAGAGGAGATAACCAGACTGCGAATGCGACTACAGGAAATAACCAGAGACTGCGAATGCGACTACAGAAAATAACCAGACCGCGAATGCGACTACAGGAAGTAACCAGACTGCGAATGCGACTACAGGAAATAACCAGATTGCGAATGCAACTACAGGAAGTAACCAGAGACTGCGAATGCGACTACATTAAATAACCAGAGACTGCAAATGCAACTACAGGAAATAACCAGAGACTGCGAATGCGACTACAGGAGATAACCATAGACTGCGAATGCGACTACAGGAAATGACCAGACTGCGAATGCGACTACAGGAAATGACCAGAGACTGCGAATGCGACTACAGGAGATAACCAGAGACTGTGAATGCGACAACAGGAGATAACCAGACTGGGAATGCGACTATAGGAGATAACCAAACTGCGAATGCGACTACAGGAGATAACCAGACTGGGGATGCGACTACAGGAGATGACCAGGTAGCCAGTTTTAAAATTCAAACTTTCAGCAATGCACAGCTATACAGGGGGATAAACAACATTTCCAGGGATGCTTTAGCAAAAAAAAAGGGGTCTACAGGCCGGGTATCTATAGTAGGCAGAAGGACCTACCTGACCAGTCGGGCTCACCTCCCGCTCTCAGAGGTCCGGGGGCGGGGCTTTCGTCGATAGGGGGCGGGGCTTTCGTCGGTAGAGGGCGGAGCTTTCGTCGGTAGGGGCGGGGATTTTTGTGGTCCAGAGCGGAGCTCTCAGAAGTGCAGGAGAGACGCTCTATACAGACTCAGACTACATGAGGAGGGGCGGGGCAGGGCAGGGTCAGAGCGTCAGTGGAGCTCCCTGCCCCGCCCCTCCCTGCTGACAGAGCCTCTCTCATCCTAAGCCGAGGTCTGCTCTGGCAGCGGGCTGGCCGCGCGACCGGGAGGACGGGGTTTTCGTGCGGTGCGGCGGGCGGCTTTTTTCCGCTGCTGACTGAGCAGCTCATGGGGCCCCTCCTGACGTCGGGCCCTCGGTCGGCGACCGAGTGACCGAATGGTCAGTCCGCCCCTGGGTCTGGGGACATGCTTGGCCAGTCCACTGTCAGGGCTGGTTCAGCCCTTCCTTCTCTGAGCTGGCTGCTCAGCTGTCGGCTAATTGCCAGCTCTCATCTCTCTCCACAGTTAACCAGCTGTTGTGAATCTGCTTGTCAGTCCCGTCTACTTAAAGATCTCCAGCTCTCTTCATTCCTGCCTTCGCCTTGGTCACATCACAAGAAACCATCTCCTGCATTCCTGTTTAAAGACTGGTTTTGCTAACATCCCTTCTGGCTCCTTATCCTGCTTGCTGTTCCTCTACTTGGATCCCTGACTTCTGGCCTGGCTGATTACCCGATCTGGTTACTGAACTCTGGCTTGGCTGATTACCCGATCTGGTTACTGAACTCTGGCTTGGTTGACTACCTGATCCGGTTACTGGACTCCGGCTATGCTTTGACTACGCTTACTCTATTTACCTTTTTATTTCTATTAATAAACAAGTGTGATTTTACTGTACTTCTGCCTCAGTCTGGTTCATGGTTTCTGACATCCATCACCTTTATCCTCAGCTTCTTTAGCAAGGCAGTGGTCATCTTGGAGGTGTGTTTGGGGTTGTTATCATGTTAAAATACTGCCCTGCGGCCCAGTCTCCGAAGGGAGGGGATCATGCTCTACTTCAGTATGTCACAGTACATGTTGGAATTTATGCTTCCCTCAATTTATGAAGCTTCCAAGGGGGAACAAATTTCAATCCTTTGTCTAGGACATATTTCTCATGGTCCGACAAATTAACTTTACTTAGATTAAAAATACCAGCACCTAGTGTGACCTTTTTCTTTTTCCTCCATTGTAATCGCCATCCCCCTCTACGTCCTCTTTTGTTTTTGGACTTCGGGGGGGGTTGTAAGTGGGTTTGTGAAAACCCGAGAGCTGGGACGGAGCAGGGTGATTATACTGATATGAAGTTCTCGCATAATTCTCCTCTCCTCCATCATAATAACAATGGTCATATTGTGCAACTCGGGATTCTTCATCGCGAAGCACAGCATAACGTTTATTGCCATAAATAGGGGCATTGTACCCATAACTTCCACCAGGATAACCTATTGTGGCATCATATCTGAACTCTGGCTTGGTTGACAACCTGATCCGGTTACTGGACTCCGGCTATGCTTTGACTACGCTTACTCTATTTACCTTTTTATTTCTATTAATAAACAAGTGTGATTTTACTGTACTTCTGCCTCAGTCTGGTTCATGGTTTCTGACATCCATCACCTTTATCCTCAGCTTCTTTAGCAAGGCAGTGGTCATCTTGGAGGTGTGTTTGGGATTGTTATCATGTTAAAATACTGCCCTGCGGCCCAGTCTCCGAAGGGAGGGGATCATGCTCTACTTCAGTATGTCACAGTACATGTTGGAATTTATGCTTCCCTCAATTTATTAAGCTTCCAAGGGGGAACAAATTTCAATCCTTTGTCTAGGACATATTTCTCATGGTCCGACAAATTAACTTTACTTAGATTAAAAATACCAGCACCTAGTGTGACCTTTTTCTTTTTCCTCCATTGTAATCGCCATCCCCCTCTACGTCCTCTTTTGTTTTTGGACTTCGGGGGGGGTTGTAAGTGGGTTTGTGAAAACCCGAGAGCTGGGACGGAGCAGGGTGATTATACTGATATGAAGTTCTCGCATAATTCTCCTCTCCTCCATCATAATAACAATGGTCATATTGTGCAACTCGGGATTCTTCATCGCGAAGCACAGCATAACGTTTATTGCCATAAATAGGGGCATTGTACCCATAACTTCCACCAGGATAACCTATTGTGGCATCATATCTGGGTCCCTGATAAGGCCCTCTACTTCTATTACTCATATCTCCTCTACCCCCAACACTAGGTTGTCTACCCCTCCATCCTGAAGGATGTCACCCATGGTATGCTTCAACATTGCGTCCCCTAGGGGCAGAGGGGTGTCTTCCTCGACTTTGCTGTCGGGGTGGGTAATTATAATGGGGTGGATTACCAGTACCAGGAGTGTAGTTACCATAATCCGTAGGTCCCCCCACTTTAGGGGGGAGGGGGCGAGGAGGATCATATATTAATCTCCTATCTGGATTGGGGATGGCCTGTTCACTGTTCTCAACAGGTAAACTTACAGGCCCTGGGTCAGCACCCTGGGCTAACTTCTTTTGCCAACCGAACACCAAACCGTTTTTATAATCGGTGACGTCACGGTTATACTTTTTTTGTTTTTTATTCCGTTGATCTTTCTCCTCTTTTTCTAAAAAGATCCTAAGATTGGTAGAGTGGGAAGTATATTCCGGCAATCCATTAGATGGTATCAGTTTATCCTTGAGGTCTCTGATTTCTGAGTCAAGTGTGGCAAGTCGGCTCTGCTTTCTTTCCAGCAGAAAGCCAATCAACTTAATACCTGCCTCATTGAAATAGCGAAACCAGGACTCTAGATCAGTATCCCCTTGTTGGGGGGATACATCCCACCTTAGACCTCTCGTGATGTTTTTGTTTCCCCTAGGTTTTCTTGAATACTGCCTAAAATTTCCTCAGATGACAGCTCGTGATACTTCGTATCCCAGAGTCTGTCTTTGCTGATTGGGGAGTGCAGATTCTGCCCCATGAGCAGGGGTGACCAATCACGGAGCCGGATATCTTGGGTGATCTCCGCCCTCTCCGTTGTGAAGGTTTGGAGCGCAAGCTCCCGTCTTGTGAGCTGCTTAGACACCAGCCGCTGATTGTTTTATCTTCCGTCAGCGGCTGTGTTGATGTCAGGGGGCCCCCTGTGTTCTTGGGCATGCAGGAGTCTCGGAGCGCATGCTCCGGACTCCGATGTGACGTGATGCCGGTCAATGATTGGCCCGCGGCCGTCATTCCCCCCATAGTGTTTTCCTTTGAGGCTTGGAACGCAAGCCACTGGGATTTTGAGACGCAGGAGAGCCGAGATGCCGATGCCTGCAGTCTTCTGTGGCCTACGGTGTGCTCGTCGCTCCGTTTTCCTGCTTTTATGAATTTAGTTGGGATTTCTTGTTTATTTGGGATATGTTTTAAAT
Source organism: Aquarana catesbeiana (assembly GCF_042186555.1). NCBI lineage: Eukaryota > Metazoa > Chordata > Amphibia > Anura > Ranidae > Aquarana > Aquarana catesbeiana. Next base: position 220,036,087 of record NC_133325.1, on the reverse strand, counting down.
GAGAAGTATATTAAAAGTATTAAATAGTACTTTCTTACTACATCCACTTCCGGTTCCGCCATGACAGGGGCGGTGCTTGTTTTAGCTGTTAACCAGATACAGTATATATATAAGTGCAATGTGGGGGAGGCTGTTTTATGCCCCTGTTGATGACTGTGTGGTCGAAACGTGTAGGGCCAGCTAATCCAGCTTCCCACATTGCCATTTTTTATGTCTTTTATCTGTTCGTGATCACCTACATCTTGTACAATTTTTTGGATCATTAAACCTCATTTTTGATCTGCACTATGTGGAGTCCCTTTTTCTTTTCCTCCATGGGTCCATTGAGAACCATCTGCGTGTGATCGATCAATTCCGGCATCGGAGATCGCGTGCATTGGAGATCCATAGCCTGTCTAGGATAACCACCCCCCCATTGGTGGTCGGGACCCGGAAGACACCATCTGGTTGGATATCCTGGAGGACTATCCCCTTTTTGCCTTATAGACGCACTGCCATAAGGTAGATGCGTCCCATCGATCCGGTAAGAGTACCCATCTTATTTCTTGAAGTCTGGAGTGCCATTACAACCTGTGATTTACCCCCTCACGTTGTTCACAGCTCTTTCAAGACATTACTACTCCCTTGTCTGGGAGAGGACTTTTGTATTTTTAGTATATATAGACTTTTGAGATTGTCATTTTATCCAGAGTCACTTATTTGCACACTTTTGCAATATTAACATTCTTTGGTGTTTTTGTTACTTGATCCTTTTATACACATAGCTATTTATTTATTTGCTCATATTTATTTCATTCTCACCCACTGAATAGCGCTGCACTTTTTTACTTTCATATTCCGACCATGGTGAGGCCTGTTCTAAGCGGAACCTGTCCTTTTAAACCCCTGTATGGTCTTGGCCACTATGCTGCAGCTCAGTTTCAGGGTCTTGGCAATCTTATTATAGCCTAGGCAATCTTTATGTAGAGCAACAATTTTTTTTTTTCAGATCCGCAGAGAGTTCTTTGCCATGAGGTGGCATGTTGAACTTCCAGTGACCAGTATGAGAGAGTGAGAGCGATAACACCAAATTTAACACACCTGCTCCCCATTCACACCTGAAACCTTGTAACACTAATGAGTCACATGGCACTGGGGAGGGAAAATGGTTAATTGGGCCCAATTTGGACATTTTCACTTAGGGGTGTACTCACTCTTGTTGCCAGTGGTTTAGACATTAATGGCTGTGTGTTGAGTTATTTTGAGGGGACAGCAAATTTACACTGTTATACAAGCTGTACACTCACTACTTTATGTTGTAGCAAAGTGTAATTTCTTCAGTGTTGTCACATGAAAAGATATAATAAAATATTTGCAAAAATGTGAGGGGTGTACTCACTGTTGTTAGATACTGTACATCGACCAACTTTTCAGTAACAGTATAAATTCCCTAGGTGTATGATTTGTTTAAGCTGATCTTCATTCACTTGCATAAAAGTTAGGCTAGACTTTAGACATATTGAATTGGGTGTGAGTTACAAGTAGCATCTACGTTTTGTAAATTATTAGTGATGATTTCATACTATAAGACAGTAAAGAAAAACATGGGGCTGATTTTTAACATAGAGCAGATACAGATATTTCTATTCAGTCTCTGTTATATACCTCATTAGGTTAGGCAAACCACTGTCCACTTTATAACCTGCAGCGTCCCAATGTTTTATCTTTGCTTTAAGCTGAACTTACCTTGACAATTTGTTTTGCACAGGTTCCCATACAGAAATTGCTTACTCTAAACTCACAGCACACTGTAAGTTTCTCACACTGTGTGTCAGGATCCAGGTCTGAACCTGCGACGTCTGCTATGTCTGGCAGTGTCTCTTCTTGCTAAACCACCTGGGATGTTGGACTGCTCCCTGGACATAAAAAGATGCACAATAAAGATAAATTGTGTATGTGATTCCACGCAACAACTTCTCAATAATTATGCTAATACATAAAACTGTACAACTGATAAAATTCCTCCAAGTATAGAACCACAGTAAATAAAAATGTAAATAAAGGTGAGTGTCCTTCAATAATGTGAAAAGCATAAAAAACGTGAATCAAGGTGACTTCAGTGCTGCTCAATCACATAAATCACATAAAAAATACCATACATAAACTGTGACTGTTTAAGTGGGCATGCATTGATCGGTGATCTGGTGACTGTTCGTGGCAATGGATGCCCACTAGAACTCTCACCTCAGTGACACAATAGGAGTGCCTGTGTACATTCTGTGGGTCTGTGCTTGTTCTGGTCCGATCTAGCATTGGTGTCCTGTTCCGTCTCAGGGGAGGGGACACTTCCTCCGGTAGATGAGCTCCACATACGGGTAATTAAAAGCAAGGGACTCCAATAGGGTAATATAGTTAAGCCAAGGAATTTATTAAAAATATAACTGCTTACATGAAAGTAAACATAGATGCGCCAAATAACAGTGAAAACAGCGTGTTAGCGATCCTCGCTACGTCACTTCCGGTCCGCGCTAAGTATTTCCGGTTACGTCCTACGCGTTACGTCATATCACGTGACTTCCTCAGGGCACCGGATTGGCTATAGCCATAGGGGTGTTCACTATTTCTTGATTTTGCAGCATCACGATTATTTTTACACGTTTTTTGTTGTAGTAGCGCAGAAGTCCATCCTAGGATATTTTTACACTGCTCCCTGGACATACTTGACCACTTAAGCCCCAAGCCTCTTTCTGAGATTTGGTGTTTACAAGTTAAAAACTGTTTTTCTTTTGCTATAAAATGACTTAGAACCCCCAAACACTATATATATTTTTTTATGACACCCTAGAGAATAAAATGGCGGTCCTTGCAATACTCTCTGTCACACCGTATTTGCGCAGCGGTCTTACAAGCGCACTTTTTTTTGGAAAAAATACCCTTTTTTAAATTAAAAAGTAAGATAACAGTAAAGTTAGCCCAATTTTTTTTATATTGTGAAAGATAATGTTACGCCGAGTAAATTGATACCCAACATGTCACACTTCAAAATTGAGCCCGCTCTTGGAATGACGACAAACTTTTACCCTTAAAAATCTCCATAGGTGATGTTTAAAAAATTCTACAGGTTGCATGTTTTGAGTTACAGAGAAGGTCTAGGGCTAGAATTATTGCTCTTGCTCTAACGATCGTGCGATACCTCACATGTGTGGTTTGAACACCATTTTCAAATGCGGGCGCTAGTCACGTATGCGTTCGCTTCTGCACGTAAACATGTAATGTAATGTAAACATCCCTTGATAGAAAAAAAGCATGACAGGACTCTTGAATATGAGATCTGGGGTCAAAAAGACCTCAGATCTCATATTTACACTAAAATGCAATAAAAATCAAAAAATGTTGTTTAAAAACAATAAAAAAAATGTTGTTTTAAGAGCTATGGGCGGAAGTAACGTTTTGATGTCACTTCAGCCCTGCAATGGTATGGAGATGGGTGGGGGCCAGCTTCCCCTCACTCGTTTCCATACCTAACAGGAGAAAGTACCCCATCGCCTCTGTCGCTGCCGGCAGCTCCGGAAAGCGACGGAGGGCACCAGAGCACGGTGGGAGGGCCCCTCTCCCGCTGTCGATAAAAGTGATTTCGCTGTGAATCTGCCACAGAGACCACTTTTATCTGAAAGCAGACCGCTCACTGAAGAAGAGGATACTGGGGTTATGGTTGAATTATATTAACAGGGGTTGTGGCGCTTCCTGTAGGGTAATAAATGGGAGGGGTGGTTACCCAGATGGTTTCCTTCAGTAGATCCCAATGGAGGTAACTGGTACCTACCAGGGAGAGAAAACCTTAGTTACCGTGAGGGTATGTGTGTCTGCACCTACACACACATATCCCCATGCACCCGTGTGTATCAGCAGATATAAATGAATAAATAGATGAGCAATGTCTTCAAAGGGTCTGGCCTGAGGCCCCTAATAATGTGGTAAATTTACACCTTATGCCACCACTAAGTGAAAATATCAATACCATATATACATACTACTGGTCTAAAATAAGCCATCAAAATAAACCTTTGCTCATCGTGCAGAGAAAACACATGTAAGTATGAGTAAAAGACATTACATAATATCAAAATAGTGCCAATAAACGTAATGAAATCAATTAAGTCCAAAGAAACAATTTAAATCCTTAAAGTGAAAAGACTTATGTGAAAAAACTTTTTAGTGAAACAGTTTTTTGTTCAGATCCAACGTTTCAACAATTCCGTGACTTGAGTGCTCTCGAAAAATTCCTGTGACTTTTGTGCACCCCCTTTCGGGTCCCCACTCACCAGATCCAACAGCCCCAAAAGGGGCGACCAGCATAAGATGTCTCAATCACGATCTCCTTTCCACGATAGTTATACGGGCTCCCCAAGGTGGTTTCCGTGCCTCTGATTTTCCCAATGGATTCCTCCAATCTCAGATGGAACAGGCTGCAAGGGGAGTTGCGGTCCAAATATTCTCTCCCCCACCTTCCTACCGAGCATCCAAATAGTTTCCCACTATTGGTTTCAATGTTCGCAGTGGCTCCCTCATAGAAAGAAAAAATAGGAAGCTCCCATGGTGTAGTATATATAAAACGCTTTAATTCAAAAGGACTCCATCAGCTTACAGCGGAGTAAAAAATAGTAAAATAAATATGCCATAAATTTAACTAAATAAAACAACCAGTGAATAAAAACAGATTAGCTCACTCAGAGATACCCTGAGAACAGGCCCGTAGCGGTAAAAAATGTTGAAAATACGTGCCGCTGGTTAGAGCTGTTTGCGCTCCACCTGCGTTCCAGCTAGGGCCCGTACCCGGAAGTGACGTAGCGTGCGTGGCGTCGTTGTACGCGTTTCGTCATAGGACGTCTTTAGCAACGATGCCACCACGCCACGCGCTACGTTCTTTAATAGGGAGCCATCAAGCTAGATCCGCCCCATGCTTCTGACAGTCCAATCCATCCGTGACAAGGCGGAGCAATATTCCCACCTTGTCTGGAGTGTCAGCAGAGGTGGTTATACTGCTTTCCTCGTAATTAGCCCAGCTACTAGCATTGCAAACTATATTTCTATCCTGTATTTTACACATTGTCCCTAGGGCAAATAAGTAGTAGAAATCCATTAACTTAAGACATTACATTAACATAGGGCAACTAAATAAATAATAGGAAATGATGAAAAATCTACCCCAGATGAAATAAATAATTAAATAAAAATAAAAATAAAAATAAAAATAATAATAAAATGAAAATAAAAATAATAATAAATAACCTTTCCATCGGCTTAACCTTAATCTCAACCACTTTCTAAACTCCCCCTATGCCCTCATGTTATGTCATCAAGCAATCAGCATAAGTCCTACTGGGGGAAAAAAGGGAAGTGTTTAACCAATAATGCATCAAGGGGCTTGAGCATAAACTAATAGGGAGTATTTTTGAGCCCCATTTATTTACTTAAAGGAGGTCCTTGGGGTGCTGTTACCCATAATGTTACAGGTTGAAAATACCAGATCGAAAATAACAATAGTAGTTCTAGTAAAAGCATACAGAAATTAACTATGTTCCAAAATTAGGGGGTGTGGGCTTTTTGGAGTTTTTGCCATTAGGCCTAATCAATTCTAGAAAGAGGTTTTGCCATTAGGCCTAATCAATTCTAGAAAGAGGTTTGGGGTCACCCCCATATTATTAGTGTGAGTGGTCAGGGGGCTAGATGTCCACTACCTAACACCTTAAGTCCATAAAGGACCAGCAATAGGTGAATTATTACCAAATTTAAATATGTGTACCCCTGTGTCTTACGGGTTGGCCAGAAAACAGTTTAAATCGATGTCCAGGTTGAGGCCCCTGGGGGCAAGGGACCCCAACCTGTATATCCATGCGGTTTCATTTTGGGATATGAGTGTGGTTTTATTACCCCCTCGCCAATGATCCTTCACACAGTCAATCCCATAAAAGATCATTCCTGTGGGGTCCCGGTTGTGTACTGTGTCAAAGTGGCGGGAGAGATGGTGTTTTGGGAACCCTTTTTTGATGTTTTTAATATGTTCCCGTATTCTCACATAAAGGGGTCGGGTAGACACCCTAGAGAATAAAATGGCGGTCCTTGCAATACTCTCCTGTCACACCGTATTTGCGCAGCGGTCTTACAAGCGCACTTTTTTTTGGAAAAAATACCCTTTTTTAAATTAAAAAGTAAGATAACAGTAAAGTTAGCCCAATTTTTTTTATATTGTGAAAGATAATGTTACGCCGAGTAAATTGATACCCAACATGTCACACTTCAAAATTGAGCCCGCTCTTGGAATGACGACAAACTTTTACCCTTAAAAATCTCCATAGGTGATGTTTAAAAAATTCTACAGGTTGCATGTTTTGAGTTACAGAGAAGGTCTAGGGCTAGAATTATTGCTCTTGCTCTAACGATCGTGCGATACCTCACATGTGTGGTTTGAACACCATTTTCAAATGCGGGCGCTAGTCACGTATGCGTTCGCTTCTGCACGTAAACATGTAATGTAATGTAAACATCCCTTGATAGAAAAAAAGCATGACAGGACTCTTGAATATGAGATCTGGGGTCAAAAAGACCTCAGATCTCATATTTACACTAAAATGCAATAAAAATCAAAAAATGTTGTTTAAAAACAATAAAAAAAATGTTGTTTTAAGAGCTATGGGCGGAAGTAACGTTTTGATGTCACTTCAGCCCTGCAATGGTATGGAGATGGGTGGGGGCCAGCTTCCCCTCACTCGTTTCCATACCTAACAGGAGAAAGTACCCCATCGCCTCTGTCGCTGCCGGCAGCTCCGGAAAGCGACGGAGGGCACCAGAGCACGGTGGGAGGGCCCCTCTCCCGCTGTCGATAAAAGTGATTTCGCTGTGAATCTGCCACAGAGACCACTTTTATCTGAAAGCAGACCGCCCACTGAAGAAGAGGATACTGGGGTTATGGTAGCTAGCTGCTGCCATAACAACAATATCCCTCTTAAAGTACCGACGTATAACAACGGTGGACGTTCTGTAAGTGGTTAAATGATCTTGCCTTGAACATTCTTTAGAATCTTTAACTCTTGAACCTACCATAAACTTTCTGCTTTAGACATACCTTTGCACTTTGCGTTTGACAGATTATTGTGCTCTCTCCAGCCAATATCTTGCTGTTGTCACTTCTGCTGTCGTCCATATTTTTGCTATCACTTGTTACAGACCCTTGGCTTTTTCCTTTACTACACTTCTGCTTAAATCCCAAACTGCAATCACATGTTACTGACCGTTGGCTTGTTTCCTGACTATCCTTCTGCTTCATCCCTGCCTGCTATAGCTGCTACTGGACCCTGGCATGCTCACCTCCTGGTGGGGCGACCATGAGGACTGCAACCTTATACTAACATGCAGAAAACCCCATCTCTAACTTCAGGAGCTCTGGTGAATACTGGTTAATGCTTAGACTCATCATGTCATCCACCAGGGTGATCTGCTTCTGACCATGACACTGTGCTTCAGAAGCTGCAGCAAATTGAATAAAGCCCAACTCGTTTCCTGACTGGAATACTCTAGCTCTTTCCTCCCCAGCCTTACTATCCTGGCTCCTGTAATGGAAAGTTCTATATATAATTGTATTCTATTTTGTATGTATTGCACACTGCACTAATAATGTTTTCAGTACATGTTTACATTCTTTCGAGTCCTGATTAGAATTAGCCTGCCTAAGTAACGCCCCTTGTTACCATAAACGTACAAATTGTAATATTAATGTGATACCTACGTAATCATGTGTATAAAAACCCTCAATTGCGTAATAATAAGGCATAAAAGTTATTTGGAAAGATGCTGAGCGTATTTTTTGTGTCTGTTCTCTACTGCAGTAGTTATTATTAATTTGGAACCACTAATCAATATGAGCATAGGAGTTGCCTATCATCAAAATGTCCAAGTCACTCCCCTTTAAATAATGGAGGCTCAGCATTACATCGGGTGGCACAGTGGTGTAGTGGGTAGCACTTTCGCCTAGCAGTAAGAAGGGTCACTGGTTCGAATCCCAACCATGACACTACCTGCCTAGAGTTTGCATGTTCTCCCTGTGCCTGCGTGGGTTTCCTCCGGGTACTCCGGTTTCCTCCCACACTCCAAAGACATGCTGGTAGGTTAATTGGGTCCTGTCTAAATTGTCCCTAGTATGCATGAATGTGAGTTAGGGACCTTAGTAAGCTCCTTGAGGGTAGGGACTGATGTGAATGTACAATGTATATGTAAAGCGCTGCGTAAATTGATGGCGCTATATAAGTACCTAAAATAAATAAATAATAAAATATTACATATGAGCATTACCTGACCCACGGATTTAACTTTCCCACAATAAATGTTCAGTAAATGTTATTTAGGCATCTTGCACATAGACTTAATAATATACTGATGTTTATACTCAGGATCTTGTTGACAGAAAAACCCAGAGTAAAAGGTTTCATTGAGACCTTGTTTAAATGTGCGTAAAGGCGCGTAAACGTTCATATGCATAAAATTCTTCATCCTCTTCTGGTTGCCAGTGTTGCAAAATATGCGTGTATACATGCATATGTGCATAAATTACTGAACTCAAATGTAAAATTTTCAGTTTTTATTTTACAACTCTGTATTACTGATCTTCATGCAGCTGTGTGCATTGTTCCGTAGACAACAATGCACCTGTATTCAGATTAGTAAAAAACATGGTGTTTTTTTACTCCAGTATGCAAGAGACCAAAATGTTTTCAGTTACATGGGAATGTAGGCCAAGCCTTCCCCCTCCGAATATCTCAACAATAACACTTAATTAATGACACTCAACAACTTTGTTTGGCATATAATTGTCCGCGGCACGTTTATTGGTGTAATAATAAATAAATAACATAATTTTAATCATTTTTATTAATCCATAAAAACTCTCAACTTGCAAATAATAAAATACAAAAACAGCTCAGTCTTACATGACTCGAGCAATACAGAAAATCTTATATACACAAGTCCCCCCAACGCCGGGCTTGTATTAACAAGGCCAGCCTATCCCACAACTACGGCCAATTCAATGCTATTCCCTGTGTCTATAGGAAAAACCTCCAATAAGTGGCATGCATTTTTCCATAGTCTATTTATCCGATGCCTAATTTTCTCCAAATTTTTAAATTGGTCATCCTGTAGCCTTTACAGCCTTGGAACTATTTCGGAAAAATTATTGTGGTATTCGGGGAAGCTAATTTAAATCAATGAAGGTCACATTTAATGAAGAACAGAAGATCCAGCGTTTTCATTTTACCCATGTCATTACCTCCAAGGTGAACGATTAGCACATCCGGAACTGGGCCACATTTCCAATAACCTGGAGAGATAAAAGCATAAATTAAACCATTAAAGGCCACAAATTCCTTTCCATAGAACTGAAAATTCCTCAGAATCCAACAATAGATGGGATGTATAGCACCGCTTCCTGGCTCTTTGTTAGCCCAAAAAATAAAAGAGTGACCCAAGATCCAAATGCATCTTCTACCACCTATAAAGTCAAAGAGAGATATCAGGTCTGACATACAATTGAAATCAGTGAGAATCCCACCTGCCCAGTTTTTTGATAATGGCATCTTCAAGGCCCATCCTTGCAGCTTTGGTCGCTGCACCAATTCTGAAGGAATTTGAGGTAAAATTAAGTAGATGTAGACCTAACTTCCTCAACAATTCAGAAATTCTCATTGCTTCAAAAAATGCTAACACAAATGCAGTTTTGAATAAAATAGACTCAAATTGTGAGAAACATATACAGTTGGTAACTTTACATATTTCTTTATAATGGGATAGAAATAGGCCTGCACGCCTTTAAGGGCCTGTTGTATTGGGAAGAAGGATGAACAAGAAGGAAAGCCTAGCAATTTAAAGAAAAATGATACACCCACTAATATTTTTGCAATGTGGCTATAAAATAATTCTAGCTGCATTAGGGTGCATAAAAATACTTGGATGTATTTTTTGGAAAGGAAAATCAAACTGCTGACCAAATTCCTCTGAGAATTTAATCCACCAGGACCATGCAGCTGAATATTCAGCCCATGTACTATCAGCCACCGAATGCTTGATTGAATCCATCAGAATCTCTAAATTAGGTTCCATAGATGGTCTGGACATACTTGACCTTCCTCGTCTGCATTAGGCAGTAGCTGACGGAATTTGCTCTTAGTGGCTTTAAGTTGTATCCATCTATCTGGCCATACACCGCATTACCAGTGGGTATTCCATATAGCAGAAAAACTAAGATCCAGCTGCATCTGTATACAATTGCAGGTCAGATAAAAATACAAACTTCTCCTGGAAAAATGAATGCCCATTGTAAATGTCAAATAATTTCATCCAAACTAGCAGGTCTTCCTTAAGCTCATATGATAATCTGATGTGGGAAAATGGAGATTTCAATCCGGACATGGATAAATATAAGCGATGGGAGAATATCCTGCCCACTGGCATGACTCTGGTCATGAATGCTAAGATTTCTAATAATGACTGAAGTTCTTTTAATAATATTTTCTTACATCTTAGAAACCAGGAAATCGTGGCTTTGATTTTTTCAATTTTATCCAAGGGCAATTGAAATTCTAATAATTCTATTTCTATTTTTATCCCTAAAAATTCTATAGATGTACAGTTACCCCAAATTTTTTCGTGATAACCCCAAACAATTGCAGCCTAAGGAAGCAAATAGGGGAACGAGCAGGACCGATGAACAAAAAGTCATCAAGTTAGTGCAATATACCTTAATGACCTGATTCAAAAGAGGTCAGCCATTGCAAAAATGAAACAAATTTCTCGAAGTACGCACATGAGACTGAACACCCCATAGGTAGACACATGTCATATGCCAAGGGGGATATTCTGAAATTTTGAAATGGGTACTAAATGGTCCAGCTATTCTCCCTACTCTACTTTCTCCATGCAATTTTTCCCTGACAGCATGAGAAAAGTGCATAACAGATTTTAAATTGTTCACTAATACACATCCCTTGCCTTGAAATACAGGTAAAGGGAAATCCCTAGAAAAGCCATCAGTTAAAAACTTGTCTATCTCCTGATTAGGGTACACTTCCAGCCATTGCTGCATGCTTGGCAGATTCACTGGAGTATAAGTAAGCTTTTGGACAGGTTATCTCTTTGACAATGAAAATTGGTGCTCCTTTTAAAACATTTAAGTAAGGGGTGAGGTCCTGAGCTGTGAGAGCATTCATGCTTATATTTGCATGGGTAAATAGATATTTTTTGCCTAAAAGATTCATCATACTGGTACCAGCCTAATCCACCAATGCTTCTGTAGGCTTCCAGTACATGCTTCAGGTGTTGGAAAAGACAGGTACAGTATTCGGGATGTTTTTCCCCTAGAACGCTAGCATAAATAGTAAAAGCTTGCAACCAATTTTGAAATGACCTCGCCACAGGCCTACGTCTCTCTTCTTTAGGCTTATCACCAGATTTTTTGTCTACTCTGTTAATAAATTCTTTTGCAGAGGGAAGTAACAACGAAATGTCTACAAACTGCCCTTTCCATATCTTATCCTTAACCTGAGTAGAAAGGTGGTATCCCAATGGCAAGATTTCACACAGCAATGTTTCTTTCAAACATGACTTTGGAACTGAAGAATTAGTAATATTAAGTTCAGCCAGCAATGAATTACTGGAAATTGCATTAGCCGCTGAGTAAGGTGTATCGCTGTTAGCATTTGTCACGTTTTCAAATCTATTCATTGAATCATTAGATCATACATTTGCATAATTGCTATTCTCATTAATTGGTGTATTAACCACTTCACCCCCGGAAGATTTTACCCCCTTCCTGACGAGAGCACTTTTTGCGATTCGGCACTGTGTCGCTTTAACTGACAATTGCGTGGTCATGCGACGTTGCACCCAAACAAAATTGGCGTCCTTTTTTTTTCCCCACAAATAGAGCTTTCTTTTGGTGGTATTTGATCGCCTCAGCAGTTTGTTATTTTTTGCGCTATAAAAAAAAACCTGACAATTTTGGAAAAAAACACATTATTTTTTTACTTTTTGCTATAATAAATATCCCCCAAAAATATATAAAAAACTATTTTTTTCCTCAGTTTAGGCCAATATGTATTCTTCTACATATTTTTGGTAAAAAAAATTGCAATAAGCATATATTGATTGGCAAAAGTTATAGCATCTACAAAATAGGGGATAGTTTTATGGCATTTTTATTAATAATTTATTTTTTACTAGTAATGGTGGCGATCTGCGATTTTTATCTGGACTGCGACATTATGGCGGACACATCGGACAATTTTGACACATTTTTGGGACCATTGCCATTAATACAGTGATCAATGCTATAAAAATGCATTGATTACTGTAAAAATGTCACTGACAGGGAAGGGGTTAACACTAGGGGGCAATCAAGGGGCTAATGTGTTCCCTAGTATGTGTTCTAACTAAAGGGGGGAGGGGACTGTGCAGGGGAGATGACAGATCGCTGTTCATACTCTGTATGAACAGACAATCTGTCTGTTCTCCCCTCAGAGAACTGGAAACTGTGTGTTTACACACACAGATCCCAGTTCTCCGTGTGACAGCGGCGATCGTGGGAGCAAGGTGGTGATTGTAACTGCCGGGCACTCGCATTGGCTCGTGGGGAGAGCGGGAGGTGAGCGGGGAGCACGCGCGCCCCCTCGTGGCCACAGGGCGAAGCGACGTTACATAACGTTTCGCCCAGCCGTGCCATTCTGCCGCAGTACGACTGTGGCGGTTGGTCGGCATGTGGTTAATGCTATCAGCTAACCTGTTAATGGATTCCATTATGTTATTTAAAACTTGTGATAACTCACCCTGACTGCTAGATGTCGCTGGTGTGTTAACCTGTGCTGAGTTAGTCAGGTGTTGCTCACTAAAGCCTCCGGTGGACACAAGAGGTATTTCTTGTTCACTTTGTCTGACTGGAATTACTTGCCTACCCAGACTAGCACTGGGTGGGATATGTTGAGTAAATATTCCTGCTGAAGTTTCCTCCTCCTCAGCCATCCTAGTGGATGCTGGTCTAGTTGCCCGCCTTCTGCTCCTGGGCAGTAATGGGGATAATGTTCTCCTCCTTTTTTCCCTAAGGCTGATTCTTCTATTTTCCTCAGTATTAGCCGCCTCTTCTGACGGCGCCATACTGGCTTCTCCTTCTCCCAGAGAGTTATGCGGCTGTGTCGGCGGGCCATGCTGGTTCTGCCGGTGGATTTGAGGGCTGCGAGTCACTGGCCTGCCTCTGCTTGGACAGCTGCTAGGTACCTCTAATGGCTCCCGAATGGCCTCTTCTTGTACTTGCCCTCACTGTCCTTTTTCCATTCCTCCCATCTCTAGACCAACTGGTGAGGAAATTCCCACGGGGCCAGCTTTATATAATGAGACCCTTTCTGGAATGTTCTAATGGGTCATGTGACCCTCTAGAACATTCCCAGGGGTCATGTGATGGACCCGCAGTACTGCAGTGTCACATGACCTCGTTTTAACGTTTTTTTATTTAACGTGATCATCCTCTTTTTTTTTTTTTAATTATAACTACACATGTAGGAAGGGGGGCGGCCACATGCCCATGCTGACGGGCTCAAATCATTAAGCCCTTTCAGTCCATTCTACCTACTAACATATTCACAGTGTATGCTAGATTCAAGGCATTACTCTTATGACAACTATTATTGTAGGGATACTGGGGTCTGAGAACACCAAACTGTATGGAGCAAATGGAGATGTCAAATTGCACACAGTGCCACCTTCAATTCTCTAAAAGGCAATAATAAAACAGTAATGCCCCGTACACACAGTCGGACTTTGTTCGGACATTCCGACAACAAAATCCTAGGATTTTTTCTGACGGATGTTGGCTCAAACTTGTTTTGCGTACACACGGTCGCACAAAGTTGTCGGAATCGCCAACAACGTGGTGACGTCAAGCACGTACGACGAGACTAGAAAAAGCCAGTTCAGAACCAAGCGCGGCACCCTTTGGGCTCCTTTTGCTAATCTCTTGTTAGTAAAAGTTTGGTGGGAGACGATTTGCGCTTTTTCAGACTCGTGGCTTTCAGATCGTTTTCTGCGGTTCAGTTTGTGCTTGTGGGTTTGTATCTGCTCTTCAGTGTGTGCAAGCAAGCTCCGCGTGACTTTAAGTAGTCATTGTGTTCTTGTTCGTTCGTTACTGTTTTTCAGGTCGCTCTTCACAGGCCTTGCTGTTCTTCAGTGCGTTCTGTTACTTCGTTCTGAGCAGCCGACCGTTTTCTAGCCATGTTTCGTGTACGTACTCCTTGTAGAGTTCATGCTGTGCGGGGGCTTGGTGTTGGGGTCCTGACCTTGACACAAGTCCAGTCCATGAACAGGGTGGGGAGGAGATCATGGACCAAGAATTGGTTGCTTCAGCGTGACCAGTTCTCTCACATGCCTTTTCTCCGTGAGATCCATGACAATAATCCTGATGATTTCAGGAACTTTCTCAGGATGACGGACCCCGTATTTCACCGTCTGCTGGTTTTGCTGACCCCCTATATCAGCAGGCAGGATACCTGCATGAGGCAAGCCATCACTCCGGAGCAGAGGCTCATCTCTACCCTGCGGTACTTGGCGACAGGGAGAAGCCTGCAGGACCTCAAGTTCTCGACAGACATCTCCCCCCAGGCTCTGGGGATCATTATCCCAGAGACCTGTTCTGCCATCATCCAGGTCCTGCAGAAGGAGTATATGAAGGTAAGATTTATCCTTTAATATCACATTTTATTGTATTTAATGTTTGCTAAGATATTGTATATCTTTCCTCATTCCCTAATTACCATGATTGGAATATGCTGTGAATGTTCCCTTTGTCCTCATTCATGCTGGATTTTTATGTAATTATTTTTGTACTCCTTCATACATATCTGCCTTCAATAACATCCCCAACATGCTCTCCTGCCCCTATATTCACCTCATGTAGTCACTTAACAATGTATTTTATCAGCTCCATAGTAGTGCTTTACCCCAAACACCCCCTAAAATGTTTAGAAATCTGATTTGTGCTTTAAATTCAGGCAGAGTGCCAGAGGCTTTTTTTTTGTGGTGTCCCCAAATCATTTTTAGTAACCCTCCCTCCCCCCAACTGCTAAGTCAGCTGATCCCAATTCTCTATCTATCCTCAATCATCTATCTGCTGACTTTGCCAAACCCATATACACTACACCCATCTCTTTATGGTCAGATGTATGGATGAATTCCCCAAAGCATGTAGTGCAAGGGCCTGCCTGTATACTTTCCAATGGTAGTGTTTAAAGTTTTTGTATTCTATTATTATCTTGATGGGTAATATCATAATGTCCAAATGTGCTCAAATGTGTACAGTGTGTATTTATATCTTTGTATTATGACACTTCTTACCTGTCCAGTGGGCTGCCAATAGTTTAACTAAGGAGGGGCTGTTCCAAGTAATACCCTGTATTTAGACATTCATCTCTCAATGAAGTGGAGAGGGTTACCTGTCCAAGATTCCCCCCCCTATAATGTTAGAAATGGCCCATGAGAGGGGGGGAGGGGGAATATGATAAGTGTACCTTATACTTTGGTGTTAATTTCCCCTTAATAAATGCTATCTGGAGGTTGGCCAAGAATGTTTGTGTCTAATCTGCTTGCTATGTTTATGTGCAAAAATACTAATTTATTTTTGTTTTCCTCAACATTTTCCTTCCATGCCACAGGAATGGCAGACTGTGGCCTCCCACTTTGCCCAGCAGTGGGACTTTCCTAACTGCGGAGGGGCAATTGATGGGAAACACGTCCACATCGTCCCACCACCCAACTCGGGGTCGTACTATTTCAACTATAAGGGGTTCAATAGTATTGTGATGTTGGCGGTGGTGTCTGCTAATTACGACTTCTTGTATGTGGACGTGGGGAAGAATGGCCGGATGTCCGATGGTGGAGTCATCACCCAGACGGAGTTCTACAGGCGTCCCCAGAATGGCAGCTTGCACTTGCCACCTCAAGAGGACAATGTGGAAGGACTCCCATTCATCTTCGTTGCGGATGAAGCATTTGCACTGGGGGACCAACTTATGCGGCCATTCCCGATGAGGACCCTCACCCCGGAACAGAGGGTTTTTAATTACCGGCTGGCCAGAGCCAGAAGAGTGGTGGAGAACACATTTGGAATCCTGGCCAGCCGGTTCCGCCTATTTCTGACACCCATCCATATGGCAGAGTATAAACTTAATCATCTAATCCTGGTGTGCTGTGTTCTCCATAACTTTTTACGCCAACATTCTGCCAACTATGCTGGCTCAGTTGGGCCTGAGGCCGGAAATCTACATGATACAACCCTGACGGCGCTTGAAAGTGGCCGTCCTGGCTTGCCCTCCCTGAGTGCCCGTGATGTCCGGTTAAGATACCTTGAGTTCTTTGCGGGTAGGGGGGCCATCAATATGCCAGACAATTTGTGAAGCATTTAGCAAATAAAAAACACAAATTTAATCTTTGGTGACATTTACTGCTTGTGTTTGTTTTAGCTGACCCTGACAGCAACGTGTGGAGTCCTGAAAATGGCGTGATTGTGTAACCTTATACAAAGCACTGTTGGCTGTTATTTACTAAAGGCGTATACACTTTTTATACTACAAGTGCTCTTGAAACTACACTGAAAATGCACTTGTAGTACAAAGAGGATTTGCCCTTAGGAAATAACCACCATTTTCTCAGAAAACAGCAATTACATTACCACAAAAGTGTTGTAGCTTTGAGACAATAATCCACACATTCTTGATTAACAAACTTTTTAATAGCTGTACAATCACATGTGCATTTAGAAATGGTTTTTAAAACAAACCAACATGTTTATTGTATAACAATTTTGGGGATGGCATTATCAAAAACAGAAATGTTCATTTACGATAAAACAGGCCTGTGTAAAACCAACAAGAAACACAAAAAACTTGAACTTACAAAGTTCACATATGGTAAAACTTGAAGGCAATATCAGACATGAGTATTTAGGAACTGTGTTTGATATTGCATTCAGATGGGGTGAAGTCACCCCTTGAAAAGCCAAATTTGGAAGATACACACCAAATTACGAATGTCAACATGTGCTAGCTGCCATCACAGGGGATCAAGGGACGTGTTTTGTGGGAGCAAACCCTTCCTCACCGCTACTTTATTATTGAGGAAGGGGTTGCATCCCCAAAACGCGTCCATTGATCTCCCGTGAAGGCAGATAGCACATGTTGGCACATTGTGTGCATCCTCCAAATTTGGCTTTTCGAAACATCGCTCAAAAATTTAAAAGATTGTACCACACAAAAAAAGAAAATGATTTTGTGGGGTTTTAAATTCACCCCAAAACATCAATGATGTTATTATTTTTTTGAATCACATCATTGATTTTTTTCTTGATGTTTTCCAATTCTAAATTACACCCCATGATCTCCCTGATCAGGATCTGGGCACTTTCTGATGTGAAAGGATCTCGATCCATAACCTCACGATCACCTAAAAAGAGAGAAACCAAACAAAAACAGGTATCAACAATCTGCCAGCATCCATCTCTTACCTGAGCCTATGGTCGCAGACACTCACCTGTTGTGGTGCCAATTTCCACCACGTCTTCTTCCTCCTCCTGCTCAGCTTGGGTTGGGGGTATTTCACCTTCTTCCAGAGGTGGGGGGTCTCTGGTCTCCTTGGATTAGGGGTGTCCTCCGAGTCTTTTCTCCCCTATGTAAAACAAAAATGGTATAATTAGCACACAGATATTTGATGGCAGAACTATAAATAGGAAACATTGCTTGGAAGTGGGGTACAATTGTCAATTTTAGCAGAGTTCAAAGATGTTTATAGTGTCCTTTGTCAACCTGCAATACTTTACCTGTTTTGTACAAGCTTCACAGATTGAGACCCCCCTATAGTATACACTGGAGCACCTGTGTGGGCCCCCTAATAAAAAGGGTGTTCTTGTGTCCCACACTAGTGCTCCAGTGTCCATATGTGAAAACAGCTGCTGAGTGTCCTCTCCTTACACAGAATCTAGTTTGCATTTCATTCTAGTAACAAAGCCATCTACACAACCAAAGATTTTGCATCCAAGTAGGCCCTAAAAAATGTAGGAAAATGCATATGGCATAAACAATGGTGTTTTAGAGGCCGAAAAAAAATGTTTGATACGAACGAATAATGGGCCCATGAACATTAAAATTGACATTTTAAACTGTACAACAATTAAGAAAAGCATATGGAGCAGCACGAACGTAATAAAGACAAAAAGAATAGGAACACAGCACAACTACTTACTTTTTTGCAGCACTCTCCGGATCTTTCTGTACTGCTCGGGCTCTCTTAATTTCAGGTCCGACCACCGCTTCCTGAGCTGATCTTTCGATCATCGTACCCCCCCAAATTCCGGTGCAGACTTTTGACCACTTTCGCAATTATCTTGGCCTTTCTGATATTGGGGTTGGGGTAAGGCCCATACTTTCCATCATAGTCGGCCTTCTTCAGGACGTCGACCATCTCCAACATCTCCCCAAAGGACATATTTGTGGCCTTAAATCTTCTCCTTCTGGATCGGGACGTGTCCGGATCCGGGCTTTCCTCCTCCTCCTCCTCGTTCCTGTAATTAGCACGCACCTGCTGTGTATCCGCCATGTGCTCTTCCCCCACTGCGCAGAATGAAAAGGGGCGGGGAATAGACTAGAAAGAACGTCAGGGGCGGGCGGAGTTACACGCATGCGCAGTGTGTATAAAGCGTACCACACGTGCGTATTACGTACGATCTGTGAGCGGAGGAAGGAGCATTGGAGGCGCCGATCATCAGAACGAAGGTAAGAGACATACTTGTGCCTATACTGCTTCTACATTGAGGCCTATATTGTAACAAGATTAGTAGAGTTTGGCGTGACATTAGGGTTTGTCTTGTGTTGTGTCTTGCAGTGAAAATGGATATCTTGAATGATACAGACTTCATGGCAATCTTCATTGACATGTTCAGGGAGCTGCCTTGTCTGTGGGAGATCAACCACCCACATTACAGGAACCAAACAAAGAGGAAGGCAGCGCTGGATCAATTGTTGGAAATTGTGAAGCAGGTGATCTCCACGGCAGACATCACATATTTGAAGATCCTAATTGGTGGCCTGAGGAGCACATATGTAAGGGAGCGCCAGAAAGTCCAGGATTCACTGAGATCCGGAGCAGCAGATGACATCTATGTCCCCAGGATGTGGTACTATGACAGGCTGCATTTTCTGGCAGGCCAGACTGAACCCAGGTCATCACTCTCCAGTCTTCCTTCCACGCTTCCTTCCCCTCCAGCTGAGGCTTCTGACGCCCAACCTGGGCCTTCCAGGCAGCAACATGTGGAGGAGCCCAGATTGAGCCAGGTATAGCATTCCTCTAAATATTTCTGCTTGTCCAATCAATGATGTTAACTAGATGTTAGTTTGGAGTACTAATTTATGATTGTGATTGATGATGCAAAAACTAAAACCATGTCCCTTTTTCATACACAGGGAAGTCTCAGCCAGGAGGTGGGGCCGAGCCGGCTGCCTGATATGCCGGTCCCTCCCCTACACCTGGAAAGAGAAAGTGGCAGGAGGAGGAGTGCCCTAGAGGAGGCTGCCATAGGCCTCTTTTGGAGGGCTACAGAGGCCCTGGGAGCACCACACACAGTGGAGGATGACTTTGCTGCCATCATTGCCTCTGAAATGCAGAGGATGGAGGAGGGACAACAACTCATGTGTGAGTTGCTAATATTGGAGGCTCTTAATAAGGGGATGAGGGCCCAAATTACATCTGATACACACCTTTGTGAACTCACACATGGTCCTCCTCCTCCTCCTGCAGGTCCTCCTCCTCCTTCTCCTCCAGGTCCTCCTAGTCCTCCTCCTCCTCCAGGTCCTACTCCTCCTCCTGCCACATCTCCAACAGCACAGCCACAGCCCGGAATGAAGCGTGGAAGGAAGACCAGAAAGTGAGGACCCTGGATCCAGTCTGGTCGACCAGAAGATGCAGCCTCTTGTGGTACCACAGCCTGGGGACACAGATGTCATCTGCTGCTTTCCGGATCTCTGGGACTTCTGGACCAGACTGCCCTCCCTTACATATGGACTCCTCAGGCCACCAATTTTGATGTTCAAGAATTGATGTCTGCCCTGGGGGTCCCAGGCTTCGCTAATTTCTCCTGTTTATCCAGCGTTGCCTCCCTCTTTGTTTGGTTCTGAGCCCTTAATAAAGGATTTTTGGTTTGAATTATACTTGTCTATGTGTGTTTTACTTCAAAAAGGACAGTTTGTTTGTGAGGATTCAGGTACATTGCAAAAATACAATGTGAAATTAACAAGGGACACCAAAACCAAGCAACCACCTTGAGATTAAATAATACAAGATAATAATGGTGTTGTGGTAACTTGACACACAAAACACACACAAAAATAGTCTGGAGTAAAACTAAAAATAACATTAAACAAAGATCAGCCTTTGAAAAAATACAAACATAAAATCGAAAAGAAAAATGGCTTTAAATCCAAAAAAAAAAAAAATTTTTGAACGATGTGACAAATAACAATATATTCAGGGAATCCCAAGGAAAAAAAAACAAAAAAGTTTGTGAGAAGTGTGTGTGAATATGAGCAGCAAAACTACTTAATTACTTGTCACATTATAAAGAAGAAGAGAGTGCGCTGTATTAAACCATTTTTAACATTGAAGCGTGACGAAAGTGCTGTATCCATTGTGAACGCTAAGTTTACCAGACCGAGCTGTTCCGTGTCGGAATTTCTTCTGAGCATGCGTGCCACTTTGTGCGTCCGAACAGGCCACACACGGTTGGAATTGACGCGATCGGACTTTGTTGTCGGAAAATTTTATATCCTGCTCCCAAACTTTGTGTGTCGGAAAATCCGATGGAAAATGTCCGATGGAGCCCACACACGGTCGGAATTTCCGACAACACGCTCCGATCGGACATTTTCCATCGGAAAATCCAACCGTGTGTACGGGGCATATGATTTAGATCTTGTGTCTGTGTTGGACAGCCCGGAGCGGTCATTCACCTTAAAACCCCCATCAAATTAAGACACAATCCAGATTAAGTTAAATGGAAAGTAGAGATATCATAAAACAGCCCAGACTAGAAGCAGAGATGATCATTATAAATTTGCCTTGCTGTAAATAGCGATAAAACAGTCAAGTGAATGTTTTCAGCAAATACAGTAAATATTCTGGTCTAGGTTGTATTAACTAACTCTGGTTCCTATTCCATAATTCTATCTGTAACCACTTTGTCACTTTTTTTCCCCACAAATAGAGCTTTCTTTTGGTGGTATTTGATCACCTCTGCATTTTTTATTTTTTGCTCTATAAACAAAAAAAGAGCGACAATTTTGAAAAAAAAAACACCTTTTTTTTTTTTAACTTTTTTGCTATAATAAATATCCCAAATTTTTCAAAAAACAAAAACAAATTTTTTCCTCAGATTAGGCCTATATGTATTCTTATATTCTACATATTTTTGGTAAAAAAATTGCAATAAGCATATATTGATTGGTTTGCGCAAAAGTTATAGCGCCTACAAAATAGGGGATAGATTTATGGCATTTTTATTATACTTTTTTTTTTACTAGTAATGGCGGCAATCTGCGATTTTTATCATCACTGCGACATTGGACACTTTTGACACTATTTTGGGACCAGTGACACTTATACAGCAATCAGAGCTAAAAATATTCACTGATTACTGTATAAATGTCACTGGCACGGAAGGAGTTAACACTAGGGGGCGATCAAGGGGTTAAATATGTTACCTAGGGAGTGATTCTAACTGTGGGGGAGGGGGCTGACGAGGGGAGGAGATTGATCGGTGTTCCTATATACTAGGAACACACGATCGGTCTCCTCTCCTCTGACAGGATGTGGATCTGTGTGTTTACACACACAGATCCATGTTCCTGTTCTGTTACCAGCAATTGCGGGTGCCCGGTGGCCATCGTGGCCGCCGGGAACAAGCATAGGCTCCCGAGTGACGCAGCGCTTGCCCCCCATACTGCCGGGAAGCCAAGGACGTTCTGCAACGCCCGCCCGGAGGGACAGAGTGTTCCCACGGACGTCATATGACAATGGGCGGTAGGGAAGTGGTTAATGGAGATACCTTCATGAAAAGTGGTTACAGTAATGTATAAGAAATTACAATCAGTTAGACACCAAACACACCTACATTACAGGGACAAACGACTTATGGCGCACCTTAGATCTTCTGAGCGATATTGATTTATATCATAATTGGTCTTTAATTAAAAAAAAAATCACAATGTTTTTAATTATAATGTTTGTTAGCATTTTCAGTGAGCATATATCTTCTAGGTTGCTATAAAAGTATTTACCACAAATTATTTTTTTACATGACATTTTATTGATTGCTGTATGATATTTTTGTTATCGTATTAATTATAGTGTTTGTAGATTAGTCACAGTGGCTTAGCACAGTTGCTCTTTCTCCCTATTGAGATAACATATTAGCTACACAGGAAGTTCATTGTTTTTATGAGTTGGCTGACTTAATAGGGAAGAGAATGTTCACCCATCTTAGTAAATCTTCATTTAACAAATTAATGATGTCTGGGTCACCCAATCATGTGCTGTAGTATCAAAAGAAAAAAAAAACAGAATTTTGCCTTCCACATGGTTGGACGAGTTGAAGCTTTACTTTATTCCCTGGGTGAACTTAAAATGTGCTACGCAAGATTTTCACATACATAATCTGTGCTAGGTAATCGTTCTCTACCCCATTAGCAAATCAACCCCTTAGGCTGGCAAAGAAAAAAGGAGCATCCAGTAATACATAGTAAGCAGAGCCTGCATATCTAATGCGCCAGGGTGGTTGTCCCCTATTTATATATAATTACAAATTATCTATAGGAATAAAGAATTTAAAGCACTGACACATAATGATCACATCATTTATATCAATCTAGTCTTGTTTCAGTAAATATTTATGAAAAAAGACTGTATATTATATTTGAAAAGGTCAAACCTTTTCAATGAGGACTTATTTCTGCACAGATGCACTGTCTTGTATCATTCTGCCTATAATATTTTTGAGACTTGTGATTATATATATATATATATATATATATATATATATATATATATATATGTAGCACTGGTAGATTTTTTTAATCTACTGCTTATATGTAAATTTAGTGGGTCATCTGTTCTGTACATAGTTCAGATTCAATCTATTGTTAAATTAGCCTCTGTTCCAGTTTGGCTGTGTTGCGTGCAGTTCCACATTGTGCCTGCGGGTGTCGTTGTCACTGTAGGTCGTTGTTGGAAAGCAACAAGCTGAAGTATATGAGTGCTCTTCTTTCTCAGAAGTAACTCGGCAGAGGTTGTCCCCTGCGGTGCATTCTGGGAAGAGGTATTTAAGAGACAGACGCCATATTGCTTGGTCTCTTTCTTTCCACCTGCTGGCCCTCCTGGCCGACAGGTATGTGTTAGGAGTCCTACCTCGTGGTCCTCCGGTCCGGAGGACTGCGTTGCTGCAGTGTGTGGGTGGGCCCAGAAATCTGTCTGGGGCCTACTATAACTACTGCAGAGATGGTCCTGTGCTGTCTGTCCTGCGGGAAGAAGCCGGACAATTGGGAAGAATCCAGGGGAGGACCCGTCTTGGAAGGATCATGCGGAGCGCTGGTCTGGAGAGGGGCCTGGTGACTCAATTGGAGGACGCATCTTAAGTTAACCTACCACATAGTACTGCCGGGTCGGCTTAAAGGTTCTGGTACTGTGTTGCTGTTCATCTAAAACTACTACGTACTCTGGCAGAGGATCGTACAGTTTTGTTCTACCCAAGTCTGTGGCAGAAACTTTCTGTTCGTGCTGCGCTTCGGCTGCTAGGTTAGTGAGAGAGACCTAACCGGGCGGGCAAAGATTTAATCCTGAACTGAAGATACATTCATCCCTGAGATTTCAATTCCTTAGTGCTGCACCAAGAAAAGGAATTTGAACTTCCCTGCAACTCTTCTTCTACCTTTTTCCTGCTACTTCTTCCAGTTATCTCCCATTAAAGCATTGGAAAAGTACTAAAGTGTCTAGTGCCTACATTGTCAGATAATAAGCTCAACGTGAACTCGAAGTCTGGTATTGGTGAAACTACAGGTAAAAAGGTGACGGTAACAGCCCGCTTTAAATCAGCAGCTCCAACGTGAGTTATTGCTACATATATATATATATATATATATATATATATATATATATATATATATATATATAAAATACAAATATTTAGATTAAAAAAAAGTCGACGAATCAAGTTTTTATTTATTGAAAAGGTTTCATATTAGTGTTAAAAGCATTCACTGTGCAAATCAGATTTTTTTTGTTGCTTTTGATTTATTTAATTTACACTTTTATATTCAGCCAAGGAAATACTGTATATGCATTACTTTCCTAAGATTTCAGCATTTTGTCTTATAAAGCTATTTGCTAGACTGGCAGCGATATATGATTTGTGATGGGGAATTTGCTTCCATAAGCTTTCTGTATGCGCTGGATCAAGCACCATGTCTGTTTGAGCATCATTACAGTTTGGGGGAAGGAAAGGATCTGTAGACTTACCCATAGAAATGACATCTGAATGGCTCATCTTTGATATAACTAATACTGGTAATAAATCATGTAGAGCAGATGTGCTTGTTTAGTTTTTCACACAGTTTGTGGGTTGCTAATGAAATGAACAGTCAATGGTTGTAATTTACAATGCTCTTACAGAGTTCTGCTATGAGCTGTTGAAGCAGCTTTGCAAACAGCCAGCAATGCACCTTCTGGAGTGCAAAATCAGCATGTAAATTATAGGCTCTGTTGAACATGGATTGAGAATGTGTCAACGATTCATTGCGGCTCTGCCTGGACAGTTTTCAGTGCTGGAAGCACACTGTCACATGCAGACAGAAGCTGACCTAACGCTAAACATTAACACGCATAAATCAGTAAACATTCCTGTGATGCCAACATTTCTTACAAGCATAGCTTGTATTGGCTGTAAAAATGCAGTTTGTTAGATTAAATGGGCAAAATCAAGTATTGCTTTCCCTAGTAAAAAAAAAACAAACACAATACATTAATCAACTTAGGGCTGGAATAATATACCTGTGACGTACAGATGAGCCGTTCCTGGAGAATAACGTCACATGAATCTATTTACTAATAATTCTATAGCTTTCTGGTTATGTTATTGCAAGTATTACATTCCATAATATCTTGCTTTTTTTTTTTTTAATGGCTAGTAAATCCATGTGGGTATTTTACCGCGTTTCAGGTTTCTTCTAGAATTGTTGTATTATGGGCTTTTCTCCTGTTATATTTTTATATTTCCCGCCAGCCACTATATAATTAGAGGCAAATTTTACATTTTTAGTAACTGTCTAATCTTTAACCATTTGCTGACCATTCTATAGCAGTTTTACTGCTACAGGACAGCAGCTGTGTGCCAAAACACGTATATATACTGTATGTGATCCCACACTTCCGCCTGCAGGGGGCACATGCACGCCGCCAGTGCGCTGCTTCTGTTATGATTATTCACAACAGAAGCTGATCTGCGGGTGCCAGGCACTTGATGCTCGCTGGCACCCGCCAATCATCCAGCAGAGACTCAAAACAGAGCTGTAAACAAGGCAGAGTTCCGTTCTGACAGGGGGGAAGGGACGGATTTTGTGTTGATGCAAAGCAGGGACTCAAATCCATCTCTTTCCCTAGTAAAAGCAGCACACATAGTAAACAAACACTGGCTAGGCACACAGTTAACCCTTTGATCGCTCTAGATGTTTAACCCATTCTCAGACAGTGTAATTAGTACAGTAACAGTGCATATTTTTAGAACTGATCACTGTATTAGTGTCTAAAGTGACAATTACTGTCCAATTGTCGGCTGCAATATCGCAGTTCCTCTATGAGGCATTGATCACCGCCATTACTAGTATAAAAAATATATAAATAAAAATTCCAGTATATATCCAATAGTTTGTAGACGCTATAACCTTTTGTAAACCAATCAATATAAGCTCATTGAGATTTTTTTTTTACCAAAAACATGTATCAGAATACATGTTGGCCTGAATTTATGAAGAAATTAGATTTTTTAAATTTTTTTATTGAATATGTTTTACAGCAGTAAGTAAAAAATATTGTTTTTTTTTTTCAAAATTGTCTTCTTTTGTTTATAGCGCCAAAAATAAAAACCTTAGTGGTGATCAAATACCACCAAAAGAAATCTCTATTTGCGGGGAAAAAATTACACACATTTTATTTGGGTACAGCGTTGCATGACTGCGCAATTGTCAATGCCATATAGCAAAAAATGACCTGGTCATGAAGGGGGGAAATCTTCCGGAGGTTCAGGGGTTAATGAGTTAAAGCTGAATTCAAGGCACAAAATTTTATATTTTTTTTTAATTTAAATGCATTCCTCAATCACCACAAATTGTGTGCACCAAATTCCTTTGCAAACCAAGTTATTAGCATGTATGAGTAGGAGTGACATCATCACTGTGTGCTGTAAGCAGAGCTGGGGGAGGGTCCCAGCAGGCTCCAGATACTACAAGCTGCCTGCAGAGAACTATAGGAGGGGGCGGAGACCAGGCCAGTCACCCTGCACAAGGAAAAAGAACAGCAGTGACTGGTCTTTATTACAGAAAGCTCATGTACAGAAGCAAAGTTGCACATTGAATTACTGCACAGATCTGGAAGAAATAAACAAAAAACAACTAGATTCAAGTAAGAATATATATAACTCTTGTATTTAGACAACATTTGCTTATCCTGTAGTTCGGTTTTTAACAAAAAAAAAAAAAAACAGATCATTGATGCTCGATCAGAGATTTATCAACCAAACTACACAAGATCACAAGGAAGCCTAACACATGTAGTGAAAAAAGTCCAGGTGGCCGCACTCCAATGAAATCATCTTTATTAATCCATATATAAAACGACAGCCCATACAGCAAAATGGGGGTGAGAAATACAGCCCAGCTAAAACATTTCACACCTTTCCTGGTGCTTAATTATAGCTTAATCATAGCTGAAAATGGCAAACTAAAATACAGGAACACGTATACCAGTATTTTTGTTTAGATATTTATTTTTTTCCAACTCCCGTTTATGGATATATATGTATATGTGGGCTGTCTCCTCTGTATTATGTATAGTACATACATCCAGTATAACAGGGGCATGCTTTCTCTAGTACATATGTCACTATAATGAATACATATTGATATTTATTTTGTTTTGATTTTAAATTGTTCAGGTTTTAAATCTGTCTTGCAGGTTTTCTTTACAACAAATGGTTAAATAGGTAGTCCTGCTCTTTGTACAGGATGATTAATTACCTGCATCTGTGTTTTATTAGCCATACATGGGTTATCTTGGTTCTAAGGCTAAATGCCATTTGAATATGCTTATGTATATATACCTGTGTTTTGGTTCACCATTTTTAGCTATAATTAAGCAGTAGGAAAGGTGTGAAACACATTAGCTGGGCTGTATTTCTCACCCCCATTTTGCTGTGACTCGGTTAAATTGATGATAGGCAACTCCTATTCTCATATTGATTAGTGGTTCCAAATTAATAATAACTACTGCAGTAGGGAACAGACACAAAAGATACGCTCAGCATCTTTCCAAATTACTGTTCTGCTTTATTATGACGCAATTGAAGGTTTTTATGCACATGATTACGTAGGTATCACATTAATATTACAATTATACATTTATGGTAACAAGGGGCGTTACATAGGCAGGCTAATTCTAATCAGGACTCGAAAGAATGTAAACATTTACTGAAAACATTATTAGTGCTGTGTGCACAGTGAGGGCAGTGTGCAATACATACAAAATACAATACAATTATATACAGAACTTACAAATTTCCATTACAGTCTCCCCTCTTTTGATCAATATTTTGATCACTAACCATACCTGCTATCACTTTTAACCTGGAACCTCCACACGCTTAGGTGGAGGTAGTCCTGGCCAAAGAGGCAAAAACTCCATTGTGGAGAAAATAATAGCTGAGCAACTTTTTCATTACCAAATGACTTTTCATTGTGAAAAACAAATGATTGATAAGACATATTTACAGAGTACTGGCTGTACACTCCTGTGGCCAGATTAAATTTAATTTTTATTTATTATTACTCTCACATCATGGACCGCACATCAAGTTATTATCAAAAACCTTAAAATTTCATTTTTGTAGAAGAACTTCTTATGTATTCCATCCATCTTGGCTTTGTTAAATATTATGGCAGCTTTATTCAAAATAACAACCTCATCTTAATCTTTTTTTTCTTTCAATAAGGGCTTATTGTATAAATGTAAAATTACAAAATTGTTATCTTAATCTAAACTAATCTCATTCATTACAAATTTCCCCATTAACCTGGACTTCATTTCCAACCAAAGGTTGTCTAAACCAGTTTCAATATATCTATATTATTAATAAAATTGTTAAACTCATATTAGAAATTAATACTCATTATTACTTAATTTTACTTAATTTCCCTTTTTTAAATGCACTGTTTCCACTATCAAAGGATATTCAATTTGTGTAATACACAGTTAAATGTAACCTTCATTTTACCATGTTTGGAAAACAGATTCAAAATAATTGTGATCACATTGTTTACCATTAGATTCGTTAACCCGGCACATGTTTTGTCTAAAAAACTGGAATTGGCATGGTGTCCTTCCAGCTTATCACTGACCTCTCAGGGACATTCTTTCAGGAGAGCACAAAGGAGGGGGTCACATCTGCATACATGACACACACAAGCAATAGAACTAAAGGTCCCAGCATTCGCACACACAAACACCAATATCTCTCTCACTTTCTTTTAACTCTCATTAATATTTACCTGCCTAAATTCTACTTTCTTCATTTTGTTCAGATATCTTTTATATCTAGCTTCTATGATCAGACGGGCAGCCAGAGTGCTCATCCCATCTTCCCTCTCTGACAACATATAAAGTATTCTGTTTTAACTCTCATTTCTCTGTTTCTGACTCTAATAGTTGTAGTGCCTGACCCCAAATTCATCCCACAACTTAACATGAAAATGTCCCTTTCTGTCTAGTGTTATTGTCACCCTTGATCCACATAGATAGCTGTTTCTCTAGCTGTTTACTCTGCATGATTCTTAGTCCCTATGGCCTTTGGTAACCCAGTTACCCATTGTGGATCCCTGTCCACTCTAACCATTAATCTAGGGGCTCAGTATAGGCGGAACCGCACCTTTGGTTCATATATAGCGCTCCTCTTGCGCTGGGCATTTTTGAGGGTCTCTTACCCTTCATTCTCTTACTTAATTCAATGCCCATAATGACTGGCCAGTCTTCTCTCTTCTCTACTTGTGCCTATACCCTCTTGCCTCTAAACTACTTTATCTAGCAGATTTACTACATATACCTGTGAACAGCACTATTCTTCCCTTTCTTATCTATAACACTCCAATGGACAATAGACAGGGACAACATAACATATAACCACCAATCAATACAGTTCGATTAAGGGGAGTAAAATAGGTACCCTTTGTCCCAAAAATGCCTTACCGATCAAGGAAGTCTGATAACTCAAATGTAAGCAAAAGGCTTACCTCAGCCGGCTGATTATCAGAAATTCCCGGATCGTCTCAAGCTCCTCGTTTCGGATACTCAGGGTCACCTGGAATCCCCTCCTAAGGCAAAGCTCGCCATGCTGACTCGGTTAAATTGATGATAGGCAACTCCTATTCTCATATTGATTAGTGGTTCCAAATTAATAATAACTACTGCAGTAGGGAACAGACACAAAAGATACGCTCAGCATCTTTCCAAATTACTGTTCTGCTTTATTATGACGCAATTGAAGGTTTTTATGCACATGATTACGTAGGTATCACATTAATATTACAATTATACATTTATGGTAACAAGGGGCGTTACATAGGCAGGCTAATTCTAATCAGGACTTGAAAGAATGTAAACATTTACTGAAAACATTATTAGTGCTGTGTGCACAGTGAGGGCAGTGTGCAATACATACAAAATACAATACAATTATATACAGAACTTACAAATTTCCATTACAGCTGTATGGACTGTCAGTTAATATATGAATTAATAAAGGTAATTTCATTTAATTTTTTCACTACATGTTTTCTGATGCATACAGGGCCGGCACCCTTTCCATGTGCAGTGGCGGTGAAGTAGAGGGGTTCGTTACCTTGAGTGGTATACTACTTTCTTTGAAGCCTTAACATACTTCACAATATTGGTGTCTAAGTCTTATCCTTAGCCATGTCCTTAGCTAGGAACTGTTAGCTGTGAAAGTCCGAAGGCCTATAACTTCTAGGTATTCTTCTCTTCTTCCTACAAGGTTGCTTGCAATAAATGTTTAGAAAAGGAATCCAGAGAACTGGACAGTCTTGATTCATTCTGCTTTTAAAGAAAGTACAATGAATTTACATGGGGACAGGGTGTATGAATTATAAATGAGGGTCCCACTTGAAGAGTCAGACAAGACTTCACCTGGGGACTACTCTACAGTGGAGCAACGTTCAGCAGCACAGGTGGCAGAAGATAGGTAAGTATTTCTATGCTTTTTTGCAGGTTTGCCATTTTAAGGAAAAATTGAGCAAGCTTTAAAATATTTTTTATTAATTATAGTCGTTTGTATAGCACTGCCAATTTACGCAGCACCTTAAATAGGGCCTCAAGGGGCTTATAATCTAAGTCCCTGCCTCACTTGCATGCAACATACTAGAGCCACTTTACCTACCAGCCGGTCTTCAGAGTGCGGGAGGAAACTGGAGTATCCAGAAGAAACAAACGCAGATACAGGGAGAGCATGCAAACTCCATGCAAGTAGTGCTGTGGTTTGGTTATTGAACCAACAACGTTAGCGTTGCCAGGCAGGAGTACTAACCACTTAGTCAGTGTGCTGCCCATGATGGGAGCAAGGGCATCAGCATGAGAGCCATACAACTAGCATTTTAGAAGAGGTCAGCAATTGTACCTTTCATAGGTACTAACTGTTAATTTGTAGATTTAGACAGTATTTCCCTGCTAGAAATTGGGTTGATGTGTAGTTAGAGCCAGACAGACTAGAATTTGTTTTTATATGTTTTTTATTACTGGAGACAATCTGCTAACAATTTGAGATTTTCTTTTACTTGCACTCTCACTGCTCCATTCACACAAAAATAGTTTATACTTTTGTTAT
This sequence comes from Aquarana catesbeiana, assembly GCF_042186555.1. NCBI lineage: Eukaryota > Metazoa > Chordata > Amphibia > Anura > Ranidae > Aquarana > Aquarana catesbeiana. The sequence goes on along the minus strand of NC_133325.1, from coordinate 220,004,826 downwards.
ATTGCCACATACTTTTAAAAGCATTCTTTATACAGGTATAGGTGTGATATTTGATCAGTTTTACTGTATGACATCTCTAGATAGCGGCTGCAGGTTGACTTGAAAAGTATTATGGTTAATAAAATTATTTTTTAGATAGGTGCTAGGATTAGATATAGTGCTGGCTCACTGTGTTCAGTGGAGCTGGGTGTGTTTTTGGCTGGCCTCACCGTAACCAATGTGGCTGTATTTGTTGTGTTTAAAGGTAGGTAAATTTGGTTTTGCTGACTATAGCCAGTGCAGGTCAGTTCAGTGTTCTCAGCTGCCAGTCTGATAGCTCCCTCTGCTTTCCAGAGAGCGGCGATAATTCTCTGGAACATAGGTGTGGAGCTATGCATGTTGAGAGTCTGTATAAATTCTCTGACCACACTGAGCTCTGGGTCTTTTCCTTCAGAGGATCAGTCCAGCCTGGAGGGCTTGATGCCATGTGCTTGCTGTTCCTGAGGTCTCAGGTGGGCAACCCGAGGGTCTGGATGCTAAAACTATAGAGAGTTGACCGAAGGGGCTGTCTGCTGATGATCTAGTCTGGTGTCACTGGCGAAAGGTGTTGCTTGGACCTTGGAAAGAGGCAACCAACTGTCCCTGGACATTTGTGAGTACCGACTGCCATGAAAGATCTTGGAGACTTTTTGGCTACTGTCACCCCTCTTGTGTTAGAGAGTCAGCTGTGTGTTTGCTAAAGAGGACATTGACTGGTGTCCTGAAGAGCTTAGTCTATCTAATTCACACAGGCTTCAACTTTTCCAAGAGCAGTGTGAACAGCAAGTTTTGACAAAAGCATTTTGCAGAGCTTTAAGCAAACACTGTTGAAGCTTTTAAAGTACTTTTCAACTTCAGTTTGTAAATGTTGAACACAAATACTAATAGGGTGTTGATTTCCACTTTAAGCAAGCTGCTAGCAGGCTTCATCAGGGTTTCAACAAGCTTCAAGAAGTGTTGAAGCCTGCTAGAAAAGTGACCATTAGCACTCCCATTAGGATATTACATAGATACATAGTAGGTGAGGTTGAAAAAAGACACAAGTCCATTAAGTCCAAACTGTATGTGTGCTTTTATGTCAGTATTACATTGTATATCCCTGTATGTGGTGGTCGTTCAGGTGCTCGTTCTAATAGTTTTTTGTAATTATCAATGCTCCCCGCTGAAACCACTGCCTGTGGAAGAGAGTTTCATATCCTTACTGCTCTTACAGTAAAGAACCCTCTACGCAGTTCAGCCACTTCAATACTGGGCATTTTCACCCCCTTCCTGCCCAGGCCAATTTTCAGCTTTCAGCGCTATAACATTTTGTATGACAATTGCGCGGTCATGCAACACTGTACCCATATGACATTTTTATCATTTTTTCTCCCCACAAAGAGAGCTTTCTTTTGGTGGTATTTGATCAACTCTGCCAGTTTAATTTTTTGCGCTATAAACAAAAAAAGCGTCAATTTAAAAAAAAACACAACATTTTTTACTTTTTGCTATAATAAATATCCCAATTAAAAAAAAAAAATCTTCTTTAGCGCCTACAAAATAGGTTATTGATTTATGGCATTTTTATTATTATTTTTTTTTACTAGTAATGGCGGCGATGTGCGATTTTTATCGTGGCTTGCAACGGACAGATCGGACACTTTTGACACTATTTTGGGACTATTGACATTTATACAGCGATCAGTGCTACAAAAATGCACTGATTACTGTATAAATGTCACTGGCAGGGAAGGAGTTAACACTAAGGGCAATCAAGGGGTTAAATGTGTTACCTAGGGAGTGATTCTAACTGTGGGGGGATGGGACTGTCTAGGGGAGGAGACCGATCAGTTTTCCAATATGCTAGGAACACACGATCTGTCTCCTCTCCCCTGACAGGACATAGATCTGTGTGTCTGCAGCCACCGAGCAACGCGCATTGGCTCCTCCATATATTTTTTTCAGATTCACGCTATGAGATTAATTTCTTTTTTGCTGCATATGGATGTTTAATGCTGGGGATACCGCAACATCAGAGAAGGGAAAGACAACCACTGGGCTGAGGACCGTTACCAAGGTTCATCATCGCTGGATTTTGTCTGCATGCCTTTTACCCCTGCAGGGGTTGGGCAGTCCGGTGAGTGAGGGCACGAGTGGGGGTGTAGTGGAAGACGGGGAACACTTGCTACACTGAGAGTACCGCCTTTCTATTGGAGGGACACATCCAAAGAATTTTTTCTGCACACAGATTTTTTGGGACATTGTTTTCATTATATAATTATATTTTTTTCAGCACATTTTTTATATATTTTTATCACTTGGTTTATGAATTGGACTTTCCACATATTAACGCTGGGGACTTTATTCTAATGGTTTAAAATTGTTTTTTAACAAGTTTGTACCAAAAAAATTTTTTCACCACATTTGGAATGTTTGCAGATTTTTATCTTCATAGACAGTTTTGGGTATATATATTTTTTTAGCACGTTGCACTTTATTGTATAGGATTTGGTTGTAGGAGCTTTTGCACTTATTTTTAGCTCCCCTTTTTTCATCACATTTGTTGCACTTAATATATAATTTTTTATATAATTTTTTATATTTATTTATATTTGAACAATATTCAATGCACATATAGCCGAACAGTGCCAATTCCCCTATTTTAGAACTTTTGTTGATTTGAATTTCACCTAGGTGACATTCTGTGTCAGGGGGACTGCAGTTCTTTCTTTCTCCTCTTTTTTTCCTAAGCGCGGAACTACTGTTCCTTATTTTAGACACACAGTTAACCCCTTGATTACCCTTAGCTGTTAACCCCTTCACAGCCAGTGTCATTCGTACAGTGTCAGTGTACAGTATTATCACTGATCACTGTATTAGTGTAACTAGCAATGTCAGTGTCAATTAGTGACGCTTCCAGAAAGTATCTCTAAGCGTCAGATTGCCTGCCAAGCTATCAGTCGCACTATAGGCCGCTGATCACTGCCATTACAGCATAGCGTCTATGGCTGCATAAATTCCAGTAATATATACCATAGTTTGTAAACACTATAACTTTTGCACAAACCAATTAATATACACTTACTTTTTAATTTTTTTACCAAAGACATGTAGCAGAATACATTTTGACCTAAATTCATGAAGACATTTTTATTTTTTTATTTTTTTATTGGATATGTTTTATAACAGCGAATAGAAAATATAGTTTTTAAATTTTTTTTGTCTTTTTTTGTTTATATAAAAAAAAATAAAAAACCCAGTGATGGTCAAATACCACCAAAAGAAAGCTCTATTTGTGAGAAAAAAATTATATAAATTTGTGTACCGTGTTGCATGATCACATAGTTGCCAGTTAAAGTAGCGCAGTGCTGAATAGAAAAAAATGCTCTAGTCATGAAAAGTGTAAAACCTTCTGCAGGTCAAATGGCTAAAGTGTATTTCCACTTTAGCATCTAAATTAGGATAACACCTACTTTATATTTGTTACATGTCCCCATGCACATAGCATAACGTTAAAGATATTTAAAAAGTGCAACTTACCTCTTGTAGATTCTCTATTCTGGACTCTCCAGCAAGGAAAAAATTCTGGGTAGTTCTATTTGTGTATGAGGGAGCCATAATTAACCTTGTCTGTACTGTGCAGTCAGATCTTCATTATCAATTGTAACTATATTTGAATACTGTCTGTCTTTATAAAGGCTTAAAGGTATAGAGGCTGGGCTTCTTCATTGTATTTTAATGAGGACAGACCTGGGAAAGCTTCACTCTAAAACTGGACATATATGGTGCGATTTTTTTTTTCCTGCAGCCACGGGTTGCAGAAATGAAAATCACTTGAATCCTCCATACCGTCAGTGTTGATGGGGGAATCCCTCCCGAGAAGCTATTGTGTTCTCCCAATGGGGGAACGTGGGGAGCTGTCCCAACCAGGAGAACACAGAGATTATTGCTAGTGGCTGTAGCCACTGGCAATAATTGCATGACAAATCCAGCATGCTGGTTATACCTAAGTTTATTAATGGATCAACTTGGGTACAATCAGTTTGCCAATGCATGGTTCGAAACTTGGATGGCCCCTGCTGAACTGGCGAAATTCAAACCCTCTATGGCTGGCTTAACACTATTTAAAAATAACCTTGCAGTTAGCCATGACACCTCTTCCTGAAAAACATTTAAAAGGTAAGAAATATTTTTAAACAAATGTAGTCATGCTATGTGAAAAGGAATACATAACAAACATATAATGACTTTTTTCAAATTTGACTTGCAAAAGTGGAAATATGCTTTAGGAATCCATATCTTATTAGGGTCTGCTTAATGGCTTCATTACAAGACTGAATTGTATTTTTATATTTTTCTGAAATTCTACTTTTATCTGACTTTGGTTGTGCTTGAGTCAAATGTGTGTTGGAAGATTTCCCCATTGAAGTAAACAAAAAATCTTTTTACTATCTATACTCTAAAGCTGTCAGACACAGGGCATTAAATATAAAAATAAGTTTCCACTGCAGAATATCATCTTCGAGAACTTTCTTGCAGTTTTGATGTATGATACTGACCTGCCTTCCTTAGATCAAGTCATCATTACACTTGTAAAATGATGCATTGAATTATGTCAAACATATCAGATGTGTTATGTTTCTCCCTTTTAACTTTCTTTCTCTTTAACCAGTAAAAGAAAGGCTAATTATCCACATCATCTTAAATTCACAAGAGCTATTAAAGCCAACTGTCTATAGAAGAGATAAAGGGGTGCAAAACTAATATTTCATTTATACATATGAAATCTCTTTTGATTTTCATTAAACTTAAAAAGGTTCTCTATTGCTTTATTCTTTGCAAGGCTGTGGGTTTATGGTTTCATTTCCAGTTATGGAAAGAAGGCCTAATGGGGATTATAGACATATATCTTACAAAATGAAGACATTTGGTCTAAAGAATTTTTATCAGAGCTAAGCAGAGAAAGGGAAAGAGCTCTGTGGCTTGACTTGTGCTCCTACTTAAACAATAGGATCTTTCAGAAGTGAGCTTTGTACCTTGTTATTATATACACACGAAAAGCAATTCATTGCTTTGAAAGATTTGGCTGCTAAAAATTCTCCAGTGTCCAATGTGTCGTATGATTCTTCAGTATAATGCTAATTGCATCAAGGTGGATTAGAATTAAGCCCTGAATGGAATATGTCTGTATCATTTTCACACAGCAGTCAGACTTTAAATATCTACTGTTATGTTCTGAACACCAAAAAGAAAATCATATATTATCATTAATGGCAGGTAAAGCCCTGCTCTTTCTGCATAGCTTGTATAAAAGGACATTATATACTCACCCAGGGGCCCTAATGCAGAGGATAATGCATAATGCCTAGCCAGCTTGGATAAAAAAATGACATCTGCACACCCAAATGGAGCAGCAGCACTAGGATAACACCAGCGAAATCAAACAGTCAGAGAGGCAAATAAGAAAAAAGGAGAACAAAATAAAATAATTGTATTTCATTAAACATTTTTTCTGGGGTGCACATCAGTCTAATATTAGAAGTAGCTTTGCAAAATGATGAAGAATAATAAAATTTGATAAAAAAAACAAAATTCTGTTACAGATTTGTCCAGGAAGAATACCTTTGGATGCCATGTTCTTAAAGTGGAGTTCCACCCACTTTTACAACTCTTCAGTATCCCTCACTAAACTGTGCACTGTAAACGAATTGGATATTTAAGAAAAAAAATTTCTCAGCACCTCCTGTATATCTGCTGTATTCATTTTTCACTTCCTCCTCCCTGGCCGTGGCCCATCGCATCATTTCCTGTTTGCAATGCCTTCTGGGAAGGGGCAGCAACTTCCTCTGACACTGCCATTGCTATGGAAACCTGACCTGAAACCTATTATACTGCTTGTGCTGCACTGAGCATGTGCGAGATCTGCAAGGATGAGATCCAGGAAGAGATACAGTCTGGCTTCAGATGCCCACACTTAAGATGGCCACGGCCTGCTGTAAGTTTATAAAATAACAAACTACTGCTATAAACTAACAAAACAGACCTTAGTTTACAGAATAACTTTACTAGAATACATTAAGCTTGTGTATTATAGGGGTATTTTTATTTAAAAAGTATAATTTCGGCCGGAACACCACTTTAAAGAAAATGTGTAACATTCAGGGCAAAGAGTCAGTCTCTTTAAAGCTCAGCCTCCAATCCACTTTTCCCATGCTCCTGCTTTCCCCTGTAGCTCAGTTCTATGAGCTCCATGTCAGATGGTGTTGGAGTTTACAGAGGGTTGATAATGTCATCCACTACCTCCCATGACAGTGTTTTAGTCTGGTGATTTTTCACTCAAGCCAAAGTTCTGCATTAAGGTCACCCATACTTGGAAGTACTGCAGGGATATGTGGTGAGGTCAATGGCTGGAGAGGCACTGGCTAGTATCAGAGCCAGATACACACAGGCTACATACGCTGCGATCGTTACAGCGAGAGCAATAATTCTAGCACTAGACCTCCTTTTTAACTCTAAACATATAACCTGTAAACATTTTTAAAGCGTCACCTATGGAGATTTATAAGTACAAAGTTTGGCACCATTCCACAAGTGTGTGCAATTTTAAAGTGTGACATGTTAGGTATCTATTTACTTGGCATAGCTACTATTCCGCTCCAAATGCTCAGGCGGTCTAGCACTTCCTAATTTTAAGGCATATTATCAAGCAGTTATCTTGTCCAGGTTGGCCGATTGGAAATACGCTCTTAAATCGAAACTATGGGTACAAATTGAATATTTTTTAAGTGGAGTGAATCTCTCGGTAGCCCCCTGGATACCCCGTTCTTGTAGGAACCTAGCTCGATCTACCTCGACTCTCACTATATCCTCCTTAGATATCTGGGACGCCCTACACAAAAAATTCTCTTGGAAGTATGATTCTCCTCTATTACCTCTCCTCAATCATAAATATTTCCTACCGGGCTTATTAGATCCAGGCTTTAAATTATGGGGAACGGAAGAACCTCTTCTATTACATCATGTCCTCCGGGACAACATACTTAAACCAATACACGTGATCCTTGCTCCTAAACCCATCACATTTCTAGATAAATGGAGATATCACCAATTACAACATTTCTTAGGATCCCTTCCCAACCCGCTTAGAGGTCTGAGTGAATTAAACGCCATAGAAGAAATATTCTACCCAAAAGATCCCCCTTTACATGGAATTTCTCTATTTTACAAAGCTCTCATTGCACTTCAAAATCCCAACTTCCCACCTTTCCTGGCTAAATGGGAATCTGACTTAGATTCCTACCTAACAGATAATCAAAAGGATAAGATCCTCCAATTAGCCCACACTTCCTCATTGGCCTCAAAAATGTCAGAGGTCAACTATAAATTGCTTACTAGATGGCATTACACCCCAGCCAGATTACAACAAATGTTCCCCGCCAGTTCCCCATTATGCTGGAGGAACTGCGGGAACAAAGCCACTCACGCACACATCTGGTGGTTTTGCCCACTCATCCGACCTTACTAGGATGTCATCCGCAATTTAATATTGCAGATCTCGGAAGTCAATATACCTAATGACCCATGGACTATCCTTTTTCATTCTACCAAAACCCCCATAAGAATATATAAACGTTCGATTATCCCTCATTTACTAAACACTGCCAAAGCATTAATCCCTACTTTATGGGGTCAACCAACAATCCCTTCTATAAGAGTTTGGTTACAAATGGTTGATAAGGTACATCTTATGGAGAGCATCACCCACGACATTAGAGGTACCTCTAAAAAACATTCTCTAATCTGGGATTCTTGGATAAAATTTCAATCCACATCTGTTTATAAGGAATTAATAACGCAAACCTCTTAAATCTTTCGTCCAAGCTTAGCCAACTACACCTTAACATATCACTCCCTTTCACTTTGTAGACATGCATGCCAGCAACAACCCCCCCCTCCCCCATACCCCCCCTCCTACCCTCTGCTTTCTTACCTTTCCTATTTTCCACTATTTCTCCTACTCTCTTCTCTTTCATCTAATTTTTCTTAATTTTATTTTTCCTGCTTTTATTTATCTCTCAGTTTATATATACCAAAGTAAGGATTTTTTCTTTAATTTTGTTTTGTTTCAAGTACTCACAAAGTATAAACCCTATGTTATACTAACACTTTGTTTAGCTTCCGAGCCAATTATTTGAGTGCTAGCTTATAACTACTCATTGAAATCTGTGAGTGCTGAAACTCTTGTTGCTGTGTTTTCAAGAATGCATTTATTCTGAGACATATGTATATCTTTGTCATACTTTACTTTAATAAAAATATATTAAACAAAAAAAAAAAATCTATTTACTTGGCGTAACATCATCTTTCACATTATACAAAAAATCGGGCTAATGTTAGTGTTTTTTTTATTCATGAAACATTTTTTTTCCTCCAAAAAAACGCATTTAAAAAAATTTCTGCACAAATACCGTGTGACATAAAAAGTTGCAACGACCACAATTTTATTCCCTAGGGTGTCTGCTAAAACAATATATATAATGTTTGGGGTTTCTGAGTAATTTTATAGCAAAAAAATGATGATTATTACATGTAGGAGAGAAGTGTCAGAATTGACCTGGGTGGCAAGGGGTTAGTTACCATAAGTAAGTACAAATAATTATTATATATTGTTTTTTAAGGTAATTTACTATCATTTCAAAATCTGTATTCAAACAGGTGGCTTAACGGACAAATCACTGACGTTTGAAGTTATAACTTCCAACCAGTAATTTCACAGTAAATAGATAAATAATAAATTATTATCTTTTTACATATAGCATAATATTACATGATTTAGCTTGTACCTTTTCAGCAGCAGAAGATTCTCCCTCTTAACTGTGTGAGAAAAACATGGGATTGTGGTTAAATCTTATATTTCCTTGTAGGTAAGAAGGCTGGGGCTTTTAGACACATGCCCCTTCTATGACACTGCAGTGAGAGGCGTGTCTCCATTGCAGTATTTTTATTGGACAGCTGGGGCCAATGGTACTTTACCATTGGTCCAAGATTCCAAGCTGTTCATTGAGCTCAGTTCCTCTGACAAGAAGTTAGAGGCACTGTGAGCTCATCCTCTCAGTCTGCTGCAAACAGAGTGTGTCAGCTTGTATTTAACTGGCCGCTCTGTATTTAGCTTCTGACAAGCTGCGCAAGGAGCCCCATATCTCTGGAACCATAGGTCGTAGGAGCCCCAGTGGTGGGGTAGGACTTAGGCTACATACCCCCCAAATTTGGGGTCTCTGCGACCCCAGGTCGCCGAGCTATGACCCTCGAAGCTCGATTTTTTTTTTTTCTTTGTAATGTTTATGGCAGGTGAGGCCCTGCCTCACTTGCCTCTCCTGAATGCACGTCCCTGAAGTACTGGGTATGTCACTGTGGCTTCAACCGATCAACATAGTGATGAGGGATTGCAGAAAAATGTGAGTATAAGTGGAATGAGTGGTGGACTAGCAAGAGACTCTGTGACTTTGCAAAGAAAAGGCTTTTGATTTATAAGCTCTTTAATCTCCCAAGTTAATACCTGTAACTTCAGTTTTTGCTTCCTTTTCGCAGTCACTAAAAACCCTTTTGACCCTACATGGCTTCTAATACTTGCTTGTGTGTGACAGATCATGGAAATAACCATGTGTTTTTTTTTTCTGAGCATTTAAAACACACTAAAAAAATGGCTGATGACTAGCATTGAGCTCTGGCAATTAGCACTGTGAGGAACGGACATTTATCAAAGAAATTAGGTACAAATCAGGCTGCCTCTTGTTAAGTAACATGTGACAGTTCTTATGTGTATGTGTATTTCGCTTGTAATTCTGGGCAGGCAAATGAGACAGTTTTTTTTAACAGATCTGCAACAGAATTACTTCTGGAGATAAAACACATTTAATGTGTTTTCATTTATTTTGCCTGTAATCCTTGGCAGGCAACGGAGACAGCGTTTCATAGGTCTCTAACAGAATCACCAATGGAGATTAGACAACATTTTTACTGAAAACACACACAATTATGAAGAGGTCAGTGGCAGGTTTAATTTCATTGCAACACTTCTTTAAAGCAGTTGAAGGAAGAATTTATAAATGAAGCTGAAATATTTTAGGAAATGTGTTTGATAATCTTTCCCATTGCTCCTGTTTAGCATTGCCACAGATAATTGATACATGTTCCCCTGAGTATATGAAATCACCAAAGGGCATGCAATGCAGGCTGCTATGCGCTTGGAATGCTGTTATACAAAGTTCGGAACAATGGAACAATGTCACCTGATTGACTGTGGTAAAATGTATGCAGGCACAGGGAAGGAAAGTGAACAGTGACGGCCCGTCCATTGGGGCGCAGAGGCACCTCCCCCCTTAATCTAATTGTCCTGCCCCCAATCTACACACAGGGCACCCGGACGCATGGATTTTAATGTTTTTTTTTTAAGCACAGATTAGAGCCTGAGGGTCCAATTGGCTTCAAAAAAGGGTGGGCTCGGGTGCAGAGTACTGCGCCCTGAGTCTACCCAGTTGTGTGACAATAGCGAATTATTATTTGCTATTGTCTTCCTGATTCTCCTCCTGGCAAATCAGGAAGCGGGTCTTAAGACCCGATTGGCCGAGAGGAGAATCGATCGAATTGGCCGCCAAAGGAAGGGGAAGGGAAGCTGCCAAGGAGGATGCCGCCGTGAAAGTGGAGACGCAGGGTGAAGCCGCTGAGGAGGAAGCCGCCGCCATGGAGGAGATGCAGGAAGGAGTCAAAGCGGCTAGATTGGGTAAGTGCAAGGGGAGTTGAAAAAAATAAATAATGGCCTAATCGCCAGGTGTTACAAGGGGAAAAACAAAAACTGCTCTGTTAATTCTACTGACAGACAATATCATATATGTAATTGTATTATTTTGGCCATAGTGTCACTTAAAAAAAGTGAAAAAAAATTAAAATGACAATGCTCAAACTTTAATCCTGTAAAATGAGTCCTAATTATAACAATGTCCACAATTAAAAAAAATCATGGTGAACAGTCTTGTTAAAATAAGCAAACATCATTCATGTAGCACACCCCACGTAGTAGCTGCAGATGAACAAGGATCCCCCACTCATGCACAGCCAGGCACACCGAATCTTCACAGGCACACTAGGTCAGAAAGCAGTTTGTAGCTTTGTTTTTTGTTGTTTATTAGAGGGTTAACAACTTGGATGGGGATAGGGAGTTGGGATGGGATGCCCACTTGATGGTAACAGTAACTTCAGGGACAACTTCCTATATACAGACTCCTCTTTGGCTTTCCTCCTGTACACACTTTTACTGGTTCATTCTTGTTGGAACTCACAGACTCCTTGTCAGTTCAGTAACATCCCTTTACAGACAGGAACTCACAGTCCCTTGTAATGGCATATGTGGAGTAAAACAGTGTTTAGCCTTTCCTGCTATTTTCTCTGTGGCCACTGATCCCAATACCACTTCTTCAGGCAATGTTATCCCACCTGGCTACAGCTGCCCCTTTCCACCAGCCCTCCTGGTTGTCTCTCTCTCTACACCATTCCACCCGACTGACTCTTCTCCAGCCCACCCAACTGACCCTCCATAGTAGCAATTCAACATCTCTCTAGGCGAGATATGGAGATTTATCAGAGTGTTGGGTAGGCCTAGTTTGTAGAAAACAAACAGAGAAAGCAGTCCTCTACTTGCTGTCCATCTCTGTGGCCCTCAGGCTGAACAGTTTACATCAGTCCCTTCATAAGTATAGACGGAGAGTTGGGAGTTTTTTGATGCTGACATCAGCTCCCCTGACAAAAGCAGAGTCTTCTGGTTGGCTATCCGGCCTTGACAATAACCACCCAGTCCTTATAGATAGCCTGTCCAAATCGCCATTCTTGTTGAATGTCCTGAAACCAGGTCCAGGCATCTTTGTTGTGGGATCCCTGCAGGGGCTTGGGAACATGCATGAAGTCCCAGACCATGTGTTCCTTCCATTTGGTCCAGGAATCATCAATAATGTCCATGATGTCCTTGGGGACATAAAGATAGTCCAGACCCCACTCAAGTGCTGTCCTCCGCTACATTTCCCTCTGGAACCTTGAGAATCTTGGCAGTTCCCGTGACTTGCCTTTCCCCAAGGAGTGCACAGGTCAGGGGGACCTCACTACCCACTGCCTGTACTCAGCACTTCTGGTCTGGGCTGTGGATGGTCTGTTCTGGAATCACCGCTGGACACAAACAGGGGTCTGCATGAGATGATGATTCTGGCACATCTGTCACCTCTGAAAGCACCTTCACATCTTCCTGTGAGTCTCCCTACTCCCATTCTTCTTCCGAGCTGCTATGAGATGTCCACTCCTCCCATTCAGCATCTATGGGCCTGAATTCTGCATGCAGTCTGGGCGACCCCCAATCTATTGCCCCACCACTGCCTCTCCCCTCTGGCTCAGCTGAAGACAAGTTGTCTTCCTGCACTGGCTCCTTCCAGGTCCGGATGATTATCTTCTGGCTCCTGCTGGGGAGCACTGACAGATACCAGTTCTCCGGGCAGGCTGCAAGGTGAGGTGAACCTACAGTCTTCCTTACAGATGTTGCTCGTCTTCGTGGGAGCATCTCTGTTCGAAACTCAACACCACCTTTTATGGTTGCTCTTTGGCCCATTCTGGCATTCCGGGACTTCCGTGGCTGACTGCAGGTCTACACTGTCTTTGAGTGGCTCCTGCTTGCTCACAGTCAGTCTTGTAAGCAGCTTGTTGCAGTGCCCACACTAGCTATCTCTCTCTCTCTCTACACCAGCCCACCCGGTTGACTCTCTGGAGATCTCTCAGGGGAAAGGTAGAAGATTTAAGTCCACCGCTGTCTTCAAGGGAGACTGGCTACATGTGGCAGTCTCCCAACTTTGTTAGTCCCCACCAATGTTGAAATACTCACTCACTATCCTCTCTTTGCTTCCGTGCCTACAGGAAAGCTACCTCCCTTGTATCTGTGGCAGTATCCTTCCAGAACCTGGCCCAAGGCAGGACAATCCCCCCTTTAGGGCCACCGACAGCCTCCTCAACACTGTATCTTCATCTTCCACCTGACTCCCTGCTGGTATGGCCCATGTCTATTTATGGGGTAGTCCCAGCCCCCTGCCAGCCTATTTCTGAGGATTGACTGAGGCCCCACAAATATTCATGGCAGCCCCTCCTAGCCCCACCCTCTAGTTCTAGAAGGTTCTCCGACCTTCCAGACTTCCAGGCAGAGGCACCAGAGCACTAGAGAGGCACCAGAGCATGCCAAGATGAGTCATCCAGCCCTGGCCTATAATAACCCTGAGCCAATTTTGTGACTTAGGTTATTCCTGGTCAGAATATAGTTTACCTAATCTACCAATACTAGTAGCACACACTAGTGGGTGTTACAACCATTAACTGCTTATCTGCTGAAAGTTTGTGCACACCATGGGTCCCTGGTAACACAACCTTATGTGCTTTTAAATGTTTGATGCAACACATGCAATCTTAAAATGTTAGTTCCTTTACTGGCATCGTATTTTATATTTAAAGTAGACTTCCAGGCCAAATGTAACTAGTGGCCAAAATGCTGCCTCTCCCTCCTAACACCTAACACTAACCTGTTTAAGAAAGATGTATATACTTACTTACTTTCCACCCTCTCCAGTCCAGGCACATGATACCGTCAGCCTTCAGTCGCTGCAGGGGAGAGGAGAGAGCACTCAACAATGGCTGGAAATGCCTAGGAGCAGTGATGTCACCTATAGGCTCCCAGCCACTGCCGACTGACATAGGGGGACACCAAAATCGGAGCAGTCTGAAAATAGGATTTTATATGTCTATTAGCTAGGGGTGCTGCTAATATATAGTCACTTAGGTGTAGGTTTTTGTGCAGTGTTGTAAACTATAAAGAAGTAGATTTGTCATACATACTTTTGCCACAAACCTCCAAGAATGTGCAGATATCTACATTGGGCAAATCAATATGATTCAGTTTGCCCTTGCTCTCTTGCCATGATTTCTATTTTAGTTTTCACAGCTGTCCCCTGTAAAGGCTTACTGAGACAGGTGATGAACTGCGTATGACCGATGCAGCTCATTTCCTGGCATTTCTACACACGTTACCCCCAGTTTGACAAGCTCAATCCATAACTATAATGAATAGAACTGTCATTCACACAAAGCTCAGAAATGTGTACTAGCACAAACAAACATGCAAAGGTAACAATCTCTGAGCATTTGTTTTAACTGGAGATATACAATATGCTAATGCACATACCCATGGTAACATGTGTAGAAATATCTGGAGATGTGCTGCACCTTTCTGACACAGCCTGTCAAGGCCCCAAATTTCCTAGGCTGAATTTTGTGCTTGCTATTTACGTGGAAGAGTGCTTGGGAACTTTGGCAAAGTCATGAAAACATGGGCTGGAATCTTTACAGGACCCAGTGGTAACATCATTAGGGGGACCGATTATGTGGAGAAAAGTGGCAGGAGGAAGTGTTAAAAAACCTGTTGATATGACTCTTTTACATATGGGTAAAAATCACCACAGGCCCCCACGACTAACAGCAATGCCTGCTACACTTTGATGTGTGCAATTCTAAACACATTCTAAAAACAAGAGTTGGTGGTACAACCAAATAAATGCTGCAATAAACCACTTCTGGACCAGGCCTATTTCTGACATTTGTTATTTACAAGTAAAAATCAGTATTTTTTGCTAGAAAATTACTTATCGCCCCCAAACATTATATATATATATATATATATATATATATATTTATTATATATTTTATATATATTATATATAAATATATTATTTATATATATATATCTATATATAGATATAGATATATAGATAGATCTATCTATATATCTATATCTATATATCTATATATATATATATTATAATATTATATATATTATATATATATTTTATTTATTTATTTATTTATTTTTTAAGCAAAGACCCTAGAGAATAAAATGGAAATTTTTGCAATACTTTATATCACACATGCAATTTTTTTGGACAAAATACATTTTTTTAATAAAAAAAAAATAAGAAAACTTAATTTTTAATTGATACCCAATATGTCATGCTTTGAAATTACGCACTCTCGTGGAATGGCGACCAACTGCAGTACCTCCATATGCAAATCTCCATATGCAACGCTTTAAATTTATTTACAGGTTACCTGTTTAGAGTTACAGAGGAGGTCTGGTGCTAGAATTATTGCTCTCGCTCTAACATTCGCAGCGATACCTCCCATGTGTGGTTTGAACACCATTTACATATGTGGGCTTGACTTATTATTATTATTATTATTATAATACAGGATTTATATAGTGCCGACAGTTTACGCAGCGCTTTACAACATTAGGGCAGACAGTACAAGTACAATACAATTCAATACAGGAGGAATCAGAGGGCCCTGCTCGTTAGAGCTTACAATCTAGGAGGGAGGGTCAAGTTATACAAAAGGGTAATAGCTGTGGGGGATGAGCTAGTGGAGAAAATAGTGCAGTTGTTAGATGAAGGCAGGATAAGCTTCTCTGAAGAGGAAAGTTTTCAGGGATCGCCTAAAAGTGGATAAATTTGGAGACAGTCTGACAGATTGAGGTAGGGAATTCCAGAGGATGGGCGAGGCTCGGGAGAAGTCCTGGACGCGGATATGGGAGGAGGTGATGAGGGAGCTAGAGAGCAGGAGATCTTGGGAGGAACGGAGATGGCGTTTAGGTTGGTATTTTGAGACTAGGTTAGTGATGTAGCTGGGGGCACAGTTGTGGATGGCTTTGTAACTTATTGTTAGTATTTTGATGGAGGGATTGGCAGAGAGGAGTAGCAGACACTGAGCGGTTTGTAAGGTGGATGAGTCTGGCAGCAGCATTCATGATGGACTGAAGAGGGGATAGTCTATTTAAAGGTAAGCCAATGAGGAGTGAGTTGCAGTAGTCAAGGCGAGAGATTACCAGGGAGTGAATCAGGAGCTTTGTGGTTTCACTGGTTAGAAAGGGACGTAGTTTAGAGATGTTGCGGAGGTTGAGGCGGCAAGCTTTGGAAAGTGATTGGATGTGGGGCTGAAAGGAGAGTTTAGAATCTAGGATAACACCTAGCACCCTGACATGTGGGGACGGGTGGATGGTTTTGCCATTGCTCTTCACAGAGAAGTCAGGGGAAGAGGCACGTGGGGGAGGAAATATTATAAGCTCGGTTTTGGACAAGTTGAGTTTGAGGAAGTGATGTGACATCCATACAGATACAGTATGTCGGTTAGTAAGTTAGTGATGCGTGACGAGACTGATGGAGTGAGTTGAGGGGTGGAGAGATAGATTTGTGTGTCATCAGCATAGAAATGATATTGAAAGCCATGACCTATCAGCTGACCCAGGGAAGAGGTGTAGATTGAAAATAAAAGAGGTCCAAGAACAGAACCTTGGGGGACCCCAACAGAGAAGGGAAGAGGAGTGGACGAAGTAGAATTGTAAGTGACACTGAAGGTGCGTTGGGATAGGTAGGATGAGAGCCACTGAAGAGCACAGTCACGGAGACCAAGGGAGTAAAGTTTTTCGAGGAGGAGGGGGTGGTCAACCGTGTCAAAGGCAGCTGAAAGATCCAGAAGTAGGAGTACAGAATAGTGTCCGTTGGTTTTTGCAGTTAGTAGGTCATTTGTGAGTTTTAAAAGAGCAGTTTCTGTGGAGTGTTGAGGGCGAAATCCAGATTGAAGGGGATCAAGAAGGTTGTTTTTAATGAGGTGGTCACTCAGTTGGTTGTAAACCAGGCGTTCAAGGAGTTTAGAGGAAAAGGGGAGCAAGGAGATAGGGCGTAGGTTGTTAAGATTGGTAGGGTCCAAGGACGGCTTTTTGAGTATGGGAGTGACCAGTGCATGTTTTAGAGCATCAGGGAAGACGCCAGAGGTGAGGGAGAGATTGAAGATGTGGGTTAGAGAGTGTAAGATGGGGTCAGAGGGTGACCGTAGCATTTGAGAGGGAATAGGGTCCAGGGGACAGGTGGTTAGGTGGGCGATAAAAAGGAGTTTAGCAACTTCGTCTGGAGTAGCAGATTTGAATAGGGGGAGTGTCAGTTGTATCTGTTGACATGGGGTCTTAGCTGGGGGAGATACCTGTAGAGTGGAGATTTCATCACGGATTGTATCAATCTTGTTTTTGAAGTGATTAGCGATTTCCTGGGCAGTGAGTAAGTCAGTGGGGGGAGGCGGTGGAGGACAAAGTAGAGAGTTGAAGGTAGAGAAGAGTTTACGGGGATTGGATGAGAAGGTGTTAATAAGAGTTGTAAAATAGGTTTGCTTGGCAGTGTGGAGGAAAGAATAGTATATTTGGAGGGCAGATTTGTATTGGTTGAAGTCTTTGAGAGACTTAGTCTTGTGCCACAGACGCTCAAGAGCGCGACTACGTTTTTTGAGAATTTTAGTGTCATCTGTTTGCCAGGGTTGTAGGGGTCGAGGCCTGATTCTGCGTGTAGTGAGGGGAGCGAGCTTGTCCAGGGTGGAGGACAGAGATTTATTGTAGATGGACATGGCTTGGTTGGGGCAGGACAGGGGAGAGATTTTGTCATAGAGGTGGTCGGTAGCAGAATAGCGGAGAGAGGAGTTGAAGTTGCAAAAGTTTCTACGAGTGATGGTTAGGCGATTGGAGGGAAAGGTGGTGGAAGACAGGGGGAGAGAGAAACTAATAAGGTGGTGGTCGGAGAGTGGAAAAGGATTGTTTGAGAAGTTGCATGGAGTGCATAGGTAAGAGAATACAAGGTCAAGGGTGTTGCCATCAGAGTGAGTAGAAGCCTGTACCCATTGCTTCAGGTCAAATGAAGAGGTTAGACTAAGAAGTTTAGAAGTAGCAAGAGTGTTTGTATTAGCAGGGATGTTGAAATCACCGAGAAGGATTGTGGGAATATCCGAAGAGAGAAAGTATGCATTCGCTTCTGTGGGCGAGCAAGGGGTTAACTGTGTTCCCTAGGTGTGTTCTAACTGTGGGGGGGATGGGACTGACTAGGTGAGGAGACCGATTGCTGTTCCTACTTAGTAGGAGCACACAATCTGTCTCCTCTCTCCTGGGAGAACCGGAATTTGTGTGTTTACACACACAGATCCTAGTTCTCGCTCTGTCCCCAGCGATCGCGGGTGCCCAGCGGTCATCGCACCCGCGTGCATGTGCATCGGCTCCGGTGAAACACTTCGTATGTGCACGAGCGCCTGCAAAAGCGTCTTAAAGAGCTGATGTACAGCTACGACGGCTCGCGCAGGGGAGCCAACCTGCCGCAGTATAATTGCAGTGGCTGGTCGGGAAGGAGTTAATTTGAGATCTGGGGTCAAAAAGACCTCAGATCTCACATTTACACTTAAAAACAAAAATAAATTTTTCATTTTACTTTTACACAAAAAGAAAAATGGACCCTTTAAGGCCAGAGGGCGGAAGTGGCCTTTGACGTCGCTCCGGTCCTTCAAGGGCATAGTGTCGGGTGGGGGCCATCTTGCCCTCACTCAACTTCCTGCCCATCAGTCCAGTAGGCTGGATCGTTTTTGCCGATACCGACATCTCTGGTAAGCGGGGAAAACGACCGGGAATCGGCGGTAGGGGCGGGGGCACCTCTCCCGCCGCCCATAAAAGTGATCCCATGGCAAACCCGCTTCCGGGACCACTTTTATCTGAAAGAGGATTGCCCACTGCGTAAAAATATACTGGGGTTATGGCAGCTATCTGCTGCCATAACCACGGTATATAACTTCAAAGTCATGACGTATATATACAGTGGGCAGAAATTCCCACTTTTCTCTCGAGTACATGTTACTAAGACTACATACTCAGGTGCAGTCCAATAACTTGTCATCCCAGTTGCCCCCTTTCAGTATTCATTCATGCTCAGGGTTGGATTTGTATTCCCACACTCCCACCCCCAAGACCAACTATCTTGTACTCTTTCCCCCTACCCCAGTTGTCTGCCTTTAGATGGGTGTACCAGCCTATTGCATTATCAATGGTATCATTTATTAGAATGTAAGAAACAGACAATTATATTCACAAAGACAATTGAGTGTAAGACACATGTCATAAATCAAAACGACAACTCCAACTGTAGCCTCAGTTTGTAGCTCTAGATAGGCACAAACGACACCTAATGCAGAGCAGATTCTCTTCCTCTTCGATGAGTTCTGTGCAAGAGGGTTTTCCCTTGAAACCCAGTCTGCCCTGCATTGGGTATTATGTGTACCTATTTAGAGCTACAAATGGACACTACATTTGGAGTCACCTTTTGGTTGATGCTATGTGCCTTACACTTGTCTGGCTTTTTGATCATAATTGTTTGTGTTTTACATTCTAATAAATGGTATCATTGGTAATGCACTAGGCTGATGCGCCCTTCTTGCGTTTTGAGATCCATAATTTGGGACCCTCCTGTCTGATGAGAGCTGCAAAGCCTGAAGGCTACCTGGTGACCTGTGGAAAATCCAAGCCTACAAGCATGTGTTCTGCAGCCGTGTGTCGCTGTGATTTATTGCACTTGTGCATGGAGGAGTTGTCTTATGCCACGTACACACGGTCGGACTTTTCATCTACAAAAGTCCAACGGACGCCGACGGACTAAAGCTGGCTGGTAATCCGATCGTGTGTGGGCTTCTCCGGACTTTCAGCAGACTTTTTCAGCCTCAAATCCGACGGACTTTAGATTTGAAACATGCTTCAAATCTTTACGTCGTAACTACGACGGACCCCGAAATCCGCTCGTCTGTGTGCTAGTCCGACGGACAAAAACCCATGCTAGGGCAGCTATTGGCTACTGGCTATGAACTTCCTTATTTTAGTCCGGTGTACGTCATCACGTACGAATCCGTCGGACTTTTGTGTGGTCGTGTGTAGGCAAGTCCGTTCGTTAGAAAGTCTGCTGCAAGTCCGCCGAAAGTCCGCCGGAAGTCCGCCGGAAGTCTGTCGGACAGGCTGTCGGACTTTTGTAGACGAAAAGTCCGACCGTGTGTACGCGGCATTAGTGTAAACATTAGTATCATAGTAATATGAGATGGCACATCCAGAAAAAGCACACTGAGTATGGGGCAAGGACATTGAAAGAGAAAGTTTGCTCTCCTGCCACAGTACACCTAGAGCTTCTAAATTAATATTTAGGGCAAACTGGCATGCTACACTTTTGGTTCAAGGTGCATGGATCCAGAATGGGTGAACTGCAAGTACATAGTACAAAAAGTACAGACTGTGCATGAAGAGAAACAATAAGGATGCATAATGCATTCGCATCATTAAGGTAAAAACCTTTTAATAGTAGCTCTCCTACAGCACCCCTCCTAATACTTACCTGAGCCCAATCTCGATCCAGCACCGTGTATGTCTGCAGCAACTCTTCTCCCCTCTTCTCGCTTTTAAAGGCTTGGCTGAAAGCAGCGGGATCCCCTAGCCCCTGTTGCTTTCAGTTAAAACCTGTGAATAGAGAGCAGGTGGTGGGGCCAAGCTAGGCTGTGTATTTGAATTGATGTAAACAGCCTGGTTCAGATCGATTATGCACGAGTGTCCTACCTATGGTGGGCACTCAGTGAAGGGGAAGGAGCCAGAAGCACTGGTGGGGGGCCTCAGAAGAAGACCATGAGCCCACTGTGTGTAAAACCATTGCACAGAATGACATGTTTGTTATGTTAATAACAAAAAAAAAAGCTTTACAATCACTTTCATTTTTAGGGGCGTATTACTGGCTGCTTCTGGCAGACCTGGTGCCCAAGGTCACAGCCTTTGTTGGCTATGCAAAAAATAGGTCCTTGTTAATTCTAATGTAGGAGTCAATAGTGTCCCCACTGCTGCACAGCCAGTCACACAGCATTTCTTTCATGCTCTCCAATGCAAAAATCAGTCCGTGGCTTGTTTTTGATGTGTTTTTAGGGGTTGATAACTTAGATGGGGTAGGGAATTATGGGATGCCCAACTTGAAAGAATGTCCAGAACTATGAACAAAAGGGACATTTCCTCCCTATTTACAAAAAGTCCACTTTTCCTTCCTCCTGCACAAACTTGGTTTTCACAGTAAAGCATCTGCTGCTCACTCTTGAGGGATCTAACAGTTTTATTGTTAGCTCAGCAAAGGCTCATTACAGGCAGGAACTCTCAGTCCCTTGACAAAGTAGTGCAGTGGGCAAACAGCATGACATTCTTCCTTCTGCTTCTCTGTGGCCACTGATCCCAGCTCCACTTGCTTGCAGAAATTGCTAGCCCACATGGCTGCCACCAGCCATGCCTGACTGATCTTCCTCCCAGTCCTCCTGACTGAATTTCTGCCCCTGTCTTGCCTGACTGGCACACTTTCATGGAGATTCTCCAGAGCAAGAATGAAGACTAAGCCCTTGGCTGTCTTCAGAGAGTACTGTTACAGCTGACAGTCTCTCCCCTTGTGTTGTTCCTGCTCAGTGCTGATCTCTACTCACTGTCTGTCATTTGCTCTGTCCCATTGCCTCTCCTGAATGTTCTCCTCCAACTGCCTCCTGTGGTAGGATCCTTCTAGACCAGTTATCTCGAGCCTCTAGCCCGAGGTATCACCCCTCCTTGACAGGGGGTTCCCTCAGGGGCCACCGACAGCCTCTCCTCAGCACCCCATCTCCATCTTTCACCCGACTTCCTGGCTGGAATGGCCCTTGTGTATTTATGGGGTTGTCTCTGCCCCCTGACAGCCCACTTCTGGTGATTGGCTAAGGCCCCAAAATATTCATGGAAGCTCACCTAACAACCGCCTTCTAGTTTAAGAAGGTTCTCCAAAGTTCCAGACACCAGGGGGAGGCACTAGAGAGCTGCCAGGATGAGTCACCCAGCCATGAACAAGTAAACCTTCCTACACTGCCACTTCTAGTAGCACAAACTAGATATAGATATACCATCTAAATTTAATTTATCTGACCCGTGTAGAGGGAAACCAAGACACCTGCTCAATCCAGGGTGTCAGAAGTAACCTAAGAAAAGGGGAATCCAATCTGAAAACATTCTAGGATATAGACAGGTGGTAAACAACAATTGGTATTCACTGTGTTAACTGTAGCCAAGGGCAAAAATACTGTGTGAGCAAAGAGAGCCAGGCAGGCAAGTATGGACCAGATAAGCAATATAGAAATAAACAGATAAATATAAGTATAATAAGGTCTAGCAACGTCTTTTTATCTGACCTTGACAATAATTGCATGTTTTGACAGAATAATAACACACTTTTTGGCTATTTCTTGATTTAATTTCTGCTTTCCTAAAGTTCACATGTTGAGACCCTTTTCTGCTAATTGATTTCTTCTTTCCACACACCAACATAAAACTGAGTGATGAGGCATCATGTCTGATCCTTGAGAATTCTGAAGTGTTTGACATTTTTATGTAATTGATTTTTACTTCAAATATTCATATCATTGACCTTTATGGTGTGTAGTTTATTCTGTGGAAATTTCCCTCTTTCTTTCTCATTTTTTTCTCCTGTAGAAAATGACAAGACTAGGTTCAGGTAAAGATGCCATTTTATGAAGTTCTTTAGAAATGTAGTCCATGCTGAAAAGTATAAAAAGTATGAAATTGAGATAAAATACTGTACAAATTAAATGCATTGGAACTGCAGCAAACTTTTTTACAGTTAATGTTTTGAATTACTGGTTTAGCTCCACACAGTTTCCCGGATTTTAATGAGAGTGAATCTGTCTCCTTCACTCAACTGCTCATTAAATGGAATTTGGTGCAAAGCAAAAAGTTATGGGGGAAACTTCAAAGTTCCTGTTCCCTGAAACATTTGTTTCATAGTAGTTCCAGTACAGTGATTTTACTCTCAGAAATGTTGAACACATTCAGCTTCTGTGCCTTAACTACTATACAGCCAAAAGATTGACCATCCAACCACCTGAGGCTTCTCTCACAGGTATTTTGCTTTGCAACAAATTTCTTTTTAAATAATTTCTAATTGACACATTATACAAACAAATATGTTGCACGCAATGCATTACAGCAGTTAAGTTAATGGCAACAACTAGCACGCTATAAGAATTAGGTGCAAACTGCAGTACCCATTGCAGTAATATAGAATCCATTCTCTATACAAAATGTTTATTTACGCGTTGGTCATTCCTATTTCTGTTCCTTTTATGTTCTTTTTAATTCGCTGCTTATACTAAATCTAAATACTAAATACTAATACTAAAGAATGCCAAATCATTCTTTGTATGTTGCCATCAGAACAAAATAATTTGTATGTACAAAAGTGCAAACACTATAAAGACTAAGACAAATGGGACTGGTTATAAGTTGCAAAGCCAGGCAGCTATTACATATGACATAATTATGTAGTTATAAAGCTGTGAAAATGGATCAGACAACACCAGAAGACTGGTAAATGTGATTTTACAATACTGAAAAATGGTGAAACAGAACAACAACACTGTGTGGTTGATTTGTGTGGTTGATTTACTAAAGCAGTGCGCCGTCAGTAGAGGTGCACGGGCACGGCAAGGCGCAACGCACATTTTATATATTTACGACATGGTGGTAACGGAGTTCAAATCCACCATTTACTATTGCGATCTCGGCGCATGGAAGAATGCAATCTGTGCGCCTCTATGGACATGGCGCACGGCATCTGCAGTTCAATATTAAAATAAGCTGGAGGTGCCAATATTATGGGGTGATGTGAGAAAGTTTAGTAACAACTGCCCAAGTAACAGACATGCCCAAAATAGAATGAGAAAGTAACTTTTTTCAGAGATAACCTGCTGCGCCTGCAAGTATGTTTAGAACTCCACGAGATCCATGTAAGCACTGCGCATGCGCGAGCTGCTCTTGCGCCCATTCACATGCATTTTTGTATTGCATGCCCAAAATCTTAGTAGATGTTAAGCAACGTACATGCAGTTGCATGCATTGTAAGGGCGCACCTCTAATCTTGAATAATTTTTTTTAAGCTGATTCACCTTTATATTTTTTTTTTAAGAAAGTATACAACAGGGCCAGCTAGGAAAGGGGCAAAAAGAGTGAATGCCCAACCCCCTCCTGAACCATACAAGGCCAAATGCACTCAACTTAGCTGTCTGCCTTTGGGGCATGTTGGGCTCAGCCCAATACCAACCACAAAGCACCTTGTACCCACTAGCTTAAAGGGGCTTTCCACATTCCATAAAGCACCCTGTCTGCAGCCCCCATAACCCCAACCTAGGGTTGTGTGGAAGAGGCCCTTGTCCCCTTGAATATGGGAACAAGGTGGTTGACTCATGGGCTGGCTTTCTGTGTGTTTGGCTAAGGGTTTGTTAGTTACCAAAATTAACAGGTCAGTTCCAATAGACTGCAATGGTGTTTGATGTATAACTTTTGCCCATTTTAGGCTGTTTGTTTGCTCCCCGGACCAGGGGGTGTTTGTCCCATCTGTAATTTTGTAGCATGCTGGATGATATGCTTAATTTTGAACAAGGGGGTGGCTTATTTTGTGCTAGCTGCATTTGGTATGTGTGTGTCTGTGTCTGTCTGTGTGTGTGTGTGTGTGTATCTGTGCTGCATTATTTTGCAAAATATTACTCAAGATGTTGTGACTAATGTTTAAATCCTTAAAGTGGTTGTAAACCCTCCCACACAACTTTACTTGAAATCCTCATAAAAAAAACACTAATGATTGCTGCTTGTAGCTGTCTCCTTACCTGTTTAGTTTTGTTGTAAACCGTCCCGTTTTGTTTAGTGGCATCACAGGTGCATGCGCTTCCCTTCCCTTAATTCACGGCACACCCTGTGTGCAGTCTATCTATTGACAGGGTGCCGTGAATTGGATTTCCTCTTCCAGCGGCATAGCTGTTAAAACGTGTAAGACTGCAGAGTCTTTCCCGGCATCCTGGAACTCCCCATGTGACCGCGTGACGTCACACGGGGAGTAAACCTTCTTTATCCTAGCACGGTGATCAGCTACAGCAAAAAAAACAGGCACGCTTATACCCAGAACGGGCATTTACCCGTTAATAAAGCACAAAAACAATGCAGCAGGTCAGCTATGAGCGGCGGTGCTCGGTTGCCGCAGTGATGTCAGATCGCGCATGAGCGAGATTACGTTGAAGGGAAACATGAAAGGGTGGAAATGATATTCTACATGGGCTGAGAAAACCATACTGAAGATGATTTTGATAGAATATTTTTTTCAAAGTTAGAAAAAAAATTAAATAATCGGCTATTGTGTGCTATTAGACTATGTAATGTTTGCTAAAGAGTGATCAAAAAGAAATATATGAAAAGCAACATAGGGACTGCAGGGTTTACTTCCTCTTTAAGAGACTGTCTGCTTGTGAGAGCAGTCCTTTTAACTCTTTAATTTCTTCTGCAAAATGGTCAGACCTCAAAAGAACTGATAAAGGAAAGATAAAGATAAAGGAAAACCTGCAAACATGGCCTGTTGGGGGTACTTGAGGACAGGATTGAGAACCACTGATTTAGAGCACTGAGCTAAAATCTAGCTCAATACAATCCTATTATTCTAATTGTGGGCATTTGAGGGAAACCAAGTGAGTGATAGAACACCTGCTTGTCTTTTTAGGTTGGGCTTTGTGTCCCTTTTCTGAAAAATAGCTTCACTCCCTGTCACTTAGCCAAACAGGAAGTGAGGGTAAAACCCTACCAATGTCTTTCCTTGAGGACACACAGGTCAATCTAACTAGTGTCCCCATTAGGCAAATTGCACTTTAGCACGTTGTTGTGTACACCCCAAATTGTTAGGTATTTTGGGCTTTGGAGTTTATTTACTAAAGGCAAATCCACTCTGCACTACAAGTGCACTGAAAGTGCAGTCGATGTCAATTGGAGGGGAAGCTCTGCTGATTTTATCATCCAATCATGTAGAAGTAAAAATGCTGTTTTTTATTTTCCTTGCCTGTCCTTCTCAGATCTCCAGCGACTGCACTTCCAAGTGCACTTGTAGTGCAAAGTGGATTTGCCTTTAGTAAATAAACCCCAAAGTCCAAGATACCTAATAATTTGCGGTGTACACAGCAAAGTGCTAGAGTGCAATTTGCCTAATGGGACATTAGTTAGACTGACCTGTGTGTACCCAAGGAAAGACATTGGTAGGGTTTTACCCTCACTTCCTGTTTGGCTATGTGACAGGAAGTGAATAAATTTGAAGGAGAAACCGGCAAAATTTGGGAGGTGTCTTCACCCTATCAGGGGTGCAGACATCCCCAAAAACTGACTAGACATTAAATATCTCTCCACTCTATCCCCAAGCAAATATAAGAAAGGATTTCATTTAGTTTAACTTTGCAAAGACACATTCCCCAGCTCAACTGTGATGCATGTCAATGGCCCATTTAGACCTTGTTTAATAGAAAACACCAGTTTCCTTTCACTAGAAACATTTGTTAGTCCACTCCTGGAAATCTGCATCTGCTTTCCTATTATTCATCAATAAAGTTATGGGCCTGCTCCTAAATGCGCGACCGCTGGGTGCATGTTCCCGTGGCGCATATCCGGTTCCCTGGAAGTGGTGGCCAGCACACAGAAATTACATCACGCCCCTCCAGGAAGTTGCTTGTACTGCTGCAAATTTCTTCCCACCACCCCGCCCAACTCACTATTCTCTCTGAGGAAGAGATAATCCTAATTTGCAAATTAAGATAATTTTTTATTTATTTTGACATGGGGTGTTTTTTTCTGTGGGTCATGTGTGTATGTCTAAATGATTTGGCCTCAAACACACACCTACTTTCTGTGTACAGATTCACTTTCAGACCAATGTATATTGCTTCCTGCTTCAGTGTGTGTGTGTTTGTATATCTATCTATCTATCTATCTATCTATCTATCTATCTATCTATCTATCTATCTATATATGCATATATATATAGAGAGAGAGAGAAAGAGAGAGATCTATATATATCTATAGATGTAGGTTCTTGTGTCCACCAGCAGAGAGAAGTTGGGTAGATGCCACACTCCCAATTCTGGAGGCAATGGTCTAGCACAGGGGCCTTCAAACTACGGCCCTCCAGTTCTTCTGGAACTACAATTCCCATCATGCCTAGTCATGTCTGTGAATGTCAGAGTTTTACAATGCCTCATGGGACGTGCAGTTCCGCAACAGCTGGAGAGCCGTAGTTTGAAGATTCCTGGTCACTCTAGCATGTCTTGAAAAAGGTGTATTCTCATGTGCCTTGTATAATGCCCAAAAAATATCGTTTTGGAAAATACAAGTGGGTCATGGCACATGTACATTCCAAATTTTGCACTTAAGATGGTCATGCACTATGCAATCTGATTGGCCAATCTCCGTACAACTTGATATACAAAATAGGTAAGATGGTCATGCACTATGCAATCTGATTGGCCAATCTCTGTACAACTCAATAGGCAGGGAAATACAAAAACACTGCGCTCTAATGAAAAAAACAAAATATATATAAAACAGCCGCTGCATACATTGTGACAAACAATAAATAACAAATAAAAAGAAAAATGCAGCGCTAAAAGAATGTGAGATGTTTGGTGTAACCAAACCTTATAGAAGGATAGTGCACTTAGCAATGGAACATGTGTTCAAAAATCCATGTATAAAGTATATAGCAAATGTATAATAAGTCCATATTAAACAGGGAAATTAATCCAAATTATAATATTTAAAGAAGACCTGCATAGGCAGGTGTGGATGATGTGGATCCACAGATGGAGAAACAAAGTCAATGGTGGACAATGTAGATCCGTGACTGAAAACCAACATCAAGGTGTAAGACATCAAGGTGTAAAGCATCAAAAAGTAGAGAAGGGTGGGTACTCTTACCGGATGGCGTGGACTCCCCTGTCTTATGACATGGAGTCAATAAGGCATTGAGCCCCACCAGGGCTGTAAAGGATATCCGGAAAGCTGGAACCTCTGCCGCGAACTCCCTGAAGCGGTGAAGGGATATCCAGAGGACTAGGAACAACCCGATAGGTGTCAGCCGATGGAAATCAAATTATCATCTGGAAGAGACGTAAGGGCAAGCTTGGTCCGAACCTCCTGGTGAGAGTGGCTAGTGGAATGCAGACTCTCTCATCAAGATATTATGCAAAAAGAAAATAAAAACTTCTGCATAGTGCAGATAAACTAGGGATTTTTATTTCTGAAAACACCATACAAAATAAAAGTGATCACTATAAAAACAAGCAAGGGCAGCGTAAGGAAGGGGAGATCATCCGACGCGTTTCGACCAAGAGGGTCTTCAACAGGTAATAGGAAGACGCACTTGAACAATTAATTCAAATTATTGGAAATCAAACAGGCTCTTGCACTAAATCTAATTAATTTAAAGCGGGATTCCGGACACCTAAAAAAAAATTTAAAGTCAGCAGCTACAAACACTGTAGCTGCTGACTTTAAATAAGTAGACTTACCTGTCCTGGGTGCCCACGATGTCGGCCGTCCGATGTCGACCTGTCCCTCGGCTCTCGGGTCCCGGCACCGCCATCCTAGGTAAGGGAAACAGACAGTGGAGCCTTGCGGCTTCACTGCCAGTTTCCTACTGCACACACGCGAGCGGCGCGGCGATCTGTGAATGGCCCTGTGGTGTTCTGGGAACATACACAGTTCCCAGAAGACAACGGGGCCGCTCACCGAGGAGAAGAACGCGCCGAGGAATAGGAAGAGGCAGATTAGGAAGACTGCCTAGCAACAAGGGTTTAGGTAAGTATAAAAAAAAATTTTTTCCCAAATGTTTTTTTTTTAGGATTTTTGGTGTCATTTTTTTTCCAGGGTGGCCCTCCACTTTAAGATCTAACTGATTGCAGTGTATGGTCACCTTTAAAGATCAAGATCTGAAAATGTAAATGTATTGGGTTTGAAAACACTTCTCTGTTCTTTGTAATGTATTGAAAGATTTGGGTAAAAAAGAAAAAAAGCACATTTCAAAGATATATTAGAAGTATTAAAAAAAAAAGAGGAGAAAGCGGTTTGGGACTTGAATGAAGCACGTAGGTATAAATAATTCAGTTTATTGTATAAATTAACATACAAAGGCATAATCATGAGTAAGTGTATATCCAATACAATTATAATAACTGTTACAATTCATAAAAATGTATATCTATACATACAATGTAGACGGGTTGCCACATTATTATAAACGATTAATATCAAAAACTATACATACTGACAGATATCAATTGAATCATAGGGACACGGCATACAATAGCTCTATGCATTTCGTGGATTAATCCACTCTTCAGGAGCATGTGCGTGAGTTCAATAAAATATGATAGAAGAAGTGGATGCATGGTCTGAGAGAGGGAATTAAACAAACCGGTAATATGGGTATAATACTAGATGTGTAGATGTTATTAGACCTAGCTAGACCTAAACTATGTTCTTCCATCCCTGTATTGTTACAGTCCCTGACAAAAGTCTTGTCGCTTCTCTATTTTGTAGAAACTCCTGCTATTAACCTGACTTTTAATTAATCAATTGGTGTTAGAAATAGCTCATATGAAAAGCTAAAACCCTCCCAAATGATGTTTAATGCACTGAAATAAATTAGTTTCACTGAAAAAAGATTTATCATTTAATCAAGACAGACAGATCAAATTTTGGCAAGACAAAAGTTTTGTCGCCTATACAAAAATGCCTCCCAGAGTTCATCAATATTCTTTGGTTTCGTCTTCCATGCTTCATCTTTCATCCTACACCACATATGCTCAATGATGTTCATGTCTGGTGACTGGGCTGACCAATCCTGGAGCATCTTGATCTTCTTTGCCTTAAGGAACTTTGATGTGGAGATGGAAGTATGCGATGGAGCACCATCCTGCTGCAAAACTTGGCCTTTTTTATGGTTGGGAATATAATAGGTAGCTAAGATTTCTTGGTATTTTAGACTATTGATGTTGCCTTCCACCCTGCAGATCCCTCGCACATCCCCATACTGGATGTAACCCCAGACCATGTTTTTGTCTCCACCAAACTTCACTGTTTTCTGGGTAAATCTCGGTTCCATGCGGGTTCCAGTAGGTCTCCTGCAATATTTGCGGCGACTGTGGTGTAATTCAACAGAAGATTCGTCTGAAAAATCCACCTTCTGCTACTTTTCCAGAGTCCATCCTTTTAGCAGGCTGTGGCCCTTGGCAAATTCCACACGGTTTTTCAATTGTCTTTTGTTTAGTGCTGGCTTATGGGCACTGATTCGACCACGGAGGCCATTTCGAGACAGAATCCTACAAACTGTTCTGGATTTTCAAGCCAACAAACGGTCCTCTTGAGCAGTTGTCTTACGAGGTCGGCCTGACCTGGCCTTGTCCAAAACGTCTCCAGTCTCTTCAAATCTTTTTTTTATCCTCTGAACTTGACGCTGAGACACATTGAAGGTGTCTGCCACATCAGCAGTGGATCTAGTCTTCAGCCTCTTGATAATCAACACTTTAGTCTCCGGGTGAATCTTAGGCATGTTTGCAGAGGTCTAGTTGCAGTTGAGAAGGTCTAGTGTAGTGGTGTTCTTTTTATACACACCTGAGACCTAATTGATCCATTATTAGTCACAGGTAAAGCTCATATAACAAGGCGACAACACTTATGTCGGCAAAAATTGACTCAATGGGCTTTACCAAGCTGTGAATATTAGAATACTTTTTGTCAGTTTCGTTTTGCACTGAAACATTATTACAAAAGCTGTTGAGATTAAAATGACCCATTTCTTGTAACAAAATCTTGATTAGAAATATATTTTAGCGGCACTTCAGGTCAATTTGTACACAAAAAGTCTGAATGCTGAGGATGATCCCTCAACCTTATATTTTTTGAAGGCCTTCTCCTTTGCTTTTATATGCATTTTTACATTGGAGTTAAGCCATCCAGGATTTTTGTTCGCTCTTTTAAATTTATTACCCAATGGGATACATTGGCTAATGCCCTTATTTAATATGCTCTTAAAGCAAACCCATCTCTCCTCCGTATTCTTTGTTCCTAATATTTTATCCCAATTTATGCCTTTTAGCAAGGTTTGTAGTTTAGGGAAGTTGGCTCTTTTGAAATTCAGTGTCTTTGTGTTCCATGTTTCCTATTTGTGTGATTTATACTGAAACTAATTGACCTGTGATCGCTGTTACCTAAATTGCCCCGTATTTCCACATCTGTGATCAGGTCTGTATTGTTGGTAATCAGTAGATCCAGTAATGTTTTATTTCTAGTTGGTGCGTCTACCATCTGACCCATAAAATTGTCCTGCAAGACATTAAGGAACTGGCGATTGCGCGGTTCCCTCCGCCCAGTCTATGTCTGGATAATTAAAATCCCCCATTATGATAACACTTCCCATCCTTGCTGCTAATCCAATTTGTGATAGGAGATCCGTCTCCACTTCCTCCCTCAGGTTAGGGGGCCTATAGCATACTCCCAGTATTATTTTCCCCTTAGCTTCATCCCTTTGGAGCTCTACCCATAAGGATTCCACCTCCTCACTAGCTCCCTCAGTGATGTCATCTCTCACATTCACTTGTACATTATTCTTGATATATAGGCATACCCCTCCCCCTTTTTTACCCTCTCTATCCTTGCGGTATAGGGTATACCCTTGAATGTTTGCCAGCCAATCATGAGAGCTGTTGAACCAGGTCTCTGAAATTCCCACAAAATCCAAATCCTCCTTGTACAACAGTATCTCTAGTTCACCCATCTTGTCCGCCATGCTCCTGGCATTGGTGAACATGCCACATAGTTTAGACCGGTCGCATATTGTCCTCGTATTGGGTGTTTCAAGATTGCAACTAGGACTTGCTACTATACTCACCTTGTGTTTTTGTGCTTTGGTTAACCTACCACTAATGCCCCCAATACTACCCTCTGGAATATCTTCCGCGCTGGCTATCACTGTCTCTGGACCCTCCCCCCCCATCGCCTAGTTTAAAAACCCCTCTAACTTTTTGGCCATCTTCATTCCCAGCAGATCTGCACCCTCCTCATTTAGGTGCAATCCGTCCCTTCTATAGTACCGGTTACCGACTGAGAAGTCGGCCCAGTCCTCCAGGAACCCAAACCCCTCCTTACTACACCAGCTCTTCAGCCACTTGTTTACTTCCCTAATCTCCCTCTGTCTTTCTGGTGTGGCTCGATGTAACGGTAGTATTCCTGAGAACACTACCTTGGAGGTCCTTTTCCTCAATTTAGCACCTAAGTCCCTAAAATCGTTCTTTAGGACACTCCATCTGCCTCTTACTTTGTCATTGGTGCCAACGTGCACCATGACAGCCGGGTCTTCCCCAGCCCCTCCCAGTAATCTGTCCACAAGATCCGTGATGTGCCGAACCCGAGCGCCCGGTAGACAACATACTGTTCGGCGCTTCAGGACTTGGTTACAGATTGCCCTCTCTGTCCTTCTAAGAATTGAGTCCCCTACCACCAGAATCTGTCTTTCCTTTCCCTTTGCTGCCCCCCCACTCTCACTGGAGGAGT
Source organism: Aquarana catesbeiana (assembly GCF_042186555.1). Classification (NCBI taxonomy): domain Eukaryota; kingdom Metazoa; phylum Chordata; class Amphibia; order Anura; family Ranidae; genus Aquarana; species Aquarana catesbeiana. The sequence goes on along the minus strand of NC_133325.1, from coordinate 219,972,443 downwards.
TCTTCCCCTGGCAGCTAGGAGAGTCCCTCATCTCCAGCAGTGCTGGTCCCTGACTGGTTTCACCAATGTCACTCAATGGAGCGTACTTATTGGGATGCTCCAGTCCTGGATCGGCCTCTCTGGCACTTCCTCCTCTACCCCTCCTGACTGTCACCCATCTACTCTTTGCTAGTGCCTGCACCTCTTTGTCTCCACCTGCCTCTGTGCTGGCCCCTGCCGGCACCTGCCGTGCACGTTCCTGGCTCACCTTTAGTATGGAGGGACTTCTCAGTGCTGACAGTTGCTTCCCCAGATTCAGAACCTGGGCTTCCAGGGAAACAATGTGCTTACATTTTGCACAGCAGTATTCTCCCTCGATCGGATGATCAAGGAACGCATACATGCGGCAAGATGTACAAAGATTCGCCTCTCCACACCCGCCGGGCATCGTACCTATTAAATTTAGTGAGGATTTGGGGATTTTACCCTGTCCAAATTACCTAACAGCTAGCTTCCTGGCACTAATACTCAAGACAATACACAGGTACACAACAAGACAATACACAGGTACTCACAGACCTATGTGCAATCGCAGAACAGTCGCAGACCTACGTGCACTCGCAATACTCAAGTATACAGTACACAATACACAAGTACTAATGATCCACACACACTACTCAGACAACACTCAGATACTCACACTACACAGGTACTATGACCCCTGTTATAACCTCCTGTTTTAAACTCTGGTTTTTAACTCCCACTTATACCAGCTCCACTTACACCGAGTTCCACAGCCTCAGACTGAGTCCTACACCCAGTTAAATAGGCACCTGTGAGCAATTAACCACCCCCCTTAATTGATAGACTGAAGGAACCAGAGAAAAAAAAAAAAAACTATTTAAAAAGTTACAGAAAAAAGCAAATGAAAAACTAAAAGGAAAAGCCCCAAAAATACAACCCAGCAAACAAACAGCAAACAAACAGCAAACACACAGCAAACAAACAGCAAACAAACAGCAAACAAACAGCAAAAAACAGCAAACAAACAGCAAGACTTGTACACTCTAACTCTGGTTTTTAACTCCCACTTATACCAGCTCCACTTACACCGAGTTCCAAGGTGTCGTGGAGTCTTACTCTGAGCACACACAGAACAGGCAGCTACGAAGGCAGTTACATCGGCATGTAGACTAGGCCACCAGAATTGTTGGGAAATGGCCCAAAAGAGTTGATACTTCCCAGGATGGCCAGCAGCGTTGGGAGAATGGTAAGTCTGGAGCACTGCAGTATGTTGACTCTTTGGGACAAAGCAGCGGTCACAAGGTTTCTCAGGAGGAACATGGACCTGAGCAGCAAGAATTTTGTCACCCAAAGGAGAAGTGAGATTGGTGTGAACCGTAGACAGATTACGATCAGGAGGATTCACAGGAACCGGAACCGACTCCTAATTGGAAGTGGAGGAAAATTGTTGTGACAAGGCGTCAGCCTTACATTCTTAGTACTGGGTAAGAATGAGACAATGTAATTTAAACTTGACAAGAAAAGAGCCCATCACGCCCTTCTGGGAACTCCACAGGTGTCAATTTCTTGGAAAAGTAGCCACAAGGATGCATAGTGCTCTCAGAGGTAGGACGTCGAGACAGAAAGGCGCCAACACCAGTCGCAGAAGCATCAACCTCAGGGATAAAAGGTAATGTAGGATCATGCTGTGCCAACACAGGACCAGAAACAGAGGCAGCCTTGAGACTCTCAAAGGCCTTAATGGACTCTGGAGACCAACTCTGTGGGTTACTGTTCTTTCTGGTCATATCAGTCAGGGGCTTGACCAGAGACGAGAAGTTACGAATAAACTTCTGATAATAGTTGGCAAAGCCCAGGAAACGCTGCAGGGGACGTAAACCCACGGGTCGGGGCCATTGTAGAACTGCCAAAAGTTTCTCTGGGTCCATCGAAAAACCAGCGGTGGAAATGACATAACCCAGGAATTTAACCTGTTCACGATGGAGCTCGCACTTCTCCAGTTTACAATAGAGTTTGTTCTCTCTTAGTTTCTGAAGCACATGACAGACATTTGTGTGTTGGCTCTCCAGGGACTTGGAAAATATGAGGATATCATCGAGATAAACCACCACACATAACTGCAACAAATCTCAGAGGACATCGCTAATACATTCCTGGAAAACTGCCAGGGCATTACAAAGGCCAAAAGGCATTATGAGGTACTCATAATGGCCTGTTCTGGAATTAAACGCAGTTTTCCACTCGTCTCCCTCATTAATCCTCATGAGATTGTATGCCCCTCTCAAATCAAGCTTCATGAAACCGTTGCTCCCTTGAGGCAGTCAAATAATTCCATAATCAATGGAATCGGATAGGCATTCTTAATCGTGAAACGAGTGAGACCCCTATAATCAATACAAGGTCTCAGTTCACTACTCTTCTTCTTCACAAAGAAGAAACCAGCACCAGCAGAAGATGAGGATTTGCAGATGAAACCTCGAGAAAGTGCATCTGCAACATACTCCTCCATGGCCTTATCCTCCAAGATCGACAATGGGTAAACCCGGCCACGAGGGGATATGGTACCAGGTTGAAGGTCAGTTGCACAATCATACAGCCAAGCTGGGGGCAAATCACCAGCTTGACCTTTGTCAAAGACATTGCTAAAATCGTGATACTCCTCGGGGGGGGTATGGTACCAGGTTGAAGGTCAATTGCACAATCATACAGCCAAGCTGGAGGCAAATCACCAGCTTGACCTTTGTCAAAGACATCGCTAAAATCGTGGTACTCCTCCGGCAGGGAGGAGAGTGAAGAGGTGAACAGGACCTTGGCTACCTTCTGGAAGCATGTCTCACTGCATTGTGGTGACCAGGAGAGAACCTCAGCATGGAGCCAATCAAAAGAGGGGTTGTGCCTCTGTAACCAAAGATAACCAATATACAGCGGAAACTTAATCAAGGAAATAACTTGGAATTGGATTATCTCATGTTGAAGAGCCCCTACGGCCATGGACAACTAAACCGTCTCATGAGTCACATGGGCAGGCTGTAGGGGTCTTCCATCAAGAGCCTCAATGGCAAGTGGAGTGTCACGCAGCTGCAGCGAAATCGAGTTCTACGTTACAAAGGCAGCATCAATGAACAGGCCCGCAACCCCAGAGTCAATTAAAGCCTGTATCTCAACGGACGACTCAGCTCAAGAAAGGGTGACCAAAACCAGAGGCTTATCCTTCTGGATAACTGGGGATGAAACAATGCCACCTAAGGTCTATCCGTGACAGGACCTCAAGGTTTCGGCATTCCTTGGACGGGTAGGACAAGACTTCAAAAAGTGACCTGCACGGATGGGACTACAAAGCTCGGAGACAAACATACAGGAGACTTCTGCAAGCACTCCTTTAAATAGAGTCTTTCTCTGAGTCTGGAGTCAATGAGGATGGCAAACATGATCAACTTCTCCAGCTCAGTAGGTATATCTCTGGCTTCTATCTCATTCTTGATGGTATCGGAGAGACCATGAGAAAAAGCAGCCACGAGGGCCTCAATGTTCCACGCAACCTCTGATGCCAGAGTACGGAATTCAATGGCGTAGTTCTCGTATTCTGTTCGATGGACATGAGGCACTTGGCAGCAGAATTGGAGCATGCGGGATTGTCAAATACCCTTTTAAACAAAGCCACAAACTCAGGGTAGCTCAAGACAACAGGTTTTTGCGTCTCCCATAGAGGGTTTGCCCAGGCCAAGGCTCTCTTAGAAAGCAAAGATATCATGAAACCTATTTTGTTTCTGTCCGTGGGAAATGTCTGGGGCAGCATCTCAAAGTATATCTCAACCTGGTTGAGAAACCCTCTGCATTGAACTGGAACGCCCCCTAATTGCTGCGGAAGCAGAGCAGAACCAGACATACCTCTTTAAATGTAATATTCGAGGCAGGTGCCTGCACAGAGACTGGAGCAGCAGCAGGGTCGGCCTGTAACATAGGTTGTACCGGGGTGGCCACAGTGGGAGATTCCAGGTGAGCCATTCGACTCAGGATTGTTTGTAATGCCATGGCAAACTGATCCATGCTATGCACTGCATTTTATGAATTCATGGCCTTCGCCTACTGTCAGAAACCATGAAATCAGGCTGAGACAAAAGTACAGTAAATCATACTTGTTTAATAATAAAAGTAAAAAGAACAAACGTAGTCAATACATAGCCAAAGTTCAGTAACCGATATAGTCAGCCAAGTCAGGGATCAATGTAGTGGAACAGCAAGCAGGACCGGCAGCCAGAAGGGATGTCAGCAAAGCAAGTCTTGAACAGGATCGCAGGAGATAGTTTCTGTGATGTTGACCAAGGTGAAGGCAGAGCTCCTCTGGACTGGAAGGCTTAAGTAGGCAGGACTGACGAGCAAGATATCATCAACAGCTGAGTAACTGTGGAGAGATAGGAGCTGGCAATTAGCCGACAGCTGAGCGGCCAGCTCAGAGAAGGAAGGGCTGAGCCCAGCCCTCACAGTTAAATGTGTTGTGGAAATTTTTATTAATGTATGTTGTCAGATGTCCCCCAGTGTCAGTTTTGCTTCAATATGCTCATGTGCATATTCGCACATACAGACGTCGGTGGAAGACCATTGGTTACGGAAACCTTCCTGTGGACACGGCATATTTGTTTGCCCTTTAAGGGATGTTCGTTTATGCTTAACCAAGAGACTGGCCACCTCATGGTGACTGCATCCACGCTCCTAGCAAATAGATCTGCGCTACAGAGCCCTCCGGTGGCATATATCCCAAGCATGTCCCTGGATAGCGGATGACAGCCCAACGCAAGGCTTAAGCTACGGCGGCTTGGGACTGTTGTTTGTGAAGCTGACAGGGGACCCTAACTTTGGGAGTGATTTGGAGCGGCGGGTGGACGAAATCATGGATTTCAGAGAAGGGCTACTGAACATTGCGGAAGTGCACTGGGCACAGGAAGATTTGGAGTTTCTGGCCGTTCAGGAATGGGAGCTAGAGATCGCCTACAGACGGCTGCTAGACATTGCTCAGTGCCAGGGCTGGGCTCCCTTTGCCTGGGACTATCAGGAAATACCAGCTGACAACCCTGAAATCCTGGCTGAAGAGTCGGCAATGTGGCAGAGCAATAGTGTGCTTTGCCAACCTGCCCCCACAGCTATGGAGGCGGAGGTCTTATGCAGCAAGTGCTGACTGACCTTGATGATCCTGTTTCTGCATGGGATGATCTTGGATGGAGGAATGTGCCTGTCCAGCAGCATGCCAGAGAATCTGCAGTGGAAAATCTGGAGATTGCCATCCCCAAAGCTGAAGTGCTGACAACAGGGCAGAGCTCTGCTAATCTCTGCCCAGCACTGATAACATCTTCTGGGTTCCATGGACAGGAGATGGTGAACCTCCATCCCCAGACACCAGTTGCAGAGACAGGGGATTTGATAGACTTTTCTGCTGAGGAAGAACCATCGGGTGAGCCCCCAGCAGAAGAGTTGGGATTAGGGCTAAACTTCATTGCGCTCTGCTCAGCACTGATGGCATCTTCTGAGTTCCACGGACAGGAGATGGTGAACCTCTATCCACAGACACCAGTTATAGAGGTAGGGGATTTAATAGACTTTTCTGCTGAGGAAGAACAACCTGATGAGCCTCCAGCAGAAGAGCTGCTATTGGAGCCAAACTTCTCTCCCCTTTCGGCAGGAGACTAACACAGGAGGAGACCCCAGACGGGTTGACTCCGAAGTTAGTCCATAGTTCCAGTCCTCTACTGCCTGTACCCACACAGTACCCCAAATAAATTGTTCCAAACAGAGTATTACTCACCCAGCCAACCTCTGCCTGTCTCAGAGAACATATCTGCCGCTGGGGAGAGGCCTGGACTGGCTCTTCTCCCTGGAATCCTTTCTGCCGCTGGAGAGAAGACAGGGTGTCTGGGCTCACTCTGTCATGCTGTTGGGGATCTGGGCCCACTGCCCAGCATCCCTGGGGTATACAGGTGGAGACTGAAGTCCCATCCACCTTCACAGGAAATCCATCCTCTGTTAGTTGAGGGCAGAGTCCAGCAGTCCTCGGCCCTGTTGCCAGCCCTTCTGCTGGAAACCCCACAGCCTCTGTCCCGGCTAGGTCTGTGACACCGTGTATCTGTTGACCTTCCAACTTTCAGAGCTAACTATTGTTTGTATTTGGGAACAGGAGTGTATGTTTAAGGCGTGTTATTTCGTGTTTTATGCAACTTTGCCGTTTTCAGATGTGTTGTTTGGTTGGATTGCCTGTGTTTTAGTCCTCCTATGGGCCCTAGTTGATGTACCTTAAAGTGTTTGTCTACGGTTAAGTGTTCATTTGATTTCTCAATTGTGTAGAAAGTTTTTGTGGGGAGAAATTTCGGCTTTCTAGTGAAGAAATCTCAGTTTGTGCTGGTTTTGGTGGGATCAGTGACTGAATTTCAACTGTTAGTGCCACCATATTGTCATGGTCCGATTTTCATCGGCCATTTTGTTGTAGTCTGGATTTAATCCACTATTGTATCGTGGTCCAATTTTCGATTGTTGCAACTGCCATTTAGTTCCTGCTGAGTTTTGGTTCTTGGTGGAATTGCTCTGCTTTTGGGTCAGGTTTCAGCATTTAGTGAGGTTGAGTCATCTTTTTGCAGAAGTTTAAATTTTTGGCTTTGGTTGCGTTGTTGTTGTGCAGTATTTCGGTCTCGAGTGAAAGTGGTTTGACTGCCCTGGGGATATGGGAGTCAGGGGGATTTCCTCCCATTTGCAATATGGGGGGGGGGGGGTCTCGCCCTTTCCTGGACAAGAGACATTTAGAGATGTTGAAGTTTCCTATATTATGTTATAAAGTCCAGAGGTGGCATGTGTTGCCATAGCTATTTTTTTCATAGACATAATATGAAGTTAGATATATTTTTTGAGACCATATGTTTTCAGGCAAAGCCAGACTTCCCTGCCCCCCCCCCCCCCCCCATCCATTGATATGTAAATTAACCAGTTGGATAGGTTTTTAGAGCTGAGCAGAGAACAGGAACATTTGAAACAAGTATGTGGACACAAAGGGACTTGTGTTTGGAAGGACAATAGAAATCACTTTGGTTTTTACATTTAATTCCAGTTGTTTTATGCTGTAATTCAGTTTTGGCTAAACAGTCAACATTCTGTGAGAAGACAGGAGAGATTGCTATTGTTTTTGTAACATCTAGATACAGATAGAAAGAAACCACGTTTTCATTTTGAATAGCGAAGGGTCTCATTGTGCTTTGTGGAATATATACACATACGCCACCGCACAGGACATAGAAATGCAAGAAGCTAGGGATAATAATGGTAATACAAATACTGGGGATAATAATATCAATACAAAATGCTAGGAATAATGAAGATGATACAAGTAAAGTGAATATAAATATAAAAAAATGTCCATAACAAAGTAGTCTTTGAAGTATAAATGATTATAGCATGTCTGTAATGTAATCAGCGCTGAGGGAAAAGCTTTTCATTTGAGCGAAGTCAGCTCTATTGATTAACACAGGAGAAAAAACGTAAAAGAAAAGCGCCTCTGAGTGCAGGTATTTATTAGGTACAAACACATGTAATCCACACTTACATGGAAGTAAGGGATGACAGGCTCCAGGAAGGGAAGACTCCTGAATCAGTCTATGGCGTCCATAGCGTTGATCGGCAATCAGATTGTCCAGTCGGGGTAGGAGCAGTCCCCCTGCAAGGAAGCCGGCTAGCTGAACTGGGGATCTTCCGCTCTGAGAAGCCACTCGCTGTGTGACGTCATCAGAGTATGAAGAACCACAACGCGTTTCAGAGCATGGTTTTGGTTTCCTTGTTTGGCCATGGATGGGCCCCCTTGTCGGGGGAGTGGGGGTGGTGGGGTACCTTGTCTGACCCCGGGGGTTGCGATGCATGGCAGTCTTTTCCCTTCCCCCCACTTATTCCTTATACAGGTTGGGGGCTGGGGCCTTGCCTCCTATGCATCGGCATCATGACTGAATGCTCTGCTCGGTGCATTTACCTGCCTGAGCATTGAGCATACTCCCTCTCTCCATCCCATTGGGGCTCATGGTGCTGGTGGGGACCCGCCCTATGCCCAATATAAGCTGCTCAGGCTGGCCAGCTGACCATTTCACATGAACCATTCACACAAGCAGGACAGCAGCTATGTCTCCAGTCCCAGACCCACACACAAGGTAATTTTATTTGTTTCATACTCATCACTACATCCTTTTGGGTTTATTCTTAGTTTTTTCACATTACACAGTCTATCATCCACTTTTGAGTTGGTTACAATTACTTACTTTCGTATTTTATTTTTTGCGGGTTTTTTTCTTTGTTTTTTAGTGCATACAATTTATCACAACAACATCCATCACTTCACTCATCTACTGATATAGTCTCCACTCATTACTCACACATATTCATTTCACATGGTTTCATTTTCTTACCATTGCAGAGCAGTATGGACTGATAACACACACCAGAACCACATGGTTGTGACATGGTCACCTGGTCTTCACCTGGCTGCTGTTCCTGGCTTGGATGGGATTCCTCACCTCAGCCCCGGGTGAGATGATCATCCTTGTCCCTCTTCTTCCTTTGGATCCAAGGTTGGGCGCCACCATTTGGCCGCACTGTAAGTTACACACCTTTATTTTGAGATATTGTTTCTCCGTTTAAAGGATATCCCTACTTATAGATATTACTGATTTATTTTCAGAGCATCTTACTCCTGATGATTGGCAAGAGCCATGAAATGTGCGTTGAGTTATATCAAACTGATGCTTACACAATTTTGGCCTACCATGAAAAATCGATCATGTTCATTGAACTTTTATGAATGGATGAGTGTCCTTTTGTAATTAATATGTTTATTTATTATTTTGTATCCTATTCTGTACAATCCTTTTATATTTATGCAAATGTATTACACTGGATTGTGTCCTGTATTACAGTTTGACACTTTCCATAATGTAATCTGCTATTTTTCAAATAAATTGAACAATCCAATGACTTGCCTCAAACAAAGTCCCATTTCCTTTCTTCTTCTTCTTGTATAAATATTAGGGATGGAGGCTTATCATTGCTATAAATATGCTATAAAAACATGTTTTTTATGTTTCTATTCCTTCTATATGCCGTGATAAGGTGCTACTGTTGCCTGATTGGATGAGCGAACAGAGCCTGAGCAGATGACCACATCTTCCTCGCTGAGATAAGACCCCTCGAAGCCCAGCCCACGTACAAGACACAGAGGATCCCAGACCGACCAGCCTTCATGTCCTCCTTTAAGTCATCCCTCCTGAAGAATAGAGTCTATGAATCAAGCCGTGTTTTCCTTTTTATGGACTCTTATGGACTGTAAGAACTGATTCATTTCCAAGTGTAAGAAGAAGATTCATTGTGGGACACATGGGAGCATATGACAAAGAGGAGGGACTGTTGTGGAAATTTTCATTAATGTATGCTGTCAGATGTCCCCCAGTATCAGTTTTGCTGCAATACACTCATGCGAGCGTATTCGCACATACAGACATCGGTGGAAGACCATTGGTTGTGGAAACCTTCCTGTGGACACCAGGACCAGATCTGTTAGCCCTTTAAGGGATGTTCGTTTATGCCCTACCAAGGGACTGCCCACCTCATGGCAACTGCATCCACGCTCCTAGCAAACAGATCTGCGTACATGGGAACAATAGCACAACCATACAAGATTATGACTCGCATCAATGGTAGCAGTGGGAATGTGCACACGACTGCGATCAGAGCCATGTTTGTAGCATTCACAATGTGAGGCACATTGTGTCTCAACAGGAAACTGCCCACATTGCCCTGCACACGACCGTTTGCACACGTCACTACTGGAATTCTATTTGAATATATACATGTGTCTGATTGGTTCTTTTCAAGGAATACAAGTGTCTGATTGGCTGATTGTGAAGCCACTACCTCCCTTTGTTATTCATGTTTTATACTATAAATAAAGACAGCAGCTCCTAACCAGAAGGATTTGTCTAAGCTCTGCGTGATACCACCATCTGTGTCTGTGTTACTTGGAGATATAAAAGCTTTCCCCGCATTATACAAGAGAGCTACAATTGTGCTTTTCAGCGCAATGGAATTATTTGCTTATAGGAGAAGCTTATAATATTCCTCCACACGTTAAACTCTTATTCAGGGTGTAACATGGTACAAATCCACCAGCCCCCAACAACCCCCCAGCTCCCCATTGTGACAGGTAGCGGAGGACCTTCTCCACCCTGCTCTCTGTCACAATCTGCAAAGAATATGGCTGTGCGGGGCTCCACCCACACAGCCGTGTCATCCGTTCACACCTGCTGATCGTTTCCTTAGAAATAGAACAAGTTTCAAATCTTTCCGACGGACTTGATTCCTATAGAAAAATCTGTTAGTTTGTATGCTAGTCCGACGGACCAAAAACGTCACAAGGGCAGCTATTGACTACTGAATATGAACTTCCTTATTCTAGTCCGGTCGTACCTCACGCTCGAAAGGATCATGTGTAGGCAAGTCCGTTTCATCAGGACTCCTTCTGAACACCGTTGAAAAGTCCTTCATAGTTCAGTCCGACGAAAAGTCCGCTTGTGTGTACACGGCATAACAGATTACTCCATCCACGCTAAACAGCAAACATCTAAAGACAGATAAATCTTCTGCTGCAGCTGCTGTATTCTGACAGCCAGCGCCATCAGCTCTGTTCAGGAAATCATTTTCTGCCCAAATCTTTTGATTTTTCATTCAAAGACTGTTGGAGTGGTTCTGACAGAGCCACCTACTAATTAAATTTCTCTTGGTTTATTAGAAATTGCTAAAAAATCTAGTCAATGTATGGCCGTCATAAGTCTAGCAGTGGTTGAGTACTTTAGGAAAAGAAACATGGCAGAGCCTACAACACTCAGATATGTGTTTATTATCCCACAATCCTGCACCACTATACATCCTGGAGAGCGTGTATATGCTTCATAAACATTTATGTTTATGAACAGATGAACGTCTCTTCTCGGGAAGGGAAGAAAAGAGAAGATAAGTAAAGAGAAGAGGATACACCATGAATGGCCACTATGTGCAGAGACATTGCGAGATCACAGTCTTAGCAAATCCAAAACAAAAATGGGCAGCAGGAAGAATTCTGTAGATATATTAAAACAAATATTAAAATAAATATTTAAATGTATACAGGGACATTCTCAAAATTTGCCCTGCATATACAGACAGCATGTAGATATATAAATATACACATTGATTTAGGAGGGCAGGACTGTATACTGTATATATATATATATATATATATATATATATATATATATATATATATATATATATATATATATATATATATAATATATATATATATATATATATATATATATATATATATATATATACACATATACATACACAGTACAGGGGGTAAAATAAATATTGAACACGTCACCTTTTTTCTAGGTAAATATATTTCTAAAGGTGCTATTGACATCACAATTTTCACCACATGTCGGTAACAGCCCATGCAATCCATACATACAAAGAAACCAAAACAAATAAGTTCAGAAATGAAGTTTTGTGTAATAAAATGGAATGACACAGTGAAAAAGTATTGAACACTCTAACTGAAATGTATTTAATTCTTCGTACAAAATCCTTTGTTGGTATTGATAGCTTCAGGACACCTCCTGTATGGAGAAACTAGTCGCATGCATTGCTCAGGTATGATTTTTTCCTATTCTTCCACACAAACAGTCTTCAAATCTTGAAGGTTCAGTGGGCCTCTTTTAGTTCTTTCCATAGATGTTCTATTGGATTCAAGTCAGGTGATTGGCTGGGCCATTCTAGTAGCTTTACTTTCTTTCTTTGTATTATGACATTCGAAGAGTTAAATTGTGGTCTCATTTGACCAGACTATATTCTCCCAGTATTTCACAGGTTTGTCTAAATGTTGTGCAGCAAACTTTAATCGCTTAATATCCGTGCTATAGCCGAATGACGGCTACAGCGTGGACCTTAATTCCCGGAAGGCCGTCATATGACGGTCTCCCCTGTGCACGCGCCCTGAGGCGCGCCCTGCAGGGCGCGCACCCAGCACGATGTGATCACCGAGTCACTGAGACTCGGCTGATCACCGATCCAAGTAAGGAGCCGGTTCCGGCCCGTACCATGTGATCAGCTGTCAGCCAATGACAGCTGATCACATGATCAAAACAAAAGCTCTGTGATCGTTTTTTTTTTCTCCTCGCGCTGACAGTGCGAGGAGAAAAAAAAGCCGATCACCGGCTCATTAGCAAGGGACATCGGTTCCGAAGAGGAGGAGGCAATAATGCCTCAATTGTGCCACAAGTACCCCCTGCCAGTGCCACCTAACACATTTCCACCTGACATTGCCCACCAGTGCCACGTATCAATGCCCATGAGTGCCAACTATCAATGCCTACAAGTGCCACCTATCAATGCCCACAAGTGTCACCTATCAATGCCCACCAGTGGTGCCAATCAGTGCCACCTAGCAGTGTTGCCTATCAATGTACCAGATCAGTGCCCATCACTGCCATCCATCAGTGCCCATCACTGCCACCCATCAGTGCCCATCACTGCCACCTATCAGTGCCCACCAGTGCCGCCTCATCAGCGTACATCAATGAAGGAGATAAATTACCCTTTTTATAAGTTTATAACAAAATATAAAAAAAAACATTTTTTTTTTTTTTTAAATTCGGTCTTTTTACATTTTTTTAACAAAAAATAAAAACCGCAGAGGTGATCAAATACCACCAAAAGAAAGCTCTATTTGTGGTGAAAAAAATGATAAAAATTTCATTTGAGTACAGTGTTGTATGATCACGCAATTGTCATTCAAAGTGCGTCAGTGCTGAAAGCTGAAAATTGGTCTGGATAGGAGGGGGGTTTAAGTGCCCTGTAAGCAAGTGGTTAAACAAGCTTCAACATGCTTATTCTTCAGTAATGGAGTCTTCTGTGGTGAGTAGGGATGAGCTTCAAGTTCGAGTCGAACTCATGTTCGACTCGAACATTGGCTGTTCGCCAATTCGCCGAACAACGAACAATTTGGGGTGTTCGCGGCAAATTCGAAAGCCGCGGAACACCCTTTAAAAGTCTATGGAAGAAATCAAAAGTTCTCATTTTAAAGGCTTATATGCATGGTATTGTCATAAAAAGTGTTTGGGGACCTGGGTCCTGCCCCAGGGGGCATGTATCAATGCAAAAAGAAGTTTTAAAAAGGGCCATTTTTTCGGGAGCAGTGATTTTAATAATGCTTACAGTGAAACAATAAAAGTGTAATATTCCCTATAGTATGCCTGTAAAGGGGCGCATGTTTCCTATGTTTAGAACAGTCTGACAGCAAAATGACATTTCAAAGGAAAAAAAGTCATTTAAAACTACTCACGACTATTAATGAATTGTCGGTCCGACAATACACATAAAAGTTCATTGATAAAAACGGCATGGGATTTCCCCACAGGGGAACCCCGAACCACAATGTTTTTAAAAAATGGCGTGGGGGTCCCCCATAAATTCCATACCAGGCCCTTCAGGTCTGGTATGGATATTAAGGGGAACCCTGTACCGAAATTTAAAAAAAAAATGGTGTGTGGGTTCCCCTCAAAATCCATACCAGACCTGAGGGTCAGATCCCACCCCCACTGCGTGAAATGGTAATGGGGTACAAAAGTACCCCTACCATTTCACAAAAAAAAGTTAAAAATGTTAAAAATGACAAGAGACAGTTTTTGACAATTCCTTTATTTAAAGTCTTCTTCTTTCCATCTTCTTCGGGTCTTGTTCCTTCTTCCCTCCTTCTTCCTTCGGTTTCTTCCTCCATCTTCTTCTTCCTCTGACTCTTCCTCCAATCCTCTGCTTCTTGCTCCGGTGTTCTCGTCCGGCATCTTCCTCCACGGCGTCTTCTTCCCTGCTTCATTCTTGGGCCGCTCCGCATCCATGGGAGGGTCTCGCTGTGTGACGCTTCTGACACTTCTTATATAACGGGGTCACCCAGTGACCCCGCCTCCTCTGATGCATGGTGACTTGATGGGGGCTTCCCTATGGCTTTCCCTGTGACATCAGAGGGGCGGGGTCACCCCGTTACGTAATGGGTGACCCCGCCCCCCTCTGACATTACGGGGAATGCCATAGGGAAGTCCCCGCTCTCCATTATATAAGAAGTGTCAGAAGAAGAGAAGCGTCACACAGCGGGAGCCTCCCATGGATGCGGAGCGGCCCAAGAACGAAGCAGGGAAGAAGACGGGGAAGACGGGGAAGTTCCACATTCTCTGGGCGATCTCATAAAACTATCCATCTAGATTGACTGGAGACTGAGAGAACGCAGATCTGAACGATCCACCGGACCTTCTCGACCCTGTATGGATGTTACCACGGGTGGCCAGTTCACCAGGCCCAGCTCCTTCTGAACACTCAGCAGTGCAGCATCTGGTCCTGAGTCCTGACACTTCTGAACCCATGCAGCTTGGCCTACTTCGCCCTTCACTTACCAACGAGGAATGGCAACGCTGTCGCCAGACTAATCTGTGCTTGTACTGCGGAGAACCTGCCCAGCCAAACTCCGTAAGTGCCTGTCTATTTCTTCTCCAGCTTTGCCAAGCAACTCTTCTCACCTGGCTATCTCTATTCTGTTACAGCTTCCAGGAAGAACTCTTCAAGCACCAGCTATAATTGATTCCGGGGCCTGCAGTTGCTTCATTGATCTAAAATTAAAATAAATAGTAGCGCTAATAAACACATGCCCCTGTTGAAGATCCTTTGACCAAACGCGTAGGGCGTTTTTATATACCCCATACACTGCTTTTTTAATTCGTGATCACATTTTATGTTTCATGTATTGTGGTTTTTTAATAATAAAACTACCTGAGTCACACTATGTGGAAGCATCCCTCTTTTTTCCACATGCCCTGGTGAATCGAGAAACCACTCTCCTTTGGGAATTGTTTCGATCCTGTTCCAGTGGACCGAGAGAGACGTCCAGGTCTGGCAGAGGCTCTACCCTTGCCTCCATCATTCCACACCTTTGCCCTTGGTGGCACAAAGCCTTATCGATTTCTATGCTCATGGCAGTAGAATCCAACTTGTCCAGTAAGCGTATTCCATCTATTCGTTCATCTTGTTGATACTCGAGCTGACCGTTGAGAAGCTGAATGAACTGCCACACGGATCATACATATTCACTGTGGACTGTTTTTGTTGCTTTAACAACACGTCACTATTGGGACATTATGTTCATGTGCACAGAGACTATTTACATATGTGTTTATTAGCGCTACTATTTATTTTAATTTTGGTTCACATTTTTGTCACATGTTTGTAGCAGCTCACTTGTTAGTTTCTTTTTGGGTAGCGCATTAACTATTCCCCCCTTTTTGCTTCATTGATCTATCCTTTGCCGCTAAACACCAAATACCTCTGCAACCAAAGGCCCAGAGACTCTCCATTCATCTTGCAGATGGGTCCACCATCAAGTCTGGATTAGTCTCTCAAGAGACCAACTCATTAGCTGCCACCAAGAACTATTATTCCTAGATGCCATTGCCTCATTCTTGTTCCCCATTATACTAGGCATGCCATGGCTGCAGGCACACAACCCGCTCATCAATTGGGTAACACAGGAGATCCAGTTTCACTCACCCTACTGCCATCAACATTATTGCCTACCGGAATCACCGTGTTCCCCACCATCTTTGCTATGTATGGACTCTGACCCTGAAGCAGGCACATCTGTTCCTGCTACATATTGGGATTTTCTGGACGTTTTTAGTAAGAAAGGGACACAGACTCTTCCTCCTCATAGATCTTACGATTGCCCAATTGAGCAATCGGGGCCGAGGTGCCTTTTGGAAGAATCTTCTAGAACTCACAGTTCTGAAAGACTACTGTCAGGTTTCAGGTGTGAGGCCTAGTTGCTGAGAGGGCTGTGTGCAGCGCACCCCTGGGAGTGGTACAGGGAGTGCAGTGCCCAAAGAATCACAGTTTGCCGATTACTGTTGTTGGTTGAGCTGGTTACCAGAGAGTGGCTGGGGTGCGCTGGGTAAACCATGTTGGCAGCCATGCTAGGTGATGTCACAGGTACTGGACAGCTGAATGAACCAGGAACAGAGTCAGTAGCCAGGCCAGGGGTCATACACAGTGGATCAGTCAGAGATTGGTACTGGAGCAAGCCGGGGTCATACTCAGTGGTAGTAGATAGCAGAGTTGTGAGTCAAGCCGTGGTCGATCACGATGGAACAGGCAGGAGCAGAGTCAAGTGGTAAGCTAGGGGTCAAGCCAGGAGTTCAAGATAATGGGTAACAACAAGCTGGATCGGTAGCGGGAAGTCCAAGGATCAAAATACACAGAGCACAGGAGACACAGGAAGCTGAAGATATCCAGAAATCTGCAATTGTCAGTGGCAGGTTTAAATAGGCCAGAGATTTAGACCAAGAAAATATTGGTACATATAAGATGAAAAAAATTCCCTTAAATGAAATTAAATTCAAATAAAAATAAATTCAAATAAAAATAATAATAATAATAATAATAATAATATCAGCCTGCCTATATATCTAATGTGAACAAAATTCAAAAGTGAACAAGGATAACTGTACAATCGTGACATAAAGTGTCAAAAAATATAAAATAATTGTGTATCAAATATGAATTAACATCAATAACAGAGTCCATCAAAAATTGGTGTAAAATCCTGATGTAAATCTTTGATAACAAAAACGTGAGCAGCAAAATCCCTTCACCATCACTGAAAAGACAACACCAATGTGCTCATGGAAATGGGTGTCCGCTTACCAGATGGAGTTGACCAATTTAATTAAAAAAAGGTCAAATAGGCTTTAGCAAGATATTGCTTGCTGCAATGGAGAAATATATACCAGACTCTTGTCCTCACATCACAGGATCTCACGCATGGGATATAAAATAGATGGAGAGGAACCGAACATAGTGTAACACCATTTATTTAAAAATGAAAATGAAAACAGAACATAGCCAAATGGCTACTCACATAGAAGGTGCCATCGCCCGGCACTGGGGCTGGAAAGCGTGTCTAAGGATGGAGGAATCCAATCTATGGGAGAAGTTTCCCAGATGATCTCGGCAACGGCGTGCGTTCCACCCTCGACGGACGGACGAACCACGGAGGCCGGAAGTGATGTAATTGCGTGACCAAGTACCGCCTCGACGTACGTTTCGTTTTACACGTCTTCAGGAAGCGTACTTGGTCACTAAGGAGACGATTTAAATAGAGTTGGAGATTTGCATAAAGGGGAGGGGTTGAATGCTTCACAGCCTCAGCGCCGTTCATAGAACACCGTACAACCATCTCACATAGCAGTTTACATGACAAAAAATAAATTAGCCTTTACAAATGATTTATACAGTATGAATAATCTTATATATTGTTTCAAAATGATGGCATATTCCGCCTAACATTCACAAATAATAGTGAATATACCTCAATATAAATTAAATGTTGTCTTTTCAGTGATGGTGAAGGGATTTTGCTGCTCACGTTTTTGTTATCAAAGATTTACATCAGGATTTTACACCAATTTTTGATGGACTCTGTTATTGATGTTAATTCATATTTGATACACAATTATTTTATATTTTTTGACACTTTATGTCACGATTGTACAGTTATCCTTGTTCACTTTTGACATTAGCTATATAGGCAGGCTGGTATTATTATTATTATTATTTTTATTTGAATTTATTTTTATTTGAATTTAATTTCATTTAAGGGAATTTTTTTCATCTTATATGTACCAATATTTTCTTGGTCTAAATATCTAGCGCTCCCCAACCCCTTTCCCTTCACATTTATGCATTTATGGGTTTTCCCATTTTTTGCTTAAGGGTGTAGCTGCTTCACTTCAATATATATATATATTTTTATATATATATAATTTTTTATATTTTTTTACAATTTTTTCACTATTCTCATATGTGGCGCGGAATTATTCACTATTGATTCACTTAAATAGGCCAGAGGGCGCCAATATGTGTCACATCGTGCACGCGCATGTGCGTGCACCTGCTCGCATCGTCGCACATCTGCGTGTGCACGCATGTGGGAATCCGTCTGGCGCTGCCATGATGTAAGCTGGCAGGATTGCCCATTCTTCTGCCATTTCCCTGACAGTGCCCAACCAAGGGGCAGCCTCCGGATATCCAAATGAGCCCATCTTTCGGGGTATCTGACACAAAATCTTTGCAAAAGCCTAGGGGCGTGTATATTGCCTGCAGGTTCCCAATAATTTTCTTCTGCTGAGTACCCCTTCCATTTAATAAGAAATTGAATTTCCTACCTCTTGTCAGGTCATCTGAGTCCAGGTGACAGATGCACACCGTTGGAGTCAGGAGTGCACCGCTAAGGTATTGGACCCTATAGCTGACTGCTGCAAATGGAACTCTGGGTGATTCAGGAAGGCAAGTCCACTGGAGCACCAACACGGATCCCACTGGGAGCTAGAGCATAGGATTCCCTAAGGTGCGCTGCAACTGACTCCAGGTCACGGCCCCCAGGGTCTCCCAGCTCAAGCTCACGGTAGGCTACAGGTGGATAGAGAGGAAGCAGCAGCCCAGGACAACAAGGGATAGTAAGGAGATAAGCCAAAGGTCAGGGTGACTAGCAGACAAGGATAGACAGAGAACACACCATAAGGTCAGGGTCAAAAGCAGGCAGGGATAGTCAAGAACAAGCCAAGATCAGTAACAGAGACAGACATAGAGCATACGGCAAGCAGGAAACAGGAAACCAAACACACAATATTGCTCGGCAAGGCAGGCTTGGAGAACACGGTGTTAAATAGTGGTTCCTGTTGAGGCTAGGGTGGAGCCACACTGAGGGAAGATTACTTAACCATGCAGGTGTGAGAGTGCAAGCCCTAAGGCTGATACACAGACCAGGTAAGAGACAGACAGGGCATGAAATTATTACTGCAGTCATGTTTGAGTCATGTCAACTCTGTTTCATCTCCCACTGAGACTGGAGGCGGTGGAAATTCTTCTTTCCCAGAGAATGGACAAGGTATAGCTGATTTGAGCAGGGAAACATGGAACACTGGATGAATTTTATAAGAACTTGGTAATGCCGATTCAAATGCCACCGGGTTAACTTCTTGTCTTATTTCGAGTGGACCGATAAATTTTGGCCCCATCTTCCGGGAGGGACAAGAAAAACTGAGATTTGCTGAAGAAAGCCACACTTAAGCCTCGTACACATGGTACGATTGTTGGACAACCAAGCGTCTGATTTTTGACAAAAGGGCGTGTGCCAGGATCTTGTCTTGCATACTAACGTTATACAAATTGTCATGCCACAAACACGAACGTAGTGATGTACTGACGTAGCACACATCTCCAGCTGTGTGTCACGGAGCTGGGTCTGTGTTCGGCGGCACTGTAACCAGGCCCCGCCCCCCTAGACTGGCTTGTGTGATAGTAGATGGAACACTGATTGTGTGTGTGTGATCCATCATCCATGGTGAGTCTGTAGTGATGATGGGCACAGTGAGGCTGCATTTATGGGCACAGTGAGGCTGCATTCATGGGCACAGTGGGGCTGCATTCATGGGCACAGTGAGCTGCATTCACGGGCAGTGAGGCTGCATTGATGGGCACAGTGAGCTGCATTGATGGGCACAGTGAGCTGCATTGATGGACAGTGAGGCTGCATTGATGGGCACAGTGAGGCAGCATTCATGGGCACAGTGAGCTGCATTGATGGACAGTGAGGCTGAATTTATGGGCACAGTGAGCTGCATTCATGGGCAGTGAGGCTGCATTGATGGGTACAGTGAAGCTCCATTTATGAGCACAGTGAGGCTGCATTCAAGGGCACAGTGAGGCTGCATTCATGGGCAGTTAGGTTGCATTAACGGGCAGTGAGGCTGCATTCATGGGCACAGTGAGGCTGCATTAATGGGCACTGAGGCTGCATTTATGGGCAGAGTGAGGCTGCATTTTTGGGCACAGTGAGGCTGCATTCATGGCAAAGTAAAGCTGCATTGATGAGCACAGTGAGGCTGAATTCATAGGCACTGTGGGACTGCATTTATAGGCACCGTAAAGCTGCATTTGATGGGCACAGTGAGACTGCATTGATGGGCACAGTGAGGCTGCATTGATAAGCATAGTGAGGCTGCATTCATGGACACCGTAAAGCTGCATTTGATGGGCACAATGAGGCTGCAATAATGGGCACAGTGAGGCTGCAATGATGGGCACAGTTAGGCTTCACTGACGGGCACAGTGAGGCTGCACTGATGGGCACAGTGAGAGTGCATTGATGGGCACCGTAAAGCTGCATTTGATGGGCACAGTGAGGCTGCACTGATGGGTACTAATATGCTTTATGTTAATATTGTTAAAGTTGTTGTTAATATTTATTTTTGGAACTTCATTCTGCATAAAACATTTAACAGTATAATTTCACAAGATAATTTACGAGGGCGTGTTTAGGGGTGGACTTAGGGGTGGAGCAACTGGTGACGAGTAACTCTTAAGGCCTAGCTAGTGGAATCTACCCATGGCCGCCGCTGCCACCCCCTATTCAGCGGCGGGGGTGTTTTTGAAGCACCTGATTAAAGCCATATGCTCTAATAGGCTTCAAAACAGGTGTGTTAGAAAAGCACATGAATAATCACTTTCCTAACACTGAACGGCTTCTCCGCCAATCAGGTGCTCGGGTCTGTTACCCGTCACCTGATTGGCTGAAACGACAGGTGCTGTGATTGGAAGCCTATCAAAGACAGGGTAAGTGCCGGGCAGACGGCGAGCGGGTAGGGGGGTCACAGTGGCGGTATTTGATGGCACAGTGGCGGCATTTGATGGTACAGTGGCAGCATTTGATGGGCACAGTGGTAGCATTTGATGGCACAGTGGCGGCATTTGATGGCACAGTGGCAGCAGTTGATGGGCACAGTGGTGGCATTTGAAGGCACAGTGGTGTCATTTGATGGGCACAGTGGCAGCATTCAATGGCACAGTGGCGGCATTCGATGGGCACAGTGGCAGCATTTGATGGCACAGTGGTGGCATTTGATGGGCACAGTGGTGGCATTTGATGGCATAGTGGCAGCATTTGATGGCACAGTGGCTGCATTTGATGGCACCCTGGCTGCATTTAATGGTACAATGGCAGCATTTGATGGGCACAGTGGTAGCATTTGATGGCACAGTGACAGCATTCGATGGGCACAGTGGCAGCATTTGATGGCACAGTGGCAGCATTTGATGGGCACAGTGGCGACATTTGAAGGCACAGTGGTGTAATTTGATGTGCACAGTGGCTGCATTTGATGGGCATAGTGACAGCATTCAATAGCACAGTGGCGGCATTCAATGGGCACAGTGGCAGCATTTGATGGCACAGTGGTGGCATTTGATGGGCACAGTTGTGGCATTTGATGGCACAGTGGCTGCATTTGATGGCACAGTGGCTGCATTTGATGGGCACAGTGGCAGCATTTGATGGGCACAGTGACTGCATTTGATGGGCACAGGGACTGTGCTTTATGGGCAAAGTGGCGGCATTTGATGGGCACAGTGGTTGCAATTGATGGGCACAGTGGCTGCCTTTGATGGCACAATGGCTGCATTTGATGGCACAGTGGCAGCATTTGATGGGCACAGTGGCAGCATTTGATGGGCACAGTGGCAACATTTGATGGGCACAGTGGCTGCATTTGATGGGCATAGTGGCTGCGATTGATAGGCACAGTGGCGGCATCTGATGGGCGCAGTGGCTGCAATTGATGAGTACACTGGCAGCATTTGATGGCATAGTGGTGGCATTCGATGGGCACAGTGGCAGCATTTGATGGATGGCACAGTGGTAGCATTTGATGGCACAGTGGCAGCATTCGATTGACACAGTGGCAGCATTTGATGGCACAGTGGCAGCATTTGATGGGCACAGTGGCGGCATTTGAAGGCACAGTGGTGTAATTTGATGGGCACAGTGGCTGCGTTTGATGGGCATAGTGACAGCATTTAATTGCACAGTGGCGGCATTCGATGGGCACAGTGGCAGCATTTGATGGCACAGTGGTGGCATTCGATGGGCACAGTTGTGGCATTTGATGGCACAGTGGCTGCATTTGATGGGCACAGTGGCAGCATTTGATGGGCACAGGGATTGCATTTGATGGGCACAGGGGCTGTGATTTATGGGCACAGTGGCAGCATTTGATTTGATTTGAATGGCTGCGTTTGATGGAACAGTGGCAGCATTCAGTGGCACAGTGCAGCATTTGATGGGCACAGTGGCAGCATTTGATGGCACAGTGGCAGCATTTGATGGGCACAGTGGCTGCGTTTGATGGGCACAGTGGCTGCGATTGATAGGCACAGTGGCGGCATTTGATGGGCGCAATGGCTGCAATTGATGGGCACACTAGCGGCATTCAATGGGCACAGTGGCAGCATTTGATGGCACAATGGCAGCATTTGATGAGCAAGGTGGCTGCGATTGATGGGCACCATGGTGGCATCTGATGGGCACAGTGGATGCGATTGATGGGCACAGTGGCTGCAATTGATGGGCACAGTGGCTGCCTTTGATGGCCGCAGTGGCTGTGTTTGATGGCACAGTGGCAGCATTCAATGGCACAGTGGCGGCATTCGATGGGCACAGTTGTGGCATTCGATGGGCACAGTGGCAACATTTGATGGCACAGTGGCAACAGTTGATGGGCACAGTGGCAGCATTTTATAGCAAAGTGGCAGCAGTTGATGGGCACAGTGGCAGCATTTTAATGCACTTTGGCAACATTTGATGGGCACAGTGGCTGCGTTTGATGGGCACAGTGGCTGCGATTGATAGGCACAGTGGCGGCATTTGATGGGCGCAGTGGCTGCAATTGATGGGCACAGTGGCAGTATTTGATGGCATAGTGGTGGCATTCGATGGGCACAGTGCAGCATTTGATGGGCACAGTGGCTGCGTTTGATGGGCACAGTGGCAGCATTCGATGGCACAGTAGCGGCATTCAATGGGCACAGTGGCAGCATTTGATGGCACGGTGGTGGAATTCGATGGGCACAGTGGCAGGATTTGATGACACAGTGGCATCATTTGATGTCACAGTGGCTGCATTCAATGACACAGTGGCTGCATTTGATGGGCACAGTGACTGCATTTGATGGGCACAGGGGCTTCGATTTATGGGTACAGGGGCTGTGATTTATGGGCACAGTGGCGGCATTTGATGGGCACAGTGGCTGCAATTGATGGTCACAGTGGCTGCCTTTGATGGTCACAGTGGCTGCCTTTGATGGCACAGTGGCAGCATTCAATGGCACAGTGGAAGCATTTGATGGGCACACTGGCAGCATTTGATGGCACAATGGCATCATTTGATGGGCACAGTGGCTGCGATTGATGGGCACCGTGGTGGCATCTGATGGGCACAGTGGCTGCAATTGATGGGCACAGTGGCTGCCTTTGATGGCCGCAGTGGCTGTGTTTGATGGCACAGTGGCAACATTCAATGGCACAGTGGTGGCATTCGATGGGCACACTGGCAGCATTTGATGGCACAATGGCAGCATTTGATGGGCACAGTGGCTGCGATTGATGGGCACCGTGGTGGCATCTGATGGGCACAGTGGCTGCGTTTGATGGGCACAGTGGCTGCGATTGATAGGCACAGTGGCGGCATTTGATGGGCGCAGTGGCTGCAATTGATGGGCACAGTGGCAGTATTTGATGGCATAGTGGTGGCATTCGATGGGCACAGTGCAGCATTTGATGGGCACAGTGGCTGCGTTTGATGGGCACAGTGGCAGCATTCGATGGCACAGTAGCGGCATTCAATGGGCACAGTGGCAGCATTTGATGGCACGGTGGTGGAATTCGATGGGCACAGTGGCAGGATTTGATGACACAGTGGCATCATTTGATGTCACAGTGGCTGCATTCAATGACACAGTGGCTGCATTTGATGGGCACAGTGACTGCATTTGATGGGCACAGGGGCTTCGATTTATGGGTACAGGGGCTGTGATTTATGGGCACAGTGGCGGCATTTGATGGGCACAGTGGCTGCAATTGATGGTCACAGTGGCTGCCTTTGATGGTCACACTGGCTGCCTTTGATGGCACAGTGGCAGCATTCAATGGCACAGTGGAAGCATTTGATGGGCACACTGGCAGCATTTGATGGCACAATGGCATCATTTGATGGGCACAGTGGCTGCGATTGATGGGCACCGTGGTGGCATCTGATGGGCACAGTGGCTGCAATTGATGGGCACAGTGGCTGCCTTTGATGGCCGCAGTGGCTGTGTTTGATGGCACAGTGGCAACATTCAATGGCACAGTGGTGGCATTCGATGGGCACACTGGCAGCATTTGATGGCACAATGGCAGCATTTGATGGGCACAGTGGCTGCGATTGATGGGCACCGTGGTGGCATCTGATGGGCACAGTGGATGTGATTGATGGGCACAGTGGCAGCATTGGATGGCACAGTGGCTGCATTTGATGGGCACACTGGCAGCATTTGATGGCACAATGGCAGCATTTGATGGGCAAGGTGGCTGCGATTGATGGGCACCATGGTGGCATCTGATGGGCACAGTGGATGCGATTGATCAGCACAGTGGCTGCAATTGGTGAGCACAGTGGCTGCCTTTGATGACTGCAGTGGCTGTGTTTGATGGCACAGTGGTAGTATTCAATGGCACAGTGGCGGCATTCGATGGGCACAGTGGCAACATTTGATGGCACAGTGGCAACAGTTGATGGGCACAGTGGCAGCATTTTATAGCAAAGTGGCAGCAGTTGATGGGCACAGTGGCAGCATTTTAATGCACTTTGGCAGCATTTGATGGGCACAGTGGCTGCGTTTGATGGGCACAGTGGCTGCGATTGATAGGCACAGTGGCGGCATTTGATGGGCGCAGTGGCTGCAATTGATGGGCACAGTGGCAGTATTTGATGGCATAGTGGTGGCATTCGATGGGCACAGTGCAGCATTTGATGGGCACAGTGGCTGCGTTTGATGGGCACAGTGGCAGCATTCGATGGCACAGTAGCGGCATTCAATGGGCACAGTGGCAGCATTTGATGGCACGGTGGTGGCATTCGATGGGCACAGTGGCAGGATTTGATGACACAGTGGCATCATTTGATGTCACAGTGGCTGCATTCGATGACACAGTGGCTGCATTTGATGGGCACAGTGACTGCATTTGATGGGCACAGGGGCTGCGATTTATGGGCACAGGGGCTGCGATTTATGGGCACAGTGGTGGCATTTGATGGGCACAGTGGCTGCAATTGATGGTCACAGTGGCTGCCTTTGATGGCACAGTGGCAGCATTTGATGGCACTGTGGCAGCATTTGATGGGCACAGTGGCTGTGATTGATGGGCACCACGGTGGCATCTGATGGGCACAGTGGATGCGATTGATGGGCACAGTGGCTGCAATTGATGGGCATAGTGGCTGCCTTTGATGGCCACAGTGGCTGTGTTTGATGGCACAGTGGCAGCATTCAATAGCACAGTGGCAGCATTCAATGGGCACAGTGGCAACATTTGATGGCACAGTGGCAGCAGTTGATAGGCACAGTGGCAGCATTTTATGGCACAGTGGCAGCATTTGATGGGCACAGTGGCACCATTTGATGGGCACAATGGCTGCATTTGATGGCACAGTGGGTATAGTGGGCACAGTCGTGGCATTTGATGGGCACAGTGCAGCATTTGATGGGCACAGTGGCTGCGTTTGATGGGCAGAGTGGCAGCATTTGATGGCACAGTAGTGCCATTCATTGGGCAAATGGGCAGCATTTGATAGCACGTGGTGGCATTCCATGGTCACAGTGGAAGGATTTGATGGCACAGTGGCATCATTTGATGTCACAGTGGCTGCATTTGATGGCACAGTGGCAGCATTTGATGGGCACAGTGGCTGCATTTGATGGGCACAGGGGCCGCGATTTATGGGCACAGTGGCGGCATTTGATGGGCACAGTGCCTGTAATTGATGGGCACAGTGGCTGCGTTTGATGGCATTGCCTCATTCTTGTTCCCCATTATACTAGGCATGCCATTGCTGCAGGCACACAACCCGCTCATTAATTGGGTAACACAGGAGATCCAGTTTCACTCACCCTACTGCCTTCAACATTATTGCCTACCAGAATCACCATGTTCCCCACCATCCTTGCTATGTATGGACTCAGACCCTGAAGCAGGCACATCTGTTCCCGCTACATATTGGGATTTTCTGGACGTTTTTAGTAAGAAAGGGGCAGAGACTTTTCCTCCTCATAGATCTAACAATTGCCCAATTGAGCTACTCCCGGGGGCCGAGGTGCCTTTTGGAAGAATCTTCTAGAACTCACAGTTCTGAAAGACTACTGTCAGGTTTCAGGTGTGAGGCCTAGTTGCTGAGAGGGCTGTGTGCAACGCACCCCTGGGAGTGGTACAGGGAGTGCAGTGCCAAAGAAGCACGGTTTGCCGATTACTGTTGTTGCTTGAGCTGTTTACCAGAGAGCAGCTGGGGTGCTCTGGGTAAACCATGTTGGCAGCCATGCTAGGTGATGTCACAGGTACCGGACAGCTGAGTGAACCAGGAACAGAGTCAGTAGCCAGGCCAGGGGTCATACACAGTGGATTAGTCAGAGATTGGTACTGGAGCAAGCCGGGGTCATACTCAGTGGTAGTAGATAGCAGAGTTGTGAGTCAAGCTGTGGTCAATCACGGTGGAACAGGCAGGAGCAGAGTCAAGTGGTAAGCTAGGGGTCAAGCCAGGAGTTCAAGATAATGGGTAACAACAAGCCGGGTCGGAGGCGGGAAGTCCAAGGATCAAAATACACAGAGCACAGGAGACACAGGAAGCTGAAGATATCCAGAAATCTGCAAGTGTCAGTGGCAGGTTTAAATAGGACAGAGGGCGCCAATATATGTCACATCGTGCGCGCGCGTGTGCGTGCACCTGTTTGTGTCGTCTCACATCTGCATGTGCACGCACGTGGGAATCCATCTGGCGCTGCCATGATGTAAGCTGGCAGGATTGCCCATTCTTCTGCCATTTCCCTGACAGTGCCCGACCAAGGGGCAGCCTCCGGATATCCAAACAAGCTCATCTTTCGGGGTATCTGACACAAAATCTGACATAAAAATCTTTGCAAAAGCCTAGGGGCATGTATATTGCCTGCAGGTTCCCAATAATTTTCTTCTGCTGAGTAACCCTTCCATTTAATAAGAAATTGAATTTCCTACCTCTTGTCAGGTCATCTGAGTCCAGGTGACAGATGCACACCGTTGGAGTCAGGAGTGCTACAGGTGGATAGAGAGGAAGCAGCAGCCCAGGACAACAAGGGATAGTAAGGAGATAAGCCAAAGGTCAGGGTGACTAGCAGACAAGGATAGACAGAGAACACACCAAAAGGTCAGGGTCACAAGCAGGCAGGGATAGTCAAGAACAAGCCAAGATCAGTAACAGAGACAGACGTAGAGCATACGGCAAGCAGGAAACAGGAAACCAAACACACAATATTGTTCGGCAAGGCAGGCTTGGAGAACACAGTGTTAAATAGTGGTTCCTGTTGAGGCTAGGGTGGAGCCACACTGAGGGAAGATTACTTAACCATGCAGGTGTGAGAGTGCAAGCCCTAAGGCTGATACACAGACCAGGTAAGAGACAGACAGGGCATGAAATTATTACTGCAGAGTCATGTTTGAGTCATGTCAACGCTGTTTCATCTCCCACTGAGACTGGAGGTGGTGGAACTTCTTCTTTCCCAGAGAATGGACAAGGTATAGCTGATTTGAGCAGGGAAACATGGAACACTGGATGAATTTTATAAGAACTTGGTAATGCCGATTCGAATGCCACCGGGTTAACTTCTTGTCTTATTTCGAGTGGACCGATAAATTTTGGCCCCATCTTCCGGGAGGGACAAGAGAAACAGATTTGCTGAAGAAAGCCACACTTAAGCCTCGTACACACGGTACGATTGTTGGACAACCAAGCACCTGATTTTTGACAAAAGGGCGTGTGCCAGGATCTTGTCTTGCATACTAACGTTATACAAATTGTCATGCCACAAACACGAACGTAGTGACGTACTGACGTAGCACACATCTCCAGCTGTGTATCACGGAGCTGGGTCTGTGTTCGGCGGTGCTGTAACAAGGTCCCGCCCCCCTGGACCGGCTTGTGTGATAGTAGATGGAACACTGATTGCGTGTGTGATCCATCGTCCATGGTGAGTCTGTAGTGAGGATGGGCACAGTGGTGCTGCATTTATGGGCACAGTGAGGCTGCATTCATGGGCACAGTGAGGCTGAATTTATGGGCACAGTGAGCTGCATTCACGGGCAGTGTGGCTGCATTGATGGGCACAGTGAGCTGCATTGATGGGCACAGTGAGCTGCACTGATGGACAGTGAGGCAGCATTAATGGGCACAGTGAGGCAGCATTCATGGGCACAGTGAGCTGCATTGATGGGCACAGTGAGCTGCATTCATGGGCAGTGAGGCTGCATTGATGGGCACAGTGAAGCTCCATTTATGGGCACAGTGAGGCTGCATTCAAGGGCACAGTGAGCTGCATTCATGGGCAGTGAGGCTGCATTCATGGGCACAGTGAGGCTGCATTCATGGGCACTGAGGCTGCATTTATGGGCAGAGTGAGGCTGCATTGTTGGGCACAGTGAGGCTGCATTCATGGGCAAAGTAAAGCTGCATTGATGGGCACAGTGAGGCTGCATTCATAGGCACCGTGAGGCTGCATTTATGGGCACCGTAAAGCTGCATTTGATGGGCTCAGTGAGACTGCATTGATGGGCACAGTGAGGCTGCATTGATGGGCACAGTGAGGCTGCATTCATGGACACCGTAAAGCTGCAATAATGGGCACAATGAGGTTGCAATAATGGGCACAGTGAGGCTGCAATAATGGGCACAGTGAGGCTTCACTGATGGGCACAGTGAGAGTGCATTGATGGGCACCGTAAAGCTGCATTTGATGGCACAGTGAGGCTGCACTGATGGGTACTAATATGCTTTATGTTAATATTGTTAAAGTTGTTGTTAATATTTATTTTTGGAACTTCATTCTGCATAAAACATTGAACAGTATAATTTCACAAGATAATTTACGAGGGCATATTTAGGGGTGGACTTAGGGGTGGAGCAACTGGTGACGAGTAACTCTTAAGGCCTAGCTAGTGGAATCTACCCATGGCCGCCGCTGCCACCCCCTATTCAGCGGCGGGGGTATTTTTGAAGCACCTGATTAAAGCCATAGGCTCTAATAGGCTTCAAAATAGGTGAACTGTGAGCGCCATGCTTGGCACTCACAGTACACCCAGGTATGTTAGAAAATGAATGAATAATAACTTTCCTAACACTGAACGGCTTCTCCACCAATCAGGTGCTCGGGTCTGTTACCCGTCACCTGATTGGCTGAAACGACAGGTGCTGTGACGCCTATCAAAGACAGGGTAAGTGCCGGGCAGACGGCGAGCGGGTAGGGGGGTCACAGTGGCGGCATTTGATGGCACAGTAGGGGCATTTGATGGTACAGTGGCAGCATTTGATGGGCACAGTGGTAGCATTTGATGGCACAGTGGTGGCATTCGATGGGCACAGTGGCAGCATTTGATGACACAGTGGCAGCATTTGATGGGCACAGTGGTGGCATTTGAAGGCACAGTGGTGTAATTTGATGGGCACAGTGGCTGAGTTTGATGGGCATAGTGGCAGCATTCAATGGCACAGTGGCGGCATTCGATGGGCACAGTGGCAGCATTTGATGGCAGAGTGGTGGCATTCGATGGACACAGTTGTGGCATTTGATGGCACAGTGGCTGCATTTGATGGGCACAGTGGCTGCATTTGATGGGCACAGTGGCAGCATTTGATGGGCACAGTGACTGCATTTGATGGGCACAGGGGCTGTTATTTATGGGCACAGTGGCGGCATTTTGATGGGCACAGTGGCTGCAATTGATGGGCACAGTGGCTGCCTTTGATGGCACAATGGCTGCGTTTGATGGCACAGTGGCAGCATTCAGTGGCACAGTGGTGGCATTTGATGGGCACAGTGGCAGCATTTGATGGCACAGTGGCAGCATTTGATGGGCACAGTGACTGCGATTGATGGGCACAGTGGCAGCATTCGATGGCACAGTAGTGGCATTCAATGGGCAAAGTGGCAGCATTTGATGGGATGGTGGTGGCATTCGATGGGCACAGTGACAGGATTTGATGACACAGTGGCATCATTTGATGTCACAGTGGCTGCATTTGATGGCACAGTGGCTGCATTTGATGGCACAGTGGCAGCATTTGATGGGCACAGTGACTGCATTTGATAGGCACAGGGGCTGCGATTTATGGTCACAGTGGCGGCATTTGATGGGCACAGTGGCTGCAATTGATGGTCACAGTGACTGCCTTTGATGGCACAGTGGCAGCATTCGATGGCACAGTGGTGGCATTTGATGGCACAGTGGCAGCATTTGAAGGGCACACTGGCAGCATTTGATGGCACAATGGCAGCATTGAATGGGCACAGTGGCTGCGATTGATGGGCACCGTGGTGGCATCTGATGGGCACAGTGGATGCGATTGATGGGCACAGTGGCTGCAATTGATGGGCACAGTGGCTGCCTTTGATGGCTGCAGTGGCTGTGTTTGATGGCACAGTGGCAGCATTCAATGGCACAGTGGCGGCATTCGATGGGCACAGTGGCAACATTTGATGGCACAGTGGCAGCAGTTGATGGGCACAGTAGCAGCATTTTATGGCACAGTGGCAGCATTTGATGGGCACACTGGCTGCATTTGATGGCACAGTGGAAGCATTTGATGGGCACAGTGGCTGCGTTTGATGGGCACAGTGGCTGCGATTGATGGACACAGTGGTGGCATTTGATGGGCGCAGTGGCTGCAATTGATGGGCACAGTGGCAGCATTTTATGGCATAGTGGTGGCATTTGATGGGCACAGTGCAGCATTTGATGGGCACAGTGGCTGCGTTTGATGGGCACAGTGGCAGCATTTGATGGCACAGTAGTGCCATTCAATGGGCACATGGGCAGCATTTGATAGCATGGTGGTGGCATTCCATGGTCACAGTGGCAGGATTTGATGGCACAGTGGCATAATTTGATGTCACAGTGACTGCATGTGATGGCACAGTGGCAGCATTTGATGGGCACAGTGGCTGCATTTGATGGGCACAGGGGCTGCGATCTATGGGCACAGTGGCAGCATTTGATGGGCACAGTGCCTGCAATTGATGGGCACAGTGGCTACCTTTGATGGCACAGTGGCTGCATTTGATGGCACAGTGGCAGCATTCGATGGCACAGTGGTGGCATTCGATGAGCACAGTGGCAGCATTTAATGGCACAGTGGCAGCATTTAATGGCACAGTGGCAGCATTTGATGGGCACACTGGCAGCATTTGATGGCACAATGGCAGCATTTGATGTGCACAGTGGCTGCGATTGATGGGCACAGTGGCGGCATCTGATGAGCACAGTGGTTGCGATTGATGGGCACAGTGGCGGCATTTAATGGGCACAGTGGCTGCAATTGATGGGCACAGTGACTGCGTTTGATGGCACAGTAGCTGCGTTCAATGGGCACAGTGAGGCTGCAATTGATGGGTTTTTTTTCAGAATTGGGCATAGTGGCGGCATTTGATAGGCACAGTGGTTGCAATTTATGGGCACAGTGGCTGCATTTGATAGACACAGTGAGGCTGCAATTGATGTTTTTTTTTTTCAGAATTTTTCAGTTTATTTGCGCCCCCAAAAATTTTGAGCACCAGCCGCCACTATCTACAGCTCCATCTCGGAGATGGGAAATATGCGTCCAAACAGGTTCTCGATTCCTGGGAGCAATTACATTTTGGCAATCATATGGCCGGTGGGGTGGTAGAACATTGGCTTTTCTTTTATCAAAGACATCAGGGAACTTCTGGTAAGCTGGTGGTACATTCTGGCTGTGTGTCCATTTCCCCCACAATAGGCACAGTGGCGGCATTCGATGGGCACAGTGGCAGCATTTAATGGCACAGTGGCAGCATTTGATGGGCACAGTGGCAGCATTTGATGGGCACACTGGCTGCATTTGATGGCACAGTGGAAGCATTTGATGGGCACAGTGGCTGCGTTTGATGGCACAGTGGCAGCATTTGATGGGCACAGTGGCAGAATTTGATGGGCACACTGGCTGCATTTGATGGCACAGTGGAAGCATTTGATGGGCACAGTGGCTGTGTTTGATGGGCACAGTGGCTGCGATTGATGGGCACAGTGGCAGCATTTGATGGGCGCAGTGGCTGCAATTGATGGGCACAGTGGTGGCATTTGATGGCATAGTGGTGCCATTTGATGGGCACAGTGCACCATTTGATGGGCACAGTGGCAGCATTCGATGGCACAGTAGTGCCATTCAATGGGCACATGGGCAGCATTTGATAGCACGGTGGTGGCATTCCATGGTCACAGTGGCAGGATTTGATGACACAGTGGCATCATTTGATGTCACAGTGGCTGCATTCAATGACACAGTGGCTGCATTTGATGGGCACAGTGACTGCATTTGATGGGCACAGGGGCTTCGATTTATGGGTACAGGGGCTGTGATTTATGGGCACAGTGGCGGCATTTGATGGGCACAGTGGCTGCAATTGATGGTCACAGTGGCTGCCTTTGATGGTCACACTGGCTGCCTTTGATGGCACAGTGGCAGCATTCAATGGCACAGTGGAAGCATTTGATGGGCACACTGGCAGCATTTGATGGCACAATGGCATCATTTGATGGGCACAGTGGCTGCGATTGATGGGCACCGTGGTGGCATCTGATGGGCACAGTGGCTGCAATTGATGGGCACAGTGGCTGCCTTTGATGGCCGCAGTGGCTGTGTTTGATGGCACAGTGGCAACATTCAATGGCACAGTGGTGGCATTCGA
Organism: Aquarana catesbeiana; assembly: GCF_042186555.1. Lineage (NCBI taxonomy): Eukaryota > Metazoa > Chordata > Amphibia > Anura > Ranidae > Aquarana > Aquarana catesbeiana. The sequence goes on along the minus strand of NC_133325.1, from coordinate 219,939,473 downwards.
TGGGCACACTGGCAGCATTTGATGGGCACAATGGCAGCATTTGATGGGCACAGTGGCTGCGATTGATGGGCACCGTGGTGGCATCTGATGGGCACAGTGGATGTGATTGATGGGCACAGTGGCAGCATTGGATGGCACAGTGGCTGCATTTGATGGGCACACTGGCAGCATTTGATGGCACAATGGCAGCATTTGATGGGCAAGGTGGCTGCGATTGATGGGCACCATGGTGGCATCTGATGGGCACAGTGGATGCGATTGATCAGCACAGTGGCTGCAATTGGTGAGCACAGTGGCTGCCTTTGATGACTGCAGTGGCTGTGTTTGATGGCACAGTGGTAGTATTCAATGGCACAGTGGCGGCATTCGATGGGCACAGTGGCAACATTTGATGGCACAGTGGCAACAGTTGATGGGCACAGTGGCAGCATTTTATAGCAAAGTGGCAGCAGTTGATGGGCACAGTGGCAGAATTTTAATGCACTTTGGCAGCATTTGATGGGCACAGTGGCTGCGTTTGATGGGCACAGTGGCTGCGATTGATAGGCACAGTGGCGGCATTTGATGGGCGCAGTGGCTGCAATTGATGGGCACAGTGGCAGTATTTGATGGCATAGTGGTGGCATTCGATGGGCACAGTGCAGCATTTGATGGGCACAGTGGCTGCGTTTGATGGGCACAGTGGCAGCATTCGATGGCACAGTAGCGGCATTCAATGGGCACAGTGGCAGCATTTGATGGCACGGTGGTGGCATTCGATGGGCACAGTGGCAGGATTTGATGACACAGTGGCATCATTTGATGTCACAGTGGCTGCATTCGATGACACAGTGGCTGCATTTGATGGGCACAGTGACTGCATTTGATGGGCACAGGGGCTGCGATTTATGGGCACAGGGGCTGCGATTTATGGGCACAGTGGTGGCATTTGATGGGCACAGTGGCTGCAATTGATGGTCACAGTGGCTGCCTTTGATGGCACAGTGGCAGCATTTGATGGCACTGTGGCAGCATTTGATGGGCACAGTGGCTGTGATTGATGGGCACCACGGTGGCATCTGATGGGCACAGTGGATGCGATTGATGGGCACAGTGGCTGCAATTGATGGGCATAGTGGCTGCCTTTGATGGCCACAGTGGCTGTGTTTGATGGCACAGTGGCAGCATTCAATAGCACAGTGGCAGCATTCAATGGGCACAGTGGCAACATTTGATGGCACAGTGGCAGCAGTTGATAGGCACAGTGGCAGCATTTTATGGCACAGTGGCAGCATTTGATGGGCACAGTGGCACCATTTGATGGGCACAATGGCTGCATTTGATGGCACAGTGGGTATAGTGGGCACAGTCGTGGCATTTGATGGGCACAGTGCAGCATTTGATGGGCACAGTGGCTGCGTTTGATGGGCAGAGTGGCAGCATTTGATGGCACAGTAGTGCCATTCATTGGGCAAATGGGCAGCATTTGATAGCACGTGGTGGCATTCCATGGTCACAGTGGAAGGATTTGATGGCACAGTGGCATCATTTGATGTCACAGTGGCTGCATTTGATGGCACAGTGGCAGCATTTGATGGGCACAGTGGCTGCATTTGATGGGCACAGGGGCCGCGATTTATGGGCACAGTGGCGGCATTTGATGGGCACAGTGCCTGTAATTGATGGGCACAGTGGCTGCGTTTGATGGCATTGCCTCATTCTTGTTCCCCATTATACTAGGCATGCCATTGCTGCAGGCACACAACCCGCTCATTAATTGGGTAACACAGGAGATCCAGTTTCACTCACCCTACTGCCTTCAACATTATTGCCTACCAGAATCACCATGTTCCCCACCATCCTTGCTATGTATGGACTCAGACCCTGAAGCAGGCACATCTGTTCCCGCTACATATTGGGATTTTCTGGACGTTTTTAGTAAGAAAGGGGCAGAGACTTTTCCTCCTCATAGATCTAACAATTGCCCAATTGAGCTACTCCCGGGGGCCGAGGTGCCTTTTGGAAGAATCTTCTAGAACTCACAGTTCTGAAAGACTACTGTCAGGTTTCAGGTGTGAGGCCTAGTTGCTGAGAGGGCTGTGTGCAACGCACCCCTGGGAGTGGTACAGGGAGTGCAGTGCCAAAGAAGCACGGTTTGCCGATTACTGTTGTTGCTTGAGCTGTTTACCAGAGAGCAGCTGGGGTGCTCTGGGTAAACCATGTTGGCAGCCATGCTAGGTGATGTCACAGGTACCGGACAGCTGAGTGAACCAGGAACAGAGTCAGTAGCCAGGCCAGGGGTCATACACAGTGGATTAGTCAGAGATTGGTACTGGAGCAAGCCGGGGTCATACTCAGTGGTAGTAGATAGCAGAGTTGTGAGTCAAGCTGTGGTCAATCACGGTGGAACAGGCAGGAGCAGAGTCAAGTGGTAAGCTAGGGGTCAAGCCAGGAGTTCAAGATAATGGGTAACAACAAGCCGGGTCGGAGGCGGGAAGTCCAAGGATCAAAATACACAGAGCACAGGAGACACAGGAAGCTGAAGATATCCAGAAATCTGCAAGTGTCAGTGGCAGGTTTAAATAGGACAGAGGGCGCCAATATATGTCACATCGTGCGCGCGCGTGTGCGTGCACCTGTTTGTGTCGTCTCACATCTGCATGTGCACGCACGTGGGAATCCATCTGGCGCTGCCATGATGTAAGCTGGCAGGATTGCCCATTCTTCTGCCATTTCCCTGACAGTGCCCGACCAAGGGGCAGCCTCCGGATATCCAAACAAGCTCATCTTTCGGGGTATCTGACACAAAATCTGACATAAAAATCTTTGCAAAAGCCTAGGGGCATGTATATTGCCTGCAGGTTCCCAATAATTTTCTTCTGCTGAGTAACCCTTCCATTTAATAAGAAATTGAATTTCCTACCTCTTGTCAGGTCATCTGAGTCCAGGTGACAGATGCACACCGTTGGAGTCAGGAGTGCTACAGGTGGATAGAGAGGAAGCAGCAGCCCAGGACAACAAGGGATAGTAAGGAGATAAGCCAAAGGTCAGGGTGACTAGCAGACAAGGATAGACAGAGAACACACCAAAAGGTCAGGGTCACAAGCAGGCAGGGATAGTCAAGAACAAGCCAAGATCAGTAACAGAGACAGACGTAGAGCATACGGCAAGCAGGAAACAGGAAACCAAACACACAATATTGTTCGGCAAGGCAGGCTTGGAGAACACAGTGTTAAATAGTGGTTCCTGTTGAGGCTAGGGTGGAGCCACACTGAGGGAAGATTACTTAACCATGCAGGTGTGAGAGTGCAAGCCCTAAGGCTGATACACAGACCAGGTAAGAGACAGACAGGGCATGAAATTATTACTGCAGAGTCATGTTTGAGTCATGTCAACGCTGTTTCATCTCCCACTGAGACTGGAGGTGGTGGAACTTCTTCTTTCCCAGAGAATGGACAAGGTATAGCTGATTTGAGCAGGGAAACATGGAACACTGGATGAATTTTATAAGAACTTGGTAATGCCGATTCGAATGCCACCGGGTTAACTTCTTGTCTTATTTCGAGTGGACCGATAAATTTTGGCCCCATCTTCCGGGAGGGACAAGAGAAACAGATTTGCTGAAGAAAGCCACACTTAAGCCTCGTACACACGGTACGATTGTTGGACAACCAAGCACCTGATTTTTGACAAAAGGGCGTGTGCCAGGATCTTGTCTTGCATACTAACGTTATACAAATTGTCATGCCACAAACACGAACGTAGTGACGTACTGACGTAGCACACATCTCCAGCTGTGTATCACGGAGCTGGGTCTGTGTTCGGCGGTGCTGTAACAAGGTCCCGCCCCCCTGGACCGGCTTGTGTGATAGTAGATGGAACACTGATTGCGTGTGTGATCCATCGTCCATGGTGAGTCTGTAGTGAGGATGGGCACAGTGGTGCTGCATTTATGGGCACAGTGAGGCTGCATTCATGGGCACAGTGAGGCTGAATTTATGGGCACAGTGAGCTGCATTCACGGGCAGTGTGGCTGCATTGATGGGCACAGTGAGCTGCATTGATGGGCACAGTGAGCTGCACTGATGGACAGTGAGGCAGCATTAATGGGCACAGTGAGGCAGCATTCATGGGCACAGTGAGCTGCATTGATGGGCACAGTGAGCTGCATTCATGGGCAGTGAGGCTGCATTGATGGGCACAGTGAAGCTCCATTTATGGGCACAGTGAGGCTGCATTCAAGGGCACAGTGAGCTGCATTCATGGGCAGTGAGGCTGCATTCATGGGCACAGTGAGGCTGCATTCATGGGCACTGAGGCTGCATTTATGGGCAGAGTGAGGCTGCATTGTTGGGCACAGTGAGGCTGCATTCATGGGCAAAGTAAAGCTGCATTGATGGGCACAGTGAGGCTGCATTCATAGGCACCGTGAGGCTGCATTTATGGGCACCGTAAAGCTGCATTTGATGGGCTCAGTGAGACTGCATTGATGGGCACAGTGAGGCTGCATTGATGGGCACAGTGAGGCTGCATTCATGGACACCGTAAAGCTGCAATAATGGGCACAATGAGGTTGCAATAATGGGCACAGTGAGGCTGCAATAATGGGCACAGTGAGGCTTCACTGATGGGCACAGTGAGAGTGCATTGATGGGCACCGTAAAGCTGCATTTGATGGCACAGTGAGGCTGCACTGATGGGTACTAATATGCTTTATGTTAATATTGTTAAAGTTGTTGTTAATATTTATTTTTGGAACTTCATTCTGCATAAAACATTGAACAGTATAATTTCACAAGATAATTTACGAGGGCATATTTAGGGGTGGACTTAGGGGTGGAGCAACTGGTGACGAGTAACTCTTAAGGCCTAGCTAGTGGAATCTACCCATGGCCGCCGCTGCCACCCCCTATTCAGCGGCGGGGGTATTTTTGAAGCACCTGATTAAAGCCATAGGCTCTAATAGGCTTCAAAATAGGTGAACTGTGAGCGCCATGCTTGGCACTCACAGTACACCCAGGTATGTTAGAAAATGAATGAATAATAACTTTCCTAACACTGAACGGCTTCTCCAACAATCAGGTGCTCGGGTCTGTTACCCGTCACCTGATTGGCTGAAACGACAGGTGCTGTGACGCCTATCAAAGACAGGGTAAGTGCCGGGCAGACGGCGAGCGGGTAGGGGGGTCACAGTGGCGGCATTTGATGGCACAGTAGGGGCATTTGATGGTACAGTGGCAGCATTTGATGGGCACAGTGGTAGCATTTGATGGCACAGTGGTGGCATTCGATGGGCACAGTGGCAGCATTTGATGACACAGTGGCAGCATTTGATGGGCACAGTGGTGGCATTTGAAGGCACAGTGGTGTAATTTGATGGGCACAGTGGCTGAGTTTGATGGGCATAGTGGCAGCATTCAATGGCACAGTGGCGGCATTCGATGGGCACAGTGGCAGCATTTGATGGCAGAGTGGTGGCATTCGATGGACACAGTTGTGGCATTTGATGGCACAGTGGCTGCATTTGATGGGCACAGTGGCTGCATTTGATGGGCACAGTGGCAGCATTTGATGGGCACAGTGACTGCATTTGATGGGCACAGGGGCTGTTATTTATGGGCACAGTGGCGGCATTTTGATGGGCACAGTGGCTGCAATTGATGGGCACAGTGGCTGCCTTTGATGGCACAATGGCTGCGTTTGATGGCACAGTGGCAGCATTCAGTGGCACAGTGGTGGCATTTGATGGGCACAGTGGCAGCATTTGATGGCACAGTGGCAGCATTTGATGGGCACAGTGACTGCGATTGATGGGCACAGTGGCAGCATTCGATGGCACAGTAGTGGCATTCAATGGGCAAAGTGGCAGCATTTGATGGGATGGTGGTGGCATTCGATGGGCACAGTGACAGGATTTGATGACACAGTGGCATCATTTGATGTCACAGTGGCTGCATTTGATGGCACAGTGGCTGCATTTGATGGCACAGTGGCAGCATTTGATGGGCACAGTGACTGCATTTGATAGGCACAGGGGCTGCGATTTATGGTCACAGTGGCGGCATTTGATGGGCACAGTGGCTGCAATTGATGGTCACAGTGACTGCCTTTGATGGCACAGTGGCAGCATTCGATGGCACAGTGGTGGCATTTGATGGCACAGTGGCAGCATTTGAAGGGCACACTGGCAGCATTTGATGGCACAATGGCAGCATTGAATGGGCACAGTGGCTGCGATTGATGGGCACCGTGGTGGCATCTGATGGGCACAGTGGATGCGATTGATGGGCACAGTGGCTGCAATTGATGGGCACAGTGGCTGCCTTTGATGGCTGCAGTGGCTGTGTTTGATGGCACAGTGGCAGCATTCAATGGCACAGTGGCGGCATTCGATGGGCACAGTGGCAACATTTGATGGCACAGTGGCAGCAGTTGATGGGCACAGTAGCAGCATTTTATGGCACAGTGGCAGCATTTGATGGGCACACTGGCTGCATTTGATGGCACAGTGGAAGCATTTGATGGGCACAGTGGCTGCGTTTGATGGGCACAGTGGCTGCGATTGATGGACACAGTGGTGGCATTTGATGGGCGCAGTGGCTGCAATTGATGGGCACAGTGGCAGCATTTTATGGCATAGTGGTGGCATTTGATGGGCACAGTGCAGCATTTGATGGGCACAGTGGCTGCGTTTGATGGGCACAGTGGCAGCATTTGATGGCACAGTAGTGCCATTCAATGGGCACATGGGCAGCATTTGATAGCATGGTGGTGGCATTCCATGGTCACAGTGGCAGGATTTGATGGCACAGTGGCATAATTTGATGTCACAGTGACTGCATGTGATGGCACAGTGGCAGCATTTGATGGGCACAGTGGCTGCATTTGATGGGCACAGGGGCTGCGATCTATGGGCACAGTGGCAGCATTTGATGGGCACAGTGCCTGCAATTGATGGGCACAGTGGCTACCTTTGATGGCACAGTGGCTGCATTTGATGGCACAGTGGCAGCATTCGATGGCACAGTGGTGGCATTCGATGAGCACAGTGGCAGCATTTAATGGCACAGTGGCAGCATTTAATGGCACAGTGGCAGCATTTGATGGGCACACTGGCAGCATTTGATGGCACAATGGCAGCATTTGATGTGCACAGTGGCTGCGATTGATGGGCACAGTGGCGGCATCTGATGAGCACAGTGGTTGCGATTGATGGGCACAGTGGCGGCATTTAATGGGCACAGTGGCTGCAATTGATGGGCACAGTGACTGCGTTTGATGGCACAGTAGCTGCGTTCAATGGGCACAGTGAGGCTGCAATTGATGGGTTTTTTTTCAGAATTGGGCATAGTGGCGGCATTTGATAGGCACAGTGGTTGCAATTTATGGGCACAGTGGCTGCATTTGATAGACACAGTGAGGCTGCAATTGATGTTTTTTTTTTTCAGAATTTTTCAGTTTATTTGCGCCCCCAAAAATTTTGAGCACCAGCCGCCACTATCTACAGCTCCATCTCGGAGATGGGAAATATGCGTCCAAACAGGTTCTCGATTCCTGGGAGCAATTACATTTTGGCAATCATATGGCCGGTGGGGTGGTAGAACATTGGCTTTTCTTTTATCAAAGACATCAGGGAACTTCTGGTAAGCTGGTGGTACATTCTGGCTGTGTGTCCATTTCCCCCACAATAGGCACAGTGGCGGCATTCGATGGGCACAGTGGCAGCATTTAATGGCACAGTGGCAGCATTTGATGGGCACAGTGGCAGCATTTGATGGGCACACTGGCTGCATTTGATGGCACAGTGGAAGCATTTGATGGGCACAGTGGCTGCGTTTGATGGCACAGTGGCAGCATTTGATGGGCACAGTGGCAGAATTTGATGGGCACACTGGCTGCATTTGATGGCACAGTGGAAGCATTTGATGGGCACAGTGGCTGTGTTTGATGGGCACAGTGGCTGCGATTGATGGGCACAGTGGCAGCATTTGATGGGCGCAGTGGCTGCAATTGATGGGCACAGTGGTGGCATTTGATGGCATAGTGGTGGCATTTGATGGGCACAGTGCAGCATTTGATGGGCACAGTGGCAGCATTCGATGGCACAGTAGTGCCATTCAATGGGCACATGGGCAGCATTTGATAGCACGGTGGTGGCATTCCATGGTCACAGTGGCAGGATTTGATGGCACAGTGGCATCATTTGATGTCACAGTGGCTGCATTTGATGGCACAGTGGCAGCATTTGATGGGCACAGTGGCTGCATTTGATGGGCACAGGGGCTGTGATTTATGGGCACAGTGGCGTTATTTGATGGGCACAGTGCCTGCAATTGATGGGCACAGTGGCTGCCTTTGATGGCACAGTGGCTGCGTTTGATGGCACAGTGGCAGCATTCGATGGCACAGTGGTGGCATTCAATGGGCACAGTGGCAGCATTTAATGGCACAGTGGCAGCATTTAATGGCACAGTGGCAGCATTTGATGGGCACAGTGGCTGTGTTTGATGGGCACAGTGGCTGCGATTGATGGGCACAGTGGCAGCATTTGATGGGCGCAGTGGCTGCAATTGATGGGCACAGTGGTGGCATTTGATGGCATAGTGGTGGCATTTGATGGGCACAGTGCAGCATTTGATGGGCACAGTGGCAGCATTCGATGGCACAGTAGTGCCATTCAATGGGCACATGGGCAGCATTTGATAGCACGGTGGTGGCATTCCATGGTCACAGTGGCAGGATTTGATGGCACAGTGGCATCATTTGATGTCACAGTGGCTGCATTTGATGGCACAGTGGCAGCATTTGATGGGCACAGTGGCTGCATTTGATGGGCACAGGGGCTGTGATTTATGGGCACAGTGGCGTTATTTGATGGGCACAGTGCCTGCAATTGATGGGCACAGTGGCTGCCTTTGATGGCACAGTGGCTGCGTTTGATGGCACAGTGGCAGCATTCGATGGCACAGTGGTGGCATTCAATGGGCACAGTGGCAGCATTTAATGGCACAGTGGCAGCATTTAATGGCACAGTGGCAGCATTTGATGGGCACAGTGGCTGTGTTTGATGGGCACAGTGGCTGCGATTGATGGGCACAGTGGCAGCATTTGATGGGCGCAGTGGCTGCAATTGATGGGCACAGTGGTGGCATTTGATGGCATAGTGGTGGCATTTGATGGGCACAGTGCAGCATTTGATGGGCACAGTGGCAGCATTCGATGGCACAGTAGTGCCATTCAATGGGCACATGGGCAGCATTTGATAGCACGGTGGTGGCATTCCATGGTCACAGTGGCAGGATTTGATGGCACAGTGGCATCATTTGATGTCACAATGGCTGCATTTGATGGCACAGTGGCAGCATTTGATGGGCACAGTGGCTGCATTTGATGGGCACAGGGGCTGTGATTTATGGGCACAGTGGCGTTATTTGATGGGCACAGTGCCTGCAATTGATGGGCACAGTGGCTGCCTTTGATGGCACAGTGGCTGCGTTTGATGGCACAGTGGCAGCATTCGATGGCACAGTGGTGGCATTCAATGGGCACAGTGGCAGCATTTAATGGCACAGTGGCAGCATTTAATGGCACAGTGGCAGCATTTGATGGGCACAGTGGCAGCATTTGATGGGCACACTGGCAGCATTTGATGGGTACAGTGGCTGCGATTGATGGGCACAGTGGCAGCATCTGATCGGCACAGTGGCTGCGATTGATGGGCACAGTGGTGGAATTTAATGGGCACAGTGGCTGCAATTGATGGGCACAGTGGCTGCGTTTGATGGCACAGTGGCTGCGTTCGATGGGCACAGTGACAGTAATTAATGGCACAGTGGCAGCATTTAATGGCACAGTGGCAGCATTTGATGGGCACAGTGGCAGCATTTGATGGGCACACTGGCAGCATTTGATGGCACAATGGCAGCATTTGATGGGCACAGTGGTTGCGATTGATGGGCACAGTGGCAGCATCTGATGGGCACAGTGGCTACGATTGATGGGCACAGTGGTGGCATTTAATGGGCACAGTGGCTGCAATTGATGGGCACAGTGGCTGTGTTTGATGGCACAGTGGCTGCGTTCGATGGGCACAGTGAGGCTGCAATTGATGGGGTTTTTTTTTTCAGAATTGGGCACAGTGACGGCATTTGATAGGCACAGTGGCTGCAAATTATGGGCACAGTGGCTGCGTTTGATAGACACAGTGAGGCTGCAATTGATGTTTTTTTTCAGAATTTTTCCGTTTGTTTGCGCCCCCCAAAAATTTTGAGCACCAGCCGCCAATGTCTACAGCTCCATCTAGGAGATGGGAAATATGCATCCAAACGGGATCTTGGTTCCTGGGAGCAATTAAATTTTGGCAATCATATGGCCGGTGGGGTGGTAGAACATCGGCTTTTCTTTTATCAAAGACATCAGGGAACTTCTGGTAAGCTGGTGGTTCATTCTGACTGTTGGTGGATATGGGTTGAGCTGTCAGGCAACTAGTGGCACATCTGGATTCAGGAACAAGGCAGTGCTGCTGGCAGTAGGTAGAGAACTTCCTTCCTGATCCAATTGATCTGAGGATTATGTGCCTGCAGCCAAGGGGTTCCCAAGATGACCGGGAACATAGGTGAGCACAGGACATCAAGGAGTATGAATTCCTGATGGCCATCATGAGTTGATACAAGGAGTGGTGCAGTTTCTTGTGTGACAGAACCAGAACTAAGCATTGAGCCATCAGCCAGATTAACTTCCAGTCTTTGTTTCTTGTAGTGAAGGGGTAAACCAAGATTCTTTGCCAGGGTCAAATCCAGGAAACAACTACATGCCCCAGAGTCAGTTATGGCCAGAAGCCGGACCTCCTCTTCCACCACCTGCAATGAGGCAGGGAGAATAAGGTGAGATGGAGAAGTCCCGGAGACCTGGACATATACTGGAGTATATGAAGGTGGCTTACTGGGTCTTATTGGGCTATTGCGTAAAGTGTCCATTTCCCCCACAATAGGCACAGTGGCGGCATTCAATGGGCACAGTGGCAGCATTTAATGGCACAGTGGCAGCATTTGATGGGCACAGTGGCAGCATTTGATGGGCACACTGGCTGCATTTGATGGCACAGTGGAAGCATTTGATGGGCACAGTGGCTGCGTTTGATGGCTTACTGGGTCTTATTGGGCAATTGCGTAAAGTGTCCATTTCCCCCACAATAGGCACAGTGGCGGCATTCGATGGGCACAGTGGCAGCATTTAATGGCACAGTGGCAGCATTTGATGGCATTTGATGGCACACTGGCAGCATTTGATGGCACACTGGCAGCATTTGATGGCACAATGGCAGCATTTGATGGGCACAGTAGCTGTGATTGATGGGCACAGTGGCGGCATTTGATAGGCACAGTGGCTGCAATTGATGGGCACAGTGACTGCGTTTGATGGGCACAGTGAGGCTGCAATTGATGTTTTTTTTTTTTCAGAATTGGGCACAGTGGCTGCATTTGATAAGCACAGTGGCTGCATTTGATGACACAGTGGCAGCATTTGATGGCACAGTGGCAGCATTTGATGGGCACAGTGTCAGCATTTGATAGGCACAGTGGCTGCAATTGATGGGCACAGTGGCTGCATTTGGTAGGCACAGTGAGGCTGCAATTGATGTTTTTTTTTCAGAATTTTTCAGTTTGTTTGCGCCCCCCAAAAATTTTTGATGTGAGATGGAGAAGTCCCGGAGACCTGGATGTATACTGGAGTATATGAAGGTGGCTTACTGGGTCTTATGGGGCAATTGCATAAAGTGTCTATTTCTCCCACAATAGAGGCTGAGATTGGCTTGTCAGGGACAAGGTCTTTTGTCAGGGGTCAGTGCAGATCAGACTAGGGCAATTTGAATAGGTTCGGTCTCAGGTGTAGGTGTACTGGAGGGCACAGGTACTGATGAAGCGGGAACTGTGGGCAGCATCCAGGTGGGCCTGAAGGTCTGTGATCGTTTGGACTGTTGTTCCCGTAGGAGTCTATCTAGCTGTATAGCCAACTGAATGAGGCCTTCAAGGGTAGTAGGGGCCCCAACTCTGGCCAACTCATCCTTGAGGGATTCTGAAAGTCTCGGTAATGACGGTGTTGGTACCTCAGAGCTGCCTCATTCCAGCTTGTGTCTGCAGACCATCTGTGGAAGTCCATGATATAATACTCCACCGGCCGCCGTCCCTGCTGTAGTGCGTGCAGAGCAGCTTCAGTGGTGACTACACGCTGGGGATCTTCATAAAGCTGTGCCATGGCTTCAAAGAATGCATCTACAGAGTTAATTACTGGACTCTTCTGCTCCAATAAACTATGGGCCCATGTCTGGGGTTCATCAGCTAATAGTGAAATGATGAACCCAACTTTTATAGTCTCAATGGAAAAGGTCCATGGTTGCAGGGCCAGATATAGTAAGCAGGCATTCTTAAAGGATCTGAACTTTTTCTGGTCCCCGGAGAACCGTTCAGGAGTTGCTACTTATGGTTCTAGAGGTGGGACTACCACAGTAGGAGTGGCAGTGGTTCATTCTTTGGCAGATGCTGTAGAGCTGGTAGAGCTGGTGGAAGCTGGACTTTGGTCCACAGGAGCAGGTGCCACCATCAAATGTTGCAGCCTACCCTCCAACTGGAAGTAGCCTTCCTGTAGTCTTTGGACTGCTTGGGTAAGAGCAGTGACCTGTTGGCACAGAGCCTCTATCAGGGGAAGTACCTCCGTCGGCCTCTGACATGGCTGGATTATACTGTCAGGTTTCAGATGTGAGGCCGAGTTGCTGAGGAGTGGTACAGGAAGTGCAGTGCCCAAAGAAGCAGGGTTTGCCAATTATTGTTGCTGGTTACCGGAGAGCAGCTGAGATGCGCTGGGTAAATCGTGTTGGAAGCCGTGCTAGGTGATGTCACAGGTACAGGACTGTAGAGTGAACCAGGAACAGAGTCAGTAGCCAGGCCAGGGGTCATACACAGTGGATCAGTCAGAGATTGGTACTGGAGCAAGCATACACAGTGGTAGGAGATAGCAGAGTTGAGAGCCAAACCGGGGTCGATCACAGTGGAACAGGCAGGAGCAGAGTCAAGTGGTAAGCCAGGGGTCAAGCCAATAGTTAAGGATAATGGGTAACAACAATCCGGGTCAGTAGTGGGAAGTCCAAGGATCAATATACACTTAGCACAGGAAACATGGGAAGCTGAAGATAATCCAGCAATCTGTAAATGTCAGTGGCAGGTTTAAATAGGCCAGGGGCAACCAACATCTGTCATGTCGTGCACCCGCTCGCGTCGTCCTGCATCTGCGTGTGTGCATGCACTCGGGAATCCTTCTGGCGCGGCCATGATGAGAGCTGTCAGGATTGCCCATTCGGCCATTTCCCTGACAACTACATTAGAGTTTGAAGAAGGGGTTCATTCGTTCATCTACCTCTCCAGCTGGGACAGGCATTTTCTTTGTGGAGAAAAAGGATCATTCTCTTCGACCCTGTTTCGACTACTGTGAACTAGGGCTGGGAGATTTTCTTAAAAAAAAAAAAAATCTTCGATTTTCCTAAAAAAAACTCGATTCACGATTTGAATCGAGTTTTTTTTTTTCTTTGTGGACACCGCGCCGGTCCCAGGAGTTTTTAAGCGAGGCTGTGGCTTCGGCCTAGTCCGCGGCGTCTGGCCTCGCTGAAGCCGCGGCCTCGCCTAAAAACTCCTGCCCACAGCTCCTTGGGACCGGCGCGGTGAAAAAAAACATCAGAAAAAATCGATTTGCTTAAATTTTGAATCGATTTGACCTCTCAACTCGATTCAAGATTTCAGTCGATTTTTTCCCCAGCCCTACCGTGAGCTCAACAAGGTCACAGTCAAGAACTGATACCCCCTACCTCTGGTACCTGAACTGTTCCAAAGGCTTAGGTCAGGAAAGGTCTTCACAAAACTAGATCTTCGAGGGGCATACAATCTGGTGTGCATATGGGCCGGGGATGAATAGAAGACAGCATTCTGTACTAGATTTGGGCATTTCAAATACCTAGTGATGCCCTTTTGCCTGTGCAACACCCCTGCTACATTCCAGCATTTTGTCAATGACATTTTTCAAGATTTTTTGTTATCATCTACTTGGACGATATTCTAAATTTTTCCCCCTTCACTAGAGATTCATCATGGACATGTGAAAAATGTGTTGATCCAACTTAGCATGGCTTATATGCCAAACCAGAAAAATGCGAGTTTGAGCGCCAGAGCATCCAGTTCCTTGGATTAATAATTTCTACAGAGGGCATAAAGATGGATCCCCAAAAAGCCATTTTGGATTGGCCAGCTCCCAATGATAAAAAAGGAATACAGCGTTTTGTAGGATTCGCAAAATTCTATCGGAAGTTCATCAAGGGACTCTAAGCCATCATTTCTCCCATCACCCAACTGACCAAGCACAGCAACTGGTTTTCCTGGACTCCCAAAGCCCAGTCTGGTTTCAGAACCTTAAAGGAGTTGTTCACTTCTGCATCTATTTTAAGGCATCCCAGCTCAACCATACGTGTTGGATGTTGATGCATCAGAATCAGCAGTAGGGGCAGTGCTCTCGCAACGCCAGGGGGTCAAGGCCCTTCTACAACCAGTTGCGTTCTTGTCTCGTAAATTTTCACCGGCAGAGACAAATTATGACGTGAGAGATTGTGAACTTTTTGCAATAATGGCTGCACTAGAAGAGTGTAGATATCTCCTGGAAAGGGCAGCTCACCCAATACTCATTTTCACTGGCCATAAGAACCTCAAATACTTGAGGACAGCAAAACATTTGAGGCCACGTCAAGCTAGGTGGGCATTGTTCTTTTCAAGGTTTGCTTTCCACATAACATACAGGCCCAGATCAAAAAATACTAAACCTGATGCTCTTTCCCGCATGTTTGGTGAGCCTGAGGAATCTGGGCTCCCTGACACCATTCTGTCCTCTGGAAACTTCCTCCTGTTGCAAGAAGATCTAATATCTCAAATCAAACAAGCCTCTGTGGGAGTTCTCTCACCTCCCGAGACATCCTTACTAATAAAGGATGGACTATTATAGCACCAAAATAAAATTTTTGTACCAGAAGAAATACGTGTTTTTGTTTTGAGCTTGTGCTACAACCATGAATTAGCAGGACACTTTGGAGCCAGTAAAACAACTGAGTTAGTTCTAAGTAGATTTTGGTGGCCCTATCTGGAGAAAGACCGCAGGAAATATGTGGAGGCATGTACCACATGTATGCAAAATAAAAGTAACAGGACCAAAACATGCAGTCTGCTTAAACCACTACCAACCCCAGACAGGCCATGGAAAATTATTTCAATGGATTTCATTGCGGAACTTCCCCCATCAGAAGGCTGTATGGCCATCTATGTAGTAGTTGATTGACTGTCACTTTCTACCCATGAAAGGCACACCATCTGCTCTGGAAACAGCACAGATTTTCATCAAGGAAATAGTGAGGCTGCATGGGATCCCAGCTAACATTGTATCTGACCGAGGGGGGGGGGTGCAATTCACATCAAGATTTTGGAAATCTCTCTCAGAGACCCTAAAATTATCCTTCTCTTCAACCTACCACCCCCAAACTAACATAAAAGGACCAACCAGACCCTGGAGCAATACTTACATTGTTTCTGACTCTGCTTACGTTCCAGTCCCTCCAGAGCTACCAAGTTGCTAGCACCTGTCCAGCTACCTTTGGGACCTGCTCTTAGGCTAAGTACCAGCCTGTTCCTGCCCACGGAGATCTGCTGCCATCTGGCAGACTACTGGATCAGCAGCCCAACAGCAAGCATACCGTCACTCGTGCGACTTTGCACTGCTGCGCTACCTGTATTCTCTACCAGGGGCCCAAAGTCAGAGGTGCAAGAGAGGCCTTCCTCTGCATAAACCAAGCTCTACCCACCAGGTATGTGACACTGGAACATTCAGAAGTTTAGAAAACCTTCTGTAACCAATGACATCAGTATGTTTTGCAACAATAAGGTTACAAAGGTCTTGAGAGAGCTCTTTGCTTTTACCCATCATGAGATGTTTCCTGTGTGACGCCTTGATAATGAGACATTTTATAGGCCATCAGTTGAGACTGAACCAGCTGATATTAATTTGCACTGACAAGGGGCAGCATTGATTTCTAATTACTGATAGATTTCAGCTGGTATTTTGTCTTTCCATGCCTTTTTACACCTCCCTTTCTTCGTGCCTTGGTTCCTCCTGTATTGAATTGTATTGTAACTGTACTGTCTGCCCTTACATTGTAAAGTGCTGCGCAAACTGTTGACGCTATATAAATCCTGTATAATAGTAATAATAATACTACATTTTCCCTGTCATTCAATTTTAATACACATAACTTAATTTTTGAACTTATTTTTATTTTTTGCCTTTATTGTATGTATGGATTGCATGGGTTGTTACTGACATGCGGTGAAAATTTCATGTCAATAGCACCTTTAGAAATATATTTATCTAGAAAAGCGGTGATGTGTTCAATACTTATTTTACCCGCTGTATAGATACATATATTGTATATCTATATACATATTAGCAGTGTGACTTTTTCGGGTCTGGCTTGGTCTGTGAGGAAGCACAGGAGTTTATACTTCTACTTCCTCATCAAACTGCGTTTTTTTCTCTCTTCTCTCCCTGCTATTACTACTTCTGAGGTGGAGAACCATGGGGGAAGGTATTTAACACAAACAACCAGTTAGGTGCTTTCATTGTACCTTAATAAAATGGCCTTTTTTAATTGATTTAAGTGGCCGCTTCTCACTCAGCTCAACTTAACACCATCTCCACTCCTCAGAACAGCTAGGCAAACTGCTGCGCAGTAGAGATAAGCCGTGATAGTCACTATCACAGCTTATCTCCCTTTAATAAACGCATACCTCTGTCCACAAGAAAAGCTGTGTGTTGGCAGCCCATAACAGCATTTAAGAGCCGGCAGATCAATAGATATTTTTCTGTACTTGCATGGTCTTTAATGGGATAAAACATGGGGTAATGTGAGTGTATTACAGATATGTACTGCATATGTTTTGCCCTGACATATGCTTTAAATCAAGCCTATTGTTTTTATACTTTTCTATTATAAGTATTGATAGCATGCTACCTGTAGCTGCAGATAATCTAAAGGACTACTGTTGATAAAAATATTGTACTTTTAAAACTGTATGCAGTTAACATTCATAATGATAGTATTCAAAATAGGGCCACGATCAAGAAAAATATTGTATTCTTATAACTGTATGTAGTTGTTACATGTAATGATTGTATTCAATATCAGGGCCACTATCCATAAAAATATTGTATTCTGAAAACCTGCATGCATTTGAAACATGCAGTGATGTTTTCAGAATAGTAATTCCCTTTTTTATTCAATGTTCCCTTATTTTTTATTTTTTATACACCAAGCTGTGCAGAAAAAATGACAGTGATGGTGTTTGGGACAAACTGTAACACTGTCAGGGTGCTTACTGCAGTCCCCTTACATTTTCATGGTTTACATTTTCTTCAATAAAAAAAGCTGTAGTTTCAAGTGCTCAAATATCCTAAGACTGGACTATAGTAACATAAATTAAGAACGAGAAAATATAATTTTACATCTCACTTTCTATGAAGTAGAATATGAACAACAACTATATGATAAAAAATCCATGGCTGGTTTTGTCCATTTTGCATGACAGGTCCCCTTTAACAAAACACATGTAAAGTAAAACAAAAGAACAAGACTGGTTCAGGACAGTACGTCTTAAAAATATTAGCCCAAGGCTCTTGTTCCTAGTGATTTAGGTTAATGAACACTCACCTACTGTCACTGCAAGTTATAACCAGAAAAAATTGATGGATGAAATGTATAATTCAGAAATGTAAATTACAAGCCAGCCACTCTTGCGAAACAGATAACGCGTCCTTCACTACGTGCTAGAAACGTCATATAAATTTTCATACGGCCAAATACAGGACATCTCTACTTTTAGTCAACCTGCACAACAGTCCTCACTGCCCTTTAGCTATTATACATTGTCAACAGGGGCAGAACAGAGGGTCCCCTAATCACGAATGGACATTGGGCTTGTCAGTTACATGGTGTGGCTCATTTTCATTTGATAGATTCAGAAGGAGAAAGGAATAAAAAGGGACATCTTCCAGGATTCATTTTCAGATGACCTTGTGCTATAGGATGTTTAAATTGCCTACTTCATACAACTCTATAAACTTCACTATTTTCATTTGCAGGATTAGATTGAAGTGTCAACTATTTGTGATGAATTGCGCAAGTAATTTATGCTCATGTTCTTCTTTGCTCCTTTCTTTTTATTTATATGAAAGCAATATAATTTATTTACTTTAGGGAAGCTTTATCTGGAAAGTGGGACTTTAAAATGTATATTTGTATTATAAAACTCTTCTACAAAGCCCAGCTCTTACTACAGCCTGTTTCCAGCTAAACAATATACTGCTTTAGAAAGCTCCTCTTTAAAATGGAATCCATCAGTAGATAAGAATTCACAAGAGATACAAGAATATGAATGAGGTTGTGCAGCAAAATCAATACTATACCTTTCTCATATTAAATCAGGAGAAACAATATAGGGTAGTTTAGTGGGGTTAAGAAAAAGCATATCTACCTCTGGAAGAAAGGTCAGCATATAATACATGTTCTTCTACTTTTTTGCTACTACTATTTATACTATCCGAATGAGCAGGAAGAAGGTTAGCAGTTTCACTCTGGGTCTGGGTATAGGCAGTGTCCCCTACAAGTTATATGATTCGATTCACACTATATGTGTGTGTGGGACTGCATGTAATCACACTCATCAAAAACATGCTGATGTTAGCAGTGGTAAGGGGGGTGTCATTAACTGTTAATGCCCCCCCCCTCCCCATGTACTGGAAATGGCAATGTGGTTTCCCATGCTGGGACCCATATAGCACTATGCGGTTTACCTGTGGCTGCAATTTTGGAAAAGGTACAGAAACCTTTTCCCTGCATTTTTCATATGTACAGCAGCCCATTCAATTGAATAGGCTGCTGTTCCCACACCTAACCAGCATAGTGTGTATCTGTAGCACTGTAGCTGTACTGTTAACTTTTTATATTAGGACACTTACCTGTCCTGGAATCCAGCAATGTTGACATCTCAGCAGATGTTTCCATCAGCTCTCGGGTGCTGCCGCCGCCAATGCCTGTAAGGGAATTGCCTACTGCACATGCACGTGAAGGGCGCTGTGCTTTCTGAATGGCCCAGCGGTGGGGGAAGGTGGAGGGGGGCCTAACTTCCGGGGGGGCGGACTTCTGGGGGGACCTCGCCGCATCTCGCCACAGCCAGGTCTCCTGGTGGGGATAAGTACCTGTCAAAACCATGTACATGTTCCCACCTCCCCCTCCCTGAAAGGTGCCAAATGTGGCACCAGAGGGGGGGGAGCAGATAAGTGGAGCTTTCCTTTTTGGATGCAGCTCTGCTTTAATGCAGTATGAACACTCCTTTCTCAGTGCAGACAAGGACAGATTCATGTACATGCCTGTGACAGGTACATGATTCAAGGGCATGCACTGACGTTTTCCATGCTGCACCCAGATAGCATTCTATAGAACCCTTTATGAATTCTCCTGAATATGCTTGTAGAGAAAAAGAGTGCTATCATGTCACAGTTAAGCCAAGCATGTATATATTTTTTTGCTATCTATATGGATAGATTTCCCTTCACTTCATGTCCCATAGCCACAACAGGAAGTCAGAGGAAATCCCTCCAAAGTGGGGGGATCTTTGGTTATCACCAGGTTCACCAGAACCAGTGTCCTCGTTGGAAGATTTCACCTCTTTTCTTATTTTATGTAGTGGTCTTTTCTTTCATTTTTACATTCAATGATAATAGTAAAACAGGACAAATAGAGAGGGTGAATCTTCCCAATTGAGGCGCAGACAACAATAAAAACTTGACAGGTATTCTAACCCCTCTCCATTTTATCCACAATTAAAAATATGTTTTGCCTTTAATTATGCTTCAAAGAGGAATTTCACTCTCCGCCACTATAATTTTTTTGCTTTTGCTCTCTTGCTTACCTGATGCTGAGCTGGCCACACTTCAGATACTCACCCACACAGAGGATCCAGTGTTATCTTGCTGAGATCCTCTGCTCTGCAGCCACCACCTGGTCCCACACCACCATGTTTATCTGTACATGCCATATGTCCCAGGGGTCAGAGGTACCGGAACCACTGACGTCATTCACCTAGGCGAATGTTGAAGAATAGGGGGGTGGCCCGAAACTTAATTAAAAAAAAAAAACTGTAAAAAAATAAATGTGCAGCTGAGAGTGGGCGGGATGCAAAGGAGCCAAGTCAGTGGAATGGGTGAGGATCTGCTTTAAGCTACTTACCAGGCAAAGAAGCAAGGAAGAGCAGCTCATGGACAGTTTAGTGTCTGATACCGTCACAAATCCCATATCTGTGCTCATCCCATCCACTGCATGACATGTATTCATAGGACAGTTTAAAAAGAGCCGAGTAGAGGGGGCAGGAGGCGGAGCCTAGTAGAGCAGACATGCATTGTTAGAGCTCCACACCGCTGAGGAGAGAAGAGAAGGACAAAGCGGAGCCTGCAGGCTCAAAAGGTATCCATTTGAACCTTTTTGCCCCAGGGAACAAACTGTGAAAGTTTGGGCAGGAAATATGGTACTGGGAGGAAACCGTGGCAGAAATAAAAATCACCTCACAAAGAGCTCACAGGCACTCACTGCAGCTGAAGCAGCTCCAGTCACCTCACAAGATACAGCATCAGGGCGCTCTCACAGACAGAAAATGTCACAGCAAGACTCTCCATTTGAGTCAGATACAGAACAAATGCTCTCACAAACTTCTCCACAAGCCTCCTCAGTATCCCCAGTAATATTATTACAATTTGAAAAGATGCTTCATAAGGCTTTAAAACAAACCTCAGACCAAATAACAAAAAGCCTAACCAAAGAAATAAGAGAGCTGGGAAACCGCACCGCAGCCTTAGAAATAAAAATGGATGAAATTGAAATTACAACCCAAGAAAATATAACAGAATTGGAACAATTAAAAAAAGAGAATTTAATACTTCAAACTAAGCTCGAAGATTACGAAAATAGAGCCAGACGTTAAAACTTGCGCATAAGGGGAATACCTGAAACTGTGACAGACCTGCAATCTACTATTACTGCTCTATTACAAGAACTAAAGCCAGATATCCCTATTGAACGTTTAGAACTGGACAGAGTACACAGAGCCCTCACAGCCAAAAAGAAAGATGGACCCCCACGTGATATAATCACAAAATTTCATTATTACAGAACGAAAGAACAAATACTAATTGCTGCAAGAGAAAAAAAGGAACTTAATTTTCAAGCACACAATTATCAAATTTTTGCTGACCTATCCCAACTTACTATTACTAAAAGACGATCCATGAAACCCCAACTAATGGAACTGCAACGCCACAACATTATGTATCAATGGGGCTTCCCCTTTTCAGTCAGATTTAACTACCAAGGTACAATTTACAGAAGCAGATCAGCAGATGAACTACAACAAACCCTTTTAAAATTAAATCTGACAGAACCCACAAGCAGCAACACTCCCACACGCAGAAGAATGGCGTCATCTTCACCTTCAGGCAGCACCCAGAAAATTTCAGAACAAAATGGGAATCATCATTCTCACAAAAGAGGCCGTTATGCCACATCATCCATGGACCAAGAAGATTCAATGGACTGACATCCTAATTCCTGATATCTCTTCATTTATTATACTAAGAGATGGTTCTCTATAAAAAACCTGTATTTATAACTGAATGTAACTGCATGAATGTAACTGCATTCTGTGTGGGATCATGTTACATTCCAGTTATATTTCTTATTACTTCTGATTCATATAGCCTTAGAATATATAAGTGAAATAAGGAAATTCTTGTTCAGTTATGTATTATCATGTAATAACAATAGATGTATTACTTTTTAGGACAAATATGTTCAATAATCCAGAAGTAATGGAAGCTTTTTCTTTCTTTTCTTAAAACAAATATATTATTACCTAACTAGTTCCTAGAATTATGTTTTTGTTTATTCTAATCTGAAGCAATACAACCTCAATTTTATGAGTTAACATATCTAAACAGTTACATATGAATAAAAGGGTTAAAATCCCAAAATAATTCAAACTATCTTCATCAATACCAAAGTTATTAACAGTACCTTTCTAACTGAATTATTTAGCCTAGGGCAAGACTAACCATATACAACCACCCTGGAATAAATAATTTCAACAAAAACTATATTCTGCACTCCAATTAATGAAACATCATTTTGATGTCTTTTGACATAGCACTTCTCTCCTGTAAGCGGAAGATCCGTGTACCTCCATTAGCCCTCCTCATTCTCCCAACCATATTATGTGGGAGTGTGACGAAGGCACTTATTCCCCTGAGAGAGATATTTATTCTCTTTCACGGGTAAATTGTGATTACTTGCAAAAAATAATTTATACAATGTATCATCTAATCTGATATGTTTTTTGTTTACTCTTTACTCCAGAATTCACTGGTTTCTTTTCTATCTATTCATCTCTTCAGTCCACACAGGTTGATCTGCGCAGTCAGCTCTGCATAACAAAAAGTAAGTCAAAACTATTTGATCTATTGCCATGGCACCACTGAATATACTTTCCCTGAATGTTCAGGGAATAAATGTCCCTCAAAAAAGGACCAAAGCCTTCCGTACTTTCCATAACAAGAAGGCTCACATAGTATGCCTCCAAGAAACACACTTCACCAAAGATTCTACTCCAAAATATATTTCTCCTTTTTATCAACAAATTTACACGGCTTCTGCCTGTACCAAGCAAAGGGGAACTCTAATTGCATTTCACCGATCCACACCATTCACCTTATCATCAGAAATTAAAGACCCAGAAGGTAGATACCTGATACTCATGGGTTATATAATGGATACAGCAATCACAGTGATTTCCTACTACGCTCCTAACAAACAACCTACACCATTCCTCTCACATATATTACAAGTGATTAATACACACAAAATAGGAACAGTGATAATGTGTGGGGATTCGAACCAGGTCCTCCTCCCATTTCTAGATAAATCACCTTTTACACCATCCAAAATAACCTCTAGATTACCTTTTTCTCAACTTCTTTCCAAATACAATCTGGTAGATTCATGGAGAGAAAGTAACTCAATGAAAAAGAAATGCACTTATTTCTCGCACCCTCATCAAACCTTCACCAGAATAGATCATATTTTTCTAACAATAGGAATGATACCAGAAATTATTGCATCAGATATAATTCCGATTCCGTGGTCTGACCATAATGCAGTATACACTACTATAGCCTCAGCCATACCAAAAGCGCATGACCCAACGTGGTACTTACCGGACATAATGCTCAAACACCCACTACATCAGATGGCCATTGAACAAGCTTTAAAGGAATACATATCAATTAATAACACAACAGACATCTCCCCAATAACACTGTGGGAAGCTCATAAGCCTGTCTTGCGTGGTACAATACAACGACAAATGGCACTATTTAAACGGGAACGCAAAAATCTAGCAAAAAAACTAGAACTCAATTTTAATGCAGCCTACATATCATTTCAAGATAATCCATCTCAGAGTACAAAATCTCATCTGGAAAAATCTAGATTGGAATACGATCTATTTCTCACTGAGTCAGTTGATAAATCCCTCAAACGCTCCAAACACAATTTCTACATGAATACAAACAAACCAGGTACATATTTGGCTCGGGCATTAAATTCAACTAACAAATCTTTCAAACCAATACGTTTGAAATTATCAAAAAATGTTTACACTTGTAATCCAGTTAAAATAGTCCATAAATTTCACTCACATCTCGCAACTTTATACAAGACAAACAATGAATTTAATCCTACAGAAGCTGAATCCTTCTTCTCAAAAATAACCTTACCTGAGTTATCTCAGAATCAAAAAAGCAGTTTGGATGAGCCTATAACTATAGATGAAGTTGCTAACGCCATAAAAGACCTAAAACTTAACAAAAGACCAGGCCCAGACGGCTACTCGGCTTTATACTATAAAACATTCTCAGAAATACTCTCTCCCATTCTCACTGAAACTTTTAACAAACTTCTAGATGGACATTCTTTTCGGCAAGAAACACTAATGGCAATTGTTTGTATGATCCCAAAACCCCTTTCTGATGATACTTCCTGTGTGAATTATCGGCCTATCTCTCTGTTAAACCTCGATATTAAATTATTAGCAAAAATAATAGCAAAACGCCTCAATAGCATTATAGGAAAATTAATACATAGAGATCAAGTAGGCTTCATGCCAAATAGACAGGCAGGCGATAATATACGCAGGGCAGTGTTATTGGCACATATTGCTAAAAAACGGAAAATCCCTTTATGTTTTCTATCTCTCGATATTAAGAGGGCATTTGACACAGTATCCTGGCAATATATGCAATATTCATTACAAAAATGGGGTTTTGGACCCCACTTTTTAACATGGATCAAAGCATTATATAATAAACCCAAAGCCTATATAAAATATGCTGGATACAAATCTGAAGCCTTTAATATCGAAAGAGGTACCCGACAGGGTTGCCCATTATCTCCCTTATTATTTGCCCTTATACTCGAACCCATGGCCCAATACATCAGAACAAACCAAACTATAACTGGCATTGAAGTAGGAGGTATTACACACAAATTATGTATATTTGCAGACGATATATTACTTTTTCTATCATCACCACAGGTCTCTGGTCCTAACTTAATACCAGCTCTTGATGGATTTGCAGCCCTATCCGGCCTTATGATTAATCCTAAGAAATGCCTAGTGCTTAATATTTCACTCACAAACATGGAATTGATCCCGGCTAGGGCTGCACTCCCATTCACATGGGCAGAAAAATCAATCCCATATCTTGGAATTCATTTAACAGCATCTCATTCTGACTTATTCTCAACCAATTATCCTCCTGTATTAAGACAGATCACAAATCTAATAAAACAATGGTCGCAACTTCCTTTATCCTGGATAGGGAAGATTAATGCAATCAAAATGACTATTCTACCCAAATTGCTTTATCTATTCAGAGTCCTCCCTATTCCAATTCCTTCCTATTTTTTGAGAATAGTACAAAAAAGAGCAACTTCGTTTATATGGGGCTCTTCTAAACCACGTATACCTATACACACACTACATCTTCCCAAAAATAAAGGAGGCCTGGGATACCCTAATTTTACTAACTACTACAGAGCAGCACATTTGGCCAGTCTGTCCAAATACCATGCAAAACAGGAAATCCCATTATGGGTATTTATAGAGGCTTCAGAAAATGACCCTCTATTAATATCAAATTTATTATGGCTTGATCCTAAAGACCGCTTTAAAATTCATAATCCCAACCCCAATAACTAAACACTTCTTATCTCTCTGGGATAAACTAAAAACCAAATATCAGTTACAATCTCCACACAATCCTCTCCTTTCTTTTATCAGAAATCCGGCCTTTTATCCGGCATGGATCTACCCAAATTCTTTTAAAGCTTGGACAACATCAGGCATTCAGACACTAAATGACTTCATAGCATCTAAATCATTCCTTTCATTCCCATCGCTTAGAGAAAAATATGATCTACCAAACTCTGAGATATTTAGATATCTCCAAATCAAAAATTTCTATACACCATTCCTAAAGGGGGATACACCATTATCCCAATTATCCATTTTTGAATCAATCTGTACAAAAGATCCATTTGCTAAAGGTACAATTTCATCACTTTATAATCAATTATATGGAGTAGCAAATCTTAATAGACCCTCTTACGTTCAGAGGTGGGAGGAGGACCTGGGACGAACTTTAGAAGACACGGACTGGTCTAATATATGGCTCACATCTAAGTCATCTTCACCCAACATCTTAGCACTGGAGACAAATTATAAAGTCCTAACTCGCTGGTACCTTGTACCCGCTAGAGTGGCAAAATATTCACCTAATACCTCAACTCTTTGTTTTCGAGGATGCCCAGAAATAGGCACATATTTACACATATGGTGGACGTGCCCAGTAATCCAAACCTTCTGGAAGGAAGTCTTCGTGATTGCATCTAAAATATTTAAAAAAATAATACAACCAGATCCATATTTAACTTTACTTAATCTAAAACCGGAATGGTTAACACTCTCTCAATTCAAACTTATGATCCAACTAATAACGGCTGCAAAACAAACAGTGGCCAAGGCATGGAAATCTCCTACATTGGTACTAGCAGAAACAATTCACAGAATGAATAATACAATGTCCCATGCTAAGATGGTAGCCATCGATCAAAATCAAATTCCAAAATTTGAAAAACTTTGGCATCCTTGGATAAAACAACAGTTCCTGTCAAATTTCAATGACTCTGTCCTGTTGCCATGGTAACAGATTAAATGACTTACAGAGACACCCATTCTAAGGCTTCAAAGAGAACTAAAAAGAATAATAAACTGACGAGCGGGACAACCTTGTGGACCATACCTCTACCTTTCAACCCTTTTTCTTCTTTCTCTTTCCTTTTCTCCACCTTACGATTAAAGCTCATTATCAGAATTTATTTGACCTATATACACTCTACTTGTTAACAATATGTATAGTAGGTATAAATCTTTTAAATACCTACAAAAGTAACTAAGGAAATGATATATATCTTTAATTTAGGTTTACGTGAACCCAATGTTTAATATTTGAAATTTCATGATATTTACCTATATAAACCCTACTGTAAAACAATGAGCTTACTTTATAGATCCTTGTAAACTTACTTTATGTATCTTTATGTATCTTTATAACATTGTATACTCAATAAACTTCTTTTGACAAGGAAAAAGAGCCGAGTATAGAAGGCTATCAAATATGAAGTTAGGAGAGGATTTCATTGTAGGACTGGCCTATTCAGTTATGAGATGCTGAAAAATTAAAGCAGACACAAAGTAACAAAGATTCAAACCTCTCCGCATCAGTCAGTCATAATATGGATGGAATGGCATATTAAGGACCCTAAGCCCGGGTTCACACAGATGCGATAACGCGATTCCAGTGCCAGTTCCCGCATCGCATCTCCCTCACAGGCACTTCACACTGCTCTCTGTGAACAGATGTGGGTGTCAGTACAAAGTTAATGACACCCCCAGATCAGTTTGCAGATCACAGTGCGAACTGTGAATTAGGACAGGAATCAGATCACATGGGTGTGAAAACCCATGCAATCCGATTCCAGTGCGGGGAAAAAAAATGTTCCTGCACTATTTTCATGCAAATCCAATGCGAGTGCAGCCATACAACTGTATGACTGAACTTGCATTGCACAGACATTGCATGTGAACTGCACAGCAATGCATATGTGTGAACCCCTGGCTTAAAGAAGTAATTTGCCCTATTTCTAGAAGCTAGATTTAACTTTTCTGAAATTATATTGGCATTATCTGCAAAGGGGCTTTTTTTCTAAAGAAAAGTGTTGTGGTTGCCCATAGCAGTCAGTCAGCCCTCAGCTTTCATTTGTATAGTTAAGATTTTTTAATGAAATGAGGAATCTAATTGGTTGCCATAGACAAGAACAGTTTTTCTTCTTTGCCTCTGAATAGATTTCCTCTTCCCAGAACTTTTGAACAAAATGAGGACAATGAGGTAAGAGGTGTTATGAGTGTTATTTTAATGGCAGAAGGCTGTCTTTGTTCAGTGCAGACATGATAATTATATGTATTGTGTGAAGAACTTACTACTAACATTCACAGGATTGCATGTAAAAGTTCTTGCCATTGATCTGAATTTTTACTGCCCCCTGACTGGCCATCTGCAAGCAGACATGGTGCTGGTCAGAGGAGTACACATGGCAACAACTGTGATGCTTTGCATCATGGTGTCTCATTTTTAAAGCTACAAGCTACAAGATGGCACCATCTGTCAATCTCTCCCATGTATTCAGACTATCTAGCAATGAAGAGGGGGTTTGGGACTAGATGAGGCCAATGAAAGGAATTGGATGTGTAAAAAAATTGTATTTATTGGATGAGTACATACAGCATAACAAATCAAATTAAATAATGATTAAATAAAAAGTTTACTTGTATAGTGACCATTGGCTAAACAATTGCAACTTTATAGCAGAGGAAAAACATAACATTGCATAATATGTGATGACATGAGCCAATGTTGTTCCATAATAGGGATCATGAAAAAGACAAAATTACATAGCGTAAAATACATAATGTGTGTATGTATCTTGAAAATCTCTACACGTTTCAGGGAATATACCACCTCATCAGGAGCGGATGCATATACATTTTTCTGTAGAAAAAAATTTATATGTAAAACCAATATGATCTGATTTTTGTCCCCAATAACGGGGAGGGTACAAAACGAGATGGAGCAAAAAAAAAAAAAGCCAGGTGGAGAGAAAGTCGTCATCCCCCTACTTACATGTGGGCTCAGAAAAACAATTGCAACTTTATAGCAGAGGAAAAACATAACATTGCATAATATGTGATGACATGAGCCAATGTTGTTCCATAATAGGGATCATGAAAAAGACAAAATTACATAGCGTAAAATACATAATGTGTGTATGTATCTTGAAAATCTTTACACATTTCAGGGAATATACCACCTCATCAGGAGCGGATGCATATAAATTTTTCTGTAGAAAAAAATATATATGTAAAACCAATATGATCTGATTTTTGTCCCCAATAACGGGGAGGGTACAAAACGAGATGGAGCAAAAAAAAAAGCCAGGTGGAGAGAAAGTCGTCATCCCCCTACTTACATGTGGGCTCAGAAAAACCATCACAGGTGTCTGTCACGGGAGCTGTGGTGGAAGGAACCCCAGGGTGGAGCAAGCCCAAAACTCCCCAGAAGAATGAGATTGTTCGTGCTAACGTCACTGGTGGTGCACAACAGTGACTCCAAAATGTCTATAAAACAAATGTGTAGCTATATTGTAATCAATGGTAACTACCATAATGTGTAAACCCATCATGAAGGGTGACTAGAATAAGGGAGCATGTGTGGGTGAAAGAATATGAATGCACCATAGTGGAGAGCAGCGTGTAGGATCAGTAAAAAGGGGAGAATGTATGCATGGAATCTGCCATGCTGTGACCTAGACTTGGGAGAGAACTACAGAGTATAAACAAGAAAAGGAACAGTGTGAGTACAGAAACCATAGTGACAAAAAATAACTTCCAATGAATAACTCTACATTTCCCAAAGGGAAAAATCAGATAGAAAAATAGTGTAGAGCAAACCCCAGATGACAACCGACAATCAGCAGGACTAGCAAATCCAAGTGGGTATAGTTATAGGCATCCGTCCCACCCAAGAATCCTCCCCCAGTGTCACACTGGCATGGTTCAAAGGAAGGAGCACTCCCGCCGGAGCGGCAATGCCGCCCACAATGGCTTCAGAGGCTCCCCATAAATCAGCCATGTAGATAGAAACAACACGCCGATGCTGCGGCGCCAAGACGGCGTCGCACATCCGGCATGATGCGTGGCACCGATCTGCAGCAGGTCAGGCCCACCCAAACCCCGCCATGCCCATGACTATAAGTAGGAAGGGGAGGGCGTCCAGAGTGCATCGCAGCTCCCGGCAAATAAGACAAAATGAAATGGCTTAAAAAAAAAAACAAAACACTCTGTCCGCCTATGGGTGGACAAAAGAATGGCAATGTAAATAGTGAGGTTGTACTAATGAAGTAGGTGTTGACTAATGGGAGGATCTAGAGAGATGCAAACTGAAGACCAGGTCTAGTATTAAAGGTCTGAACCCAAAAAGATATGGTTGATAGTAAGAGACCAACACACCAACCATTCATGTGCTTCCATCCTTGGTACATATGAATTAGAGAGGGACATTTTTGGGACTTTAAATGAGGCACCTGGGAAAGGGGAAGCACCTCCATCCCTAATAATAATAAGGAGGGTGGTTTGGGATCCCTGTTCGGTTTGCACCAGAACTTCCGAATGCCGCAAAAGTTCAGACCCGAATAGCGAGCCCCATTAAAGTGTTGCTCAGCAACAGCTGGGGAGCCAGTGTGTATGATGAGGTGCACTGGGAATGTAGTGCACTGGGAACAAGATTAGAGATTTTTTGGATACGTTCTGGTGTCACTTTGACTTTGTATAGAAGTGTGGGTGCGTAAAAATTGGTCTTTGGGTGTCAGTGGCACCTTCCCACCGTAACCCTATAGAGGTACTCTTGATGAAAGCAAAAATTGGCCTTGCTGTAAAAAATTGCAATGATATGCACCTGTCAAACAGGTGCACAAAAATAACTTTGGGTAACCCTATAGAGATGCTCTTGATGAAGGCAAAAAAAAATTGCATATGGTTGGTGTTTTTGCCACGTTTGAAGTGCCTCAGACACAGTTTGCAGATAGCAGCAGTGCGATCTGCTGCAGAAGTGCTGAAAAAGGCACAGACAGCTGAGCTTTGGGGAGTGGGCCGGAAGATAACAGCTGCAGAATGTAATGGAATAGGGTGGCTGCTCTCTACTCTTTCTTGATGTTGGCCTCCTTGGGGTTGTGCCGCCTCACCTTCAGTTTCCCCCTCTGCTCTATCTGGGACCCTAGTTGTATCAGTGACCTCACCATCATTATCTCCATCTCCTCCATCTTCATCATTACCACTGGAGACAACTTGGCAATACGCTGCGGCTTGGGGAACATAAATGCCAATTTGTCTACCAGTGTTCCTCCCTCTCTCTACCAGTATTTCTCCCTCTCTCTCCCTCATGTTCCTGTCATCCTCAACCTCAGAACCAACATCTGAATACAGTAATGGCTGGGCATCATCAAGGAGCAAGTGGCTGACACTGTGGTCAAATAACTCAGCTGACTCCTCAGTGGCTGATGTTGGGGCTATGGCAGGAATAGATGTGGACAAGGAGGCAGGTTTATCTATTCTGGCAACTGCAGGGGACTGCACACTTGTCTCTGCTTGCGTGACAGAGGATGAGGAGGATGAAAAAGGTTTAGTAAGCCAGTCCACCACCTCCTCTACATGCTGTGGCTGGAACGCACACAGAACTACATGGCGTTAAACTGGCAGTAATGCATACAGAACTATATGGCGTTAAACTGGCAGTAACGCACACAGAACTATATGGCATTAAACTGTCAGTGATGCACACAAAACTATATGGCGTTAAACTGGCAGTAACGCACACAGAAGTAAATGGCGTTAAACTGGCAGTAACGCAATCAAATAGATGGTGTTCAACCGTCACTACACTGATGCTATCTGAACTGTCCCTACTCTAGCTATACACTAATGTAAAGATTACTGACGCGGTCTCACTACACTACACTGAAACTATCTGAGCTGTCCCTACTCTACACTAATGTATGTATGAATGACACGGTCTCACTACACTAGAGTGAAACTATCTGAGCTGTCCCTACTCTAGCTGCACACTATGCAAAGATGAATGATGGTCCTCCTCACTACACTCACACTATCACTAGACTGACACTAAACTAATATTCTACACTGACAATTGAAGAAAAATAGCACAGTATAGCACACTAACTAACTAATAGCACTGAACAGAGCCCTGTTCTATCTCTCTCCACGCCGAAATCACACTGAAAATGGCTGCCATTGAAAGAATACTTTTATACTGTGGGGCGGGAAAGAGCCATCTTTGGATAAAGTCATGTTGGGGCTGAATACAAATGCACACCACACTTTTCACATATTTATTTGTAAAACATTTTGAAAACCATTTATTATTTTCTTTCAACTTCACAATTATGTGCCACTTTGTGTTGGTCTATCACATAAAATCCTGATAAAATACATTTACATTTCTTTTTCGTACATTACAGGACACAGAGCACCACAGTAATAACTGTATGGGTTATACGCCACCTTCAGGTGATGGACACTGGCATAATACAAGACAGGAAGTTCCCCTCCCTATATAACCACTCTCACACAGGGAGTTTTTTCGCCAGTGTCTAAGGTGTTGGTCACGGTTAAAATCTGTGCTAAAAAAGCTCCCTAGAAAGGCCTGTCAGGGTCAAGGAGCTGCATGATCGGATCCATTCAAAGGCCACAATCAAAGGCTAAAGTGAATGGTACCCGAGCCTCGGTACGGAAGAATGAGGTTTTGCCTGTAACGCTTCTCTTAAGAGATCTGGGCCCTGGGATCCAGTACCTTGGTCACATTTTTATACCACAGGTTTGTTCTGGCAGGGAGCTATACGGGTCCAAGGCAGTGGACCCTACATTAAAAGGGGACCCCGTCCTTGAAGGTCTGGCATGACTCCAACCCACCATAATGGGTGAAGATTGAGTCACTGTGAGTATTCCAGTTTGTACCCTGCGGCGGGAATGTTAAGTTAAAAGAAGATCCTGGGACATTCCTATGGACTTCTTTTCTATGAGTAGATGTTGTTTTGCCTATATTTATAGCTTCATCCACTAGAGGGTGTTATAGACATATGTAGTGTTATACATCTCATGCTAGTCACTATGGAGAGTTGTGTCAGCAGAACCTGTGGAGGGGTCTGTTTTCCTAGGCTCCTGTCAGCAGCCACTCTTAGGGGGAAGAAGGGGGGAGAATCCAGGCATCAGTATGCTCACCCCCTTCCCCCTCACACCTGGGATTACCAATGTGTACCACCGCGCGCGCATGCACGAGCGCTCTTCTCCTTCACCTTTTTTTTGTGAATTGAGAGGTTGCACAGGGGGGCGGGACCCGACGCCGCCAGCGTGCACATGGATCAGCGCGCACGCTTACTCATGGCGCAGGTGTGGGTCCGTGGCTTTGTATAAGCCATAGCTGTGTACAGAATGAAGGAGGGACACAGACACAGTCCAAGGGCATGTAAGTGCTGGGTGATTGTCTACGAACAATTCAGACACATCTACTTAGCATCTTGCTGGCATTTGATAGCGGCATATTAACATCTGCTAAGACTTAGCTCAGCAATAGATGCATGGTAATAGTACCTTTGTTGTGTGCTTTGGACTATGTATTCCCAGAAGAGAGGGACAAAAGCAGGGAGAAGGAGCGCAAAAGTGCAGCAGTCAGGGCCTGAGCACCCTAGTCATGCCTCTACAATATTATCCTCTCCTGAAAGTCCTGAAGCAGATGGCCAGGCTGAGCCATTGGAACCGTCAGGCATTTTAGCTACCTCCAACACTCCAGCCTCTGCATACGTCACTAAAGACGATTTGGCTACAGTCCTGGCTGGTTTGGAGGGAAAAATAGCTAGTTTGCTCGCATCCTCCTCCCAGGCCGGGAGGAAGCGCGAAAGATCCCCTTCCCCTGCCCTTGACTCGGCATCTGTGGATTAAGAGTGGGTAGAAGATTCGGATGTGCCCCTGGGGGGCCCACTAAAGGGGCAGGAGGATGGTTCCTCATTTGAGGACTCTAACCCAGAGGATTCTGTTTCAGCTTCACAATCGCAAAGGTTGCTAGTTCAATTACTCACTGAAACAGTGCGTTTTGGTTATAAATTACCCTTAGCAGAAGCGACTGAAGCTCCTTTCTCCTCTTTGGCTTCAATGAAGCCTCCTCAGGGTTCACATGTTTTTCCTATGCACCTGTTGCTGGAACAGCTTATTTATGCTGACTGGGATCATCCAGACAGGCATTTTATCCCTCCTAAAAGATACTCTCAGATCTATCCTATGGAGGAGAAATTTACAAAGAAATGGAGTGTGCCAGCAGTGGATGCGGCTGTTTCTTCTCTGAACAAGAGTCCAGGAGACAATGTTCAGATGTTTAAGGAACCAGCAGATAAGAGCCTGGAGACATTGCTTAAAGCCTCATTTTCCATGGCTGGTGCAGTTGCACAGCCTGCAGTGGCGGCAATCGGCATCTGTCAATCTCTTAATGACAAAGTAAAACAAGTCATCAAAGGGGAACAGGTTCCGGATTTAGCAGATTTGCCCAGGGCCCTTGTTTTGCAGTTGACGCTATTAAAGATTCTATTCATCAGACATCTCGCCTTGCCCTTCTGTTGGTTCATATGCGCAGGGTTTTGTGGCTTAAGCATTAGTGAGCGGAGTTGCCTTGTAAGAAGCTGCTGACTGGGTTTCCCATTCATAGGGAACAGTTGTTTGGGGATGACCTGGATAAATATATCCAGAAGATCTCTGTGGTAAAAAGTACCCTTCTTCCAGTAAAAAGAAAGAGTAAGCGTTTCTCTTTCAAACGGTCTGCCTCTCCATCGCAAGGGGCAAAGGTCTCCAGGCAGTTATGACGGCCTCCGCCGTCAACTCCAAGAGGAAGGCCTCAGAACCAAGCGCAAGGCCAGGAAAAGCTCTGCGGGCAGAAATCTGCAAAACAGGGTCCCAAGGCCTCCTTATGAAGGGGCAGTTTTCGGGAGTCTGGCAGGAGGAAATACAGGACAAATAGGTCATCACCACAGTGTCTCTAGGTTACAAACTAGAGTTTGGGGAGTTTCCACCATCTTGTTTTCTAAGATCAAGCATTCCCAAGGACCCAATAAAAATAAAGTCCTTATTTCAGGCCCTAGACTGGCTGCTCTCTCAGGGGGAGATCATAGAAACTCCCTTAAGAGAACAGGGGTTGGGGTTTTATTCAAACCTCTTCACGGTGCCGAAACCAAATGGAGTTGTCAGGCCCATTTTAGAAGACAAGCAGCGTCAAAACCCAAAGGTCTGAACCAATTCCTAAACATTTGCTCGTTTCGCATGGAAACAATTCGCTCAGTGGTATCCACTCTTCGGGGAGGAGAACTCCTAGCATCAATGGACATCAAGGATGCATATCTCTATGTTCCAATATTTCCCGTTCATCAGAGATTCCCGCGATTCGCAGTAGAACAGTGACATTTTCAGTTTGTGGCCTTCATCCCCTGATGAAGCCACGTGACCCGTGACGCCACGCATAGGGATAGGCACACCTTCCACTGTCAGCAGTGTACGAGTTCGCCGCTCATTTGGATACACTGCATTCCCTGTTTTTATCTGTGTGAGTACCCTGTTTTATTTCATCAATAAAAGCTCTGTGAAGTTCAAAAATTACTACAATATATGGCATCCTTGTCTCCTTTTGATTACTATACCCCTGGAGGATCTGAGGTAGATTGAAAGACAGCCCTGAGTGCAGGACCCGTCCCCACAGGAGACACCAGCAGCGCTCGATTGTCCTATGCTTTAACCTCAGGTTAATGAGGTAAGGGGCCATTACCGTCCAGTGTAGGATTGTCTGCATGAAGAGCACCTGTATACACTTCACATTTCTATCTGTGTTAGTTATTGCAAGAAAAGATCCAACCACCGTTCATACCTTTCCACTGTTTGGCACATTATAAAAAGCATTGGAGTTTTTGACATTGCACAAGTCACCTTTTGGATTTTGAAATACCTTGCTGTTGCACAAGTCACCTTTCTCCACGAACTTTTAATATTGCTTTATTTAAGTAGAAGCATTGACCGTTAGTATTGGACACTCTATTGTATCACTATGGATCCCCACGGACATGTATTCTAACATTGCACGTATATTTGCCTATTTTATTGCTGTTTTGTCCTCAATTATTACTTATATATATTCTTTATTATCTGGCACGTTTGAATGATTATTGGAAATTTCTCAATTGCACGAGGCACTTTCTTTAAATATAACACGTTTTTTGCTGCTGCACCAGTCACCGTTTTATGTATTGTCATTATTGCTCTTTTAAGCAGCCAGTATTGGTATTAGACACTATACTGCAGTGATTGCAGATCCCTACGGACATTCAGTGTAACCTTGTACTTTTAATATATATATCACTGTTTTTGCGTGTGTTTTGGGAGCTCTCTCTGGCTCCAATATTTTTCAGATGTAATATATAGATTTATGTTTTTAGGTTGATTGATTGATCACTATTGTTCTTACACGTCACTACTTTGGATTCATGCTCACTTATGTTTATTTGTAGTCTGCACCATAGGCGATTTTGTCACCGCCTGACCTTCATATTTACCAGCACACTGATTTTTAGCCACTGATTACCAACATTTATGTACATATAGACACTGTGGGGTACATTAGGATTAGCGCAGCACCATCCCTTCTGTTTATACTACTTATGCCCTTAGGGCCAGGTTGGACCCTATTCGGTGCAAGCTGCTTTTCCTTCACTATTATTGTCCTTACATGGTAGCGCAGGAATAAAATATACCTATAAGCAGTTTGTGGCCTTGCCCTTCGGGTTGGTCTCCGCACCCCGAGTGTTTACAAGGGTCCTGGCTACGCCTTTGGTGAGACTAAGAGCCCAGGGTATAGCAGTGGTGACATACCTGAACGACCTGCTACTGATAGATCAGTCCGTAGCAGGGCTAGATCAGAATGTGGTAAGCACGGTCAAATATCTGGAGCATTTAGGTTGGGTTCTCAACTTAGAAAAGTCATCCTTACGACCAGTAAAAAGACTGGAGTACTTGTAGTCATAGATACTACCCACAAGAGAGTGTTTTTACCCCAGGCAAAGGTTTGCGCCATAAGAGAACTGGTGCTCACGGTCAGGAGAAAAGAGAGTCCTTCCGTCCGCCTTTGCATGAGGTTGTTAGGGAAGATGGTAGCTTCGTTCAAGGCAGTCCCTTATGCCCAATTCCATTCAAGGCTTCTGCAAAACAGTATCCTGGCTGTCTGGAGCAGGAAAAGCCAGTATTTGGATTGTCCAATGTGCTTAACTCGAAGTGTTCGTCAGAGTCTCAATTGGTGGCTGTCAGCCAAAAATTTGCAGAAAGGAAAAACCTTCATACCCATCTCTTGGAAGATAGTGACAACAGATGCCAGCCTCTTGGGCTGGGGAGCAGTCTTGGAAAGAGACACTGATTAGGGGAGATAGTCGGAATCCGAAAGGTCCTTACCCATCAACATTCTACAGATTCAGGCGGCACGTCGGGCCTTAAGGGCCTGGACAGGCAGACTACAAAACTGTCTTGTCCGGATTCAGTCCAACAATGCCACGGCAGTGGCCTATATCAATCATCAAGGCGGCACCAAAAGTTGTGCAGCCCAGAGAGAGGTGAACCATATTCTAACTTGGGCAGAAGAGCATGTTCCCTGCCTATCTGCTGTATTTATCCCAGGAGTGGTAAATTGTCAGGCAGACTTCTTGAGTCGCCAGTAGGAATGAGCTTCGAGTTCGAGTCGAACCTATGTTCGACCGTTCGTCAAATTACGAACGATATGGGCCAAACGCGCCAAATTCGAGTGGTGCGTCATGGCCCATAATTCACTGCAGCATCGCAGTGCATTTCTGGCTGATGATTGGCCAGGCATGCACTACGACCCGCATGCTTGGCCAATCACAGCGCCGTCTGTACAGAGAGCCGTAATTGGCCAAAGCCAGGGTGGCTTTTGCCAATTATGTCTCAGGGGGTTTAGTACACGCCCCACACTATATAAGGCCGCCTGCACGTCGGCCCTGTGTAGTGTGTTCCGGCATTGAGAGAGAGATAGAGAGAGAGAGAGAGACAGTGTCATTTGATTTAAGTTAGATAGAGTAGGCAGGCGAGTCAGTTAGCTGCACTTGCAGTGTATTGTGTATATATATACATCCTAGGTGTTGTGTATATATATATATATATATATATATATATATATATATATATATATATATATATATAATATAGATAGATAGATAGATAGATAGATAGATAGATAGATAGATAGATAGATAGATAGATAGATAGATAGATAGATAGATAGATAGATACACTGTATTCAGTTTAGATAGATCCATTCCTGTTATTCTCTTCCTACTGACAGGCAGGCAGGTGTTTTTACAATATTTACAGCTACCTGAAGAAAATTGGTGGTGTTCTTCTGATCCTATTAGCACCGCAGTCAGTTGTAGTATTTACAAGTTAGTGTAGTGCGTCCTCTGCACAGTGTGCACCTAAAGCTATCTGAAGAAAATTGGTGGTGTTCTTCTGATCCTATCAGTACCGCAGGCAGCTGCAGTATATACAAGATAGTGTAGTGCGTCCTCTGCACAGTGTGCACCTAAAGCTACCTGAAGAAAATTGGTGATGTTCTTCTGATCCTATTAGTACCGCGGGCAGCTGTAGTATTTACAAGTTAGTGTAGTGTGTCCTCTGCACAGTGTGCACCTAAAGCTACCTGAAGAAAATTGGTGGTGTTCTTCTGATCCTATTAGTACTGCAGGCAGCTGCAGTATATACAAGATAGTGTAGTGCGTCCTCTGCACAGTGTGCACCTAAAGCTACCTGAAGAAAATTGGTGATGTTCTTCTGATCCTATTAGTACCGCAGGCAGCTGTAGTATTTACAAGTTAGTGTAGTGTGCCCTCTGCACAGTGTACACCTAAAGCTACCTGAAGAAAATTGGTGGTGTTCTTCTGATCCTATTAGTACTGCAGGCAGCTGTAGTATTTACAAGTTAGTGTAGTGTGTCCTCTGCACAGTGTGCACCTAAAGCTATCTGAAGAAAATTGGTGGTGTTCTTCTCATTCTATTAGTACCGCAGGCAGCTGTAGTATTTGCAAGTTAGTGTAGTGTGTCCTCTGCACAGTGTGCACCTAAAGCTACCTGAAGAAAATTGGTGGTGTTCTTCTGATCCTATTAGTACCGCAGGCAGCTGCAGTATTTACAAGTTAGTGTAGTGCGTCCTCTGCACATTGTGTACCTAAAGCTACCTGAAGAAAATTGGTGGTGTTCTTCTGATCCTATTAGTACTGCAGGCAGCTGTAGTATTTACAAGTTAGTGTAGTGCGTCCTCTGCACAGTGTGCACCTAAAGCTACTTGAAGAAAATTGGTGGTGTTCTTCTGATCCTATTAGTACCGCAGGCAGCTGCAGTATTTACAAGTTAGTGTAGTGCGTCCTCAGCACAGTGTGCACCTAAAGCTACCTGAAGAAAATTGGTGGTGTTCTTCTGATCCTATTAGTACCGCAGGCAGCTGTAGTATTTACAAGTTAGTGTAGTGCGTCCTCTGCACAATGTGCACCTAAAGCTACCTGAAGAAAATTGGTGGTGTTCTTCTGATCCTATTAGTACCGCAGGCAGCTGTAGTATTTACAAGTTAGTGTAGTGCATCCTCTGCACAGTGTGCACCTAAAGCTACCTGAAGAAAATTGGTGGTGTTCTTCTGATCCTATTAGTACCGCAGGCAGCTGCAGTATTTACAAGTTAGTATAGTGCGTCCTCTGCACAGTGTGCACCTAGAGCTACCTGAAGAAAATTGGTGGTGTTCTTCTGATCCTAATAATACCACAGGCAGGCAGCTACAGTATTTACAGTTAGTGTACTGCGTCCTCTGCACAGTGTGCACCTAAAGCTACCTGAACACAATTTCTGTTGTTCTGCTCCTATTAATACCACAGGCAGGCAGCTACAGGATTTACAGTTAGTGTACTGCGTCCTCTGCACAGTGTGCACCTAAAGCTACCTAAACACGATTGCTGTTGTTCTGCTCCTATTAATACCGCAGGCAAGCAGCTACAGTATTTACAGTTAGTGTACTGTTTCCTCTGCACAGTGTGCACCTAAAGCTACCTGAAGACAATTGGTGGTGTTCTTCTGATCCTATTAGTACCGCAGGCAGCTGCAGTATTTACAAGTTAGTATAGTGCGTCCTCTGCACAGTGTGCACCTAGAGCTACCTGAAGAAAATTGGTGGTGTTCTTCTGATCCTAATAATACCACAGGCAGGCAGCTACAGTATTTACAGTTAGTGTACTGCGTCCTCTGCACAGTGTGCACCTAAAGCTACCTGAAGAAAATTGGTGGTGTTCTTCTGATCCTATTAGTACCACAGGCAGCTGTAGTATTTACAAGTTAGTGTAGTGCGTCCTCTGCACAGTGTGCACCTAAAGCTACCTGAAGAAAATTGGTGGTGTTCTTCTGATCCTATTAGTACCGCAGACAGCTGCAGTATTTACAAGTTAGTGTAGTGCGTCCTCTGCACAGTGTGCACCTAAAGCTACCTAAAGAAAATTGGTGGTGTTCTTCTGATCCTATTAGTACCATAGGCAGGCAGCTACAGTATTTACAGTTAGTGTACTGTGTCTTCTGCACAGTGTGCACCTAAAGCTACCTGAAGACATTTGCTGGTGTTCTCATACTAATAATACTACAGGCAGGCAGTTGATTCTGCTAGCTGCAATATGAGTATATATTTACATCCCAGCTTTGTGCAGCTACATCTCACTGCAGGCCATTAGTATGTCTGGAAGGCCAACAAGGAGAGGCAGACAGTCACAAGCCAATAAAAGAGGGCAAGCAGGCTCTGTGTCTAGAGGCAACAGTGCTGGTCATGGAGACGGTGCATCCTCATCAGCACGTGGCTGTGGGACACGCTTGTCCTTATTTTCGGCAGCTGGCCGTGTTGAGCCAAAACATGCGGAAGACTTGGTAGAGTGGATGACCAAGCTGTCCTCATCCTCCTCATCCTCTCTCACCCAGGCTCAGGGTACTTTGTCTGGCAAAGCAGCTCAATGGCACCAGTCACTCCTTCCCTAGCCCCACCATGTCCTCCTGAGGAGTCCCCCGAACTGTTTGACCACAGTGTTGGGTACATGCTACAGGAGGATGCCCAGCGTTTTGAAGGCTCCGATGTTGGTACCCAGCTAGAGGAAGGCAGTAACGTGAGCCCAGAGAGAGGGGGTGCCCAAGAAGGACAGCAATCTGGCAATCATGTTCTCCCAGCTGCAGCATACTGCCAGCTTTGCTCCTGTGATGAGGAGGGAGGGGATGATGAGGTCACTGAATCCACGTGGGTGCCTGATAGAAGAGAGGAGGAGGAGGAAGAGGAGGCACATCACCAACGAGGCAGGATGCCCTCCAGGGGCCAGCTTAAGGGCAGCACACCGACTGAATCA
Source organism: Aquarana catesbeiana (assembly GCF_042186555.1). Taxonomy (NCBI): domain Eukaryota; kingdom Metazoa; phylum Chordata; class Amphibia; order Anura; family Ranidae; genus Aquarana; species Aquarana catesbeiana. The sequence continues at coordinate 219,898,615 of NC_133325.1, read as the reverse complement.
CACCGCAGAGCTCTACATGTGCAGGGCGCTGCTGTCTCTGCGCGTTATTCCAAAAGTTCTTTGGTATGGGCCTTTTTTGAGACGAGTGCATCAGATCCAACCACTGCTATTTGCAATATATGTCTCAAGCGTATCTCACGTGGCCAAAACATCACCCGCTTGGGCACCACATGCTTGACCAGATATGTCGACCTGCCATGCAGTTCGTTGGCAAGCGTACCTAAAAGACCCACACCAAAGAACAAAGAGGGCCTCTCCTTGCTCCTCATCAGCTGGGATCTCCAATCCTACTATACCTTCAGTCCTCTCTGAGACCTGCACTGAGAGGAATGAAGGTGTAGAATTAGGTGTGTCACAGCCAAGTACTTGCAATCTGCTATCGGTACACCAACGTCAGATTGTACCAGGCAAATTTCCCTGCCCCAGCTGCTGCACCGCCGAAAGAAGTTCGCTCCCAGCCATCCACATGCCCAGCGGTTGAATGCTAGCTTGGCTAAATTGCTAGCACTTCAACTGCTGCCTTTTCAGTTGGTAGACTCTGCCCCCTTCCGTGAGTTTGTGGAATGTGCGGTTCCTCAGTGGCAGGCTCCCAAATGCCACTTTTTCTCACTGAAGGTCGATTCCGGCTCTCTACCAGCATGTGGAAGGCAATGTCTTGGCCTCGCTGGACAGGGCAATCAGCGGTAAGGTGCATATTACCGCTGACTCACGGTCCAGCAGGCATGGACAGGGACATTACCTATCTTTCACCACGCACTGGGTGACTCTTCTGGCAGCTGGGAAGGATTCAGGATCTGGAAGGCCTACGTCTCCTGGTGTGAGAATAGGGGTTGGCATCCTCGCATAAGTAGAATTCTCACCTTCCTACAATCAGGAGTAGAGATGAAATTAGCCTCGCGTAGGTCTTGGCCTTGTCAGTTTTTTTCCAAAAACCTCTTGCTTCACATTCCCTAGTTCGGGCCTTTATACAGTATAAGCTCCAGTTTCCATGTGAACCAGGATGTTTCTCTACCTTGAACCATGTTCTGCAGAGGAAAATTTGCTACGCTCCCTTGATGTAGTAAGGATGGTTTAAATCCATCTGGAAGCAACAGCTCAGATACGAAAAACTGACGCTTTGTTTGTGTTACCAGAAGGTCCCAGAAGTGGACAAGCAGCATCAAAATCGACTATTTCTAGGTGGATCTGTCAGGTAATTATTCAGGCCTATGATTTAAAGGAGAAAATTCCACCTTTTCGGCCTAGAGCACACTCTACTAGGGCAGTTAGTGCTACTAGTGCTTCTTGGGCAGTTCATAATCAAGCCTCCATGGCTCAGGTTTCCATCAGTGCATACATTTACGAAATTCTACCAGGTGGATGTAGGTCAACAAGAGGACGCCGCCTTCAGGTGCAGTGTGCTGCAGGCAGCAGTATAGGTCCTCACATCTGACGGCGGTCTGCATTGTTTTTTGTGTCTCTCTCCCCTCAGATGGTATTGCTTTGGGACATCCCATACAGTTATTACCGTGGTGCTCTGTGTCCCGTGATGTAAGAAAAAGAAAATAGGATTTTTATAACAGCTTACCTGTAAAATTTTTTTCTTGGAAGTACATCACGGGACACAGAGGTCCCTCCCCTCTTTTTGGGATATGTGTATATTGCTTTGCTACAAAAACTGAGGTACTCCCTGTGTGGGAGGGGATATATAGGGAGGGGAACTTCCTGTCTGTAATTATGCCAGTGTCCATCACCTGAAGGTGGCGTATAACCCATACAGTTATTACTGTGGTGCTCTGTGTCCCGTGATGTACTTCCAAGAAAAGGATTTTACAGGTAAGATGTTATAAAAATTTCAAGGGGAATACTTTTTCAAGGCACTGTTAGTGTGGAAAGATCAACCTTTGTTAAGCCCTGCTAGTTTTGAGGTCAAGATGGGTATTCAGATCATAAAAATTGAGACTATAGTATAGAGTTTTTTCCTTAGATTTTCCATGAAAAGAGAAAAACATCTGAACCCTATCCAATTTAAGACCAAGCATGTTCTGACACTTTTTGAACTCGTTTAAATCAGTAATTTTTGCTAGAAAAAAACGTATAACCTCCAAACCTTATATCTTTTTTTAGCAGACACTCTAGGGAATAAAATGGCGATCGCTGCTATTTTTTATGTCACACGGTATTTGCATAGAGGTTTTTCAAACACTATTATTTGGGAAAAAATACACTTTATTAAAATAAATAAAAACAAAATACAATATACTGTATACCCCATTTTTTTGTAAAATATGAAAGATGATGTTACACCTAGTAAATAGATACCTAACATGTAACGCTTTAAAATTGTGCATGCTCATGGAATAGCCAAAAACTACAGTACTTAAAAATTTCCAAAGGCAACGCTTTAAAATTTTGTACAGGTTACCTGTTTAGAGTCACAGAGCAGGCCCAGCATTAGAATTATTGCTCTTACTCTAACGTTCGTGGCAATACCTTACATGTGTGGTGGGAACACCATTTACATAGGTGTGCATGACCTATGTTCGATTCTGCGTGTGAGCACTGAGGGATGGGTGCACTTTATAAAAAATAAATTCTTATTTGTTTTAGTTTTTATTTTTACACTGTCCCTTTAATTATTATTTTTTTGAATCGCTTTTATTCCTATTACAAGGAACGTAAACATCCCTTGTGATAGAAATAAGGATAGCAAGTCCTCTTTATGGAGAGATCTGGAGTCAAAAAGACCCCAAATCTCTCCTTTACCTTTAAAAGCAAAAGATCACAAAAAATATTTTTTGATCTTTTGCTTTTAATAAAAAATTATTTACATCCACCCTGGACCAGAAGGTCATCTGAATAACATTGCTCCGGTCCTCCAAGGCCATAGAGGTGATCAAAGACAATCTAGTCTTTGATCGCTTCTGTGACCAGCTGACCACACCACCAGATCCTTTCTCGATCGAGCCAGTGGAAACAATAAGCCCAAGAAACACCGGCTTGCCACTTCTGAAAGTGTTCCAGCAGCTCATTAGCTGCTCGGAGCACCTTTATGAAAAAGCCAGCTGCTGGCTGAAGAAAAAAATATCGGGGTTATGGTTGATAGCTTCAGCTATAACCCCCGGTAAACCACTTGCAAACCGCAACATATATATGTATTGTAGTCGGCTATAAAACATATATTCTGAAACTTTACAGTTTTCAGATTTTTTTATTCTCAAAAACAGAGAAGGGTGGTAGCTGATCTGGCAAATTGCCAATGCAAAGAATTTTAAGATATGTGTTTATCTGTAACTGTTACTATTTCCTATGGATAGTTTTCAGGCAAGGTTATTTTAACTCATGCGAGATCATGTACTTCAACAGCTGTTCACAGCCTGGTCCATGCTGGCAATTTTACTACAAACAGCTCTTGTAAACATTGACATTCAAATGTTCTGATGTTCCTGTTTTAAGGTTTGTTAAAATACTATATAGTATATATTTTCTATTTTTGAGAGAACGTTTGTACATTTTGCATTTGTACACTTGTGTTTTTCAATCAAATATCTGAGACCAGAATTATTTCTCCATCTTAGAATTGGCAATTTAGTTTACTTTACATACGTCAAAATAAGGCATTTATATTGCCTTAACACCTTTACTGTGTCCAAAGACTTTTGTCAGTCTCTTGCTGTTTCTTTAAAGAAGTTTTGCTGGTCTCTACCAACATCCAATTTGCGTCTTGCTGCTGCATATCTGCTACCTGCAGGCTGAACTTTATCTGCTGCTAGTTTGCATATGCTTAGCACAGGTAAACATCTCAGCACTCAGCACTAAACCTTTTTTTCAGTCACAGCACCCTTTAAAAGTACACAAAATCTCAAGGCACCTCAGTCTACAATGTAAAAAATGTAATTGTTGCTTACCATCAAGGGAAAACCTGAGCCTGGGATAATGCATGCAATATCAGAAACCCCCCTCTTCACATCAGAGGCCCCCCTCTTGATGTCAGAGTTTCCCTCTTCACATTAAACTCCTGCCATGAAATCAGAATACCCTATCCCATCAGAGGTCCCTCTCCATATCAGAGCACCCCCATCATGTTAGATTCCCTCCATTATAACATCAAAATCCCACCATCAAATAAGCAACCTCCCTTCCCATCAGAGTCCCCCCATCAAATTAGAGGACCCCAATCACATCAGAGTCCCCTCATCACATCAGACATCACCCCATCCCATCAGATTCCCCCCTTGACAGAAGCCCCTGATTAAATCAGAGCCAGATCCTCAAAATTAATGTAGCAAAATGAGGAAGATGCTTACATTGCAGGACCTTGCATACAGCTTTCCCTCCCACAGGCCCTTAGAAGATCAGTGAGCAATATAGTAGTGCCATCAAATCTCACTCCAAATTTTGTGAAACAGGTAATCCCTGACAGTAATGCCTTAGATTTTCATAGAAGAAATATAGGTGCGAGGCTGTAGGCACATTATTATTTTTAAGACAAAAAGTTAATCTTTTATGGCACTGCTTAGGCACAATTAACATTTCTGGATGTTCCCTGTAAAAGAACAAATATTTACTTTTGGAGTTCAGGCACACTTGAATGGAAATTGTTTTTGTTTTTTTACATACTGATTTGTAAAGGGAAACTTTGCTGTCTCTCCATCTGCACAAATGCTGCCTTTTTATAAGTTTTCAAATAAGAAAGTGATAGAAATAAACAAGCTTCAAGGCATTCATAAGTTCCAAGCCCTGAGATCTAATATTAAAAAATGACTTTGTTACAGTTACTTAAACTGGTTGTGAAGTCAGAAGTGCAGCAGCCGCCCTCAACACCCCCTAATACTTACCTAAGCCCCATCTCTGTCCAGCGATTTCCACGAGTGCCGCCAGGACTATCCTCCTGAGAGTGGCGCCATTGGCTCCCACTGCGGTCACTCAAAGTCAGTTAGTAAATCAGGAGAGAGGGGGAAGGGCTGAACTAGGGCTCCATGTCTGAAGGGACACAGGGAGCTGTGACTTGGCTCGGGTGCCCCAACAGGAGGTAGGGGCCAGGAGAGCCAGAGAGGGACCCGAAAAGAGGAGGATCTGGGCTGCCCTGTGGAAAACCACTGCAACAGAGCAGGTAAGTATAACACGCTTGTTATTTTTAGAGAAAAAAAAAAACAAAACTTTGCAATCACTTTAACATAATTTATTATAGCATTTTTTAAATGAAACATAAAATGGAACTATAAGTAACTTTACAAGAGTAAAAGATGGCATGTCACAATATACCATAACAGTGTATAAACGATTGTATCTTTTATTATTAAAAGTTAGGTATCATGGTCCACTGGTTATTTATAGCTAGGAACAAATGATACGTCAGCCTAACCACTGGTTATCCAGACATTGGTAAGATAATTCTGAGAAACAAGAAGCATCAAAAATGTTCTTGCATTAAAAATGAGAATCCACATTACATTGCATTAACTGAGACAGCATAAGACACATTTTGAGGGGAAAATCTTTACCTACATCAAATAATAAATGCTATCTTAAAGATGGTGTCACCGTTACTGTGCATGTAATAAGGTTAGGATACCAGGACAAGACCATCCAGCGCCCAGGGAAAATATGCCAAACTGTGCCCTCCCTTCCCTTAGGGTTAGGGTCAGGGCAACCACATCCCTGCAATACACCATTGTGCCCAGGGCAGCCGTCCCTCCTGCCTACCTCTTGTCCCAGCCCTGAATACAAGGTTCTCTGAGTTCAGTCTAGTTCTAGTTATTTGACCATGCCTAGGTATAGTGTTTCATAGTCTGTCTGACAGGGGGCATTCAGAGAGACTCGCCACTGAAGTATACTGAACCCAAGTGTTCCCTCCTTCATCCATCCCATATCCTTCAGTGATTAGTATAGTGTTCTGGTAGGTCATTAAAGGAAGCACTGGGTGCTGACTGGTCCTGGAGTAAGAGACAACAGCAGGGTGGTAAACAGTATACACACAGTCAAGAATACAAAATTTGCTATGCAGGCACCAGGTCTCACATGATTATATAATTCGTAGTTCAGTATTTTTGCCACAGACATCAATTCTGACCCTGAATGATGCCTGATAAAAAAGAAATATTAAGATATTAGGTAAAAGCCTCCACCACCTGCTGCTGCAAATGCACATCCTACATCAGTCAGGAGTCAGTCATACAGTAGGTGAATTGTACTACCTGCTTAGCTACTTCATGCTTTTTGATTGTTATTGGATATTGATGCAGGTTTCCTTTGGTTTCTGTGTTTGTATGTGTTTGTCTTGACCTCAGTTTTGTTTTCCTGACCATGTTTGCCTGCCGCCTGCCCTGACTCCCAGGCCATCTGACAGCATTCCTCCCTTGTAACTCTTTGCCTGTTTAATGGACTGTCACCCTTCAGTTAAATATTGACAGAAGGAGTATTGTGATATTTTTTAGAGGTAATATATACCTGTAAATGTTACACTAAAACATAACTCAGCATACATGCACTGTAGGTGAAAACATATATATATATATATATATATATATATATATATATATATATATATATATATATATCAAAGGCTAGGTGCCTAAACTTGGTTATGAAATGTCAGTAAACATGAGCTGCCTCCAGGCCTTTAAACTGACCATTCACATCATCCAGATAAATGGTCATCAGGGCTCCAAACACAAAATTCCATGCTCTAAAACTAATGAAAAAAGTCACTCATTCATATCTAATGCTTATATGTTTGGCTCTTTTTTCTAACATAAGAAAATCAGTAATGGACATTGTTGGAAATATACAGACCTGTTGCCAGTGTGATAGTAATTCTGTTGAATACCTCATTTATTTTCACTTTATAATGAATTGACATTGGAAATAATCAGGTTTTAGTCATGAATCTCTAACAACATAACCTTCAGAAAGGTCTATTTAGTTATCCAACAGTATCACAGTTAACACACAGGTTGCCTTCAGTTATCTTAATTCAATTAACCCTCAGTAGCTTTTGTCTAACAGTATAATTTCAAAGATAGCAATCAAATGAGTCACATTTAACTAGAATAGTCCTTTCCAGAATATTTTCCACCATAACTAGTTTAAGGCAGTTTCTAAAAGTGAACAGGACTCATCGTCATAAATAAAAGCAGAGAGAAAACCAAAGAATTGTAAAGATCATTCTTTGAAAAGAACCATGCTAAAAGGACAAAGGATTTCCCTGTAAACGTAGTAGTACATTTAAAGGTAGGAAAAGTAACAACTAGTAATAGTCCATTCCATACAGATTTCACCCCAATTCCGATCATAGTGCCTATACAAGAGTGACGGCATAATTTTTCATCCAAAATTTCCCAGATCAAATGAGGATCCAATACCTTGCGAGAAAATGCTTCTGCACAGTACTAGAGTGTTTTCTCGTGAGATTTGGCATATTCAGCATTTCCAGGATCACACAGGAAGGATTGGCACAACACCCTCTTCAGTACAGAAGCTGAGTGGAAGGTAGGTATGTTTTCTAACTTTTCTTCACAGGTTTTTTTTTTTCTTAAAGAGTTGATGTGACTTTTGATTTAAGAAGTCCTTAAATTCTAATGTAAGGTCATGACCAGAAGATGGGCCACGCCAAAACATCATGACGACAGCCTTCTGAGAGATTGCGTCACGGAATGGTGTTGCTATCCCCTGGTGTCTCTACACACACCGCATCCAGTGATTATTGTGCCTGTGACGTCACATCTGGTGTACCATCCAGAAACTTTGGCTACCCATCCACTGCCTGAGTCTCCCTAAATTGTCCTGAAATTTATCGGCGGGTCCCCGGTCTTGCTGCACAGCCTTATGTCATCTTTGGCTGCCAAATGCATCTCTGGCTTTTTGCACCTTTGCCTGTCAAACACATTCCTGGCTCTTTGCCTGCAAAATACATCCCTGGCATTTCCACATTGTGCCAGCGGTATTACAGCGGTATGCACTGGGCTCCTCACCATATCCTTTTTACACAGCATCTGCTTTTTTTCATATGGGAGAACAAGTGGTTTTACCTGGGCAGATGATCTCCTCTCTCCCCTCCAGCACCTGCTTGATTAATGGTATGTGTTTTCAGCCTTGCAAGTCACGTCTATGTGGGATTATAGCAATATGTGATTTATACTTATACAGTTCAGTCTGTACACACAGGAGCCTTTTTATCCTTTTTAAGTTTGTTGTTGGACCAATAAACATCTTATATGTTTGTATTTACTGTGGTTTTGGTCTTTCATCTATGTGGAACCACACCTACCAGCCACCGGCTTTTACAACACTGGTTTGTGATTGTACAGACTTATAGAATCCCTCAGTGCTTCCATTGAGGATCTTTGTGGTTATATTTTTAACTGCTTATTGTCTATATCAGGGGTGTCCAAACTTTTTTCAAAGAGGGCCAGATTTGATGAAGTGAACATGCGTGAGGGTTTACCATTTTGCCTGACATTTTTTGAACCATTAAAATTTGGTCTAAGTGTGTTCCTTTGAGCACTAATACACTGCCCAACAAGAATTCTCTTGCCTTTGTGGCTGTGTGTGAGTAAAGAGATGAGCTTGGGCGTGTTATTTGGATATAGTGTATTTATTGGCGTATAACACACACCTTCAGTTTAAGAGGGAAGTTTCAGGAAAAAACTTATATTTTAAAATAAAGAACTGTGAAGCAAAATAAGGGTCAGTGCCCATCTGCAGCCTCACAAGTGCCATGAATGCAGCCCCACCATTTCCATGAACGCAGCACTCCCATTGCCATGAGTGCAGCACCCCAATTTCCATCAGTGCATCACCCCATTGCCATGAATGCTGCACCCCCATTGTCAGGAATGCAGCACCCCCATTGCCAGGAATGCAGCACCCACCATTGCCAGGAAAGCAGCAACCCCATTGCCAGGAATGCAGCACCCACCATTGCCATGAATGCAGTACCCATTATTGCCAGGAATGCAGCACCCCGATTGCCAGGAATGCAGCACCCCCATTGCCAGGAATGCAGCACCCACCATTGCCAGGAATGCAACACCCACCATTGCCAGGAATGCAGCACCCCCATTGCCAGGAATGCAGCACCCACTATTTCTAGGAATGCAGCACCCACCATTACCAGGAATGCAGCACCTACCATTGCCAGGAATGCAGCACCCCCATTGCCAGGAATGCAGCACCCGCATTGCCATTAATGCAGTACCCCCCATTGCAGCACCCACCATTGCCAGAAATGCAGCACCCACCATTGCCATAAATGCAGCACCCACCATTGCCAGGAATGCAGCACCCCCTTTGTCATGAATGCAGCACCCCCCATTGCCATGAATGCAGCACCCGCCATTACCAGGAATGCAGCACCCACCATTGACATGAATACAGCACCCCCATTGCCATGAATGCAAACTCACCATTGCCATCAGTGCAGCCTGATCGATGCCCATCCATCTGCAGCTATGGAGGAGACAGGGAGGGGGGTGGGACGAGCACCAAAAGATTACATACAGGAAAAACTCCTGTTTTCTTGGTGGCCTCTTTAATAGAAAGTCACCTATGATGGACAGAACAGTCGTCCAATGGCAGCGCAGGGGACGGACTTCCTATTACAGAGGCTGCCATGTAAACTGAAAGGCCATGGACATGGCCTTTCAGCCATGTCCATAATCTGTTTTGAAGAAGCAAAAACAAAATGGGGGGAATTCAACTGTTCTGGCTCTAAACGCTCATGTATTGTGCAAAATTCATGAAGCATTTGTGACACTTTTGGTTCAGACAGGGACTCGTGCACCAAATTCAAGTTCTAGACATGAATTTATCGCATGCTGCACCACTTTTAAAAGGCATGAGGGGCACTTTTGCAAAATCTGTCTGCGCCAGCCTTGAATTCCAGGGAATGTTTTGACTGGAGTTGACTGGGGTTTTTCATTTCAACTTAAGAGTATAAGACAAGTAGAATAATTTAATGTCTTAATTCACAAAACTTTTCTATGTTTTATTGATATGAAATTAAAACTTTGTGAAATATATAACTTACATATGTCTGTACAAAGGATGCAATCTTAAAAAAAAATAAATAAATCGCTTTCAGAACTTGCGTTTGCTATCCAGTATTTCCATATTAGAGTCAAAAACAACCCTTTCTATAAATATTTACAAGACAGGTATATAAATATAAAGCTGTCTAGATTTTCTCAACCTTCTTTCATCTTCAAACATACAGGTATAAATCTTCAGGTAACACTGGAGGATCAAACAAAAGTATTGGAGCTACATTTTCTGTACTTTTAAAATTGGTGCGATTTTTTTTTTTACTAGTATACCTTCTGTCCTCCCTCAATGCGCATGGATTGATGGACAGGCAGGCATCCCTATACAGTTCAGTAATAAAATGAAACTATCAAACTATTGTTTGGAAAGGGGAATTTAAAATGGGACTATCATGCTAGCACTGCTAGCAATTTTTAAGGAAAGCATTAGAAAAAATGGAAGTTTGACGCTGCTTCCTCCTATCACAGACAAATTGGGGGATATTTACTAAAACTGGTGTACTCAGAATCTGGTGCAGCTGTGCATACACTGTAAAAAATATTGTGCTGGGTCTACTCAAAAAAAATTGAGGCAACTATTTGCATCAGCTTTTTAAGTACTGTCAATTAAACTGATTTTTGTCTGACTCATTAAACTTTTCATGTTTTAAAATGTGTTGTTTTAAGTAAAGCCAACTTAATTTTTTGGAGTTTATAGACCATAGTGTTTTAAGTTAGGAATACATACCATAACTTGTCTGGAACTATAGTTTTAAGTAAAGCCAACAAAATGTTTACAGTTTATAGACCATAGGTTTAAGTAAAGCCAACTACATTTTTCCAGTTTATAGACCATAGGTTCAAGTAAAGCCAACTAAATTTTTCCAGTTTCTAGAAAAGATTAAGTTAGGAACACATACAATAATGTATTTATTTCAAGTACTTGTATAGCACTATCAATTTACATTGCACATCACATATACATTTATATCATTTATAAATAGAGAATAAAATGATGATTGTTGCAATATTTTATGTCACATGGTATTTGCGCAGCAGTCTTTCAGCCCCCCGTTCACACCTATGCAAATTAGATGCGGCTTACACTGCATCCAACTCGCAGGACATTTTAAAATACATTCATATGAATGCATCTGGTTCACATATGTGCGTTGCATTCGCACTACGCATTGCACCAAAACGTGTGCGTTTTCTGGGCATTGCGGTGCAAATTTCAAGCTCATTATCTTCTATGGGAACGCATCTGATTTGCAGATGCATTGCGTTCTGAACATGGATTTTCTCCTTCTCCCAACTTCACCTCCCCCCCGCTCACTGATCCGCAGCTAAAATGCAGAGGATTCTCTGAACAACTGATTTTTATCTTCCCAGTGAAACCTGAGCTTCAATTCGAACCGCACATGTGTGAACCCAGGCTCAAACGCATTTTTTTGGGAAAAAAGACACTTTCATGAATTAAAAAAAAAACTAAACAGTGAAGTTAGCCCAATTTTTTTGTATAATGTGAAAGAAGATGTTACACCGAGTAAATAGATACCTAACATGTCATGCTTTGAAATTGCGCACACTGGTGGAATGGCGACAAACTACAGTACCAAAAATCTCCATAGGCGACGCTTTAAAAAAAAATTAATGGTTTCCAGGTTGTAGTTACAGAGGAGATCTTTTACTAGAATTATTGTACTCACTTTAACAAGCACGTTGATACCTCACATGTGTGATTTTATACCGTTTACGTTTGCAGGAACGACTTACTTATGTATTTTCTTTGTTGCGTGAGCACACGGGGACAGGGGCGCTTTAAAAAAAAAATGTTTTGGGGGGGCGTGGCCAAGATGGCGCTGTAAGCGGCTGCTTTTCTAGAGAGCTCCGCCGATCCGTACAGTAATCCGGATCCATCGCCTCAAAAAACACACCAACTCCACTCCTGCTGCCTAGTGGGGGATAGGTGATCATACCCCGGCCGAGAAGTGGGGAAAATTTTGACCCCTGGCACGAGATTCGAGTCCCGGCCTACCGCGGGCGACTAGGCCGAAGCCGCGGCCTTTCCTGACGGGCCGCGCGGCGAGCCGAGAACCCCCTGCCGCGATCGGATCGCACACCGGGCCTTGCTGGCTGCTGCGGACCACAGGTGAGGGCATCCTGGACTGTATTTAGGCCGTGTTCTGGGCCTGGACTCTCCCCCCCCCGCGCGATTTACTAGGCCGTGACCGCGGCCTTTCCTGGAGCTCCGGGCCGCCGGATCGATAGGGGGAGTGCTGTAACTTGCCGGCCTAGTGGAGGAGGCCCTGAGACCGCTGGGGGACACTGCCAAGCCACAGGAATAGATCCTGGAGTGCCCACGTCCCTCTCGCCCCGGTAGTGAGGTGAGGTGGCTGGGCTGACCATCCCTGTGGGCCTGTGTAGGCCTGAAGTAAGAAGCTCCTGTGTTACTTGTTTGTAGATGGGGGGGGAGCACTGTTAAGGGGACACAAACTTTATCCCGCCTGCTACTTGAACACCCCTGACCGCGCAGATAGGCTCCCAATACCAACTGCTGAATACGGCCCGGGTCTGGGCCCCCGCCACCTGAATGAGGCGTCGGAATTCCAGCGCAAAATATAGTAAAGGGGGTAAGAAGTTGACCTTCCCACTGCAGCCGGACTCCCCCCAGAAGCCCACCAGTCCCCCTCTGGAGGCCCCTAAAGTACGTGGCACCCACAGAGTCCCACAGACGGGCACTATGGAGTCAGATGACTCTCGCCCCCCTGGTTGGCAGATGTCATGGCGGCCATTGCAACTTGCCAATCGACACTAACAACAAAGATTGAAGCAGTTCAGTTGGACATGGGTCTAATCCGTCAAGACATAGATAAAATCAGATCACGAGTCACTGAGATTGAGCAAAGACTGAGCACCACCGAAGACACCATTACGGAACACGGGACGTCACTCCGTACTCTCCAAACTAAAGTAAAGGCCCTTGAATATAGAGCCGAGAACGCGGAGAACAGGAACCGGCGTAACAACCTCCGCATTGTTGGCTTACCGGAGGGGGCGGAGGGGAATAACCCTACCTCCTTCATAGAGGGTTTGCTCCGTGACCTTCTACCTGAGGCACGCTGGTCGCCCTATTACACGGTGGAGAGGGCACACCGCATCCCGCCTAAGCCGGGGCCTCCTGGATCCCCCCCTCGCACCTTCATTCTACGTCTACTTAATTTTAGAGACCGAGACGAAGTTCTCCGTGCCTCCAGAAACGTTGGGGACCTTAGATTCCAGAACACGAAGTTGATGATCTTCCCCGACTATACGGTGGAGACCCAGAGGCTTAGGAAATCCTTTGACCAAGTTAAGGCGGCCCTGCGATCATGCAACATTCGCTACAGTGTACTTTTTCCTGCTCGCCTGAGAGTCCAGGACGGCGAGACTACTCGTTTCTTCACCTCTGCAAGAGAGGCCTCAGCCTGGCTGGACTCGCTACCACAGATCCGCTGACGGTTTACCTGGTATGTACTGTGAGATCCCTCATTGTTTGTTCACCATAGCCTTGGCTCAGGTCTGAGGTGATATATGTACTCCCACATGGATGACTTTTTTCGTTGCACAAGTTATGCCCAGTTCAATCCATGGTGTGGACAGTCTTGGGAGGAGAAATATATTACCCCTTCCAGGAAAATTCTAAGATAATGCCCCTGCCAAACAATTTGGTCAGGAGACGTTGAAATATGAAGTTCCCTTACAACTGCTTGTTCTCTTGAGGGGTGTTGGGAACATTTTTTTGTTCAGTATCTTCACCCAACGATGGATGGACTATACTGTGGGGTTGCACTATGGGATATTTCCCCTTCATCTGACTTTCTAAGTCCCCACAGCCTGTTGTTTTATAAACGGAGCCCTCAACTGTATAAGCCGCTTGAAATGCTGCTTTTCCCCCCCGTTTGAAGTTTGGGGGGGTGAGCTCGCCTCTTCCACGGACCCTCTGTTGCAGCCGGCGAGCTGAATAAGTTCGGGACTGAAACCCGCCTCAGTTTTGGGGGGTTGGGTGGGGTGGGGGGTGGGGTAAGTTCCCCTAGTGGGGCTATTTTTATTTTCATCTGCTTCGGTTATTGGGATCCTTTACTTGTTTTTGGTTTGGTTTTGTTTTTGTTTGTTATTTGTACCAAAATAATTGACTTATCAGCATTGCACTGTCTACAAATGTGTCCGGTCCGGGTCCCGGGGTCCGGTCCGAGAGCCGCAACTCCCATTGATCCTAACATTATTAACACTCTCGGTGGTCATGTCCTCACTTAATATCATCTCCTGGAACATCAGGGGACTGAACTCCCCGGTTAAACGCTCCCTGGTGTTCCAATTCATTAAATCTTATAACCCACACATATGCGTGCTCCAGGAAACGCACCTAACAAGTCGGAGGGTTCTGACCCTTAAAAAACCATGGGTGGGACACCACTACCACTCCACACACTCCACATTCTCTAGGGGTGTCACTATACTGGTGTTGAAGTCACTTCCCTTTCGGCTCTTGGATTTGGCCCTGGACCCTGATGGACGGTACGTTATTATTCACGCTAAAATATATTCCCTAACGTGGACTATTGTGGGCTTATATTTGCCTCCCCCGGCCTCCTTGCTGGTGCTCAATCAGATCACCGGTAAGATGGCCGACTTTGCCTCTGATAACAATGTCATATTGGGGGATTTTAATCTGGTCCCTGACCCGGATTTAGACAGGCTAAGTCCTGCGGGATATCATTGCCCAGGGTTGGCTGAGTGGGCGGATACCTATGGCCTGACTGATGTCTGGAGGTGGCGTCACCCCCAATCTAGGGCATACACATGCCACTTGGCCTCTCACAAAACATTTTCCCGCATAGACTTGGTCTTCGCAGGGAGTCAGGTCCTTCCACGGGTCACAGACATACAAATATTGCCTAGGGGAATTTCCGACCATGCACCTGTGTTGTTGTCTTTGGATCTCTCCCTAGGCTCAGTAGAAAGGATATGGAGGCTCTCCAGATTTTGGATTTCAGACACCGCAGTAGACTCCCAATTTAGAACGAAATTGCTTGACTTTTGGGCTGTAAATGAGGGCTCGGCTGACTCCGTTGTGGTGTGGGATGCCTTTAAAGCTACGACGAGGGGGCATTACCAGACCATCATTGCCAGAGTCCGACGTGAGCGTAGGGCAGACTTGGTGAAGGCTGAGCGGGAGGCGAGTAGTGCGGAGGCTCTTTCTGTCCGTACCCGGGACCCTCTGCACTATTCGCATCTACAACTGATGACGAAGGAGGTGGTTCGTCTCCGTACTTCTCTTACTCAGAAGAAAATGTTGGCTCAATCCCAACGGATTTTTGAGCAGGGAGAGCGGTCAGGCCATTTGTTGGCCTGGCTCTCTAGGGAACAGGCGGGCGGGATGAGCATTTCACATATTAGAGACTCCTCGGGACAGCTGATTCACACACCAGAAGGGATCAATTGTTGCTTCGCGGAGTTCTACGAATCCCTCTATAGGTCTAGGGTAGACTACGGAGGGGAGGATCTGGGGACATACCTAGACAACATTGATATCCCAACCCTTACAGTAACGTATCGCGACAAGCTTGACGCTCCAATTACGTCCTTGAAGATACTACGGGCACTTAAATCAATGCAGACAGGGAAAACTCCGGGACCTGATGGCATCCCTGTGGAGTTTTATAAACAATATGCCACAGAATTAGTTGACAAACTGCAGGCCCTCTTCTCTGAGTCATCGCGCCTTGGGAAACTCCCGGACACGATGAGCGAGGCAATTATTGTAGTGATCCCCAAGCCAGGGAAAGACCCCACGTTGTGCTCCTCGTACCGCCCTATATCTCTTCTGAACGTGGATGCAAAAGTACTGGCAAAAATATTGGCCAATAGGCTTAACCTGGTAATTACCGCTCTAATCCACAGGGATCAAACAGGCTTTATGCCCGGCAGAGGAACTGACATTAATATCAGACGCCTCCACACTCACATAGACAGGGCGGACGAGGTGACTAACGGGATGGTGGCCTCACTCGACGCGGAGAAGGCCTTTGACTCCGTCGAGTGGGGCTACTTATGGGAGGTCCTCTCGCGATTCTGGTTTGGCCCTGGTTTCACGAAATGGCTCCGCATGCTATACCATGGCCCCTCAGCTAGAATACGCACCAATGGATGCCTTTCGGAGAAGTTCCACTTGTCTCGAGGCACGCGACAGGGGTGTCCCCTTTCCCCGGGTCTATTTGCTCTGGCGATGGAGCCCCTGGCTATATTGTTGAGGGCCGACCCTGGGGTGAGGGGTCTTCAGGTGGGACCCATTGAGGAGAAGTTATCGCTGTACGCGGATGATGCTCTGCTTTATTTAGCGGATGCCTCATCCTCTTTGCAGACTGCACTTAATCTGATTGATCGATTCGGCGGATATTCGGGGATTCGCATCAATTGGGACAAGTCGGTTCTATTCCCGCTCCACCCCTCGACCCCAAGGGTACCACACCCGCAGCTCAAATGGGTAGATGATTTCAAATACCTGGGGATAAAAATTAGCGGTAAAGTTCAAGATTACATTGATAACAATTTGCGTCCACTTATGACACAGCTTACGGCTAGATGCTCTGCTTGGCGTTCCCTTCCATTGACTCCCGTTGGCAGAGTCAACTTGCTAAAAATGATTTACCTTCCCAAATATCTATATTTCTTTTGCAATACACCCATACCCATCCCTAGGTCCTTTTTCCGGAGGCTGGAGAGCCTGCTGATACAATTTGTCTGGGCTGGGAGGCCACCCAGGGTGGCCAAGCAGATCTTATATCTGCCTCTTTTGGGAGGGGGATTGGCGCTACCGAATTTCCAAATTTACTACTGGGCTGCAGTTCTGGTCACGATTAGGTGGTGGTTCTCCCAGCCCACGCAAAATCCCGCGGTCACTCTGGAGGCAGCCATTCTGGGTTCCTTCGCTGCCTTGAGTAATCTCCCGTTTCGGGGTCTCAGGGCCAGTTTGTCCATGACGACCCCGATGCGAACCACTGTAAAGGTTTGGCAGGAGGCGAGGAAAATATATGGGAAAGCCAATTACATTTCACCTCACATGCCCCTGTGGGGCAACCCTATGTTACCCCATTTTTACACTTTACCGGACCCCTCTGTCTGGGCAAAAAAGGGAATTCTTACATTAAAGCATATAGTCAAGGATGGCAGGCTCATGACTTTCCAAGCTCTTAGACAATCCTTTGCTATTCCTGCCTCCTTCCAGTTTAGATACTGGCAGCTGAAGCACGCCTTTGAGGCTCAGTTCCCTGCCCTCCTCACTCTGGAACCGGACTCTATTGAAAGGCTCTTGACTTCCAGTGTGATGGGGAAGCCCCTCTCCACACTATACCTATACCTCACGGTGGAGCACAATGCCAAACTAACTAAAACCTGGGAAAAGTGGAGGGTGGATATTCCCTCGTTAGATGAGGAGGAATGGAGGGAGTGTTTAATATCCTACATTCCTTCCATGATCGCTGAAAAAGATAGGTTCATACAATTCAAGTTCCTACACAGGGCATATTTTACCCCACAGAGGTTGGCGCGCATCTACCCTCAGAGAGATCCCAATTGTCAGAGATGCAGACAAGAAGTGGGTACCTTCTGGCATATGGTCTGGTCGTGTCCCAGTCTCCGACCGTTTTGGTCGGCAGTGGCATCCACACTGAGCAATGTCATAGGATCAGACTTGCAGGCGGATCCCCAAATACTACTACTCAGTCATCTGGAGGATGTTGTGGGTGATAGGTATAGCAAATTGTGTCTAACCTTCGCATTGTACTATGCTAGGCGGGAAATTCTATTGCGGTGGAAAATGGTAGAGCCTCCTACTCTAGCCTCGTGGATAAGGTCTGTGAATAAGGTACTCCCTCTGTATAGATTAACGTATGAAAGTAGGCAATGCCCGGGGAAGTTTGATAAAATCTGGTCGTCCTGGGTCGACGCCTCCGGAGACCCTGATCCCCCTACCCCATAAACAAGATGGGAAACATAATGGAAGACATCTTATATCTCATGTCTATTCTCCTTATGCCCGTTTTCTTTCATCCCATTCCCTCTCCCCCCCCCCTCTCTTCCCTTTTTCCTCGCCCCTTTTCCATCCTTCCTTGTCCACTCCCCCCCCCCCCCCGCTGTCCTTGCTAGGTATGGTTGAATACTGGGCCACTCATTCTATACTACTAAAAAATGTATGAAGATTTGAGTTTTGAGAGGCAAGGTTGAGTGAAACTTCTGATGTTTGCACATCGGGAATATCTGAAAACTAACGGCTGTTGCTTCGGGGTCAATTTAACTGTTTTTTTTCTCACTGCAATGACTGTACTAAATTCTTGTTCTGTACTGCTGATTTGTTCAATAAAAAAAATTTTCTGTTAAAAAAAAAAAAAAAATGTTTTCCTTATTTATTTTATTTTTTTTATTTTACATTGCCCCTTTTAAAAAAAAATCTGATCACTTTTATTGCTATCACAAGGAATGTAAACATCCCTTGTGACAGTAATAGGTGGCAACAGGTACTCTTTATCGAGGAATCAACCCCAAATCACTCCTTTGCACTTAAAAGTGTTCAGATCGCCAAAATTGGCGATTCTGAATACTGTCATTTTTCTTAAATCGGCGCCATTGCAGCTGCAGGTATCACCCCAATATAACCCCTTCAAGCCATGAACACAAATTTGCATACGGTTGGCATGAAGGGGTTAATATTAAACGCAAACTCACCCATCCACCCATGTCTCCATGCTTTCTTCGTCAAGAAATTACTTTGAAACCATGAAATCGATCTGCCCTTAGCTCAAGCATGCAGGCAGGAGCGTGTGCCCATGAAGACTCCTGGGTTGTATGACATCACTTTGGCCTAGGCCAGAATCCAGGAAGCAAATGAAAAAAAAGTTTAAAACAAGTAAATATAATATACAGTAGCTTCCTATATATTTTATAATGCTAGCAGCATAAGGATTACATTTTTTTATTGTTGACTGAGAGTTTAGTTCTGCTTGTGTAATGAGAAAAACGGGTACAGCACAGTTCTGGGTCTTATTCTCTAGACAAAGTGTTCAGATCTATGTGACATCTGACATTTGTGGCCATGGGAAGGCATCATAAAATTATAAAACACGAAGGGATTACTGTACACAAAATCAATGAAAAGATTAAAACAATACAAAAAATTCCATAGTGTTCAAAGTTAACAGTTTCAGGCTATGGCATTATCAATATAGCCCAAAATTGTTAACTTTAAACACTATGGAATTGTTTGTATTGATGTACAGTAATCTTTTCATTCAATTTTGTGCAGCAATCTCTTTGTGTTTTTTCTATATATATGGCCTTTGGAAAGGTCTGATTGCTTTGCACTGATATTAATTACCGATGTGTACCCTACCCTAATGACTATGCTATGGATTTATATATATCTATATCTCATTAATTGTTTTATTTTTGTAGAGTAATAGAAATAGAATAGAAATATCTAACACAGCATAGGTGAGCTTTATTTGTACAAATAAATACATTATGCAATGTATACCATTCAAAACTGGAGAAGATGAGTTTTAAGCCAAATTTGATAACAATTTGTGTTGTTTTGAAAATGAGCAGAGAATGTTTAGAAACCTTTTTTCCCTATTATGGAGATGTAATCTCACCTTGGTTCTCAAGTCCAAGGACAGGAAGTAAAAGGAAACATTCACAATGGAAAACGTAAACAGCAATAAAAATACACTTGTTTTACTGGGATAGGAAAAGTTTAGAATGTCTGTCAGGTTTGCATACCTGTCTGCCTGTTCCTTACGTCTCCCCACCATGGAAAGATAATACAACAAATCACACTAATCTGTCCTTACTCAATCCAAATCTAAAGAGGAATTTTTGCTGGAGTAGGGTGGTAAATAAAAACACTTCTCTGACTTGATGCAGCATTGGCTGTCATGAAATGGTTATATACAGTTTATTCAATTATTGTAATATAAACATAGTGCTTAAACAAATTATAAAGATGACAAAGTACATATACACACACACATTTACAAAATACAAGTGTGGGGACAAAAAACACAGGACTCGTGTTATCAATCATTGTGCATGGAAGACATTTCAGAAAAAAAAAATGATTTTATACATCTTTGTGCAGAAGTAAGACATCCCAAGATGTTCTTTATTTCATTATGAATGCAAGGCGCTTGATGACTTTTGCTGGACAGGAGCAGGATTTATAGCAGTTATAAATCTATTCCCTTGACCAATATTAGATTTGACATAAATGTTTCCTGATACACTAAAGGACAGCATGGGAATGCTAATTTTTCCAATACAGACTATGACTGAAATACACACCAGCTTGTGAGATATCTCACTCTATGCACATCTCCAAACCAATCTACAAGTTGTACAATACATTTGATTCTTTTTGATAGGTCTAATCAGGGGAAAAAATAACAAGTCTGTAAGGCCTAGTTCAGAGTTTACCCAGGTTTACAGACATTCCTCCTTCTCTAGGATCCTAGGCAACATGCAATTCCATTTTTATAATAACAATTCTGAATGGATCCTACAGTTCTCCTCATTAGCTGTAATATCCACTAAATATGAGGAATGTCTATGAATCTGTAAGGTTAGTGGGTATAATAGCTGCAGTGAGGAGCAACAGTCAAGGTACCAGATCAATTAGCAGGGGGCAAAAATGGAAGTCTGGCTTTTTAGGAACAGAGTAGACCCTGAATTCCTTTTCCTTTAAGGGTGAAAGACTCTTTATATTTTTTGCCCTATGGATACTGCAGATTTATTGTAATGCAAATATCTAAAACATTAAAGTGACACCAAATTATATCCTTATTCTCCAAAAATAAATATTACACATCTACTACTTAATGGCCCTGTAATCTATTTTGCATTCAATTGAAGAGTTTCTAACTCCCAGTAACAACTAATATCAATTATCTTTTTAGCTATGTGTAAGGGGGCAGTTTTCCCACCGGTCAACAATGTATTAGTGTCCTTCTCCCACTGACCATTAACATAAGGGCCCTTCTCCCTTGACCATCAGTGTCTGGAACCACTACACCAATGGTCAATATAAGAAGGCACCTTTCCATTGACCATCAATGTGAGGGAAACTACAATTTTCACCATTGGTGTTTCTTTTCTGACCATTATTATTATTTGCTTAATTTCATGATTGCAACTGAAACATTTCTTTCTTATGTTAAAAAAACTACTCTGGATGTCAAATATGCTAAATACTCTACATTATTTTATGTATTATTATATTTACAACTTATCGACCACACAAATTTGCCATGAGCTATAGATGGAATAAGTTAGCCATGAAAATTATTTCAAGGTTTCCTCTATATTATAAAAGTTGAGAAAGACTCCCGTATTCTTATTCAGGAGTGAACAAAACAAGGTGGCTACATACAGTGGGACAACGGAAAACAAATCTAGTTGCCCCATAATAGGAAGTTTGATCACTGCAGCAAAAAAACCTTTTTGGGTTAATAATTTATACCTGAATATAATTTTCCTATTTTTAAACCAGAGTTTCCTGTCATTTTAATAGACATAAGCAATTACCGTATTTTTCACTCCATAAGACGCACTTTTTCCACCCAAAAGATGGGAGAAAATGTCTCTGCTCCTTATGGAGTGAATACTGACCAGGCACCGATACTGCCGAGCAGTATGGCCACATAGATCTAGAGCTCCGCTCTGCACCAGGGAATCGGCTTCAACATCACAGCCCAGGACCTCTACAGCAGCGATCCATCTTGCCTCCTGGCGTGCTCATACCCTGCAGACAATAAGACATGCGGATACGCTGCCAAGACCCGCTGCCGGTAAAAAAATTATCGCTTTCTACCCGACCATGCAGGGCGGGCTTCACCAAAGTGGCGGCGGGAGTCACAATGCACCGCCAGCTGCTGGACCTCTAGAGCCTTCCTACTGGGCTCAAGCAGCAAGCACAGGCTCAGAAGAACCTGTCATTACAGGTGAGCAAACTTCAACCATGCCCTGGAGGTTAACCCCTTATCTCCCTCCACAAGCCCAGTGAAATCTAGACCCCGATTTTGGGGAGCCAGATGTATCTTCTCCTTGTATGGATGTGGCAGACTCCTCTCCTTCACAGCACCCTCCTGCCACTCTCCCAGACCCCATTGAACAGTTTCCAACTACAGGCAAGCCCATCTAGGATGTGTCACTAGGAAAGACATGCCCAGGTCGCTGAGGACCTCTATACAAGCATACGGCGGTGGAATGCACCCCATCCTGTCAGCGCTAGCCAGGTGGCTATTGTCTCCTCAGTCTACAATTTTAGTACACCAAAATTATTTTAGTACACCATTTGGTTCAGAATATTTTTTTCTTGTTTTCCTCCTCTAAAACCTAGGTGCGTCTTACGGTCAGGTGCGTCTTATGGAGCGAAAAATACAGTATGTGTGTTTACACACAAACTAAACAACATTTTTTCCACATCATATTTATAAGTATATACTTCAGTTAGATGCCATATCCTTAAAGCTGTTCTTTAGAAAAATGTGAACATTTATTTTAGAAAGAAAAGCTAGTTTAAGATAGTTAGACCTTCACTGTCCTAAGAAGAAATGGAGTTGATTTCTAACAGCTTCTATTGTCCTTTACACAATACAATACAACAAGTTTAGCCGTCTATGTATGTCTAATGCACATGGTAAAAGGATAAACCTGTTGAAGATCAGACCATCTGTAGCTGAGATGAAGTGTTAGCGCCCACATTCTGCCTAGCTTTGGGCTAGGGCTACATAGACCAATAAATATCTGATACTGAGAGATTTAACAGATTTTTGGCAAAGGAATCTGTCCAATAGGGACCCAGATGGCAGATGGCAATAAAGCAGAGATTCAAACGCTTCCCTGCTCTATCCACAATGAAAAAAATCATAATTTCGGCTAAAAATGGGCCTAAATAATGGGCAGGAACTATAATGCGATTTACAACCCTCAATCCATTCATTCTTTTGTTGCCAATGACCTGACACAAATGTCATGACAAAATGGTAAAACAAGCTTGGGCTTGTTTTTTGTCAATAGTAGCTTTGAGCAGAGGGTAGGGAAGACACTAAGGCTCGGTTCACACTGCCATGACCTGAAAGTTGCATGACTTAAGGTGCGACTTTACCAGGCAACTTTCTGGTGACTTGAGTACTACTTTGATAGAAGTATAGAATACACCATGAAGTAGTACAGGAACCTTTTCTAAAGTCGGAGCGATTTTAGTAGTGCTAATTAAGACCGCTCTCATTGACTAACATAGAATTTCACACCACATGAGGACTGGGGTCTCACAATTTGGATCCCAAGTTGCTGCAGTGTGAACCGAGCCTTAGGGTCTAATGAACCCCTGATGTCACCATAAAAAATAACTTTTACCTTCCAATGCTATCACGTAGGGGGATTATCAAACCCCTTGTGATGGCCATTAGAGATGGGTTGAACACCCCCATGTTCGGTTCACAGCAGAACTCCCGAACAGGGGAAAAGTTCTGCCCTAAACCGCAAACTCCATTGAAGTATATGGGAGCTGAACATGAGAAATCAAAAGTCACCATTTTGAAGGCTTATATGCAAGTAATTGGCCATGAAAATGGTATGGGAGTCCAGGTACTGCCCTGGAGATGTGTAACAATGCAAACATTGTTTTAAAAACTATCCATTTTAAAGGAGCAGTGATTTTAATAATGCTTAAACTGAAACAATAAAAATGAAAAATTTCTTTAAATATAGTGCCTGGGGGGTCCCCTTAGTCTGCCTTTAAAGTGGCACATCTGTAACATGTATAGAACATGCTGCAGCAAAAATGAAATTTCTAAAGAAAACGAGTCAAATCACATTTAAATTGACTCACAGTTGCAATTGCCGGCACCTAGCTATTTGAAAAAAAAAAAGCAGCATGGGGTCCCACCCCAGTCCATACCAGGCCCTTTGGGTCTGGTATGGATTTTAAGGGTAACTCCATGCCAAAATAAAAAAAAAAACAGCATGGGATCCCCCACAAAATACATACCAGAACCTTATCCGAACACACAGTCTGGCAGGCAAGGAAAGGGGGATGAGCGAGCAGCCCCCCTCCTGAACCATACCAGGCCACCTGCCCTCAACATGGGGGGGTGGGTGCTTTGAGGGGACAAGGGTCTCTTCCCCACAACCCAGGGCTGTGGTTGTGGAGGTCTGCTGGCATGGGGCTTATCGGAATCTGGAAGCCCCCTTTAACAAGGGGGCCCCCAGATCTTTCCCCCTACATTTGAATAAGTATGAGGTACATTGTGCAGTGCATGCTAGGCTGGTGATGTCACAAGGTGGAGGGGCCACCAAGTGAATCCATGTGTCCCAGAGCCTGGGGTGCAGGCTTGTCCTGATACTAATCCAGAGGACTAGTAAATGTAAAGAGGAAAGCATCGCAGCTACTCCCAACCAGTCCATGGGAATATATGATAAGGAGCAGCCTCAGCCCACATGTCTCCACCACAGCACACACTGATGCATTTTGCCTTGCTCTCCGGGGCTTAGTCATAGGGTGGGTGCCATGTAGGCTGAGGCCATTTATTCACCTGGAATGGTCCCAATTCCTTTCTTCTTTACACTTAATATTTTTGGAATCTATTTACTCAATAAACTTTAATCTTCCATATTTTACAAAAATGGGAATAATATTGTGTTTATATGCTCTAAAATTATTTTAAGTGTATTCTTTCTGAAAATATAGATTTGATAAATAAATAATAAATATTGTGCAACATAAAAAATTGCACCTGTCATCTTTTTATTTTACAGGTCCTCAGAAAATAAGGCGTCTGTTTATACATGTTTTCAGACAAGGTTTAACCCACATTTATACATTTTTCTAATTTAATTCATTCAGAAAAAAATTATAAATCCTATGTGAAACTTGTGAAAGCATTTCAAAAATAGACCTTGATATGTTTTGGGGGATTTAAGTGATTTTCAAGCTGAAAATATTTTTTTTATGTGAGCAAAAAATAACAAAAAATTGGTCCCGTACTGAAAGTTTTCAATTCCAAAAGACAGAAGCTAATCATATAATGTCAACACCCTTATCACAAATCATGTTGGCTAATGCAATCTGGTTGTTAGGAAAAAACTTCCATAGCTACTCATTGAGTGGAATAGGTACAATAACCAGTCTAGCGGAAATCAGCTGAGTTCAGTTCTGTTTGGAAATTGTGTTGCTAAAGATTCTCATTTTACAACATTTTAATGTACTTTCTCCTGGACAACCTTTAAAGTGTTATTTCACCTTTACAGAAAAAATGAAATGGCGAACTAACACCACTGACTCTCCCCACCCTCCTGCCCCTGCTGTACTTACCTCCGGTGATGCTAAGCTGTCAGCACCCAAGTATCTGGTCGAGTTGTGCAGGGATTTGAAATCCCTGCTCTTCTCCCACTTCTCTGTGCAGCATTCCAGGACAGATCAGAATAATGCTCCGTGATGGCACTGACCAAATCAGAATTGCTCTGGTCTATCCCAGAAGAGCTGTACAGAGATTGATTGCTAAACTGGCTGTGTCAGGAAAACTGTGCTCAAGTCCACGCTGAAGCCCGTGCCCAAAGGAATGCACATGCACGCAGAATGGTCCATAGAATTGTGCACAGAATGAAGACATCTAAATCAGCAGGTGTGCATTAGTCCACTGTGCGTGCTCATGAGTGTAAGCGTGCATGTTTGCTGGCCTTTGGCAACCAGTGGCCTATTTAAAGCCATACAGTACTCTGGATCATTGCTGAGTGGTCGTCAGCTCCTTCTGCCTGTGACCTGATCCAGTGCACTTCCGTATCCAGACCTGGCTTGTTGAATCTGCTTGTTCCTGAACTGTTGCTGACTCTGGCTTGTGACCTCAACCTTGCCTTCTGCCTGCTATTCTGGTACCTCCTCTGCCTAAGGGGGAAAATGTGGTGTCCGCGCCACAATACAAAAAAAAACAATTTATAAATTATACCAATGCTGCGCCTAAAATCAGTGGAAACTAATAACAATGTAAAAAATATATATATATATATAAATATATATATATATATATATATATATATACAAAGGGCGCAAAAGAATATATACAAAAATCAAATATCAAATTAACAATATACAATGTGTATCTGATTAATAAAGTGCACTATAAAATAAACCATCAAAAATGTCCATAATAATCATACAAATCTTCCTGTGTATACTCCAACACCCTGAAAAATAAAGTGCACACGTGCTTCAATAAACTTGCTTAAAGTGCTTCACCCGAAGTGATAACAAAATGCGCTCACCAGATCGCCTCGGCCAAGTGACCTCAAAGCATGACTAATGGGAAGGACTCCTTAATTCAGTGCTGTGGCTCCTTTATACATCCCATTCCAATCAAGCAGTCATATATGGAAGAAGCTGGATCCCAATCTGCTTTGCAGGTATACAAATGTAGGTGTCTTCACCTTATAATATGCATATACAGTGGGGAGAAAAAGTATTTGATACACTGCAGATATTGCAGGTTTTCCTACTTACAAAGCATATAGAGGTCTGTAATTTTTATCATAGGTACTCTTCAACTGTGAGAGACGGAATCTAAAACAAAAATCCAGAAAATAACATTGTATGATTTAAAAAAAAATTAATTTGCATTTTATTGCATGACATAAGTACTTAAACACCTACCAACCAGTAAGAATTCCGGCTCTCACAGACCTGTTATCCACTCATTACCTGTATTAACTGCACCTGTTCTCCACTCATTACCTTTATTAACTGCACCTGTTTGAACTCGTTACCTGTATAAAAGACACCTGTCCACACACTCAATCAGACTCCAACCTCTCCACAATGACCAAGACTAGAGAGCTGTGTAAGGACATCAGGGATAAAATTGTAGACCTGCTCAAGGCTGGGATGGGCCACAGGACAATAGGCAAGCAGCTTGGTGAGAAGGCAACAACTGTTGGCTCAATTATTAGAAAATGGAAGACGTTCAAGATGACGGTCAATTTCCCTCACTCTGGGGCTCCATGCAAGATCTCACCTCGTGGGGCATCAATGATCATGAGGAAGGAGAGGGATCAGCCCAGAACTACATGGCAGGACCTGGTCAATGACCTGAAGAGAGCTGGGACCACAGTCTCAAAGAAAACCATTAGTAACACACTACGCCGTCATAGATTAAAATCCTGCAGCGCACGCAAGGTCCCCCTGCTCAACCCAGCGCATGTCCAGGCCCGTCTGAAGTTTGCCAATGACCATCTTGATGATCCGGAGGAGGAATGGGAGAAGGTCATGTGGTCTTATGAGACAAAAATAGAGCTTTTTGGTCTAAACGCCACTCGCCGTGTTTGGAGGAAGAAGAAGGATGAGTACAACCCCAAGAACACCATCCCAACTGTGACGCATGGAGGTGGAAAAATCATTCTTTGGGGCTGCTATTCTGCAAAGGGGACAGGGTGACTGCGCCGTATTGCGGGGAGGATGGATAGGGCCAAGTTCTATTTTTCTGATGTATCAAATACTTATGTCATGCAATAAAATGCAAATTAATTACTTAAAAATCATACAATGTGATTTTCTATATTTTTTTTTTAGATTCCGTCTCTCACAGTTGAAGAGCACCTATGATAAAAATTACAGACCTCTACTTGCTTTGTAAGTAGGAAAACCTGCAAAATCGGCAGTGTATCAAATACTTGTTCTCCCCACTGTATCAACTTGCATCAAGTAGGTCTGTGAAATAGCTCCCCAACAAAGAGCTGCAGAAGGCAGGATATGGTGTAATACTGCTTTATGTTTTATTGCTTGACTGCTTGATTAGAATGGGATGTATAAAGGAGCCACAGCATTGAATTAAGGGGTCCTTTCCATTAGTCAAGCTTTGAGGTCACTTTGTGGCTGAGGCGATCCGGTGAGCGCATTTTGTTATCACTTCGGATGAAGCACTTTAACCTCTCCCCGACCGCCTCACGCAGATAGGGCACGTACAGGCAGATTAACGTACAGGCAGATTAACGTACCTGTGCATTGCCCTTTAGGAGGCGGCTTGCAGGCACATGCGCCCGCCAGGAGCTCCGTGAGTGTGATCGCGATTCCCGCAGACTCGATGTCCGCGGAGATACCCGTGATCGTCTCACGGTGAGGAAGAGTGGGGAAATGCTAATGTAAACAAGCATTTCCCTGTTCTGCCTAATGACACTGACACTGATCACCGCTCCCTGTAATTGGGAGCGGTGATCAGTGTCATGTCACACACAGCCCCCCCCACCACAGTTAGAATCCCTCCCTAGGACACACTTAAACCCTACAGCGCCACCTAGTGGTTAACCCCTTCACTGCCAGTCACATTTACACAGTAATCAATGCATTTCTAATCGCGCTGCTCGCTGTATAAATGTGAATGGTCCCAAAATAGCACCAAAAGTGTCCGATGTGTCCGCCATAATGTCGCAGTCATGATAAAAATCACTGATCGTCGCCATTACTAGTAAAAAAAAAAAATTTATAAAAACGCCATAAAACTATCCCCTATTTTGTAGATGCTATAA
Organism: Aquarana catesbeiana; assembly: GCF_042186555.1. Lineage (NCBI taxonomy): Eukaryota > Metazoa > Chordata > Amphibia > Anura > Ranidae > Aquarana > Aquarana catesbeiana. The sequence goes on along the minus strand of NC_133325.1, from coordinate 219,870,008 downwards.
CTTTTGCGCAAATCAATCAATAAACGCTTATTGCAATTTTTTTTTACTAAAAATATGTAGAACAATACGTATCGGCCTAAACTGAGGAAAACATTTTTTTTTATATATTTTTAGGGGATATTTATTATAGCAAAAAGTAAAAAATAATGTGTTTTTTTTTTTCAAAATTGTCGCTATTTTTTTGTGTATAGTGCAAAAAATAAAAAACCGCAGAGATGATCAAATACCACCAAAAGAAAGCTCTATTTGTGGGAAAAAAAGGGCGTCGATTTTGTTTAGGAGCCACGTAGCACGACCGCGCAATTGTCAGTTAAAACGACGCATTGCCGAATCGCAAAAAGTGCTCTGGTCTTTGGCCAGCCAAATGGTCCGGGGCTTAAGTGGTTAAGCAAGTTTATTGAAGCACGTATGCATTTTATTTTTCACGGTGTTGGAGCATACACAAGAAGATTTGTTCACATATGATTATTATGGACATTTTTGATGGTTTATGTTATTGAGCACTTTATTAATCAGATACACATTGTATCTTATTAATTTGTTATTTGATGTTTGTATTGTTTCCTTTGCGCCCTATATATATATATATATATATATATATATATTCTTTTTTTTTTTTTTTTTTTTTACCTCCTCTGCCTGCTCAGTACCGACCTTGGTCTGGCTTTGACTCTGCTCCTGGTTCCTGATTCTGTACTCCTGCTGCCCGATTGTTGCTGACCCCTGTTTGTCTGACCACGCATCCTAGATCCTGCCTCTGCTTGCTTGCTGCACTGTCTTCAGCTTCACATCTGCTACCAGATCTCCTGAACGAATCTTCTACAGGCACCCATGCCAATCTGTGTCCTGTCATACCCAGGGGAAAGCGTAAAGGAAGCCCTCTTGTCAACTCAGCCTCAACCAGGTACACTGTGTGAGAACTGACAGTGTTAATTAAGCTTTTTTGATTTTTTCTGCAAAGGTAACCTAACACTTTAGGGTGAAAATAAATAACACCATTTCAACTAATAAAATACATAAATAAAAGGGGTTCAGTATAAGGATGGACACAAATGGTTCAATCCTGCCTGCAAGTTGACAGACAGTTTTAAACATTGGGCAAGCATAAAGCGTAGAAGGGCTACTTCAGGTCAGGTGGTGATAATGAGTCACTGAGGGTTGAAGGAAAGGAAATTGCTAGTTTCCCCCATCAACACAGTCAATGTTGATGAGAAAATCCCTTCCATAGCATTACTGTGTTCTGCCGCCAGGGAGCGTGCTGAGCCTCCCCCACTAGCAGAATACAATGATCACTGCTGGCGGCAATAGCTGTCGTCACTGATCAAAGAAAAAACCCTGACAGGCTGGTTGTGCTGAAGCCAATCGATGTATAGACCTCAGTACAACCAGCCTTTCCATAGATGAATCAAGATTTGGTCAGTTCCTGCTGAACCTGCTGAATTTCAGTCTGTCTGTGGCTGACTTAAGTCTCTTTACTGTGAACTGTGGTTTTATCTGCTGACCATAATGTCACTATTGTGTCCCTTAAGCTCTGCAGTAAATGCTATTGAAGTAGCAGCCAGCAGGTGGAACTATAGCATACCGGGAGGGGACTCATCCAGTACTGACAAGAAAAGAAACACTGTTGTTAGAATACATGTATCCCGACAAGTGTCTCTTTAAAGTGTCACTAAACCCACATCATAAAAAATGATCAACAAATGCTGTATTACATGACATTCACTCTCACTAAGTCACTATGAGATTTGTTCTCTGTATTCTGCAAAAAACCTAGTTGATCCTCCTGCTCTATATCTCCCGGTTCAAGTCCCCAATTCAGCTAGGGATTTTTCAGAGAGGTGTTGGCAGCTCGGCACATGCTCGGTTTTCAGTGAGTTTCTTTGTTGATCATTTCTTCCCTATCACATCTGAGCAGTAAATGTGACTATAGAGTCACACATATGGCTATAAACACAGTGGTAAATGACAACCCACTACCGCCCTCTTTTTCCATGCCCACTAACCAGCTAAACACAATGGGGGCAAGATATTACATGTGGATTAATGGAGGCTTTGCCTCCCTCTTATTCTAAGACACAGGCTGGAGGAGTGTGACACAGCCTGTGACTGGCAGAAATCCGCCCACACCATGTTATTGCCAAAAAATAATGAAGATTTAATTTAAAATATATATTTGTATGACAATTTGAAACAGTTTATTGATATTATTTATTTATTTTTACTCTGTATTCCACAGAGCCAGGTCATATGACAGCTGTATATCAATTAGGAATAGAGTACTTGTTTTTTTATTATTATTAAAATAATTACAGTGCTATCATCCACATATCCACAAAATGTAAATTAAACAGTGTGTGTGTTTAGTATCACTTTAGGTAGTATCTCCTGGTTCGAAATATACAGAATACAGATATTCCTCCTTTAACGACTTACCTGTTTAACGACTGCTCGGACTTACGACCAGCTATTCCCACCTGAACGACACTCTATACCTCATTGTATTGTACAGTACAGTACATCATTTTAATTTGTGTTCTTTACTTATGCAAATTAAAACAACGTTATTGAGCTGGAGCTTTGTGTTTAGACCTTTTTTTCACAATACAGTACAGTACAGCTATTAAGAATGCTTAAAATATAGATTTTTTGTGACTCCTCATTTAACAACCAATCCGTTTAACGACCTGGTCGTTGGAACAGAACCTGGTCGTTAGGTGAGGAGTACCTGTATTTGTGTTAGATATTATGTATTTGTGTTAGATATTTAAAGCTGCTACTGGATTTAAGTAATCTTATTGTTTTATTTATTATTACAGTTACTTATATAGTGCTAACAATTTTTTGCAGTGCTTTACATATTGAGATGCACAGATGTAACATTTTGCGTGGAGATCCACATAAGTAGCACAAGAATGTGTCTCCATATGGATGCATTGAAAAGGTTATGCTCATGAATTCTAATTTGTAAAATACCAGATTGTTTTACAGAAACATTTAATTAACTCATCTTGTTTATTTTATAGTTCTGATAATTGAAAATATTTTGAGCCCCCAATGATGCCAGATTGAGCCATATGTGCATGAAGACATTAATTATGAATTTTCCATAGCACTCAGCATAGCACTTTCATAGCATAGCACTTTCACAGAACAGACTTTTAAAATAGCATTTCATTTTGGAGCCTATTTATAAAGGTCAAAAGTGATGTTTTACTGTTTTAACATAGAAAATTTTATTTCTGATACTTCCATCTATTTACAGTATAAAGTTGCTCTGGGCAATTCCTATACTTGTAATCATAATTGGACTAAGGTGAAAGCAAAATCTGTATATAGCTTTACCTTCCCATTGGAATAGGAGCTGGTGGAAAAGTGTCCATTAGATGCACATACAGCTACATAATGCTTATTTGAATAGTATGAAGAAGTGTCAGAACCTCTGTCAGGTTTTAAATGTCTTCTTTGCAATGCCATATTTCTACATAGCCAACAAAGGTCATGGCCACCCATAAATCAAGTGCCAGCAACACATTACTTTTTATAACAAAGCCTCCAGACTGTCTGCCAATGTAATTCAGCTGGTTCTGTGCCTGTATAGTTTCTGTGTTTTTGTTGGTGGAATAGTGTACAGTGTGCTCTTTATGCAGTACAAACTAGAGCATATTTGCCAGCAGAATATGACTGATCTTCCAGTTGTGAGGTTAAAGTACACTGACACAGAGTGAGCAAACTGTCTTTCAGCCTTTTCTCCCCAAACCTCGACAAACAGTGTGTGACTAGCCAATTGACTGGACTAGGAAGGATTAGCATAAGACAACTACCCAGGGGGCTTAAAGGGTAAGCCCACTTTCATGGGGAAAAAAATAGCAAATAAAGAAAAAATAATATAGCGTATACAATTGCGACACAAGTCATATTGTAATTGAATGCTATTAAAAATTACCTTTTGTTTTCAATCTGCAGCTCTGTCATTTTCTGAAAATGCAATGCAATATGGCTACCTAGAGGTGTTCTGTACACAGAATGCCCCCCATAAACATCATTTCCTGCTTGTGTGATTGGCTCACCAATTTTCCCAGAAGTCTGCCCTAAGATATAAGTCAGATTTCAGGCATCCCCTGCAACAAAAATGGACTGAAAGGGCCAAATGTTTTGAGCCCATCAGCATGGGTATGGGGCTGCCCCCCTTCCCGCATAGGTAGTTTTATACAAATTTTAAAAAAGAGGCGTGGTCTCTTTAAATAAAAAAAAGAGACAAAACGGGGTCAGGTGAAGCCGCAGTACTGCGGGATGTCACGTGACCACCAGGAAGATTCTAGAGGGTCACATGACCCATTAAAACATTCCAGAAAGGGGCTCATTATTTAAAGCTGGCCCCGCGGAAATTTCCTCACCAGTTGGTCAGAGTCGGCAACAAGCTCAGAGGTGCTGTGTCACTAGAGCTGCTGCTGACATGGCCATGAAGACTCTTATGAGGCGTGTGCTGGAATGGCCTGGGGACAGCAGTGGAGAGGAATGGCTGCAGTGGTGCCTAGAGATGGGAGGAACAGAAGAAGGATAGCGAAGGCAAGTACAAGAAGAGGCCATTCGGGAGCCATTAGAGGTACCTAGCAGCCATCCAAGCAGAGGCAGCCCTCAAACCCGCCAGCAGAACCAGCGCGGCCCACCGTCTCGGCCGCATATCTCTCTGGGGGTAGAAGAAGCCACTAGGCACGGCAGAAGAGGCGGCTTCTTCTGAGGTAAATAGAAGAACCAAAATTAAAAAGAAAAAACTGCGCTTGGAAAAAGAAAAATAAAGCTGCGGTTATAAGTGAGGCACACCAAAACAAAACAATATACAAAAAAACGCGCTAAAATGTTAAATGTGTAATATTAGTATAGTCCTTGTAGTGCCATATAAATGTCCATAACAGGTGAGGGAAGTAGAACTGTTATATATAAATATCTTGAAAGTTCGTCCAATAAGGTAAAATGACAGTGGAACTGGAAAACATCAAATTATTGCGCTTACCAGACGTAAGCCAAATATGAACAGATGGCTTAAACCCAGCCTGGGCCTTTAAACAGATGTCCTGGACGGATCAAGATAATCGCACTCGTCTCATGTGCCCAGTCCATAGAGGTATTTATCCAAAAATAAATAACACAAGCATAGCGTAATACTGATAATTTTTAAAAAACTCAAAATATGAAAAAAAGTGCAACACTCAACCCAAAAATAATCATTGATATCATAAATCATCCAAAGTTGACACTGCAACTAAGGATGGTAAGTGAGTGTCATGCAATCATGCAAGGAAGTGAAGCAGGGTGAATTAAAAAAGGTGAAATTTAGCAACACAGAATGTCTATTAGACAGATTCAGGTGAAGATAAGACTGTACCCAATCACCCAAAATTCTTGGTAAAAGAAAAAATTATATACCAAAAATACGTGAAAAAGGAAGAAGCAAGAAGAACCCTTTAGAGGCAGCACATCACATGCACAAGCTGCTTACCAAATAACAGATTCATATAGGCAAATCAACACACACCCAGCGTGTAAATAAGATAGGATTACACCAGCGAACCTAGGGGATATTCTGCTTACCAGACATCCTCATAAAATAGGCAGATGGGATGGAGCACATCCCTAAACACTTTCAATGTGGGAGCAAGTGTTCCGGGCGGCTTAAAAAGGGATGCATTGGTCAGGCCGGAGTGAACAAATTGGCCTGTTGGTTGGGAATTCCTAATGATGGGATTACCAATCATGTACCTCTTTATGTTGAGTTTGCGAACAAACTTGTGAACATCCATATATGTTTGGAACCTATTAAGGCTCTTGGGGGGGGCAAACTTGAGGCCTTTATCTAAAACAACTTTTTCAGAATGAGATAATTCTTTGGTGCTCAGGTTAAAAATGCCCTGTCCAATTACATTCTGGCTCTTTTTTGTTCGCAATCTCCTCCCCCCTCTAGTTCCTCGCTTCTTTCTACTGGTCTTTTCAGGCCTTGTCCTGGCCTGGAAAAACCCCAAGGTCCCGGACTGTTGGTAGGTGGGACATTATGATTGGAAGTGGGCAGGTTCTGAGAGGGGTAGGCGGTAGAGGGGTCGTGATTACCCTGTTGCCGTTCATATGATGCCTGGGGGTCTGGCCCCCCCTCATATGGATTCATATCACTCATAGGGAAAAACCTATTTTGGGTAGGAAGATTGTATTCCCAATCGGGGATATAAGGATCTTGATATGGTGTTTTCTGAATTGGGTTATATTCCTGATTATACCTCCACCATTCTTGATACCCAGTATTGAAACCCCGGCCTCTATTGGAATTTGGTGGACCACGCCCTCCCCCACCATTTTGATGGTTTCCCCTCCATGGGGGTGGTGGCATATGTCGTGTCACGGAAAGATTCCTGGAAAAAGGTTATTCCAGAGAGAGCCTGTTGCCTGTTCTGAAGGATGTGCAGGATATGGATAGAGAGCTCCTATTGTGTGACAAACCTAGACCCAGGGTATTGGAACACAATTTTGGGGTACCCTGTATTACCACCTATTCCCTTCAACACAAGGAAATAAAACAATTAGTTTCTAAACATTGGCATATCATCACCAATGATCGAGTGTTGAAGGAAGCTCTACCATCTAAACCCAAAATTGTTTTTAGAGGGGCTCCTTCATTGAGGAACAAACTGGCCCCTGGAATACTGGATCCTCCAACTACCAAGACAACCTTTTTTAACCAATTGACGGGTTTCTACAAATGTAATAAGTGTCGAGTGTGTTCTCTCAGTTCCTGTCATAACAGGAGGACTCAGTCTTTTGTGTCTACGGTAACTGGGCGAACCCACCCTATCACCCCATTTATTACTTGTTCCACTATAGGGGTGGTTTACATGTTGCAGTGCCCTTGTGGCCTGCAATATGTGGGACGGACCAAGCGCCCCCTCCAAGTGAGGCTTAATGAGCACGTCACTAATATCTTGACGGGTTTTAAAAATCACTCAGTTTCCAAACATTACCGTTTGGTACATGATAGAAACCCTGCCAACACTCTTTTTTTGGGCATTGACCGCTACCAACCCATTGGTGAGGGAGTTCTATGGTGCGGGACATCTCCAAATTAGAGATGTCTTGGGTCCATAGAATTAAAAGCTACACACCCCATGGACTAAATATAGATGTGGACGTTAACGCGTTCATTGATAATTCCTGATACAACATAGGGGTGAACAAAATATATCCTATTTGTTATACTTAAGGGGTGAATAGAATATATTGGATTTAGTGAGTATTCTATAACCTTGACCTTCCTTAATTTTAGGGTTTCTCAATATTCAAGGTGATGTACATTTCTTCTGGGCTGGGTGTGACCATGCTACTTGTCTTTTTGATGTAGTTTTTGTTTGGTCTAGTTTTTAAAAAAACAATACGTTATAACTTTTGTTTTAATAATATTTTCTGGTTTTCATTATTCTTAGTATTTATTTTACATGATGTTTATATTTTTAATTTTTTTTTTTTCTTATATTCATTTATTAATTGCATGGGCGAAATGTTTATATATCATTCAGACCTATGCTATATGTTCTAGTGTTGGTGCAGGTGCAATACCTTGGGCTTTTAGAGTTTAAGAATGGTTTTACACATACTGCCCTTTTGCCATATTATCTGCTTAATCCTTCATATAGATGGTATTTCAGATTATGTTTGAGCATTTTCTACAATAATGTATGTATGTACATATTATTTTAAGTTTTTCTGATATAGCTATGTTTTATACTAAAAGATGTTGATCCCACGGCACCTTTGATTGTCGATTGGATCCCATTCCTGGCAGTATAACATATAGATGCCCACATCCAAGATGGCGCCGTGTGTCTCCCTTTAAGGGACTCAGAGCGAGGCTTGGTGTGTGTATTTAACGTGGTTGCTCAGCATGCTGCCCGGTCCCTATTGAAAACGTCAGCGTGTGTCAGAGGAATAACAGAAACTTTGTTTGCCAGTACCGGCATTTCCCTGTACGCCTGCGTGGCAGAATGGCTAATAGGCGTACGCGGGTACGCAATTCAGCAGACCGCGTCACGGCGTAACGGCGCACATAGACGTGCAAGTTAGCGGACGGCGAAACGGCGTAAGCATGTACGCATCTTAGCCGCACACGTGGGTTCCCCTATTAGCCCTATAAAAGGCAGCCCAGCTCTCTGGCTTATTGCTGGTTTGTCATTTCAGCTTCTGTGTTCCTATTCCTTGTTCTACTATTGACTCCTGCTTGTTGTGACCCGGATTTCCTTGACCATCCTTGAACTTCTCCTGCACCTTGACCTCGGCTTGCTTAAACGGATTCCTCTTCAGTCTGCTCCAGTGTTTGACCCCTGGCTTCTCTTTAAAGACTTCGCTACTGCCTGCTCCAGTGTTTGACCCCCGGCCTGTCTTGGACTCTCCTATTGATTGATTCCTGTGTATGACCTTGGCTTGTTTAAACGGACTTCCTTCCTACCGGCTTGCTGTGTTTGACCCCCTGGCTTCTCTACATACTTGTTCCAGTTATCTACTTCAGGTCCAAGGTGTTGGAGCCCCAGTCTGATTCCTCTGCTGATCACCATCCGGGTGTACCCTGCACGGACTACTACCAGACAGAAGTTCAACACGCAGGCTCCTACTAGTGCCTGGCGACCCGTGCCTCTCTGTGCCCGATACCCTCTGTGCCACCTCCAGGGGTATAGCGCACTCAGCTGCAAGGGGAGCCGCTCTCAGCATCTCGGCCCTGGTGAGTACCCTGACAGCGTGTTACGAAACGCGTCTGGGAGGGACGTGCTGACGTCACCACGTTTGCCCTGTGAGGACGGGAGTGTGTTTGAGTGCCGACCGGCTCCATTTCTTGCTGTTTTAACTTCTTCTTATGTAAGTGTTACTCTACAATTGAATAAACCGGACCATACAGTATTATACTATTGGTGTTTTCTACTTCTTATACACTGCTGAGCTTGGGCTTGATTGGCCAGGACGTGTCTACGCCGCTCCAGATAGGAGCCTATCTGTGCTCCATCCCATCTGCCTATTTTATGAGGATGTCTGGTAAGCAGAATATCCCCTAGGTTCTCTGGTGTAATCCTATCTTATTTACACGCTGGGTGTGTGTTGATTTGCCTATATGAATCTGTTATTTGGTAAGCAGCTTGTCCATGTGATGTGCTGCCTCTAAAGGGTTCTTCTTGCTTCTTCCTTTTTCACGTATTTTTGGTATATAATTTTTTCTTTTACCAAGAATTTTGGGTGATTGGGTACAGTCTTATCTTCACCTGAATCTGTCTAACAGACATTGGGTGTTGCTAAATTTCACCTTTTTTAATTCACCCTGCTTCACTTCCTTGCATGATTGCATGATACTCAGTTACCATCCTTAGTTGCAGTGTCAACTTTGGATGATTTATGATATTAATGATTATTTTTGGGTTGAGTGTTGCACTTTTTTTCATATTTTGAGTTTTTTTTTAAATTATCAGTATTACGCTATGCTTGTGTTATTTATTTTTGGATAAATACTTCTATGGACTGGGCACATGAGACGAGTGCGATTATCTTGATCCGTCCAGGACATCTGTTTAAAGGCCCAGGCTGGGTTTAAGCCATCTGTTCATATTTGGCTTACGTCTGGTAAGCGCAATAATTTGATGTTTTCCAGTTCCACTGTCATTTTACCTTATTGGACGAACTTTCAAGATATTTATATATAACAGTTCTACTTCCCTCACCTGTTGTGGACATTTATATGGGACTACAAGGACTATACTAATATTACACATTTAACATTTTAGCGCGGTTTTTTGTATATTGTTAAATAGAAGAACCAGCCTTAGGGAAAAAAGGAGGAGAACATTATCCCCTTCGCCGCCCAGGAGCAGAGAGAGGCGGGCAACTAGAGCAGCATCCACTAGGATAGCTAAGGAGTAGCCAACTTCAGCAGGAATAATTATTCAACATATCCCACCCAGTGCTAGTCCGGGTAGGCAAGTAATTCCAGTCAAAGTGATCAAGAAATACCTATTGTGCCCACTGGAGGCTTTAGTGAGCAACACCTGCATAACTCAACACAGGCTAGCGACATCTAGTGGTCAGGGTGAGTTATCACATGTGTTAAATAATATAAAGGAAACCATTAACAGGTTAGCTGATAGCATTAATACACCTGTTAATGAAGATAGCAATTATGAAAATGTATGATCTAATGATTCAATGAATAGGTCTGAAAACGTGACAAATGCTAACAGCGATACACCTTACTCAGTGGCTAATGTAATTTCCAGTAATACATTGCCGGCTGAACTTAATATAACTAATTCTTCAGTTCCAGAGTCATGTTTGAAAGAAACATTGCTGTGTGAAATCTCACCATTGGGATACCACCTTTCTACTCAGGTTAAGGATAAGATATGGAAAGGGCAGTTTGTAGACATTTTGTCGTTACTTCCCTCTGCAAAAGAATTTATTAACAGAGTAGACAAAAAATCTGGCGATAAGCCTAAAGAAGAGAGACGTAGGCCTGTGGCGAGGTCATTTCAAAATTGGTTGCAGGCTTTTACTATTTATGCTAGTGTTTTTAGGGTAAAAACATCCCGAATACTGTACCTGTCTTTTCTAACACCTGTAGCATGTACTGGAAGTCTACAGAAGCTTTGTGTCAGGAACTGTGTCATTACTGGTTTCACCTGCTGGTGGCACTGTTACGCTCAGCACTAAAGGGTGTAATTCTGGTGGCCACCAGTGGGTGTCTCCCTGCCAAGAGTACCAACCAGCTGTCAAGCACACCTGTTGTGGGTCTGCTGGTCTATATAAAGCCACCCTGGACCAAAGCTCAAATGCTTCAGAATTCCCTCTGCTAGCCTTGTCCCTGCCTGAACCTGCTTTTGTTCTTGCCTTGTCCTGGACCCCGTTCCGTGTATCCTGTCCTTGAGACCTGTTACCTGCTCCCTTTAACGGTCTGCTTCCTTATACCTGGCTTCTGTTCCCCTTTTGCTTTTGTCCCTGCCTTGTTTATTTCATGTTTTGTTTCCTTGCTCGTGTATATATATATATATATATATATATATATATATTAATTAGACAGTTAGTTAGGTGTTTTTGGGGTTTGCTGTGTCTTGCACTCATTTACTTGTTTATGGTTTGCTGTTTGGTTTGCATGGGTGTCCTTATCTTAAATAAACATACTTTTTTTCACTTACTCATTTATTCCTGATTCCTTGGTGCAGCCCAACGATCTGATCACCTGTATTGGATGTCTGTGTATGGCATCCCCTGAAACTTTGGTGGATTAGGCTGGTACCAGTATGATGAATCTTTTAGGAAAAAAATATCCATTTACCCTTCTTTAAAGTGAGGTAATAAGGATATTGGTCTATGGTTAAACTTAATTTTGACGCAAAAAGCCTTTTTATCCTAAACAGCAGTCTTCAGCTACAGTTTCCCCTTATAAAAGGGGTTACTGTTTCACATACAATGAAAATCTGTGTAAGTGGGGGGGTTCGTGAAAATATAAGCATGAATGCTTTCACTGCTCAGGACCTCATCCCTTACTTAAATGTTTTAAAAGGAGCGCCAATTTTCATGGTCAAAGAGATAATCTGGCCAAAGACTTTCACTCTGGTGAATCTGCCAAGCATGCAGCAATGGCTGGAAGTGTACCCAGATCAGGAGACAGACAAGTTTTTAACTGATGGTTTTTCTAGGGGTTTCCCTTTACCTGTATTTAAAGGAAATGGATGTGTATTAGTGAGCAAATTATGTTATGAACTTTTCTCATATTATCAGGGAAAAATTGCATGGAAAAATCAGGGCAGAGAGAATAGCTGGACCATTTAGTTCTCCACCATTTCCGAATTTCAGAATATCCCCCTTTGGGATTGTTCCCAAAAAGCAGCCAAACTCATTCCATTTGATCCATCTGTCTATCATCTGTCTCTTATTGCACTTTTGAGGATGCCAGCTATCATATTAGGAATTTAGGGAAAGCAGCATTACTTGCTAAAGCAGATATTAAATCAGCATTCAGACTACTGCCAATTAACCTGGCTTCATATAATTCATTAGATTTGTTTTTTGAGAATCAATTTTATTATGACATGTGTCTCCCTATGGGGTGTTCAGTCTCATGTGCGTACTTCGAGAAATTTGCTTCATTTCTGCAATGGGTGTTATCTTTTGAAACAGGTCATGAAGGTATTTTACACTACCTTGATGACTTTTTATTCATCGGTCCTGCTCATTCCCCTATTTGCTTCCTTATGCTGCAATTGTTTGGGGTTAAAACTAAAAAATGTGGGGTTCCTCTAGCCGCAGAAAAAAATGCATTCCCATCCACATCTATTGAAATTTTAGAGATAAAAATAGATACAGAATTGATAGAATTTCAAATGCCCATAGATAAAATTTAAAAGAATAAAAGACATGATATCCTGCTTTCTAAGACGCAAGAAAATATTATTAACTGCTTGCTGCCCACCGGCCGTCATATGACGGCCAGGCGGTGCGGCTCTCATTCTGGGAGGGCGTCATATGACGGCCCTCCATTTAAACAGGGAATGCGCGCGATCGTGTGCGGGCATCCCTGTTCCTTCGGTGGTGGCGTGTCACGGAGACACCGCTCGCCACCGAGGGGGGTGAACAGCCATTGAGCATGGCTGTTTATCACATGATTGGCTGTGATGAAGTCACGGCCAATCACAGGTGGTATCGCCCCACTTTGCAGGGCGTATGCGCGCGATCTTGAGCGTGCTGCGCATCGCTGGCAGCGTGTTCACGGGAACACTGCTTGTCACCGACGCTGGTAAACAGCCATTGGCCGGCGGCTGTTTACCACGTGATCGGCTGTGATCCTTTCACAGCTGATCACTAAATGTCAACAAACCGCGGTAACAAGATGTTACCGGGGATCTCCCCCTCACACACTGATCATGTGTGAGAAGGAGATTGCGGTAACATCTCGTTACCGCTCACAGTGTACACCAATCACACTGATTGCCCCCAATAAAAAGGACCTGTTCCCACCCATCAAAGTACCTGTCACAGTTCATCTGAGTACCTGTCAGTCCATATGAGTACCTGTCTAAATTCATCTGAGTACCCGAGTACCTGTCACAGTCCATCAGAGTACCGGAGTAGCTGTTACAGTCCATCAGAGTACCCGAGTACCTGTCACAGTCCATCTGAGTACCCGAGTACCTGTCACAGTCCATCTGAGTACCCGAGTACATGTCACAGTCCATCTGAGTACCCGAGTACCTGTCACAGTCCATCTGAGTACCCGAGTACCTGTCACAGTCCATCAGAGTACCCGAGTACCTGTCACAGTCCATCAGAGTACCTGAGTACCTATCACAGTCGATCTGAGTACCTGAGTACCTGTCACAGTCCATATGAGTACCTGAGTATCTGTCACAGTCCATATGAGTACCAGAGTACCTGTCACAGTCCATATGAGTACCCGAGTACCTGAGTACCTGTCACAGTCCATATGAGTACCTGAGTACCTGTCACAGTCCATCAAAGTACCCGAGTACCTGTCACAGTCCATCAGAGTAACCGAGTACCTGTCACAGTCCATCAGAGTACCTGAGTACCTGTCACAGTCCATCAGAGTACCCGAATACCTGTCACAGTCCATCTGAGTAACCGAGTACCTGTCACAGTCCATATGAGTACCTGAGTACATGTCACAGTTCATTTGAGTACCCGAGTACCTGAGTACCTGTCACAGTCCATATGAGTACCTGTCACAGTCCATATGAGTACCCAGGTACCTGAGTACCTGTCACAGTCCATATGAGTACCCGAGTACCTAAGTACCTGTCACAGTCCATATGAATACCGAATACCTGAGTACCTGTCACCTCCCTTCAGAGTACCCGAATACCAGTCATCAGCCTATCAGAGTACCCGAGTACCTATCTGTAGCCCATCAGAGTACCCGAGTACCTATCTGTAGCCCGTCAGAGTACCCGAGTACCTGTCACCAGGCCATCAGAGTACCCGAGTACCTGTCACCAGGCCATCAGAGTACCCGAGCACCTGTCACCAGCCCACCAGAGTACCCAAGTACCTGTCACCAGCCCTTCAGAGTAACCGAGTACCTGTCACCAGCCCATCAGAGTACCCGAGTATCTATCTGCAGCTCATCAAGTTACCCGAGTACCTGTCTCCAGCCCATCAGAGTACCCGAGTACCTATTTGCAGCCCATGCCTCATAGAATATACGTTGAGGTGTTTGCTTTCCAAAATGACGGCCAGGCGGCGCAGCTCTCATTCTGGGAGGGCGTCATATTATGGCCCTCCATTTAAACAGGGAATGTGCACGATCGTGTGCATGCATCCCTGTTCCTTCGGTGGCAGCATGTCACGGAGACACCGCTCACCACTGAGGGGATGAACAGCCATTGGACACGGCTGTTTACCACGTGATTGGCCACAATAAAGTCACTGCCGATCACAGGTGGTGCCGCCCCACTTTGCACGGAGCCTACGCGCAATCTCGAGCGCACTGCACGTGCACATCGGTGGCGGCATGTTCCCGGGAACACTGCTCGTCACCGATGCTGGTAAACAGCCATTGGCCAGCGGCTGTTTACCATGTGATTGGCTGTGATCCTTTCACAGCCGATCACTAAATGTCAACACACCGCGTTAACAAGATGTTACCGAGGTTCTCCTCCTCACACTCCAATCTCGTTACCGCTCACAGTGTACACCAATCACACTGATTGCTCCCCCAATAAAGAGGACCTGTCACCACCCATCAAAGTACCTGTCACAGTTCATCTGAGTACCTGTCAGTCCATATGAGTACCTGTCACAATTCATCTGAGTACCCGAGTACCTGTCACAGTTCATCTGAGTACCCGAGTACCTGTCACAGTCCATCAGAGTACCCGAATACCTGTCACAGTCCATCAGAGTACCCGAGTACCTGTCACCAGGCCATCAGAGTACCCGAATATCTGTCACCAGGCCATCAGAGTACCCAAGTACCTGTCACCAGCCCATCAGAGTACCTGAGTACCTGTTAGCAGCCCATCAGAGTAACTGAGTACCTGTCACCAGCCCATCAGAGTACCCGAGTAATTTTGAGTTCTATGGAAAGAAATTCATGGCCTTCAATGGTTTATATTAAGCTTTTATCTCTCCAGGTTATTGGAGTTGTGGCCAGTTCTGGATGTGCTAATCGTTCACCTTGGGGGTAATGATGTGGGTAAAATGAAACCGCAGGATCTGCTGTTCTCAATGAAGTGTGACCTTCATGTATTTAAATTAGCTTCCCGGAATACCTCGATAATTTTTTCCAAAATAGTTCCAAGGCTTTTATGGCTGCATGATGCCCAGTTAAAAAAACTTGGAGAAAATTAGGCGTCGGGTAAATAGATGTATGGAAAAATTTATGCCACTTATCTGAGGTTTTTCCTATAGACATAGGGATCTGGAGGCGGATTTTGCAGGTTTATATAGGGCAGATGGAGTTTACCTATCTGACATTTTTAACGTTGGTTTATAAAATAGCATTGAAATGGCCATGGTTGTAGGGTAGGCCGGCCTTGTTAATACAAGCCCGGCGTTTGGGGTGTTTATAAGATATTCTGTATTGCTTGAGTCCTGTAAGACTGAGCTGTTTTGTATTTATTATTTGCAAATTGAGAATTTTTATGGATTAATAAAAATGATTAAAATGATGTTAAATTATTGATTATTACATCAATAAATGTGCCACTGCCATTATATGCCAAACGAGGAGGTATTCGGGAGAGGAGAGGAGAGGTGCAGCCTACATTCCCATGGACTGAAAGGGCTTAATGTTTTGAGCCCATCAGTATGGGCATGTGGCCGCCCCCCTTCCCGCTTAGGTAGTTTTATTTTTTTTAAAAAGAGGCGTGGTCTCTTTAAAAAAAAGAGATAAATGAGATAAAACGCTGCAGTACTGCGGGAACGTCACTTGACCGCTGGGAAGGTTCTAGAGGGTCACATGACCCATTAGAACATTCCAGAAAGGGGCTAATTATATAAAGTTGGCCCCGCAACAAGCTCCCAACTCCCCCCCACCCTTTTCGCGAGCACGTATATGTGGTTTGTCACCCTTTATATTTGAAGGGGGGACTTGTGTTTATAAGATATTCTGTATTGTTTGAGTCCTGTAAGACTGAGCTGTTTTGTATTTATTATTTGCAAGTTGAGAAATTTTATGGATTAATAAAAATGTTGTAAAATGTTGTAAAATTATGTTAATTTATTCATTATTACACCAATAAACGTGCCGCAGCCAATTATATGCCAAACGAAGTTGTCGAGTGTATTTAATTTATTGTTATTGACGGGGTATTTGGGAAGGGAGAAGTGCGGCCTACATTCCCATGTGATTTTTGTAAGATACTTCCAATAGGAAATTGCGGCTAAAGGGATGCAGGTCCAACAGCTTTCCTCATAAGAGCCCTGCAGGTGCACAGCTGATTGATAATTATGAAACCACTCCCATTAGACCCACTTTCCCACATGGATACAGACAAACACACATAAATTTATTCAGAATAACAAAGGGTAGGAATCTGCAACAAAGTTTGTTAAAATCCTTGTAATGTACATACAGTATCTCACAAAAGTGAGTACACCCCTCACATTTTTGTAAATTTTTTTTATATCTTTTCATGTGACAACACTGAAGAAATGACACTTTGCTACAATGTAAAGTAGTGAGTGTACAGCTTGTATAACACTGTAAATTTGCTCTCCCCTCAAAATAACTCAACACGCGGCCATTAATGTCTAAATCGCTGGCAACAAAAGTGAGTACACCCTTAAGTGAAAATGTCCAAATTGGGCCCGATTAGACATTTTCCCTCCACAGTGTCATGTGACTCGTTAGTGTTACAAGGTCTCAGGTGTGAATGGGAAGCAGGTGTGTTAAATTTGATGTTATCGCTCTCACTCTCTCATACTGGTCACTGAAAGTTCAACATGGCACCTCATGGCAAAGAACTCTCTGAGGATCTGAAAAAAAGAATTGTTGCTCTACATAAAGATGGCCTAAGCTATAGGAAGATTGCCAAGACCCTGAAACTGAGCTGCAGCATAGTGGCCAAGACCATACAGCGGTGTAACAGGACAGGTTCCACTCAGAACAGGCCTCGACATGGTCGACCAAAGAAGTTGAGTGCACATGCTCAGCGTCATATCCAGAGGTTGTCTTTGGGAAATAGATGTATGAGTGCTGCCAGCATTGCTGCAGAGGTTGAAGGGGTGGGGGGTCAGCCTGTCAGTGCTCAGACCATATGCCGCACACTGCATCAAATTGGTCTGCATGGCTGTCGCCCCAGAAGGAAGCCTCTTCTAAAGATGATGCACAAGAAAGCCCACAATCAGTTTACTGAAGTCAAGCAGACTAAGGACATGGATTACTGGAACCATGTCCAGTGGTCTGATGAGACCAAGATAAACTTATTTGGTTCAGATGGTGTCAAGTGTGTGTGGTGGCAACCGGGTGAGGAGTACGAGCACTGGGGAGCTACAGTTCATTGAGGGAACCATGAATAATAGACGTTCACTTTAGTGCCAGTCAATGATGTCACCGGCGCATACTCAGTATGCTCTGCATTGATGACACATTAAGTGTGTTGTGATTGAAATGAGCTATGTGTCACAATAGCGATGCTCAGTGACAGTATTGCAGTGCCCAGATATTACCGCCTTTAATTGAGTAAAGGGAACGTAGTACCAATGGTTACTCAATGGTTACTCATTCACAAAGAAAAAAAGAGTAAAATAGTAAATAAACACACAAAAACGGACAATAAATTGAAAGGTTACTGTGTTTCCCGCCCATTAAAAATGTAACTGTTGGTACTGTGCATATGTGACCCAGAAGCAAATAAGCAGCAAATGTAAATATTTTATTAAATCTTTTCATGTGACAACACTGAAGAAATGACACTTTGCTACAATGTAAAGTAGTGAGTATACAGCTTGTATAACAGTATAAATTGGCTGTCCCCTAAAAATAACTCAACAGACAGTCATTAATGTCTAAACCACTGGCAACAAAAGTGAGTACACCCCTAAGTGAAAATGTCCAAATTGGGCCCAAAGTGTCAATATTTTGTGTGGCCATTATTATTTTCCAACACTGCCTTAACCCTCTTGGGCATGGAGTTCACCAGAGCTTCACAGGTTGCCACTGGAGTCCTCTTCCACTCCTCCATCACAGCATCATGGAGCTGGTAGATGTTAGAGACCTTGTGCTCCTCCACCTTGCGTTTGAGGATGCCCCACAGATGCTCAATAGGGTTTAGGTCTTGTCAGTCCATCACCTTTACCCTCAGCTTCTTTAGCAAGACAGTGATTGTCTTGGAGGTGTGTTTGGGGTTGTTATCATGTTGGAATACTGCCCTGCGGCCCAGTCTCCGTAGGGAGGGGATCATGCTCTCCTTCAGTATGTCACAGTACATGTTGGCTTTCATGGTTCCCTCAATGAACTGTAGCTCCACAGTGCCGGCAGCACTCATGCAGCCCCAGACAATGAGACTCCCACCACCATGCTTGACTGTAGGCAAGACACACTTGTCTTTGTACTCCTCACCTGGTTGCTACCCCACACGCTTGACACCATCTGAACCAAATAAGTTTATCTTGGTCTCATCAGACCACAGGACATGGTTCCGGTAATCCATGTTCTTAGTCTGCTTGTCTTCAGCAAATTGTTTTCGGGCCTCTTGTGCATCATCTTTAGAAGAGGCTTCCTTCTGGGACGACAACCATGCAGACCAATTTGATGCAGTGTGCGGTGTATGGTCTGAGCACTGACAGGCTGACCCCCCACCCCTTCAACCTCTGCAGCAATGCTGGCAGCATTCATTTCCCAAAGACAACCTCTGGATATGACGCTGAGCATATGCACTCAACCTCTTTGGTTGACCATGGCGAGGCCTGTTCTGAGTGGAACCTGTCCTGTTAAACACCTGCTCCCCACTCACACCTGAAGCCTTGTAACACTAACAAGTCACATGACACTGGGGAGGGAAAATGGCTAATTGGGCCCAATTTGGACATTTTCACTTAAGGGTGTACTCACTTTTGTTGACAGCGGTTTAGACATTAATGGCTGTGTGTTGAGATATTTTGAGAGAACAGCAAATTTACACTGTTATACAAGCTGTACACTCACTACTTTACATTGTAGCAAAGTGTCATTTCTTCAGTGTTGTCACATGAAAAGCTATAATAAAATATTTACAAAAATGTGAGGGGTGTACTCACTTTTGTGAGATACTGTATATGATGCCACTGAATCTTGTTTTTTTTTTTTGGGGGGGGGTTATCTTCTAAGTACCTTATTCCTGCAGTACTATTGTGTGTTCACTTGATCTTTCCCTGTTCTTTGACATTTGCAGGGAAAGATCTTTGGGATGGGTTTCTAATGCTACTGATGTCTGCTCTCTACAGTGCGAGTCTGTGTCTGGCCAGCCTCGATTGGTGCTGTGCCAGTCACATGGCAAAAAAAACAAAAAAAACAGAAGAGCAATTCAAATTAGATTATAAATATCAAATATCTGTTTTACAGCTCCCAGTAAATCTTTATTGAACATCAAATGTGTATTTTTGTGCATTAATATGGTGTAGACAGAATCAGAGGTGTCTAACACTAGCTTTCATTTTGTTCAGATGGCATCTGCATCCAAGTTTCTTATTTACTTTATAGGTATTGGCAATTACATTTGATATATTTAATACTGATTTATATTAAACCTAAGTGTTTTGTGAGTTTCTTAATGAATGTAATCAATCAGCATACTATATCCCACCCCCATAGTGTTTAGCAATAGGAGGACATGAAGGAGGAGGGAGGGAAGTGTCATTTACCACTATTTATACGTCCACATGTGTGACTCTATAGTCATGTGGGCTGCACAGGTAAGAAAAGGGAGGAAATGAAGAGTTTAGAAGGGAACTGAAATTGAGTATGCTCTGTTGAGGTCATCAGCTGGTCTGCACAATGTCAACCTGCAGTGGGGACACAGAGAAGATGGGAGGGACAGCTGAATACAGGATCAACCAAATATATTTCACACTACACAAAACAAATGTATAGTGGCTTTGTGAATATAAACAGTCTGTTATATAGCGTGTAATGAGAGTTTTTCATAATCTTTTCATAGTCTTTAGTCTAGACATCTATATTTTAATCACTGAATGGAGACAGGTGCCACAACAACATGACGGGTCAGACATTTTTGTTTCATTGTGTCATTTAGGATGTCACACGTACTAACTCTGACTATTTGATTCACGTGTCTATACATTTGCAAATTGCTATTTTCCAATGCACTGGCATTGCATTAACTTAGGTGTTTTTCCATACCTTCTGAGAAGCATGTCAAAACACTAACACCATCCTACAATTAATTATCACCAATTACTAGGAAGAGAATGCTTTGTTCAGTAATACAGAATGGTAATGCTGTTTAGTGGGTAGTAATAGGTAGATGTGTGAGGATGTGTATATACTTGCCTTCACCATTTGCACCATTAAAGTGACACTGAACTCATACAAAAAAATTCTATTCAAGTATTCTTAACTAAAAACCTTTTCTTTTTTCTATTGCTCTAAGCCTCCTCCAAATTCCTTTTTATTTTGGTGCTGCGATCCGACTGCCTGTTAAAAGGTGACTTAGTTCACTTATCATGGTTCCATTCTATAAGGGTAGCTACCCCCTCTTGCTCACTCCTGAGATAGACTGGGGACTATAGACCATGGCAGCAACCTTTTTTCAGGCATGGCACACTCTAGAAATGTGCACAATCCCTGGTCACACCAGTTCGAGGGCTCATTCACACCTGGAGGTGCATCAGAGCATGCATCCCTTTTTGCACGCTCACACACATTACATTTTTTAATGGGCCTGCTCTATGTGAAAGACACAAAAAAATGTGCAGGCATGATTTTTAAAATTGTGCTGCACAAAAACTCATGGTACTGTGGTAGTATTGAAAAAACTTGCCACCGCCCTCATCTATAGCTGGCTATCGCAGTAAGCGGCTAAAACAGGTAACAACAAAGCCTGGGGAAAAAAACCAAAGCCTACTTACCAACCAGCTCGCAGACAACCGAATAAACCTGTCTAACAGTAAGCGTTAAAAACAGGGGTTTAGTCCGCACGCATTTGCAAACGCATGCGTAAGCCACAGAACCTCGTCACGGCACCCTGGTATCTGTGGTCCTAACACTAAAATATGAGTGTCCCCACAGTGGAGGCACATGCATTCTGATGGATAAATGAGGGCAGGTGGACTGAAGGAGAGCCCACCCCTTCTTAAAGGTACAGGAGCACACCAAACACCCAGCAAGTAGCACAATGGCTGCAAAGGAGTTGGTGCGCTGCTGGACCAATACAAACACCAACGTGATAATGAAAAAACTTGCCACCATCCTCATCTATAGCAGCAATGTAGGGGGCAGGTAATCAAACCCTGTACAGTCCATCTGAGCTATCCTGTGTTAACTCCAGACAAGGGAGGAAAAGCACAGCCCACACCTCCTCCCTAATCTCTCCTCCAATCTGCCGCTGTCACTACTGCTGTCTGCAACCCAGAAAGGTGTAAGGGTGCCCGACAAGCCCTTCATCGGTTTGTAGGATGCAGGCTGGAGGCCCACGTAGTCAACAGGAGTAGTGACAGTGGCAGAGAGGAGGTGAGAGCCGGGTGGTGGTGTGGGCTGTGCTCTCTTCTCCCCTGTCTGTACACAGGAGCTAAAGCAGGATTGCTCAGATTGGACTGTACAGGAAGTTTTTGTCCTTTTGCTGTGGGACCCCTGAGGACTCTTCAAGGCACCCCAGGGTAGGGTTGCCACCTGTCCAGGATTTACCCAGACAGTTCGAGTTTGGAATCATAAATTCGGGTTTCAGACTGCCTAAAACCCAGACACATTGTTCAGACCTTCTCTCTCCTGCCTCTGAGTGAATACACTAAGGTAAATCAGGGTTCTCAGAGCACCACTTACATCAGAGTTTACCTTTACACCAGAGGCCACAGTGTACCCCCTTACATCAGAGTTCTCAGGGTTCCCCCTTAGTTCAGGGTTCCCAGAGCATCCTTTATGTTAGAGTCCCCAGAGTTCTTCCTTACATCAGAGTCTGCAGAGTCCCCCCCTTACAGTTTAATGGAACTCTGTGAGTTCAAAAGTAAAAGGGCAACTCTGTGGACTCTGATGTAAAGGGGGACTCTTGTGATTTACTTAATTTGATTAGAAATATTATTTAATTGCAAAATATATCTAGAGTTTATACTATAAATAAAGAGTGCTGTGCGCCGCTAAAGTGTTCGTGTTTGACTTGAAGAAAAGGTGGCAACCCTACTCCAGGGTGCCGTGGTATCCTAGTTGAGAAACGCTGGACTATGGGATTTGTAGTGTGAAAAGAGCAGTGCACATGACCGCAACTAACGTACACCACTGATTTCAAACAAACAGAAGTGAGATGGATAAGGAAGGATTTGGGAGTTCAGAGAACATTGCAAGGAGCCAGAAAAACACAGTAAAAAATGATTTGATGAAAAATAATATAGTTCATATTTCTCTTACAGAGCCATTAAGTAAGGGTTGTGCATAGACTATTTTTGGAGAAAAAGGATGTCGTTTAGTGTCACTTTAAGAATGACATATTTTCACAGGAGATATTTTTATGTGATTTTAATGTGAAGATAATAAAAAGTTTGTTTTAGATATTTGATGTTATGTCTGAGTACATGTAAAAATTCCATGGCCCAACATTTAGTTTCTTTGGATGTTATATTTGGGACCTATCACCATTTGGGACCTATCACCATTCCAAGGACAAATTTTATCGTTTTTTGTTTCAAAGTAAAATATCAAGAGGAGTACAGAGAATATAAAATGTATTCTCCTTTTACACAGTCATTCATTACATATATAAACCAGTTGCACATTACAGCAATGCTGGTTAGGCATTTAAAAGATTATCTGTTAATTACACGGAGGTTTGTATTTTGATGTTGTCAGTATAATTAATTGCTCAGTCTGCAATGTGCTTTACATTTTAGATGTGGACGGTAGAGACCACTGTATACTATTACAGAGCACAATCTGTTGTGTGACAGATTAGAATTCAGGTTATTTATGATATAGATAAATTATGAATCTGTATCTTATGAGAGGATTGAAATATAGCTGCAAGTAAAATGACCTGAATACTTAAGTTTTCTTCGGTTCTGGCATAATACAAACAGCTCTTTTGCTGGTCCCCAAATGACCTGGTACTTTACTATTTGTCTAAAAAAACAGTTCATTCTTTGTAGGTGCTGCCAGTTCCTGCAAAATAAAAGGCAAAACCGCGCCTCATTTACATAACTACTAGATAAGAACATACTCTTTATCCGTATTAATATAATTAAATTTCTTAATTATAAAGATATGAATCATCTCAACAGTAGTCATGATTCTTTGGTAAATGAAGGACAAAATAAATTTGTTCCTGCATACAGTGCTCATTAAAGTAAAATTATATATTGTCCTGTGGGAACAGATGTTATTTATTTTAATTCATCTTACCTTCACATTTGCCCTTTTATGATTCATCATGTCTATTTCTCAGTTTGATAATAATTTGTCTTACTTTAATTTGTCCCTGTGATCCAGTATTTCCTGCTCCACCAAACAGTGAGGTGCAGTTTAGGCATACATAAACAGGGTATGCAAAAATCTATGTAAAATGTAATAGCTACCTAAAGCAACAACCATATTCTAATGGTTTCTAGGTGCCACAGGATAGAATGTGAGAATAGTGATTGGATTAATCGTGTGTACAGTACTGTGCAAAAGTTTTATGTAGGTGTGAAGCAATGCTGTAAAGTAAAAACGCTTTCAAATATATATATATATATATATATATATATATATATATATATATATATATATATATATATAATTTTTTTTTTTTAACTGTTTCTTTTTATCAATGTACAAAATGCACAGAGAACAGAAGGATAATCTAAATCAAATCAATATTTGGCGTGACCACCCTTTGGGTTCAAAACAGCATAATTTCTTCTAGATACACTTGCACACCGTTTTTGAAGGAACTCAGCGCGTTGGTTGTTCCAAACATCTTGGAGAAGTAGCCACAGATCTTCTGTGGATGTAAGCTGCCTCAGATCCTTCTGTCTCTTCATGTAGTTCCAGACAGACTCAATGATGTTGAGATCGTGCTCTGTGGGGACCAAACCATCACTTCCAGGACTCATTGTTCTTCTTTATGCTAAAGATAGTTCTTAATGACATTAGCTGAATGTTTGGGATTGTTGTCCTGCATGCAGAATACATTTGAGCCTATTCACATGCCTTCCTGATAATATGGTGGCATGAAGTGTCTGGCTGTATTTCTCAACATTGAAGACACCATTTATTGGGCAACATTGAGGACCATAGATGCGGTAATTGGCTAAGAAACTTAATGCAGCAGATGAAAGACACATTATGCTTTCTTCTCCTCGACATCTGAAGATGTACAGCAGTGCCATCAGGCACAGAACAGGAAGAAACCAGTTGGACCAGTGGGACCCGGGTACTGTCAGAAGAAGTCTGGCCAGAAGTGGTCTTCATAGAAGAATTGCAGCCAAAAAGCCATATCTCGGACGTGGAAATAAGGCTAGGTGACGCAACTATGCACAAAAACATAGGGACAGGTACTCTAGACTGATGAGTCAAAATTTGAGATATTTGGCTATAGTTGGAGGCAGTTTGTTCACGAAGGGCTTGAGAGCAGTACAATAATGCATGTCTGCAAGGAACAGTGAAGCATGGTTTCACTGAATTTGTAAATAGAAAAGTCCTGGATTGCCGCACTCCATCAAAAAAGCATCTTTATTGGGTATATAAAATCCAAAAACGCAGACAAATAACAGAAGTGGACACAACAGGGATGAAATGGCTAACGCGTTTCACATCCAAAGATGCTTACTCATAGCTCTGAGTAAGCATCTTTGGATGTGAAACGCGTTAGCAATTTTGGATTTTATATACCCAATAAAGGTGCTTTTTTTGATCGAGTGCGGCAATCCAGGACTTTTCTATTTCCATTATCTTGTGCATAGCCAGCACCCAACTCTGTTTAGTAGGACGGCAGCACCCTGAAAATACGGAGACTTATAGAGTGGCATTTCTCATCAGTTTCACTGAATTTGTAATCTGAATTTGAGTATTGAGTGAGTATTCTGAGTACCTGAGTATTGTGTGTGTATTCTGAGTCTTGTGAGTATCTGGATATAGTGAGTACATCGGTATAGTGAGTACCTGGGTATTGTGAGTACCTGTGTATAGTGAGTACCTGTGTATTGGGAGTACCTGTGTATAGTGAGTATCTGGGTATAGTGAGTACCATGGTATAGTGAGTACCTGTGTATAGTGAGTATCTGGGTATAGTGTAGTGAGTACCTGTGTATTGGGGAGTACCTGTGTATAGTGAGTACCTGTGTATTGTGAGTACCTGTGTATTGTGAGTGTGGGGAGTACCTGAGTATTGTGAGTGTTGGGAGTACCTGTGTATTGTGAGTACCTGTGTGTGTTGTGAGTAGCTGAGTGTTGTGTGTATCTGAGTGGTGTGTGGATCATTAGTACCTGAGTATTGTGTGTACCTCTGTATTGTGTGTACCTGTGTATTGGGAGTGCACGTGGACAGTGAGCACACGAGTGCTGTGAGTGCACGTGGGCTGTGAGTGCATGTGTACTGCGAGTGTACGTGGACTGCGATTGCACATTGGCTGCGAGTGCACATGGGCTGTGAGTCCACTGGACTGTGGGTGCACGTGGGCTGCGAGTGCACATAGACTGCGAATGCACGTGGATTGTGAGTACAAGTGGGTTGCATACTTGTGAGTACCTGTGTATTGTATTGTTGAGTACCTGTGTATTGTTAAGTATTACTGCCAGGAAGCTAGTTTTTAGTTAATTTGGATAGGGTATAATCCCCAATCCTCATTAAATTAGTAGGTACGATGCTCAGCAGGTGTGGAGATGCGACTCGGTGTGCATCTTGCTGCATGTATGCGTTCCTTGATCATCTGATCAAGGGCGAATATTGCTGTGCAAAATGTAAAAACATTGTTTCCCTGGAAGCCCAGATTCTGAATCTAGGGAAGTAACTGTCAGCACTGAGAAGACCCTCCATACTAAAGGAGAACTGGGAATGTACCTGGCAGGTGCCGGCAGGGGCTAGTACAGAGTCAGGTGGAGACAAGGTACAGGCACTAGAAAAGAGTAGATGGGTGACAGTCAGGAAGGGTAGAGAGGAAAGTGCCAGGGAGGCTGATCCTGGACTGGAACATCCCAATAAGTACGCCCCGTTAAGTGACATTGGTGAAACCAGTCAGGGTTCAGCACTGCTGGAGCTGAGGGACTCCCCTAGCTGCCAGGAGAAGAACTCCTCCAATGAGAGTGGGGGGGAAGCGAAGAGAAAGGAAAGACAGAATCTGGTGGTGGGGACTGCATTCTTATGCCCCGTACACACGGTCGGATTTTCCGATGGACAATGTCCGATCGGAGCGTGTTGTCGGAAATTCCGACCGTGTGTGGGCGCCATCGGACATTTTCCATCGGATTTTCCAACACACAAAGTTGGACAGCAGGAGATAAAATTTTCCGACAACAAAATCCGATCGCGTCAATTCTGACCGTGTGTGGCCTGTTCCGACGCACAAAGTGCCACGCATGCTCAGAAGAAATTCCGACACGGAACAGCTCGTTCTGGTAAACTTAGCGTTCGCAATGGATACAGCACTTTCGTCACGCTGCAATGTTAAAAATGGTTTAATACAGCGCACTCTCTTCTTCTTTATAATGTGACAAGAATTAAGTAGTTTTGCTGCTCATATTCACACACACTTCTCACAAACTTTTATTTGTGTTTTTTTAGTGGGATTCCCTGAATATATTGTTATTAGTTGTCACATCTGACAGTTTTATATTTTTTAATTTTTTTTTATTTTAAATTTTAAGCCTTTTTTTTCTTTAATGTTTGGATTTTTTCCAAGGCTGATCTTTGTTCAATGTTATTTTTATTTTTACTCCAGAATATTTTTGGGTGTGTTTTGTGTGTCAAGTTACCCCAACACCATTGATATCTTTTATTATTTAATCTCAAGGAGATTGTTTGGTGTTGGTGTCCCTTGTTCATTTCACATTGTATATTTGAAATGTACCTGAATCCTCACAAACAAACTGTCCTTTTTGAAGTAAAACACATAGGAGAGTATAATTCAAAACAAAAATCCTTTATTAAGGGATCAGAACCAAACAAAGAGGAAGGCAACACTGGATCAACAGGAGAAATTAGCGAAGCCTGGGACCCCTACGGCAGACATCAATTCTTCAACATCAAAATTGGTGGCCTGAGGAGTCCATATGTAAGGGAGGGCAGTCTGGTCCGGGATTCGCAGAGATCTGGAAAGCAGCAGATGACATCTGTGTCCCCAGGCTGTGGTACCACAAGAGGCTGCATCTTTTGGCCGACCAGACTGAACCCAGGGCAATCACTGTCTGGTCTTCCTTCCACGCTTCCTTCCAGGCTGTGGCTGTGCAGTTGGAGATGTGGCAGGAGGAGGAGTAGGACCTGGAGGAGGAGGAGGACTGGGGGGACCTGGAGGAGAGGGAGGAGGAGGAGGAGGACCTGCAGGAGGAGGAGGAGGACCATCCCAAAGATGTGTGTGAGGTGTAATTTGGCCCCTCATACCTTTCTCCAGAGCCTCCGATATGAGGGCCTCACACAAGACTTTTTGGCCCTCCTCCATCCTCTGCATTTTATAGGCTATGAAGGCAGCAATGTTCTCCTGCATGGTGTGTGGTGCTCCCAGGACCTCTGTAGCCCTCCAAAAGAATGCTATAGCAGCCTCCTCTAGGGTACTCCTCCTACTGCCACTTTCTATTTTCAGGGGGGGTGGAGGGACCTTGATATCAGCCAGCCGGCTCGGCCCAGCCACCTCCTGGCTGAGACTTCCCTGTGTATGAAAAAGGGACATGGTTTTAGTTTTTGCATCATCAATCACAATCCTAAATTAGTACTCCCAACTAACATCTAGTTAACATCATTGATTGGACAAGCAGAAATATTTAGAGGAATGCTATACCTGGCTCAATCTGGGCTCCTCCACATGTGGCCTGGAAGGCCCAGGTTGGGCGTCAGAAGCCTCAGCCGGGGGGGAAGGAAGTGTGGAAGGAAGACTGGAGAGAGATGGCCTGGGTTCAGTCTGACCTGTCAGAAAGTGCAGCCTGTCGTAGTACAACATCCTGGGGACATAGATGTCATCTGCTGCTCCGGATCTCTGTGAATCCTGGACCTTCTTGCGCTCCCTTAGATATGTGCTCCTTAGGCCACCAATTAAGATCTTTAAATAAGTGATGTCTGCCGTGGGGATCACCTGCTTCACAATTTCACACAATTGCTCCAGTGCTGCCTTCCTCTTTGCTTGGTTCTTGAAATGGGGGTGGGTAATCTCCCACAGACAGGGCAGCTCACTTAGCATCTCTATGAATACTGACATGAAGTCATTGTCTTTCATTAAGATATCCATGTTCACTGCAAGACACAATACAAGACAAAGCCTAATGTCAGACAAAACTCTCCTAATCTTGTTACAATATAGGCCTCAATCTAGAAGCAGTATAGGCACAAGTTTGTCTCTTACCTTCGTTCTTACGATCGGCGCGTCCAATGCTCCTTCCTCCGCTCACAGATCGTACGTAATACGCACGCGTGTTACGCTTTATACACACTGCGCATGCGTGTAACTCCGCCCGCCCCTGACGTTCTTTCTAGTGTATTCCCCGCCCCTTTTCGTTCGGCGCAGTGGGTGAGTTACAACAGGTGCGTGCTAATTCTAGCAACGAGGAGGAGGAGGAGGAAAGCCCGGATCCAGGCACGTCCCGATCCAGAAGGAGACGTTTTAAGGCCACAAATATGTCGTTTGGGGAGATGTTGGAGATGGTCGACATCATGAGGAAGTCCGACTATGACGGAAAATATGGGCCTTACCCCAACCCGAACATCCGAAAGGCTAAGATCATGGCGAAAGTGGTCAGGAGTCTTGAGAGGAATTTCGCTGTACGAAGATCTAAAGATCAGCTCAGGAAGCGGTGGTTGGACCTGAAGTTGAGAGAGCCAGAGCAGTACCGAAAGATCCGGAGAGTGCTGCAAAAAAGTAAGTAGTTGTGCTGTGTTCCTATTCTTTCTGTCTTTATTACGTTCGTTCTGCTCCATATGCTTTTATTAATTGTAACGTTTAAAAAGGTCAACATTAATGTTCATGGGCCCATTATTCGTTCGTATCAAACATTTTTCTTTCGGCCTCTAGAACACCATTGTTTAGGCCATATGCATTTTCACACATTTTTGGGGGCCTTCTTGGATGCCAAATATTTGTTTGTGTAGATGGGTTTGTTACTAGAATGAAATGCCAATTGTGTGTAAGGAGAGGACACTCAGCAGCTGTTTTCACATCTGGACACTGGAGCACTAGTGTGGGACACAAGAACACCATTTTTATTAGGGGGGCCACACAGGTGCTCCAGTGTATACTATAGAGGGGGCTACATCTGTGAAGCTTGTACTAAACAGGTAAAGTATTGCAGCTTGACAAAGGCCAATAAAAAAAATACATCTTGGAACTCGGCTAAAATAGACAATTGTACCCCACTTCCAAGCAATGTTTCCTATTTCTAGTTCTGCCATCAAATATCTGTGTGCAAATTATACCATTTTAGTTTTACATAGGGGAGAAAAGACTCGGACACCCCTCATCCCAGGAGACCAGAGACCCCCCCCCCCTCTGGAAGAAGGGGAAATACCAACCCAAGAAGCTGAGCAGGAGGAAGAAGAAGACGTGGTGGAGATTGGCACCACAACAGGTGAGTGTCTGCGACCACAGGCTCATGTAAAAGAGATGGATGGTGGCAGATTTTTGAGACCTTTTTTTTTGTTCTTTATCTCTTTTTAGGTAATCGTGATCCAGAACGCTTTACATCTGAAAGTGCCCAGATACTGATCGGGGAGATCATGGGGTGTAATCTCCAATTGCAAAACATCCAGCAACAAATCAGTGATGTTATTAAAAAAAATAATAACATCATTGATGTTTTGGGGCGAATTTAAACCCCACAAAATCACCTGTTTTATCGTACGAAAATTTTTTCTATGTTTAAAAAAGCCAAATTTAGAGGATGCACACAGTGTTCCAACATGTGCTATCTGCCATCACGGGAGATCAATGGATGCGTTTTGGGGGTGCAACCCCTTCCTCAATTATAAAGTAGCGTTGAGGAAGGGCTTGCTCCCCCAAAACACGTCCCTTGATCCCCCCTGATGGCAGATAGCACATGTTGACATTCGTAAATTGGTGTGCATCTTCCAAATTTGGCTTTTCCAGGGGTGATTTCCCCCCATCTGAACGCTATATCAAACCCAGTTCCTAAATACTGATGTCTGATATAGCCTTCAGGTTTTACCTAATGTGAACTTTGTAAGTTCAAGTTTTTTGGCTTTCTTGTTGGTTTTACACAGGCCTGTTTTATCTGAAATGGATATTTCGATTTTTGATAATGCTACTGCAAACATTGTTATACAACAAACATGTTGGTTTGTTTTAAAAACCTTTGGGAAATGCACATGTGATTGTGCAGGTATAAAAAAGTGCCTTACTCAAGAATGTGTGGATTATTGTCTCAACACTATAACACTTTTGGGGTGATGTAATTGCTGTTTTATGCAAAAATGGGGGTTATTTCCTAAGGGCAATTACACTTTGCACTACAAGTGCAGGTTCAGTGCAGTTGCAAGTGCACTTGTAGTGAAATGTGTTTTTGCATTTAGGAAGTACCAGCCAACACTGTTTTTTATAAGGTTACCCAATCACGACATTTTCTGCACTCAACACATTTCTGTCAGGGTCAGCTAAAACAAACACAAGCAGTAAATGTCCACAAAGAATTTCTTTTGGTTGTTTTTTATTTGAAAAAGGTGTCACAGATTGTCTGGCATATTGATAGCCCCCCTACCCGCAAACAACTCCAGGTAGCGTAACCGGACATCACGGGCATTCGGGGAGGGCAAGCCAGGACGGCCACTTTCAAGCACCGTCAGTGTTGATGGATTAGGGATTCCGGCCTCAGGCCCAACAGCATAGTTTGCTGAATGTTTTCTTAAAAAATTATGGAGAACACAGCAGGCAAGTATTATATGGTTCAGTTTATACTCCGCCATATGGATGGGTGTCAGAAATAATCGGAACCGGCTGGCCAGGATTCCAAATGTGTTCTCCACCACTCTTCGGGCTCTGGCCAGCCGGTAATTAAAAACCCTCTGTTCCAGGGTGAGGGTCCTCATCGGGAATGGCCGCATCAGGTGGTCCCCCAGCGCAAATGCTTCATAAGCAAAGAACACAAATGGGAGCCCTTCAACATTGTCCTCTGGAGGTGGCAAGTCCAAGCTGCCATTCTGGAGACGCCTGTAGAACTCCGTCTGGGCGATCACTCCACCATCGGACATCCGGCCATTCTTCCCCATGTCCACATACAAGAACTCGTAATTAGTCGACACCACCGCCAACATCACTATACTATTAAACCCCTTGTAATTATAATAGTACGACCCCGAGTTGGGTGGTGGGACGATGTGGACGTGTTTCCCATCAATTGCCCCTCCGCAGTTAGGAAAGTCCCACCGCTGGGCAAAGTGGGAGGCCACAGTCTGCCATTCCTGTGGCGTTGAAGGAAACTGTTGAGGAAAAAACAATAAACATTACTATTTTTTCCCAGAAACATGGCAAGCAGATTATACACAAACATTATGGGGCAACCTCCAGATAGCATTTACTAAGGGGAATTTAACAACAACAAAGTATAAGGTACACCTATCATATTCCCCCCCCCCTTCTCATGGGCCATTTCTAACATTATAGGTTTGGGGAACTCTTGGACAGGTAACCCTCTTCACTTAATTGAGAGATGAATGCCTAAATACAGGGTATTACTTGGAACAGCCCCTCCTTAGTTACACTATTGGCAGACCACTGGACAGGTAAGAAGTGTCATAATACAAAGATATAAATACACACTGTACACATTTGAGGACATTTGAACATTCTGCTATTACCTATCAAGATAATAATAGGATCCAAAAACTTTAAACAGTACCATTGGAAAGTATACAGGCAGGCCCTTGCACTACATGCTTTGGGGAATTCATCCATAAATCTGACCAGTAAAGAGATGGGTATAGTGTGTATGGGTTTGGCAAAGTCAGCAGATAGATGATTGAGGATAGAGAATTGTGATCAGCTGACTTAGCAGTTGGGGGAGGGAGGGTTACCAAAAATTTGGGGACACCACAAAAAAAAGCCTCTGGCACTCTGCCTGAATTTAAATCCAAAATAACATTTCCAAACATTTTATGGGGTGTTTGGGGTAAAGCACTACTATGGAGCTGATAAAATACATTGTTAAGTGACTACATGAGGTGAATATAGGGCAGGAGACACCATGCTGGGGAGGTTATTGAAGGGCAAATATGTATGAAGGACCTAAAATAATAATTACATAAAAATCCAGCATGCATGAGGACAAAGGGGACATTCACAACATATTACAATCATGGTAATTAGGGAATGAGGAAAGAAATACAATATATTATCAAACATTCAATACAATAAAATGTGATATAAAAGGATAAAAATCTTACCTTCATATACTCCTTCTGCAGGACCTGGATGATGGCAGAACAGGTCTCTGGGATAATGATCCCCAGAGCCTGGGGGGAGATGCCTGTCGAGAATTTGAGGTCCTGCAGGCTTCTCCCTGTGGCCAAATACCGCAAGGTAGCGACCAACCTCTGCTCCGGAATGATGGCTTGCCTCATGCAGGTATCCTGCCTGCTAATATAGGGGGTCAGCGAAGCCAACAAACGGTGAAATATGGGGTCCGTCATCCTGAGAAAGTTCCTGAAATCATCAGGATTATTCTCACGGATCTCACGGAGCAAAGGCATATGACAGAACTGGTCACGCTGAAGCAACCAATTCTTGGTCCATGAACTCCTCCCCACCCTGTTCATGGACTGGACTTGTGTCAAGGTCAGGACCCCAACACCAAGCCCCCGCACAGCACGAACTCTACGAGGAGTACGCATACGAAACATGGCTAGAAAACGGTCGGCTGCTCAGAACGAAGTAACAGAACCCACTGAAGAACAGCAAGGCCTGTGAAGAGCGACCTGAAAAACAGCAACGAGCGGGCAAGATCGCACAGAAAACTCTGATACGAACTGACTGCACGCACTGAAGAGCAGATACAAACCCACAAGCACAAACTGAACGGCAGAAAACAATCTGAAAGCCACGAGTCTGAAAAAGCGCGAATCGTCTCTCACCAAACTTTTACTAACACAAGATTAGCAAAAGGAGCCCAAAGGGTGCTGCGCTTAGTTCTGAACCGGCCTTTTCTAGTCTCGTCGTACGTGGTGTACGTCACCGCGTTCTTGGCGATCGGAAATTCCGACAACTTTGTGCGACCGTGTGTAGGCAAAACAAGTTTGAGCCAACATCTGTCGGAAAAAATCCTAGGATTTTGTTGTCGGAATGTCCGAACAAAGTCCGACCGTGTGTACGGGGCATTAGAAGGACAGAGAGGGCAATCTGTGACAAAGACCTTAAGCGCCAAACTGTATGCTGTCTACCGGGCGCTCGGGATGGCACATCACGGATCTGGTGGACAGATTACTGGGGGGAGCTGGGGAAGACCCTGCTGTTATGGTGCACTTTGGCACCAATGACAAAGTCAGAGGCAGATGGAGTGTCCTAAAGAACGATTTTAGGGACTTAGGAGCTAAATTGAGGAAAATGACCTCCAAGGTAGTATTGAAATAGTACCGCTACCATGAGCCACACCAGAATGGCAGTGGGAGATTAGGGTAGTAAACAAGTAGCTGAGGATCTGGTGTAGTAAGGAGGGGTTTGGGTTCTTGGAGAACTGGGCTGACTTCTCAGTCAGTCACCAGTTCTATAGAAGGGATGGACTGCACCTAAACGAGTAGGGTACAGATTTGCTGGGAGTGAAGATGACGAAAAGTTAGAGGGGCTTTTAAACGAGGCGATGGGGGGGAGGGTCCAGAGGTAGAGAAAGTCAGCGAAGAACATATTCCAGAGGGTAATATTGGGGGAATCAATGGTAGGTTGACTAAAGCACATAAACCCGAGGTAAGTATAGTAACAAGTTCTATTTGCGACCTCAAGACACCCAATAAGAAGACAGTATGTGACCGGTCTAAACTACATGGCATGTTCCACAATGCCAGGAGCCTGGCGGACAAGATGAGAGAACTAGAGATTTTGTTGGAATTGCAGAGACTTGGTTCAACAGCTCTCTCGATTGGCTGGCAACCATTCAAGAGTATTCCCTTTATCGCAGGGATAGAGAGGGTAAAAAGGGGAAGGGGTATGCCTGTATATCAAGAATAATGTACAAGTGAATGTGAGAGATAACATGACTAAGGGAGCTAGGGAGGAGGTGGAATCCTTATGGGTAGAGCTCCAAAGGGATGAAACCAATGGGGAAAGTAATACTGGGAGTATGCTATAGGCCCCCTAATCTGAGGGAGGAGGCAAGGATGGGAGGTGTCATCATAAGGGGGATTTTAATTATCCAGACATAGACTGGGCGGAAGGAAACGCGCATTCGTCTAAGGCTCGCCAGTTCTTAAGTATCTTGCAGGACAATTTCATGGGTCAAATGGTAGACGCACCAACTAGAAACAAGGCGTTACTAGACCTACTGATTACCAACAATACAGACCTGATCATGGATGTGGAAATAAGGGGATATTTAGGAAACAGCAATCACAGGTCAATTTGTTTCAGTATAAATCACACAAATAGGAAACATTAGGGTAATACAAAGACACTGAATTTCAAAAGAGCCAACTTTCCTAAACTATGAACCTTGCTAGAAGATATAAATTGGGATAAAATTGTAGGAACAAAGAACACGTAGGAGAGATGGGTTTGCTTTAAGAGCATATTAAATAAGGGCATTAGCCAGTGCCATTACCATTAGGAAATAAATATAAAAGAGCGGACAAAAGTCCTGGATGTTGGTAGAGGAACAAATAATATTATTCCCTACCTGCGCAGTTGGATGAAGAATTGTAAAAAAAACGTGCAATAAAAAAATATATATAATCTAATGGAGCTGCCCGTTCTATAGTTGTGGTAAACTAGTGAGTGAAGTTATGTGTGGGATGAACTGCGCTCCCTATGGGTTAACACTAGGGATGAGCTTTCTGTTCATTGAACATGAGTTTGACTTGAACATTGGCTGTTCATCCGTTCGTCTAAAACCGAACATTGTGGGCCGTTCGCGACAAATTAGAGCGGCTTGTAACGGCCCACAATGCACTGCGGGAGCGCAGTGCATTGCTGTATGATGATTGGCCAGAGCATGCACCATTACCTGCATGCTTTGGCCAATCACAGCGTTCTCAGCTAAGAGAGCCATAATTGGCCAAAGGCAGGGTGCCTTTGGCCAATCATGGCTCAGGGGGACTAAGTCCACGCCCCACATTATATAAGGCACATCGGCCTCGTGTAGTGTGTTGTTGGCGTGGATGGAGAGAAAGTCTCATTTAGATTGAACAGGCAGACAGGCAGGCAGAATATTCAGTTAGCTGCTGTTTATTTAATATATATACAGTATATATATACAGATAGTCTTGTATATATATATCCACTGTATCCAGTTTAGCTAGATCTGACTGCAGTCCGTTCCTGGTGTACTGTTTCTAATATACTTCAGGCAGGCAAGTGATTCAGTTAGCTGCAGTGTATTTAATATATATATATATATATATATATATATATATATATATATATATATATATATATATATATATACATATACAGTCTTGTATATATATCTATATATACACTGCATACAGTTTAGCTTTATCTCACTGCAGGCCGTTCCTGGTGTACTGTTTCTAATATACTTCAGGCAGGCAGTTAAATCAGTTAGCTGCAGTGTATTTAATAGATATATACAGATAGTCTTGTATATATATATCCACTGCATACAGTTTAGCTATATCATACTGCAGGCCGTTCCTGGTATACTGTTTCTAATATACTTAGAATATACTTAGAGTATAGTAATATACTCTAATACTCAGTATACAGTACTGTGCACCCATAGTGCAGTTGCTACTACTTTTCTGGTGGTGTACACATTACAGTACACCCATAGTTGTTATTATACTTCTGTTGGTGTACACAGTACTGTGCACCCCTAGTGCAGTTGCTACTACTTTCCTGGTGGTGTACACAATACATAGAGTGCACCCATAGTTGTTATTACACTTCTGTTGGTGTACACAGTACCATGCACCTATAGTGCAGTTGCTACTACTTTCCTGGTGGTGAACACAATACATACAGTGCACCCATAGTTGTTATTAAACTTCTGTTGTTGTACACAGTACCATGCACCCCTAGTGCAGTTGCTACTAGTTTCCTGGTGGTGTACACAATACATACAGTGCACCCATAGTCAACTTGTTATTAAACTTCTCTTGGTGTGCACAGTACCGTGCACCCCTAGTGCAGTTGCTACTACTTTCCTGGTGGTGTACACAATACATACAGTGCTCCCATAGTTGTTATTAAACTTCTGTTCGTGTACACAGTACCTTGCACCCCTAGTGCAGTTACTACTGCTTTCCTGGTGGTGTATACAATACATACAGTGCACCCATAGTTGTTATTACACTTCTGTTGGTTTACACAGTACTGTGCACCCCTAGTGCAGTTGCAACTACTTTTCTGGTGGTGTACACAATACATACAGTGCACCCATAGTTGTTATTAAACTTCTGTTGGTGTACGCAGTACCATGTACCCCTAGTGCAGTTGCTGCTACTTTCCTGGTGGTGTACACAGTAGAGGAGAGGCAGACGCTCACAGGCCACTAAAAGGCGGCAAGCAGGCTCTGTGTCTACAGTTGACAGTGCTGGTCATGGCATCCTCAGCACGTGGCCGTGTTATTGAGCCACAACATGCAGAAGAGTTGGTGGAATGGATAACAAAGCCCTCCTCATCCTCTGTCACCCAGGTTCAGAGTAGTTTGTCTGCCAATGCAGCTGGCAGAGCGGCCTATTCGATCAGCTCCATGTCAACAGTCACTCCTTCCTAGCCCCACCATCATGCACGGAGGAGTCCCCCGAACTATTTGACCACAGTGTCAGGTACATGCTTCAGCACAGCAATTTGCAGGCTCTGATGATGGTACCCAGGTTGAGGAAGGGAGTAACGTGAGCCTATAGAGAGGGGGTGCCCAAAAAGGTCAAGAAACTGGCAGTCATGTTCCCTCAGCTGCAGCATACTGCCAAGTTTGCTCCAGTGACGAGGAGGGAGAGCATGATGAGGTCACTGACTCTACTTGGGTGCCTGATAGAAGAGAGGAGGAGGAGGCACATCTCTAATGAGAAAGGATGCCCTCCAGGGGTTGTTGTTTGCAACTAGGGATGAGCCGAACACCCCCCTGTTCGGTTCGCACCAGAACATGCGAACAGGAAAAAAGTTCGTTCGAACATGCAAACACCGTTAAAGTCTATGGGACACGAACATGAATAATCAAAAGTGCTAATTTTCAAGGCTTATATGCAAGTTATTGTCATAAAAAGTGTTTGGGGACCTGGGTCCTGCCCCAGGGGACATGGATCAATGCAAAAAAAAGTTTTAAAAACGGCCGTTTTTTCAGGAGCAGTGATTTTAATAATGCTTAAAGTCAAACAATAAAAATCGCTTTAAATTTCGTACCTGGGGGGTGTCTATAGTATGCCTGTAAAGGGGCGCATGTTTCCTGTGTTTAGAACAGTCTGACAGCAAAATGACATTTTGAAGGAAAAAACTCATTTAAAACTACCCGCGGCTATTGCATTGCCGACAATACACATAGAAGTTCATTGATAAAAACGGCATGGGAATTCCCCAAAGGGGAACCCCGAACCAAAATTAAAAAAAAAAAATGACGTGGGAGTCCTCCTAAATTCCATACCAGGCCCTTCAGGTCTGGTATGGATATTAAGGGGAACCCCGGCCAAAATTAAAAAAAAAAATGACGTGGGGTTCCCCCTAAATTCCATACCAGACCCTTCAGGTCTGGTATGGATTTTAAGGGGAACCCCGCGCCAAAAAAAAAAAAAAAACGGCGTGGGGTCCCCCCAAAAATCCATACCAGACCCTTATCCGAGCACGCAACCTGGCAGGCCGCAGGAAAAGAGGGGGGGACAAGAGTGCGGCCCCCCCCTCCCTCCTGAACCGTACCAGGCCACATGCCCTCAACATTGGGAGGGTGCTTTGGGGTAGCCCCCCAAAACACCTTGTCCCCATGTTGATGAGGACAAGGGCCTCATCCCCACAACCCTGGCCGGTGGTTGTGGGGGTCTGCGGGCGGGGGGCTTATCGGAATCTGGAAGCCCCCTTTAACAAGGTGACCCCCAGATCCCGGCCCCCCCCTGTGTGAAATGGTAAGGGGGTACCCCTACCATTTCACGAAAAAAGTGTCAAAAATGTTAAAAATGACAAGAGACAGTTTTTGACAATTCCTTTATTTAAATGCTTCTTCTTTCTTCTATCTTCCTTCATCTTCTGGTTCTTCTGGCTCTTCTGGTTCTTCTGGTTCTTCCTCCGGCGTTCTCGTCCAGCATCTCCTCCGCGGCGTCTTCTGTCTTCTTCTCCTCGGGCCGCTCCGCACCCATGGCATGGGGGGGAGGCTCCCGCTCTTCTCTTCTTCTCTTCTTCTTTTCTTCTTTTCTTCTTTTCTTCTCTTCTTCTCTTCTTCTTCATTTTCTTCTCCGGGCCGCTCCGCAATCCATGCTGGCATGGAGGGAGGCTCCCGCTGTGTGACGGCGCTCCTCGTCTGACAGTTCTTAAATAACGGGGGGCGGGGCCACCCGGTGACCCCGCCCCCCTCTGACGCACGGTGACTTGACGGGACTTCCCTGTGACGTCATGGGGAATGCCACAGGGAAGTCCCGTCAAGTCACCGTGCGTCAGAGGGGGGCGGGATCACCGGGTGGCCCCGCCCCCCGTTATTTAAGAACTGTCAGACGAGGAGCGCCGTCACACAGCGGGAGCCTCCCTCCATGCCAGCATGGATTGCGGAGCGGCCCGGAGAAGAAAATGAAGAAGAAGAGAAGAAGAGAAGAAAAGAAGAAAAGAAGAAAAGAAGAAGAGAAGAAGAGAAGAGCGAGAGCCTCCCCCCCATGCCATGGGTGCGGAGCGGCCCGAGGAGAAGAAGACAGAAGACGCCGCGGAGGAGATGCTGGACGAGAACGCCGGAGGAAGAACCAGAAGAACCAGAAGAGCCAGAAGAACCAGAAGATGAAGGAAGATAGAAGAAAGAAGAAGCACTTAAATAAAGGAATTGTCAAAAACTGTCTCTTGTCATTTTTAACATTTTTGACAATTTTTTCGTGAAATGGTAGGGGTACTTATGTACCCCCTTACCATTTCACACGGGGGGGGGCGGGATCTGGGGGTCACCTTGTTAAAGGGGGCTTCCAGATTCTGATAAGCCCCCCGCCTGCAGACCCCCACAACCACCGGCCAGGGTTGTGGGGATGAGGCCCTTGTCCTCATCAACATGGGGACAAGGTGTTTTGGGGGGCTACCCCAAAGCACCCTCCCAATGTTGAGGGCATGTGGCCTGGTACGGTTCAGGAGGGAGGGGGGGCCGCACTCTCGTCCTCCCCTCTTTTCCTGCGGCCTGCCAGGTTGCGTGCTCGGATAAGGGTCTGGTATGGATCTTTGGGGGGACCCCACGCCGTTTTTTTTTTTTTTTTTTGGCGCGGGGTTCCCCTTAAAATCCATACCAGACCTGAAGGGTCTGGTATGGAATTTAGGGGGAACCCCACGTCATTTTTTTTTTTAAATTTTGGCCGGGGTTCCCCTTAATATCCATACCAGACCTGAAGGGCCTGGTATGGAATTTAGGGGGACCCCCACGTCATTTTTTTTTTAATTTTGGTTCGGGGTTCCCCTTTGGGGAATTCCCATGCCGTTTTTATCAATGAACTTCTATGTGTATTGTCGGCAATGCAATAGCCGCGGGTAGTTTTAAATGAGTTTTTTCCTTCAAAATGTCATTTTGCTGTCAGACTGTTCTAAACACAGGAAACATGCGCCCCTTTACAGGCACACTATAGACACCCCCCAGGTACGAAATTTAAAGGGATATTACACTTTTATTGATTGACTTTAAGTATTATTAAAATCACTGCTCCTGAAAAAACGGCCGTTTTTAAAACTTTTTTTTGCATTGATCCATGTCCCCTGGGGCAGGACCCAGGTCCCCAAACACTTTTTATGACAATAACTTGCATATTAGCCTTTAAAATTAGCACTTTTGATTTCTCCCATAGACTTTTAAAGGGTGTTCCGCGGCATTCGAATTTGCCGCGAACACCCCAAATTGTTCGCTGTTCGGTGAACTTGCGAACAGCCAATGTTCGAATCGAACATGAGTTCGACTCGAACTCGAAGCTCATCCCTATTTGCAACATATGTCTGAACTGTATCAAGCGTGGCCAAAACAGCACCCGCTTGGGCACCACATACTTGACCAGACATATGACGACCTCCCATGCAGTCCATTGGCAACAGCACTTAAAAGACCCACATCAAAGAACAAGGCGGACCTCTCCTTGCTCCTCATCAGCTGGGATTTCCAACCCCACTATACCTCCAGTCCTCTCAGAAACCTGCACTGAGAGGAATGAAGGTATAGAAATAGGTGTCCCACGTACTTGCGGCCAATCTGCTAGCAGTACACCAACATCGGATTTTAGCAGGCAAATTTCCCTATCCCAGTTGCTAAACCATCGAAAGAAATTCGGTCCCAGCCATCCGCATGCTCAGCGTCTGAATGCTAGCTTGGCCAAATTGCTAGCACTGCAACTGCTGCCTTTTCAGCTGGTAGACTCTGCCCCCTTTCGTGAATTTGTGGAATGTGCAGTACCTCAGTGGCAGGTTCCCAAAAGCCATTTCTTTTCACGGAAGGCCATTCCGGCTCTCTACCAGCATCTGGAAGGCAATGTCTTGTCCTCTGAACCAGCGGTGCTCCGTAGGAGTTCAAGGGGCTACGCAAGCACTCAGGCAAAAATATGCCATGCGGTGCTTGAGTTGGTCTGCTCAGGGGACAGGAGCAACACTGGGGCAGAGATTCTGTAAGCTCTGCAGGGGCAGGCTCATAGGTGGTTGACACCATGCCAGCTTCAGCCAGGAATGGTTGTATGCGACAATGGCACCAACCTCCTCTCCGTCCTCCGACAGGGACACTTGACCCATGTTCCCTGTTTGGCTCACATCCTGAATTTAATGGTGCAGCGGTTCTTGAGCAGGTACCCGGGCTTTCAGGATCTCCTGAGGCAGGCCAGGAAAGTCTGTGGTTATTTCCGTCGGTCATATAATGGCAATGCTCGGCTGGCTGACATTCAAAGAGAATGCAACCTGCCCAAGAACCGCCTCATTTGTGACATGCCCACCAGGTGGAAATCAATGTTGGCAATGCTGCAGCGGCTGCACATGCAGCAGAGGGCCATCAATGAGTACCTGTATGAGTATGGCACCAGGACAGGGTTTTTTTGCCCCGCCAGTGGCTACTAATCAAGAATGCATGCACTGTCCTGTCACCATTTGAGGAGGCCACGAGGATGGTGAGCAGTAACAGTGCATGCATCAGTGATACTGTCCCTCTTGTCTTCCTGTTGGAGCACACGCTTGGAATAATGGACAGGGCACTTGAGGCAGAACAGCGGGAGGAAGACGAGGACTTCCTTACCTCTCAAGGCCCCCTTTATCCAGATACTAGTATTCCTGCAGGCCCGCCGATCACACAGGAAGAAGAAGAGGGGTAGGAGGAGGAGGATTGTGTCAGCATGGAGGTGGAGGATAACACTTAGCATCTGCAGCAGTCTTTAAGGGATCGTTTGCAGTCCCCAGAAACCCATGGAGTTGTACATGGCTGGGAGGAGGTGGTTGAGGATCATGTGATCCTTAGAGACCCAGAGGACTCAGGATTGAATGCCTCTGCAAACCTACACTGCATGGCCTCCCTGATCCTGCAAAGCCTGCGAAAGGACCCTAGGATTCATGGTATCAAGGAGAGGGATCATTACTGGCTGGCAACTCTTCTTGATCGATGTTACAAGGGTAAGGTTGCAGAACTTATCCAGCCTTAGCAGAGGGAGCAGAGGATGAAACATCTTCGAAAGGCCTTGCAGAAATGTTTGTGCAATGTGTTTCCAAAGCCTGGGAGGTTACAATTTCCTGGTGCTGGACAATGTGTTGCTCAGGCTTCGTGC
This sequence comes from Aquarana catesbeiana, assembly GCF_042186555.1. Taxonomy (NCBI): domain Eukaryota; kingdom Metazoa; phylum Chordata; class Amphibia; order Anura; family Ranidae; genus Aquarana; species Aquarana catesbeiana. Next base: position 219,827,589 of record NC_133325.1, on the reverse strand, counting down.
AATCACAGAAAGACCGGTGGAGAAGCTGGCCGGCTGACCGATGCCTTCAGACAATTCTTCAGTCCTCAGCGCCCAGGTCTGATCTGTTCCAGCAACCATCGCCAGCATCTGAATTACATGGTGCAGGAATATATAGGGGCAAGATCAGACTTGGAGACCTTTCCAACAGAGCATCCACTGGGTTACTGGGTCTTGAGGATGGAACACTGGCCAGAGCTTGCTCAATATGCAATTGAGCTACTGGTCTGCCCTGCATCCAGCGTTCTTTCTGAACGCACATTCAGTGCTGCTGGAGGCTTTGTAACCGATCACAGAGTGCGCCTGTCCACAGGCTCTGTTGATCGGCTCACATTCATAAAAATGAATCAGTCTTTGATAACCAGCTACCAAGCACCTGATGCTGATGTAACCGATTGATTTTTCTATGGATGTGGGATCCCTTGAAGACTGTATATGCTGAGTGACTATCCTATTATGCTGAGTGACTATCCTATTCCTCCTCTCCTCCTCAATCTTAATGATGATAGCTTCTAGGAATATTTTCGGTTCAGGGCACCACCACCACAAGGCCCAATTTTTATGCCCCTGTTTAACAGGGGCGCATAATTACAATTTTTTATCAAATATTTAACAGCAGGGCTCGCTCCTACGCTCAGCAAGAGTATCTGTGAGGGATTGCAGTGTTGTGGCACCACCACCACTGCCTAAGGCCCAATTTTTCTGCCCCTGTTTAACAGGGGCGCGTAATTACAATTTTTGATCTAATATTTCACAGCAGGGCCTGTTCCTTCGTTTATCAAAAGTATCTGTGAGGCGTTACAGTGTTGTGCCACCACTACCACCACCACCGCCTAAGGCCTAATTTTTATGCCCCTGTTTAATAGGAGCGCGTAATTACAATTTTTGATCTAATATTTCACAGCAGGACCTGTTCAACAAAAGTATCTGTGAGGCTTTACAGTGTTGTGCCACCGCCACCACCACCACCACTGCCTAAAGCCTAATTTTTCTGCCCCTGTTTAACAGGGGTGCGTAATTACAATTTTTGATCTAACATTTCACAGCAGGGCCTGTTCCTGCACTCAACAAAAGTATCTGTGAGGCTTTACAGTGTTGTGCCACCACCACCGCCTAAGGCCCAATTTTTATGCCCCTGTTTAACAGGGGTGCGTAATTACAATTCTTGATATAATATTTCACAGCAGGGCCCATTCCAGCAAGAGTAACTGTGAGGGCTTACAGTGTTCTGGTACCACCAACACCTAAGGCCCAATTTTCCGCCGAGTGTATAGGGCAGGCCGTATAGTATATACAGGCGGTCCCCTATTTTCAAACATCCGACTTACAAACGACTCCTACTTACAAACAGAGGGAGACAACAGGAAGTGAGAGGAAATCTACCTCTAGGAAGGGAAATTCTCTCCTGTAAGAGTTAATATGGGAAAAACATGTCTTCACTGATGCTTTATCACCAATTCTTGTTTCTACAACAAATCAAAATTTTCAAAATCCAATTTTCAGAAAGTGAGGTGAAATCTTCTGAACAGGGGCACAGACAGCAATGCAAATGTTACAGGGGTGATGATAACCCTTCCCTATGTTATTCAAAAAGCTTAAAAATAGATTTTTTTGCTGGAGCTACACTTAGAAAATGTACCTGTTCCAAATTACAAACAGATTCCCTATCTTGTTTGTAACCTGGAGACCGCCTGTATACTGCTGCTGTTTAGAGTATATAGGGCCTGGGGGCCCCATGCCTTTTTTTTTTTTTTTTTTATTTGGGTGCGGGGTTCACCTTAATATCCATACCAGACCCAAAGGGCCTGGTAATGGGCTGGGGCGGGCAACATTACATTACAGCCGCAAGCAGTTTTAAATGACTTTTATTCCTTTAGAAATGTCATTTTGTGCAGGGACTGTTCTAAACACAGGAAAAATGCGCCACGTTACAGGCATACTATAGACGCCCCCCAGGAACAATATTTAAAGGAATATTTCACTTTTATTGTTTCACTTTAAGCATTATTAAAATCACTGCTCCCGAAAAAACTGATGTTTTAAAAAACAGGACCCGGGTCCCCAAATACTTTTTATGACAATAACTTGCATATTAGCCTGTTCTCGTTCGAGTCCCATAGACTTTAACGGGGTTTGCGCGTTCGCACAAATTTTTGGTCTGTTCACATGTTCTGCCGCACACCGAAACGGGGGGGGGGGGGGTGTTCAGCTCATCCCTAGTGCATACAGTGCAAAATAAAATGTACAACCACCGGATTCACTCCAATGGGAAAATTAAAACATATACTGTGATTAAACATATAAATTCCATCAACTTAATAAGAATCACAAAACGATAATGTCCAAATAACTGAGCATAAAATATAAATAATTTAAGTCCAAAGAATCAGACATTTTCCAGTGAAGAGATGATTTCATTAATCCAATGAATGGGTGACTGTAAGAATCCTCCACCAGCACCAAGCACTCAGCCTAATCAACCGATGAAGATGATCCCTATCACAGAGATCATAACAGCTTTGGAAAATTAGATATTTCTGAAGATCCATCTCAGCAAGCAAGTGGTACCTCCGATCAATCACCTAAGGGGGGATGGCCACACGTAACGGGGTCAGACATGAAACAAGGAATAATCTCCCATGGTGAAGTATATCATTAAAAGGTTTATTTAATAAAAAGTGTCTCTTAAATCCATCCAGCAAAGAATAAGTACTGTAAAAAGTATACAAATGTACGCGGGTGACGTATCACGCTCGACCACACCCAATGCGTTTTGTCTGCAAGTCTGACATCATCAGGGGTCACTTGACCGGATACATATCCTCCATTATTTATACTGCCGCCCACTCAAGGATATCCAATCCAGTCCTTCCAATTGGCATTGAATTGATTACAAATAAAGTATGTACTAGTAAATGTACATGTTCAGTAGTGGATAAAGAATTATATTAGTTAGAAAATATAAAAATAAAAGATAAAAATTGCTACAGAAAATTGGAAAATTTTATAGTTTGGCCTCACATGCGAGACCTTGTGGTGGCGAAGAATATGTGGTCAAACCCAAATAGGGTATTGATTCACTAATGTCGCCATCATGTGGCGGCCATTGGTAATACTCATCACAACCTATGACTAACATATATCTCATATGGCAGAAAAGTTTAGATGGATAAAGGACACCTTTTACAATATAGATAAAAACATCATAATCACTAATAATTTGACAAAAAACAATTCAGATCTATATCGACATTTAATACCCGCAGGAATGAGTGTATTCAATCTAAAAATCCACTCGGTTTCATTTTTTTAAATCCCCTGGGTCATGTCCTCCCTTCTCCAGTGGGGCTCTACCCTATCTATACCAAAAAAAGTTGCTAAACTTGGGTCTCTGTTGTGATACATTCTAAAGTGGTTTGAAAAACTATGTTTGGGGAATCCCTTTTTAATATTACCAGGTGTTCATTTATTCTTGTACTTAAATGCCTTGTAACCGGCCCAATATACTGTAACCCACAAGGACAAGCCACTACATATGTGACATGTGTGGATTTACAGGTGATGAACGTCTTGATACTGAATTCCCTGCCCGTGCTGAAAGATTCAAATGTATCTATTTTTCTAATGTTTTTTTCTAGTGGTTTTGCATGCTTTACACCTCCGGCAATAGAAAAAAACAGTTTGGTCTAGAAAAGTGACCTTCTTTTTTTGGGGGGGGTCATGAATGTTCAGAGCTAGTTTATTTCATAAATTTGGTGCTCTGCGATAGATAAACTGTGGACTCTTGGGGATTAGTTTAACTAAAGTTTTATCCCTAAGCAATATTGGCCAATGTTTCCTCACTATGCATTCTAATGCCTTATAATCTCTATTAAAGTTGTTTTAAAAAGCCATCTGTTCACTCAGTCTACTCTTTTTTGGTTTGTCCATCAATGTTGTTCTATCCATTTCCATTACCTGTTTCTGCAATGGCAATAGATTTTGCTTGTGGTACCCTTTTTCTTTAAACTTCTTCACAACTATATCTGACTGTGTTAGGTAATCTCTCAAACTATCACAGTTGCGTTGCATACGCATCATCTGTCCCTTTGGAATCTCTCCCAACCATTTGTAAAATAATGCATTTGGTTGGCAAAAATATGAATGCAATCTACTCACTGGGTGGAGAACCTCTGGGGGAATCAAGGATGGAAAAGGGACCTGGGGGTCCTAGTAGATGATAGGCTCAGCAATGGCATGCAATGCCAAGCTGCTGCTAACAAAGCAAACAGAATATTGGCATGCATTAAAAAGGGGATTAACTCAAGAGATAAAGCAATAATTCTCCCACTCTACAAGACTCTGGTCCGGCTTGACCTGGAGTATGCTGTCCAGTTCTAGGCACCAGTCCTCAGGAAGGATGTGCTGGAAATGGAGCGAGTACAGAGAAGGGCAACAAAACTAGTAAAGGGACTGGAGGACATTAGTTATGAGGAAAGGTTACGAGCACTGAACTTGTTCTCTCTGGAGAGGAGACGCTTGAGAGGGGATATGATTTCAGTGTTCATATACCTTACTGCTGACACCACAAAAGGGATTAAACTTTATCGCGGAAGCTAGTTTACTAAGACACGTGGCCACTCATTAAAATTAGAAGAAAAGAGGTTTAACCTTAAACTTCGTAGAGGGTTCTTCACTGTAAGAGCGGCAATGATGTGGAATTCCCTTCCACAGGCGGTGGTTTCAGTTAGGAGCATCGTTAGTTTAAAAAACCTATTAGATAAGCAACTGAATGACCACAACATACAGGGATATACAATGTAATACTGACATATAATCACACACATAGGTTGAACTTGATGGACTTTTGTGTCTTTTTGCAACCTTACCTACTATGTAACTATTTAACTATGGTGAAGGTTTCTTGCAAGTTTGGGGCTGCATTTCTGCAAATAGAGGTGGAGATTTGGTCAGGATGAATGGTGTCCTCAGTGCTGAGAAATAAAGGCAGATACTTATGCATCATGCCATACCACCAAGGAGGCATGTGATTGGCCCCAAATTTATTCTGCAGCAGGGCAACAACCCCAAACATACAGTCAATATCATTAAAAACTATGAACTATAAAGAACTTTACAAACATAATAGGCAAATAAAAGCTGTCAAAAGCCAAAAATTGGTTAGTCTGTAGTATTCACATACAGATCAGTAACCAATCGAAAGCCTATTCTAGTCACCCTGGTCTCCAAAAACAATATACAATCCTTGTCTAAGGTTGCACCACCACACAGCGAACACATCATCAATGTAGTGGCAATATACCATCACAATGGAGTTGATTTACTAAAACTGGAGAGTACAAAATTTGGTTGAGCTTTGCATATAAACCAATCAGCTTCTAGTTTTTTTTTTGTCAAAGCGTAATTAAACATGGTGAAGTTAGAAGCTGATTGGCTAAAATGGCATTCACAGAAACACCGGTTTTTGCACTCTCCAGTTTTAGTAAATCAACCCCAATGTGTGCATGGATCACATCAGAGAACACAAACAGTTCCTCAAGTTTGTTCATGAATGCCTCTATGCTGGGCATAGTAAACACCTTTAAACATAAAATAGTTGTTAAACAAAACAAACTCCATAGTTCCCCTTAATGCCGAAGAGAAAGAAAGGACGGAGAGCAGAATAGTGGAGGCGAGTCAAATTGAAAAATGTATAGTAAGAAGAGTGTCTATTAAATAGAACACTAGGAGACACAGAGAGCTTTACATTCTGAACATTATGCAACATTTTAATGTTGAGTTTTTATATATAGAAAATGTGGTACAGAAAACACTTACTTAAAGCATAATATTAAAGTTGTTTAATAAAAAGAGTTTATTAATGTAACCAAATTCAGTCAAAAAGATGAATTAGAATCCTTCTGTCTAAGGCTACTTTCACACTGAGGCGCTTTACAGGCGCTATAGCGCTAAAAATAGCACCTACAAAGCGCCTGTAAAGCGCCTCTCCTGTCACTCCAGTGTGAAAGCCTGGGTGCAGGCGGTCCCCTATTTTCAAACATCCGACTTGCAAACAACTCCTACTTACAAACAGAGGGAGACAACAGGAAGTGAGAGGAAATCTACCCCTAGGAAGGGGAAATGCTCTCCTGTAAGAGTTAATATGGGAAAAAGGTGTCTCCACTGACGCTTTATCACCAATCCTTGTTTTTACAACAATCCAAAATTTTCAAAATCCAATTCTCATTGGGACAGAAAGTGAAGTGAAATCTTCTGAACAGGGGCACAGACAGCAAAACAAATGTTACAGGGGTGATGATAACCCTTCCCTATGTTATTCAAAAAGCTTAAAAATAGATTTTTTGGCTGGAGCTACACTTAGAAAATGTACCTGTTCCAAATTACAAACAGATTCCCTATCTTGTTTGTAACCTGGGGACCGCCTGTATACTGCTGCTATTTGGAGTATATAGGGCCTGGGGGCCCCACGCCTTTTTTTTTTTATTAGGGTGTGGGGTTCACTTTAATATCCATACCAGACCCAAAGGGTCTGGTAATGGGCTGGAAGGGGGGGCAACATTACATTACAGCCCCAAGCAGTTTTAAATTACTTTTATTCCTTTAGAAATGTCATTTTGTGTAGGGACTGTTCTAAACACAGGAAAAATGCGCCACTTTACAGGCATACTATAGACGCCCCCCCAGGCACGATATTTAAAGGAATATTTCACTTCTATTGTTTCACTTTAAGCATTATTAAAATCACTGCTCCTGAAAAAATGGACGTTTTTAAAACTTTTTTTGCATTGATTCATGTCCCCTGGGGCAGGACCCAGGTCCCCAAACACTTTTTTGACAATAACTTGCATATTAGCCTGTAAAATGATCACTTTTGAATTTTCACGTTCGAGTCCCATAGACTTTAACGGGGTTCACGTGTTCGCACAAATGTTTGGTCTGTTTGCATGTTCTGCTGCAAACCGAACCAGGGGGGGGTGTGCTTGGCTCATCCCTAGTTAATACCTTAATTTAAAGTGCATACAGTGCAAAATAAAGTGTACAACCACCGGATTCACTCCAAATGGAAAATTAAAACATATACTGTGATCAAACATATAAATTCCATCAACTTGATAAGAATCACAAAACAATAATGTTCAAATAACTAAACATAAAAAATAAATAATTTAAATCCAAAGAATCTCATCAGACATTTTCCAGTGAAGAGGTGATTTCATTAATCCAATGAATGGGTGATTGTAAGAATCCTCCACCAACACCAAGCACTCAGCCTACTCACCAGATGAAGATGATCCCTATCACAGAGATCATAACAGCTTTGGAAAATGAGATGTGTTGCCCCTGCATTCATGAATGCATTCATGAACAAACTTGAGGAACTGTTTGTGTTCTCTGATGTAACCCATGCACACATTGGGGTTGATTTACTAAAACTGGAGAGTGCTTCTGTGAATGTCATGGTAGCCAATCAGAAAATGTGGTACAGAAAACACTTACTTAAAGCATTATATTAAAGTTGTTTAATGAGAGTTTATTAATGTAACCAAATTCAGTCAAAAAGATGAATTAGAATCCTTCTGTCTAAGGCTACTTTCACACTGAGGCACTTTACAGGCGCTATAGCGCTAAAAATAGCACCTGCAAAGCGCCTGTAAAGCACCTCTCCTGTCACTCCAGTGTGAAAGCCTGAGTGCTTTCACACTGGGGTGGTGCGCTGGCAGGATGCTAAAAAAGTCCTGCAAACAGCATCTTTGGGGAGCTTTACACTGTTCCTAAAGAGCCCCTGCCCATTGAAATCAATGGGCAGCACTGCCGAATCGCCAGCAAAGCATCATAGCAGTGGCGCTTTGTAGGCCGATAGCAGACTAAAACACCGGTAAAGCACTGCTAAAAATAGGGGCACTTTACCGCCGAAGCCCCAGCGCCTCAGTGTGAAAGTGCCCTAAAAGTGCCGTGTACTAGTTAGCCGTGTGGACTGCTCCACACAGCTAACTAAACAGAGTCATTTTTTAGAAGAGGCCATTCTGTTAGTAAATTAAGCAATCAGGGAAGCCACCCAAACTGATTGATTTCTTGCATCTTAGGGAGCATAGTGCAGAGTGAGACCAAGGTTATAGTTCAGAAAGAAGTGTTCAAAAAAGATAATTGATTAATCAAGTAGGATTTGCTTGCTGTCAATCCAGCTTGTGGACTGCTTCTCAGGTCAGACCATCTGTCATGGATAACTGTTATTTTCCGGACTAAAGGGGTGTTTTGGACCCCTTACCAGTCCACTTCAATATCTACCTATGCACATTTAGTGACTACCCAAAATATTCTAGGTGACATTCAGTAACTGTGTGAATTGGCCAGGTGATAACACTATATCAGTGATGTAGTCCATGGCTTTTTGAGTGTGTTGTATCTTAATAATATAGCACTTTCCACAACTCTACTAAGACTTTATTAGAGCACAGGAATGTAACTTGGTTTTGTTGTGAACATCGCATACAATATTGTTAAAAGCAAAATGATAGATACTTAGTCAGTTTAGTTATATCTAGCTGGGGATAATCACCAATAAACGCTACAAAAGTTCCCCAATACTCAGGTCTATTAACCAACAAAAATAACCTCATTAACCCTATTTCTTATGTTTCCAAAACAGCATATGTCTTCATTTGCAAACATATTGGAAAGTCAGATGCTAGCACCTCTGTTCATTGTGACCCCTACTTTCATTTCCAGCAGCACCCTTAATTGTATAACAAATACACTAAAAGAAATCCACAGTGCTATACATTAAAAAACAAGTTTGTCTTCAGGCTACCTATTTCTTGATAAAGAAAGATAAAGAACACACCCTGCACATCATAAAGACAGAATGGTAAGCATAGTTACATCGGTCACTTGAAAAATATAAAGCACAGTCATAAAAACCTTGCGTCTCTAACCCTAAACCTTTAGCCCAGGGCAAGACAAAACACCTTCATAAAGCAGGATCTAATTTCCTCTAAAGCAGACCTTTCCCCTTTTTTACTAAAATTCATATCTGCATGTTGATGTGAAATCATCCAACAGTTAAAAAAAAAATTTAGACTTGACTTACCTTTTTCATGCCTACTTCTCTTTGTTCCCTGGTGACATAGCCCCAGCTGCACAGATGCCCCCTGGGAAGGTAACATCACTACTGCCTTTAGGGAGATCCCATACCTAAGATGAGAGATCTCACAGGATTTTGCAGTATTCTCATATTGCACATGCATGAGACAAATGTATAGGTCAATTAACACTGTACACCCTCCCCACCCCCACAGGTTCTCACTGTGCCTACCTCAGGGAATGCTGACCTGTCAGTGCCCATGCAGTTGGTCCAGCGGTCCGAGGATTTGAAATCCCCATTCTAACACTTTAATCTAATTTGTTGTTAACAAAAAAATGTGATCTATTGTGGATTTTAGATACAGTACATTGATGGCAATCACAAGTGTTTAGTGAAAATCGTTGCAGTTTGTTATCATACAAGTAATTACAACCTTTTCTCTGTAATTAGTGCAGATCTCAGGCAATTGTTCTTCCAGGAATGATAGCAGCCTAACTGACCCTAGAGGTGGGAACACACTATAAGTCTAAAACATTTGGTTTGTCTCGATGTTTCACAGCAAGTCGGAACCGAGGATGGAAATAATGTACAGAAAAGTCTCGTACGACGAAGGCGTCTTTTTGTTGTTTTTTATTGTTTCCGATCATGCCCAAACTTTTGTATCTGATTTTTCTTGTACAAAAATACTGTACACATTAAACGAAAATCGTTCATTCTGTTTACGTACAAGAAAAATGTTGGTGTTTGCCCCTTCGGAAATTTTTGTTTGGAAAGTCTGAAGCGGATATCGAAAGTTGTGTACACACTATATATGAAAATTGAACGATTGTGCCTCGTACAGAATCTTCCTTCAAATTTTTCCATAGTGTGTACCCATCTTAAAGTGGTTCTAAAGGCAGAAGGTTGTGTGCAACAGCCCCTCTAATACTTACCTGAGCCCCATCTCGATCCAGCAATGTTGCACAATCACATCGGCTGTCCGGGACTCTCTCTTCTGATTGGCTGAGACAGAGCAGCAGGTGCCATTGGCTCCCACTGCTGTCAATCAAAGTCAGCGGGGGGCGTGGCCTAGACGGGCATGTGAGCGGACGCATTACACGGAGCTCCCACCACTGATCCTTCTAACATCCTGAACCCGCTTCTGATCCGAACCCAGAACCGACCCACTAGCACACCGCGACCCCGCAGAACGCCTCACAGCATCGGCGAACGATTTAGGAGGCCCAGAATGACCAGAAAGGGGGAGAAAGAAGCAGCAGCAGCGGCGGCCATGGATGGCCAAGATGGCGCCGGCCCTCCTCTGCCACAGCGTGCGGCTCGCAGCACAGACAAGACACAGGAACCGAGCGGTAAGGCAGCAAAGTCTGGCAAACAGTGGGGGAAAGAGCAGCCCAGGGACATGGTATATTATGCCCAAAAGATGCAGGGACAGAGCGGTGCCTCCCCCCTGAATCAGCAGTCACTGGCAATGGACACTGAGGGACATGAAGGCGCCATGGCACTAGATGACACGCTGACATTAGAGGGCTCCCTGATCCTCAATGCAGATGGCTCTGACTCCATGCAGGAAGAGACACAGCAGCCTACATTAAGCGATATTCTGCGGGCGGTACAGAGTTGCACAGCATCTGTAAATGGACTGAAAATGCAATTTGGGAGCCTCGCTGAGACTGTCTCTCTCCTGCGCCATGACATCCAAAAGATTAGGGAGAGAACCACAGCGGTGGAGGGAAGGATCAGTGAGGTGGAGGATATATTACCTCCCCTCACTAGAGATACTAGAAGTGCATTACAGCAAGCAGCCCAGGCCAACGCCAAAAATGACGACATCGAGAATCGTCTCAGGAGGAATAATGTACGCATAGTGGGGCTCCCAGAGAAGGTGGAGGGAAGGGACCCCACAGCATTTACAGAAATGTGGTTACAGGACACATTTGGCAAAGATGTTTTCACCGCGCTCTTTGCAGTGGAGCGAGCACACCGTACACCACTGAGACCCCTCCCCCCAGGCAATCCACCTAGATCAATGCTAGCCAGACTCCTGAACTATAAGGACAGAGAAATAATACTTCGATTAGCCAGGGAGAAGGGTGCAGTGCACTATAACGGAACAAAAATCTCCTTTTATCCTGACTTCTTGGCCGAGGTACAGCGCAAAAGGGCCAAGTTTGCGGAGGTAAAGAAAAGATTGCAGAAGATTCAAGTCACATATGCCATGTTATACCCGGCCAAATTACGCATCACGGCAAGAGGTCAGTCCACACTCTTTGAGTCTGCAGCCGAAGCGTCCGCCTGGTTGGACCGCAACGAGCAGGATCTAAGGAGGAGAAGAGAGGCAGATATGGGAGAGTGAACGACACTACGAGAAGCTGGGAAGTCGGTCAGTCATCACTAGACGTTTTATAGTCTACAACATATTTTGCGGGACATTGTTACTATTTCACAAAGTTAACGCGCGACAAGAGCTTTGTTCACAAGAGATATACCAAGAAACGGCAAATACCAAGGTGGGATAGCTGTACCCACAGGAACTTTTTTGAAAATTCAAGTTTTGGCCCAGTTGAAGGGGCTGGTTAAAATGTGCCCGGTTGGCACCGGTTTACAGCACAACTTAAGATGCACAGACGGAACGGGGGAATCCCCCCCTGACCACTTTGGGAAAATTGCTCACATCCACGGTACAGGCGCCAAAACGTGGAACACACAGTTCCGGTTAGGAAGGACACTTCTGAATATGAAGACATCACGCACATTCTTCCACAGCTGCCTCGGGTCGTCATTACCAGACAACGCTGAAGGCTACTCCGGGACTATCTGGGTCATCGAGAAATGCACTGATACTCTACGGCCAGGAGATATGGCGAAGAAACAGGATCACCCAGGACTTGTCACAGTACAACACCAAATATGGCTAACACCCCGGTTGTGACATGGAACGTTCGAGGTGTCCATGATCCCTTGAAGCGTACCATGATAAGCACATGCCTGAAAAAATTTCACCCAGCAATAGTGTGCCTCCAGGAGTCTCATCTAACAAATGATACAGTCAGTTTTCTGCAGTATTCCTGGGTGGGCAAGGCCTACCATTCCACTCACACTGCATATTCTCGCGGGGTGAGTGTTCTGGTACATAAGTCCTTGGCCTACCAGGAACTAGACGCTGTTATTGATTCCATGGGCAGATATGTGTTTTTGCATTGCAGGTTGTATACTTTGACGTTGATATTGGTGTTTGTGTATATACCTCCTCCGTTCTCCAGGGAAATCCTGCAGCTCCTCTTGACTTACCTAGTTGACAAACCTGAGGTCCCAATAATGATCATGGGTGACTTTAATGGTTACTTAGATCCCACACTAGACAAGCATCCCCCGGCACGGCCACCCTCGGGAAACAGGGGCACTATTCTGAGCAGATTACTGATAGAAGTGGGTTGGATAGACTTATGGAGAGCTAAATACCCTACTACAAAACAATTTTCCTGCTTCTCCAAAACCCATGGGTCACTTTCCCGTATTGACCTGTGTGTGGGGTCCCCTCAACTCTTGAGTGTTATGCACAAGGTAGAATATTTACCCCGGGGGGTCTCTGATCACGCCCCTTTGGTTGCTTTTCTTGTTACTAGACCGGCGACCACACTACCAGGAGCACCGTGGAAGCTGAATGCTTTTTGGCTAAAGCTTTTCACCTCTCATGACAGAGTAGCGAAACAGATAGAACAATACTTTTTTGACAACCAGAGACAAACTGACTTATTAATAAGATGGGATGCCTTTAAGGCCTGCCTGAGAGGCACATTTATAGCTGAAATTGCTGACGTAAAACACAATTCCGCAGCCTTACTGATACAGGTGGAGGACCGGGTAAAGCAATTGGAGCTTGCTTTTATTTTAGACTCATCAGAGTCCGCGAGGGAGGCATGGATGTCGGCTCAGGAATCCCTGGACCGGTTGAGGGCCTCCGCCGCGGAACGTAAACGGTTCTTTACTAAAAAAGCATTCTACGAAGAGGGTGAAAAAACTGGTAGATTGTTAGCTAGGATAGCCAGATCTCAACAGTCGTCCCCTGCTATAGGAGCGCTACGTAGTTCCTCGGGGCGCCTGGTGAATGAACCGGAGAAAATTATAGAGGAGCTAGCTTCCTTCTACGCAGAGTTATATAAGCCGTGTGACAGCTATACAGATGAGGAGCTGCAGACATACATGGGCACTATAACGCTTCCAGCCCTGACCCACCAGGCGAGGGGGGAGCTGGAGGCACCAATTTCACTGGACGAACTGAGGGAGGCAGCTGCCTCTTTTCCTACATGCAAAGCCCCCGGGGACGATGGGCTCCCCATGGAGATCTACACCCAATATGGCGAAATTATCCTGCCTAAACTGCTTGAAGTATTAAATGCATCCTTTAAATTGGGAAGGTTACCAACCACTATGACTAAAGCTAACATTATACTATTGTTGAAGATGGGTAAGGACCCCTTAGATCCGGGCTCCTATAGGCCTATATCGCTCCTTCAGAGCGACATTAAATTACTAGCAAAAGTACTGGCCATGCGGGTTAATAGGATTGTTAGAACAATAGTTCACTCAGATCAAGCAGGATTTATGCCTCGTACATCCACAGCGACCAACCTTAGACGTCTATACCTAAACATGCAGACCCCCTCGGAGTCTGTGGGACATAGAGCCTTGCTGTCTCTTGATGCCAACAAGGCATTTGACAGTGTATGCTGGAGATATCTGTGGGCGGTTCTGGCCAAGTTTGGGTTCGGGCCCAGGTTCATCAGGTGGGTTAGGCTATTGTACGATACCCCCCTGGCGGCTATACGTGTGGCGGATCGAATGTCTCGTGCCTTTGGGTTGAGCAGGGGGACCAGACAGGGGTGCCCTCTGTCCCCCCTGCTCTTCGCACTGGCCATAGAGCCCCTGGCGGCTCAGGTGAGAGATTGCCCACAGATTAGAGGTTTCCGATATGGTGGATTGCATGAAAAAATCATGCTCTACGCCGACGACATGCTTTTGTTTTTGGAAGACGCAGAGGGATCCCTGGACCAGGCAATGTCACTTATAACTGAATTTGGACGTTTTTCAGGCCTCACTATCAACTGGACTAAATCTGCCTTAATGTTTATAGACGGTTCCCCAATGACCAATGTGAGACCCCTGACTCAGATACCGGTGGTTTCTAACTTTAAATATTTAGGTATACACATCTCGCCTAAACTTACGGACTTCTGTAGCCTAAATGTCTATCCCCTGATGTCACGGTTTAGAGATAAGATAAATGTGTGGAATAAACTTAAGATGTCTCTGGCAAGAAAGGTGAACCTCATAAAAATGATTCTGATGCCTCAATTTCTATACTTGCTACATAACATGCCTGTAGTTATCACGCTGAAAATTTTCAGGGTGGTTAACTCCTTATTCCGGCTGTTGCTGTGGCATACCAACCCCCCCAGAATCAAGTTGGAACAGTTGCAGCGCTCAAAGGAGGGAGGGGGCCTGGCCCTACCAAACCCTTGGATATACTATCTAGCGGCTCAGCTGCAACATCTGATAGGTGCCATGGCCCCTCTGCCGCTGGGCTCGTCTGCTAAGCTTATGCTGGTGGGCACAGGGGCGGAGTCAATACCCGAGGGATTAGAGGCCCACCTTTTTCAAAGACCCAATAAAAAAATGCCCACATATACACTTCTGCAGAAGGTATGGAACAAAGCTAAACAACTACAAAACGTTTTGGGCTTTACTAAGTATAGCCCGATATGGGAAAATAAAACATATGTTGAGCTTGCTAAGCTCCAACAGGGGCACAGATGGCGCTGTAGAGGTATCACACATATGTACCAGATTTTCAGTAATGGAACACTGTTATCGTTTAAGGATTTACAAGATAAATACTCCCTGCCTACCGGGATGTTGTTTTACTATCTCCAATTGAAGCATGCAATCAAAGCACAAGGGGATGCAACTGATTGGTCCCAATCCCCTACACCGGTTTTTCATATAATGCAGGAGGCGTCGGAGACTAAGGGCATAATTTCACAATGCTATAACATGTTATTAGCCTCATTGTTAGAGGGATATCCCACAAAGTCGGTTGCTCAGTGGGAGGCGGATTTGGGCCCCTTATCGGGGGAGGTGTGGGAAGAAGCTCTGCAAGCAGTTAACTCCTGTTCACTAAACGTGGCACAGAAGGTATCCCAACTTTATATTCTATTGAGAGTACACTATACCCCTGTAAAGTTATATAGAATGGGCAAGGCTCCTGACTCTTTGTGTGGCAGATGCAGGGCGGCGTCTGGGGACTTGATTCACCTCCTCTGGCGATGCCCCAAACTCCATAGGTATTGGACAGAGGTCCTGGCTACACTAAACCAGGTGTTCCAGGTCAATGTCCCACTAGATCCATTGTACTGCTTACTGGGAGTTCTGGAGGGGGTGATTGCGGAGGAGGTGACGAGAGTTGCTTTTGCACGTGCGTTGTTCCAGGCCAGAAAGGTAATACTGATGGGATGGAAGTCTGCTGTGCCACCTAATAGCAAAACATGGATACTAAATATGGGAAAAACGCTTATAATGGAAAAATATATTTACCAGCACAGGGGTAGTCCTGGAAAATTTGACAGATTGTGGGACCCGTGGTTGGATGTGCCCGGAATAAGCCCCATGGAATTGGTACATATGAGGATGCTAAGAAGTGTTTAACCACTTGACGACCGCCTCACGCCGATGTACGTCGGCAAAGTGGCACGGACAGGCAAAATCACGTACATATACGTGATTTGCCTTCCGCGGGTGGGGGGTCCGATCGGACCCCCCCCCGGTGCCCGAGGCGGTCGTCTTTTGTCCAGCGGCGATCCGTGATGAGGGGGAGACCATCCGTTCGTGGCCCCCCCCTCGCGATCGCCGCCGGCCAATGAGAACACTCCTTTGCTGCTGTATGCTAAACAGCAGCAAAGGAAGTGATGTCATCTCCCCTCGGGTCGGTATTTTCCGTTCCGGCCCGAGGAGAGAAGACATCTATGTGAGTGCACAACACACACACACACAGTAGAACATGCCAGGCACACAAAACACCCCGATCCCCCCCCCCCGATCGCCCCCCGATCCCCCCCAATCACCCCCCCCCCTGTCACAAACTGACACCAGCAGTTTTTTTTTTTTTTTTTCTGATTACTGCATAGTGTCAGTTTGTGACAGTTACAGTGTTGGGACAGTGAGTATTACCCCCCTTTAGGTCTAGGGTACCCCCCTAACCCCCCCTAATAAAGTTTTAACCCCTTGATCACCCCCTGTCACCAGTGTCACTAAGCGATCATTTTTCTGATCGCTGTATTAGTGTCGCTGGTGACGCTAGTTAGTGAGGTAAATATTTAGGTTCGCCGTCAGCGTTTTATAGCGTCAGGGACCCCCATATACTACCTAATAAATGTTTTAACCCCTTGATTGCCCCCTAGTTAACCCTTTCACCACTGATCACCGTATAACCGTTACGGATGACGCTGGTTAGTTCGTTTATTTTTTATAGTGTCAGGGCACCCGCCGTTTATTACCGAATAAAGGTTTAGCCCCCTGATCGCCCGGCGGTGATATGCGTCGCCCCAGGCAGCGTCAGATTAGCGCCAGTACCGCTAACACCCACGCATGCAGCATACGCCTCCCTTAGTGGTATAGTATCTGATCGGATCAATATCTGATCCGATCAGATCTATACTAGCGTCCCCAGCAGTTTAGGGTTCCCAAAAACGCAGTGTTAGCGGGATCAGCCCAGATACCTGCTAGCACCTGCGTTTTGTGCCTCCGCCCGGCCCACCCAAGTGCAGTATCGATCGATCACTGTCACTTACAAAACACTAAACGCATAACTGCAGCGTTCGCAGAGTCAGGCCTGATCCCTGCGATCGCTAACAGTTTTTTTGGTAGCATTTTGGTGAACTGGCAAGCACCAGCCCCAGGCGTCAGGTTAGCGCCAGTACCGCTAACACCCACGCACGCAGCATACGCCTCCCTTAGTGGTATAGTATCTGAACGGATCAATATCTGATCCGATCAGATCTATACTAGCGTCCCCAGCAGTTTAGGGTTCCCAAAAACGCAGTGTTAGCGGAATCAGCCCAGATACCTGCTAGCACCTGCGTTTTGCCCCTCCGCCCGGCCCAGCCCAGCCCACCCAAGTGCAGTATCGATCGATCACTGACACTTACAAAACACTAAACGCATAACTGCAGCGTTCGCAGAGTCAGGCCTGATCCCTGCGATCGCTAACAGTTTTTTTTGTAGCGTTTTGGTGAACTGGCAAGCACCAGCCCCAGGCAGCGTCAGATTAGCGCCAGTACCGCTAACACCCACGCACGCACCGTACACCTCCCTTAGTGGTATAGTATCTGATCGCATCAATATCTGATCCGATCAGATCTATACTAGCGTCACCAGCAGTTTAGGGTTCCCAAAAACGCAGTGTTAGCGGGATCAGCCCAGATACCTGCTAGCACCTGCGTTTTGCCCCTCCGCCCGGCCCGGCACAGCCCACCCAAGTGCAGTATCGATCGATCACTGACACTTACAAAACACTAAACGCATAACTGCAGCGTTCGCAGAGTCAGGCCTGATCCCTGCGATCGCTAACGTTTTTTGGTAGCGTTTTGGTGAACTGGCAAGCGCCAGCGGCCTAGTATACCCCGGTCGTAGTCAAACCAGCACTGCAGTAACACGTGGTGACGTGGCGAGTCCCATAAGTGCAGTTGAAGCTGGTGAGGTGGCAAGCACAAGTAGTGTCCCGCTGCCACCAAAAAGACAAACACAGGCCCATCGTGCCCATAGTGCCCTTCCTGCTGCATTCGCCAATCCTAATTGGGAACCCACCGCTTCTGCAGCGCCCGTACTTCCCCCATTCACATCCCCAACCAAATGCAGTCGGCTGCATGAGAGGCATTTTTATGTCCTCCCGAGTACCCCTACCCAACGAACCCCCAAAAAAGATGTTGTGTCTGCAGTAAGAGCGCGGATATAGGCGTGACACCCGCTATTATTGTCCCTCCTGTCCTGACAATCCTGGTCTTGCATTGGTGAATGTTTTGAACGCTACCATTCACTAGTTGAGTATTAGCGTAGGGTACAGCATTGCACAGACTAGGCACACTTTCACAGGGTCTCCCAAGATGCCATCGCATTTTGAGAGACCCGAACCTGGAACCGGTTACCGTTATAAAAGTTAGTTACAAAAAAAGTGTAAAAAAAAAAAAAAATATGAAATAAAAAAAAATAGTTGTTGTTTTATTGTTCTCTCTCTCTCTATTCTCTCTCTCTATTGTTCTGCTCTTTTTTACTGTATTCTATTCTGCAATGTTTTATTGTTATTGTTATTGTTATTGTTATTATGTTTTATCATGTTTGTTTTTCAGGTGTGTAATTATTTACACTTTACTGTGCTTTATTGTTAACCATTGTTAACCATTTTTTTGTCTTCAGGTACGCCATTCACGACTTTGAGTGGTTATACCAGAATGATGCCTGCAGGTTTAGGTATCATCTTGGTATCATTCTTTTCAGCCAGCGGTCGGCTTTCATGTAAAAGCAATCCTAGCGGCTAATTAGCCTCTAGACTGCTTTTACAAGCCGTGGGAGGGAATGCCCCCCCCCCACCGTCTTCCGTGTTTTTCTCTGGCTCTCCTGTCTCAACAGGGAACCTGAGAATGCAGCCGGTGATTCAGCCAGCTGACCATAGAGCTGATCAGAGACCAGAGTGGCTCCAAACATCTCTATGGCCTAAGAAACCGGAAGCTACGAGTATTTCATGACTTAGATTTCGCCGGATGTAAATAGCGCCATTGGGAAATTGGGGAAGCATTTTATCACACCGATCTTGGTGTGGTCAGATGCTTTGAGGGCAGAGGAGAGATCTAGGGTCTAATAGACCACAATTTTTTCAAAAAAGAGTACCTGTCACTACCTATTGCTATCATAGGGGATATTTACATTCCCCGAGATAACAATAAAAATGATTAAAAAAAAAAATATGAAAGGAACAGTTTAAAAGTAAGATTAAAAAAGCAAAAAAATAATAAAGAAAAAAAAAAAAAAAACACCCCTGTCGCCCCCTGCTCTCGCGCTAAGGCGAACGCAAGCGGCGGTCTGTCGTCAAACATAAACAGCAATTGCACCATGCATGTGAGGTATCACCGTGAAGGCCAGATCGAGTGCAGTAATTTTTCCAGTAGACCTCCTCTGTAAATCTAAAGTGGTAACCTGTAAAGGCTTTTGAAGGCTTTTAAACATGTATTTATTTTGTTGCCACTGCACGTTTGTGCGCAATTTTAAAGCATGTCATGTTTGGTATCCATGTACTCGGCCTAAGATCATCTTTTTTATTTCATCAAACATTTGGGCAATATAGCGTGTTTTAGTGCATTAAAATTAAAAAAAGTGTGTTTTTTCCCCAAAAAATGCGTTTGAAAAATCGCTGCGCAATTACTGTGTGAAAAAAAAAAATGAAACACCCACCATTTTAATCTGTAGGGCATTTGCTTTAAAAAAATATATAATGTTTGGGGGTTCAAAGTAATTTTTTTGCAAAAAAAAAAAACTTTTTCATGTAAACAATAAGTGTCAGAAAGGGCTTTGTCTTCAAGTGGTTAGAAGAGTGGGTGATGTGTGACATAAGCTTCTAAATGTTGTGCATAAAATGCCAGGACAGTTCAAAACCCCCCCAAATGACCCCATTTTGGAAAGTAGACACCCCAAGCTATTTGCTGAGAGGCATGTCGAGTCCATGGAATATTTTATATTGCGACACAAGTTGCGGGAAAGAGACAAATTTTTTTTTTTTTTTTTTTTTTTTGCACAAAGTTGTCACTAAATGATATATTGCTCAAACATGCCATGGAAATATGTGAAATTACACCCCAAAATACATTCTGCTGCTTCTCCTGAGTACGGGGATACCACATGTGTGAGACTTTTTGGGAGCCTAGCCGCGTACGGGACCCCGAAAACCAAGCACCGCCTTCAGGCTTTCTAAGGGCGTGAATTTTTGATTTCACTCTTCACTGCCTATCACAGTTTCGGAGGCCATGGAATGCCCAGGTGGCACAAAACCCCCCCAAATGACCCCATTTTGGAAAGTAGACACCCCAAGCTATTTGCTGAGAGGTATAGTGAGTATTTTGCAGACCTCACTTTTTGTCACAAAGTTTTGAAAATTGAAAAAAGAAAAAAAAAAATGTTTTTTCTTGTCTTTCTTCATTTTCAAAAACAAATGAGAGCTGCAAAATACTCACCATGCCTTTCAGCAAATAGCTTGGGGTGTCTACTTTCCAAAATGGGGTCATTTGGGGGGGTTTTGTGCCACCTGGGCATTCCATGGCCTCCGAAACTGTGATAGGCAGTAAAGAGTGAAATCAAAAATTTTCACCCTTAGAAATCCTGAAGGCAGTGATTGGTTTTCGGGGTCCAGTACGCGGCTAGGCTCCCAAAAAGTCCCACACATGTGGTATCCCCATACTCAGGAGAAGCAGCTAAATGTATTTTGGGGTGCAATTCCACATATGCCCATGGCCTGTGTGAGCAATATATCATTTAGTGACAACTTTATGAAAAAAAAAAAAAAAAAAAAAAGTGTCACTTTCCCGCAACTTGTGTCAAAATATAAAATATTCCATGGACTCAATATGCCTCTCAGCAAATAGCTTGGGGTGTCTACTTTCCAAAATGGGGTCATTTTGGGGGGTTTTGTGCCACCTGGGCATTCCATGGCCTCCGAAACTGTGATAGGCAGTGAAGAGTGAAAGCAAAAATTTACACCCTTAGAAATCCTGAAGGCGGTGATTGGTTTTCGGGGCCCCGTACGCGGCTAGGCTCCCAAAAAGTCCCACACATGTGGTATCCCCATACTCAGGAGAAGCAGCTAAATGTATTTTGGGGTGCAATTCCACATAGGCCCATGGCCTGTGTGAGCAATATATCATTTAGTGACGACTTTTTGTAAATATTTTTTTTTTTTTTTTTTTTTGTCATTTTTCAATCACTTGGGACAAAAAAAATAAATATTCAATGGGTTCAACATGCCTCTCAGCAATTTCCTTGTGGTGTCTACTTTCCAAAATGGGGTCATTTGGGGGGGTTTTGTACTGCCCTGCCATTTTAGCACCTCAAGAAATGACATAGGCAGTCATAAACTAAAAGCTGTGTAAATTCCAGAAAATGTACCCTAGTTTGTAGACGCTATAACTTTTGCGCAAACCAATAAATATACGCTTATTGACA
Organism: Aquarana catesbeiana; assembly: GCF_042186555.1. Taxonomy (NCBI): domain Eukaryota; kingdom Metazoa; phylum Chordata; class Amphibia; order Anura; family Ranidae; genus Aquarana; species Aquarana catesbeiana. The sequence continues at coordinate 219,806,231 of NC_133325.1, read as the reverse complement.
TTTTTTTTACCAAAGACATGTGGCCGAATACATTTTGGCCTAAATGTATGACTAAAATTGAGTTTATTGGATTTTTTTTATAACAAAAAGTAGAAAATATCATTTTTTTTCAAAATTTTCGGTCTTTTTCCGTTTATAGCGCAAAAAATAAAAACCGCAGAGGTGATCAAATACCATCAAAAGAAAGCTCTATTTGTGGGAAGAAAAGGACGCAAATTTCGTTTGGGTACAGCATTGCATGACCGCGCAATTAGCAGTTAAAGCGACGCAGTGCCAAATTGGAAAAAGACCTCTGGTCCTTAGGCAGCATAATGGTCCGGGGCTCAAGTGGTTAAAGATATGACAGGTAGATGCTGAGAATGTGTATTGGAGAATGGAGGAGGAGGGTGTGAGGATAATGGAGAATATGTTATCGATTTAACTAGGGGGACATATAGTCCGAATGTTGACAGTTCTAAGATGCAAACTATAACTCCTTTTTGATGGCTATATTACTATGTGAGTAAAAGAAGTGCTGACTATGGTGCATATATAAATGTAATGTATGTTTTTTCTTATGAGCAATAAAAACTTTTATGATTTAAAAAAAAAAATCAAAGTCAGCAAGCTAATGAGGAGAGTGAGAGTGCGGGGCCGGGCCGCGGCTTTGTGTCTGAATGGACACACAGAGCAGCGGCTCATATCAGGTGTCCCCATAGTAAGCTTCTTGCTATGGTGGCACTCAGCAGGAGGGAGGGGCCAGGAACCAGCTCTGTGCAAAACCATTGCACAGAACAGGTAAGTATAACATGTTTGTTATTTTTAAACAAAAAAAGAAAACAAGACTATGATGTCCGCAGGTGGGATCTCCCATCTCCCGCGGTAGAAAATGTGTGTGCCCGGCGGCCGTGATATATCCACCAGGCACCCACGATTGCTGGTGACAGAGCAGGAACATGGATCTGTGTGTGTAAACACACAGATCCATGTCCTGTCAGGGGTGAGGAGACAGATTGTGTGTTCCTAGTATATAGGAACACAGATCGGTCTCCTGCCCTAGTCAGTCCCATTCCCCCACAGTTAGAATCACTCCCTAGGTAACACATTTAACCCCTTGATTGCCCCCTAGTGTTAACTCCTTCCCTGCCAGTAACATTTACACAGTAAATCTATCCCCTATTTTGTAGGCACTATAACTTTTGCACAAACCAATCAATATACGCTTATTGCGATTTTTGTTTCCAAAAATATGTAGAAGAATACATATCGGCCTAAAACTGAGAAAAAAAATTGTTTTTTTTTTTTTTTTAATTGGGATATTAATTATAGCAAAAAGTACAAGATATTGTGTTTTTTCAAAATTGCCACTCTTTTTTTGTTTATAGCGCAAAAAATAAAAACCGCAGAGGTGATCAAATACCACCAAAAGAAAGTTCTATTTGTGGGGAAAAAAATGATTCATTTGGGTACAGTTTTGTATGACCACGCAATTGTCATTCAAAATGTTACAGCGCTGAAAGCTGAAAATTGGCCTGGGCAGGAAGGGGGTGAAAATGCCCTGTATTGAAGCGGTTAAGTCAAACCAAGATTCTACAGTGGCAATAAAAGCATAGTGCCCTTCAAGCACCAAAATGTCTGCCAATTTTCTTGCCAGACTTCTAACAAAGCATCAGTTCGTTACCAGCACAACAGAATTTCTCAGCCACCATAATCATTGCACTATAGTTGAGATTAAATATGTAATCTTATCTTCAAGTGACAAAGAAACATTGTGTGCAATAAAAAAAAAAACATTTTCTTTGTATTGTGCTGTATTCACAGCATAAAGAAGTGAACAACTCTTGCTGAATGTTACAAACTCTCATGTAAGTCGACTTGCCAGCCTCATAATGACTATCCTAACAAGCTTTCACAGAGGTTAAGTGGAAGTGTTGACTCAAAAACATACTCAAGCAGCTTCTTACTCAGATTAAAGCTATTAGCAACTGGAGATGTTCTAGAGCTCATGACCCCAATGACATTTTAAAAGAATATGATAAAAGCATGAAATACTTCTGTGTTTATAAGGCAAAATAATTACATATTAGATGAACCTTTCCGTTTAAGAAATTCTTGCAGTAATACATTACTGGAGGCATTAACTCTTACATTAGGAAGAATATCTGCAGCATAAATACAGTGCTGAAAAAAAGTATTCACCCTTTTGGCTTTTTACCTATTATGTTACATTACAGCCTTTGTTTTTTTTAATCTGAATTATATGTGATGAATCAGAACACAATAGTCTAAATTGGTGAAGTAAAATTAGAAAAATATATACATAAAACTATTTTTCAGAAATAAAATACTGATAATTGGCATGTGCGTATGTATTCAACCCCTTTGTTATGAAGCCCATAAAAATCTCTGGTGCAATTACCTTCAGAAGTCACATAATTAGTGAAATGATGTCCACCTGTGTGCAATCTAAGTGTCACATGATCTATCATTACATATACAAACCTTTTTGAAAGGCCCCAGAGGCTGCAACACCTAAGCAAGCACCAATAACCAAACACTGCCATGAAGACCAGGGAACTCTCCAAACAAGTAAGGGACAATGTTGTTGAGAAGTACAAGTCAGGGTTAGGTTATAATAAAATATCCAAATCTTTGATGATTCCTAGGAGCACCATCAAATCTATCAGAACCAAATGGAAAGGACATGGCACAACAGCAAACCTGGCAAGAGATGGCCGCACACCAAAACTTAGAAACCGGGCAAGGAGGGCATTAATCAGAGAGGCAGCACAGAGACCTAAGGTAACCCTGGAGGAGCTGCAGAGTTCCACAGCAGAGGCTGGAGTATCTGTACATAGGACGACAATAAGACGTACGCTCCATAGAGTTGGGCTTTATGGCAGAGTGGCCAGAAGAAAGCCATTACTTTCAGCAAAAAACAAAATGGCATGTTTTGCATTTGCGAAAAGGCATGTGGGAGATTCCCAAAATGTATGGAGGAAGGTGCTCTGGTCTGATGAGACTACAAGTGAATTTTTTGGCCATCAAAGAAAACGCTACGTCTGTTGCAAACCCAACACATCACATCACCCAAAGAACACCATCCCCACAGTGAAACATGGTGGTGGCAGCATCATGCTGTGGGGATGTTTTTCAGCAGTCGGATTGGGAAACTGGTCAGGGTTGAGGGAAAGATGGATGGTGCTAAATACAGGGATTATTCTTTAGCAAAACCTGTACCACTCTGTGTGTGATTTGAGGCTAGGATGGAGGTTCACCTTCCAGCAGGACAATGACCCCAAACACACTGCTAAAGCAACACTTGAGTGGTTTAAGAGGAAACATGTAAATGTGTTGGAATGGCCTAGTCAAAGCCCAGGCCTCAATAGAAAATCTGTGTTCAGACTTAAAGATTGCTGTTCACAAATGCAAACCATCCAACTTGAAGGAGCTGGAGCAGTTTTGCAAGAAGGAATGGGCAAAAATCCCAGTGGTAAGATGTGGCTCATAGAGACTTATCCAAAGTGACTTGGAGCTGTGATAGCCGAAAAGGTGGCTCTACAAAGTATTGACTTTAGGGGGGTGAATAGTTATGCACATTGACTTTTTCTTTTATTTTGTCCTATTTGTTGGTTGCTTCACAATACAAAAAAAAAAAAAAATCTTCAAAGTTGTGGGCATGTTCTGTAAATTAATTGATGCAAATCCTCAAACAATCCATGTTAATTCCAGGTTGTGAGGCAACAAAATACGGAAAAAGCCAAGGTGGGTGAATACTTTTGCAAGGCACTGTAGATAAACCAGTTAATTAGTGGCTCCATGTCACTGTAGTATTTTGTATGCAATCTCTACCCACTAGTAAACCATGGTGAGTTGTAAAATATCATAGATTATATGCTTCATTGCCACTTTTTTAGGTAAATTAAATCTAATATCTAATAGGATCTCATTTTTAACTTTATAACAGTTTTAGATACTCACAATATGGATTTAATAACCTTGTGGAAATGTTCTATAGGAATTTTGGTCCATGCTGACTTGATAGCATCATGTATTCCTACAGATTTGTTGGTCATGCATTCAGGTTCTGAATTTACCATTTCATCTCATCCCAGGGACTGTAGCTGAGAATATCAAATTCTGACTCTTCCTACTGCATGTACCAATAAATAGGTACCAATTCGAAATTTGTCAGACAAAGCAATCATTTAAATATTTAGGCATCCTTTTTTGTTAATTTGTGCCCACTGTAGCCTTATTTTCCTGCCTTTAGGAGTGGAAACCAGTGCGCTCTTATCCTACTTAGCCTATCTTCTTCAAAGTGCAGCATTTTGTGCATTTAGATTGTCCTTCTGCAGACCTCTGTTTTAAAAAGTGAGCTGTTAAGGTTTGTGGACCTTTTAGCTTGAACCAGCTCTATTCTGTTTGTTCCCAATAAAAAGTTTTTTTTCACCCACAGAACAGCCACTAGCCGAATGCTCTTTATTTTTTTTTTGCATTCTCTGTAAGTAAGAGGTTAGTAGTTTGAAATGCTGTAATCACCATGTCTGGCATCAGCAGTCATTCCACAGTCTAGATCACACACCCTGCCCATTCTAATGTGTACTCAAACAATAACTTCTTGACCAAGTCGGAAGCATGCTTTATGTACTGAGCCACATTATCTGCCGTTTGGCTGCTTATGTTAAAGTGAATTAAAGTGATACTAAAGTCTCCTGTTTAAAAATGAGGTATAAAAAGTGCAGCGCTAAATATAATTAAACAGCCAATAATATTGACATATCAGCATTATAAAGTGCACAGTGCAAAATGAAAAAAAAAAAAGTGAAATAACGTCATCTGAATAAATAGTCCAAAATAGTGAAGAAAGACAAAAGTTCATATTCAATGGTGATTATGGAAAAAAATCCAAAAGTTGACTTAAGGAGTCACCATGACAAGAGCATCCACCACCCAGAAGAGGAGATTGAATACGCTTCCCATAAGACAGCTTTAACCAAGCATGTAGTAATGATGGTTAGGATGGTAGTCACAGGGATGGTATCCAAGAGTAGGCAGCAAGGTTCTCCACACCAGCAAGGCCACTTGTCAAATTATAAACTCGAACATCCATAAAAAACAAGAGACCTCCACATAGTGTAAAACCGTTTGGCCATGGATTTTATTAAATGGTAAAAAAACTTACATAGATACCAGGATAATGAACATAAATAAAAATAACTCCTTGTAGTGATCACATAAGAATTGAAAAAAGAAGAAAGGGGCGCAATGACATGGAGCAGACTCATCAGATCTGACGCTTTTTATTCACAAAGACTTCAACCGAACTCACCCCAGTTGAAGTCTTTGTGGGCAAAACACATCGGGTTTGATGAGTCCGCTCCATGTCATTGCACCCCTTTCTTCTTCAAGTCAAGCTCTAAAATCAACAGCACATCTTGCACAACAAATGTGAGGCGCCCAGGCCTTGTCATTATCACAAAGCTTACAACCAAAGTGTAGCGGAGGGCAGAAATATTTTTTTTTTTGTGTTGTTATGTTGAAGTCAACAGTGTGTAAAGCAGTCGGCTTTTCTGAGTTGACTCCCATGATGGACACAGAGGAGCTGGTGGCTGAATACCTCATTAGAAGGAAGCTAAAAGGTGCTTAGAACTGCTGAGTCTGATGGATCAGTATGGGTGGTGTGCTAATTTCTGGACCCTGGGGCTCCTGGGACATATAGTTCCATATTGTCTGTGCTGCTGTGCTGTGTAAGACCCCCACAGCCACTTTCAAAAGCCCGTGGACTTCACCCTGTCTGCTCTGCTTCTGCTACCAGCCCCTACCCCCCTCTGCCCAGGTCTCTGCCCCATTCCGGACTTATCCCTGTCTGCCCGGATCTCTGCCCCATTCTGGACTTAGCCCTGTCTGCTCGGATCTTTGCCCTTTTCAGACTTAGCCCTGTCTGCCCGGATCCCTAAATATGGGTTTCCCACCTCTGTTGGGCCATCCTACGTGGACTATCTGTGTGGTGTTACATTGCTACCCGGTGGACTGTTTTGTTGCACTGTGCCTTGCTACCCTGCTGTGCCAAACTCTGCTCTGCACGTGTGCCAAGGACTTTAACCCCTGCTGTACAAAACACTGCTCTGCCCTGTTTGCCCTGTGGACTATCACCCCTTTGCTGTCCCATAGTGCCGACTTGAGGATCACTCTTCAATGCTGTGTCTTCTGTTTGTTCTGTGGATTAATTCTCCTACTACATGTACCCCGAGCCCCCCAAATAAACGCCCTCACGTCAGGTTCCTTGTGATTTGCCTCTAGGTGCTCTCTCTCTGCACTCCTAGTTCGAAACACAAAGTATAGTTGATACACTTTCCAAACCACTTGACCTCCAGAAGTTTTTACTCCGTTCATGACTAAGCCATTTTTTTGTTATTGAAAACTGTGCCAATTTAACTGGCGATTACATGGTCATGCAACCAGGGCCGTCTTTAAGGCAGGGCAAAAGGGGCATCTGCCCTGGGCCCTGTCATTGTTGTGGGGCCCAAACCAGCTGCCTCATACTTGCCAACTATTCCAGTTTAAATTCCCTTGTCCCTTGAAGTTTTAGTCCCTTGCTGTGACCTGATATCTCAGTGTGAAGTTCTGTTACTAATGCTGCCCAGCTCTGCCCTATTGTTGTGTACAGATGACTCACCTGCAGACCCTGTGTTTACATGGAAATAACCTGCATTTATATTTAAATAGCAGCAGCATTCATATGTAAATATTTGCATCCGGCAGCGTAGATATGTAAATGAAGGCAGTATTCATATGTATATCATGCCCCCTGCAATGAGGAGATGATAGGCTGTAACCTCTAGCAACCAATCAGTGAGCAGTATTACTGTACAGTAATATCTAGCAACCAATCAACAAGCAGAAATCATGTGCTGTAACATCTAGCAACTAATCAGTGAGCAGTATTACTGTACAGTAATATCTAGCAATCAGTCAACAAGCAGAAATCATGTGCTGTAACATCTAGCAACTAATCAGTGAGCCGTAATGTGTGCTGTAACCTCTAGCAACCAGTCAGTAAGTGTAATGATACACTGTAACTTCTGCAAACCAATCGCAATCGCTTCCTGATCTGATACAGTAAGCTGATTTTAAGTCTAGCTGCTATTTATTGTATGTCTCAGAGCAGGTGGAGAGCAAAACTGTATGGGGGGGGGCCAAGTAAACATTTGCCCAGGGTCCAATCAATATTTAAGACGGCCCTGCATGCAACACTGTACAGAGATTAAATGTATTCATTTTTTTTTTGCACAAATAGAGATTTTGGTTGTATTTGATCACCACTGGGTTTTTTATTTTGTGCTATATAAATGAAAAAAAAAAAAAAAAAAACAATACTTTCTACTTTCTCTTATAAAACAGATCCAATGTAATCAAATTTCCTCAAAATGTATTCTGATAAATATATAAAAATAAATATAGCGTTCGCAAACACAATAAGTGAAAATGTGTTAACCAAAAAGAAAGTCCAAAATACAAAAAGTGAAAATAAAGTCCAAATAAGGTGACTGAAGGTGCTCCAATCCATAGTGAAGGAAATATAAGGTGCTCCAGAGAAATTCAGGTGTGCAAAACCCCCTCATGTATCCCCACTCACCAGATCACAACGACCCCCCGCTTTTCAGTCTGATGGGTCATTAAAAGCTTGATTGAGAATCCTGGGATGGCAGATAAGGTGATATGCCTTCAGGTCCAGAAATCCTTTAAAGAGTTTCTCAGCCAGAACACAGATGCTAAATGTCTTTTGTATTCTGAAATCTGTATATGAAGTCTGCAAACTATGGTAGTTATATATCTGAAAGTTGATCAATCCTAATGTACTGACACCTATCTCATTTCTTGAGGTACTTAAAATGCCAGGACAGTACAAATACCCCCCAAATACCCTCTTTTTGAAAAGTAGACAGTCTAAAGTATTTATTTAGTGGCATGCAGAGTTTTTTGAAGTTGTAAATTTTGTCCAAATTTTGGGGAAAATTAAGAAATTATTTTTCTGTGATTTTTCACAATTGTTTTTTTTTTTTACATACTGTCACCAGTGCAGTACACTGTCATCATATGACTGGTGTGGCAGTGATTAGGGCTACTGACTGGTGAAAGTATGTTGCGGAGTAGGGAACCAGCTGTGAAGCAGCAAGGCTTCACTGCCGGTTTCCCTTACAAGGAATGGCGGCGGCAGCACCTAAGAGCCGACTGAAAAATAGTCTGGGGTGCTAACATCCCTGAACTGGTAAGTGTCCTTACATTAAAAGTAGGGTTGTCCTGATACCCCTTTTTTAAGACCGAGTACAAGTACCGATACTTTTTTCAAGTACTCGCTGATACCGATTACCGATACTTTTTTTTAAATGTCATGTGACAGTAGCACTGATATGTACTGATAGATGGCACTGATTATGTAGCACTGATGAGCACTGATAGATGGCACTGACTGATGAGCACTGATAGGTGGTAGTGACTAATGGGCAAACGAAACATAAATAATAGGTGCTGCGCTAGCCCAGTAGAGTGAAAAAATGTGGTATCATATAACAGTGTGAATCCAATGAGTGGGACTAACAGGTAATGAGCTCTCATGCACAGTATCTGATAACAACATAAAGAAAATGGTGAATAGATATCTAACCCGTATCTCATAAACCCTGTGCAAGGACTGTAACAGCACAGTGTGTGCAGGGAACCAACAGAAATAATCCTCACATACACATAAAGACTTTGTTTGGACTTTACACTATAATACTTTTTGTTGTTTTTGGCAAGACCATTCGAGATGTGATTTATGGATATATGCCACACACCTATTTGCACTGATGTGTTTTTCTTGCATAATTTTTAATATATTTTATTCTGCTCGGTTTGCACTTTCTTGCCCATTTTGCACTATATTTTTGCACATGTCACTTTAGTATCATATATGCATGTGGTATTTACTGTCTGACTCTTGCTATGATACTGTCGTTTTTGTACACATATTTATGATCATATTTTATTTATATGTTTTTATGGGCTGCACAGTGACAGATTATCACTTTAGGCTTTATTTTGCACATGCCACAATAGCAGTATGTGTATGTGAGGATTATTTCTGTTGGTTCCCTGCACACACTGTGCTGTTACAGTCCTTGAACAGGGTTTATGTGATACGGGTTAGATATCTATTCACCATTTTCTTTATGTTGTTATCAGATACTGTGCATGAGAGCTCATTGCCTGTTAGTCCCACTCATTGGATTCACACTGTTATATGATACCACATTTTTTCACTCTACTGGGCTAGCGCAGCACCTATTATTTATGTTTCGTACTGCCCATGGGCCCTGTTTGATCCCATTCGCTGTCTGCAGCTGTCCACGTGTACCATTCCTTTCCAAGGTAACACAGGAATAACTTACATTTTTTGAGTGACTAATGGGCACTGATAGGTGGCACTGACTGATGTGCACTGATAGGTGGCACTGACTAATGGCTGGCACTGATAGGCGGCACTTTTGGGCACTGATAGGTGGCACTTATGGTCACTGATGGGCACTGAAATGCAGCACTGATTGGCAATTGCTGGCCTGGCATAATAAATTACATGATTGATGAGAGGAAAGGAATGATTTTGTAATGCTATATGGCATATAGCAATGCAAAGTCTTTCCTTTCCTCTTATCATTCATGTAATTTATCATATAGTATATACTATATGCTGCGACGTTCATCTTGGTACACCTTGCACTCGGCCGCAGCAAGCAACAGCAGACATCTTGTTACACCCAGCCCAAACTATATGGGCTGGGTGTAACAAGATGTCCGCTGCTGGCTTACTGCAGCCGAGTGCAGGGTGTACCAAGATGGGCGTCGTGATGCTTAACCTCCGAAGGAGACACGGAACGTCACTTCCTTTACCAAATGTGATGGCTCCGCTCACCGATTTTGACAGAATATGCAGCTGCACCCTGCGCCCCTGCCCGGGCCAGCTTACCCCTGGTTCCAATGCTGCCAGCCTGTTGACTCACTCTCCGCTCTGCCCTCTCCAATTGCTGACTTCCGGTTGCGAGCAACGCCGCCGCTTTCCCAGGTATCGGATTAGGCATCTGGAGCATTTGTACGAGTACAAGTACTTGCACAAATGCTCTGTATCGGTTTCGATACCAGCACTAGTATCGGTATCGGGACAACCCTAATTAAAAGTCAGCAGCTACAGTATTTGTAGCTGATGACTTTACATTTTTTGCTGGGTGGACTAAAGCTCCGCTTTAAATAATTTTTTATTACGTTTTTTCAACTTTTTACATTTTGTTGCATACTTTCATCAGTAGTTTTCACCATAGTACCATGAGTTGCAATCCACTGCATGCGCCCCATGGCTGGATGACATACATGTAAATGTACTGTGTAGGGATGAGCCGAACACCCCCTGGTTCGGTTCTCAGCAGAACATGCAAACAGGCAAAAAATTTGTTTGAACACACAAACACCGTTAAAGTCTATGGGACACGAACGTGAAAAATCAAAAGTGCTAATTTTAAAGACTTATATGCAAGTTATTGCCATAAAAAGTGTTTGGGGACCCTGGGGATTCTGCCCCTGGGGACATGTATCAATGCAAAAAAAAGTTTTAAAAATGTCCGTTTTTTCAGGAACAGTGATTTTAATAATGCTTAAAGTGAAACAATAAAAATGAAATGTTCCTTTAAATATCATGCCTGGGGGTGTCCTTAGCATGCCTGTGTTCAGAACAATGCCACAGCAAGATTACATTTCTAAAGGAAAAAACGTCATTTAAAACTGCTCACAGCTGTAATGTATTGTCGGGTCCCGGCAATATAGATGAAAATCATTTAAAAAATGGCATGGGTCCCCCCAGTCCATTACCAGGCCCTTTGGGTCTGGTATGGATATTAAGGGGAACCCCGCACGCAAATAAAAAAAAATGGAGTGGGGGTCCCCCAGGCCCCCAGGCACTAAATACTCTGAACAGCACTATATATACACTATACGGCCTGCCCTATATACTCTGCAGAAAATTGGGCCTTAGGTGTTGGTGGTACCAAAACACTGTAAGCCCTCACAGGTACTCTTGGTGAGCGCAGGAACGGGCCCTGCTGTGAAATACTATATAAAAAATTGTAATTACATGCCCCTGTTAAACAGGGGCAGACAAATTGGGCCTTTGGTGGTGGTGGTACCAGAACACTGTAAGCACTCACAGTAAATCTGGTTGGGTACAGGAACAGGCCCCGCTATGAAATATTATATTAAGAATTGTAATTACATGCCCCTGTTAAACAGGGGCAGAAAAATTGGACCTTGGGTGGTGGTGGTGGTGCCACAACACTGTAACCCCTCACATATACTCTTGTTGGGTGCAGGAATGGCACTGCATTGAAATATTATAGCAAAAATTGTAATTATATGCTCCTGTTAAACAGGGGCAGGAAAATTGGACCTTGGGTGGTGGTGGAACAACACTGTAAGCCCTCACAGTTACTCTTGTTGGACACAGGAATGGGCCCTGCATTGAAATATTATATAAAAAATTGTAATTACATGCCCCTGTTTCATTTTTAATTTTAGAAAAGTTGGGCCTTGGGTGGTGGTGGTGCCACAACACTGTAACCCCTCACAGATACTCTTGTTGGGCACAGGAACAGGCCCTGCTGTAAAATATTAGATCAAAAATGTTGATTACATGCCCCTGTTAAATAGGGGCAGAAAAATTGTGCCTTGGGTGGTGGTGCCCTAAACCAAAAATATTGTTGGAAGCTTGCATCATTAAGATTGAGAAAGAATAGGATAGTCAGCATAGGCAGTCTTCAAGGGATCCCACATCCATAGAAAATTCAATCAGTTACATCAGCATCAGGTGCTTGATAGCTGCTGATCCAAGACTGATTAATTTTTATGAATGTGAGCCTATCAACGGAGTCTGTGGACAGGTGCACTCTATGATCCGTTACAAAACCTCCAGCAGCACTGAATGTGCGTTCAGAAAGAATGCTGGATGCAGGACAGGCCAGTAGCTCAATTGCTTATTGAGCAAGTTCTGGCCAGTCTCAAGACCCAGTAACCCAGTGGATGCTCTGTTGGAAAGGTCTCCAAGTCTGCTCTTGCCCCTGGATATTCCTGCACCATGTAATATAGTTTAAAGGCATCGGTCAGCCGGCCACATTCTCCAACGATCTTCCTGAAGGAAGCCTCAGAAACACATTGTCCAGCCCCAGGAAATTGTAACCTCCCAGGGTCTGCAAATGCATTCCACAAACCTTTCATCAAGGCCTCCTGAAGATGTTTCATCCTCTGCTTTCTCTGCGAAGGCAGGATGAGTTCTACAACCTTACCCTTGTAATGTGGAACAAGAAGGGTTGCCAGCCAGTAATGATCCCTCTCCTTGATACCACGAATCCTAGGGTCCTTTCATAGGCTTTGCAGAATCAGGGAGGCCATGCAGCGTAAGTTTGCAAAGGCATGCGATTCTGAGTCACTAAGGATCACATGATCTGTAACTACCTCCTCCCAGGAACGTACAACTCCTTGGGTTTCTGGGCACTAAAAACCATCCCTTGAAGACTGCTGCTGAGTGTTATCTTCTACATCCATGATGACACAATCCTCCTCCTCCTCCTCTTCTTCCTGTGTGTTTGGCGGGCCCACAGGAATTCTATCTGGATAAAGAGGCAAGGAAGTCCTCCTCTTCCTCCCACTGTTCTGTCTCAAGTGCCCTGTCCATTATTCCACAAAGCGTGTGCTCCAACAAGAAGACTAGAGGGACAGTGTCACTGATGCATGCATTGTTGCTGCTCACCATCCTTGTGGCCTCCTCAAATGGTGACAGGACAGTGAATGCATCCTTGATCAGTAGCCACTGATGTGGCAAAAAGAAGCCAAGCTCCCCTGACCCTGTCCTGGTGCCATACTCACACAGGTACTCATTGATGGCCCTCTGCTGCGTGTGCAGCCACTGCAGCATTGCAGCACTGCAGCACCGCTGGTTCAAAGGACAAATCTGCAGAAGAGGCCATAGTGGAAGAAGAAGAGGAAGGGGTGGAGGAGAGAGCTGGGGCAGAATCACCACTAGCATTTTGGAGGCGTGGTGGTGGAACAAGATCCAACAATACTGAACCCTGTCCTGCATTCTTCCCAGCTGCCAGCAGAGTTACCCAGTCCACCCTGAAGGCAGGGTAATGTCCCTGCCCATGCCTGCTGGACCATGAGTCAGCAGTAATATGCACCTTACTGCTGACCGTCCTGTCCAACGAGGCCAAAATATTGCCTTCCGCATGCTGGTAGAGAGCCGGAATGGCCTTCCATGAAAAGAAATGGCGTTTTGGAACCTGCCACTGAGGTACAGCACATTCCACAAAATCATGAAAGGGGGCAGAGTCTACCAGCTGAAAAGGCATCAGTTGCAGTGCTAGCAATTTGGCCAAGCTAGCATTTAGATGCTGAGCATGTGGATGGCTGGGATCGAATTTCTTTTTACGGTTCAGCAACTGGGGTAAGGAAATTTGCCTGCTAAAATTGGATGGTGGTGTACTGCTAGTAAATTGGCTGCAAGTACTTGGGACACCTATTGCTATACCTTCATTCCTCTCAGTGCAGGTTTTCGAGAGGACTGGAGGTATAGTGGGGTTCGAGATTCCAGATGAGGAGCAAGGAGAAGTCTGCCTTTTTCTTTGATGTGGGTCTTTCAAGTGCTGTTGCCAACGGACTGCATGGCAGGTCGTCATATGTCTGGTCAAGCATATGGTGCCCAAGAGGCTGCTATTCTGACCACGCTTGATCAGCTTCAGACATAGGTTGCAAACAGTAACAGTTCGATCTGCTGCACACGTGTTGAAAAAGACCTACACCAAGGAACTTTTAAAAAGTCAGCAGGGAGTCAGCAGCGCCCTGCACCTGCGGAGCTCTGCAGTGTGATTCAATAGGGTGGCTGCCCTTAAGCTGTCCCCTAGAGGACATCCTGCCTCGATGGAGTTGTGCCTCCTCCTCTCTTCTCTCAGGCACCCAAGTACAGTCAGTGACCTCATCCTCCCCTCCCTCCTCATCACTGGAGCAAACTTGGCAGTATACTGCAGCTGGGGGAACGTGGCTGCCAGTTTCTTGTCCTTCTTGGGCACCCCCTCTCTCTAGGCTCACTTTATTCCCTTACTCAACCTGGCAACCAACATCGGAGCCTTCAAATCGCTGCGCATCCTCCAGCAGCATGTACCCAGCACTGTATTCAAATAATTCTGGGGCTACAGAAGGAGTGACTGTGGACAAGGAGCCAGTGGAATAGGCCACTTTGGCAGCTGCGTTGGAAGGCAAACTACTTTGAGCCTGGGTGACAGAGGATAGGGAGGATGAGGACGGCTTTGTTATCCACCCCACCAACTCTTCTGCATGTTCTGGCTCAATAACACGGCCAGCAGCAGAAAAAAAGGACAAGTGTGCCCCACGGCCACCTGCAGAGGATGCACCATGTCCATGACCAGCACTGTTGACTGTAGACGCAGAGGCTGCTTGCCCTCTTTTAGTGGCCTGTGAGCGTCTGCCTCTACTTGGTGGCCTTCCGGACATGATGTATATTTTGTTTTGCAACACCACACTATACTGTATTAGATACTGTGTACACCACCAGAAGTGTAGTAAAATCTGAACACACTGTATTAGATACTGTGTACACCGCCTGCACTATATTAGCAACTGTACTATGGCTGCACTGTATTGTGTACACCACCAGAAGTGTAGTAGACACTGTACACACCGTATTAGATACTGTGTACACCACCTGAAGTGTATTAGAAACAGTACACCACAGAATGCACTGTAGATATAAGCTACACTGGATGCAGAGTGTATATATATATATATATATAATTTTTTTTATATTTTTTTTTTTTAATACACTGCCTGCACTGACTGAATATAGAGTAAACACTGAATTTATAGGCTATAGTAAATGCAGAATATATATGTATATATATATAGAGAGAGAGAGAGAGAGAGAGAGAGAGAGAGAGATACACAAACACACACACTAGACTGACTGTATATATATATATCCAAATACACTGCCACTAACTGAATAACATGCCTGCTTAATCTAACTCAAGTTATCTCTCTGTCCACACCAACAACACTACACAGGGCCGCCGTGTAAGCTGCCTTATATAGTGTGGGGCGTTAGTTCCCAGCTTGCCTTTGGCCAATTTTGGCTCTCTTAGCAGAGGGCGCTGTGATTGGCCAAAACATGCAGGTCATGTGCATGCTTTGGCCAATCATCTTACAGCATTGCACTGCGATCTCGCAGTGCATTATGGAGCGATCCGCGGCGCTCAAATTTGCCGCGAACCCCCATAATGTTCACTGTTCACTGTTCTGCGAACGGCAAACACCCAATGTTCGAGTCAAACTTATGTTCGATCCGAACATCAAGCTCATCCCTAGTATTGTGGCAGCAACCAGGTGGCAACCAGTTAACAAGTCCAGCCATGGTGCATTTTAGGCCCCTTTCACACATGCAGGGTTTTTTTGGCGGACCTGAACGAATGCTCCATACAGTTCTATGGAGCCACAGATGTCAGCGGTGACCTGGCTGCTCACATCCGATATGTTAATTTCAGACGGAGGGAAACCCTATTTTCATCTGTTTTCATCCAATCACCCATAGCGGAGAGCAGAGATTTGACAGGTCCATCTCTCCACAGTGAGCAGAGATGGACCTGTCATCCGCCGGCTCAGCGGGGATTAACGGAGTGATCCCTGCTGAGCAAGCGGAGTCTGTCAAAACGGACATGTGTGTGTGAAAGGGGCCTAAGGCTTAAAGCGTGTACTCCCCACAAATGTAGCAAAACATATCACAACTGTTCCTACATTGACAAGACATTTCTGCTGTCACCTATTGTCCTATAGCAAGTCTGTAGCTGGCTTACTTGTTATGTAAATTTCATGTACAATGACAAAATGCATGAAAATCATGCAAAAATGTGCATCACCAAATGCGCTTGGCACAGTTCCAAAAAATGGCACTTGAGCTTTTTTTGGTGTGCTTGTCACACAACAGGTAACTATTTCAAGTCAATGGGCTGTCGCACAACAAACAAGCCAAAAAGTGCTAAATTGTGTAACACAAAACAAAACATGTCGTGTAAATCAGGTTTGAATGCGGTCTTATAGCCTAACCAGGCAGCATTCCTGTCTAGGCATTTCTGAAACTGTATATAATCTGAATCCACCCCTAAATGGTAAAAATGGATAGTGGCGCGATCCCCACTGGATGTGGAAGTGAGGCTAGCACACACACTATTATCGTGGAGTGAACTAAAAGTGCACTGAATCAATTAAAAAATCCATATGGGATACAATATCATGAACAAGCAAGTGTGAATCACCTTAAACTAGTGTTGAAGTATAAATAAACTTCTCAACATCTATGGTACGCTAGATAAGCTTATATGCAATATATACAAGTAAAAAATGCATAGAAACCTGGTGAAATATACCACTAAACAAAGTGAACATAAAGAAACACATGGAGAAGACAACGCAAACCTGGATGAAGATATGGGGGTCACTGTCTGATGAATGTGAAGTAATAAGAATGGTAATGTACAGGTAATGTACTTTCCATGTATTATGGTGGAAATGGAGCCACATGTCATTTAAAGTCTAATTGAGGTTTCCTGTTAAAATCACTGCCTCAAGGAGAGCGTTCAATCTATACAGCAGTGGATATCAAAGATCGCATGTTAACCCCCATGTGAGTGGGTTGAGGCATTTGTTGGCCAAACACGAGAGTGGGAGGCTATAACAGCTGGTGAGTTTGAATTTCAGAAGGGAGTGGAATCACGTCACTGAGGTGTGGTGGACACTGGGATCACAGTATTGCTGATTGGAGATACCCTCACTCTTGGAACTCTTTTTTCACACTACATGTTGACTGTACTTCACATTATTTAATGTTTTTCAGTTTTCATTTTTTGAGGTTTTTTTCATTGCTGGTATAATGACACCAGTCTCACACACTTGTCACGAGGTGTCATCATTGTTGTATATATATTTATTTATTTATTTATATTTTGTATTTCAATCATATTTTTCCTACATTATTATTGCGCATATATTCACTTTGTTTAGTGGTATATTTCACCAGGTTTCTATGCATTTTTTACTTGTATATATTGCATATAAGCTTATCTAACGCACCATAGATGTTGAGAAGTTTATTTATACTTCAACACTAGTTTAAGGTGATTCACACTTGCTTGTTCATGATATTGTATCCCATATGGATTTTTTAATTGATTCAGTGCACTTTTAGTTCACTCCACGATAATAGTGTGTGTGCTAGCGCCTGTCTCACTTCCACATCCAGTGGGGATAGCGCCACTATCCATTTTTACCATCTAGGGGTGGATTCAGATTATTTACACATTTCTCTTAAGTGGCAGCTGTAATTGGGTCATCGTGTACCAATTAGAGCGCAGTGGTGGTAGTACAGGCTTTTGCGGTCATACCTGTTCACCAATAGTTTTTATTATTTCTCAAACTGTACCAGTTCCAAAATGTTATGCATTATGCCCTGAGTGCACCCCTGGACATGCATGAGCTACACAAAGCATCTTACAACACAAGCAAAATTTAGTAAGCCTAAAATATAAATAAGAAGAAATTGCAAAAACAGAAGATTTCTATAAACGCTACATGTTAAGTGAAATTACAGGTTATTTTTGTGATTAGCAGCCTAAAATCTCTAATATACACTAAAAAGTGTTCCGGAATCACAAGTACCTGTACTAGTGTAAAAGGTATAAAGCATCATAAAGCATCAATCTGCACGTCTTTTCTGAACAAAACCTTTGGAAATTCTTTCAGAAGACACTGATCTAGTGTGTGTTCCCTAATCCCAAAAGACATGACTGGTGTATGGCTGATATACCATTTGCCCCACCTACTACCCCCAACCCCTAAATTCTTCCCCTTATCACACCTAAGAAACAACATGCCACACCTTCTGGATTAAATGTCCGTATGGCCCCTTTATTAGCAACCATAACAAATTCTATAAATTAACTTCCATTTTAAATCTATCTATCTATCTATCTATCCATCTATCTATCTATCTATCTATCTATCTATCTATCTATCTATCTATCTATCTATCTATGTAGATACTGTAGATAGATAGATAGATAGATAGATAGATAGATAGATAGATAGATAGATAGATAGATAGATAGATAGATAGATAGATAGATAGATAGATAGATAGATATAGATATATATTTATATATAGATATATATCTATATCTATATATAGATATATATCTATATATAAACATATAAACATACAGTATATAACAACTTTTATTATATATATATATATATATATATATATATATCATAGGCGTGCGCAGGGGGTGTGCCAGGTGTGCCTGGGCACACCCTAATCACACCAAGCGCATTAGCATTATCGCTCTGTGTGCCGGCGGGGAGATGGGAAATATCTCCCTCTGACCAGTTCTGCCATTAATAAAGTGCTACCATACTTCTCTTTCACTGCATCGGCTCTGCCATAAGAGTGAGTGTGTGTGTGTAATATACATACATACACGCACATGTTTGTTTGAGCTTTGGGGTGCACACCCTAATGCAATAGGCTGCGCACACCTATGATATATATATATATATATATATACTGACTGCTATGTCTGAGGTTCATGAAGGAAGGTATTCTATCACCATTTCGGCATCCTGGCCCCTAGCCGCGATCCCACCAGCTCAGGGAAAACGCGATCCCACCAGCTCAGGGAAACCTTCTTGCCCAATGCAGCCCGATGACCGATAGCCCATAATTTCCAGATAGGGAAGGTACTGTAATATTGGGGGTTATTTAGCTTCAGTGTAGAGCTTACCAGTGAGCCGAGTCTACACCAGATATGCAGTTTAAGGGCTTTTTTGGCCCATGTTTATTGAAGTAAAAGAAAAAAAAAAACAGTCCATCCAGGATTCCCACGCAGGGGTTTCAACTTCAAAGCAATAATGAAATAAATGGAAAATACTGAGCCACCTAGTTCTCTGGTCAGCACTGCTGTTCAGGCGTGGACCTCGGTCCCCTTGACCCTGTAACTGTGTCTCTGTTTGGTACCCACACTGTACCTCTGGTGACACTCTGTCTTACAGCTTCCTGGCTGCTTCAGCCCACCGGCTTGGGCCCTCCATCTGCTCTGTCAGACTGTCCCACTGTCCCCAAGGAAATCCCACTTTATGTCTCTAATGAGTTCCCTGGATGCCCTGAGAAAAGGTCTTTGCCCCGAAGAAGCAGCAGCAGAACATCAGGAGGCCTATCCATTCTGGCGTACCGCTGGATCTCCGGAAGTACTCGGGACCACAGCATACCCGGTATCCCAATCCATCATACCGTGCCCCCCCCCTTGCAAAACCCAGCTGCCTGGCTTCCGGTCTAACCAGAGCCCTCCTAGCCCTCCAGTGAACATAGGAATGACCCAGGATCCACATCAAGCATACCAGGCCTGAAAAAAAGAAACACAAAAGAGAACATAGGCAAACAAGACCCAATACACCACACACACAGAACCCCACAATGCACTTTTACCCCCAGGCCACAAAGGCCACTCACAACATACAACCGAACAGACAACACCACACAAGACATAGATCCCATTAGCAACCAGACCACATCAGCGGAGTGATCTACCCCCCTCCCACTTTAAAGGAGATGAGGGCATACATACAACTTAAATCAGTGAGTTTCCCAACGACCAATACGCTGAAGCATCTGATCGCTTACGCCCGTCAGGGCTGGGCTCAGCCCTTCCTTCTTTGAGCTGGTCGCTCAGCTGTTGGCTAATTGCCAGCTCTTATCTCTCCAAAGTTACTCAGCTGTTGATGATATCCTGCTCATCAGTCCTGCCTACCTATCGTGCCTAAGCCGTCCAGTCCAGAGGATCTCTGCCTTCGCCTTGGTCAACATCACATCCTGCGATCCTGTTCAAGACTTACTTTGCTGACATCCCTTCTGGCTGATCCCTGACTTCTGGCTTGGCTGACTATCCATTCTGGTTACTGAACTTTGGCTATATTTTGACTACATATGGAAACAAGAGTGCAGCACTGGACAAATGCGTGATATTAAAAACACGATAACTGTGATAATAACATTATATAGTATGCAATATGTGAATATTAAAAACTCACAAAGAAAAAAAAAGAAACGTGATCAAAAGGTGTAATAGCCTCTAGAAATAAGAGGCTGCAATAAACCACAAAAAAAGTTCATGAAACACTGATATCCGGAAAGAAGTGACTTCAGTCCACACGTTCGCACGTGCGCAATATATACCCAAACAGCAAAGAGAAAGAACACAGCCATTGGTTGCACAAAAGCGATACTTGGAGCTGATTAGACAAACACTTAATAGAAAGAAACTTTCTGATGACACCCAGAGGGTCGCAGTGATATTACCAAAAAAACACTAAATAGGTGGTTGACGCTAGACGAGGTATTCACAATGTCATCATGCGGACAATTGCAATATTACCTCAATATTAAAAATTCAATGTATCCTTTATTAATAAATATAAAAAAAAGGGGGTTAAAGAAAAAAGAAAAAACGCTCTTCTGTGTTACCATTAATAAGCATAGTTTCTTCATAACCTAAATATAAAATCCAATATTCATTTCTAAAAGCAACCATAAGGCCGCATGATTTCTTGGATGGCCATCAGAAAAGAAAAAAATAGGTTCAAGTAATGATATAATAGAACAAACAGGAATAAGAAGGGAAGGAGGGGACCATTACAGATACATAAAAAAGGCAATATTAGTAGTGGAGTGGTAGCATAGGTGGAGGGGACATCAACAGTTATTAATAAAACAGTTCATGTCCCAGTCCACATTCAAACCATTAGGGACATGGGATCCAAGCCTGTATATCCAGTTTGTTTCGCTTCTAGATATAATATGTCTGCCATTACTGCCTCGCCAGTGTGATATATACTTCTCCAGAGCAAAAAAGGTGGTACCCTTGGGGTCTCTATTATGTTTGAGATCATAATGTTTCGAAAACTTTTGTTTGCCGAAACCCCTTCGAATGTTAGCAACATGTTCTCCTAGTCTAACGTGTAACTTTCAGATGGTACGCCCTATGTATTCTAAACCGCAAGGGCACCTTAAAAGGTACACAACACACTTAGTGGTACAAGTAATAAAGGATACAATAGAATGTGTGGTTCCTGAACCAACTAATGTAAATTCTGTTAGTCTCCTGCCACGAAATGCATTTAATTTACAAATCTGGCATTTTCTGCAAGGAAAGAAACCTTTCAGATCACCAAAGAAAGTGGGACGTATAGGTGGTACCGGAACATCGGGTGCTATAGAGTGCCTAAGATTAGAGGCACCTCTAAAGAGAACACGAGGTTTCACAGAAAGCAGAGGTCCAAGAACTCTATCATTTTTAATGACAGGCCAATGCCTTTTAATTATTCTCTTTACAGCCCAATGTTGGCTAGAGTAAGTAGTGAGAAAAGCTAGTCCAAAGTCCTCTCTGTTTTCTACTTGTGGTGGTTTGTCACCTAAGAGAGCCTGGTGATCTCTATTTCCTATTTCTGTTATTAGTGAGTCAAGGGCCATGTTGTCATAACCCTTGGTCAGAAATCTGGACTTTAGGACCAAAGCTTCCCTCTTAAACTCCTCCAAGTCGGTGCAATTACGCCTTAGTCGTAGGAATTGGCCCTTTGGGACAGCTGACAGCCAGGAATGGTGATGACAAGAATCCAGTGGGATATACCCGTTCCTGTCAGTTGCTTTGAAGAACATGGATGTAATGACTCTCTCATTCACTATGGTGATTTTTAAATCCAAAAAGTGCATCTGGGTGGGGCTAATTTCATAACTGAGTATGATGCCCCTATCGTTGTCATTTAAGAAAGACAAGAATATAGTCACTGATTCAATATCACCGTCCCATATAAGGAGGACGTCATCAATAAACCTTTTCCACGTGACAAGCTCCAAACGCCTGTCATGCAAAACCACGTCTTCCTCCCACTTGGCCATAAAAAAATTGCCCATACTGGAAGCAAATTTTGCTCCCATGACCACTCCCTTAATTTATAAATAATAGGCCCCATTATGCCAGAGATAGTTATGCTTCATCGAAAGTCCAATAGCTCCATCACGAAGTTACACTGCGTGACAGAAATATTGGAGTCTCGACAAAGGAAATGCCGCACCGTCTCGTGGCCCAAATGGTGTGAAATCGCCATGTAGAGTGATGTGACATCCGCAGTTACTAACAAATATGATGATTTCCATTCAACCTCACTTAACAGGTTGATAACATGCTTTGTGTCTTTTAGGAAGGATGGAGTACCCATCACCAGTAGTTGCAAGTATTGATCAATATACTTGCCAACACGCGAAGTGATGGAATCGATACCACTGATGATGGATCTTCCTGGTGGGTTTACTAAAGTCTTATGAATTTTGGGTAATATATACATGACTGGCAAGGGTGGTACTAGAGGCACTAAGAATTCTTTTTCCTTTTTATTTAAAATGCCCATGTCAGAACCCTTTTCTATAAGTGTTTTTAAACTCTGTTTGAATCCAGATGTGGGGTCAGACGGTACGGGGGAGTATGTGTCAGAATCGGAAAGAATCCTCAACATCTCATTGGAGTACATTTCTTTGTCTAGAATGACAATAGCCTTGCCCTTATCTGTGGGGCGAAACACTATGTCCTTCCTACTGCACAATGTTTCCATTATGACCTTGATGTCATGTTGGGGTTGTACCAATTTTGTTTTCAAATTTGCTAGGTCCTTAATCACTAGATTACGGAAGACATTGACATTGGGGGCCAAGTTTCCCAGAGGGTTAAAGAGCGAGGTATTAGACAGGTTTGAATGAACAAGAGTTTTCCCTCGCCAATTGCCTGGCCGGATTACTCAGAATATATCTTTTGATGTTAAGTTTACATGTGTACTTTTGTACATCTATAAACATCTGAAACTTGTCTAGGTTCCTTGGCGGGGCAAATTTTAATCCCTTATTCAAAGTCAGAAGTTCCTCCCTAGATAGTTCCTTGGTGCTGAGATTAATGATACCACTAATATCTAAGTTCTCCTTCTTTTTGGAGTGAAGGTTCCTCCCCCCTCTGCTCCCTCTCTTGCGTCCCCATTTCTTTTGTGTCCTCCCCTGTTGACCTTCTGAAAATCCTGTTGACTATGGGAGGAATGGGGAACTCCATGATTTTCACCTGATCAAAGGTTCGACCCCCTAGTGTCATTAGTCAGAGGGGCAAATCTATTCCTGGTATTTACCATATAGTGATCCTGGGTGTCATTATTGCCATGGGAATCATGTGTGTCAGTTTGATTATGATGAGTGTATTGCCCATCCCAATGTCACCAAGGTGGAAGTGAATGATAGGTTGGACGAGAGAATGAACCCCTCCTTCCTCCCCCACCTCTTGGTTGGTTGGGATATTGCTGTGGACCCCTCTTTCCTCTCTTAGGGTTAGGGGAGAGATGACACGTGTGATTATATGCGCCAGGATGGTTTGGCTGATTCCTGTTGCATGCGATGGTTACCCCATTAGCTACAGGTGTTGGGTGTGGACCAGTTGCCGTTATACCAGGCAGAGGGTCAGAGGGGGTAATGACCTGCCACCTAAAAACCACATTATCCCTGTAGTCTTTCACATCCCTATTATACTTCTTTTTTTTCTTTATTTTTTACTCGGATTCCTCCTTAATCAAAATAGTTTTTAATGCTTCTGATCTTTGCACGTAATCTGATTCATTTTTAAGAGGAATCAGTTTACTCCTAATAGTGTTAATCTCGGAATCCAGCAATGTTAACTTGCGTGTTTTTTTAGCTATTAAAAACTGTAGTAAATTTACTTCAGCCTCATTAAAATACTTGAACCATTCGGCCAACTCACTGTCCTCTTTCTGGGGGTTAACATCCCATCTGAGGCTCCTAGGGACCATATTCATTTTTACATATTCCTTCAAATATGCTATGTCCCATCTAGTATGGACCTCAGTAATGGCTAGGTTTTTTAATCTTAAAAAGCCCACCCACCTCCCAAACATTTGCGGAACACAGTCACAAACTGGCACCGAGACAATGCCGACCCATCCCTGTGAATCAAAAAGGGCCAGGCCCAGCAGGCCGTAACCCCACTCAATTCCTAATCACAGCAATCCGAACCAACGACATTACGGTGTCAATACGAGATCCTGCAAACAATTGGGGCACGAGACTCCAAGTCGCTCCGCCTCCGGTGCCAACTGCCGGAATCTGTCCCACTGTAAGCGAGAAAGCGCATCAGCTACCTCATTCTCAACCCCCCGGTATATGAACAGCACACAGAAAAATATTCAACTGCAAACACAACAACACCAAATGACGTAGCAAACGGACCACAGGCAAGGAAGACGTTGATAGAGAATTAATGGCATGCACCACCCCCAGATTATCGCAA
The DNA here is from genome assembly GCF_042186555.1 of Aquarana catesbeiana. NCBI lineage: Eukaryota > Metazoa > Chordata > Amphibia > Anura > Ranidae > Aquarana > Aquarana catesbeiana. The sequence goes on along the minus strand of NC_133325.1, from coordinate 219,781,722 downwards.
TGAAATCTGTCTCCCAAAGCTCCACAACCAGTACTATAGGAAACGGTTCTAACAACATCAAATTCTGAATGAGATCGGACCCCAACAATTCCTCCAGCCACCGATGCGCACACCACCAACCATGGAAATAAGCCGCATAACCCACGACCCTGCCGTGTCAGTGAGGAGATCCGGCTCCACCGCCTGTACCGCAGGCCCCAGCCAAAAAGACCTATCATTGAACTGCTCCAAAAACAATTCCCACACCTGCAAATCCTCCCGATTCTCCTGACTAATCCCAACAAAATGATGTGGGGCCTTAACCCCCGCAGTGGGGGCCGCCAAGTGTCTACAAAACACGTGCCCCATGGGCATAATGCCACATGCAAAGTTGAGCTTTCCCAACAAGGACTGCAACTCCCTCAACTGCATTTTGGAATGACGGACAACCTCAGCCACAGTCCACCGTAGATCCTCAAGCTTATCATTTGGCACTCCATCAAATTGGTATCAAAGGCGATACCAAAAAACTGCAAAAACGTAGTGGATCCCTCCGTCTTGTTCTGTGCCAACGGAACCCCAAAAACTTGAAAAATATGCTGCAACGTGGCCAACAAAATGAGACAGGACAGATCCCCCGGGCGGCCTATAACTAAGAAATCGTCTAGATTTCTTGGTTATAGGCAAAATAGAACTAAGGCCGGACAAGTTCTTGATGACCCATTCCAAAAACGAACTGAACATCTCGAAATAAGAACAGGAAATGGTGCAGCCCATCGGTAGGCAACGGTCAACAAAGTACTTCCATTCCCAACGACAACCCAACAGGCGAACACTATCCGGATGAACCAGAACAAACGAAAGGCTAACTCTATGTCCGTTTTGGCCATGAGAGCCCCTTTACCGAATTTTACCACCGCACCGCCCCATCAAATGAAGCATTGGAGTCAGTACAAAGGGAAGGATCAATCACATCATTCACCGACCGTCCCTTAGGGTGAGAGAGGTGGTAAATGAGCCTAAATTGATTAGGTTCCCACTTGGGTACAACTCCCAAAGGTGAAACCACTAACTCCCCCACTGGCGGCAACGAAAACAGGTCTGCCATCCTGCCCAATGTCACTTCCTTCTGCAGCGTACTAGAAACGACATCAGGATGATCATAAGCCGACTTCAGGTTAGTCAAAACAGGAAGGACGCGATCCAATGTACTTGGGATCGGGAAGCCCTCCTTAAAACCCAACCACAGCGTCCGTGGAGCCACCCTGTTCGCATACCTACTTAGATACGGCGCCATTTTTTCCACCCTCACCGGAGTCATCCCTCTTTCCAGCGTCAGCCATTTTTCTTCCTTTCTTGAAGCATTTTAACAAGGGGGGGCCCCCCGCAGCCCAAACACTCATGCCAGAAAAACAGGAGCCCCTAAATTTGCAGGTGCCCTTGTTAAACTGCCAGCAGAACCCCTTATGCTTTGTGGCTGATGGTGAAGAAGCTTGGGCACCCCCGGCCCCGCTAGGAAAGGGGGGCGGCGCGACCCTGGCTTGTGTCATGAGCTTCATCCACAAGCCAATGTCTTTGTGATCCCATCGTAATGATGGTCTCACAGCCTTCGGATGCCGGAACTGCTCATCATAGCGCAGCCACGCCATGCCCCCATACACCAGTAGTGCTTTGCTGATGGAATCCAAGTAACAAAACAACGCCGAACAGTTCTCCGGCGCTTTTTCCCCTACGCTCGCTAATATGTTAAAAGCCTGAAGCCAGTTGGCGAACATCCACGGGATAAGTCTATAGCGTCGCTTCTTTTCCTCTTCCTTCTTGCTCTAATTGGGCTTAACATGGTCCAGGTTAAACTTCTCCAGTGGTAGCAATAAAAAGATCTCCACATTCCAAATCTTCTCCCTAACCTGCGCTTTCAGGTGAGAACCCAAGGGGCCCTCGTAGCAAACATATACTTCGCATTGCGCAGCATCCGCCAGCTGTATGTCGTCTGAAGACAACACCCCCGAGGTGGTCTCCGTGACTGTACTTACCTGAGATGATCCTGCAACCCCTGGGAGAACAGAAACCAACCTGGGAGCCTCGGCAGGTGGTTGTGGAGCCACCTGCACCATGGGCTGAACTATGGGCGGCGACACTGCAGAAGCTGACCCATTCCTCCCTGCCGTCCAGGCCGTGACCAGTGTCACCGTGGGTGCCAGGGGGCCCACCATATCCCTGAAGGCCCCTACCAGCGTCAATAAGAGGTGCTGCAGTAATGCATCCCCAGTGCCGCCGACACAACCCCCTGCTCTCAGAAGGGCAATACCACCACCCAGAGCCCCCCATCCCACCCCAGGTGCTATGACAGGTGCTGCAACAGGGCCACCCCAACTTGCACCCCAGAAGACATACCAACAGGGTGAGAAGACACAGACACCAAGCTCAAAGGTCCAGACACATTCACAGGGAAAGGTAAAAACTTACCAGGCTGCTCAGGGGAAACTGACCGACCAGCTGCTGCTCCGGATCCTTGAAGAGGTCCCTGCTGGACCGTCGCCGCAGCGGGCCCCTCCAACTCTGTGTCAGACTCCTCGCCTTCAGACTGATGGTCCCCCTGACCACCAGGGGACGCTGCCACGATAGAATGGGCCGATCACCTGGGTATGCAGTCATCATCCTGCTCCTGACTGACCATGCAGCTCACCTCTGACAGAATCCCATGTTGAGCCCTCTGCCAGCCTGCAGATGCCACTCCCACACCTCTGCCGTCTCCACTTCTGCCCAAGATGGCCACAGCTGCCCTGGGGAAGGGGCCCACACCAGTAGCAGTCGAGCATCCACGCCAGGCCACCCCATGGGCGGGGGAAGGCCCCGCACGGCTCGCTGCCAAATCCTGTGCCAGCATTGATGGAGGCCTGGAGGGGGACACAGAGGACACCCTCTGGGCTGGGTGCAGCCTGTGCTGGGGATGCCTCCCAGCGGCGGGAGAAGGTGCTGGTCTCTTCGCCCTGGGCGCTGAAGGGTCCGCAATCGGGCTCCCGGAGCGCCAGCTCACCCTGGGGGATACATCTGGGCTAAAGTGCACAGGAGGCCGAGACCTCCTCACACGTGATGAAGCAGGGGAAGGGGAAGTAGCAACCTGCCCTGACCCCTGCAATACTACAGCCAGCTGTGAATTAAGCCACTCTGGGCCGTTAGCTACAGCAGCTGAGCGCAGCTGCCCTAAAAGTCTGTCAAAATTTTCCATTGTGGGGAGCAACACAGAAATAAAATATTGTTTCGATGCTGCTTCTTCCCCTGTTGACCCCCTACTAACTAACCCCAGCCCCCACAGGCATGAACAATACCCAGGCCGCACCTCCTAGCCCTGCCATTGCCCAACACCTATGACCCCACCACTTGACCTGTCCACTTTTTGGAACAAACTTGTGCAACCTCCACAGCAACCCCCAGTCATGTGGGCCCTGCACCCAGGTTCCCTTTTGTTCCGGGCCTGTTCTGTACTCATGGTTTGATTGTTCTATTACTACGCCCCAACACTGTTACGCAAGATGATATTTCCAAAAGAACTCTTTAAAGTCCAGCAAAATGTTGACAAAGGCAGGTATGGCTTGTCATACAGATTCACCTTATAGAGGAACACTTTAGGGCATGCCAAATTGAAGCATTGGCTGTTATGATCAAAAAAGCATCAGGCCATGCAGGGCTATCCTAGTGGGCAATAACACATGCTTCCAATCACAGAGTTATAAATACCAAAACTTTTTTTAAATCATTCTTGTTATCTTGTAGAAGAAATTTCACATCATTATACAATCTAGGGAAAAGAGCAATTTTGCTGAAGGCATTTTCATTTTACATAGTACAATATGAAGATTGACCTACACATCACACCCCTATATAAAAGTCTTTTAAAAGCAGTTACCATTCATTATAGCAAGAGAATCCAAGTTCTACCCTACTGTCAGTTCATGTGAACAAAAAAATTATGTGCTTTGGTGATCATGCAAAGAGCAGATGTATGCACATGAAAGGTAATCATAAATAGAATCACAGAGAAAAAAATGTGGATATGACAACAATAGAGATAAAATAAATTTCTGCACAAAAGAAATTAAAGAGACAAAGATTAGAACTTCTTCTTGGTTTTAATTTCTATGTGTGTCCTGCTTGTAACTGGTTTCCACCAGAGACTTTAACAGTAGCAGCACATTTTTTTTGCAAATGTTGAAAAGGGATTAATTTTTTTTTTTTTTTTAGCACAGACATTGTTTCATTTCTATTGCACAGCTCAGATCAGTGACCAGATTTTATTCAATAGCTCTACTCCAACTGTGTCCATTTCCCCCATACTGGTACAATAGGTCTTATAAAGAGCAAGGAAGTGTTTGGCATTTTGCAAAGTATAGTGAGGACTGGCCAAACAGTAATCATTTTAATGCAATTGGCCAGCTTGGACACGAACTTGATTATTTGCAAACCAAAAATTTCTGTATGTTTTGGACTTGGAATGCATAGTGGTATACCCAGTGCCTTTTGACAGTTCCTTACCATTGCCAAATGATCCAAAAGTTGTCCTCTGGCTCCATTGCACTCTCCTAGGGGACATCAGAGAAAATGAAAGTGCACCAAAGCACAGGGGCTTTTGGAGAGGACTGCAGGGCCTCTTGCGTACTGACTGGGCCCTGGCTTTAATAAACATAACCACATAAAAAACACACAATGGTTCGATAAAGAGGTAAAGTAGATACAAGACTAATCCCATCATTTAGGCACCTTCAGGAGGATTAGCCAACAGTCAGAAACAATAGGTAATTCAGTTACCGCAATTAACAATGGGAATTCACATCTAGGAGGCACACAATGGGGCAAAGACCCTTAACACATAATACCTTAAACAGATTATAGCAGGAGATCCAAGCTTCAGGTTGTTTTGAGCTGATTACATTGATATCTATTCACAGTCTAGGAAAGGGGGTGAAACGGTAATTTCTGGTTTGGGCACAGAAGCCCCAAATCTGTAACCAGGTCCTAGGCTCCCAGAGTCTGTGTGTTCAGGGAGACATGAACTTGAATCCAAAGAAAAAGAAAATAGAGGTCCCCCAGGCACACACCTCCCAAAGAGTAGAGCTCCCTCAAAAGCCAGGGCCCATAGTCAGTAGGCAAGAAGCCACCCTGCAGTCCCCTCCAAAAGCCCCTGTCCCAGTTGGGTCTGTCACAAGTTACTATTTTGCCTGCAACCCCATCTAACAATTTGCATTCAAAATAGAGGTTTTAGTTACACAACATTTTTAAATTTATGTGGAGGCCGCATGGCCTCATCAGTTACCTTATGTATAGTAAGGTGACAAGACTCAAAATGAAATCTGGGAACACCCTGCTGACCATGCCCACGTTGGTTCAGGTGGGGCAGGGGCAGCTCAGGGAGTGTGGAAAATAGCAGCATGCAAAGCATGCCACATCAAATGTTGTGTTAACAAATTGTGTGGATCTCACTGGATCAAGAGTGCGGTTTAGGTATATACTATAGGTCACCCTCACAGCCAGAGTGTCAGAAACCATGAATCAGACTGAGACAGAAGTACAGGTAAATCACACTTGTTTAATAATAACAATAAAAAGGTAAACAGAGTAAACATAGTCAAAACATAGCCAGAGTTCAGGAACCGGAACGGATAGTCAGACAAGCCAAAACGTCAGGGAGCCAGAGATGAGCGTAGTAGAACAGCAAGCAGGATCTGGAGCCAGAAGGAATGTCATCTAAGCAAGTCTTTAACAGGAACACAGGAGAGTGTCTCTAGAGGTGTGACCAAGGAGAAGGCAGAGATCATCTGGGCTGGACAGCTTAAGTAGGCAGGACTGACGAGCAGGATATCATCAACAGGTGAGTCACTGTGGAGAGAAAGAAGCTGGCCATTAGCTGACAGCTGAGCGGCCAGCTTTGAGAAGGAAGGGCTGAGCCCAGCCCTGACACAGGGCAAGGTGATCCACATCCTTACTGCAATTAAATCTGCACAAGCTGAGAGGGGAGGGACTTGGAAGACCACAAAACGTGACATCATTGATAACCTTGGACACAGCCAGGGACAGATAAACCACTCTTCTCCCTGCTCCAGGCCAATCACAGAAATATTGCTAAGATGGATTACCCTGCAGTCACCCAGACCAGGGATGTCATTATTAAAGCTGGGATGCATTCTTTTACCTGGAGAGTAAATCAGGGACATTTTTTTTCCAGGGACAGCCCACTAATATTGGTGTCACGTACCAGACTGGAGGCTGAGATCTCGAGAGGACTCCCATTGTGGCTGAGGGCAGAGTACCCCTGAAGGTGGTGACAGAGGGTGCTATGCCCAAAGATGCATGGGTTGCCTGAAGGTGGAGCTGCCCGATGATTCCAGATGCGAGGACACCCATGTGCAGAGAAGGTGGTCTAAGCCAATGATTCTCTGGAGGTGCTGGCGGATCTTGACAGATGGGTAAAGCAAGAGCAAGGTCAGAAGCCAGGCCAGGTGTCAAACATAGAAAGTCAGTCAGGAGCAGAGGCAGGAAGCGTAGTCTAGATCAAGCAGGGGTCAAACACATGATGTCAATCTGGAATAGGCAGGAGCAGGTCCATGAAGCAAGCCGGGTTCATAGCCAGGAGAGAAGCCAGAGCAGGTCAGGGGTAAGCCGGGTTAGTAACGGGAAATCAAGCAGAAGCACAAGACACTGGAACACAGGAACACAGGATACAAGACTGACGATAATCCAACAATTTGTGAGAGCCACTGGTGTCCTTATATAGGCCAGTGACCACTGGCAATTAGCATGTTTTGCTAATTTAGTTCGCCATTGTGTGCAATTGGCTAATGCGCATGAGCGAATTAGCGTGGACATATTGGATATTGCTATATTTGCCAGTTCTTCTCAGAATTATTCCCTGACAATTGAGCACTATCCCCAGAACACGGAACAGAGTATGTCTGGTTACCCTACTGTGTATTGCGGTCCCAAATCTAATTTATAAGAGTCTCCATGTTGCATAGTGCCAATATTTCTATGGGACATAAATAGGTGAAGCTTATCAAGTTACAAAATGTATAAGAATGCAGAGAATGTGTTTCAGGAATTGTGTGCAGGAGTGTGAATTGTCTGTGTCAGATGACAACATTGTCATATTTTTTATATGTAGAGTTGTAAATTGTTTTGGAGAGGGATTTGAACTTATCATTTTATACTACAATATTATAACTTGTAAATGTACACAATGTACTTTTTTTTGTGTGATGATTATGATATCGTTTTGCTTTGGGACTTAGCATTCCTACATGGTTAATATTATGCAAGTAAAACAAAAAATGCATAAAATCCAATTGTTATTATTCCATTAAAAATGTTATATTTCTTCATAATTATAAAACCATTGGTCACCAGCTTCACAGATAGATATACAAATAGATATGTAGAGATGAAGAAATGATGGATGAGTGTGTTTAGTCTGGTGAGGTCTTCCTCAGGATCCATGTTTTTAGATCTTTACAACAATGCAGCTAACCAAAGAATATTTCTTTACTTTTATATAAAAAATCCATAAAAGGATAAACACCCACAGAGCAGCAGGATTCAGATGACCTAGTGGTGAAATAAAAGGCTACCGCCATTGTGCGGCTTGTTATCTGAGGGAACCCCTGGTCAGTCAGTCTCATTTTATTGTTTGTTGGGATCTTTCTGCCAGTCTCTGCCTGTGTGATCACCCTGCTGTAGTAGGTGGTGGGAGGCTTTATTTCACTACTCCCCCTTTACTTTTTGGTGTGTTTTAGGGTTATGATCTGCAGATGGATCTGTTGCGTCTGTCTGATATGTATGGATGACTACCATTGTGGTTAAGGCTGATGGTTTTAACTTAACTAGACCGTCTGAATGCTGTTACTCTGTGGGTGTTTATCCCTTCATTAATTTTTTTACATAAAACGGAAGAAAGATTTTTTGGTTAGCTGCATTGTTGTAAAAATCTAAAAATGAATTTTATCCTAAAGGAAGCCCGCACCCGGTGAAACACGTTGATTCATTGTTTCTTCTTCTCTACGTATCTAAGCACTGATAGGATTAGGTGGCACTGATATGCAGCATTGATGAGCACTGACAGATGGCGGGCACAGACACATGGCAGGCACTGACAGATGGCTGGCATTGACAGATGGCACTGATGGCTGGCACTGACAGGTGGCTGGCACTGATGGCTAGCACTGACACATGGCTGGCACTGACAGATGGCTGGCACTGACAGGTGGCTGGCACTGATAGATGGCACTGAGGTGGCACTGACAGGTGGCTGGCACTGATAGATGGCTGGCACTGATAGATGGCATTGACAGGTGGCACTGACAGGTGGCTGGCACTGATAGATGGCACTGACAGGTTGCTGGTACTGATAGGCAGAACTTATGGGCATTGGGCACTGATAGGTGGCATTTATAGGCACTGATGGGCAGGCACTGAAATGCCATGAGGTAAGGCTGCCTGCGACGCCCATCTTGGTACTCCTTGCACTCAGACGCATAAAAGCAGCAGCGGCTATCTTGTTACACCCAGCCCGAACTATATGGGCTGGGTGTAACAAGATGTCCGCTGCTGGCTTACTGCGGTCGAGTGCAGGGTGTACCAAGATGGGCGTCAGGATGTCCAACCGCTGATGTCAACATGGAGCGCCACTTCCATTGTTCCGCCCGCTGACTTCTGGCTATTGCGCCGGGTCGCCTAATCTCTCTCAGGTATCGGATCTGGCAAAGGGAGCATTTTTGCGAGTAAAAGTAATGCTCCCGGAACAACCCTAAATATTATGTCAGATTACCATGGTTGTAGCGCATGGAATATTTGGCTGAAATCATTAAAAAGCTGATGGTGGAACTAGTAAATATGGGCAGCCAGGGAATGTAATGACATGATGGATAGGCCCCCATGTCTTGGTTCTGCCTGAGGCTGGTGAAGTGAGCATCTCACACTAATATTAGGAACAGATTTACAGTTTTAACCCACAAAGGGCCAGTCACTTACTAAAGGGGCCAGTCACATACTGAAAGAGTCAGTCAGACATTGAAAGGTCAGGGCCCAATCACACCATCATGCTGCGATTAACAAACAGTATGTGCATTGGTGTGCTGCAGTTCCATTCATGTACAGTACCCAAATATACCTCCAAAACACATATTACTTTTGTATCACTTGACCCTTCCTTTTAGATTGTAAGCTCTAAGGCTTCATGTACACTGCTGCTGGTAAACGGATATTAAGGAGCAGTTGGGCATTTTTTTAGCTGCCCCTGAACTCTCCTCTGTGTTATCTTATCAGCTCATGTACTCAGGGTCGTTTATGGTAGTTTCTAGACAGTTGAGTTTAGAAGCATTTTTTTTAAAGCAAAAAAATGTGTTCAGGAAGGATGTTCAGAGGCATTTGAAACGCCAAACGTGTATACGTGTAAACGTGTATAAAGGCAGTAACTCGCGTTTAGCCCCATTTTGTTTACAGGCATTTTTAATGGAGATATATTTTTGACTATTTGCAAAAAAAAACAAAAAAAAAAAAAAACAGTTCTAAACGCAAACGTGGCTAAACCCGGCATGTAAATGCGGCAAATTGGACATTTTCAACGTTGGTTACTATCTGTTAAGTTAAATTGTTCAGGAGAGGTTTTAAAACATCCCGTGTACATTAAGCCTAACAAGCAGGGCCTTCTGATTCTTCTTTTGAATTGCATTGTAAAGTGCTTCATGAGGTGATTGTAGCTATATTAGTGCAATTGCAACAAGAACAACTGAGTTCTGTCTGTGATACTTGTTTTATTTGCGTTAACATCTAACTCTAGGCACTATATAAATCCTGTATTATAATAATAATAATTCTAATAATAATGATAATACAAGAAGCAGAAGGGTAAAGTGTTAGGGGTACATTAATGTTAGGTAAAGTAACACAGGTACAGTAATGGGGGGGGGGGGTTGCAGAATATAAATTAACTTTTTAAGTTAAGCACCAAAACTATGATCCCCAAACAGGGGCGTAACGACATCTCACGGGACCTGACAGCAAATATCTAATGGGGCCTCCAGTAACCCCTTTCCTTGATGTTAACATAAAGACTAGGGATGGGCCGAATGGATCCCTGTTTGGTTCGCACCAGAACTTTCGAACACAGCGAAAGTTCGGACCCGAATAACGAATCCCATTAAAGTCAATGGGACCTGAACGTCAAAAATCAAAAGTGCCCGTTTTGAACGTTTATATGCAAGTAATTGGGCATACAATGATTATAGGGGTCTGGGTCCTGCTCTGGGGGACATGTATCAATAAAAAAAAGTTTGTGAAAAACTTCATTTTTAAATGTGCAGTGATTTTTTTATTTTTAAAGTGAAAGCATAAAAATGAAAAATTCCTTACAATATAGTGCTTGGGGGGGGGGGGGGGGGGCTTAGTCTACTTGTAAAGTGGCATATCTGTACTATGTCTAGAAACTGCTGCAGCAATAATTGCATTTATAAAGCCAAAAAAATGACATTTTCCCTGCAAGCTGCCTATATTTTGCTCAGCAACAGCTGGGGAGCCAGTGTGTACGATGAGGCCACAATGTAGTGCACTGGGAACAAGATTAGAGATTTTTTGGATACATTCTGACTTTGACACTTTGAATTTGGATAGAAGTAACGGGCGCATTAAAATTGGTCTTTGGGTGTCTGTGGTGCCGTCCCACCATAACCCTATAGAGCTACTCTTGATGAAAGCAAGAATTGGCCTTGCTGTAAAAAATTGCAATGATATGCATCTGTCAAACAGGTGCAGAAAAATTACTCTTTGGGTGTCGGGGGCGCCTTCCCACCGTAGCCCTATAGAAGTACTCTTGATCAAAGCAAGAATTGGCCTTGCTGTAAAAAATTGCAATGATATGCACCTGTCAAACAGGTGCAGAATTGGTCTTTGGGTGTTAATTGTGCCCATGAAACCTATACCAAAAACATTCTTCCAGATTAAATGATTGAACACCCTCAAAGCTAGGCAGCCCCAAAGTCCTGCAGAGATTCCACATCCCAAAAAAGACTTAATCAGTGACATCGGCATCAGGGGCTTCATAGCTGGTAATGCAGGACTGATTAATTTTTATAAAAGTCAAACAGTCCACAAAGTCTGTGGACAGACACGTTTTATGATCAGTAACGAAACCTCCTGCAGCACTGAATGCCCATTCTGAAAGCACTCTAGATGCAGGGCAGCCAAACAGCTCAATAGCATACTGGGCAAGTTCTGGCTAGTGGTCTATTCTCATGACCCAGTAAGTCAGTGGATCGTCAGCTGGAAAGCTCTTCATCTCTGTTTTGGCCCCCGAGGTAATCCTCCACCATGTGATGCAGACGCTGCCGATGGGATGTGGAAGCTGACAGCCACATCCCATCGGCAGCCCAAGCTGACAGCCCTGGGCAGCGAGGACTAAAAAAAACTCACTTAGGCAGACGCCTTCTCCAACGCTCCTCTCTTGACCAACAGAAGACTCAAAAGGACGTTTTCCACCATACTGTAACCTACTGGAGTCAGGAAAAATGTTCAATAAAATCCTCTTTAACGTGTCCTCAAGAGATTTTATCTTCTGCACTTTCTGTGGGGACGGGATGAATTCTGAGACCTTCCCCTTATAACAGTGGTCAAGGAGGGTTGCCAACCAGTAATCATTCTTCTCCTTTATGCCACGTATTCTTGGGTCCTTTCGCAGGCTTTGAAGCATGAGGTTGCCCATGCGCCTCAAATTTGCCGAGGCATGAGAAGCAGACTCCTCGGGGGCACTCAGGATGACAGCATCTGGAACTTTCTCCTCCCAGCCATGTACTACTCCCAAGGGTTCTGGTGTTGGAAAGCCATCGCTTACAGATTGACGCATGTCTTCCTTTTCTTCAAAGCCTATGAAAGTGCCAGAATCCTCCTGCTCATCCTCTTCCCTTCTCTCCTCCTGTGTGTTCTGTGACATAGGAACGATGGTGTCTGGATAAAGTGGGCTGTAACGACACTCCGAGTATGAAAGGGGTTAAAGCCGTTTAGGACATTCCATTCCCGAACACAAAGGCAGCTACCGAACACTCCAATCAGCCGAACAAGAAACCCATTCGAAATAATTCTTCCCCCCAGATACGAGACGAGGCTCTGTACGGAGGGTCAAACAGGAATCAGGCTCTTCATTAGAACCAAAATTACAAGTCTTTATATACAGTTAAAGAGGAGGTCCCCCCTCCTGCTCAGATTACTCTAACAATACAACTGTAACCTGAAACAGAATTAACATGAACTAATTAACTAATCCCAGCAGCCGATGTGACTTTGTGCCCTCCTGGGCATTGTATGATTAATCAGGATTTCACTACAGGTCAGACTTGTTGTCACCGAGCCTCACACGTTAGTATAAACACAGGACGCCTTCTCACAATAGCTGGAGCTAATTACAATTAACAATACAAACAGTGATCCCCTCTCAGCCTAGTAGGCAACAAACTATAGTATGAGTACACTGTCCGGCTCCTACCCAGTTCTAGAGGCCAATATGATCAGCTCTCTCAACTAACATGTTGAGTTCAGAATCAAAAAAACCAATAATAGTCTTTACATATATCCTGGGAGATATTGTGGATAAATATTACTGTCCCATTTTAAGTAATCCAAGATATATATTCTCAGTCACCCTGTGCCCAAAAGTGACTCCCGTCACATGGGCCTTGAGAGGTAAGGAAATCCTCCTCTTCCTCCTGCTGCTCTGCCTCCAGTGCCCTTTCCATAATGCCACACAGAGTCTGCTCCAGCAACAGGGATTGTGTCACTGATGCATGCACTGTCACTGCTCACCATTCTTCTGACCTCCTCAAATGGTGACGACACTGTGCATGCATCCTTAATGATCAGCCATTGGCATGGGAAAAAAAAAGCAGAGGTGGCCTGAGCCAGTCATTGTGCCGTGCTGGCACAGGTACTCGTTGACGACCCTCTGCTGCTTTTATAGCTGCTGCAGCATTCACAAAGTTGAGTTCCACCTGGTGGGCATGTCACAAATCAGGCTGTTTGCGGGCAAGTGGAATTCCCGCTGAATTTCAGCCAACCGAGCACTGGTTGTGTATGACCGTCTGAAATGGCTACAGACTCTTCTGGCCTGTTTTAGTACATCTTGTAACCCTGGGTACATACTTAGGAAACGCTGCACCACCAAATTGAGGACATGTGCCAGGCATGGCACATGTGTCAACTTTCCCTGTCTAAGGGCGGACAGGAGGTTTGAGCCATTATCGGACACTACCACCATTCCTGGCTCCAGCTGGTGTGGTGTGAATCACCTCTGGTCCTGTCCCTGCAGAGCTGCAAGAATCTCTGCTCCGGTGTGGTTCCTGTCCCCTAAACACACCAGCTGAAGCACTGCATGGCACCTTTTAGCCTGACTCTGGGAATAGCCCTTTGAACACTTAGGGGGTACCTCATGTTCATAGGACAATTCTGCAGAGGGGGGCATGGAGGTGGCCGAGGAGAAGGAGGAGGGGGTAGAGCTCACAGGTCTGGCATCATCACCACCAGCTGTATGGAGATGTGGGGGAACAACAAGCTGCAGCGCGGAGCCCTGTCCTGCATCCTTTCGAGTTGCAAGCAGCATTACCCAGTGTGCTGTGAACAAAATATATCATCCCTGCCAATGCTTGCTGGACCACGTGTCAGCAGTAAGGTGGATTTTATGGCTGACTGCCTTGCCCAATGATGCCTGGGAACCTGCCATGGTGGTACAGCACATTGTGCAAATTCATGGATGGGGGCAGAATCCACCAGGCTGAAAGGCAGAAGTTGGAGAGCCAACAGCTTTGACAAGCTTGCATACAGACGCTGGGCATGTGGGTGGCATGGACTGTATTTTTTTTTCCACTGCAGCAGATGGTTCAGAGAAATTTTCCGGCTACAGTCTACAGCTGGTGGTGTGCTGCTGGCAGATGTGCTGCTAGGGCCTGAGACACCCTGTGCTATACCATCATCCCTGTCAGTGGAGGCTGCTGAAAGGTAATGACTCGGTATCGCGGGGCAGACTGAAGTGGGTAAGGAGGAGGGACAGATTTATGCCCCTTTTGTGTGGCTTTTAGGTGCTCTTGTTAGGCATGTGGTACCCAAATGGTTGGTGTTTTTGCCACGTTTGATGTGCCTGAGATACAGTTTGCAGATAGCAACAGTGCGATCTGCTGCAGATGTGCTGAAAAAGGCCCAGACAGCAGAGCTTTGGGGAGTGGGCCGGGAGATAACAGCTGCAGAATGTGATGGAATAGGGTGGCTGCTCTCTATTCTTTCTTGATGTCGGCCTCCCTGGGGTTGTGCCACCTCATCTTCAGTTTCCTCCTCTGCTCTATCTGGCAGCCAAGTTGCATCAGTGACCTCATCATCATCATCATCATCTCCATCTCCTCCATCTTCATAATCACCACTGGAGACAACTTGGAAATACGCTGTGGCTTAGGGAACATGGATGCCAATTTGTCTACCAGTGTTCTTCCCTCTCTCAAGGCTCATGTTCCTGTCATCCTCAACCTCAGTGGTTGAGGATGACGCTGTGGTCAAATAACTCAGCTGACTCCTTAATGGCTGATGTTGGGGATATGGCAGGAATAGATGTGGACAAGGAGGCAGGTTTATCTACTCCAACTACAGGGGACTGCACACTTGTCTCTGCTTGCGTGACAGAGGATGAGGAGGATGAGGAAGGTTTAGTAAGCCAGTCCACCACCTCCTCTGCATGCTGTGGCTGTATAGCACAGGCAAACTCACTAAACAGAGGAAATGATGCCCTGCCTGAGGACTGACCACCACGTCCACCTTTGCCTCTGGACACATTTGTTGCTGGCCCCCTTACATTGCCAAGGGAACGTCTGCCTCTCCTTTTTGTCCTCCCAGACATTATTGGGAGAGAGGGGGCGGTGCTTATAAGCAAATGTAAAGAAGAAGTTGAAATCTGTACCAAGATCCACTTTAATCAATGTAAAGAGGTGTTTGGTGCACTCTAATTTGAGTGCTCACAGTACACAGACACACTCCACTGATACATTATAATATACTGCAATATAATGCCCCAAACGTACAGTGACGCACAAAACTATATGGCGTTAAACTGGCAGTAACGCACACAAAAGGATATGGCGTTAAACTGGCAGTAACGCACACAGAACTATATGGTGTTAAACTGGCAGTAACGCACGCAAAACTATTTGGGGTCAAACTGGCAGTAACGCACACAGAAGTAAATAGCGTTAAACTGGCAGTAACGCACGCAAAACTATATGGCATTAAACTGACAGTAACGCACACAGAAGTAAATGGCGTTAAACCAGCAGTAACGCAATCAAATAGTGTTCAACCATCACTACATAATCTGAACGTTCCCTACTCTAGCTATATACTAATGTCAACATTACTGACACTGTCTCACTACACTACACTGAAACTATATGAGCTGTCCCTACTCTACACTAATGTATGTATGAATGACACAGTCTCACTACACTACAGTGAAACTATCTGAGCTGTCCCTACTCTAGCTGCACACTATGCAAAGCTGAATGAAAAAATAAATAAAATAAATAAATAAATGATGGTCCTCCTCACTATACTCACACTATCCCTAGACTGACACTAAACTAATATTCTACACTGACGATTGAAGCAAAATAGCACAGTATATCACACTAATTGATAGCACTGAACAGAGCCCTGTTCTATCTCTCTCCATGCCAAAATCACACTGAAAATGGCTGCCATTGAAAGAATACTTTTATACTGTGGGGTGGGAATGAGCCATGATTGGATAAAGTCATGATGACAGTGTCCAATCATGACTTTGACAGTGCTCTGTGCCCTGATTGGCTGAAGTTTTCACTGCTTCAGCCAATCAGGGCTTGCAATGCACTGTCCAGCACCGCAATGCATTGTGGTCGGTTTGGGGGGGCGAACAAACGGTCGAATGATCCATTTGTTCGGCTAATCGCCGAACGACCGTACAACGAAAGTTCGGCCCAAACGTATGCTCGGGCCGAATCGTTTGCACGTTCGCCCATCCCTAATAAAGACAAGTGCGGTGGACAGAAGTTCTTGGGGAAGTTGGGGGAAACAATGCAGGAAATTCACCTTTAACATTTCCAGCCAACTGCCAGTGTTTTTCAGCATCTCAGTTGTCAGCACCTTTGTGTAAATTTTAAGTCTTATAGTAGTCGTGTAGTAGCAGTAATATTGACCACGACAATATTTGATATTATGATATAATTGTACTCCTGCACATAATTATTCAGAGACCATAATAAAACATCTTTAACCGGTTTCTGCCCGGCCTATAGGCAAATGACAGCCAGGCAGGACATTCATCATTCCATCATTCCAGGTGAATGTCATATGACATCCTCCCGGAACGAGCCTCACCTGCGCCCCATGGGCCACACTGCAGCCCTATCTGTCACCCGCTGTGTCCACTGCATCACTGTACCGGCCCGTTGCCATTACCATTTGATCCCTATGACCAATCACAGCAGATCACATGACAATTGTACACAATGGATGGCTTCCATTCATATCATTCATTGTGTACAATTGTGTTGCTAGCTGTGATTGGTCACAGTGATCACATGGTACAGACAGGGCCAATAACAGCCCATCTGTACCATGTGATTAGCTGTGGCCATCACAACTAATCACATTAATACACACTGAATGGATCAATTCCATTCAGTAAAAATGGTTGCTTATAACAGTGAACTTCACTGATATAAACAATCATAATGTGCAAAAAAAATCCTACAAGCCTCAGAGTTATACAGAGGGCTCAGAGCTGAGATTTTTGGGGTTTGTGTGTAGAGTGAGGCCTGGTGTCAGGATATCATTCAATTGTTGTATGTGTTTCTTTTTGAATGCTATTTAAAATTCAATAAAAAAATCCTAATCACTTCCCCAGAATAGTACAGTGTTACTATGGCAGCATTGTATGCTCTGGTCACAAAAAATGTAAAAATAAAAAATAGAAAAACATTTAATTAAAAAAAAAAACATAAATAAACTATTAAATTTTATTTGTATTTTTTACATATTGTCACCAGTCAGTGTCCCTGATCACCGCCACACCAGTTATATGATGACTGCGTCATCATATAATTTAAATTTCTTAATTTTCCCAAAAATTGTTATAAGAAAATAACTTCAAAAAATTTGCCATGCCTTCTACTAAATACCTTTGGACTTACTACTTTCCGAATAAAGAGGTCTTTTGGGGGATATAGGAAACTCTATGGGAATAAATCTACACTACTAAGAGAGATAAATACATTTTCCCTAAAGCAAAGCCTGCAAAGGGGTTCTCCAACTAGTATGACGTCATCACTTCTTGGTTGGAAATGTCACAGGGGATACAGGGTCAGTGTCAATGGCAACTTCTGCAATCCTTAAAGTTACACTAAATGCTAGGTATTTTTATCTTATTGCATTTTCTGCATTAACCACTTGACTACTGGGCACTTAAACCCCCTTAATAACCAGACCAATTTTCAGCTTTCAGTGCTCTCATATTTTGAATGACAATTACTCAGTCATGCAACACTGTACCTATATGAAATTTTTGTCCTTTTTTTCACACAAATAGAGCTTTCTTTTGGTGGTATTTAATCACCGCTGGGTTTTTAATTTTTTGCGCTATAAAAGAAAAAAGACTGAAAATTCTGTCAAAAAATGAATTTTTCTTTGTTTCTGTTATAAAATTTAGCAAATTAGTAATTTTTCTTCATAAATTTTGGCCAAAATTTATACTGCTACATATCTTTGGTAAAAATAAGTACAAATTGGTGTATATTATTTGGTCTTTGTGAAAGTTATAGCGTCCAAAAGCTATGGTGCCAATATCTGAAAATTGATCACACCTGAATTACTGACGGCCTATCTAAATTCTTGAGACCCTAACATGCCAGAAAAGTACAAATACACCCCAAATGACCCCTTTTTGGAAAGAAGACATCCCAAGGTATTTAGAAAGATGCATGGTGAGTTTTTTGAAGTTGTAATTTTTTCCCACAATTCTTTGCAAAATCAAGATTTTTTTTTCTTTTTTTTTTCACAAAAGTGTCATATTAGCAGGTTATTTCTCACACACAGCATATGCATACCACAAATTACACCCCAAAACACATTCTGCTATTTCTCCCAAGTACGGCGATACCACATGTGTGAGACTTTTACACAGCGTGGCCACATACAGAGGCCCAACATGCACGGAGCATCTTCAGGCGTTCTGGAGCACCCAGGCCAATTCTGACATTTCTCTCCTACATGTTAGAAAATTACATAGAACCCCAAAACATTATATATTTTTTTTTAGCAAAGACCCTAGAGAATACAATGGCGGTCGTTGCAACTTTTTATCTCGCACGGTGTTTGCGCAGCAATTATTCAAACACTTTTTTTTGGAAAAGAAACAGTTTTGTGCTTTAAAAAAACAAAACAGTAAAGTTAGCCCAATGTTTTTGCTTAATGTGAAAGATGAAGTTATGCCAAGTAAATAGATACCTAACATGTCACCCTTCAAAATTGCACACGCTCGTGGAATGGTGCCAAACTTCGCTACTTAAAAATCCCCATAGGCGACGCTTTAAAATTTTTTACTGGTTACATGTGTATGCGTTCGCTTCTGCATGCGAGCACACGGGGACAGGGGCGCTTTAAAAACATATTTTTTTTTCATTGTTCATTGTTGTTTACTTTATTTATTTTAGTTTGACACTTTTTTCCACAAAATTTATTTTTTGATCATTTTTATTCCTATTACAATTAACGTCCCTTGTAATAGGACCTCTTTAGGTCCTCTTTACAGTGAGATATGTCAATAAGACCCCACATCTCACCTCTAGGCTGGGAAGCCTGAAATAATAAAGAAAAAGAAAACGATCCTGGCTTCGATCGTAGCGGTGAGTCGGTAGAAGCACCGGAGGGTGGTGGAAGGGCGGGACGTCCCCTCTCGCCTCCCGTAAGAACGATCAAGCAGTGGAACAGCCGCTATGATCATTCTTATGGTGTAGGGAATTGCCGGCTGAAAAAGCTGATATCTGAATGATGCCTGTAGCTGCACCCATCATTCAGATAACAAATTCAAGGACATCATATGACGGCAGGCGGGAAGTGGTTAAAACGCTTTTTTTTTTTTTTTTTTAACACAAAGTTGTCCATTTATACAATATTTCTAACACATAGCATGTACATACCAAAAATGACACCCCAAAATAGATTCTCCTACTCTTCCTGAGTACGGCGATACCACATGTTTGAGACTTCCACAGCCTGGCCACATACAGAGCCCGAGTACAGCCGAGTATGGCTGAGCATGGCCGAGTATGGCTGAGCATGGCTGCGCATGGCTGGGTATGGCTGAGTATGGCAGAGTATTGCAGGGTATCGCCGAGTATGACTGGGTATGGCTGGGTATGGCAGAGTATGGCTGGGTATGGCTGAGTATGGCTGGGTATGGCTGGGTATGGCAGAGTATTGCGGGGTATTGCGGAGTATTGGAGGGTATTGCAGGGTATTACATAGTATTGCGGGGTATTGCAGAGCATTGCAGGGTATTGCAGAGCATTGCAGGGTATTGCAGAGTTTTGCAGGGTATTGCAGGGTATTGCAGGGTATTGCAGAGCATTGCAGGGTATTCCAGAGTATTGCAGGGTATTGCGGGGTATTGCAGAGCATTGCAGTGTATTGCAGGCTATTGTAGAGTATTGCAGGCTATTGCAGAGTATTGCACAGGGTATTGCACAAGGTATTGCAGAGTATTGCACAGGGAATTGCAGAGTATTGCACAGGATATTGCAGAGAATTGCACAGGGTATTGCAGAGAATTGCACAGGATATTGCAGAGTATTGCATAGGGCATTGCAGAGTATTGCACAGGATATTGCAGAGTATTGCACGGGGTATTGCAGAGTATTGCACAGGATATTGCAGAGCATTGCACAGGGTATTGCAGAGTATTGCACAGGATATTGCAGAGTATTGCACAGGGTATTACACAGGGTATTGCAGAGTATGGCACAGGATATTGCAGAGTATTGCACAGGGTATTGCACAGGGTATTGCAGGGTATTCCTGAGCATGGAGGGATGGCTGAGCATGGATGGATGGATTGTGGCTCTGTGTCACAGAGCAGCGCTGTGGGCACTACAGATGCAGCCCACAGTGCTGCTGCCATCTGATCTCTCCCCACTGTACCGATCAGTACACAGAGGGGAGAGAGGAACCGGTGTCATGACATGATGCCGGTTTGTTTACAAGTGATCGCGCCGTCATTTGAACAGCGGCCGTTTACCATGATCCGTGATGCGCCGGGTCCTCTGTACCCGACGGTCATGGATGTTCTCGGGTGCGCACCCCAGGGGTCGCGCGAGAGTTGAACTCTGGAAGGACGTCATAGTACGCCCTCCCAGTGTTAAGCAACCGCCCTGTAGCCCTCATTCAGCTATGGGCTGGCTGTTAAGTGGTTAAAGTGTAACTAAATGCAAACATTTTTTCTAGTTTTGGGTAGAGTTTAGATGGATTAGAATACCTACTACATTTTTATTCCTGTCTGCATCCCCATTAGGGAGATTCATCCTCTATTTGTCCTGTTTATCATTATCATTGAAAGTGAAAGTACAACAAAAATTCCAAAGAGGGGAGGGGAAATCTTCCAATGGGGACACTAGTTCTGACCAAAGGGGCTCCAAGCAGTGTTGCCAACCTCCTGCAGCATTTTTTACTGACAAAACATGGAAAATTTACTGATAGAGCACATTTTTTTTACTGACAAACTGAAAAATGACAGAACTCCTATTAAAAAAGAAGACAACCAATATTTAAACAGTATAAACACAATATGGAAACAGTGACAATACCCATAACAAGTAATTTGCCTGATTTACACTTAAAAAGTCAACACAGCATGACAAGCTATCGGTCCCTGATATTTACAGACAGTTGTAAAAGATCTCAGATTATTACAAACTCTCTGTAAATGTACTGATGGTTGACAACCCTGGATCCAAGGGATTCCCTAATTTGCACGAATTTCCTCTCACTTCCTGTTTAGAATTTGGGGCACAAAGTGAATGTAAATCTCCCTTATGGGACGCAGATGGCCCAAAAAAAAATTGGACTGCTTTCATAACCCTACCTTAATCTGTCCTAAATGAAAAAAAAAGCGTTACCTTTGGTTCTGCTTTAAGGCAAAACACACCCTGGTACCTTTTTGTGCCCCTGCTCCCAGACACTTACCTGCAGCTCATGGTAACTACTGTCGGGTCCCAACCAGCTGTACCACATCTAATATCTTCCATGTACAGAGGAGGGAACTAAAGGAGGTAGAGCAGGGCCGTCTTTAATTTTGATTGGGCCCTGGGCAAACATTTTCTTGGGGCCCCCCCTCCATTCTGAGACATACAAAAAATAGCAGGTAGACTCAAAATCAGTTTACTGCAGCAGATCACGCAGCGATTGCAATTGTTTGCCAGATGTTACAGCCTATCATTACTGCTCAATGGCTGGTTTCTAGAGGTTACAACACATAATTTCTGCTTGCCGATTGGTTGCTAGAGGTTAATGTACATTATTAGCGCTCACTAATTGGTTGCTAGGGGTTACAGCACATCATTAGCACTTACTGATTGGTTGCTAGAGATTAAAGCAGATCACTACTGTTTGCTGATTGGTTGCTAGAGGTTCATGCACATCATTACCTCTCACTGAGCAGTGGAGCAATCCCAAATAATTGAGCAAATAAAGGGGCACATTAATACACATACTACAGGAGAGGTTCAGAGACTGCGGACATACTGCAGGAGAGAATCAGAGACTGCGGACATACTGCAGGAGATTACCAGAGACTGCGGACATACTGCAGGAGACAGAGACTGCAGACATACTGCAGGAGACAGAGACTGCAGACATACTGCAGGAGACAGAGACTGCAGACATACCGCAGGAGACAGAGACTGCAGACATACTGCAGGAGATTACCAGAGACTGCGGACATACTGCAGGAGACAATCAGAGACTGCGGACATACTGCAGGAGACAATCAGAGACTGCGGACATACTGCAGGAGATTACCAGAGACTGTGGACATACTGCAGGAGATTACCAGAGGCTGCAGACATACTGCAGGAGACACTCAGAGGCTGCGGACATACTGCAGGAGACACTCAGAAGCTGCGGACATACTGCAGGAGACACTCAGAGGCTGCGGACATACTGCAGGAGACACTCAGAGGCTGCGGACATACTGCAGGAGACAATCAGAGACTGCGGACATACTGCAGGAGACAATCAGAGACTGCGGACATACTGCAGGAGACAATCAGAGACTGTGGACATACTGCAGGAGACAATCAAAGACTGCGGACATACTGCAGGAGACAATCAGAGACTGCGGACATACTGCAGGAGACAATCAGAGACTGCGGACATACTGCAGGAGACAATCAGAGACTGTGGACATACTGCAGGAGACACTCAGAGACTGTGTAAATACTGCAGGAGACACTCAGAGACTGTGGACATACTGCAGGAGACAATCAGAGACTGCAGACATTATACAGGGGATGGTCAGAGAACTTTCAGCAATGCACAGCTTTACAGTTAAATAACACAGCTCAGGGTTTAAATAGTCAGGCATTTTATGGTTGTAAGGACATACCTGGCCAGCCAAACTCACTACATACATTCAGGACTGTGGGCGGGGCTTCCACTCTCTGCTCTCACTAAAGCAGCTGGGAGCTCCACTGATGCTTTGTTGGGGGGCCCGCCTCACCCGTGAATTGTCGCCCCGATGACAGCTTTGCAGAGCGCACAGAGGACATGGGAGGATGTATTCCTCGCTAGCCGGGTGAGAGGGGGCGGGGCCGGGAGCTCCACTGACGCTCTGACCCTGCCCACGTGCAGCCTGTGTACTGGGGATAGAGCGCCTGTAGTGAAAGCCAGTGATCGGAGTGGGAGTGTCATTGGAGCTCCCGGCCCCGACCTCTGTATTCACCAGCCAGTATAGAGGGGACGGGGCCGAAAGCTCCACTGACACTCCCACTCCGATCACTGGCTCTCACTACAGAAGCTCTTTTCCGTGTACACAGGCTGCACGTGGGCGGGGTCAGAGCATCAGTGGAGCTCCCGGCCCCGCCCCCTCTCAGCTGGCTAGCGAGGAATACATCCTCCCATGTCCTCTGTGCGCTCTGCAAAGCTGTCATCGGGGCCCCAACTCACGGCTAGCGTGGGCCCCCCAACAAAGATTGGGCCCAGGGCAAGTGCCCCGTTTGCCCTGCGCTAAAGACGGCCCTGAGGTAGAGACATAAGCTCATGTTGCTGTTTGTCAAATTGCTAGAAGAAAGGAGCAAAGGCATGGTTTGCTGGGTGCTGTGTCATTAGACATACATAGCACTAGCCAGGAGTGCACATGCACAAATGTCTGCTTAGCAGCTGGCTAGCTAAGGAGACACCTGCAAATAGGAGAGGGTGGCAGCAGAAGAAGAACACTTGTCATTTCAGATAAGTACAAGACAACATAATACTAAAAAAAACATGGAGTTTAATATAACTTGACCCTCCCTCCTAGCTTGTAAGCTCTAACGAGCAGGGCCCTCTGATTCCTCCTGTATTGAATTGTATTGTACTTGTACTGTCTGCCCTAATGTTGTAAAGCGGTGCGTAAACTGTTGGCGCTATATAAATCCTGTTTATTAATAATAATAATAACTTTAATAATACAGTGATGGGTAGGTGTTATTTGCACACAGATTTTCTATGTTTGAATTGCCTCAACAGCCCCCCTAATGGGACCCCTTCCAACCCCAGGCCCCATAATAGCAAAAGGAATACCTGAGCCATTGTTACACCACTGGAACTAACATACTGCCTGAATTTTGCTTATTCCATTTGGGTTTGTTTAGTACTAGCAAGGTAGTAACAGTTTTCACAACAAAAATTCATTTTTTTCTAAAGTAACTAATAGTACGGAAGGCCTAGTCCTTTTATATTGCCCGTCCCTCTCCCAGATTACTTAGGGAATTAGAGACTGATACCAAGTCAAATATAAGTAACTAGTTACATTTAAAAATACATTATTTATTTCTTAATGACTACATTACAGTAATAATTGGTGTGCTTTTTTATATCTGCCTGCAGCTAAGATAGTAGTAATGACTATAAGGTAATTAAAAGAAAAACATTATTAACCAGCATGGGCAAAAAAGAAAAATTGGCCTACTTCTACTGGATCACTGCACCGCTATCATATTTACCTAAATCCCTACATTTCAAACCCCTCTGCGACTAATTATTTCACCTCACAAAATGTGAATGTCATTTCCCTTAAGGGTACACTCAGAGAGGCAATTCTGTTGCTAATAACAAAATAGAGTTAATCCTTTACAAGCGCATTTACCAAATTGGTTAGATTGATACATGAAACAAAGGATATTGTTTAATTGCAAGATGAATAAATGTCTGCCAGAGGGATCACTGATTTCATGCTTGAAGGTTTAATACTGATGAAGAAAAACTTTGCTGCATTACAAACCAGTATGTGGTACATTTGCTTTCTAAAATCAAAGGCAATAAAGATTTTGTATGCAAAAATGAGTTTTATAGGAGAACTGAGGTCAAAACAGAAGAAAATAGTAATAAACGTATTGAGGGAATAAATATGAGCTTCAAGGCCCACTGGCAGAATACAGATATTTAAATATAAAAAAGGGAGATATTTAGCAGCAATGTAATGCAAAGATTACAATGTGATCTTAAATGTAAACTCTCCTATAAGGTGTTTCATTCAAATTAAGCACAGCAGATTGTTTTCTTTAATAAACGCTAACTATGGAACCACAATTTGTCATATAATGCATTGCAAACATGATAAAGTGTACTTTTTACAGTTCTGTCCAGGCTCTTCACTGGAGTATTTAATCAATCTGAACTCAGGACACATACAAAAACACTATTTAACCACTTCCCAACCGCCACATTTTTATTTATTTATTTCAGGTACTTATATAGCGCTGTCAATTTACGCAGCGCTTACATATATATATTTTAGAGCAAAAGAAGTTCCCCTAGCGGACTTTAAAGGCACATTTTTTAATCTGCTGCAGACAGGACGCTCTTGGTGCGAGGTGCTGTGACACTTGCTTTCTGAACCACATCTGATCCATATTTACCACCAGTTACTGCCCCCCATTATTGTAGGCGGACCAGGATACACATTTGGCCCCAGTGTGACCTCAGATCTAAACTGTCATATGCCCGCTAACCTTGGGCCTTTCTTCCTACTGGAAGGAAGAATAAAACCACCCTATATATTTATACGTCTCTACTTCCACCTTGACAGTGGCTATGTGAATACTCCTGCTATACTTCACTAAAGTTCTACACACCACGACCAGGGAGCGTGTCCGATGGGCAGTACGTCAACATATCTATGTTTCTTTTAATTCGTCCTGGAATGCACAACCTATATCCGTAGATACCAATAAAATTCTTGTTGCAAACCCTACAATCACCCCTGAAGAAGGAGGCATAAGTAACTCCGAAACGCGTCGGGTGCACATGTATTGGTATCAACTTCTATATTTATGGAAATGCATTCCTTGTTTTTAACTTTATAACTATGTGATTCACTTGATTATTTTTTGTAACTAATAAACTGTTATCTACTTTACATACCTTTTTTAAAATATTTTCTTAAAAAATGTGCCTTTAAAGTCCGCTAGGGGAACTTCTTTTGCTCTAAACTCGAATTTAGGATGTGGCACAACAAGTAGATAATTGATCGATCAAATATTTTGTTACATATATATATTATACATTCACATCAGTCCCTATACCCTCAAGGAGCTTACAATCTAAGGTCCCTAACTCACATTCATACCTATACTAGGGCCAATTTAGACAGGATCCAATTAATCTACCAGCATGTCTTTGGAGTGTGGGAGGAAACCGGAGTACCCGGAGGAAACCCACGCAGACACAGGGAGAACATGCAAACTCCAGGCAGGTAGTGTCGTGGTCAGGATTCGAACCAGCGACCCTTCTTACTGCTAGGTGAGAGTGCTACCCACTGCACCACTGTGCCGCCCACCACATGTACATTAATGTTGGCAGGTTGGCAGCCCTGCACAAAACAACATACAAGTACATTGGCTCCTTTAAGGGGAACTGATGCCCGGCGGGGGGACCCGATACGCGTGGCCGGTGGCGATCGTGGGCACGAGAGACAGAACGGGGATCTGTGTGTGTAAACACACAAATCCCGGGTTCTGTCAGGAGAGGAGAGACAGATCGTGTGTTCCTGCTAGTTAGGAACAGCGATATGTCTGCTCCTCTAGTCACTCCCATCCCCCATAATTAGAACACACACTGAGGGAACACATTTAACCCCTTGATCGGCCCCTAGTGTTAACCCCTTCCCTGCCAGTGACATTTATACAGTAATCAGCGGCTATTTTTAGCTGTATAAAGGTCAGTGGTCTCAAAAAAGTGTCAAAAGTGTCTGATCTGTCCTGCCCAATGTCGAAGTCCCAATAAAAATTGCTGATTACTAGTAAAACTATTAAAAAAATAAATAATAAAAATGCCATAAATCTATCCCCTAATTTGTAAATGCTATCACTTTTGCGCAAACCAATCAATATAAGCAATTTTTTTACCAAAAATATGTAGAAGAATATAAATCGGCCTAAACTAATGAAGAAATTTGTTTTTGTTTTTTAATTTTTGGATATTTATTATAGCAAAAACTAAAAAATATATATATATATATTTTTTTTTTTTTAATTGTCGCTCTTTTTTGTGTAGCACCCTGATGTTTAGGCAGGGTTGCTATCAAATTTAGCTGCCAGACGATAGTTGCCTTGGCCAATTGTTAGGAGATCAATTGATTCCTCTTTGGACTTGTTGCACCCTTTCTCTTCTGTCACTAGGTGGCACTATGCTAGTGACATTAGATAATACAGGGGCTTTGCAAGCTCAGACATGAATGGATGGGGTGTCTCAGCCAATGGGCAGAGGTTTTCTTCGGTCCCTTGGCGTGGAGTCAAGTGATCGGGGTTCTGTGCCACCTGGACGGCTGTCTGGGTGGACGTGTGTTGTGCTCCCCCAGGCTGCTAGGCCGGAAGCCTGAGGCCTATCCCAGGGACATTTGGCTGCTAGGCTGCCTGAGGGCCTTTCCAGGAGCAGGGGAGCAGTGTAGGGTTGGGACTGCGGGCTTGTAGTCCAACCAGAAGTAGTGGTTCAGCCGGACGGGGAATGAAGTAGAATAATGACGTATCCAACCAGGCAGGACTTCAATGATGCAGGTTTATTAACAACAGTTGGGATGTTCAAAGCATTACAAGATGCAGGTCTAATTTATACAGTTTCTTACTATGCAAGCATATTCAACTCAAGGATAACAGATTTACGACTTTGGGAAAATGAACTTGTAATAACCCCACCTTATGCGTTATATGTCTTATAGTTATATTGGTTTCACAAAAAGATACTATATATATATATATATATATATACATATATATATATGTACTGTTAGTGGGGTGGGAATTGTAGTGTAGTGGGGTGGGCAGTGTAGTGTTAGTGGGGTGGGCATTGTAGTGTAGTGGGGTGGGCAGTGTAGTGTTAGTGGGGTGGGCAGTGTAGTCTTAGTGGGGTGGGCAGTGTAGTGTTAGTGGGGTGGACATTGTAGTGTAGTGGGGTGGGCATTGTAGTGTTGGTGGGGTGGGCAGTGTAGTGCAGTGGGCATTGTAGTGTTAGTGGGGTGGGCAATGTTGTAGTGTTAGTGGGGTGGGCAGTGTAGTGTTAGTGGGGTGGGCATTGTAGTGTTAGTGGGGTGGGCATTGTAGTGTAGTGGGGTGGGCAGTGTAGTGCGGTGGGCATTGTAGTGTTAGTGGGGTGGGCATTGTAGTGTTAGTGGGATGGGCACTGTAGTGTAGTGGGGTGGGCAGTGTAGTGCGGTGGGCATTGTAGTGTTAGTTGGGTGGGCATTGTAGTGTTAGTGGGGTGGGCATTGTAGTGTAGTGGGGTGGGCAGTGTAGTGTGGTGGTCAGTGTAGTGTTAGTGGTGTGGGCATTGTAGTGTTAGTGGGGTGGGCATTGTAGTGTTAGTGGGGTGGGCAGTGTAGTGTTAGTGGGGTGGGCATTGTAGTGTTAGTGGGGTGGGCATTGTAGTGGGGTGGTCTGTGTAGTGTTAGTGGGGTGGGCAGTGTAGTGGGGTGGGCATTGTAGTGGGGTGGGCAGTGTAGTGTTACTGGGGTGGGCAGTGTAGTGTTAGTGGGGTGTGTAGTGTTAGTGGGGTGGGCATTGTAGTGTAGTGGGGTGAGCAGTGTAGTGTAGTGGGGTGGGCAGTGTAGTGTTAGTGGGGTGGGCAGTGTAGTGTTAGTGGGGTGGGCAGTGTAATGTTAGTGGGGTGGGCAGTGTAGTGGGGTGGGCATTGTAGTGTAGTGGGGTAGGCAGTGTAGTGTAGTGGGGTGGGCAGTGTAGTGTAGTGGGGTGGGCATTGTAGTGTAGTGGGGTGGGCAGTGTAGTGTAGTGGGGTGGGCAGTGTAGTGTAGTGGGGTGGGCAATGTAGTGTAATGGGTGGGCAGTGTAGTGTTAGTGGGGTGGGCATTGTAGTGGAGTTTAGTGGGCAGTGTAGTGGGGTGGGCAGTGGAATTTAGTGGGCAGTGTAGTGGGGTGGGCAGTGTAGTGGAGTTTAGTGGGCAGTGTAGTGTGGTGGGGTGGGCAGTGCAGTGTAGTTTAGTGGACAGTGTAGGGGAGTTTAGTGGGTAGTGTAGTGGGATGGGCAGTGTAGTGTAGTGGAATTTAGTGGACAGTGTCGTGGGGTGGGCTGTTAGTGGGCAGTGTAGTGTAGTGGGGTGGGCAGTGTAGTGGAGTTTAGTGGGCAGTGTAGTGTAGTTTAGTGGGTGGACAGTGTAGTGGGGTGGGCTGTTAGTGGGCAGTGTAGTGTAGTGGGGTGGGCTGTGTAGTGGAGTTTAGTGGACAGTGTAGTGGGGTGGTCAGGATAGGAATCAGGTTGGTCAGTGTAGTGGTCGGTGTAGGAATCAGGTAGGTCAGTACTATTGTAGGAAAGGAAGCGACTCAGGGAGTGCTAAAAGTCCGCAGGTTAGGGGGGAGAAAATTACTTGCCTTGCCCCGGGAGCTGACAACCCACACTACGCCACTGCTATCACCCTGGTCATGTCATACCGTCAATACAGTTAGTCCAGATATTTCATTTGTTTTAATTCTGTAGTCTTCCCACGAAGTTTGCTAAACCCCAAACAATTTCACTTTTTGTCCATCCCTGCACATACTATACTGTAGCCCAATAATCCTATAACAGTCAGCATGGGTCTCTTCTGTCAGTCACTGCTATACTGTCTAAGTCAGTAGCCTAATTTTAATTTCAATGGTTTATTTTTATACTCTCCTATGTCTAAAAACATGAATTATAAAACATCATATTAAAAAAATCTGTACACACACATATATCTTGCTCTTTTTTTTATAAGTGTCCCCCAACATATAAATGAGCGTTCTTGGCTCACATCATGCAAATATCAAAATATAAATAACATAACGTATCTTATAAAGCATCAATACCATACATTCTTAGCGAAATGTCATACTCATCAAATTACACCTCCCCACTTTTTTTTCCTCAGAAAATTATAAAACTATTTGTTTATAATGATTGAACATTTTCTCAAAGTGGAACTCTACTCATAAAAGTGTGATAAAAATAATGTTTATGAGCAAGAAAAATACTTTCCACATTAATTATTTTGCTAACATTTTACTGAAGCCCACAACCTTTGAGCAGCAGTAGAATTTCAGGCTGTCAGCAGACTGGCCTCTAGATTTTAATCAGTGCAAAAAAATAGAACATAACTGAGCATGTGCCGAGCAGGGTGAGACAGTGGATTTTAAACAGTATAGACATTTATTTTTACTGTGTTTCATATCTATACCAGCAAAAGGGGTCAGCCTCAAGTGATCCAGCAGGACTTAATTTTCTGACCAAAGTTCCACTTTAAGGTGTTCACAATAATAATACTTAATATGACATAATATAATATATCTTAATAATATGACATATACCATAACAATCAAAACAAAGGTAATTCTCTACATACAGAGTATCACATACAATTATTCAGAAATGTCCATTACTAAAATAGTTCTAATGTCTTTTTCTGCAACAGTCTTTTGTATGCATTCCACTTGCACTTATGTGAATAACACTCCTGCTTATCTCACTCAGACTGTGACTACTATAGAAACTGAAAATGTCACTGTCACAAATGTGGATTTAAATGGACACTTGAAATGTGAATTCTTCCACTTCCTTTCATGATCTTTAATGTACTTGCAGTCTTCAAGAGTTACAGACATACATTCCTTTAGTGGCTTTCATTGGAACAAGAGATCGCTTCTTAAACAAGGATCTGTTTAGAAACAAAACTACACCAATTTAGTTAATTCTTTTAAACACATGAACATTTTTTCCCCACTGTACAGCTTTAAGTCTAAGCCAGCCCTCAAATTTTCCACTCACCTACCCGCATTTTGGGAGTGGAAAATGAGGGCTGACGAGGAGCTGGGCTACCTGGGAGTAGGGGGGTGAACAACGCCGGGTTGACCGGGCGCGGTTGACCGGGAGCTGTCCTCCCGGTGGAAGAGTGCATGGAGTTAGAGGAGAGCCGTGGGATCACCAAGCAATAAAACACACTGTAACAGCTTACATTGAAACTGTCTCTGCTCTGCTCACTCTCACACAGCCCCGCCTCCTCCTAACCTCATGCCTGTAATAGACAGAACATGGGTCCAATGCTGGGATGCATTCTGTCTATTACAGGCACAGGGTTAGGAGGAGGCGGGGCTATGTGAGAGTGAGCAGAGCGGAGACAGTCAATGTAAGCTATTACAGTGTGTTTTACCGCTCGGTGATCCTGCGGCTCTCCTCTAACTCCAGTCACGATCCAGCCACCCCTCTCACTTCCTCCGCCCTGGCAAGACGGCAATGGGGGCAATGTAAGGCTGCAATGGGGGCAATGTAAGTCTGCAATGGGGGTACCGTAAGGCTGCAATGGAAGCAATGTAAGGCTGCAATGGGGCACTGTAAGGCTGCAATGGGGGCACAGTGAGGCTGCAATTTGGGGCACAGTGAGGCTGCAATGTGGGGCACAGTGAGGCTGCAATGTGGGGCACAGTGAGGCTGCAAGTTGGGGCACAGTAAGGCTGAAATGTGGGGCACGGTGAGGCTGCAATGTGGGGCACGGTGAGGCTGCAATGTGGGGCACAGTGAGGCTGCAATGTGGGGCATGGTGAGGCTGCAATGTGGGGCATGGTGAGGCTGCAATGAGGGCACGGTGAGGCTGTAATGTGGGGCATGGCGAGACTGCAATGTGGGGCACAGTGAGGCTGCAATGTGGGGCACAGTCAGGCTGCGATGTGGGGCCCAGTCAGACTGCAATGGGGGCACGGTGAGGCTGCAATGTGGGGCACAGTGAGGCTACAATGTGGGGCACAGTGAGGCTGCAATGGGGGAAAAGTGAGGCTGCAATGGGGGCACGGTGATGCTACAATGTGGGGCACGGTGAGGCTACAATGTGGGGAAAGGTGAGGCTACAATGTGAGGCACGGTGAGGCTACAATGTGGGGCACGGTGAGGCTGCAATGTGGGGCACGGTGAGACTGCATTGTGGGGCATGGCAAGGCTGCAATGTTGGGCACATTGAGGCTGCAATGATAAGCACAGGTCATGCTGCATTGATGGGCACAGGTGAGCCTGCTTTGATGGGCACTGGTGAGGCTGTGCTGAGGGGAACTGATAAAGTTGTTGTTAAAAATTATTTTTGTAACTTAATTCTCCATAAAACATTTAAGTGCCATTTCATGAGATAGTTTATTATGGCGTGATTAGGGGCGGGGCAGGGTAAGGGTTGTGTGGGGCAACTGGTGGCGAGTAACCCTTGAGACCTGGCTAGTAGCCCAGGACTTGAAATTTTGAGCCCTGGTCTAAGCAACTATCATTTGCCTCTAGAACTCCTAAAATTAATGACAAAATCTATCCAGAGTTTCATATGGCCCAGTAAATTGTATTTTATTTGGTCTACAACAGCCCATACATCCTGTCCACCAATGAATATGAGTGTGGACACAAGGTTCTATCGTCTATGCCAAGCATAGAACAGAATGGAACTGAATTTTCATAAAAATGGGTGCCATTATCTGATACAGGGGTGGATCCAGGGGGGGGGCAACGTGGCAATTGCACCTCCCCCAAGAAATTAGATGCGGGTGAGAGAGCAGGAGGGTAAGAGAGTGGGCAGCCCGGTGTTGTGCCAAGATCGGTTTCCCCAACAAAATCTGTTTCCCCTGGCTCTTGGTCTCGGCTGAGATCGGAACTCCGCCTCTCCAGCCCTCTGCACCACTGCTCCTCCTACTCTCCCCCGAATGCTAATCATCCTTCTACCGTCCCCGCCCCGTGCATTCAGGGGAGAGTAGGAGGAGCAGCGGTGTAGAGGAATGGAGGGGCAGATTTTCAATCTCAGCCAAGAGCCAGGGGCAACAGATTTTGTAGGGGAAACCGACATCATCTCTCACCGCCCGCCCTCACTGTGCAGGCAGCTGCGGGCAGCAGAGAGATCATCTCTCTGCTGCCTGACTCTGGGACACAGCAAAAGACAATCCCCACCTTAGCAGTAAGTGACAGTCCACAACTTGTGGCAAGTGACAACCAGCAATGTGTAGCAGGTGACGTGGCAAGTGACAATCCGCAACATGTGGCAGGTGACGTGGCAAGTGACAATCCGCAACATGCGACAGGTGACGTGGCAAGTGACAATCTGCAGCAGGCAAGTGACAACCAGCAACATGTGGCAGGTGATGTGGTAAGTGACAGTCAGCAATGTATGGCAGGTGATGTGACAAGTGACAATCCGCAACATGTGGGAGGCGACAATGGCAAGTGACAATCTACATCTGGCAGCAGGCAAGTGACAACCAGCAATGTATGGCAGGTGAGGTGGCAAGTGACAATCCGACACATGTGGCAGGTGGCGTGGCAAGTGACAATCTGCAACATGTGGCAGGTGACGTGGCAAGTGACAATCTGCATCTGGCGGCAGGCAAGTGACAACCAGCAACATGTGACAGATGACGTGGCAAGTGACAATCCGCAACCTGTGGCAGTTAACATGGCAAGTGACAATCCGCAGCGTGTGGCAGGTGACGTGGCAAGTGACAATACGCAACATTTGGCAGGTGACGGTGGCAAGTGACACGCTCAGGGCTCCCACTGATTCTGCATTATGGTGAGCTGAACTATTTCATTCTATGTAACTATGTAATAATAAAATAATGTGCTTCAATCATCCTGACACCATAACAACCATAGTGCAGTGATGATTGAAGCACCAACTCCAGCCATTTCCCTGATAAATTGCCAGAAAAAAAGTATTTTCTGGCAGTGCCGCTCCCGAGACTAGACTCTGGATCCGCCCCTGATCTGATATTAGTGCTGTGTACACCCCAATCCTGGGAAACACTTCCCACATCAGACACTTAGCTGTTGTCTTGTACATTTGCATGACCATATGAAAAAAATCGATTTACTTTAAAAGGGAGCAGACATTTATTAAAGTATATCTATAGCTTTGTTCTTTCATTGCAATAAAGTCTATATACAAGGCACACAAAATAGACTTTGTAGAACTACATTTTATGAAACTACATTGTGATAATGTTCAGAATTAAAAATAAATCAAATTACACGGTCACTTACACAGTCTGTTAAATCCAAAGAGGTTAAGAAAATGTGCATTACTATGTCCCTAAATATCTGAAAGAAGACAATAAAACCTGAAAAAATTATTCAGTGTTATTATCAATGATGAAACAATGCCTAGATCAATGAGCAAAAGAAAGCTTCACATTTTTATATGACACAGTTTCTGTTGTCAGTAAAACTTTCTAAATTTTACCACTTCAGCCCCGGAAGAATTTACCCCCTTCCTGACCAAAGCACTTTTTGCGATTCAGCACTGCGTCGCTTTAACCACTTGCCGACCGCTGTCAGCACATATACGTCGGTGGCGCACGCGCTTGCCGCAACCTCCGTGACCGTGCCTGCGGAACCCGCGGACTCGATCGCCACTGGGATACCCACGATTGTGTCACGGAGCTAAAGAACGGGGAGATGCCGATGTAAACAGCATCTCCCCGTTCTGCCTAGTGACAGGACCTCGATCGTCTACTCCCTGTCACCGGGAGCAGCGATCAGTGTCATGTCACTGCTAGCCCATCCCCTCCACAGTTACAATCACTGC
Organism: Aquarana catesbeiana; assembly: GCF_042186555.1. Lineage (NCBI taxonomy): Eukaryota > Metazoa > Chordata > Amphibia > Anura > Ranidae > Aquarana > Aquarana catesbeiana. Next base: position 219,747,386 of record NC_133325.1, on the reverse strand, counting down.
CCAGGTCACACTTAACCCCTCCCCGCCCCCTAGTGGTTAACCACTTCACTGCCAGTGACATTTTTACAGTAATCAATGCAATTTTATAGCATTGATCGCTGTATTAATGCCAATGGTCCCAAAAATGTGTCAAAATTGTACGATGTGTCCGCCATAATGTTGCATTCATGATAAAAATCGCTGATCGCCGCCATTACTAGTAAAAAAAAAAAATATTAATAAAAATGCCATAAAACTATCCCCTATTTTGTAGACGCTATAACTTTTGCGCAAACCAATCAATAAACGCTTATTGCGATTTTTTTTACCAAAAATATGTCGAAGACAACGTATCGGCCTAAACTGAGGAAAAAAATGTTTTTTTATATATTTTGGGGGGATATTTATTATAGCAAAAATTAAAAAAGAATGCGTTTTTTTCAAAATTGTCACAATTTTTTTGTTTATAGCGCAAAAAATAAAAACCGCAGAGGTGATCAAATACCACCAAAAGAAAGCTCTATTTGTGGGAAAAAAGGACAATATTGTTTGGGAGCCACGTCACATGACCGCGCAATTGTCAGTTAGAAACGACGCAGTGCCGAATCGCAAAATGTGCTCTGGTCAGGAAGGGGGTAAATTCTTCCAGGGCTGAAGTGGTTAACTGACAATTGCGCGGTCATGCGACATTGTAAACAAAATTGATGACCTTTGTTTTCCCACAAATAGAGCTTTCTTTTGGTGGTATTTGATCGCCTCTGCTGTATTTATTTTTTGCGCTATAAACAAAAGAATAGCGACAATTTTGAAAAAAACGCATTCTTTTTTACTTTTTGCTATAATAAATATCCCCCAAAAATATATAAAAAAACTATTTTTTTCCTCAGTTTAGGTCGATATGTATTCTTCTACATATTTTTGGTAAAAAAAAATCGCAATAAGCGTATATTGATTGGTTTGCGCAAAAGTTATAGCGTCTACAAAATAGGGGATAGGAGATTAATAGCATTTTTATTATTAATTTTTTTATTAGTAATGGCGGCGATCTGCGATTTTTATCAGGACTGTGACATTATGGCAGACATATCGGACATTTTTTACACTATTTTGGGACCATTGTCATTTATACAGCGAAAGATGCTATAAAAATGCATTTATTACTGTGTAAATGACAGTGAAGGGGTTAACCACTAGGGGGCAGTGAAGGGGTTAAGTGTGTCCTAGGGAGTGATTCTAACTGTGAAGAGGCTGGGCTTTAACACACAGAACAGTGATCACAGCTCTCGATGAGAGAGAGCTGTAATCACTGTCCTGCCACTAGGCAAAACGGGGAAATGCTTTGTTTACAAAAGCATCTCCCCGTTCTTCCTCTCCGTGACACGATCGCGGGCACCAAGTACGCAGGACCAGCGGTCACGGAGACCGCAGAGGCGCGCACGCGCTCGCGATACCGCTTCTTAAAGGGGACGTACCTGTATGCCCTTTTGCCTGCCAGTGCCATTCTGCCATGTCCTTTATAGGGGCCATACAGTACATAGAATGTCATTACAGTTTATTTAATTACACTTGACACATGAGCACATTGTGCTCATGTTTCCATAAAACATTTTTCCCCATATCAATAAATGTAACACTTATAATTGGTGACCAAAAACAAGCCACATATCTGGGCTAAGGCTAACCCAATGTTTAATAAAGTAAAAAAACTATAGATTGATCCCACTCTACATATACTGCAAATATGGAAAAAGAGGAGGGGAATAGGGACCTACATATACTGTATATACATACTTCGTGTACAATAAAGTATTATACTTAATTGGTTGGTTGCAGATTTACATTGCATGCTATTACTGTGTATGATCCCCAAAAATCCCAATTTTATTATAATGTTATTCAGGAGAACCCCTCCTAAAATATGTCTCATGTATATTGCACCCAAGAACACAGCTTCTGGGTTTTTCAAAATGTTATTAATTAACTAGAGTTTCCTTAAGAATAATTATATACACATTTTATTGTTAATTAGATCATATTAATGCAGAGTGACCCTAATCCAAAAACTGACTTTGCCACCTGTAGTAGCATAACTAGGAACTTGAATAATAAAAAATCAAAAGGAGTGAAATTTTACAGAGTATAACTTTACATATGAAAACGTGTTAGCTGCTCCTGGAGTAAAGAAACAAAGTATTACTTTAGTCAAACTAGTAATCAGCCTGATGATTACTAATTATTGTAATCAGGTAGGGCAAAATAAGTTATAGCAAATACCAATAAGGGACCTTGCTCACCAGAGCTTTCAAGCTAATATTAGAAATTAAGACTCTCATTCTCTATCTCACCCCCCTAGGGCCGTCTTATCAAGTGGGCACACCTGGGCACAGCCCAGGAGCCCCAGATGCACATTGGGCCCCATCAGGGCCGGTCAGATCTAGAGTGAAGTTACTGGCAGTGCTAGGGTGGAATTGTATACTGCACTGCACAGAGATTAAGTAACAGTAACTTTGTTAGCAGCGGTGCAGTGGTCCTTGCAGGGTCTGTGGCTGCCGCAGACTATTTTTTTAACTAACTTGAGTAACTTCTGCTCTCACCATCTCATCTCTGACCCACCCTGATGGCTCGGCTCCAGTGTTTTTCCTCCTGTGTACTGGAGATGTAGATACGCCCGACGCCTGGGCCGCCCACTCAAGTAGTGAAGTAGTGGTGGAGTCCTGCGTGCAGACTGCAGATTGATCTGTGCTGTGCAGTGGCCACCCAGCAAGGGAGAACCCATGTAGAACAGGCAGCCCAGAAGGAGGAAGCTAGCGTAGCCTCAGACAAGGAGACATATTTAACAAGAAAATTATAAGTTAAATGGTAGGTGCTACTAGCTAGTACAATATTGTCAGAATGTTTATACTGAAATAATAAAATAGTATTGTAATCATGAAAATATGCAAATCTTTGATTTGGGAGATTTACAATTTTCTACCAATACCAACAAGAAATTCAAGTTCGTTTATCCGTGCTATTTTGAAGACAAGTGATACAAATGATGTTGTTCAAAAATATATATTTATTAACTAAAAATACAGTGCAAATTAAATATCAGGTATATTTTGTGATAAAACAAATAAATGGATATACTTCTACATATCAAAGATGATGGTTCAGATAATATTCACAGTTCTCTTATTCAATTTCTTATAACAAAATACCACATTTCAATACTTAAATGATACTTGTACATTTTAAACCTGGTAACTTGTGAATAGCCTTTTCCGTGACTTCACGGACTTGTGTAAACAAATATTGTTTACCTTTATACTATGATGTGATCTCTTCTCAAAACCAACAGACCTTCTTATTACACTCTTAAATGCACAAACAAAATTGTTATATTGTGCACAGCTTGATAATTTAATCAAAGCTTATATTTTAGATTTAGAATGAATCAATGGTTTAACACATACTATAACCAATCCAATACATACACATAATAGTGTTCTCTTATTCAATTGTATTTTAACTTTTATTTGGGACACAAGCAGACCTTTTTTAACCTGTCAAGTTTAATTAATGTACATAGCTTTCCCATATTCCACATAGTTACTTTTAAACAACCAGTATAAGAAGTTTTATCACTTATTCTTGACAATGTTTATTTATTACCCTCAAGGAATATTATCTTATCAGGCTGTAGTTCAACTGCTGTCAAAGTGTTTCTCTTCTAAGTAGTAGACTTAAAAACCTAAAATGAACTATCCTAACAACCTTTCACCCAGTAAACTTGTGACTGTCTTATAAAAAAATACCAGCATGAAGCAGAGAGGTCATCTAGAGTTCAACATTTAGAAATTAAGATTTTCTATATTTATGGAATAATATAATATACATTAATAAAGACTAATAACTATTGCTTTAATATTGAATAATATTATTGATGATAAGACCACTACTATATAATAATAAGAATATGAATATCATAATGATTATTGATGATAATTATACTAATAACATATACAAATTAATATGAATAATATGAAATACATTAATATGGAATTCTACAACAGGAACCAGCTATGGTCGGAGTTCGAAGGGGAAGCTGTCGCCACTAAGAGCCCATCCACCTTGTTACCAGAGACCACTGTGAGTAAACTGAAGCCAGTACCAGAGCAGTCTTCTCACCAGCCGGGGACAGTGAAGGGGGAAAATTTCACCGAGTGCCAAGCCAGGGACCCAGTGGGACAGCAGAGGTGATGCTTGTGGAGCATCCGTGGGTGCCAAGCTAGGGACCTAGCAGGTCAGCAGGGGTGACGCTTGAAGAGTATCTGTAAGTGCCAAGCCAGGGACCCAGCAGGGAAGTGGGGGGTGACAATTGAGGAAGATACTGAGAGCTAAAAGGGTAAGAGCTCAGCGGATCCAGTGGTTGCTAAGGAGGGGGCCAGGAAGCTGGCCACCACATCCTTAACATCCGATGAGTCATCAGCTGTCAGCAGGCTTCCCCGCTGAATGTAAAAAAAAAAGAATTGCCGGCTAAAAAAAAAAATCGTGAAAAAAACAGCGTGGGGTCCCCCAGGTCCATACCAGGCCTTTGGGTCTAGTATGAATTTGGAGTGGACCCCCCACGCCAAAATGTTTTCAAAAAAAGGTGTGGTGTCCCCCCAAAATTCATACCAGACTCTTATCCGAGCATGCTGCCCGGCAGGTCAGGAAAGGGGGGGTATGAGTGAGCGCCCCCTCCTGAACCATACCAGGCCACATGCCCTCAACATGGGCGGGTGGGTGCCCCCTTGTGCCATCACGGACCCATCATGCTCAGGCGGTGATGTCACAAGGGGATGGGGCCTCCGGATGGCGTCATCTAATGGCCACGCCCCCATCGTTATCTAAGACATGCTTGACATTGACGCAGAGAGATCAGCAAGACGCAGCATTGGAGGGGTCATTGGCGGCAGTGTAAAAGAACAACGGCCAAAGAAGACAGGAGAAAGAAGAAGAGCAGAAGAAGAAGCGGGAGAAGGAGAAGCCCGGAGGAGGAAGATGTGGGAGGAGATGGAGGAAGACCGGAGGAAGAAGCGGGGAAGAAGAAGATATTTTTAATAAAAGACTTGGCAAAAACTGTCTACTGTATTTTTTCACATTACACTACTTTTTTTTTGGTGAATGGGTAGGGGTACAATGTACCCAATACTCATTCACATGGGGGAAGGCCAGGATCTGGGGGCTCCCTTGTTAAAAGGGAATTCCAGATGTATGGGCAAGAGGATGCACTAGCAGACCTGCATGGCTCCAAAAATAAATAAATAAATGCACATTTTTTACCTGCAAAAAAGTGTGCATTTAATAATATTTTGCCAAAAAGTGAATTTAACCTTTAAAACCCTCAGTGTTTTGCAGCTTAACACATTAAGCACAGCAAAGATAATAATCTTACTCCAACACTTGCAGTTTACAACTTTCAATGCTGCTGGCTCTTGCTCTCTCAGTGCTGATTCCCTGATATTCACAGGAAAGTGTTAACAGTGGGCAGTGCAGTTTCAAGCCAGTCTGTTAGCGTGGAGAAGGGAGGAGTAGGGGTGTGCCTTGCCATCCCAGGCTACGAGGCTGTGTGTTTTTATTGATGCACACAATGTAGGGAGAAACAACTCCTGGCATACACGGTTGACTCCACAGGATACAGCAAGTGAAAAGGAGCGACCCTGAAAAAGGAAACCTGGGGCAGTGGTCATGGCACCGTCTTAAAATGGAACATAGGCAAGGGTTAAAAGATAAAGAAGTGTTGAAAGGCATCATGGTTTAATATCATATTTCTGGAGTTTTAATGCCTGGTTGATACAGTCACGTGGCCTATGTTGGAGATTGCCATTTTGGAATGCCAGTACAGCAAATTTACCCAACAGGGTGTGTGAAACAAGGAGTCATAAATGTGAATTCATGTCGTAACAGGATGTTCTCGCATAGGCCTCCTGATGTGAGGTACAGGAGTGGAGAAGCATCAGAAAAGACCTCCTGGGGAGGTGCAAATTAAAATGTCCTGAGTTACAAAACATCAAAGGCCGGCTGTTACTGAAGGATGACCCTGGTCAAATAGCAGTGATTCATGGACCAATGCTGCCCCTGTGGGTGGTGGCTTAGTGAGCTCTAAAAGTGCTGGCCAGCTGGAGTGACTTCCTCTTGCCCCATTCAGCCCAGCTGAAAGCTACCGAATACAGAGGATGACCTTATGTAAAGTATCATTTATGTTCTTTTGTTTTATATGCTCTGTAATATTTAGTTTAGTGTTTTATGTTAGCCTACTTTCCTGGGAAATAAATGAGATCCTTGCTTATCTAAGCAGTGTGTTTATTTTTATAGCCAACCTTGTTATTGTACCATCACTATTAACTTTATCCGAGCTTTGATAGACTAGCTAACTATAGGAATAGACAAGTTAATACATATTTATAATTAATAAGAGGAATTCAAATCCATCGCATATTTATTTCAAGCTGCATACTTAGGAACAAATTAAATCAGCTGTTGAACGTGCTTAACAAAACTGAGGGTTTAATATTACTTTAATGTAGTGTTTGCTATGTTTGTGTATTTCATTATTTGTAGAGATGAGATTCATTTTCAAACTGAACACAATCCATTCACTGTTTGCAGACATGGCAAACAATTTCAACACTATAGCAAAATACTACCAATATTGAACTTAGGCTAGGTAGCTTAGAAGGGGCAAAAGTGGAGTCTTTGTTATGTGCCAGCCTCCTTCCTCTAAAAGGCTAGGTTGAAAGCAGCTATTTGTCATTGTGTGTTGAATTAGATAAGGAGAGCTAACACTAACAGCTATCTGTTAGTTGCTGGCATACAGTGCCTTATTGGGTATACTACTGTGAATTGTAGTTGTTAGGATACATTCACCCATCCCCCTTCAATTGCTCACTGCTGGTCTGCACTTCCCACATTTGGCTGGTGGATCCCTCTACTGTCTACTGCCTGTCCTGACCTTTGCAAAGTTTAAGGGATACTTTTTATGCTTGCTGCCTGCACTAACCCTTGCTACATTCATGCCAAACATCAGTCCTCAAGCCTTCAGAATGGCTTCCATCTGGTTTCCCCTATGGCTATACCGTATGGCTACTCTCTTCTACCTTGGGTCCATTAATGACATTCTACAGTAAGAGTATACAGTTTTGTGTATGTAAGTGCAACCTGGGACTGCTTACCTAAAATGTTACTGTGACAGGAGTCACTTTGGGTGGGTGGTTTGTGGAACTCAGCTTACCTTGGAGAGCTCTAGAGCCTCTGTGTCCAGCTCCCCTGGCCCCTCTTATGCGTAAATCACCCTGCGTCCATTAGGGGCACAGGGTGGGTGCCTGGGTGTGTGGAACTGGTGCTGGTTCTGGACAGAGGAAGCATGTACGGTGGACATAGACCTGTTGAGGACAGGGGTTTGTCACAGTTACTAAAGGCGAACATCTTATAGATACCTGCTCTGTGCTATGGAATTACACAGAGTGGCCCCGAACCTCCTCTTTTGAGATCTGTTGCTGGTTCTCTCAGCTCCTCCTCTTCGGGGTCTGCCACCATAACAAGCTGCTTGCAATAGGGCAAAAGTACCAGCTGACTCCTAAGCTGGGCTGTGTGCACCCATACACATACACACACAGCGCAGCTCAGCCCTGCCCCCACTTTCTCCTCACAGCATTTGATTGACAGAAGCAGGACTGACTTTCACTGGGGCCTCAGTCCCAGTGAGTAGAGGGAAGGGGGAGAGAAGATATGCAGATGTGCACAGTGCTGGATCAATTGAGGTCTAAGTATTTAGGGAGGTGGGGGAGCACAGCAAGTTGTAAAACATTTTTTACCTTAATGCAGGGAATTCATTAACCACTTACTGACCGCATCACTTATATGTATGGTGGCAGAGCGGCTCTCCTGTGCCAGATCATGTACCTAGTATGTGATCTGGTACCTCCAGGTAGGAAGCACACGCATGCCACCAGTGACCCAGCTGTGCTGTGATTAGACACAGCACAAGGTAATCAGCGGGTGCCGGCCGACAAATGTCCACCAGCACCCGCTGATCGGCAAGGAGAAAGCCACACACATAGTGTACATAATCACTGGCTAGCCACACATTTAACCCTTTGATGTCCTAGCTGTTTAACCCCCCCAGCCAGTGTCATATGTACAGTGGCAGTGCATATTTTTAGCACTGATCACTGTATTAGTATTACTAACATGCTAGCAGCCCTTCAGGAGGTAACGTTCACAAAAGTACCTTGTCTGGCACATGTCCTTAATCTGGTGGTGCAGCAGTTCCTGGTTCAATATCCTACCAGAAATGGCAGTACCAACACAAGCTACCTGACAACAACTTGATATGTGATACACCCACAAACTGGAACCTAATGTTGGCCATGCTGAAGAGGCTACACCTGCAGCAGCGGGCTCTCAATGAGCTTCTGCATGAGTACTGTAAGAGGACAGACTAGAGATGGTTCTTTTTCACCACATCAATGGATCATCACTCAAGATGCATTCAGTATCTTGTCTGGTTTTGAATAGGTGGCCAGAATGGTGAGCCATGACGAGGCAGGAATAAACAACACGATCCTTGTTGTATTTCTCCAGGTGCACACGCTGTATCATAGACTGGGCACTAGAGGCACAGCAGTAAAAAGAAGAGGAGAACTTCCTGCTGTCTTATGGCCAGTAGAAAACACTACCTACTACTGTCATTCCTGTGAAGCAGAAGCAGCAGGAGGCAGAGAAGGAATATGAGGAATAGGTTTGGGGTACCACAGCGAGGAGAAGGAGAATAGGGGGTAGACTTCCATGGGGAAGTTTCACCCCTCCCAAACCCCAAGGGTTTTATGTGGGTGGGGTGAGATCACTGTGCACACAGTTGTCCTCAGTGACACCAAGACCTTGAAGTTCTCTGCTGCAGGCAATTTGTGGCAGTTTTGCTCTGCTGAAATGCCTCTGCAAGGACCCCAGGATTTGAGCAATGAACAATACAAAAAAATTTGCCACTTGGGGGAGGTGCTGTGGAAGAACCTCTTAATCATATTTCCTTATAGTGGCAGGATCCCCTTTCATGCCCAATGTGCCTCTGATCCTCAGATCCCTGAAAGAAGGAGCAATGGTGGCTGCCTCATTCATGTTTTTAGATATTTGCTCAACCACAACGGACAGGCTGCCTCCAAGACCACATGATTGTTGATCACTTAGGGTCTAGGGCTGCTGAGGACACTTTTAAAGGTGAGGACCTACAGTAATGGGTGCCCTGGCTGGACCATCAATTGTAACTTGCACAGTCCAAAGTGGAGCTTCTGACTTGCCTTGCAGTCAGTGTGTTGTCTGAGACATCCCTAACCACAACAGGAGGTTTTGTTATTGAGAGGTGAATCCACCTGTCCACTGGCACTGTGGGACTAGTCCAGGATTAGTGATAATTACAAAACCCCTGCTGCTGATGCTACCAGCTAAATGTATTAGTTTCATCCAGTGGTGCCTGCCAAGGTTACCAGCTCCTGCCACCTCTCCTGGCTTGCCACTGTTATCACCTCTCTCTCTCCAAGTTTGTGGTTCATGCTCTGAAAGTCAAAAATATTTGTGGCTGTTTTCTCTCAGATAATACACTCTAAGGTTTATCTCAGGATAAAACGTGCCTTGTCTCTCCCTCTTACATTGCAGCCTAAAAAGCTGCTTACAAACTGTGCAGTTACTGTGCAACATATGTGGCCATTGTCTATGAAATTATATACTTGTTAAACTGTATATTATTAATTATATAGTTTTTCGTCTCATCGCTCCTTCTTAAATTGCAGCCTGACTTAACTGTTTACATACAGTCCAACCACTGTACAATATTTGTGGCTATTGTCACACTCTAGATACACTCTAATGTTTAATTCAGGATAAATCCTACCTTGTCTTTCCCTCTTACATTCTGGCCTAACTAAGCTGTGCACATACCTCCAACCTTTAAGGCCCCTTGCACACTTGGTGGGGACAAATGCAAGGAACACAGAATACCTGCATTCCAGAAATCTGTCCCTGAACACATAGGGCCCTAAACGCGAGTACCACTTGGTACAGCAATCAGCTCATCTAGATGCAGAGTATTTGACCCTGCCATAGACTTTTATAAGCTGCACACAGTGGGGCTGGACACTGCACCTGTGTCTCACTGTGCTGGAATAAAATGCCAAGATGGCACACACAAGAATTAGACTCCCATGTGCAAAGGTCCTAAAGGTTGAGAACCCAAAAGAACATGCTACTGTGAAAACTGGGTGTAACTAAATTGTACTAGATGTTTGACATGGCCTAAAGTATTATGGTTAAAAATAGTCTAAGCATACACATATGCAGCAGTCCTTGTACCCACAAAATATTCCTTAAAGCTGAATCTTAGCATTTATATATTTTGGGTGAAACCTCACCATACACATTTGCTATATGTAATTGTGTGCATCTCATTACAAGCAGGCAGGGGCGTATCTACCATGAGGCAAACAAGACATTTGCCTTGGGTGGCATTTTTCAGGGGGGTGGCGCTGCCCCTAGGCAGAAGGGCAGAGGCGGCACGGTTCACACATGTCCAGGGTGAATTTCCCCTCAGTTTTCACTGCAGAATTTCCTAAGCAGCTGTCAACAGTTCCGCAGCAATTTAGATGTGTTTCAGATGCAAATTTTTGGAGCCGGCGTCTTTTACATTAGCTGTTGGTAAGAACCGGGCTGGAAAGCCAGCCACCACGTCCTTAACAATAGATGACTCATTATCTGTCAGCATGGTTCTGACAGCTAAAAGTGAAAAAAAATCATTGCCAGTATTAAAAAAAAGTGTGAAAAAAACTAAGTGGGAGTCCCCCCACATTCATACTGGGCTCTTTTGGGTCTGTTGCAAATTTTAAGGTGAACCCCACGCCAAAATTTACATAAAAAAATGGCATAGTGTCCCCTCCAAATCCATACCAGACCCTTAGGTCTGGTGTAAATTTCGAGGGGAACCCCCACGCCAAAATTTTATTAAAAATGGTGTGGGGTCCCCCCAAAATCCATACGAGACCCTTATCATAGCATGCAGCCTGGCAGGCCAGGAAAGGGGGGCCCCCTTCTGAACTATACCAGGCTACATGCCCTCAACTTGGGGGGTGCTTTGTGACAGGGGGCTTTGCCAACCTCACCCCAAAGTGCTTTGTCCCCATGTTGATAGGGACAAGGACCCCTTCTCCACAACCCTGGCCGGTGGCTGTGGAGGTCTGCGACAGGGGGCTGGAGGCCTCCTTTAACAAGGGGGCCCCATATCCCCCCATGTGAATGAGTAGGGGTACATTGTACCCCTACTCATTCCCCAAAAAAGTGTCAAAAAGAAATAAAAACACAGAGACAGTATTTGACAATTCCCTTATTACAAAAACAATGTCCCCCAGTGTAGATCCATAGACAGTCATAATGCCCAACGCCTGCTGACCCAAAAAAGAAAAAAGCTCCACTCGCGCCGAGGGCGCCTGCCATCTGCCAGCTCAGCTCTGCCTATCTGACAGTTCTTAAATTTATAAGGTGTGGGGACACCCGGTGACATCACTGTGACGTCACCCACCCAGCATGCACAAGTGGTAATGCCACCCGGTGACGACTGATGTTCTCCCATTTCACCACTAAAGTTTCAGCAAAAGGAGTACAGACTGCCTGCTGTATGGTATTTTTTAAAAATCGCAAATCTCTAAAAAAGCAGTCTGTTTTAAAAGTGTTCATTGGCCCTTCCATTTGGAGAAAAGTCATTGGCTAGAAGATATCCCTTGAGAGCAATCTGTGTGCCTGTTTGGAGACTTCAGGGTTGGAACCCAGGCCTATATAACTTGGCCCTTTTGCAGGCCATCTGTCTGGAGGCTATGTGCCTAAATTGGTCGTTGTCCCTGGCACTTGCTACAGGGGCACTTGTGGGTGTGCATGAATCTGCAGTAATGATTCATGCCCTGTCTGTCTGCTTACCTCTCTGCTTGTGTTCAGCTTAGAGACCGTGCACTTCTCACCGGTGTGCTTAATTAATCTTCCCTCAGCAGGGCTCCACCCCAGCCTCTAACAGGAAACACTATTTAACCTTGTGCACAACAAGCCAAGCCTTCCCGATCAACGTTAGGCTTCCTGTGTGGTTCTTGCCGTGTGCTCTATGTCTGTTTCTGTATACCGACTTTGGCTATATGATACCCCTACCTTTGGCTTCTTCTCTTGACTATCCCTGTCCACTTGATACTCCGACCTTTGGCGTGTTCTCCTGTCTATCCCTGTCTGCTCATCGCCCCGGCCCTTGGCTTGTCCTCCTGACTATCCCTCTCTCCACCAGTAGCCTACCGTTAGTGCCAGCTAGAGATGTAAAATTTCCGGAAATTTTGAAGCTCGGAGAAAAAAATGGTTTTTCTTCCGTTTTTTTGTGGAAAAACTGAGATTTTCGGCAAAATTGAAAAAAATGCTACATTAGCACTTTTTTGTCTTTTTAAGATTGAAAGTCATTCTGTTACTTTAGGAACATAAAATATGACTATGGACAATTTGATTTGGCATAAAATTATCACAACTAGCATATTAAAAATATAGTGTAGCCCAGGGCCGATCCTACCCAGGGTGCGAAGGGTGCTTTGCACCCAGGCGCCTGCAGAGGTGGGGGCGCCGAAGAGCCAGAGTTCTCCCCTCCCTCCTTCTCTCCTTGTGAGTCTCCGTCCAGAACAGTGTGAGCGTAGGGCAGCCGTCCAGCCTGGCAGTGCTCAGGGGAGGGGCGCTCCTCTTCCTGACACGAGTGTTTTAGTCAGTGGCTGCTGATGTGCGGGAATGAATTCCTCACACTGGGATCCCGCACTGTCTCTACCAACTCCAGTTGGAATGCCTCCCCTCCCATCTCTATCTCGGGCTGCACGGAGAGAGAACTGAGGTGAGTCAGTGTGCTGTGTGTAGGAATGGCATCCCCTGCACACCTTTAGATGTGCTCTGGGCTGCCCCTGCTAGGAGAGGTTTTTTGGCATGATAGATTACATAGGATACACAGCCCCTGTCCCTTCCTGCACCTAAGTAGTCCATCTACAGATGTGATGTTTAATGAGATGTACTAAGAGCCCTTTCACACTGACAGTGCGGGGGCATCGGCGGTAATGTGCTGCTACTTTTAGTGGCGCTTTACCGTCGCTTTAGAGGTACATTTAACCCCCACTAAAGGGTTCAAAGGTGCAACTGCGGAGGCGCTTTGCAGGCACTGCCCATTGATTTCAATGAGCAAGGGCGCTTTAGGAGCGGTGTATAAGCGCCTCAAAGAAGCTACTTGCAGGAATTTTTTGGACGTCGTGCCAGTGCTCTGCTCCAGTGTGAAAGCATTCGGGCTCTCACACTGGGATTGCAGATAAGGCTTTTTCCAGGTGCTATTTTTAACATTAAAGCACCTGAAAAACGCCTCCAGTGTGAAAGGGGTCTAATGGACCATCTCCTGTACTATGTCTGCAGTAAGGATGAGCTCCGGCGTGTTCGCAAGCTGCACGTGCAGAGCCCGCCAGGAACTCGGCACTGCACAGCGCTAATCACAAGCAGTGAAACATTTCCCAATGTGCGGCTGCAGAGATCGGGAAATGTCTCACTGCTTGTGATTAGCGCAGCACATTGCCGACTTCCTGGCGGGCTCGGCACGTGCAGCATGCGAACACGTCGGAGATCATCCTTAGTCTGCAGTCTCGGATCATCTCCTGTACTATGTCTGCAGTCTCTGATCATCTCCTGTAGTATGTCTGCAGTCTCTGACCATCTCCTGTACTATGTCTGCAGTCTCTGATCATCTCCTGTACTATGTCTGCAGTCTCTGATCATCTCCTGTATTATGTCTGCAGTCTCTGATCATCTCCTGTACTATGTCTGTAGTCTCTGATCATCTCCTGTACTATGTCTGCAGTCTCTGATCATCTCCTGTATTATGTAGTCTCTGACCATCTCCTGTACTATGTCTGCAGTCTCTGATCATCTCCTGTACTATGTCTGCAGTCTCTGATCATCTCCTGTAGTATGTCTGCAGTCTCTGACCATCTCCTGTACTATGTCTGCAGTCTCTGATCATCTCCTGTACTATGTCTGCAGTCTCTGATCATCTCCTGTATTATGTCTGCAGTCTCTGATCATCTCCTGTACTATGTCTGCAGTCTCTGATCATCTCCTGTATTATGTCTGCAGTCTATGACCATCTCCTGTACTATGTCTGTAGTCTCGGACCATCTCCTGTATTATGTCTGCAGTCTCTGACCATCTCCTGTACTATGTCTGCAGTCTCTAACCGTCTCCTATATAATGTCTGCAGTCTCTGACCATCTCCTGTACTATGTCTGCAGTCTCTGATCATCTCCTGTACTATGTCTGCAGTCTCTGACCATCTCCTGTACCATGTCTGCAGTCTCTGATCATTTCCTGTACTATGTCTGCAGTCTCTGACCATCTCCTTACTATGTCTGCAGTCTCTGACCATCTCCTGTACTATGTCTGCAGTCTCTGATCATCTCCTGTACTATGTCTGCAGTCTCTGACCATCTCCTGTACCATGTCTGCAGTCTCTGACCCTCTCCTGTACTATGTCTGCAGTCTGTGACCATCTCCTGTACTATGTATGCGGTCTCTGATCATCTCCTGTACTATGTCTGCAGTCTCTGACCATCTCCTGTACTATGTCTGCAGTCTCTGATCATCTCCTGTACTATGTCTGCAGTCTCTGACCATCTCCTGTACTATGTCTGCAGTCTCTGATCATCTCCTGTACTATGTCTGCAGTCTCTGACCATCTCCTGTACCATGTCTGCAGTCTCTGACCCTCTCCTGTACTATGTCTGCAGTCTCTGACCATCTACTGTACTATGTATGCGGTCTCTGATCATCTCCTGTACTATGTCTGCGGTCTCTGATCATCTCCTGTACTATGTCTGCGGTCTCTAATCATCTCCTATATTATGTCTGCATTCTCTGATCATCTCCTGTACTATGTCTGCAGTCTCTGATCATCTTCTGTACTATGTCTGCAGTCTCTGACCATCTCCTGTACTATATCTGCAGTCTCTGACCATCTCCTGCATTATGTCTGCAGTCACTGACCATCTCCTGTACCATGTCTGCAGTCTCTGACCATCTCCTGTACTATGTCTGTGGTCTCTGATCATCTCCTGTACTATGTATGCGGTCTCTGATCATCTAGTGTACTATGTCTGCAGTCTCTGACCATCTCTTGTACTATGTCTGCAGTCTCTGATCATCTCCTGTACTATGTCTGCAGTCTCTGATCATCTCCTGTACTATGTCTGCAGTCTCTGATCATCTAGTGTACTATGTCTGCAGTCTCTAATCATCTAGTGTACTATGTCTGCAGTCTCTGACCATCTCCTCTACTATGTCTGCATTCTCTGATCATCTCCTGTACTATGTCTGCAGTCTCTGATCATCTCCTGTACTATGTCTGCAGTCTCTGATCATCTCCTGTACTATGTCTGCAGTCTCTGACCATCTCCTGTACTATGTCTGCAGTCTCTGATCATCTCCTGTACTATGTCTGCAGTCTCTGACCATCTCCTGTACCATGTCTGCAGTCTCTGACCCTCTCCTGTACTATGTCTGCAGTCTCTGACCATCTCCTGTACTATGTATGCGGTCTCTGATCATCTCCTGTACTATGTCTGCGGTCTCTGATCATCTCCTGTACTATGTCTGCGGTCTCTAATCATCTCCTATATTATGTCTGCATTCTCTGATCATCTCCTGTACTATGTCTGCAGTCTCTGATCATCTTCTGTACTATGTCTGCAGTCTCTGACCATCTCCTGTACTATATCTGCAGTCTCTGACCATCTCCTGCACTATGTCTGCAGTCACTGACCATCTCCTGTACCATGTCTGCAGTCTCTGACCATCTCCTGTACTATGTCTGCGGTCTCTGATCATCTCCTGTACTATGTATGCGGTCTCTGATCATCTAGTGTACTATGTCTGCAGTCTCTGACCATCTCTTGTACTATGTCTGCAGTCTCTGATCATCTCCTGTACTATGTCTGCAGTCTCTGATCATCTCCTGTACTATGTCTGCAGTCTCTGATCATCTAGTGTACTATGTCTGCAGTCTCTAATCATCTAGTGTACTATGTCTGCAGTCTCTGACCATCTCCTCTACTATGTCTGCATTCTCTGATCATCTCCTGTACTATGTCTGCAGTCTCTGATCATCTCCTGTACTATGTCTGCAGTCTCTGATCATCTAGTGTACTATGTCTGCAGTCTCTGATCATCTAGTGTACTATGTCTGCAGTCTCTGATCATCTAGTGTACTATGTCTGCAGTCTCTGACCATCTCCTGTACTATGTCTGCAGTCTCTGATCATCTCCTGTACTATGTCTGCAGTCTCTGACCATCTCCTGTACCATGTCTGCAGTCTCTGACCCTCTCCTGTACTATGTCTGCAGTCTCTGACCATCTCCTGTACTATGTATGCAGTCTCTGATCATCTCCTGTACTATGTCTGCGGTCTCTGATCATCTCCTGTACTATGTCTGCGGTCTCTAATCATCTCCTATATTATGTCTGCATTCTCTGATCATCTCCTGTACTATGTCTGCAGTCTCTGATCATCTTCTGTACTATGTCTGCAGTCTCTGACCATCTCCTGTACTATATCTGCAGTCTCTGACCATCTCCTGTACTATGTCTGCAGTCTCTGACCATCTCCTGTACCATGTCTGCAGTCTCTGACCATCTCCTGTACTATGTCTGCGGTCTCTGATCATCTCCTGTACTATGTATGCGGTCTCTGATCATCTAGTGTACTATGTCTGCAGTCTCTGACCATCTCTTGTACTATGTCTGCAGTCTCTGATCATCTCCTGTACTATGTCTGCAGTCTCTGATCATCTCCTGTACTATGTCTGCAGTCTCTGATCATCTAGTGTACTATGTCTGCAGTCTCTGATTATCTAGAGTACTATGTCTGCAGTCTCTGACCATCTCCTCTACTATGTCTGCAGTCTCTGATCATCTCCTGTACTATGTCTGCAGTCTCTGATCATCTAGTGTACTATGTCTGCAGTCTCTGATTATCTAGAGTACTATGTCTGCAGTCTCTGACCATCTCCTCTACTATGTCTGCAGTCTCTGATCATCTCCTGTACTATGTCTGCAGTCTCTGATCATCTCCTGTACTATGTCTGCAGTCTCTGATCATCTAGTGTACTATGTCTGCAGTCTCTGATCATCTAGTGTACTATGTCTGCAGTCTCTGATCATCTAGTGTACTATGTCTGCAGTCTCTGACCATCTCCTCTACTATGTCTGCAGTCTCTGATCATCTCCTGTACTATGTATGCAGTCTCTGATCATCTCCTGTACTATGTCTGCAGTCTCTGATCATCTAGTGTACTATGTCTGCAGTCTCTGATCATCTAGTGTACTATGTCTGCAGTCTCTGACCGTCTCCTGTACCATGTCTGCAGTCTCTGACCATCTCCTGTACCATGTCTGCAGTCTCTGACCATCTCCTGTACCATGTCTACAGTCTCTGAACATCTCCTGTACCATGTCTGTAGTCTCTGACCATCTCCTGTACTATGTCTGCAGTCTCTGATCATCTCCTGTACTATGTCTGCAGTCTCTGATCATCTAGTGTACTATGTCTGCAGTCTCTGATCATCTAGTGTACTATGTCTGCAGTCTCTGATCATCTCCTGTACTATGTCTGCAGTCTCTGATCATCTCCTGTACTATGTCTGCAGTCTCTGATCATCTCCTGTACTATGTCTGCAGTCTCTGATCATCTCCTGTACTATGTCTGCAGTCTCTGATCATCTAGTGTACTATGTCTGCAGTCTCTGATCATCTCCTGTACTATGTCTGCAGTCTCTGATCATCTCCTGTACTATGTCTGCAGTCTCTGATCATCTCCTGTATCACGTCTGTAGTATTTCTGGGGGCTCTTTCTAACAGACTTTCCAACAGAAGCGCTCTCTGTCTCCATCAGAGAGGCCCCCCTCCAGGTCCCAATAAAGTACTTTTGCTTCTCTTCCTGTATTTTGTTTATTGTACCTGTAAGGACCCCAGGATAATGAAGACTTTGTGGTGGAGCATCTCTGTGGTTGAGTCGTTGCCATAGAAATATTTGTAAAGGGGAGTAGTTACTAAAAATGACCACGCCCATGTGGGGGCGCCAGAAATATTTCTGCACCCAGGCGCCTGTGACCCTAGGATCGGCCCTGGTGTAGCCAAACAATTATCACAAACAGAATGTACCTTTTTATAATATTTATTTGTAACAAAGGGAGCAACAATCTCCTGAACTGCTTACTAGTTTATGTGTAACAGCCAAAAAGCCTATACAAAACAATTTTCAAAATCAAAAGTAACAATTTTTCATATTTCCTCTCCACAGTATTAAATAAAAATAAAAACCCCAGTCTCATAAAAAGAATTGAAGATGGGGGAAGTGTTAAGAAGAGAGTGGAACTAAGTTTCAATGGACATTTAATCAGAATCATTTTCTGAGCTGAAATTGTCAGTATCCATCTCTGCTTCTGCAGCTACTCTTTTTTGTCCGTCATCACAATTAGGAACTTCTAAAAACTTAAGGTGAACACCCTGTCTTAAAATATTTTATTCATCATGTTAAAATAAAGTATTCCACAATTTTTTTTTACTTTTTTTCAATTTTTCCAATTTTCAGGAAAAAAAACGGAAAAAAAAACATTCCGTTTTTTTTCTGGGCCTTCAATCTCTAGTGCCAGATGGGAGACCCTGGGGACCGCGACCTGGAGTCAGTTGCAGAGAAGGCCATCCTCACCATCAGAGGCCCTGGTGAAAACCTGCTGGCTCTTAGACTCCGCTTCCTGGGGAATCTTATGCTCTAGCTCCCAGTGTGATTCGTGTCGGTGCTCCAGTGGACCTGCTTTCCTGAACCCACAGAGCTCCATCCGCAGTAGTCAGCCAAAGGGTCCACTACCTTAGCAGCGAACTCCTGGCCCCAACGGTGTGCATCTGTCACCTGGCCTCAGGTGACCCGACAAGGTGATTGCTCCCGGGTCTCGTGTGTGTCTAATGATACTCTGCCCCCCCCCCTCCTCAATGGCTGTCACTGGCTGTGTCGACCCCTCATGGATTGAAATTGGGCTCAGTTAAGCATAAGGGGGGAGCTGCACACAGAGGGTTTTTACTTTAATGCAGAGAATGTGCTGAGGTAAAATAAAAACCTTCTGCCTTTAGAACCACTTTAAGAAAAAATATATCAAAAAAGTTTTCTTGAACCTGAAAGAATAAAAATGTAAGAAAAAGTATTGTAAATAATAATTAGATACCTTTGTTGCCAAGTCTTTTGTATTATGCACTGTACATTATCTTCATGAAGTCCTGGCCCTGATCAAGCTTGTTTCATAGGAGTGGAATTCTTCTGGAAAGTATAAACTAGCCACTTGTATATCGTAGTAAAGAATTCTGCTGACAGCTTGCCTTTCAAAAAGATGCAAAGAGTGGAATTTCTTTCACAGAGGTATCACTTTTTTATAGCACTGTTAAGGACACATTTCTACAGAATATAGGAATCTTGAATTTTTTATTAACCTCATTATCATTTCTGTCTCGACAAAAATGGATACAATCATTTCTAAAGCTCACAATAAAGAAGGTAAGTAGGCAGTACTGAAATAACCAGGAAATCAGGAGATAAAGCAGACAAGGACACTTGAAGAGGATAAAGCACTTCAAATATTTCTATCACATTGATAACTTCCACTATGATGAACAAAATGATAAGGCAGAGTAGACCTTTGCACTTTAGATTTAAAGGCTTTGATCTACCATGAGACAAGTGATTTCGGAATTATCTGCAAAAAAAGAGAATGAAGCAAATTAGTAAAAGAACATACTTGAACAAGATGCTCGTAATCACACTTAGGGTGATCAAACACTTCTGCATAATGGAACTCATAATTACAAACTGCTATATTCAAGTTTGTCAAATAATTATAAAGGGAACAAAATGTACTGTTATCAGACGTTCATTATGATGCACTCTATAATCATTAAAGTTTTATTTTCATATGCATTTCTATTTCTTTGAGCTGTGGTGTATTTTTAAATTAGATATGGTGTTCTTTTCCTCTAAACTATTAAAGATGTCTTGGATTCCTGTTTTCTATTAACTATGCTTGGTTGTATAATGCATGTTATGCAGCTTTATATATAAATTTCTAATTTCCATTGTGCAGCAAAACTTGTATTGATTTAAACAGTGGGTGGTACTTTATGAAGGAAATGTTCAGGACCACACTGCAATGCTTACTAAAAATGCTTACTGGTGATTGCAACTAATCAAGCAAATGTGAATTTAACAAAGCATACTGGTGTCTCCTTCTGTAGTTTCCAATGGTGTGCATGGAAATGGCATTAACCTGTAACAATGGTTTTAATGCTATACAAATATACTTTTTTTCCCTTCCTACTGAAGTACACACAAAACTTGCGCTAAACAAATGTGCCAGGAGCAGCAAGTTCATAGTGCCTGTAGTAAAAAGCTTACAGCAATAAAGTTTAAAGATCTTTACTTGAAGACTGCAAAGTTTGTGATGGCTACATATAAGTCATTACATTTCAGAATCTCCATGCTACAGATTTCCAATTGAACAAAAAAAAAATACATTCATTAATTCACAATGTATATTGCATAAAAGCACTAGAAAAACTAGCTTGAATAGGAAAAGGTGTTGTGTGTGTTTTTTGGAATAATTAAAGTATTCAATACTATAATGCCACTGCTGTGGCTATTCTAGGTGAAAGATATATCTGCCTTCACCAATCTTTCTCATGCAATCCTTAGGAAAATCAGAGCATATACAAAAAGAAAATTACACTGCGCTAGAGTGTGTTAGATGTGCTACTTAGTATTATAGCATGCCAAAACTGCTGCGCGTATATAAACGCATGTAACCATAAGTATATATAAGTAGTAATATGCCCCCAAAGGGTAAATAAAGTTATGAAGTAATCTGTGCTTATAAATGAGTAATCAAATATGAGATATGATAAAAATATATAAACGCATCAAAGTGCATATGTGCTAATAAGTATATCTGATGACAGTAATATACAAGTGCATAAATACATAAATGCAAATGAATTCCAAAAAAGTGCTTGGTGCCCAAATAGATTTAAAAAAAAATCCAAAAAAGTGCTTAGTGCCACACAGTTCATGTGAAAAACAGTCCTTAATAAAAACAGATCATATAGTAAACTGTGAAGTCCTGCGGGTAAACAATGAAGGTGCTTATGCGTGATGTCCACTAGCGATATAATTAAGCATGCTCATAATTTCTTGGTGCCGCAGGCCATGCGATTCGGTGACCCCCAAGGTAATATGCTCACCTCAGAGCGTGTGACATAGTCACTAAACAAAGTCAAATCACGCTTTTGAACCACCACAGGGCTCTATGCAGATCACAGAATCCCAGGCTCCATTGCAGTATAAATAGATGGATGAGAAGAAAAAACTATATAGTGTGATATCGTTTTAAAATGTATTCAGAAAATAAAAGCACTCCCCCAAATGGGGTACTCACAATTGTTAGGTACGTCAGTGCACCGCTCTATGCAAAGCATACGGCTGCTGTAACAGTGAGGGTATGGTGTGCTTCTCATCAAACGCCAGATCCACTCTCGCTCCTTCCTGGCCCCTCCCCTACGCATGTTCGACACAGGGATCACGTGTCCCCCTGATGATCCACTAGATCCAATAAGGTGCAGCAACAAGGCAATGGTATTTCTTGGAAAGGTTGATGTGACAGGTGTATATGTACAATGTTCAAATGTACAATGTTCAAATAGAGATGTAGCAAAGTATTTCCCAAGGGTAAAGCTGTCTGTGCACAGTGCCCCAGTGAAGCAACAAAGAAAGGTTTGCAAAGGTGGGCATTTGCCCTCTCTACACCGACCAGGTCGATGCAATGCCTGCCGAACAGCGATTCCTCTTTGCAGAGGTACCACTTGCGACGATCATCCGATTCACAGCATAAAGCACGGGTTGTCGGACTATCAGGGTGGTGCTGGATAGATGTCTGATGATTAGCAAGCAGTGATGGGCCCTTCTCGGCCATGTTGGAATGTCGTACACCGCATGGTAGGCTGTGACCTCACCCTTTCTGAACAGAGATGTCCATCACACACCAGGCCCAGGAGGAAGAGTGCGTAGGGTGAGTCTATGGTCTCTTTTATGCTCTTCCCAGCATTCTCTCTGATGATAGCAAAGATCCCTGGGATATGTAGTCTGGGTGCATAGTCATACGGAGCAATTGCCATTCTGAGGAACTACAAATCCCACAATCCCTTTGGATTTTGGATCAGGTCACAGATATGATGTCAGTTAGTGATGCTGGGCAATAGAGGGACAATACAGTACATATAAATGACTGAGAATCGATATGCTTTGCAATTGTAGTCCACATTGTTATATATATATATATATATATATATATATATATATATATATATATATATATATATATATATATATATAAAAAATATATATATATATATATATATATATATATATATACACACAGTATCTCACAAAAATGAGTACACGCCCCACATTTTGTAAATATTTTATTATATCTTTTCATGTGACAACACTGGAGAAATTACACTTTGCTACAATGTAAAGTAGTGAGTGTACAGCTTGTATTAAAGTGTATATTTGGTGTCTCCATAAAATAACTCAACACACAGCCATTAATGTCCAAACCGCTGGCAAGAAAAGTGAGTAGACCCCTAAGTGAAAATTTCCAAATTGTGCCCAATTAGCCATTTTCCCTCATGTGACTCGTTAGTGTTACAAGGTCTTAGGTGTGAATGGGGATGAGGCGTGTTAAATTAGGTGTTACTGCTCTCATTCTCCCATACTGGTCACTGGAAGTTCAACATGGCACTTCATGGCAAAGAACTCTCTGAGGATCTGAAAAAAAGAATTGTTGCTCTGCATAAAGATGGCCTAGGCTTTAAGAAGATTGCCAAGACCCTGAAACTGTGCTGCAGCATTGTGGCCAAGACCATACAGTGGTTTAACAGGATAGGTTCCACTCAAAACAGGCCTCGCCATGGTCGACCAAAGAAGTTGAGTTGCTATCCAGAGGTTGAAGGGATGGGGGGTCAGCCTGTCAGTGCTCAGACCATACGCCGCACACTGCATCAAACTGGTCTGCATGGATGTCGTCCCAGAAGGAAGCCTCTTCTATAGATGATGCACAAGAAAGCCTGCAAACAGTTTGCTGAAGACAAACAGACTAAGGGCATGGATTACTGGAACCATGTCTTGTGGTCTGATGAGACCAATATAAACTTATTTGGCTCAGATGGTGTCAAGCATGTGTGGCGGCAACCAGGTGAGGAGTACAAAGACAAGTGTGTCTTCCCTACATTCAAGCATGGTGGTGGGAGTGTCATGGTCTGGGGCTGCATGAGTGCTGCCGGCACTGGGGAGCCACAGTTTATTGAGGGAACCATGAATGCCAACATGTACTGTGACATATTGAAGCAGAGCATGATCCCCTCCCTTCAGAGACTGGGCTGCAGGGCAGTATTCCAACATGATAACGACCCCAAACAAATATTAAGGTAAGATTTTTATCCTTTAATATCACATTTTATTGTATTTAATGTTTGATAATATATTGTATTTCTTTCCTCATTCCCTAATTACCATGATTGATTTGTAATATGCTGTGAATGTCCCCTTTGTCCTCGTGCATGCTGGATTTTTATGTCATTATTTTTGCTGTCCTTCATACATATTTGCCTTCACTTACCTCCCCAGCATGGTCTCCTGGCCCTATATTCACCTCACGTAGTCACTTAATGTATTTTATCAGCTCCATATTAGTGCTTTACCCCAAACACCCCCTAAAATGTTTTGAAATGTGATTTGTGCTTTAAATTCAGGCAGAGTGCCAGAGGCTTTTTTTGGGGGGTCCCCAAATCATTTTAAACCCTCCCTCCCCCCAACTGCTAAGTCAGCTGATAACAATTCTCTATCTATCCTCAATCATCTATCTGCTGACTTTGCCAAACCCATACACACTATAAACACCTCTTTTGTGGTCAGATTTATGGATGAATTCCCCAAAGCATGTAGTGAAAGGGCCTGCCTGAATACTTTCAAATGGTACTGTTTAAAATTTCTGTATACTATTATTTTCTTGATAGGTAATAGCAGAATGTCCAAATGTGCTCAAATGTGTACAGTGTGTATTTATATCTTTGTATTATGACACTTCTTCCTGTCCAGTGGGCTGCCAATAGTGTAACTAAGGAGGGGCTGTTTAAAGTAATACACATTATTTAGGCATTCATCTCTCAATGAAGTGGAGAGGGTTACCTGTCCAAGAGTTCCCCCCCCCCCCCTATAATGTTAGAAATGGCCCATGGGGGGGGGGATCTGATAGGTGTACCTTATACTTTGGTCTTTAAAAACTCCCTCAAATAAATGTTATCTTGATGTTGGCCAAGAATGTTTGTGTCTAATCTGCTTTCCTAGTTTATGTGCAAAATGACTAAATTTTTTTTTTGTTTGACTCCACAGTTTCCTTCCACGCCACAGGAATGGCAGACTGTGGCCTCCCACTTTGCCCAGAGGTGGGACTTTCCTAACTGCGGAGGGGCAATTGATGGGAAACACGTCCTCATCGTCCCACCACCCAACTCGGGGTCGTACTATTATAATTATAAGGGGTTCAATAGTATTGTGATGTTGGCGGTGGACGTGGGGAAGAATGGCCGGATGTCCGATGGTGGAGTCATCACCCAGAAGGAGTTCTACAGGCGTCTCCAGAATGGCAGCTTGGACTTGCCACCTCCAGAAGACAATGTGGAAGGACTCCCATTCGTATTTGTTGCGGATGAAGCGTTTGCGCTGGGGGACCATCTTATGCGGCCATTTCCGATGAGGATCCTCACCCCGGACCAGAGGGTTTTTAATTACTGGCTGGCCAGAGCCAGAAGAGTGGTGGAGAACACATTTGGAATCATGGCCAGCCGGTTCCGCCTATTTCTTACACCCATACATATGGCGGAGTATAAACTGAATCATATAATCCTGGCATGCTGTGTTCTACACAACTTTTTATGGCAACATTCTGCCAACTATGCTGGCTCATAGTGCCTGGGGCTGGAATTCAAAATGAAACAACCCTGACGGCACTTGAAAGTGTCCGTCCTGGCTTGCCCCCCCTGAGTGCCCGTGATGTCCGGCTAAGATACCTTGAATACTTTGTAGGGGGGCTATCAATATGCCAGACAATGTCTGAAACCTTTTTACAATAAAAAAAACAAATAACTACTCAAATCTTTGGTGGCATTTACAGCTTGTGTTTGTTTTAGCTGACCCTGACTTGAAACTGCACTTGTAGTGCAAAGTGGATTTGCCCTTAGGAAATAACACCCATTGTCACAGAAAACAGCAATTAGAGCACCACAAAAGTGTTGTAGCGTTGAGACAACAATCCACACATTCTTGATTAACAATCTTTTTAATACCAGCACAATCACATGTGCATTTAGAAAAGGTTTTTAAAACAAACCAACATGTTTGTTGTATAACAATTTTTGGGGTCACATTAGAAAAAGTAGAAATGTCCATTTAAGATAAAACAGGCATGTTTAAAACCAACAAGAAAGACACAAATCTTGAACTTACAAAGTTCACTTTTCGTAGAACTTGAAGGCAATATCAGACATGAGTATTTACAAACTGTGTTTGATATTGCGTTCAGATGGGGTGAAGTCACCCCAGGAAAAGCCAAATTTTGAAGATGCACACAAATTTACGAATGTCAACATGTGCTACCTGCCATCACGGGGGGATCAAGGGACGTGTTTTGGGGGTGCAACCCCTTCCTCACAGCTACTTTAGTATTGAGGAAGGGGTTGCACCCCCAAAATGCGTCCATTGATCTCCCGTGATGGCAGATAGCACATGTTGACACACTGTGTGCATCTTCAAAATTTGGCTTCTCTCAAATTTGTCAAAAAATGTCAAAAAGTTTTAGCACACAAAAAACCAAAGGAATTTGGAGGGGTTTTAAACTCTCCCTAAAACATCAGTGATGTTCTTCACTTTTTGAAGAACATCATTGATGTTTTTCTTGATGTTTTCCAAGTCCCTATTACACCCCATGATCTCCCCGATCAGGATCTGTGCACTTTCCGATCACCTAAAAAGATAGAAACCAAAAAACACCATGTATTATAAATATGCCGGCTTCCATCTCTTACTTGAGCCTGTGGTCGCAGACACTCACCTGTTGTGGTGCCAAATTCCACCACGTCTTCCTCCTCCTGCTCTGCTTGTCTTGGGTGGATTTCCCCTTCTTCCAGAGGTGGGGGGTCTCTGGTCTCGGATGAGGGGTGTCCTTCGAGTCTTTTCTCCCCTATGTAAAAAAAAATAGGTCTACTTAGCACACAGATATTTGATGACAGAATTATAAATATGAAACATCGCTTGGAAGTGGGGTACAATTGTCTGTTTTGGCAGAGTTCCAAGATGTTGCATTTTTCTTGTCCTTTGTCAAGCTTCAATACTTACCTGTTTTGTACAAGCTTCACAGATGGAGACACCCCTATAGTATACACTGGAGCACCTGTGTGGGCCCCCTAACAAAAAGGGTGTTCTTGTGTCCCACACTAGTGCTCCAGCTTCCAGATGTGTAAACAGCTGCTGAGCGTCCTCTCCTTACACAGAATCTAGTTTGCATTTCATTCTAGTAACAAACCCATCTACACAACCAAATTATTTTCAGACAAGAAGGCCCTAAAAAATGTGGGCAAATGCATATTGCCAAAACAATGGTGTTTTCTAGGCCCAAAGAAAAATGTTTGATACGAACGAATAATGTGCCCATGAACATGAAAGTTTTAAACTGGATAACAGTTAAGAAAGGCACATGGAGCAGCACGAACGTAATAAACATAAAAAGAATAGGAACACAGCACAACTACTTATTTTTTGCAGCACTCTCCGAATCTTTCTGTACTGCTCATGCTCTCTTAATTTGAGGTCTGACCACCGCTTCCTGAGCTGATCTTTCGATCGTCGTACCCCGAAATTCCGATGCAGATTTTTGACCACTTTCGCCATGATCTTGGCCTTTCGGACATTGGGGTTGGGGTAAGGTCCATTTTTCCCGTCATAGTCGGCCTTCTTCAGGATGTCCACCATCTACAACATCTCCCCAAAGAACATATTTGATGCCTTAAATCGTCTCCTTCTGGATCAGGACGTTTCTGGTTCCGGGCTCTCCTCCTCCTCCTCCTCGTTGGTGTAATTATCTGACACCTGCTCTGTCTCCACCATGTGCTCTTCCCCACTGCGACGAACGAGAAGGGGTGGGAAATAGACTAGAAAGAACATCAGGGGCGGGGAGAGTTTCACACATGCGCAGTGTCTATAAAGTGTAACACGCGTGCGTAGTACGTACGATCTGTGAGCGGAGGAAGGAGTAATGGAGGCACCGATCGTGATTGCGAAGGTAACATTTAACATTGGGCCTATACTGCTTCTAGATTGAGGCCTGTATTTGCACACGTTTTGAAGACTTTAGGCTGACATTAGGGTTTGTCTTGTGTTGTGTCTTGCCGTGAAAATGGATATCTTGAAAGATAAGGACTTTATGCCAATCTTCATTGATATGTTCAGGGAGCTGCCCTGTCTATGGGAGATAAACCACCCTGAATATAAGAACCAAACAAAGAGGAAGGCAGCGCTGGATAATTTGTTGGAATTTGTGAAGACGGTGATCCCCACGGCAGACATCACCTATTTGAAGATCCTAATTGGTGGCCTGAGGAGTACATATCTAAGGGAGCACAAGAAGGTCCAGGATTCCCAGATATCAGGAGCTGCAGATGACATTTATGTCCCCAGGCTGTGGTACTATGACAGACTGCATTTTCTGGCAGGTCAGACTGAACCCAGGCCAGCACTCTCCACTCTTCCTTCCATGCTTCCTCCCCCCCAGCTGAGGCTTCTGACGCCCAACCTGGGCCTTCCAGGCAGCAACATGTGGAGGAACCCAGCTTGAGCCAGGTATAGCATTCCTCTAAATCTTCATGGTTGTCCAATCAATGATGTTAACTAGATGTTTGGAGTACTAATTTATGATTGTGATTGATGATGCAAAAACTAAAACCATGTCCCTTTTTCATACACAGGGTAGTCTTAGCCAGGAGGTGGCCGGGCCAAGCAGGCTGCCTGATACCCAGGTATCCCTCCCCTACACCCTCAA
Organism: Aquarana catesbeiana; assembly: GCF_042186555.1. Classification (NCBI taxonomy): domain Eukaryota; kingdom Metazoa; phylum Chordata; class Amphibia; order Anura; family Ranidae; genus Aquarana; species Aquarana catesbeiana. Next base: position 219,719,114 of record NC_133325.1, on the reverse strand, counting down.
AGACAAAGTGGCAGGAAGAGGAGTAACCTGGAGGAGGCTGCCATAGGCCTATTTTGGAAGGCTACAGAGGCCCTGAGATCCCCCCACAGTGTGGAGGAGGACTTTGCTGGCATAACTGTCTGCAAAATGATGCAGATGGAGGAGGGCCAACTACTCCTGTGTGAGTCCTTAATTTTGGAAGCTCTCAATAAGGGGTTGAGGGGCCAAATAACATGTGCTACACACATTTGTGACCTCACACATAGTCCTCCTCCTCCTCCTCCTCCTCCTCCAGCTCCTACTCCTCCTCATCCTCCTCCAGGTCCTACTCCTCCTCCTGCCACATCTCCAACACCAGAGCCACAGCCGGGAAGGAAGCGTGGAAAGAAGACCAGAGAGTGATGGCCCTGGGCTCAGTCTGGTCTGGCAAAAGATGCAGGCTCTTGTAGTACCTCAGCCTGGGGACACAGATGTCATCTGCTGCTTTCTGGATCTCTGGGACTTCTGGACCAGACTGCACTCCCTTAGATATGGACTCCTCAGGCCACCAATTTTGCAGTAAAAGAATTGATGTCTGCCCTGGGGGTCCAAGGCTTCACCAATTTCTGATGTTTCTCCAGCGTTGCCTCCCTCTTTGTTTGGTTCTGAGCCCTTAAAATAAAGGAATTTTTGTTTCAATTATACTCGCCTATGTGTGTTCCTTTCAAAAAGGACAGTTTGTTTGTGAGGAGGCAGGTACATTTCAAAAATACAATGTGATATTAACAAGAGACACCAACACCAAGCAATCTCCTTGAGATTAAATAATACAAGATATCAATGGTGTTGTGGTAACTTGACACACAAAACACACACAAAAATATTATGGAGTAAAAGCCAAAAAAAAAAATCAGCCTTGAAAAAAATACAAACCCCCCCAAAAAAAAAAAACAGCCTTGAAAAAAAACAAAAACAAAAATAAAACAACAAAAAAGAAATTTGGTCAGATGTGACAAATCAAAATATATTGAGGGAATCACGATAAATAATAAAGAAAGACGTTTGTGAGAATTCTGTGTGAATATGAGCAGCAAAACTACTTCATTCTTCTCACATTATAAAGAAGAAGAGAGTGTGCTGTATTAAACCATTTTTTACATTGCAGCGTGACGAAAGTGCTGTATCCATTCCGAACGTTAATTTTACCAGACCAAATTGTTCTGTCTCGGAATTTCTTCTGAGCATGCGTGGCACTTTGTGCGTCGGAATTGTCCACACACGGCCGGAATAGACGCGATCAGATTTTGTTGTCGGAAAATTTTATAGCCTGCTCTCAAACTTTGTGTGTCGGAAAATCCGATGGAAAATGTCCAATGGAGCCCACATATGGTCAGAATTTCCGACAACACGCTCCGATCGCACATTTTCCGTCGGAAAATCCGACTGTGTGTACGGGGCATTAGATATTCAATATACTAAACCGTAAATATAAAGATAGGCGCTGATATAAAGAGTTAGTGTTTGTGTCTTTTTTCACATTATGGAAGGACTCTTGGTGGATCAAATCACAAACTGTTTTTTTGGGATTTTTTGGTGATTGGCACACTTATTACTGCAATGTAAAAAAAAACAAGGAGGCGGCAGTAGCACACATGAACACCTGTCAGTTGCTGCTCCCACTCGTTGAAAAGCAATCCACCACAGATCACTTTTCAGAGGGCACTAAGCATTACCGCAAATGTGAAAGAAACTTGAAACACATCATCCATTTCACACTCACCACCAACCAGGTCACTCCCCACCCACTTCCCATGTTAGCCACTTCCATTCAACTTATATCACAGATGACCATTACCTAACCTGCAGATGATAGACCCTACTCCAAAAGATATCACTCCCAGTTACTCCCCCCATCCGCTGATTGATATCCCTCCACCACCACCTCACCTCACAGACCTCTCTCCCCAGCCTGTCCCCACATACCCTCTCACCTGCTGACCAGTGGTTGGGGGAATCACTCCCGCAGTGTTATTGTGTTCTGCCAGTGCGGAGCCTTCCCTATCCACAGAATACAATGATCAGTGTTGCTAACTATAGCTGGCAGCACTGATTGTTTTGGGAAAAACCTGACAGGCTGGTTGTACTCAAGTCGATTAATAGATTGACTTGTGTACAACCAGTTAGCCCATACATGCTTAATTGGCTTAATTTCAATCCATGTATGGCCCGCTTAACCACTACGCAGTCCCTAAACATCCTTCCACAAACCTTTACATTTTTCCTTTCCAGATTCCTTCATCCTCCCCACCTGTACATAGTGCCCACTGTCATACCCACCACACTCCTCTCCTGTACATACCTCCCTCTGTCATACTCTCCACACTTCCCTCCTATACATAGTGCCCGCTGTCATACACTTCTCTCCTGTACATAGTGTCCACTGTTATACCCTTCACATTCCTCTCCTGTGCATACTACCCACTGTCATACACTTCTCTCCTGTGCATAGAGTCCACTGTCATACCTCCCACACTCCTCTCCTGTACATACTGTTCAATGTCATACCCTCCACACTCCTCTCACTGTCATACCCTCCAAACTCCTCTCCTGTACATACTTCTCACTGTCATACACTTCTCTCCTGTACATTGTGCACGCTGTCATACCCCCACAATCCTCTCCTGTATATACTGCCCACTGTCATACCCTTCCCTCCTGTACATAGTGCACGCTGTCATACCCTCCACATTCCTGTCCCTGAAAATATTTTTGAAATAATGGCAACAATGCATTTGGGCACTGCCCAAGGACCACCGGGTCAGTAGGGGGGCACATGAGAGGCTCCTGGGATCCTGTGATATTAAAGTGGTAGTAAACTTCACTAACATTACTACTTTTTAGCGGCCCTGAGGTAGGTTATGCCATCATGTATAAGTATGCACAGCATATTATCACATTAGGGTACACTTACCTGTCAGACTGAGCCCTTCAGCGATGCACTGCGATCAATCCAGCGGGTCCCGTGCGCTTCCATCTTCACCGGTCTTCCTTCCGGGTTCTGTGCCTTTGGTCACTTGCCATGGCCAGGCTGTGTTGATTTCACTCCCACGCATGCTCATCCTCTCTCTCTCTCATCCCCCTCTCTCTCTGATTCTCTCTCCCTTATCCCTCACCCCTCTCTCATCCCCTTTCTCTCTCTCTCTCATCCTCCCTCTCTCCATTTAATTTAATTTGTTATAACAAAAAATTGTTTGCATTTTTTTTTTATTTTTTTATAAAAAGTCCTACCTAAATTCTCAGCATCAGGCCCATGATGTTCTTAATCCAGCTCTGCCGGGACCTCTGACGTGTCCCAGAAGATTGCAGGGAGAGAGGGGGAGAGGAGAACTTCTGCTCAACTCACCTAGGCAGCCCGAGGGGAAGTAGGAGCAGGTACCTGTCAAAACTAGGTACCTGCTCCCCCCCAAAAAATGACATGCCAAATGTGGCGTAGGAGGGGGGGTGCTTAAGGTGGAGCTTCTTCTTTTGGGTGGAGCTTTGCTTTAAGTCAAATATATAAAACACTTGCATCCCGTCAGTTTTAGGAAGATATAAAGCACAGTATGTCAGTGTTTTTATCATTGTAATCCTAAATACCTTCTTGCTGTGCGGTCACGTGACCTCTTATTGTGGTCAGTACACATAGGGGGACACAGCTACAGGCAGGATAAACCAGATATTTTACAGCATAGAATGGGACAAATTACACTGCACAAGCACTATGCTATAGATCATGCTTTAAAGGAACAGGAACATTTTTTTAGGGTTGCAACCACTTTAAAGAGGTTGTTATTTATGTGTGATTTTTCTGACAGTGGGAGCAGGAGATAAAATGACAGTGGCTCCCAAAGGGAGGCTGAACTAACAACAGAAAGCTTCTTTGCACCCTCCATTCTTCCTGCTTTGCGCTCCTCCTCCTCCACACATCTCTCACTCCCCTTTGTTTCCATGGACCTAATCAAATTATGGGACAGCTAGTCGTGAAGGTAGTTGTTAAACTGAACAGTGGCCCTGGGCACAGTGCTGAAAAAATGTAAATTAAAAGTAAGCTGGTTTGATGCTAATTTACAACTGACGCCTGCTAGTTTATTGACAATCTACTGCTGTAACATTTTCTCTGGGAGATTTTAGTTCTACTGTAAGTAAATGTGAACATGAACAAAAAGTAATGCCCCGTACACACGGGCGGAATTTCCGTCGGAAAAATCTTGGATGGTTTTTCCGACGGAAGTCCGCTCAAGCTAGGCTTGCATCCAAAAGGGAACACAAAAGTTCTCTGAACTTTCGACCGTCAAGAATGCGGTGACATACAACACTACGACAAGCCGAGAAAATGAAGTTCAATGCTTTCGAGCATGCGTCGAATTGTTTCCAAGCATGCGTGATTTTTTGCGCATCTGAATTACATACAGACGAACGCATTTTCGGATAGGAACTTTTTCCGACCGAAAAATAGAGAACCTACTCTCTATCTTTTGCTAGCTGAAATTCCCCCAGCAAAAATCCGATGGAGCATATCCTCGTCGCATTTTCCAACCAAAACCTCTCATCGGAGTTTTGATGGCGGCATTTCCGATCGTGTGTATGGGGCATTACACAAGTTACCTTCCAGCACCGTATTGTTGGACCAATTTTGGATATACCCAGGTCTAGTTTTCAATTGCAAACTAACTGGACAGGTCAAAGCAACCTACTACTTAAACATTTATACATTCATATTTATATGACAGGGATTATTGTTGGTTACTTTGATCCATTAATTGTTTTTGCAATTGAAATTAGTTGAAATTGCTGGAAAATTGACCATATGTATTCCAGAATTTTGAAGTCATAGAGCATCACGACTGGTTTCTGCATCACACTTGCTTCTTATCTATATAGTTACCAGCTGGAAAGTGTGATTCAATTTATGAATAGGTCAAATATTAGAAGATTAGGTTTAAACTGGTCTATATACAGGAACCTTTCATTACAGAGAGGTAGGCTAAGTAAATTAGAACCCACACTGCAAATCCGCAAAGGTCAAGATGTTTTTACAGTTCAGCAAACTCTCCCTGTAGGAGTCACTTCATATACATTCATGTGACCACACTCTTGTATTGAGTTCTATATATATCACTTTAAAGCTGTGCATTTTAGTTAGCTTTACAGAATCCATTTAAACAATGGATAAGAACTGTGCTATAAAAATAAAAATAAAAAAAAGCTTAAAAACAAGCACATTTGAAAGATATATGAAATTAAACTAGCAAAGAAGATTAATACAATAAATCTACTTTGAGGCTGACTGCAGGACAAAATGAAATTGCAATGTTACAGAAGAAAGGATTTGTTCGGGCTGAATAAAAAGTGGTAAGCTGGCTGCTTATGGGCCCTGTGACAAGCACGCCGGAATCATAGTGCAATGAATAGCAAATATGTGGCAATGCTTGTGCATACAGATGTTTCTTCTATTTGTTTGTAGAAGGAAAACATATATTTACAATGATGCTATATGGTGTACTCGGAGGATTTATCTAAAGGATTTTCACCGTAAATGTCTTGAAAGAGAATTCCAAATAAACAAAGAAACACAAATGTCAGTGATAAATATGCAATGCGAACAGCTATTTACCCATGGCTGTTTCTTTTGTTTTTGGATACAGTATACGGAAGATAAAGTGATATTCCACAGAGCTTTAGTTCTGCAGAAAGAAACTAAACCCATCTGCTATATGATACTGTTTATCAATGTTATAGACACAAACTAGCCATTGGACACACTGCACTTCCATCCAAAATTGAACCATCCTCCATCTACAAAATGAAAATCTGCAATCTTTTGCTTGGAGTTGCTTTGAAGCACAGATATTTTAGCAAAGTAAGCATAAAAAAAAGTTTTGTTTATTCTTTTGTTCTTAACCCTTTCATGCCTAAGCCTATTTCTGACATTTGTTGCTTACAAGTTGCTTACAAGTTAAAATCTGTATGTTTTTGCTAGAAAATTACTTGGAACACCCAAAGACCCTAGAGAATAAAATGGTGATCATTGCAATATTTTATGTCACACAGTATTTGTGCAGCGGTCTTTCAAGCGCACTTTTTTGGGGGAAAAAATACACTTTCATGAATGAAAAAAAAAAAAAAAAACAGTAAAGTTAGCCCAGTTTTTTTATATTATGTGAAAGAGGATGTTACGCCAAGTAAATAGATGCCTAACATGTCATGCTTTGAAATTGCGCACACTCATGGAATGGCAACAAACTACGATACCTAAAAATATCCATAGGTGGAGCTTTAAAAAAATGTAACAGTTACCAGGTTAGAGTTACAGAGGAGGTCTAGTGCTAGAATTATTGCTCTTGCTCTAACGTTCGTGGAGATACCTCACATGTTTAATCTCAACACCGTTTACATATGCGGGCGCGACTTACGCATACGTTTTCTTTGCTGCGCAAGCTCATCGGGACCCTTTAAATGTATTTTTTATTTTTTCTTATTTCATTTATTTATTTATTTTATTACATTGTCACTTTAACCACTTCAGATCCGGGCCATTGCCAAATGACGGCAACAGCGCGGATCTACAATAACGGGACTACGTCTATTGACGTCGTCCCCTTTCCTCGTTCCCATCGCGCTCTCATGAGCACGCCTCGGGGAAAATCTGTGTTGGCCGTGTCCCTTGGACACAGCCAATTACAGATCGCTGTAAACGGCCAATCACTGCAGCCGTTTACAGCGCGATCGCCGCCTCCAATGAGAGATGATCTGAAATGTAAACAATTGAGATCATCTCTCATTGCCAGCTCTCTCTCCTCACACAGAGACAGCGTGTGAGGAGAAAGAGCTTCTGTGAGTAAATTTGTGACAGTATTAAAGTGAAGTGTGCCCAAAAAGTGCCCAACAGTGACATCTATCTAGTGCCATCTGTGCCCACCTGTGTGCATCAGTGCCACTTGTGCCATCAGTGCATCATCTGTGCCCATCAGTGCCCGTCTGTGCCCATCTGTGCCCATCAGTGCCCGTCTGTGCCCATCAGTTCCCATCAGTGCCCGTCTTTGCCTGTCTGTGCCCATCAGTGCCCATCTGCAATCAGTGCGCATCTGTGCAATCAGTGCGCATCTGTGCCAACTCATCAGTGCCCATCTGTGCCACCTCATCAGTGCCCATCTGTGCCATCTCATCAGTGTCCATCTGTGCCACCTCATCAGTGCCCATCTGCACCAATCAGTGCCCATCTATGCAGCCTCAGTGCACATCTGTGCAATCAGTGCACATCTGTGCCGCCACATCAGTGCCCATCTGTGCTGCCTTATCAGTGCCCATCTGTGCTGCCTTATCAGTGGCCGTCTGTGCCGCCTCATCAGTGCCCATCTGTGCCACCTCACCAGTGCCACATCAGTGCATATCTGTGCCCACTTGTGCCGCCTCATTAGTGTAAATCTGTGCAATCAATCAGTGCACATCTGTGCTGCTTCCTCAGTGTCCATCTGTGCTGCCTCAGTGCCCATCTGTGCCGCCTCAGTGCCCATCTGTGCCGCCTCATCAGTGCCCATTTGTGCCACCTCATCAGTGCCCATCTGTGCGATCAGTGCCCATCTGCGCGATCAGTGCCCATCTGTGCCGCCTCATCAGTGCACATCTGTGCCATCAATCAGTGCCACCTCATCAGTGCAGGCTTTGCACACACCTGTGCAATCTCATAACCACCAGCAGCCATGTCCAAAAGGCCGAGGAGGCATACCAAATTCTTTCCATGGCCGACGAGAGCAACGGGGAGCTCTCTTTTTCGGATTCCCTTTCCAATTCGGATTCTGACGTAAATTACGAGCCAGTCCTCAGTAGAGGAACACTAACAGACTCAGAGGAGGAAGAAACTCGGCCCGCCAAACGAAGGCGTTCTGGTGAGGAAGCAGTGGCATCCACCAGCACCGCAGTGGCATCCACTAGCACCGCAGTGCTATCCACCAGCACCGCAGTGCCATCCACCAGCACTGCAGTACCTCGGCAAGAAAGGCCAAGTACCAGTGGGGTGTCACCTCAGCCCGAAAGGTTTAGGTCCCATGCCAGCCTTCCCTATGCCCTCCAGAACCCCTTGTGGCTTCCTCCTAATTCAGGATAAGCTAGCGTTCCCCCTTTACTTCCCAGCCAGAAGTCCAGGTGGATACAGAGAACTTTACCCCAATTAATTTTTTTCATTTAATTTTTACGGAGGATATGTTGGCGTCAATTGTTACCCAGTGCAACCTGTATGCACAGCAATTTATTTTGCAAAATCCCACATCACATTATGCCCGTCCCTATGAGTGGAGAGACCTGACAGTGGAGGAGTTCAAGGTTTTTTTGGGCCTCACATTTAATATGGGGCTCACCAAAAAAAACGAATTCCGTTCCTATTGGTCAACCCACCCCCTCCACCACATGCCGCTCTTCTCCGCGGTAATGCCCAGAACCAGGTATCTGATGATAATGAGGTTCCTACATTTCAGCTACAATACCCAATGCCCTCCCCGAAATGATCCAAATTATGACAGGCTTTACAAAATTCGGCCAATATTAAATTATTTTTCTGAAGTATTCCCCCAGTTGTTCATCCCGGACCAACACATATGTGTAGATGAGTCCCTTGTTAAATTTAGTGGCAGGCTTAAAATTAAGCAATTTATTCCCAGCAAAAGGGCCCGCTATGGGGTGAAGGTGTACAAACTCTGTGACCGAGCCACAGGGTACACATATTCCTTCATAGTGTACGAAGGGAAGGACACCCAGCTGCAGCCCCCTAATTGCCCGGACTACTTGGGATCCAGCAGGAAAGTTCTTTGGGACCTCATATACCCCCTACTCGACAAAGGATACCACCTGTATGTAGACAACTTCTACACTTCTCTGCCCCTGTTCCACAACCTTCATCGGAAGAAGACGCCAGCATGTGGCACCGTAAAAAAGAATCGGAAGGGCTTTCCTCAAAGTCTTGTTAATAAGAAGTTGAGAAAAGGAGAAACAGCAAGTCTGCGTAACAAAGAGATTCTGGCAGTGAAGTGGAGAGACAGAAGGGATGTGTACATGTTGTCTTCCATCCACAATAACACCTATGTGGAAATCCCCAGACGGAATGGCCCCATCCAGAAACCCACATGCATCCATGAATACTATTGTTTTATGGGGCGAGTCGACTTCAACGATCAAATGTTGGAACCATACCTAGCCACAAGACGGACATACCATTGGTACAAAAAAGTAGCAATTTATTTTTTTCAATTGGCCATATTCAATTCCTATATCATTTACCACAACTCCACCCAAAACCCCCAACCCTTCCTTGGCTACTAGGAGGAAATTTACACTGCCCTTATATTCCTGAACGGCCCACCAGAAAACATCCGATCAGATGTTGTTAGTCGACTCCCCAAACGCCACTTTCCAGATAAACTCCCTCCCAAACCAACAGGCCAAAGATGTCAAAAAAGATGTAAGGTGTGTACCAGAGCAGGAGTCAGAAGAGACACATCTTATTATTGTGCACAATGTCCTTCCCAACCAGGCCTCTACATAGGTGAATGTTTCCGCCGTTACCATACTTCACTAAATTATTAGTGAAGTATGGTAAACGTAATCCTCAGTTCCTGCCTTCACACCCCTTATGCCACTGCCTGCTCTGTAACTGACCCTGGCTTGTTATTCGACCACGCTTCTGCCTGCCGATTTTGTACATACCTCTAGCTGATCTGGAACCGACCCTGGACTGTTATTCGACCATGCTTCTGCCTAACGATTCTGTACATACCTCTGCCTGATATGGGACTGACCCTGGACTGTTATTCGACATGCTTCTGCCTAACGATTCTGTACATACCTCTGCCTGATCTGGAACTGACCTTGGACTGTTTGACCATGCCTCTTGCCTGCCTCTTGGACTGATCTTGTGCCCTGCAACTGGACTAGTGGGATTCAACACAGGGGTCTCACATATGTGAGGGGCTCCAGAATAGTTTTTCTGGATGAAGAAAACAATTTTCTTTGTTTTCTCATTCCTAGATTAGGGTCTGGAGACTCGGAGGCTTCAAAGAGATTTGGGTGGGAGAAGCCTCTACCCCTGTCCCCATTCTGTCCTGAACGAGGCCCTACTTCTGCCTGCTGCCTGTAGGACTTACTGCCATCATGCCTCTGTTTGTCGCACTGACCACAGCACATGGACCATGTTCCTGCCTACTACCAAGACCAATATTTTGGCACTGCTGACAATCTCTGTCTGCACTGACCCTGCACTGCACTGACCTATGGACAGTGTTTCTGCCTGCTGCCTGAAAAATTGTTGCTGACCAAGTCCCTGCCTGCTGCCTGGAACAGTGCTATCATCCTGTGGACAACTGTACTACTAAAACCACAGGTAATCTTTTGTTTCCCTTTGCTCAGCATAATGTATTTTGGGGTGTAATTCTTGGTATGTGCATGCTATGTGTCCCTGGAACACCTGATGGTGTTCCTTGCATGTTGGATCTCTGTATGTGGTCAGGCTGTGTAAAAGTCTCACACATGTGGTATCGTTTTACTCAGGAGGAGTAGCAGAATGTATTTCGGGGTGTTATTTTTGCTATGTAAATGCTATGTGTTGGAAATATCTTATAAACGGACAACTTTGTGTGAAAAATATGCGTTTTCATTTTTTTCCACATTTTCCAAAAACGTCTGGAAAAAAATGAACCGTTCAAAAGACTCATTATGCCTCCTAGATTATACGTTGGGGTGTTAGCTTTCCAAAATGGGGTCATTTTGTGGGCGTTTCCATTGTCCTGGTGCTCCAGGACCTTCAAAATTGTAATAGGTGGTTGAGAAATGAAATGTGTAATTTATGCTCCTAGAACACCTGAAGGTGCTACTTCAATGTTAGGCCTCTGTATGTGGTCAGGCTGTGTAAAAGTCTCACACATGTGGTATCGTTTTACTCAGGAGGAGTAGCAGAATGTATTTCGGGGTGTTATTTTTGCTATGTAAATGCTATGTGTTGGAAATATCTTATAAACGGACAACTTTGTGTAAAAAAAAAAATGCGTTTTCATTTATTTCCACATTTTCCAAAAACTTCTGGAAAAAAATGAACCGTTCAAAAGACTCATTATGCCTCATAGATTATACGTTGGGGTGTTAGCTTTCCAAAATGGGGTCATTTTGTGGGCGTTTCCATTGTCCTGGTGCTTTAGGGCCTTCAAAAGTGTAATAGGTAGTCAACAAGTTAGATGGGTAATTTATGCACCTCGAACACCTGATGATGCTCCCTGCATGTTGGGCCTCTGTATGTGGCCAGTTAGTGAAAAAGTCCCACACATGTGGTATTGTAATACTCAGGAGGAGTAGCCGAATGTATTATGGGGTGTCATTTGTGGTATGCACATTCCATGTGAAAGAAACAAGCTATTACAATGACAATTTTCTGAAAAAAATATAAAAAATAAAAAAAAACCTTAATTTGCAAAGAATTGTGGGAAAAAATGACAACTTCAAATAACTCACCATGCCTCTTACTAAATACCCTGGAATGTCTACTTTCCAAAAAGGGGTCATTTGGGGGGCATTTGTACTTTCCTGGCTTGTTAGGGTCTCAAGAAATGAGATGGGCCTCAGTACATCAGGTGTGATCAGATGTGATCATTTTTGATGATTTGCACCACAGCTTGTAGACTCTATAAATTTCACACAGACCACATAATATCCACTAATTTGGGTTATTTTTACCAAAGATATGTAGCAGTATAAATTGTGGCCAACATTTATGAAGAAAAATTAGCAAAATTTTATCACAGAAACGAAGAAAAAAGCATTTTTTTTCAAAATTTTTGGTCTTTTTTCATTTATAGCGCAAAAATTAAAAAACCCAGAGGTGATCAAATACCACCAAATGAAAGCTCTATTTGTATGAAAAAAAGGACAAAAAAATCATTTGGGTACAGTGTTACATGACTGAGTAATTGTCATTCAAAGTGTGAGAGTACTGAAAGCTGAAAATTGGTCTGGGCAGGAGGGGGGTTTAAGTGCCCAGTAAGCAAGTGGTTAAAAAACAATTCTGATTACTTTTATTGCTGTCACAAGGAATGTAAACATCCCTTGTAACAGTAATAGGTGGTGACAGGTAATCTTATTAATATGGAGGGATCTAAAAGACCCCAAATCCCTCCTTTGCACTTCAAAGTATTTAGATCTCCAAAAACAGCGATTCTGAATACTGTCATTTTTTTTAAATCGGCGTCATTGGCAGGCGAGTAAACCGGAAGTGACGCTGTAACGTTGCTTCCGTGTGTTTACATAGGAGACTGGAACAAAGCCGTTTCCGGCTTTGTTTCAGTCTCACTCTAGCCGGTGGAAGTGCCGGATCGTAGATTGGGTTTCCCGGTAGGACGGGAGGGAAAAGCGGCGTAAGGCGGCAGGAGGGGGGATGTCCCCTCCCACTCCTTTGGGATAACAGCCAATTGGCTTTTAGCCGCATCGGTTGTTATCCCTAAAGAGCGGACCGTCCGCTCTAAAAAACAATACCGGGGTGATGCATGCAGCTGCAGGCATTACCCTGGTAAAACCCCTTAAAGCCAAGGCTGCATATGTACGGTCGGTGTTAAGGGGCTTTTAATCTATAACATAGTACCTGCAGATTTGACCTTGAAAAAGTTCCCCTCTAAGGGATAACTGCAGTTGCTTATGTAATTGTGGTATTTACCTACACTTAGCACACTCTACAAATAAATGCAATCCCCTCCTCCATATCTCTTCTTCCTCTCACTACCTGACAATGCAGAATTGAAATAACTTAAAAGAGAAGTTTGGGATTTTTTTTAATCATACTTACCTACGTGGATGCAGCATCAATCAGATGCTGCATTCGTCCCCCGCTGGCTCTAAGGCTGAGAACTGAGTAATCAAACACCATTGATTGCTCAACTCTCCCTGCTGCTCTGAGCAGAGAGTGGTGACTGTCAGCCACTGTTGTCTGCTCTGCTCCTCCAGCGCTCACTGGAGCGCTGGGATGGGGGGGAGTGGCTAGCTTAGTCTCCCCACTGTGCAGATGACAGAATAAGCTGGGTGCAAGTCCAGTCTCCTGTGTAGATCCTGACCATCTGGTCATGATCTTTCCCCAGCCTGGACCGCCTCTATGACACCAGCCGATAGCAGACTTTAGCCCGCTGTCGGCTAAAAAACAAGTAAATTAATGCAGAATGAACTGCACTCCTGTGATCCACAGAAGTACAAAAAGATGGTGGAAAAAAGAATGATAACTATTATTATATTTAAATCTATACAAATGATCGCTCACCAACCAACTCCAAGTTTAATTTGATAATTGTTCCCCAATAAATGACATATTATGCACATGTTCATTAGATAAAAACAAAGTGTAAAGATTGTACATAAATATATGTATATCTACATACCCCTGGACATAAATGTATTATTTAAAAGTATGTGAAAATCTAGGAAACATATGTATGCACACACATGTATGTGCGATCGACACTCGCCAGATGGTACCCAAAAGGGAAATTCACCCAAATGGAAGAACGAGGATAACGCACACACATATGTGCACAGGAACCCTTACACAGCTAGAAAGATAGGCCATGCAGGAACACAACAGATTATATTGAAGTATAGAAGAACTGCCTCAACAACATGTGTATGTTAAATGCATGATCCATTCATATTCATATATTCTACCAAGCATACATATGACTCAACTTCTTCAATGCAATACCAGTGTTAGAAATATATATATATATATATATAGAGAGAGAGAGAGAGAGAGAGAGAGAGAGAGACTCGATGTGCAGGATGAGTGGAATTTTTCGGGGAAAGGTTAATTGGAACCAAAAAAAACCCTGGGTTGGTAAATAATTCAAACATAAAAGTGGGACACATCCCACTCAAAGTTAAATCCTCCCGGTTTTCTAGTATTGAGATGAAATATCCAGAACATTTCTCTTTTATAGAGTGTTCTGAATCTATCTCCTCCTCTAATTAATCCTTTCGATCCCCTATATAACCAACCCCAAGACATCTTTTTCGTGTATGTCGTTCCAATGTCTAGCAATATTGGTTGAATGAGTCTTCTAAATGTCGTGCAAATGATCATAGAGGCGGTCTCTCAACTGTTGAGTAGTCCGTCCCACGTATTGTATATTGCATGACATACAGGTAAGGACATAGACCAAAAATCTTGTGTTGCAGTTTATAAATGAAGGTATGCTAAATGTGTTGGTTGCTGAGCAAATGACATCCACTTTCTTTATATAAGGACAATAAGCACATGTTTTATTCCCACATCTAAAAGTTCCTTTGAACTGCAGCCAATGTAAACTTGGGCTGGTGCTGGTGTAAAAACTGGGAGATAAAAAGTGAGGGCCCGACGAGATACCGTTTTAATGCCGCCTGTCAAAATCTGAGCATGTATGTGGGGTCATTAAGCAACGTGGGAAGGTATCTGGTCACAGTACTCCTAATTTTATTAAATTCCACACTATAGGGGGTTGAAAATATAGGGGTACTGACAGCAATTCTAAAGGCTCTAGAAATCACAGGTTTAGGGTAACCTCGATCTTCGAACCTATGTGCCATACTCTCGGCTTCTTTTATTATCGTTTTTATAGATAACCTATTATTCATTGTTGCAGACGAGCAATTTAACATGGATGCTTGGTTGGACTACTTGAATGATAATGAGCTGCGATTTACAGGACACTGCGATTCTAGGTCCATCAAGTTTCTAGATGTTGAATTGCTGAGCAACAAAGATGAGGTAACGTCCAACTTATTTAGAAAACCCACTGCGGTCAATGTTTTGTTGAGGGGCTGACTCTGGTCACCCTAAACACACAATAAGAGGTATTCCAGTTTGCCAATTTTTAAGGTTGAGACGCATTTGTAGCAAGGACTCCGATTTTATTAAAGAAGCTGAGAGTATGGCACATAGGTTCAAAGATCGAGGTTACTCTAATGCCGCGTACACACGAGCAGAATTTCTGACAGAAAGAGTCCGATGGGAGCTTTTCATCGTATATTCCGACCGTGTTTATGCCCCATCAGACTTTTTCTGTTGAAAATTCAGACGGACTTAGATAGAGAACATGTTCTATATTTTTCCGACAGAACAAATTACTAATGGAAAAAACGCTCATCTCTATGCTGTTCCGACGCACCAAAAACGACACATGCTCTGAAGCAAGTACGAGACAGAAGCTATTGGCTACTGGCTATTGAACTTACATTTTCTAGCCCCGTCGTACGTGTTGTATGTCACCGCGTTCTGGACGGTCGGAATTTGGTGTGACCGTGTGTATGCAAGAGAGCTTGAGCGGAATTCCGTCGGAATTCTGTCTTAAAAACCTTCAGAGTTTATTCCGACGGCAAAACCGGTCGTGTGTACAGGGCATTAATCTGTGATTTCTAGAGCCTTTAGAATTGCTGAAAGTACTCCGCGCAATGACTTGATAATGGATAGAAGTCCTAATAGAAGCAAAGATAGAGGAAGAACTGTCAGTACCCCTATATTTTCAACCCCTTATCGTCTGAGATTTAATAAAATTAGGAGCACTGTCACCAGATACCTTCCCACGTTGCTTAATGACCCCACATATGCTCAGATTTTAACAGGCGGCATTAAAATGGTATCTCTTCGGGCCCCCACTTTGTGGAGATTTTTATCTCCCAGTTTATACACCAGCACCAGCCCAAGTTCACATTGGCTGCAGTTCAAAGGAACCTTTAGATGTGGGAGTAAAACGTGTGCTTATTGTCCTTATATAAAGAAAGGGGGTGTCATTTGCTCAGCGACCGCCAGTAAAACATTTAGGATTCCTTCATTTATAAACTGCAACACAAGATTTTTGGTCTATGTCGTTACCTGTATGTCATGCAATATACAATACGTGGGACGGACTACTCGATGGTTGAGAGACTGTCTCTATGATCATTTGCACGACATTGAGGAGGTATTACACTGACCATGAATGAAGATGGTCATTGCTACAGTTTGCAGTTTGTCTTTTCATTGATTATTGGAGTATATGCAAACGCAAATGAGGTTTATACAAATAATTGCTACTAGAATTCATTATTCACAATCACTAATTCACCCAGACAACCAGTAGCAGTTTTGTCCACAATGCTCCCATAACTGAGTCTCTGTATCTGCTGCCTCAGTTCAATGTCTTTGTATACCAGGGGTGGTATGGTCTAGTACTGTGCAGGTAAAAGTGGGTCTCGTGGGTGCTCACAGAGCCCAATTCTCCGCCAAGCCACCACTAATAATCTGTGGCATTGGGGCAAATCCTGCCCTGATGACTGCTTACTATATGTTTTTCATCAAAATCTGGCATGCAGTGACTACAAATGGCAGCTTTATAAATGTGTAATTTGTCTGTATGTAGATATTGATCTGTAATTAGTATCACAGCATGTTTGACAGCAAGTGGTTAATCAGAGTGGTAAATTACTTTCTATAGAATTTTCATTATCATTGTTCTTTTACTCTTACTTGCAAATTTCAGGCTGTTTAATTACAGCTGTTAGACAAAGTCAGACATAAAAAGGGAAACAATCCATTTTTGTTTCTTTGTACACTTACCTCCTTAAACATAACTGTCATTCCATTGTTAATATCAGCAAAATGAGTCACTGGTTCACTAATACTTGGGATGAAGGTTTAACAATTCTAGTTAGCTGTTCTGAAGCACATCAACGTATATATATTTTTTCATTTTGGATAGAGTCGGGGGGGGGGGGGGGGTTATAACCTCTGACACATTTTCTTTTTTTGCCATCTGTATCTCATAGGGGAGATTTTCTTGCACTTCCTGCCGCATATCCACAACAGAAAATGAGAGGAAAGTGAAGCAAATCCTTTGTAGTCATTAGTGTTCCCACTACTCCTCTATTCCTATCCTGGTGACCATTCAAAATTAGGATATTCCTTCTCTTTTACTATTGGTAATAATGGTCATTAGTGAGGACGTGGGACATAGACAGCAATAAAAACCTCAAAGGTGTTTTAATCCCTCTGCACACTATTTAAAAAAGAGTTTTGCCTTCAATAATACTTTAAGTAAAAAAATCATTAGACAGGTGTCACAAGCATTCGCCTGGCTGTAATGAATTTTCCCAGTATTTTTTGTCTAATATGATTATTATTTATGATCATCAGTTTCATCTAGTGGCCATAACGTGGTATCTTTTGCTGATGAGTTATTTCAGGAAAATACTGTATCATGGCCACTAGATGGAACTGACATGAATTCTTTATACATAGACCCCATGCCACTTAAGATATGTTTCCTTATAAGAACAGGCAGGGATACTCTCTAGCTGTGTGCTAATGATGATCTGAAAATGTACGCACTTCTTTAGTGGATAAACTGTAGACAAGAGATTACATTTTATCGATTTTTAGAATGATGCTATATGGTGCACAGAAGTATAGTATGCATACACTCACATTTTAATAATTAGTCCTTGACTCAAACACCCCAGGATATGATCTATTGTCAGGAAATGGGGCATCTGTGCAAGCATCTGTGCACAGGCTGGCAAGGACATGCTCGCTTGCCTGTTAATATTGATGCCAGACAGACAATTTTAACTGGTCAGCTTTGCCTAGCTAGTGCTGTCTTGACTATAGAGTTACCCATGAATCTGTGATCTGTGACTTCATACCTGACCACCTGCTACCAACCCAGCCTCCCATGACCTACTCCTGCAAACTGCCTGTACCAACCTCAGCTTGCACCTGAACTACACTCTTGCTCTTTCTCTTTCTGACTGGCTTGTTCATTACTGACTCCAATATGAACCCCAACCTCACTTCTGATGAAATGATTGTATGTGATCTGATCACAAATTGCTAACCTTGCTTGCCTGACTTTGCAGTTGACCTGAGTTTCTGTGGCATGATTAACCACCATCCTGAAGTCTTTCAGTTGCCTACTCACCTGCCTGAGGCCCAAAGCTGAAACGTACTGTATATCACCAGTGAGAAAAAAAGAAAAAAAGGGTTTGTATATTGACACATCAGTCTACCACCTGTCCAGTGATCCTGTTTGCTATCCCTGTGTCTAGTATCCTGTACATCATCTGCTGAGGGGAGGCTAAACATCGATAACTGGTCCAGAGACTTCTGTCTTTCCACATTAGAATTTAGCAAGAACTACAAGGTACTCGTGCCATACTGCATCCTTGTGCCACCTGTTTGCTCTACCAGGGGCCCTGAGCTGGAGGTCTAAGAGAAGCCATCCTCATCTCTTCTGGCTCCTCTGCAAAGTATGTGACATCCACCCTAGACACTAAAGAAGAAATCTAACAGAACACCTAAATGAATATCCAACAAATACAGTATGGATTTAGCCACACTCTTTAAGTCCAAGCATAACATTTTATATATCAACTTGTTGTAATGCTTCACCCTAAGATCTCTTTCACATGACACTTCTGTTTGAGCATCTACTTTTTCAGATGTAATTTCAGGCATTTTTTTTGGTATTTATTTGCACATATTTTCGCTTATATGCATTCGCGCGTGCTTGCGCAATTTCGCACAAATTTATCATTAATTTACACAGGCGTAAATTACTGACCAAAAATGCAGATTTTTCTATTTTTATTTTTTTTTTGCTGAACAATGCTTGTTTGCTTGCCTGTGTGCATAGCCTCATTACAATTAATGGGCTGTATTTTAGCTCAGTAAAAAAAAAAAGCTGTACTGAGCTTTTTCAAGCTGCAGTGTGCAAGGGACCTAATATGTACAGTGTGCTCTTAACAAAATGTCATAGCATATCACGTGGAGAGGTGTATAAAAAAATGCCCTGAATTTGGTTGCAAAATCTTTGGAGGTGTTTAAAATCTCCCTCCTATGCCTTTACCAGTACACTTGTTATAAATGCTTTAACATTTGTCAGCTCTCAAGGTGCTAAAGGTGTATTCCGTTATATCCAGTTATGAAAATGTGGCACTAACCCAAATAATTCATAAATTGGAATCTATCAGAAATGTCATATGGCTTAACTGAAAATATGCCAGAAAATAGAATAAATTGAGCTTTGATCTAAGCATTAACTTTCTAGTTACTGGTAGAGAGGAGTCTAGCAATGGCATTGAGAGTTGAAATTAAAAAACAGTGCTTGGTGTGAAAACAATAAATAAATAAATGCAATCTATTCTGTACAATATATCAATTATGTGTTAAACCAATATGTTCAAGTATAAAAATAGTATAAAATAATCATTAAAAGGTCTCATGTACATTGGAGTTTAGCAGCTCCTGTGTGCTGAAAAGTAGAATCCCTAGCAGTTTACTGTGTCTAGGAGCAGCACATGCCACATACAGTGCCTTGAAAAGGTTTTCATACCCCTTGAAATTTTCCACATTTTTAATGTTACAACCAAAAACGTAAATGTATTTTATTGAGATTTTAAGTAATAAACCAACACAAAGTGGCACATAATTGTGAAGTGGAAGGAAAATGAAAAATGGATTTCAACATTTTTTACAAATAAATATCTGAAAAGTGTGGCCTTCATTTGTATTCAGCCCGCATTTACTCTAATACCCCTAACTAAAATCTAGTGGAACCAATTGCCTTCAGAAGTCACCTAATTAGTAAATAGAGTCCACCTGTGTGTAATTTAATCTCAGTATAAATACAGCTGTTCTATGAAGCCCTCAGAGGTTTGTTAGGGAACCTTAGTGAACAAACAGCATCATGAAGGCCAAGGAACACACCAGACAGGTCAGGGATAAAGTTGTGGAGAGGTTTAAAGCAGGGTTAGGTTATAAAAAAGTATCCCAAGCTTTGAACATCTCACGGAGCACTGTTCAATCCATCATCCGAAAATGGAAAGAGTATGGCACAACTGCAAACCTACCAAGACATGGCCGTCCACCTAACTGACAGGCCGGGCAAGGATAGACTTAATCAGAGAAGCAGCCAAGAGGCCCATGGTAACTCTAGAGGAGCTGCAGTGATCCACAGCTCAGGAGGTGGGAGAATCTGTCCGCAGGACAACTATTTAGTTGTGTACTCCACAAATCTGGCCTTTTTGGAAGAGTGCCAAGAAGAAAGCCATTGTTGAAAGAAAGACATTAGAAGTCCTGTTTGCAGGTTTGCGAGAAGCCATGTGGGGGACACAGCAAATGTAGAAGAATGTTCTCTACTCAAATGAGACCAAAATTGAACTTTGTGGCATAAAAGCAAAATATTATTTGTTGCGGAAAACTAACACTTCACATCACCCTGAACAGACCATCCCCACTGTGAACCATGGTGGTGGCAGCATCATGGGGTGGGGCTGCTTTTTTCAGCAGGGACAGGGAAGCTGGTCAGAGTTGATGGGAAGATGATTAGAGCCAAATACAGGGAAATCTTCGAAGAAAACCTGTAATGCCCTGTACACACGGTCGGACATTGATCAGACATTCCGACAACAAAATCCATGGATTTTTTCAGACGGATGTTGGCTCAACCTTGTCTTGCATAAACACGGTCACTCAAACTTTGTGTGTTGGAAATTCCTATGGAAAATATGTGATGGAGCCCACACACAGTCGTAATTTCGAACAACAAGGTCCTATCACACATTTTCCATTGGAGAATCCTATCGTGTGTACAGGGCATTAGAGTCTGCAAAAGACTTGAGACTGGGTGGGAACCTAAACATACAGCAAGAACTACAATGGAATGGTTTAGATCAAATCATATCGATGTTTTAGAATGGCCCAGTCAAAATCCAGACCTAAATACAATTGAGAATCTGTGGCAAGACTTGAAAATTGCTGTTCACAGAAGCTCTTCATCCAATCTGACAGAGCTTGAGCTATTTTGCAAAGAAGAATGGGCAAAAATGTCACTTTCAGGAAGTGCAAAGCTGGTATACAGACATACCAAAAAAAGACTTGCATCTGTAATTGCAGCGTTAAGTGGTTCTACAAAGTATTGACTCAGGATGGCTGAATACAAATGCACACCACACTTTTCGTATATTTATTTGTAAAAACTTTTGAAATCCATTTTTCATTTTCCTACTTCACAATTATGTGCCACTTTGTGTTGGTTTATCACATACAATCTCAATAAAATACATTTACATTTTTAGTTGTAACATGACAAAATGTGTAAAAACTTTCAAGGGGTATGAATAAATTTTCAAGGCACTATATAGCCACCAATACAGGTGAATGACAGTACATGGCCGTTCTTAGGTAAACGACGATTGTCTCTGCATTTACCTGCACATGCAAAGATGGGGTTTCTCCCCAATCACTAAAGTGACATGTTTGGGGGGGAAATGCTGTATCTACATGCACAGGTACCAACAAGTACTATTTCCACTGCACATGTTCCTGGAGGCTAAGAGGTAGGTGGTCTCTGCAGCAAGTGCCAGCTGGAAACTGGTAACCTCACAATTTAACATACATATTGCCAGCACATCAGGCACGATGCAAAAGCACAGCCACGTACAGTCATTCACTAATATTGGAGGCTGTACACGACACGTTCACCTACTGTATCTTCAATGAACAAAAGATTCAGAAAAAGTCATCATAGTCCAGCAAAATTATCATAAAAGACATAATATTTAAAAACACTTACATCCCGCACAAGTGTCAAGATCACTCAGTATAACCCAAGAGTAGTGCACCCCAAAGCACATGCACATCTAAGGATTGTGTTTAGATACACTTTAACCACCTCAGCTCTGGAAGGTTTTGCCCCTTTCATGACCAGGCTTTTCAGCACTGCGCTACTTTAATTGGTAACTGCACAGTCATTCAATGTTGAACCCAAACAAAATAGATATCATTTCTTTCACAGAAATAGAGCCGTCTTTTGGTGGTATTTAATCACCACTGAGATTATTATTTTTTATTATATAAGCTTTTAATCAATGCGCTGATTATTAGCGCAGACCCCCCTGTCAGGAGAGCCGCCGATCGGCTCTCCTTTACCCACGCCGTGTTAGTGCAAATGGAGGAAAGCCAATAAACAGCACTTCCTAGTTACCACTGTGATCAGCTGTGATTGGACACAGCTGATCGAATGGTAAAGAGCCTATGTCAGAGGCTCTTTACCTAGATCAGAGATGCAGTGTGTGTCGGATCAACACACCACCAATCGCCGCACTACACGCCCCCAGGGGTGCGCACGAGCGGCTTATCCTGCTGGACGTCATATGACGCCTAGTCAGGATAATGCAACCACTTTCTGGCTGTCATTCTGCTATATGGCGGGCGGGAAGTGGTTAATTATTTTCCTCAAAATTCTACAAACAATACCCCAGAATGACAATGTGAAAGAAGTTTGTTTGAAATCTTTGCAAATTTATTAAAAATAAAAAACAAAAAAATTGCATGTACATAAGTATTCACAGCCTTTGCCTTGACACTCAAAATTAAGCTCAGGTGCATCCTGTTTCCACTGATCATCCTTGAGATGTTTCTATAACGTTATTGGAGTCCACCTGTGCTAAATTCAGTTGATTGGACATGATTTGGAAAGGCGCACACCTATCTATATAAGGTCCCACAGTTAACAGTGCATGTCAGAGCACAAACCAAGCCATGAAGTCCAAGGAATTGTCTGTAGACCTCCGAGACAGGATTGTATCGAGGCACAGAAACATTTTTGCAGCATTGCAGGTCCCAATGAGTACAGTGGCCTCCATCATCCATAAACTGAAGAACTCCCACCGAGGGAAGGAACATGACCTGTTGGTCGAGGCCGCTCTATAGGAGAATATAGGTGCACCTGTATGGACTGCTATTTGTTCATCTTCACAGTGCCTTTTGGAGCACAGCTCTCCTGCAAGCAATATTGTTTTGCCATTATCAGCATTCACTGGAAACAGAATACAGCGAAGGTGACACGACACTACGGTAATATCTGATGATCTTTACACAGGACCCGGAAGTGGTAACGTACCTGATCACCTTCATCTTTGCTGTTTGCCAATAGCATGCAAGGTCTTGTTTTATTGACTCCATCAGTTTCCATCAGGCTATATGCACAGTATCATTGCGCTTATTGATGTACTTTGCCACACACACTGTTGGATTTTTTGCTTCCTATTGGCTGCTCAGCACTGTCTATGGACATTACATCTTTCGTTCACCACAGTTCTCAGTGAACTACTAGTGCTCCATTGAGTACCCTTCTCCACGGCCCCCATCCCTCCTCCTCCCCATCCACATTTCCCCCCCCCACCCTTCCTTCCTCCTCCCTTCCCCCGTTATCCCTGGTTCAAGCCCCCCCCCCGGGGGATTGATGTCAGTTTACAACCACATTCAGCAATTTCTGAACTCTTCACATTGTAGTTGGTTGAGCAGACATCAATTTCTTCGACGCCCGGACGTCTTTTGTTTGTCCTTTGTTACATGTTGTACTGTCCCCCTAGTCTGTGTCTACATTGACTGACCCCGTGAGGCCAGCCAATCTTTTATACCCAGGGCAGTATAGTTACTGGTATATACTCTTTAATCTACATGTAATATATATTTTTGTACCACAATAGACATTTTTTGATATTACATTTACACTACGTGTTGCCTTTCAATGAGCCCCATCTTTTCTGGGTCCCCTCTCTGTTTGGGACAACTTTTTGATTTTGTAGGTTTTCAGGGGCTGAAAAGCAATCACACTTTTATGGTACAATATTACATATATAGTTACATGTTAAATCAAGCCTCTTTGAACCCAATTTGTTTTGTCATAAATTGAAGAAGTTTGGAACCACCAGGACTCTTCCTAGATTGGGCCGCCCAGCCAAACTAAGCAATCAGGGGAGAAGGGCCTAATGTCCCGTACACACGATCCAAATATCGTACGAAAACTGTCATCCGAGGAAGAATCGTACGATTTTCAGATCGCGTGTACACTACTTTCGACAGCCGATCACGACAGTTCATCCGATATTATTCGATCGGACATGCACGAAAATTTTCCTCGTACGATTTTTGTTTAGTCAGTATAGTTGTCATCCGAAAATACAATACAAATACATTACAACACATGACATCACTTCTGATTTTTCTTTTCTGTCGTATGAGAATTTTCGTGACTGTATTTACCTATTCAATTTCTACCGGACTCAGATTGTGTGTACGGGCCACTAGTCAGGGAGATGACCAAGAACCCAATGGTCACTCTGACAGAGCTCCAGTGTTTTTTCTGTGGAGAGAGGAGCACCTTCTAGAAGAACAACCATCTCTACAGCACTCCACCAATCAGGCCTGTATGGTAGAGTGGCCAGACGGAAGCCACTCCTCAGTAATAGGCCATGACATCCCACCTGGAGGACTCTCAGACCATGAGAAAAAAAATGTTCTGGTCTGATGAAACAAATATTGTACTCTTTGGCCTGAATGGCAAGCGTCATGTCTAGAGGAAACCAGGTACCGCTCATCTCCTGGCCAATATCATCCCTACAGTGAAGCATGGTGGTGGCAGCATCATGCTGTGGGGATGTTTTTGAGCGGCAGGAACTGGAAGACTAGTCAGGATCGAGGGGAAGATGAATGCAGCAATGTACAGAGACATCCTTGATGAAAACCTGCTCCAGAGCACTCTGGATCTCAGACTGGGGCAAAGGTTCATCTTCCAACAGGACAATGCCCCCAAGCACACAGCCAAGATAACAAAGGAGTGGCTATGGGACAACTCTGTGAATGTCCTTCAGTGTCCTGAGAGAGCCCAGACTTGAACCCGATTGAACATCTCTGGAGATATCTGAAAATGGCTTTGTACCGATGCTCCCCATCCAACCTGATGGAGCTTGAGAGGTTCTGCAAAGAAGAATGGAAGAAACTGCCTCAAAATAGGCATGCCAAGCTTGTAGCATCATACTCAAAGAGACTTGAGGCTGTAATTGGTGCCAAAGGTGCTTCAACAAAGTATTGCGCAATGGCTGTGAATACTTATGTACACTGAGCAAAATTATAAACGCAACACTTTTGTGTTTGCCCCTATTTATTATGAGCTAAACTCAAAGATCTACACAAAAGGCCTATTTCTCTCAAATATTGTTCACAAATCTGTATAAATCTGTGTTAGTGAGCACTTCTCGAGATTATCCATCCACCTCACAGGTGTGGCATATCAAGATGCTGATTAGAAAGCATGATTATTGCACAGGTGTGCCTTAGGCTGGCCACAATAAAAGACCACTCTAAAATGTGCAGTTTTATCACACAGCACAATGCCACAAGTTTAGAGGGAGCGTGCAATTGGCATGCTGACTGCAGGGATGTCCACCAGAGCTGTTGCCCTTGAATTGAATGTTCATTTCTCTAACATAAGCCGTCTCCAAAGGCGTTTCAGAGAATTTGGCAGTACATCCAACCGTCCTTACAACCGCAGACCATGTGTAACCACACCAGCCCAGGACCTCCACATCCATCATCTTCACCTCCAAGATGGTCTGAGACCGGCCACCTAGACAGCTGCTGCAACAATTGGTTTGCATAGCCAAAGAATTTCTGCACAACTGTCAGAAACCATCTCAGGGCAGTTCATCTGCATGCTTGTCGTCCTCATCGGGGTCTCATAACTGACTGCAGTTCTTCGTCGTAACCGACTTGCGTGGGCAAATGCTCACATTCGATGGCGTCTGGCACTTTGGAGAGATGTTCTCTTCTTGGATGAATCCCAGTTTTCACTGTACAGGGCAGATTGCAGACAGAGTGTATGGCGTTGTGTGGGTGAGTGACTTCCTGATGTTAACGTTGTGGATCGAGTGGCCCATGGTGGCGGTGGGGTTATGGTATGGGCAGGCGTATGCTATGGGAAATGAACACAGGTGCATTATATTGATGGCATTTTGAATGCACTGAGATACTGTGACGAGAGCCTGAGGCCCATTGTTGTGCCATTCATCCACGACCATCACCTCATGTTGCAGCATGCTAATGCACGGCCCCATGTTGCAAGGATCTGTACACAATTTCTGGAAGCTGAAAACATCCCAGTTCTTGCATGGCCAACATACTCACCGGACATGTCACCCATTGAACATGTTTGGGATGCTCTGGATCGCCATATACAACAGCCTAATAAACGTATATGTGTCACCAGTGAAAAAAAACTGTGTACCAAACAATAATATTTCCCTTAAAGTTTGAGTTGCTGCATTCAAAAAAACTATTCGGTGAAAAAAAAGTATTAGTATGTGTGTTGAGTGCGCTACTCTATTTGCAATACACCACTCCGTTTAGCATTGTGTACCCCCAAACATTTCTAAACACATAACATATACCTTAATTAATTAATATTAAATAATATTTCCATAGACATCAGTATATAGAACAACGTGCCACAAAATTCACAATGCTCCAGCATACGGAAAAAAACCACATTCATGTGTATATGAATTTAAACGTGAGTTTCACAAAAACAAAATAAAAATATTGAAAAATATCACAAAAGATTATCACAAAAAGTTATATAGTGTCCAAAAGTCCATGTGCAAAGTGCAATGTGTAATAAATTCAAAGGTTACTGTGCAACCTTCCTTCAAGTTTACAACATTTGTTATCCATGATTCATCGTGACATAATCACCACTTCCGTGACAAACCACCACCATATGGATTGGCCACTCACCAGATGTTTAATGAACAATGCGCCTTCGGTTCATTAATAGGGATAACCACTCCACCTGGTTCATATATGTGCTGTCCCCAATGCGCTACACATGAGCCTTAGTTTTCCTCATAGAAAACATATGAACAACGATCATTGCGCAATAAGTTTAAAAAGCTGTTTATTTTAGCCAAATAAAAGAATATAAACTCACATTTAAAAGTGCCCTCGAGCCGGCACTAAGCTATTCCAGCAGTTAAGGATGGGTGTAAAAGGTGGCGGGGTTACCGTTGTGCGATATGAACTTCGTCCGCACTTCACTTGCGCTTCACCCCTCGCTCTTGTCCGTACCGGACGTAACGTAATCACCTGACCAAAAAATCTCCCAGCAGCCTCTACGCGTTTCGCATCATAGTGTGCGTCATCAGGAAGCCTTCCGAAAAGTAAGGCTCATGTGTAGCGCATTGGGGACAGCACATATATGAACCAGGTGGAGTGGTTATCCCTATTAATGAACCGAAGGCGCATTGTTCATTAAACATCTGGTGAGTGGTAAATCCATATGGTGATGGTTTGTCATGGAAGTGGTGATTATGTCACGATGAATCACGGATAACAAATGTTGTAAACTTGAAGGAAGGCTGCACAGTAACCTTTGAATTTATTGCACATTGCACTTTGCACATGGACTTTTGGACACTATATAACTTTTTGTGATAATCTTTTGTGATATTTTTCAATATTTTTATTTTGTTTTTGTGAAACTCACATGTTTAAATTCATATACACATGAATGTGGGTTTTTTTCCATATGTTGGAGCATTGTGAATTTTGTGGCACGTTGTTCTATATACTGATGTCTATGGAAATATTATTTAATATTAATTAATTAAGGTATATGTTATGTGTTTAGAAATGTTTGGGGGTACACAATGCTAAACGGAGTGGTGTATTGCAAATAGAGTAGTGCACTCAACACACACATACTAATAAATATACAACAGCGTGTTCCAGTTCCTGACAAAATCCAGCAACTTTGCACAGCCATTGAAGAGTAGGGATGAGCCGAACACCCCCCGGTTCGCACCAGAACCTGCGAACGGACCGAAAATTCGCACGAACGTTAGAACCCCATTGACGTCTATGGGACTCGAACGTTCTAAATCAAAAGTGCTCATTTTAAAGGCTAATTTGCATGGTATTGTCCTAAAAAGGGTTTGGGGACCCGGGTCCTGCCCCAGGGGACATGTATCAATGCAAAAAAAACTTTTAAAAACGGCCGTTTTTTCGGGAGCAGTGATTTTAATGATGCTTAAAGTAAATTAAAAAAAAAAAGTGAAATATTCCTTTAAATATCGTACCTGGGGTGTGTCTATAGTATGCCTGTAAAGTGACGCGTGATTCCCGTGTTTAGAACAGTCCCTGCACAAAATGTCATTTTTAAAGGAAAAAATCTCATTTAAAACTGCTTGCGGGTTTAATGTAATGTCGGGTCCTGGCAATATGGATGAAAATCAGTGAGACAAACGGCATGGGTACCCCCCAGTCCATTACCAGGCCCTTTGGGTCTTATATGGGTATTAAGGGGAACCCCGCACCCAAATTAAAATAAGGAAAGGTGTGGGGCCACCAGGCCCTATATACTCTGAACAGCAGTATACAGGCGGTGCAAACAAGACAGGGACTGTAGGTTTGTTGTTAAGTAGAATCTGTTTGTAATTTTGAACGGGTACATTTTTAACGTGTTTAGCTCCAGCCAAAAAATCTTTTTTAAGCTTTTTGGAAAACATAGGGAAGGGTTATCACCCCCTGTGACATTTGTTTTGCTGTCTGTCCTCCTCTTCAGAAGATTTCACCTCACTTTTTGTCCCAATGACAAATGTTTTTTGAAAATTTGGGGTTTTTTGTGGAACAAGGATTGGAAAGCATAAGTGGAAAGGAGAAATGTTTTTCCCATATTAACTCTTACAGGAGAGAATTTCCCTTCCTAGGGGTAGATTTCATCTCACTTCCTGTTGTCTCCTTCCGTTTGCAAGTAGGATTTGTTTGTAAGTTAGATGTTTGAAAGTAGGGGCCTGCCCTATATACTCAGCAGAAATTTGGGCCTTAGGTGTTGTTGTGGCCACAACACTGTAAGCCCTCACAGGGCCCTGCTGTGAAATATTAGATGTAACGATATCACGTACGGGACATGAAAAGCTGTAGCTAGCTGCCATCTTGTGTGGAAGTAGCCATGACAGTTTGGCTAACCATGTAACATACGGAGAAATCTGAACTCCCTCCTCCCTCCTCCCTTGTCTTAGGAATTCAAAGCTTTTTAAGTTCAACAGAACCAGGTTAGGTCAGTAGAAAACATTTGTTGTAAGGGCAGTGTTCAGGCCTGTCGTAAAACTGTCACCCTCCCCATTCAGAGACCTAACAGGCCCCGGTTGTAAATTGTCTGAATACACCTCCAACTTATAAGTATGAAATTTCAGCATGTGTCCTAACTTCTGACTTAGTACTAGCACAGCCATAATCTGGACATATTTAGTTTCCTCAGATAATATGGAACGTTTCAAGTCCAGACACCCCTATGTCAGATCATATGGGAAACCCCTGGGACCACTTATTCCTCCAAAGCAGGCTATACGTTATAGAGATGGCATGTTTAGACTTGTTTTGAAGGAAATCTCAAGTTGAATAATAATATGGATATTTGGAGTCTGTAAACAGTATAGATGCAGATATATGAATATGTATTACAAAATCTACCTGGGACGTGGTCATGAGTGTAGACACCTCCCAGCAACCAACCCCTAAACAAGATGACCAGACGATTGGTTCCTGGTCACTGTCAACACCCCCTTTGATTTGACAGAAAAGAGGAGATGCCAAGACAATGGCAGTTCTCCTTTTACCATCCAAGAAGAAACATCTGCCAAGTCGAGAACCGATTACCTAGCTCATCGATCGAACTCTGATCAACCCTCGGACATTAATTGCAAGTATTCTTTCTTCCCAATTCTACCTTATTGCTTTGTGGCTGTATATTGTCTTTATTTTTTGAAACATCTTTTTTCTGTAAATATTTAATTTGCATCAACTTTGACCTTTTCATAATAAACCCTTATGTTGAAAAGTGTTAACCTTGTCTCTAAAGCTCTTAATGCAAGCTATAAACGAACCTGCCTCTTGAAGGGCGCTACTGTTGTAGAGTAAGACTCTGAGCAGACCTGTCTGTGGTGGCAGTGTGTGTGGCAGACGCTTATTCTAAAATTATAATTGGTATTGCTAAAATTACGAGTCTCCCCCGGCTCGGTCTTTTAAACGGGGGCGGTGGCAGTTAAAGGGTTAATTGTGTAATTAGCCCAGTGACAATCACTCTCAGGCTGCTCGCACCTAGATTGTGGTCCCGCAAGCTGGAAAATCTTTGTGCTGGGCGCAGCCGAGAGTGGCATTGTTACGTAAGTGACAGCATGGTGTGAGGTTGGCCGGTCCTTCGTTGCAAGTTAGCGAGGAGGGCAGGGATCTGACACCCGCGTTCGTCACAGAAAGGAGAAATGTTTTTCCCATATTAACTCTTACAGGAGGGAATTTCCCTTCCTAGGGGTAGATTTCATCTCACTTCCTGTTGTCTCCTTCCATTTGCAAGTAGGATTTGTTTGTAAGTTAGATGTTTGAAAGTAGGGGCCTGCCCTATATACTCAGCAGAAATTTGGGCCTTAGGTGTTGTTGTGGCCACAACACTGTAAGCCCTCACAGGGCCCTGCTGTGAAATATTAGATCAAGAATTGTAATTACATGCCCCTGTTGAGCAGGGGCAGAAAAATTGGGCCTTTGGTGCTGGTGCTGGTGCTGGTGCCACAACACTGAAAGTCCTCACTCACTCTTGGTGGGTGCAGAAATGGGCCCTGCTGTGAAATATTAGATCAAGAATTGTAATTACATGCCCCTGTTGAACAAGGGCAGAAAAATTGGGCCTTTGGTGGTGGTGGTGGTGCTGGTGCCACAACACTGTAAGTCCTCACAGACACTCTAGTTGGAACATAGAAATGAGCCCTGCTGCAAAGTATTGCATCAAAAAGTGTAATTACACTTTAAAAAGGGGCTGAAAAATTGGGCCTTAGGCACTGGTGCTGGTGCCACAACACTGCAACCCCTCACAGATACTCTAGTTGGAACGCAGAAACGAGCCCTGCTGCAAAGTATTGCATCAAAAATTGTAATTACACGCTCCTGTTAAACAGGGGCTGAAAAATTGGGCCTTAGGCACTGGTGGTGGCGCCCAGAACCAAAAATGTTCTTACAAGCTATCAGCGTGATCATTGAGGAGGAAGAGGATAATTACTCAGGAATAGTCAGCATAGGCAGTCTTTGAAGGGATCTGAAAAAAATTATTTGGTTACATCAGCATCAGGTGCTTGGTAGCTGGTGGTGATCCAAGACTGATTCATTTTTATAAAGGTCAGTCGATCGACCGAGTCGGTGGACAGACGCATCCTGTGATCGGTTACAAAGCCTCCGGCAGCACTGAATATGCATTCCGAAAGAACGCTGGATGCAGGACAGGCCAGTAGCTCAATTGGATACTGTGCAAGCTCTGGCCAGTGATCCATCCTCAAGACCCAGTAACCCAGAGGATTTTCGGTGAGAAAAGTGTCCAAGTCAGATCTTGCCCCTAGGTATTCCTGCACCATGTAAAACAGACGCTGGCAATGGTTGCTGGAACCGATCATACCTTGGGGCTGCGGACCAAAAAATTGTCTGAACGCATCGGTCAGACGGCCACCTTCTCCACCGCTCCTTCTTTGACTGACCGAAGCCTCAGCAACACGTTGTCCAGAAACAGGAGTTTGTAACCTCCCAGTCTCTGGGAACGCGTTGCACAGACCTTTCTGCAAGGCCTCCCAAAGATGTTTCATCCTCTGCTCCCTCTGCGATGGCAAGATAAGGTCCGAAACCTTACCCTTGTAACGTGGATCAAGGAGGGTTGCCAGACAGTATTGGTCCTTCTCCTTGATACCACGAATACGAGGATCCTTACGCAGGCTTTGCAGGATCAGGGAGGCCATGCAGCGTAGGTTTGCTGAGGCATTCGGTCCGGAATCCTCTGGGTCACTAAGGACGACATGGTCCGCAGCCACCTCCTCCCAGCCACGTACAAGTCCATGTGTTTCTTGGGACTGATCCCTTAAAGACTGCTGCTGATGCTGAGTGCCAGGCTCCACCTCCATACTGACACAATCTTCCTCCTCCTCCTCCTCCTCATCCTCTTTCAGTGTCATTGGCAGGCACGCAGGAACACTGTCTGGATAAAGGGGGCCTTGAGAGCTAAGGAAGTCCTCCTCTTCCTGCCTCTGTTCTGCCTCAAGTGCCCTGTCCATTATTCCACGCAGCGTGTGCTCCAACAGATGGACAAGGGGGACAGTGTCACTGATGCATGCGCTGTCACTGCTCACCATCCTCGTGGCCTCCTCAAATGGTGACAGGACAGTGCATGCATCCCTGATCATGGCCCCCTGGCGTGGGGAAAAAAAAACAAGCTCTCCTGACCCTGTCCTGGTGCCATAGTCGCACAGGTACTCATTGATGGCCCTCTGCTGCGTGTGCAGCCGCTGCAGCATGGCCAACGTTGAGTTCCACCTGGTGGGCATGTCACAGATTAGGCGGTTCTTGGGCAGGTTAAACTCCTTTTGGAGGTCCGCCAGCCGAGCACTGGCATTATATGACCGGCGGAAATGCACACAGACTTTCCTGGCCTGCCTCAGGACATCCTGTAAGCCCGGGTACCTGCCCAAGAACCGCTGCACCACCAAGTTAAGGACGTGAGCCAAACAGGACACATGGGTCATTTGTCCCTGTCGGAGGGCAGAGAGGAGGTTGGTGCCATTGTCGCAAACCACCATTCCTGCCTTAAGTTGGCGTGGCGTCAACCACCTCTGAACCTGCCCCTGCAGAGCTGACAGAACCTCTGCCCCAGTGTGGCTCCTGTCCCCCAAGCACACCAGCTCAAGCACCGCATGGCATCTTTTGGCCTGCGTACTTGCGTAGCCCCTTGAACGGCTACGGAGCACCGCTGGTTCCGAGGACAAAGCACAGGAAGAGGCCATGGAGGAAGAAGAAGAGGAGGGGGTGGAGGAGAGAGGTGTGTCACAATCATTAGTAGTGGCATTTTGGAGGCGTGGTGGCGGAACAACCTCCAACACTACTGCACCTTGTCCTGCATCCTTCCCAGCTGCCAGCAGAGTCACCCAATGCGCGGTGAAACTTAGGTAACGTCCCTGTCCATGCCTGCTGGACCATGAGTCAGCGGTAATATGCACCTTACCGCTGACCGCCCTGTCCAGCGAGGCATGGACATTGCCTTCCACATGCCGGTAGAGAGCCGGAATCGCCTTCCGTGAGAAAAAGTGGCGTTTGGGTACCTGCCACTGAGGAACCGCACATTCCACAAACTCACGGAAGGGGGCAGAGTCTACCAACTGAAAAGGCAGCAGTTGAAGTGCTAGCATTCAACTGCTGGGCATGTGGATGGCTGGGAGCGAACTTCTTTCGGCGGTGCAGCAGCTGGGGCAGGGAAATTTGCCTGGTACAATCTGACATCGGTGTACCGAAAGCAGATTGCCCACAAGTACTTGGCTATGACACACCTAATTCTACACCTTCATTCCTCTCAGTGCAGGTCTCAGAGAGGACTGAAGGTATAGTGGGGTTGGAGATCTCAGCTGATGAGGAGCAAGGAGAGGTCCTTTTTGTTCTTTGGTGTGGGTCTTTTAGATACGCTTGCCAACGAACTGCATGGCAGGTCAACATATGTCTGGTCAAGCATGTGGTACCCAAGCGGGAGATGTTTTGGCCACGCGAGATACGCTTGAGACATATGTTGCAAATAGCAGCGGTGCAATCTGATGCACTCGTCTCAAAAAAGGCCCACGCCAAAGAACTTTTTGAATAACGTGCAGAGACTGCAGCGCCCTGCACATGTGGAGCTTTTGGGTGTGATGGAGTCAATGTGCTGCCCTTAGGCTGGCCCCTGGAGGGCATCCTGCCTCGTTGGTGATGTGCCGCCTCCTCCTCCTCCTCCTCCTCCTCTCTCCTATCAGGCACCCACGTTGAGTCAGTGACCTCATCATCCCCTCCCTCCTCATCACTGGAGCAAACCTGGCAGTATGCTGCAGCAGGGGGAGCATGACTGCCAGATTGCTGTCCTTCTTGGACACCCCCTCTGTCCGTGCTCATGTTACTGCCTTCATCGAGCTCAGTATCATCAGAGCCTTCCAAACGCTGGGCATCCTCCTGGAGCATGTACCCAACACTGTGGTCAAACAGTTCGAGGGACTCCTCGGGAGGACATGGTAGGGCTAGGGAAGGAGTCACTGATGACATTGAGCCGAGGGAAGGGGCCGCTGCTTTGCCAGACAAAGTACCCTGAGCATGGGTGAGAGAGAATGAGGAGGATGAGGACGGCTTGGTCATCCACTCGACCAAGTCTTCCGCATGTTGCGGCTCAACACGGCCAGCTGCCGAAAAAAAGGCCAAGCGTGTCCCACGGCCACGTGCTGATGAGGATGCACCGTCTCCACGACCAGCACTAGACACAGAGCCTGCTTGCCCTCTCTTATTGGCTTGTGACTGTCTGCCTTTTCTTCTTGTCCTTCCAGACATACTAATGGCCTGTAGCTGCACTAAGCTGGGATATATATATATATATATATATATATATATATATATATATATATATATATACTGATACTGCAGCTAGCAAAATCAACTGCCTGCCTGTAGTATGAGGACACCACCAACCTTCTACAGGTAGCTTTAGCTGAACACTGTGCAGAGCTCGCAAAAAACGAACTTGTAGCTTTTTTAGCTGCCTGCGGTAGTGATAGGATCAGGAAAACACCACCAACCTTCTACAGGTAGCTTTAGCTAAACACTGTGCAGAGCTCACAAAAAAATAACTTGTAGGTGTAGCTGAACACTGTGAGGAGGACGCACCACACTAACTTGTAGTTTTAGCTGAACACTGTGAGCAGGACGCACTACACTAACTTGTAGTTTTAGCTGAACACTGTGAGGAGGACGCACCACACTAACTTGTAGTTTTAGCTGAACACTGTGAGCAGGACGCACTGCACTAACTTGTAGCTTTAGATGAACACTGTGCAGAGCTCGCAAAAAAATAACTTGTAGGTTTAGCTGAACACTGTGAGGAGGACGCACCACACTAACTTGTAGTTTTAGCTGAACACTGTGAGGAGGACGCACCACACTAACTTGTAGTTTTAGCTGAACACTGTGAGGAGGACGCACCACACTAACTTGTAGTTTTAGCTGAACACTGTGAGTAGGACGCACTGCACTAACTTGTAGCTTTAGATGAACACTGTGCAGAGGTCTCATTACACTAACTTGTAGTTTTAGCTGAACACTGTGAGGAGGACGCACCACACTAACTTGTAGTTTTAGCTGAACACTGTGAGCAGGTCGCACTGCACTAACTTGTAGTTTTAGCTGAACACTGTGAGGAGGACGCACCACACTAACTTTTAGTTTTAGCTGAACACTGTGAGCAGGACGCACTGCACTAACTTGTAGTTTTAGCTGAACACTGTGAGGAGGACGCACCACACTAACTTGTAGTTTTAGCTGAACACTGTGAGCAGGACGCACTGCACTAACTTGTAGCTTTAGATGCCTGCCTGTAGTATGAGGACACCACCAACCTTCTACAGGTAGCTTTAGCTGAACACTGTGCAGAGCTCGCAAAAAACGAACTTGTAGCTTTTTTAGCTGCCTGCGGTAGTGATAGGATCAGGAAAACACCACCAACCTTCTACAGGTAGCTTTAGCTAAACACTGTGCAGAGCTCACAAAAAAATAACTTGTAGGTGTAGCTGAACACTGTGAGGAGGACGCACCACACTAACTTGTAGTTTTAGCTGAACACTGTGAGCAGGACGCACTACACTAACTTGTAGTTTTAGCTGAACACTGTGAGGAGGACGCACCACACTAACTTGTAGTTTTAGCTGAACACTGTGAGCAGGACGCACTGCACTAACTTGTAGCTTTAGATGAACACTGTGCAGAGCTCGCAAAAAAATAACTTGTAGGTTTAGCTGAACACTGTGAGGAGGACGCACCACACTAACTTGTAGTTTTAGCTGAACACTGTGAGGAGGACGCACCACACTAACTTGTAGTTTTAGCTGAACACTGTGAGGAGGACGCACCACACTAACTTGTAGTTTTAGCTGAACACTGTGAGTAGGACGCACTGCACTAACTTGTAGCTTTAGATGAACACTGTGCAGAGGTCTCATTACACTAACTTGTAGTTTTAGCTGAACACTGTGAGGAGGACGCACCACACTAACTTGTAGTTTTAGCTGAACACTGTGAGCAGGTCGCACTGCACTAACTTGTAGTTTTAGCTGAACACTGTGAGGAGGACGCACCACACTAACTTTTAGTTTTAGCTGAACACTGTGAGCAGGACGCACTGCACTAACTTGTAGTTTTAGCTGAACACTGTGAGGAGGACGCACCACACTAACTTGTAGTTTTAGCTGAACACTGTGAGCAGGACGCACTGCACTAACTTGTAGCTTTAGATGAACACTGTGCAGAGCTCGCAAAAAAATAACTTGTAGGTTTAGCTGAACACTGTGAGGAGGACGCACTGCACTAACTTGTAGTTTTAGCTGAACACTGTGAGCAGGATGCACTGCACTAACTTGTAGCTTTAGATGAACACTGTGCAGAGGTCTCACTACACTAACTTGTAGTTTTAGCTGAACACTGTGAGGAGGACGCACCACACTAACTTGTAGTTTTAGCTGAACACTGTGAGCAGGTCGCACTGCACTAACTTGTAGTTTTAGCTGAACACTGTGAGCAGGACGCACTACACTAACTTGTAGTTTTAGCTGAACACTGTGAGCAGGATGCACTGCACTAACTTGTAGCTTTAGATGAACTCTGTGCAGAGGTCCCACTACACTAACTTGTAGTTTTAGCTGAACACTGTGAGCAGGACGCACTGCACTAACTTGTAGTTTTAGCTGAACACTGTGAGGAGGACGCACCACACTAACTTGTAGTTTTAGCTGAACACTGTGAGCAGGACGCACTGCACTAACTTGTAGTTTTAGCTGAACACTGTGAGGAGGACGCACCACACTAACTTGTAGTTTTAGCTGAACACTGTGAGCAGGACGCACTGCACTAACTTGTAGCTTTAGATGAACACTGTGCAGAGCTCTCAAAAAAATAACTTGTAGGTTTAGCTGAACACTGTGAGGAGGACGCACCACACTAACTTGTAGTTTTAGCTGAACACTGTGAGCAGGACGCACTGCACTAACTTGTAGCTTTAGATGAACACTGTGCAGAGGTCTCACTACACTAACTTGTAGTTTTAGCTGAACACTGTGAGCAGGACGCACTGCACTAACTTGTAGCTTTAGATGAACACTGTGCAGAGCTCGCAAAAAAATAACTTGTAGGTTTAGCTGAACATTGTGAGCAGAACGCACCACACTAACTTGTAGTTTTAGCTGAACACTGTGAGCAGGATGCACTGCACTAACTGTAAATAGTCTAGCTGCCTGACTGTGGTACTAATAGGATCAAGAGAACACCAGCAATTTTCTTCAGGTAGCTGTAAATACTGTAACAAGACAAGCCTGCCTGTCAGTAAGAAGATAACAGGAACGGATCTAGCTAAACTGAATACAGTGTATATATATATATATATATATATATATATATATATATATATATATATATGCAACACCTGGGATGCATATATATACACAATACACTGTAAGTGCAGCTAACTCACTGATTGTCCTGCCTAATCTATCTAACTCAAATGAATTGACACTGTCTCTCTGTCTATCTATCTCTCTTTCAACGCCGGAACACACACTACACAGGGCCGCTGTGCAGGCGGCCTTATATAGTGTGGGGCGTGTTCTAAACCCCCTGAGCCATAATTGGCCAAAGCCACCCTGGCTTTGGCCAATTACAGCTCTCTCTACCAACGGCGCTGTGATTGGCCAAGCATGCGGGTCATAGTGCATGCTTGGCCAATCATCAGCCAGCAATGCACTGCGATGCCGCAGTGAATTATGGGTCGTGATGCGCCACACGAATTTGGCGCGAACGGCCCATAACGTTCGGAATTCGGCGAACAAACGAAGAGCCAATGTTCGAGTCGAACATGGGTTCGACTCGAACAAGAAGCTCATCCCTATTGAAGAGGAATGGACCAACATTCCACATGCCACAATCAACAACCTGATCAATTCTATGTGAAGGAGATGTGCTGCACTGGGTGAGGCAAATGGTGGTCCCACCAGATACTGACTGGTTTTCGGACCCCCCCGACCTTCTCCAATACAATAAAACTGCATATTTTAGAGTGGCTTTTTATTGTGGCCAGTCTAAGGCACACCTGTGCAATAATCATGCTGTCTAAGCAGCATCTTGATATGCCACACCTGTGAAGTGGATGGATTATTTCAGCAAAGGAGGAGTGCTCACTAACACAGATTTATACAGATTTGTGAACAATATTTGAGAGAAATAGGCCTTTTGTGTACATAGAAAGTCGTAGATCTTTGAGTTCAGCTCATGATAAATAGGGACAAACACAAAAGTGTTGCGTTTATAATTTTGCTCAGTGTATATGGGATTTTTTTATTTTTAATAAATCTGCAAAGATTTCAAACAAACTTCTTTCATGTTGTCATTTAGGGGTATTGTTTGTAGAATTTTTAGGAAAATAATAAATTGAATCCATTTTGTAATAAGGCTGTAACATAACAAAATGTAAAAAAAGTGAAGCACTGTGAATACTTTCCGGATGCACTGTATGTTACATAGACATGTTACATGATATTTTATAGATATTTTATATGAAACTACATGCTATCACAGCTCCTTTAAAAATCAATTCTTCACATTTGTGCTCTTCACAGCACCCTTAACCGCTTGCGGACCAGCCGCCACAGTTTTACTGCGGCAGGTTGGCTCCGCTGTGCGAAATCACGTTAATGTACATGATCTCGCGAGGTCTGTATAGCAGGCGTGCGCGTGTGCCCACTGCGAGCTCCATGAATTAGACCGCGCGTCCCGCGGACTTGATGTCCGCGGGGATACCCGCGATCGTCTCACGGAGAGGAAGAACGGGGAAATTCTAATGTAAACAAGCATTTCCCCGTTCTGCCTAGTGACACTGTCACTGATCACCGCTCCCTGTAATCGGGGGTGGTGATCAGTGATGTGTCACACGTAGCCCACCCCCCCCCCACAGTTAGAATCACTCCCTAGGACACACTTAACCCCTACAGCGCCACCTCGTGTTAACCCCTTCACTGCCAGTCACATTTACACAGTAATCAGTGCATTTTTAATCGCACTGATCGCTGTATAAAGGTGAATGGTCCCAAAATAGCATCAAAAGTGTCCAATCTGTCTGCCATAATGTTGCAGTCCCGATAAAAAAACGCTGATCGCTGCCATTACTAGTAAAAAAAATAATTATTAATAAAAAGGCCATAATACTATCCCCTATTTTGTAGACGCTATAACTTTTGCGCAAACCAATCAATAAACATTTATTGCAATTTTTTTTTACCAAAAATATGTAGAAGAATACGTATCTGCCTAAATTGAGGAAAAAAATTGTTTTTTTCTATATTTTGGGGATATTTATTATAGCAAAAAGTAAAAAATAATGCGTTTTTTTTTCAAAATTGTCGCTCTTTTTCTGTGTATAGCGCAAAAGATAAAAACCCCAGAGGTGATCGAATACCACCAAAAGAAAACTCTATTTGTGGGAAAAAAGGATGTCAATTTTATTTGGGAGCCACATCACACGACAGCGCAATTGTCAGTTAAAGCAACACAGTGCCGAATCGCAAAAAGTGCTCTGGTCAGGAAGGGGGTAAATCCTTCCGGGGCTGTAGTGGTTAACCACTTGACGACCGCCTCACGCCGATGTACGTCGGCAAAGTGGCACGGACAGGCAAAATCACGTACATGTACGTGATTTGCCTTCCGCGGGTGGGGGGTCCGATCGGACCCCCCCCCCCGGTGCCCGAGGCGGTCGTCTTTTGTCCAGCGGCGATCCGTGATGAGGGGGAGACCATCCGTTCGTGGCCCCCCCCTCGCGATCGCCGCCGGCCAATGAGAACACTCCTTTGCTGCTGTATGCTAAACAGCAGCAAAGGAAGTGATGTCATCTCCCCTCGGGTCGGTATTTTCCGTTCCGGCCCGAGGAGAGAAGACATCTATGTGAGTGCACAACACACTACACACAGTAGAACATGCCAGGCACACAAAACACCCCGATCCCCCCCCCCGATCGCCCCCCGATCCCCCCCCAATCACCCCCCCCCCTGTCACAAACTGACACCAGCAGTTTTTTTTTTTTTCTGATTACTGCATAGTGTCAGTTTGTGACAGTTACAGTGTTGGGACAGTGAGTATTACCCCCCTTTAGGTCTAGGGTACCCCCCTAACCCCCCCTAATAAAGTTTTAACCCCTTGATCACCCCCTGTCACCAGTGTCACTAAGCGATCATTTTTCTGATCGCTGTATTAGTGTCGCTGGTGACGCTAGTTAGTGAGGTAAATATTTAGGTTCGCCGTCAGCGTTTTATAGCGTCAGGGACCCCCATATACTACCTAATAAATGTTTTAACCCCTTGATTGCCCCCTAGTTAACCCTTTCACCACTGATCACTGTATAACCGTTACGGATGACGCTGGTTAGTTCGTTTATTTTTTATAGTGTCAGGGCACCCGCCGTTTATTACCGAATAAAGGTTTAGCCCCCTGATCGCCCGGCGGTGATATGCGTCGCCCCAGGCAGCGTCAGATTAGCGCCAGTACCGCTAACACCCACGCATGCAGCATACGCCTCCCTTAGTGGTATAGTATCTGATCGGATCAATATCTGATCCGATCAGATCTATACTAGCGTCCCCAGCAGTTTAGGGTTCCCAAAAACGCAGTGTTAGCGGGATCAGCCCAGATACCTGCTAGCACCTGCGTTTTGTGCCTCCGCCCAGCCCACCCAAGTGCAGTATCGATCGATCACTGTCACTTACAAAACACTAAACGCATAACTGCAGCGTTCGCAGAGTCAGGCCTGATCCCTGCGATCGCTAACAGTTTTTTTGGTAGCATTTTGGTGAACTGGCAAGCACCAGCCCCAGGCGTCAGGTTAGCGCCAGTACCGCTAACACCCATGCACGCAGCATACGCCTCCCTTAGTGGTATAGTATCTGATCGCATCAATATCTGATCCGTTCAGATCTATACTAGCGTCCCCAGCAGTTTAGGGTTCCCAAAAACGCAGTGTTAGCGGAATCAGCCCAGATACCTGCTAGCACCTGCGTTTTGCCCCTCCGCCCGGCCCAGCCCAGCCCACCCAAGTGCAGTATCGATCGATCACTGACACTTACAAAACACTAAACGCATAACTGCAGCGTTCGCAGAGTCAGGCCTGATCCCTGCGATCGCTAACAGTTTTTTTTGTAGCGTTTTGGTGAACTGGCAAGCACCAGCCCCAGGCAGCGTCAGATTAGCGCCAGTACCGCTAACACCCACGCACGCACCGTACACCTCCCTTAGTGGTATAGTATCTGATCGCATCAATATCTGATCAGATCTATACTAGCGTCACCAGCAGTTTAGGGTTCCCAAAAACGCAGTGTTAGCGGGATCAGCCCAGATACCTGCTAGCACCTGCGTTTTGCCCCTCCGCCCGGCCCGGCACAGCCCACCCAAGTGCAGTATCGATCGATCACTGACACTTACAAAACACTAAACGCATAACTGCAGCGTTCGCAGAGTCAGGCCTGATCCCTGCGATCGCTAACGTTTTTTGGTAGCGTTTTGGTGAACTGGCAAGCGCCAGTGGCCTAGTACACCCCGGTCGTAGTCAAACCAGCACTGCAGTAACACGTGGTGACGTGGCGAGTCCCATAAGTGCAGTTGAAGCTGGTGAGGTGGCAAGCACAAGTAGTGTCCCGCTGCCACCAAGAAGACAAACACAGGCCCATCGTGCCCATAGTGCCCTTCCTGCTGCATTCGCCAATCCTAATTGGGAACCCACCGCTTCTGCAGCGCCCGTACTTCCCCCATTCACATCCCCAACCAAATGCAGTCGGCTGCATGAGAGGCATTTTTATGTCCTCCCGAGTACCCCTACCCAACGAACCCCCAAAAAAGATGTTGTGTCTGCAGTAAGAGCGCGGATATAGGCGTGACACCCGCTATTATTGTCCCTCCTGTCCTGACAATCCTGGTCTTGCATTGGTGAATGTTTTGAACGCTACCATTCACTAGTTGAGTATTAGCGTAGGGTACAGCATTGCACAGACTAGGCACACTTTCACAGGGTCTCCCAAGATGCCATCGCATTTTGAGAGACCCGAACCTGGAACCGGTTACCGTTATAAAAGTTAGTTACAAAAAAAGTGTAAAAAAAATATATATATATAAAATAAAAAAAAAATAGTTGTCGTTTTATTGTTCTCTCTCTCTCTATTCTCTCTCTCTATTGTTCTGCTCTTTTTTACTGTATTCTATTCTGCAATGTTTTATTGTTATTGTTATTGTTATTGTTATTATGTTTTATCATGTTTGTTTTTCAGGTGTGTAATTATTTACACTTTACTGTGCTTTATTGTTAACCATTGTTAACCATTTTTTTGTCTTCAGGTACGCCATTCACGACTTTGAGTGGTTATACCAGAATGATGCCTGCAGGTTTAGGTATCATCTTGGTATCATTCTTTTCAGCCAGCGGTCGGCTTTCATGTAAAAGCAATCCTAGCGGCTAATTAGCCTCTAGACTGCTTTTACAAGCCGTGGGAGGGAATGCCCCCCCCCCACCGTCTTCCGTGTTTTTCTCTGGCTCTCCTGTCTCAACAGGGAACCTGAGAATGCAGCCGGTGATTCAGCCAGCTGACCATAGAGCTGATCAGAGACCAGAGTGGCTCCAAACATCTCTATGGCCTAAGAAACCGGAAGCTACGAGTATTTCATGACTTAGATTTCGCCGGATGTAAATAGCGCCATTGGGAAATTGGGGAAGCATTTTATCACACCGATCTTGGTGTGGTCAGATGCTTTGAGGGCAGAGGAGAGATCTAGGGTCTAATAGACCACAATTTTTTCAAAAAAGAGTACCTGTCACTACCTATTGCTATCATAGGGGATATTTACATTCCCCGAGATAACAATAAAAATGATTAAAAAAAAAAATATGAAAGGAACAGTTTAAAAGTAAGATTAAAAAAGCAAAAAAATAATAAAGAAAAAAAAAAAAAAAAACACCCCTGTCGCCCCCTGCTCTCGCGCTAAGGCGAACGCAAGCGGCGGTCTGTCGTCAAACATAAACAGCAATTGCACCATGCATGTGAGGTATCACCGCGAAGGCCAGATCGAGTGCAGTAATTTTTCCAGTAGACCTCCTCTGTAAATCTAAAGTGGTAACCTGTAAAGGCTTTTGAAGGCTTTTAAACATGTATTTATTTTGTTGCCACTGCACGTTTGTGCGCAATTTTAAAGCATGTCATGTTTGGTATCCATGTACTCGGCCTAAGATCATCTTTTTTATTTCATCAAACATTTGGGCAATATAGCGTGTTTTAGTGCATTAAAATTAAAAAAAAGTGTGTTTTTTCCCAAAAAAATGCGTTTGAAAAATCGCTGCGCAATTACTGTGTGAAAAAAAAAAATGAAACACCCCCCATTTTAATCTGTAGGGCATTTGCTTTAAAAAAATATATAATGTTTGGGGGTTCAAAGTAATTTTTTTGCAAAAAAAAAAAACTTTTTCATGTAAACAATAAGTGTCAGAAAGGGCTTTGTCTTCAAGTGGTTAGAAGAGTGGGTGATGTGTGACATAAGCTTCTAAATGTTGTGCATAAAATGCCAGGACAGTTCAAAACCCCCCCAAATGACCCCATTTTGGAAAGTAGACACCCCAAGCTATTTGCTGAGAGGCATGTCGAGTCCATGGAATATTTTATATTGCGACACAAGTTGCGGGAAAGAGACACATTTTTTTTTTTTTTTTTTTTTTTTGCACAAAGTTGTCACTAAATGATATATTGCTCAAACATGCCATGGAAATATGTGAAATTACACCCCAAAATACATTCTGCTGCTTCTCCTGAGTACGGGGATACCACATGTGTGAGACTTTTTGGGAGCCTAGCCGCGTACGGGACCCCGAAAACCAAGCACCGCCTTCAGGCTTTCTAAGGGCGTGAATTTTTGATTTCACTCTTCACTGCCTATCACAGTTTCGGAGGCCATGGAAAGCCCAGGTGGCACAAAACCCCCCCAAATGACCCCATTTTGGAAAGTAGACACCCCAAGCTATTTGCTGAGAGGTATAGTGAGTATTTTGCAGACCTCACTTTTTGTCACAAAGTTTTGAAAATTGAAAAAAGAAAAAAAAAAATGTTTTTTCTTGTCTTTCTTCATTTTCAAAAACAAATGAGAGCTGCAAAATACTCACCATGCCTTTCAGCAAATAGCTTGGGGTGTCTACTTTCCAAAATGGGGTCATTTGGGGGGGTTTTGTGCCACCTGGGCATTCCATGGCCTCCGAAACTGTGATAGGCAGTAAAGAGTGAAATCAAAAATTTTCACCCTTAGAAATCCTGAAGGCAGTGATTGGTTTTCGGGGTCCAGTACGCGGCTAGGCTCCCAAAAA
Source organism: Aquarana catesbeiana (assembly GCF_042186555.1). NCBI lineage: Eukaryota > Metazoa > Chordata > Amphibia > Anura > Ranidae > Aquarana > Aquarana catesbeiana. Next base: position 219,674,802 of record NC_133325.1, on the reverse strand, counting down.
GTCCCACACATGTGGTATCCCCATACTCAGGAGAAGCAGCTAAATGTATTTTGGGGTGCAATTCCACATATGCCCATGGCCTGTGTGAGCAATATATCATTTAGTGACAACTTTATGAAAAAAAAAAAAAAAAAAAAAAGTGTCACTTTCCCGCAACTTGTGTCAAAATATAAAATATTCCATGGACTCAATATGCCTCTCAGCAAATAGCTTGGGGTGTCTACTTTCCAAAATGGGGTCATTTTGGGGGGTTTTGTGCCACCTGGGCATTCCATGGCCTCCGAAACTGTGATAGGCAGTGAAGAGTGAAAGCAAAAATTTACACCCTTAGAAATCCTGAAGGCGGTGATTGGTTTTCGGGGCCCCGTACGCGGCTAGGCTCCCAAAAAGTCCCACACATGTGGTATCCCCATACTCAGGAGAAGCAGCTAAATGTATTTTGGGGTGCAATTCCACATAGGCCCATGGCCTGTGTGAGCAATATATCATTTAGTGACGACTTTTTGTAAATATTTTTTTTTTTTTTTGTCATTTTTCAATCACTTGGGACAAAAAAAATAAATATTCAATGGGTTCAACATGCCTCTCAGCAATTTCCTTGGGGTGTCTACTTTCCAAAATGGGGTCATTTGGGGGGGTTTTGTACTGCCCTGCCATTTTAGCACCTCAAGAAATGACATAGGCAGTCATAAACTAAAAGCTGTGTAAATTCCAGAAAATGTACCCTAGTTTGTAGACGCTATAACTTTTGCGCAAACCAATAAATATACGCTTATTGACATTTTTTTTACCAAAGACATGTGGCCGAATACATTTTGGCCTAAATGTATGACTAAAATTGAGTTTATTGGATTTTTTTTATAACAAAAAGTAGAAAATATCATTTTTTTTCAAAATTTTCGGTCTTTTTCCGTTTATAGCGCAAAAAATAAAAACCGCAGAGGTGATCAAATACCATCAAAAGAAAGCTCTATTTGTGGGAAGAAAAGGACGCAAATTTCGTTTGGGTACAGCATTGCATGACCGCGCAATTAGCAGTTAAAGCGACGCAGTGCCAAATTGGAAAAAGACCTCTGGTCCTTAGGCAGCATAATGGTCCGGGGCTCAAGTGGTTAAAAATGTATTTGTGCCATATTTGACATTTCTCTAAAAAGATCCACAATAAAAACATAAAAGAAAAGGGATGGACAGCACAAAAGGTTACATAGTGAGAAAGAAAGAAATAAACCAAATCACCTAAATACGGGGATCTAATCCAAGAAATATTTTTCCTGCATTGGTTCGAGTAAGGAAAACACAGACTACTGCACACAGGCATTTGCACGGGGTATTTCGGATATGCCTGAGCACACCCTATTCACCCCATGCGCTCAGAGCTTTTTTTCAGCTGGAACGGAAATCCCCCACCTCTAGTGCTGGCCTCTTGCCTGCCACTCTCTACTGTCTCTTGCACACACAGAAACCCGGCTTCTGTGTGTACAAATGACAAACTCCACTCCTGGCGGTGCGTGCTCTGCACTATACCTATGACAGCAGAGGAGGGAGAGGGCAGGGGATGTGCACAGCTCTAGTGTAGCCTTCACTAATGGATTACTTTGACCATGTCCTGTGGTCTGATGACACCAAGAAAAACGTTTTTATTTCAGATGGTGTCAAGCATGTGTGATGGCAACCAGATGAGGAGTACAAAGACAAGTGTGTCTTGCCTACAGTCAAGCATGGTGGTGGGGGTGTCATGGTCTGGGGCTGCATGAGTGCTGCCGGCACTGGGGAGCTACAGTTTCTTGAGGGAACCTTGAATGCCAATATGTACTGTGACATACTGAAGCAGAGCATGATCCCCTCCCTTCGGAGACTGGGCTGCAGGGCAGTATTCCAACATTATAACAACCCCAAACATACCTCCAAGACGACATCTGCCTTGCTAAAGAAGCTGAGGGTAAAGGTGATGGACTGGCCAAGCATGTCTCCAGACCTAAACCCTATTGAGCATCTGTGGGGCATCATCAAATGGAAGGCGGAGGAGCACAAGGTCTCTAACATCCACCAGATCTGTGATGTCGTCATGGAGAAGTGGAAGAGGACTCCAGTGACAACCTGTGAACCTCTGGTGAACTCTATGCCGAGGAGGGTTAAGGCAGTGTTGGAAAATAATGGTGGCCACACAAAATATTGACTCTTTGGGCCCAATTTGGACATTTTCACTTAGGATGTACTCAATATTGTTGCCAGGAGTTTAGACATTAATGGCTGTGTGTTGAGTTATCTTGAGGGGACAGCAAATTTACACTGTTGTACAAGCTATACACTCACTTCTTTACATTGTCGCAGTGTGTAATTTCTTCAGTGTTGTCACATGAAAAGATTTAATAAAATATTTACAAAAATGTGAGGGGTCTACTCACTTTTGTAAGATACTGTATATATTTATATATACTATATTGCCAAAAGTATTGGGATACCTGCCTTTACACGCACATGAACTTTAATGGCATCCCGGTCTTAGTCCGTATGGTTCAGTATTGAGTTGGCCCACCCTTTGCAGCTATAACAGCTTCAACTCTTCTGGGAAGGCTGTCCACAAGGTTTAGGAGTGTGTCTATGGGAATGTTTGACCACTCTTTCAGAAACACATTTGTGAGGTCAGGCATCAATGTTGGACGAGAAGGCCTGGCTCGCAGTCTCTGCTCTAATTCATCCCAAAGGTGTTCTATCAGGTTGAGGAGCAGGCCAGTCAAGTTCCTCCACCCCAAACTCCCTCATCCATGTCTTTATGGACCTTGCTTTGTGCACTGGTCCAAATCATTTGGTGGAGGGGGAATTATGGTGTGGAGTTGTTTTTCAGGGGATGGGCTTGGCCTTTTAGTTTTATGGGTTTATTGAGCAGGGCCGTCTTTAGCGCAGGGCAAACGGGGCACTTGCCCTGGGCCCAATCTTTGTTGGGGGGCCCACGCTAGCCGTGAGTTGGGGCCCCGATGACAGCTTTGCAGAGCGCACAGAGGACATGGGAGGATGTATTCCTCGCTAGCCAGCTGAGAGGGGGCGGGTCCGGGAGCTCCACTGATGCTCTGACCCCGCCCACGTGCAGCCTGTGTACACGGAAAAGAGCTTCTGTAGTGAGAGCCAGTGATCGGAGTGGGAGTGTCAGTGGAGCTTTCGGCCCCGTCCCCTCTATACTGGCTGGTGAATACAGAGGTCGGGGCCGGGAGCTCCAATGACACTCCCACTCCGATCACTGGCTTTCACTACAGGCGCTCTATCCCCAGTACACAGGCTGCACGTGGGCAGGGTCAGAGCGTCAGTGGAGCTCCCGGCCCCGCCCCCTCTCACCCGGCTAGCGAGGAATACATCCTCCCATGTCCTCTGTGCGCTCTGCAAAGCTGTCATCGGGGCGACAATTCACGGGTGAGGCGGGCCCCCCAACAAAGCATCAGTGGAGCTCCCAGCTGCTTTAGTGAGAGCAGAGAGTGGAAGCCCCGCCCACAGTCCTGAATGTATGTAGTGAGTTTGGCTGGCCAGGTATGTCCTTACAACCATAAAATGCCTGACTATTTAAACCCTGAGCTGTGTTATTTAACTGTAAAGCTGTGCATTGCTGAAAGTTCTCTGACCATCCCCTGTATAATGTCTGCAGTCTCTGATTGTCTCCTGCAGTATGTCCACAGTCTCTGAGTGTCTCCTGCAGTATTTACACAGTCTCTGAGTGTCTCCTGCAGTATGTCCACAGTCTCTGATTGTCTCCTGCAGTATGTCCGCAGTCTCTGATTGTCTCCTGCAGTATGTCCGCAGTCTCTGATTGTCTCCTGCAGTATGTCCGCAGTCTTTGATTGTCTCCTGCAGTATGTCCACAGTCTCTGATTGTCTCCTGCAGTATGTCCGCAGTCTCTGATTGTCTCCTGCAGTATGTCCGCAGTCTCTGATTGTCTCCTGCAGTATGTCCGCAGCCTCTGAGTGTCTCCTGCAGTATGTCCGCAGCCTCTGAGTGTCTCCTGCAGTATGTCCGCAGCTTCTGAGTGTCTCCTGCAGTATGTCCGCAGCCTCTGAGTGTCTCCTGCAGTATGTCTGCAGCCTCTGGTAATCTCCTGCAGTATGTCCACAGTCTCTGGTAATCTCCTGCAGTATGTCCGCAGTCTCTGATTGTCTCCTGCAGTATGTCCGCAGTCTCTGATTGTCTCCTGCAGTATGTCCGCAGTCTCTGGTAATCTCCTGCAGTATGTCTGCAGTCTCTGTCTCCTGCGGTATGTCTGCAGTCTCTGTCTCCTGCAGTATGTCTGCAGTCTCTGTCTCCTGCAGTATGTCTGCAGTCTCTGTCTCCTGCAGTATGTCCGCAGTCTCTGGTAATCTCCTGCAGTATGTCCGCAGTCTCTGATTCTCTCCTGCAGTATGTCCGCAGTCTCTGAACCTCTCCTGTAGTATGTGTATTAATGTGCCCCTTTATTTGCTCAATTATTTGGGATTGCTCCACTGCTCAGTGAGAGGTAATGATGTGCATGAACCTCTAGCAACCAATCAGCAAACAGTAGTGATCTGCTTTAATCTCTAGCAACCAATCAGTAAGTGCTAATGATGTGCTGTAACCCCTAGCAACCAATTAGTGAGCGCTAATAATGTACATTAACCTCTAGCAACCAATCGGCAAGCAGAAATTATGTGTTGTAACCTCTAGAAACCAGCCATTGAGCAGTAATGATAGGCTGTAACATCTGGCAAACAATTGCAATCGCTGCGTGATCTGCTGCAGTAAACTGATTTTGAGTCTACCTGCTATTTTTTGTATGTCTCAGAATGGAGGGGGGGCCCCAAGAAAATGTTTGCCCAGGGCCCAATCAAAATTAAAGACGGCCCTGTTATTGAGTATATAAAAAGTAAAGTACAGCTGATGCAGTATAACATGTACATGAGATACACATATCCAGTGAAACAATAGTGTCTTTTCCAGGAAAAATGGATCAATAGAATAATATCATATTGGCCATCTGCCCTAGTTAGGTTGAATCAAAGCTGTACATAAGAATGCCAGGATTCGTGCAAACAATAGGTAAAAAAGAAAAAGGGAAAATAAAAAATGAAAAAACTTCTACATTCAGGTCCAAAAGGGCTTCCAGAATACAACAGTAATACCAACAACTTAATACAGTATAAACGGTTTCCTTATTGAGCTAAACATATGCCACCATGTCTACCCTCAAATTAAATAGTAAGCTCTTCTAGACATTAAACAGAACATATGTCTTATTACAGCCCAAAAAGGGGGAGCCTAACAGATCATGGATCAGGTGGCCCCTTAGTTCAAGTGAAGGGAACTCTTAAGGCATCAGCATACAAAGAGATTTTGCACAATTTCATGCTCCCACCTTTGTGGGAACAGTTTGGGGATGGCCCATTCCCGTTCCAACATGACTGCACACCAGTGGCGGCTGGTGAAGTTTTAGTATGGGGGGGCGCCAGACCCCGTCTTTCATTTTTGACCCCTGCCACTTCTCATAAGTCCCACCCCTTATATAGGTCAGCATTACAGATACGGTACATAGGTCAGCATTGGGTATATAGATCAGCATTATAAATATTATATATAGGTCCGCATTGGGTATATAGGTCAGCCTTGGGTATATACGTCAGCATTGGGTATATAGATGAGCATTACAGATAGGGTATATATATAGGTCAGAATTTGGTATATAGCACTTGAGCACCCCCTTCCACCCCCCCCCTTGTGGCTCTGACAGCACCCGCCCCCCCTCGTGATCGTGGCTCTGACAGGAGTCCCTCCTCTTCCCTGTCTGTGGTTGGTGGCTCTGACAGCACAACCCGCCATCCCTCTCTGCGGCTGGCGGCTCTGGCAGCACCCCCATGCCCCCGGCATGGGGTTCATGGCTCTGGTAGCACCGCACCCCGTGAGCTTGCGGCTCCTGGCACTAAACACACACACAGCATCATGCGAGAGGTACAGCACTTACCGGGCTGTGGCTCTCCTCCAGTGTGGGCCGCAGGCAGGAGCGGTGGCGCCGGAGGAGTCCGCTCCTCATGCTTCCTCCGCTCTCTGTGTCTCCTCTTCCACCAAAGCACTGGGCATCCAATAGGATCTCCCGGCTCTTTGGCCAATCGTGAAACAGGTCTCACTGACCTGCCTCCTGATTGGCGGGGAGGCACTGTAGCGTGAAAATAGCAAAAATTAATTTGCTATGGTCACGCAACTAGGTGGGATCGGGGCGTATTCTCTGCACCCTGAGCCCACCCTTTTTTGAAGCCTATTAGAGTGTTGCCTTATGAGGAGTTTATGAGTAATCTCCATTAGCAACTGAGAATATTTGTATATAGATGTGTATATGTATATTTTTGGATAAGAAATAATAGTCGTGTGTATGTGACAGGGTTTCAGTAAAGGGTTAATTTAGCTAGATGTAAATATGCGACAGGATTTGGCTGAAAAGAGCTAATGCATTTAACAGCTACTTGTAGTATGCGAGAAGGATGTGCTGTGAAGACAATCAGCTGATTACGTATATTTGATGTTCAAAGGGCCAAGGACAGATACCATCTGAAGTGTAGTTGTTACAGGGCCAAAATTATTAGCTCAATAAAGGCCTTTGTATTCCTCCATGCTAATCAACCATTTGTCCATTTCAAAGGGGTGTTTGAGAGGATGAGAATATTTCTTTCATCTGTTCAGGAAAGGAGGTTTTGCCCTGGCTAATGCCATGCATAAGTTAGGTACCCCTTTCAAGAGAAGGTGATGACTTCACCTTAATCCCTCTTCAAACAACTTATCCCTAGCTCGTTACCACAACAGGAGGAAGTTGCCCAAATTAGGAGATACGCCTGGTGGGAGTAGAGAGCTAACAGAATACTCCAATCAAATTGGCCCTATTCAATTCAATGAGAGATGGGCCTATAAGAAGGTATCCCAAAGAGAGTAGTAGAGAGATGAAAACTGACCTGGGCCCAGGAACATTAATAATATAGGTAATTATCAGAGCATCTCCCAGCACTTAAAGGTATACCTGCTTGTCATGCTTGTTTGTTTACCATTTGTATTGTGATGATTATACTTTGTCTTTTTGTACTATAACCTAATATTTTCTCCCTTAAGACTATAGATATTGTCTGTGTATTAGGTAGACTTTTAACGCTTCTTTAATAAATGTTATTATATTTAAGCTTTCACTTCTGGTCATAAGATCCCTTATTTAACCAACCTCATATCTTATGGTTAATAATTCATAAATGTACGTTTAGAAGGTCAAGAAGAGCCTCTGGCCCCCGCCCCCGCCATAGGAGTCCATGAGTCCAGTGTCCTGAAAGGTGCAGGGCGCATGGATAGAGGGGCTGTCGCAGGGATGGGGGGGTGGTGCCCGTGCATCCACAATGCATGGGCCACCACTGCTACAGACCAATGCACAAAGAAAGGGCCATAAAGACATGGATAAGCGAGTTTGGGGTGGAGGAACTTGACTGGCCTGCACAGAGTCCTGACCTCAACCCAATAGAACACCTTTGGGATGAATTAAAGCACAGACTGCGAGCCAGGCCTTCCTGTTCACATCAAAGCCTGACCTCACAAATGCGCTTCTGGAAGAATGGTCAAATATTCCCATAACCACACTCCTAAACCTTGTGAACAGCCTTCCCATAAGAGTTGAATCTGTTATAGCTGCAAAGGGTGGGCCAACTCAATATTGAACCCTACGGACTAAGACTGGGTTACCATTAATGTTCATGTGTGTGTAAAGTCAGGCATCCCAATACTTTTGGTAATATAGTGTGTATATACAGTATATACTGCATATATTGTATGTATATATATATGTGTCATATATAGAAAAATCCCAACAAGGATTGCTGCACTTAAAATACCAAAAAAGTTCAAAGTCCAAAAAAAGACAATAATTATATGTTATGTTCCAAATAGCATAGCTTTTGGGCAAAGTACAAAATGCCCTTCCTCAGGTTAACATCATCTAGAACAACATGATGTTCTAGCCTGAGGAAGGGCATTTTGCACCTTGCCTGAAAGCTATGCTATTTGGAACATGACGTGTAATTATTGTCTTTTTTGACCTAATAAATTTTAAGTGCAGCAATCCTTGACTGGATTTATATTTATATATATATATATATATATATATATACCTTGGCTCAAGTGCTTAATTTCCTGCTCTCTAGCTATATTTCTTTATAATTTAAAAACCAATGTTTCCACCAATATGAGGTAGGAAATTCATATTTGTTCAAATGTGCTGCTGTCAAGTCTTAACTTTCTAATTGATTCAGTGTTCTTTGAGAGACCCGTGTACTGACCCAGTCTTTATTTATACGACTGTTCATTTACATGGATCACATTTATTTAAAGATTTTTGTTCTTGGTGTTAAACACCACAGTCATCTGCATGCATAGGCAGATTAAGTCTCTAATCAAAACATCCCCAGTAATCATTAGGCATGACATTAAACAGTGTAAGGCTAATTACACTCCCCTGAAGAATTTCTTTGTGAACATATTGCAAAAGACTGTTGAGAAATCTTGCCCAAAATACAAGACGTTTAAACCAATTTTATCAACCAGCTAAAGCTCATTTACTAATACAATGCCAGACACAATCTCCTCCTAATTAACAAAATCTTGGAAGCCTGCATGCTACGGGTTTTTGCTAAATCATAAGGGACCAGACCAGGTTGCTCACCTTGTGTATTGCAATGATTTTAAATTCAGAATAGAAATAAGATTAGGCTCTTCTCTGCTGTCTCGTCTAATAACCTTTGCCTCAAAAAAACAAATCAACAGCAGCACATTACTAATATGAATATGTACAAATTACAAGGTGTGGAATCACTTGCATGTTACTCATTTGTCACTAATTTAGGAGAGCTATCACTCAGTCAGGTTTAAAGCAGACCTATGACTTTGACAGCCCACTAGAAAGATTTATTTTAAACCAGCACATAGGGGATTGGCAAATATTTAGAACCCCAATAAGTAACATGCAGCCAGCATCTTTTTTTTGTAAGCTGTGATTGGCTAATTAAGTTAATTTAAGTCAACTTAAGTTGAACATTCTGGTTTTAGAGCAAAGTTCCAGCTGGATTTATTTTATATTTTTAAAAACACCCCCTTGATGTTTGTACCTAATTTAATACCAAACTGAATATACTTAATATTTAATGTTGGTTTTATATATATATATATATTAAACTGACCATGCTGTCCTCTCTGAGTGTGCTCCCATCTTTAGTGTGGGCATGTGAAGCCTGTTGGTATCTCCTTCCGAGATACAGAGCTGCTGGCTACCCAGCATGCACCTCCCGATTTCGCACATGCACAAAAACTACAAAGCGTGGTGCACATATTACCAGCGGAGGATGCCTTTTGACTCCTGGGAGTAATTAATTTTTGCGACGAGGCAAAAACCAGAAGAGGAGTAATTACCCTGTACAAATAAGGTAATTAGAGTACAGAAAAAATTATAAAGCAATAACGAACAGGCAAGTTTAAAATGTGGGTGGAACTCTGCTTTCTTTTTTTTAATTATAAATAAATAACATGCTAGGTAAGAAAGCAGTAGGGACGAGATTTGGTTTTGCGTCCATGTAGAGTTCAGCTTGAGCTTTACTTGTTCTCAGTTCACTTAACAGGCCAACTAATCGGCCAGGCTTTCCCACCCACCAAACCTGAACCTGCTGCAGCCAGAAGTCATTCATTTAGTGACGGTATCACTGTAGAGGATTCCTTCTTTGAACCCACCCCCTTGTCCAGATGTGGGTGAAGGTCCCTTTTTTTCCATGATCTAGTTGGCTCCTGCAATCCCCAGGACTCCTGGACACACCCAGGAAATATAAATCTCACTGTTTCCCACCCTCAGGTGCTCAAAAGGACTATGGCTGATGGGACAGCAGTTTCTGGGCATGTTAGCTCAGAAACAAAATTAAAACAGTACCACTGAAATGCCCTAGAATGTTGTTTCAACCCACACGTACTGCTTCCAGGCCTCTACGATTAATCGCAGTATTGGATTAAACGCGTTAGTGGGGGTTCTCTCCCATGTGTAGACGACTAAGCTGCATCTGTTTAATATAGATGTGGCTAAGAGGGGGGAATTTGGGACTTTAAAAGAGGCACAATGTTTGTGCCTCCATCTCGGGTTCAAGTACATGAAAAAGGGGAATGTGGGACTTTAAATGAAGCAATTGACTTGCGGAGGTAGAGTATATAGTAATCATTTTTTATTTAACAATAGTAAAAAACACTTTTCATATGTATGCATGCACAATGGCATAAACATAATGGATACATATACATTAGCTTGGCAGCACATAAAAGGTAGCAAATATTGATAAATATAATACAAGGTGTTTCATATTAGCAGGCATTAGTACATCATATGCAAAAGAGCAGGTACACATACACATTGATAATTGCATAGTACTCAATGAATCTTGGATGTATAAAAAGTATATATGGGCCAGTGAATAAGTAATGAGCCGAACTTGTCTGAGCATCCCATGGAAACTCGACGCGTTTCATGGCTATATGCCATTCATCAGGAGTTGGGTACAGAAGTAAACTCTAAATATAAATAAATATGTAATATTAGTAAATATGTTCTACCCCTTTAAAGGGAGAAAAAACCTCATGGGGAGAAAGAGATCTGTACTCACAGGTCGGCTATAGCACTGTGCTTGGCTAGCAACAAGGAGGATAGGACCCCAAATGGTTGTCTGTTTTCCAGAGCTGAGGCAAGGAACCCCACCCCAGCCAAGAAAACCTCCACAAAGCATGCCCGATTGCTGCAATACATTCCACATGTGTGGGGATGATTAAAAGTATGGTGTTCTGAAAGAAAATGTATGAAAATGAGAAAATATGTGTAAAAACAGTGAAAACAGTAAAAAAGTGAGAATAGTGAGAAAAGTGAGAAGCCGCCTCTGGCTGACACAGGGAAATCTGGATCATGTGGTCAGACTGAAGCAGCCTAAAAATAGGTTAGTTATTAACATTCTATTTATACAGGTTATTTAGCATAGGTGGTGGGGGGGGGGAGCATTTTTAAGGCTAGTTAGTTGTAAGCTGGAATCCCATTCTAGGGGGGATTTTTAAAAATCCTTAGGAAGAAAAAAACCCTTTGAACTACAGTATATGTGATAAATTGGTTTGACACAAGAAGCAAGAGACTGAATGTGAACCCTTTCTAAATTGTTATCAAACATTTGTATGACAATTTTTACCTCTGTGATTCCCCCTCCAGCTCTCTCATCCCATAGCCCCCTTCCTTCTTTACTCCTTTAGTGACCCCCTGGTAGGAAAGAGAACCCCTGACAGTACCCTAAGGTAAAGTCCATTGCTGAGTTGGAGGACAGAAATAACACTGGGCTCCAGGCTCACAGATAGACATGGTTAGTGCTTTAGATACCTCCAACAGTATTTTCCAGACACCAAATCTTCTCCTGCTGTCTCAGTACATAAAAAGAAAGGGTCACTCCCTTCCTCTTCGAGCATCACTCTGTATCTCCCATTGGGAATCAACGCAAAAACTGTTCCATAAGTGGTACTTCACCCCAGCCAGATTGGCAAACATCTACCCATCTACCTCATCTTAATGCTGGAGAAACTGCACAGGAAAGGGTACCCTGCAGCACATATGGTGGGACTGCCCTAACATCCACAGATACTGGAAAGAAGTCTCTGCCCTCATCTCAAAGCTATGCAAAATGCAAAATCCCTTCACCAGTATCCCCACTGGACCTTCTTTTGGGTCTCAACATCCCCAATTGGCCGAAAAATGTCAGAGTATTGGCATCTCACATTCTAATCGCAGCTCGTTTAGCACTAGTGAGAAGATGGAAATCGCCACAACCTTCCACCAGATCAGATCTTATCACTCTGCTGAACAATCACTTCCAAATGGAGGCCTCCTTCGCCAAAGCCAGCCTAACTACTGCAGCGTTTTGCCTCAACTGGGAACCATGGGGCAATGACCCAAGGAATACGGTACTACAATAATTATCACCTCTTCATAAGACAGGAACTCTCTGGTACTACCAGTCTTTGACTTCACATGCTGCTACATCCCCTCACACCTAACACACGCATAATGTATGTGCCCCGCTACTAAACAACCGCTCCACATGGGTATCCTTCTACCGGGGGCTCATCAAGAAGGGACTCATTACTGCATAATGTGCTTATACCAAGCAGGTTTACAGGTTTCCTTTGCTCCTAAGTTTTAAGTTCTGCAGGTCTAGGATTTTACAGGTTATACAAGTTATCTGGATGTTGACAGCTGATGGTTGATAGGGCTGCCTCTTGTCCCATGGCACAGTGAGTGCCCAGTGTGGGGTGCCAGGGAGTGGAGGTAGCACTGTAACTCATTGAAACTTAACACAAAGTGGTTATGTATTCAGTGTTGCAATTGATACAGATTGATAATGTACGCTATGTTACTCACTAAGCAATGTAGTATGCTAGTTATCTCAACCTTCTGTACTGATACCTTGGGAAAACTTCAATAAACTTATTGTTAAGAAAGAAAAAGAAAGGGTCACTTTGTAAGGCAACAATAACTATCAGGAAGACACTGATAACATTGCGTTTGAAACAACACAGCCAGGCTGTGGATGTCTCTTTGCTTCCTCTCCAAGGGAGTACCAGGTCCTCTGAGGGTCTTACCTCATACCCCTTCAGTAGTTATTCTTTCCTGTCTCTCCACCTTTGACGCTGTTTCCTCCTCAATCATGTAGGGCAGCAGCAACACTGAGCATAGCGGAAAACCAATTGAAATGCTGCAATCTAGCCTGCGCAGATTAACACCCATGAGAATTAAACTTGGTCGGTCACCTCTGTTTTTGGCAGGGTGGCTACACTCCTTTCTGACAAACTCTAATATTTGTATTTTCTTTTGTGAGTTTTTTTTTCAGAGTTGCTGTCTTGCAAATTTCATCCTAATAATTTTTTAAATTCTTTGTAATTCAGTACTGCTTGGACTCTACTGCACTGCTCAGAAGAAGAGGGGTAGGTCCCAACAGCTTGGTTCTGAAAATGTAACTGTTAATGCAAATAAAATATCAGACTGTTCCCAACTACTGTATGTTGTTCCACCAACCTTATGCAGAATTGCAGTCTGTTTTTCGGTCAGTCTATCATCTGTCAGCAATGGGGTAAACTTGTGGGCTGATGCCTAGTATTGTAGTGCAGCACAGATTTATAACTGTAAGAAAGTCAGTAATGAAGCTTGTTCACTCCTTAAACCACAGGTGTCAAACTGGCCTTAGACTACTTAGACCTCGGTGTTTACCTTTCCTTAACAATGGTAATACAGAAGATCCACACTTATCTGTGAAAGAGATTTAGCACCCACGTCTGCATCTTTCATGTACAGTGTATCAGCCCCACTAAAGTATATGGAAAAATATGGCCAGCCATAAGCCAGGTCTAGAATTGTTTGTCACACATTCAGACAGAACAGTAAAGAAATGAGAACATGGAGCTGAATGTAATTTATACTCTTCACTTATATGCCATGCTCCTGTTTGACCCCTGCTTTCTGTCTGAAGCAGAAGAGACACAACATACTGTATAATCACATCTATTTTACACTAGCAGTGTACAGCATATATTTTTTCATCTTTGCATAGCTGGGAAGGTGTGAAAGAGCTTTTACTAGAGATAAGAAGATAGCTCAATTATGCTCCAGCCAAAATGTTTCCTTTATTTATGGAAAAACATGGGAAAAGTAAGCTCTTCTGCCAAGTGCTGCCCATCTTTTTAAGTAGATTCCAGTTCACTTTGTGTCCCTGTGACAAGAATAAGTGTAGCACCCTCTAGCTAGGTGCTAGTGAAAATAGTTTTTTTTTTCCTGATAGTGTAGGTAAATGTGGCTTGCCTGGCAGCCAAGCCTGTGTTGAATCTGGGTCAGGGTTGAGTAAGGGCTCTTTCACACGGGGAGTTCATATGTCCGTTTTTCATCCTTCCGTTTTCGGATGAAAAACGGACATACGTGTATCCCTATGGAGCGTCGGATGTCAGCGGTGACATGTCCGCTGACATCTGACCCACTCCGATCCGAAAAGTGTAACGGAGGAAAACCCTACTTTTCCATCCGTTTTCGGATCGGATCGGGTGACGACGGACACTACGGTCCGTCATCATCCGATCCCCCATAGGGGAGAGCGGCGCTCTGACAGGTCCGTCGCTGCACAGTGTGCAGCGATGGACCTGTCATCTTCCTGCTTCCGGCGATCACCGCTTCCGGCGATCACCGCTGAGCAAGCGGGTGTTCAAGGGGCGGATCATCACTGATCCGCCCCGTGTGAAAGAGCCCTAACTCAGGGAGGCTGTATGACTAAGCAGCACCTCTTGTATCTTGCCCTACTTGCTGAAGCCCTGAAGAAGCTTCCAAAAGAATGGGTGGGAGGTTAGGAGGAGCTGCTTGGAGTATTGAGGAGGGCCCCAGCCAATCCCCAGCATTAGGCTGGCAGATGGCAGGCACCTCTTAAATATTCTGGGGTCATGTCGGCAGGGGGCAGTCTGGTAGAAGCTGGAGATCGAGTGCTGAGGAGGTGGTCAGTGGCTCTTGAAGGTGCCCCCTGATATGAGGGGGATGACTTTGGACCTGGGGCTCAGGTGCTGGAGAGACAGAGGAGTCCTGTTCTGGATGCATGGGAGCAGGTGTGAGGACAGCAGGAGAGAGTCAGCATGTCCAGGAGATCTCCAAGGAGAAGACAGCCGGGTGATTGGTGAGTGTGCAGTCAGAGAGCACTGTGGAGAAGTAGCCGGGTGGGCTAGTAAAAGGGGAAGCTGCAGCCAGGCAGACTTGTAGTGCCTGAAGAGGTGGTGCTGGGATCAGTAGGCACAGGGATGTAGCTGAACTTTTTCTTTACACACCAAAGGGGCCCGAGGTCCCTGCCTGTAAAAGGGCTTTTGCTAATCTGGTTGAGTGCTTTTTACCAGATTTACTAAAGTTTCCCAGTTGAGTCTGTGTTTTCTGCAAGCAAGTAAGTGCTGGAGGAAGAGGAGTGAATATTGCTGTACATAGAAAGAATTGTCCCTGAAGTTTCTAAAGTCAAGTAGGCATCCCATATTTCCCTAATCCCTATCCAAGTTTTATCCCCTCAATAAATACAAAACAAAGTGCTGGACTGTTCACTGACACTCATGCCGCATACACACGGTCGGATTTTCCGACAGGAAATGTTCGATGGGAGCTTGTTGTCGGAAATTCCGACCGTGTGTAGGGTCCATCGGACATTTTCCGTCGGAATTTCCAACAAACAAAATTTGAGATCTGAATCTCAAATTTTTCGACAACAAAATCCATTGTCATAAATTCCGATCGTGTGTACACAATTCCGACGCACAAAGTTCCATGCATGCTCGGAATCAAGCAGAAGAGCCGCACTGTCGTGTCTTGTTGTACGTCACCGCGTTCTTGGCGATCGGAATTTCCAACAAGATTTGTGTGACTGTGTGTATGCAAGACAAGTTTGAGCCAACATCCGTCAGAAAAAAAACATGGATTTTGTTGTCGGAATGTGCGATCGTGTGTACGCGGCAAAAGTGTGCCTGTGAAAATTGGCTGTACAGGGTGGGGGATCCCTATTCACCAGCGGATAGCAGTGCATTATGAGCATTATAGGCCTCCATGCAATACAGTGCACTGGGGCCCTGTCTACACAATCACCCATGATTGCCCATCAAATGCAGCTTTACTGTTCCCGTGAATGCAGCCTCACTGTGTCCGTGAATGCAGCCTCCCTGTGCCCATCAATGCAGCCTCACTGTGTCCATGAATGCAGCCTCACTGTGCCCACCATTGCAGCCTCACTGTGCCCATGAATGCAGCCTCACTGTGCCCACCATTGCAGCCTCACTGTGCCCGTGAATGCAGCCTCACTGTACCCACCATTGCAGCCTCACTGTGCCCATGAATGCAGCCTCACTGTGCCCACCATTGCAGCCTTACTGTGCCCACCATTGCAGCCTCACCATGCCCGTGAATGCAGCCTCACTGTGCCCACCATTGAAGCCTCACTGTGCCATGAATGCAGCCTCACTGTGCCCACCATTGCAGCCTCACTGTGTCCGTGAATGCAGCCTCACTGTACCCACCATTGCAGCCTCACTGTGCCCATGAATGCAGCCTCATTGTGCCCACCATTGCAGCCTCACTGTGCCCACCATTGCAGCCTCACCATGCCCGTGAATGCAGCCTCACTGTGCCCACCATTGCAGCCTCACTGTGCCCGTGAATGCAGCCTCACTGTGCCCACCATTGCAGTCTCACTCTGCCCATGAATGCAGCCTCACTGTGCCCACCATTGCACCCTCACTGTGCCCATAAATGCAGCCTCACTGTGCCCACCATTGCAGCTTCACTGTGCCCACCATTGCACTCTAACTGTGCCCACCATTACGGCCTCACTGTGCCCATGAATGCAGTCTCACTGTGCCCACAATTGCACCCTCACTGTGCCCATGAATTCAGCATCACTGTGCCAATTAATACAGACTCACCATCGCCTGGTAACACACTCACACACAGTGGGCATCTCCTCCTGTGTATCACAGAGCCGGCTGGTTCTGTGTTCGGCGGCCGCGCTGTAACAAGGTCCCGCCCCCCTAGACTGGCTTGTGTGATAGGCGGAACACTGATTCAATCTACTATTACACAAGCCAGTCTAGGGGGGGCGGGATCTTGTTACAGCGCAGCCGCCGAACACAGACCCAGCCAGCTCTGGGATACACAGGAGGAGGAGGAGAGAGGGAAAGAGCGGAGCGCTGCAGCCGCAACTCAAAGCAGCCCCAGGGCAGGTGGCCTAACAAGAAATTTCCTGGTATCCTGGTAGGCCAGTCCGGCCCTGGCTGGGGTCATTGGGCAGGTGGGGCCCCCCAGGCAAGTGGGGCCCCCGGGCAACTGCCCAGCGTGCCCATGTGAAAAGACGGCCCTGGCGGCTAGTACGTGGGTTGTGCAACACAAGTAATTAGGGGAACTAGGAAGATGGTAATAATTGTAATGCTTCCCAATTTTGCAGATTTCCTACTTCCTGTTTATAAATCATTAGTAACTGACCCATTATTCAGGTACTGGGGACAGGTGAGGGAGGTACACAGGTACACACTACACAGGAGAACACAAGGAGGTTGACTTACTAAAGGCAAATAAGCTGTTTACTTTGCAAGGAAATTTTCTCCAGAGTTTAGTGAATAAGGTGAAGCTCTGCTGACTTCCATAATCTAATCATATGCTGTTTTTTTTTCCTTGTTTGTGACTGGGTATTCTTATATAAAATTAATTTTCACCACATTCACTACGTTCTGGGAAAATTTCCCTTGCAATGTGCAAATTCTCCTGGCAAAGATAACCGATTATTTTTCCTTTAGTAAATCAACCCAAAGACTTGCTAAACAAGTTGGAGGTGGACACATTTCCTTAAAGCTCTAGTACTTCCCTAAAGCTTTTTGGTAATACTTCTCTTCATTGGCGACTGGTGCTCCATTTTTTTTGGGGGGGGGGGGAAGAACAAACCTCCACTTTCCAGTCTGCTCACCCACCCGCACTTACCAGGTCACGGACAGCTTCCCCAGCTTCTCCTCCTGGCCAGTCCGGTCGCTTATCCTCCTGGCCAATCCGGTCGGTTCTCCTTCTGGCCAATCCAATCTAAGGACGTGCTTCCTGTCCTGATTGGCCGGGAGCAAAAGCAGGAAGACAATAGCGAATGTTAATTCTTTATGAACCAGCCGCCGCTGCTTCTCTTTGTGGGCCACAAGAGTACACATATTTTTGCTCTCCTGTGACCCACAATCAGCTTATAGAGGGCTATTTCCTGTGATGAGATGACATCACAGAGACACTCCAGGCTCTGGAAGGATCCACCCAGTTGCCTGACTGACAGCTGACTCTGGCTCTCAGCTGAGTGCCAAAGCCACCCCCTCTCTTGCCCGACATTCCAGTGAACGCTGGAGGGAGCAGAGAGTGGTGACTGACAGTCAATGCTCTTCTTACCCAGAAGACTGAGAACTGAGCGATTAGCAGTCATGTGATTGCTCAGTTCTCAGTCTTAGAGCTGACGGGGACAACTGTAGCACCAATTATTCAGCACAGAGGTAAGTATGAAGCTATGCTTTTTTATGTACCCCAAACGTCTCCTTTAACACATTTATTCAACTACACCCATTACCCTCCAGCATCATCCACAGACCACAGTTAAAATAACAGCTGCTTACTGTAAAATAAAAACGTGTCATATAATGATACTGCTCTTATTCGGATATCACAGCAAAGATAATAAGATCAACATAACACTGAGCTGCCACAGTAACACAAAAATTAAAGTGTATGGGTCTGATAGGCATATTAATGATATAGAACAATTCCAATATTTTAAGATGTTTTAATCGTAAAAAGAATCGACATTCTAATTCTAGGTGTCTGAAGTTGCTATGGTAACTGTGAAACCTGAATTGCAGTCCAAGGATATATAGCTATATTTGGACCCTGTGGACATTTAATCTTGCTGAAAAAAATATACTGATCCAAAATTAGAAATATGACCTATGCTGAATTTGTATAAAATACATCAAACATTCAAATGGTAATTATACAAAGTTTTATTATTTTTTACCAGTTAATCCCGCCAGTAGATCAATTATATTTCCTTTCACTGTAGGAGGCAAAACAGTACAGTAACGGCTCATGTAAACCAACATTAGTCCCCTGAAGAGCAACCTGCAGTGACACGCTCTTCAAAGAGTGTTTGGCAGGTGGTAGAGAGGCATTATGTCGCTTCCTCAGCACCTGTTTTAACCCCTAAGTCCACACCACTAAGCCACAGCTGCATGAATTGCACGCTGTTGTGGGGTGGTTGCGGCGCAGCCCCCTCACTTAAACGCAACAGGCTGCAGCTCAAGTACTCCCCCCTCTGCTGCTTTTATATGCAGTCAAGTCGACCCTATGGCAAGTGTAAATGAGCCCTAAAATTAACACTAAGATCCCATACACACTATACAACTTTTGTTGTCTGATTTCCTTTAGATTTACCAAAACCATGTAGTGCAAGGGTTTGCCTGATTGCATACAAATTGAAATTCTTAAGATTTGACCTCATATACATGGCAAATGAGGTTAAATGTAGAAAAATGTAAAATAATGCATTTGGGTGGCAAAAATATGAATGCAATCTACACACTGGGGGGAGAACCTCTGGGGGAATCTAGGATGGAAAAGGACCTGGGGGTCCTAGTAGATGATAGGCTCAGCAATGGCATGCAATGCCAAGCTGCTGCTAACAAAGCAAACAGAATATTGGCATGCATTAAAAAAGGGATAAAATGATAATTCTCACGCTCTACAAGACTCTGGTCCGGCCGCACCTAGAGTATGCTGTCCAGTTCTGGGCACCAGTCCTCAGGAAGGATGTACTGGAAATGGAGCGAGTACAAAGAAGGGCAACAAAGCTAAAAAAGGGTCTGGAGAATCTTAGTTATGAGGAAAGGTTGCGAGCACTGAACTTATTCTCTCTGGAGAAGAGACGCTTGAGATGGGATATGATTTCAATTTATAAATACCATACTGGTGACCCCACAATAGGGATGAAACCTTTTCATGGAAGGGAGTTCAACAAGACATGTGGCAACTCATTAAAATTAGAAGAAATAGCTCATCGGGGGAGATTGCTGGACTAATCTCACATGGTTAGTACAGCGGTGCGTACCCGGCTTTGCAGTTTCAGGAAGTCACAGCCTCATCTGCTAAATTATCAGTGTGCTATCAATCAACCAGCCGGCGGTTGTGACTGCAGTGGATCAGACAAAAGCACAGCTGCACGTTAAGACTTGTGGGGGGGGGGGGTCACACTATTTCAGAAGCCCTCGGAGAGTGTAGAAACTGGCACAATCAAAAGGTACTGTACTGTATCAAACATTTACTCACACTAGTGTAAAAAAAAAAAAATGCAAACATACATGTACAAGGCTATTTCATTTTAATATTTGTGTTTAGATACACTTTAAAGTGCATGTATATTAAATAGTAGACAGTGGTATAAATCTAATTCATTACCTTGGTACTTCCTTGTGTCAGATACCACTAGAGAGTAATGATAATTGAGCTCCTTGTGCTAAGCGCAGTAACCTATAGCAACTCATCTGAATTCTTTTTTCTTCTGGTCCTTTTCTATAAAATCATTCTTTTATGTCCTTCTTTTAAAGTAAAATTGTCAGGCTAGAGTTAGAGGAAATTGATATAGCTGATTTGCATTTAACAGAGCAAACTTTGGAGCTGACTTCCTGATCCTCCTTGAGCCATTGATATAAAACAAGCATTAAGTGTGTGAAGTCTGAAACATATTATCTGTTTTTCTGCACGGATGTTCCAAGGCATTGATTTGCTAGGTATTTAAAGCGAGGTATTTAAAGCGATTTTTTTGGACATTAAATGCAAAAATGTATTTAAAGGAGAAGTATGGGATTTGGGAAAAAATTATATTCTCCTGGGTGGATGCAGTAATGATTCAATGCTCCATCTGTCCCTCACCGGCTCTGCAGTGAGAACTGAGTGGTCAAAGAATGCTGATCCCTCAATTCTCCCCCTCTGCTCTGAGCAGAGAGCCGTGACTGTCAGTCAGCTGCTCTCTGCACTCTCCTCTAGTGCTCACTTTAGTGCTGAGCTGTGGAGGGGCGGTAGGGGTTGACTCAGGCTCTCAACGGCTCGCTGAGAGGCCGTGCCAGGTGCCAATCCAGGATTCTAGGTGGATCCTGACAATATGGTTCGGCTCACCATCGGGCTTCAGCTCACTGTCGGCTGAAAATGGATCACAGGAGTGCAAAACTAACTGCACTTCTGTGATCCATAGAAGTATGGCCAAAATAGCTTTGGTTATACTTCACCTTTAAGCCAAAAAAGCAGCTCTGAGTAATGCCTGCTCCTGTGCTGGTCGGCAGAAAATGTAGTCCACTAGTGTAGCTTCAACTGTAGGAGCCTCCATTTCCTAAGGCTTCCCTCACAATAGTGGTAGTACTTACCGCACCACTGCCCCCCCTGAAAACTAGTATTGCTGGACCCTATTTCATAGGGCAGTGAATGGTCTTTTGTAGGTATCCAGGAGGCGATACTGCTGCCTCCTAATGCTTGTTTTGTTTTTTGTTTTTTACTTTTTTACTGCCGAGCATAAATTTTGTGATGCAGAAACACACTGCATCTGGAAGCTAAGCATTTGACTTGCAGTTGTGGCACGGCCCCTTTCACTTACATGGGAACGTTTTCACAGCGCGATGCATCATTGCCGCAGCAATGGGTATGCATCCAAGTGGCTAGATGCTGGCCCAGATGAACTGAAGCCAGGAGGAGGACAGACAGGGAACTGGTCACTGGAGTTGCAAATGTAATGGACAAATACAGGATCAGCAGACTGGGGAGCAGGTAGGTGCGAACATGTGGAGCTGCAGGCAGGTAGGCAGAAGACATGCAGGAGCACAAATCTGGTTTAAGGTTGGGCAGGTGGGGTCAGCTGCTGGTGGGCAAATCAAGTACAAAATCAGTAGTTGCCATGAGGTCAGCTTCTTGCTCAAGGCCAGTTTTAGATGTCCAGACCTAGAACAAGAGGAGCAGGCAGGAGCATGGTTGTGGAGCAAGCCTGGGTCTGTACAGATGGATAACAAGAGTAGGTGTGGACAAGCCAGGATCAGGAAGATCAGGAAGACATTTAGGAAATACAGGACACAGATTGCGGGTACTGCTGCAGACAGGACTAGCCATGTGCAGCTATCCTAGAGATTTAACCCCCTTCAATACCAGACCGGTTTTTGCTTTTTGGCACTGCGTTACTTTAAGGCTTCTTTCACACGGGCTTTGCGATCAGATCCGCCTGTCAGTTTTTCAGGCGGACCTGATTGGACGCTTAGCTCTATAGAGCAGCGGATGACAGCAGTGACATGTCCGCTGACATCCGCTGATATCCGATCCTGTGCACTCTCACTCTTTTTAGCAGCAGTGGATGAGCTCAATGATGCTACAAGGAGAGAGAACGCTTACTGAGCATTCTTGGCCTTTGAATAAGAACAACCTTTACTCCTATGATGCTGAGAGATGAGCTGTAGCTGTAGCTACAGCATCCTGGAAACAGAACAGAGGAAACTACAATTCAGAGTTTTTTGACAGCCTTTAGGGGGGACCAACATGGCCTACAGGTATGCAACCTAAATTAAAGTTGAGGTTTTTTTTTACAGGGTTCAAGGGCCACAACCACTATGGGTATGCAACTTATATCAAGCAAGAGATTTCTGGTGCATTTACATCTCCTCGGACCCCTTGATTGTATGGGTTTCAAAAAGTGAACCAGCTCTTTAGGCTACCTGCACATTTTTACATTTTGAGAGAAAACCCACAGACTTATGCCGCGTACAATTGAGCAGACTTCACGGCAGACTTTAACCTGTGGACTTTTCGACGGACTTTACGACGGACTTTCCGAATGAACGGACTTGTCTACACACGATCAACCAAAGTCCGACGGATTCATATGTGATGACGTATAACCGGACTAAAACAAGGAAGTTCATAGCCAGTAGCCAATAGCTGCCCTAGCGTCGTTTTTGTCCGTCGGACTAGCATACAGATGAGCGGACTTTTTGACCGGACTTGAGTCCGTCGAAAAGATTTGAAACATGTTTCATTTCTAGGTCTTTCGAACTTTTGGGGAAAAAATGTCCGCTGGAGCCCACACACGATCAAATTGTCCGACGGACTCCGGTCCGCCGAACCAAGTATGCCGTAAAGTCCGGTCATGTGTACACGGCATTAGAGAACATCCATACAAACAGAGTCAGAATCCTTTCAGACAGTGTTTCTAGTGGTAACTTAACCCAGGACCCCAGTACTACAAGAGAACCATTGCTAGCCATTGTAAAACAGTATTGCAAAGGCATTAGGTTTTAATAATGATGAAGTGCTTTGAGAGGTTAGTTATGCATCACATTAAGTCCAGTCTTCCAAACACGCTGGACTAATATCAGTTTGCATACCATCCAAACTGTTCCAATGTACAATGCAGTTTCCTCTACCCTCCACCTGGCCCTTACCCACTTAGAACAGAAAGACTCTTATGTTAGAATGCTGTTCATTGACTTTAGCTCAGCATTTAATACAATTATTCCTCAACAACTTATCACTAAATTGAACTTGCTGGCTCTCAACCTGCTCCTCTGTAATTGGACCCTGGACTTTTTAACTGGAAGACCTCAGTCAGCCTATTTTGGCTGCAGCACCTCGAGCACTACCATACTGAGCACGGGTGCCCAACATGGGTGTGTGCTCAGCCCACTGCTGTTCACACTGCTGACCCACGACTGTACTGCCAAGTTTAGCTCCAACCCTATCATCAGGTTTGCAGATGTCACAACTGTGATAGGTCTCATCAGCAGCAATGATGAAACACTCTACAGAGAGGAAGTGGCACAACTAGTTAAATGGTGTAATACAAACAACCTGTCCCTTAATGTAAGCAAAAGAAAGGAGGTTGTGATGGATTTCAGGAGATATTCTGCTGATCACCCCCCACTGACCATCGACAGCTTGACTGTGGAGAGAGTAAGCAGTATTAAATTCCTGGGAGTGCACATCTCAGAGGATCTTACCTGGACAACCAGCATCACGTCACTAGGCACAACAGCGCCTATATTTTCTCCGCCGCCCTAAAAAAGACAGCCTCCCACCACTCTGTCTTGCTACATTCTATAGGGGATCCACTGAGAGCGTGCTGACCAGCTGCATCATTGTCTGGTATTGGAACTGCAGTTCTGCAGACCACAAGACCCTGCAGCGGCTAGTGAATAGGGCTGAAAAGATTATTGGTGTCTCTCTCCCCTCCCCCCTGAACATTTTCCATACACGATGCTCCAGCAAAGCTATTAGTATTGTGAAGGATCCTACCCATCCCTCCCACAGTCTCTTCCAGCTCTTGCCATCAGATAGAAGGTTTCCCGGAGCATCAAAACCTGGACTGTCAGACTGCTCAACAGTTTTTTCCCCCAGGCTGTGAGAGCCCTCAATTTCCATCCTCTTTGAAACCTCTTCTACAACCTATAAATTGTGACCAGGAACGTCTCACTTCCCCTCCTTTTTACTCTTGAATAGGCACTACATACTTCTATAAACACTTGCTACTACAAAGACTCTTAGAAAGTCACAGTATATGTACAGTTATGTAGTTCCCAGATGTGTATAGGTTTATATATTTTTTTATTTTAGGTTCTTCACTGTGTTTTATTCTTTGTATATTTATAATTATGTTTAATTCGTGTGTAGCACCGTGGCCCTGTGAGATACAACATTTCATTCTACCGTATGTCCTCATGTGTAGTAGAATGACAATAAAGCTTGACTTGACTTACTATAGCACCAAGGTATCAGAAAGGAGAGAATCCAAACATAAGAGTCAGTAAAGATGGCTAGTGCAGCACCGAACAAAATAAATACAGAAGACATATGGGTACATAAAATAAGCAATGTTAAACTAAAGTGTTTTGTTTTGAAAAAGCACAATGAACAATATGACAGAAGATACTGACAATTTGTACAGCCATTAGCAATAAAAGAAAAAATGCACACAAACAAATCAATGAGAAGAAAATATAAGTGTATTATAGATAAAAAAAATGATCTTGCAAGAGCCATTGGACTAGTTCCAAAAGTACAGAGCACTACATTAAAAATGTGTGATAAATGCACTATTTTATCACACATGTGGTTAAATGTGGAACGATTATGTAAAATCATGAATGTATCAGTTTATGAAATCTAAAGTGCATATATATAGTCAAAATGCATAAACTAGTTTAAAATGTCATGTTTATTGCACATATCTGAAAAAGACTGTACCTATTCACACCGTTGTCACCAGTGATTACTGGCTACACTTGACAGTATTGCCTGCAGCCCAAATTATTATAAAATTATTATTAGTATAACCTTGTTTCAAAATTGGGGATGTCTGGCTCACATCATTGCTCCCTGTACTAATATCACATAAATGATCCCAGTCCACCTACAGGACTGTCCAAAGCCAACATGCATGTGCTGTGCAGCTGAAACTAGGCCTGGAAAAGAATGACACTAATACATGTGAGGTTCTCTTCCTATTATCCTTGCCCCATTCTCTGAAATCCCTGACAGAATAACCAACAGAGCAAAAATGTAAATTTGTTCCAGAACTGAGTTATTTCAGTTTGATTATACATCACTATTCTGTCTGATTGACTACTAAGTGAACTGCTTATTCATACATTTTTACTGTCAATTGAATAGCAATCATTCTATAGCAGTTGCAATATACAAAAGTGGAGCAATTACCTTATGAAAATGCCATTTATCTAGTTTTAAGAAAGGCTTTCTGTCATCTGAAAACGATATTACTCTTTATTCATATGGATTATCTGAACATTCTGTATATAAAACTTTTCCAAAGACCAATATTTAAAACAGCTGTGACATATGTGTAATCGTAATCCTAAAACAGCCAAATAACATACTTATGGTGTAAACTTGCTTGTTAAAGCAGAACTTTTCCCATAACAACTTGATAAAAAATATTGCTCTTTATTAAGGAACATAGATTCCACATTAATAATTATGCTACCAAAATACGTTTGTGCTGTAAATTGCCTCCAGCATTGCTCCTGTATCCTCTTGCTGGAGGCTGTCATTTTGCTGAAACCCAGAGCCCCTGAACAGCAGTAAATCATAAAGTGGAACTAAACCCATTGATTTAACAGTTTAAAAAAAACAGTCATATTCCCAGAATGCCGGATTACTAACTGTCACATTTGCTTGAGCCCTCAACCAAACTGCCAAACCATCAAATGGCTGGCGTCATAACTGATCACATGTGCAGCACCATTGTAGTTGCAGATTAACCACTTCAGCTCCGGAAGGATTTACCCACATAATGACCAGGCCATTTTTTGCGATACAGCAGTGTGCTACTTTAACTGACAATTGCACGGTCGTGCGATGCTGTACCCAAACAAAATTGATGCCCTTTTTTCCCCACAAACAGAGCTTTCTTCTGTTGGTACTTAATCACCTCTGCGATTTTTATTTCTTGCAATATAAACAAAAAAAGAGCAACAGTTTTGAAAAAAAAAAAACAATATTTTTTACTTTCTGCTATAAAACATATCCAATAAAAATATGTAAACAATCAAATTTCTTCATCAATTTAGGCCAATTTGTATTCTGATACATATTTTTGGTAAAAAAAATCCCAATTAATGTATATTGATTGGTTTGCGCAAACGTTATCGCGTCTGCAAACTATGGGATAGATTTAGGGACTTTTTTTTTACTAGTAATGGCGGCAATCAGCGATTTTTAGCAAGACTGCGACATTGCGGCGGACAAATTGACCATTAAATGACACTTTTTGGGGACTAGTGACACCAATACAGTGATCAGTACTAAAAAAACGCACTGTCACAGTATAAATGACAGAGGCAGGGAAGGGGTTAACATCAGGGGCAATCAGAGGGTTAAATGTGTTCCCTGGTTGTGTTTTCTAACTGTGTGGAGATGCTGACACTAGGCAGAGAGAGAGATCTGTGTTCCTGATTAGTAGGAATCACAGATCTCTCTCTCTCTGTCTGACAGAAAGATGGTCTGCCTTGTTTACATTCCAGAGAATGATAGCAATGGCCGCCGGACCCGCTTATTGGCTCATGCTGGGTCCAATCACAGCGTGAGTGGGTCGCCTGCAGCGTGTGCCCCAGACCAGGGATGTATGTTGTTTAGGGTTGCCACCCATCCAGGATTCACCCGCAGGGTCGGACTTACCATTGGGCTTGACTGGGCTCAAGCCCATGGGCCCTGGCCAATAGGGGGCCCCGTGGGCCCGCCATTTTTAAACTGAAAGGCTGCAATGACAAGGCAGCAATGACACTGGAGCAAGGCTACACTGAGAAGTCTACAAATGACACTGGGGCAAGGCTACACTGACAAGGCTACACTGACAAGGCTACACTGACACTGACAAGGCTACAGATGGACACTGATAAGGCTGCATTGATGGGCATTTAAATGTAAGTTTTTTTCCTTAAACTTTCCTCCTAAAAGTTTTTTCCTTAAACTTCCCTCCTAAACTTGGGGTGCGCGTTATACGCCGATAAATACGGTAATTATCATTTTATTCATTTTTATTTCTTTTATTAATTGTGGACCCAGGACGAATGCCAGTACAGTATCCCCCACTTATACGCTTATATATTATCTACTTTTGTGAGTAGCCATTTGGCTGTTTTGTCTTGTCCAATTAAACAGAAATTCTGTTTAATTGGACAAGACAAAACAGCACTGAGTTTGGCACACCTTGTCCTTTTCTATTCCTGTTTTATAGAGCTGTGCATATGTATAGAAGGTAGGGCCTGAAAGTGACTCAAGCCCATGGGCTCCCACCACCCTGAGTCCTGCCCCGTTCACCTGCGTTTTGATTTATGTGTCCGCATTTTGATTTATGTGTCCAGGATTCAGACTCCCTGAAAACCGGACACATTATTCAGACTGGACTGTGCCCCCCCCCCCCCAACTTAGGTGTGCCTAGGCACACCCTAATCACCCAGTGTAGTGCAGATTCCCTCTGCCGCCTGGGTTACAGACACCTACAATATGCTCCCCAAGTAACCAAGTACCACAACCGCCAAGTGCCGCCTTCCTCCCTTCTCTCTCCTGCCTCTGAGCAAAGGGGTGCTCTGTGGACTCCGATGTAAGGAGGGCTTTGGGAACCATCATTTAAGGGGGAATGCTAACAATTCTGATGTATGTAGGGGCTTTGGTGAAACCCCCTTACTTCAGAGTTCCACAGCGTTTCCACATGGAAAAAATTCCATGTGCCGCTAAATTGTTCGGGTTTGGCTTGAAGAAAGGGTGGCAACCCTAATGTTGTTTCGTGCAGCCGGGGCCGCCCTGCCGCAGTATATGTGCGGTGGACAGTCTGAAACTAGTTAAACAGAAGCAGCTTCCTTGGCTGCAAAGGATAGGAGGGTTTAATTGCGCTTTAAGGCTGTCAGCAGGTCGGCCTCTACAAATTTGGCAGCGCCTAAAAATTGAGAGAAACTGATCATGTGCAGATCAGGGTAAGACAGTGTATTCAGTGGCGTCTCCAGCTTTCATATTTAGGGGGCACATGGGGGGACGGGGACAAAAGTAGGGGGGCCAACTATAAAAAATGTATATATATATATATATATATATATATATATATATATATATATATATATATATATAAACACACACATACAGTGCCTTGAAAAAAGTATTCACACCCCTTTAAATTTTCCACATTTTGTCATGTTACAACCAAAAATGTAAATGTATTTTATTGGGATTTTATGTGATAGACCAACACAAAGTGGCACATAATTGTGAAGTGGAAGGAAAATGATAAATGGTTTTCAAAATTGGCACCTGGGGCGGATCCTATATCTGGCATCCCTCCCCCCAGGTGGACAGGCAGCGCACCGTACGTCGATGTCAAGTGATGTTAGGGTACTATACTGGCAGATTGGGGTGATATAGTGCAAGGTTAGGGTGATATAGTGCCAGGTTAGGGTGATATACAATAGTGCCAGGTTAGGTGGTAGTGCCAGGTTAGGGGATATACAATAGTGCCAAGTTAGGTGGTAGTTGCAGACTAGATGGTAGTGCCAGGTTAGGTGATATACAATAGTGCCAGGTTAGGTGGTAGTGCCAGTTTAGGTGATATACAATAGTACCAGGTCAGGTGGTAGTGGCAGGCTAGGTTGCAGTGCCAGGTTAGGTTGTAGTGCCAGGTTAAGTGATAGTGCCATGTAGAGTGGTAGTGCCAAGTTAGGTAATAGTGCCAGGTTAAGGTGGTAGTGTCAGGTTAGGGTGGTAGTGCCAGGTTAGGTAATAGTGCCAGGTAGGGTGGTAGTGCCAGGTTAGGGTGGTAGTGCCAGGTTAGGTAATAGTGCCAGGTTAGGGTGGTAGTGTCAGGTTAGGGTAGTAGTGCCAGGTTAGGGTGATAGTGCCAGGTTAGGGTGGTAGTGCCAGGTTAATTAATAGTGGCAAGTTAGGGTGGTGGTGCCGGGTTAGGTAATAGTGGCAGGTTAGGGTGGTAGTGCCAGGTTAGGTAATAGAGGCAGGTTAGGGTGGTAGTGCCAGGTTAGGTAATAGTGGCAGGTTAGGGTGGTAGTGCCAGAGTAAATACATGACAACATGAATAAACAAGAGTCCTGTTCCCCTCTTCCTCCATCATCTGCACTAAAAGCATGAATCTATGACTGTCCCTGCGGCTGCAGAACCTCCTTCTCCCCCTCCCTGAAGTAAACATAAAGAAAAAAAAACTCACATGGGTCCTGCCAAACTGAGGATTGATTCTGGCTTCTTCTTCCTGGAACTGTAATCAAAATGTGGCGGGTGGGAGGGGAAGAGGGAGTGGCTGCAGCACGGACAAAGCATTGCAGCCTCACCGTGCCCATCATTGCCGCCTTACTGTGCCCTCGTTGCAGCCTCACCGTGCCCATCTCATTGCTACCTTACTGTGCCCTCATTGCAGCCTCACCGTGCCCTCATTGCAGCCTTACTGTGCCCTCATTGTAGCCTCACCATGCCCTCATTGCAGCCCTACTGTGCCCTCATTGCAGCCTTACTGTGCCCATCATTGCCGCCTTACAGTGCCCTTCATTGCAGCCTCACTGTTCCCATCATTGCAGCCTCAGTGTGCCCTTCATTGCCGCCTTACCATGCCCATCATTGCAGCCTCACTGTGCCCAATCATTGCAGCCTTACTGTGCCCATCATTGCCGCCTTACTGTGCCCTCATTGCAGCCTCACTGTACCCTCATCGCAGCCTTACTATGACCATCATTGCCGCCTTACTGTGCCCATCATTGCTGCCTTACTGTGCCCATCATTGCAGCCTCACTGTGCCCTCATTGCAGCCTTACTGTGCCCATCATTGCCACCTTACTGTGCCCATCATTGCCACCTTACTGTGCCCTCACTGCAGTCTCACTGTGCCCTCTTTGCAGCCTTACTGTTCCCATCATTCCCGCCTTACTGTGCCCATCATTGCCACCTTACTGTGCCCTCATTGCAGTCTCACCGTGCCCAATCATTGCAGCCTTACTGTGCCCTCATTGCAGTCTCACCATGCTCTCATTGCAGTCTCACCATGCTCTCATTGCAGTCTCACCATGCCCATCTCATTGCAGTTTCACTGTGCCCTCATTGCAGTCTCACCATGCCCTCATTGCAGTCCCACCATGCCCTCATTGCAGTCTCGCCATGTCCATCTCATTGCAGTTTTACTGTGCCCTCATTGCAGTCTCACCATGCCCATCTCATTGCAGCCTCACTTACTGTGACCTCATTGTAGCCTCTATGCCCTCATGACAGCCTCACCATTTTGCAGCCTTAGCGCTGTGTCACGGAGCTGAGTGTGATTGTGAAATCATGTTCTGCCGCGCTATGACAAGAGTCCCGCCCTCCTCCTAGACCAGCTTGTGTGATAGACAGAACACTGCGTCTATCACACAAGCTGGTCTAGGAGGAGGGCGGGACTTTTGTCATAGCGCTGCAGAACATTTCAAAGCTCCGTGACACAGCGGTCTCGGGTCTCCCGCTGCCTGTGTGAGAAGGAGGGTGGGGAGGGGAGCGATGCGCTGCAGCCACGCACGGCAGAGCCCCAGGGCAGGCAGCCCCGGTAGGCCAGTCCGGCCCTGTTGGGGGAGCACATGGGGGGGCCCAGTATGATGTTGGGGGGTTCAGTGCCCCCTGTGGCCCCAGGCTGGTGACGCCAATAAGTGTATTACTGGATTTTAAACATCATAGGCATTTATTTTTAATGTTTTACATAGCTATACCAGCAAAAGGGGCCAGCCTGAAGTGGTCTAGCAGGACTTCATTTTCTGACTAAAGTTCCACTTTATTGTGATTTTCCTGACATACAGTAATAAGCCTGAGTCTTGGCTTCTGTGTGTGGCCACTCCTCTATTTCATCATACTAGGTCTGAACCAGGAAAATAAAGGCTTGTGGTTTAATGATAATTTTGGGGGTTTTGCTGTAGCTGTCAGTCAATATGATAAGAGAATGGAAGTGCCAACAAATGCACACATTTTCAGAGTGTCGGACAATTAAAATTAGCTGTGTTCCCAATGTAAAGAAAAGGTAAAATTGTTACCTGATATTTAGTACTTTTAGCAGGTCCTCATTTTAAAATAAAATTTGGCATTTCCACTGCATATACTGTAAGTTATTCAAAGCTAAAAAAAATATATATTCAATTTACTGTTTGTTTTATACATACACGGGCATAAGGTAACAGGGGTGCCTTGTGTAATTCCTCATATTGACCATTAGATGTCACCAAAGTTAGGGTTGGAAACCCTGTAGTGAAGAGTAGGCAGCAGAGGTAGCCACTAGAGATTCCCAGAATAGTGAGTGGGGTGTAACATAGATAGTGAGAAACTGCCAGCCCTGCCCTTTCCTGTGTGGGGCAACTTGAGAAATAGGACTTTGTCTTCCTCTAGTCTTACTGGAGTCTGTCTGTGGGGAGTTTGGTCATGGGAAGAAGTGCAACAACAAAGGCATGACAAAGGCGTCTTCCCCCTTATAGGGGAAACAAGGAAGGAGAGGTGCAGTACTAATGGGACTACTCACATATTTTTGCCATGGGATATAGAACTCTGGTAAACCCCAAAAGGCTGCTCCCTGACCTGCTTCACATCTCTGCTGATCTCTATTTGCAACTAAAAAATGTTCCCTCACCATGGGGATGACTGAAAGGATGCATAAATGTTAATCAAGTGCGTGTCAGTAAGGAGTTATATGGCTTTCATTGTGTGGACCCTTCCATCTTCTAATCTCAAGATGGGAACATCTTCTGGAAATGAACAGGTGCTGGGTGAAGCTGCCAGTGCAGTCTATTGCCATAAAGCTTTAGAAAGGTATGGAACAGATTACTAGGTTGTGCTGGTTAGGCCAGGTTGGGGGCCTCCTAGGGGTGCCCCTGTATTGGTGCTTAGGGTAAGACCCCAGGCTTATAGTGCCTCATTGAGTCCAAGAGGACCTATCTATGCATGGCAGGAAAGAGGTCAGGTGATCACATACCACATTGTTGTACATGTGGAGTACAGCATACGGCTAGGCCGCTACTCAACAGTATTAATTTTGAGCGTATGTAATGTGGTGAAATAAGCTTACTGTAGGCATCTACAATAGGGTACAATTAATTTAACTGTAGATTTTGTAATCTGGGCTGAACATCCATTACATTCATCCATTAGGCGCTGACTCCTGTATATTCTGCAGTAATAACGTACCTTGTCAAGGTTGGCATCTCCTGCTGCTTCATTTAATGTGCAGCTTGAGCACATTCAGCCATGACATAAACAACAGAAGAGGAAGGGGAGGTGTGGCTTGGTGGCTCATATGGTTGGGCGTTCGCTCTGTCTCTCAGCCTGAACCTCAGTTACATTCATGTTTTAGGAGCTGACTTTTGCAGATTCCCTGGTAACCACTTACCTTCTCCAGGACGGCATCTCTGGCTGCTTTCTTTGGTGTGCAGATTGAGCAGATCCACCTATGATGAAAAGAAATAAAGAGGACCACACTGCTGCTGACAGTCCCTCCTAAGGTGCTATCCTTCCCAAGAAACATATGAATTCATCAGACGAGGCCACGTTATCCATTGCTCGGTGGTCCAGTTCTGATGTTCACGTGCCCATTTTAGATGCTTTTGGCTGTGGACATGGGTCAGCATGGACACCCTGACTGATCTGTGTCTATGCAACCCCGTGCACAACAAACCTTGATGCCCATTTTCTCTGCTTTCAACACATCAGCTTCAGGCACAACATGTTTACTTGCTGACTAATATATTTAGTTTACTACTTTCAGATGCTATTGTAACAAGATAATCAATGTTGTTCATGTGTCAGTGGTCATGAAGTTATGGCTGATCGGTGTTTGCCAAAAGGTCTTCTTATCCATGTACAGTACTATGTCAGATGTTATGCAGCCCAGATAGTTAGCAGACAGGCCCCATTCAGACTACAGACAAAACATTACACACAGTAAAGAACACATCACTAAATCTATATCTTTATGCACAGTGTAAAGCAAGGAACCCTAGGTAGATAGCAAACTACCTGGGATTACAGCTGTTTAGTCTTAGTCACAATCCAGTCCCGTGCTGGTCGATACTCCATCAGTGACCTCTCAGTACGCTGAGACAAAATATTTTGTCCTTGTATCAGCAAACATTTAATATTTTGATTAGTCTTCATATTTTGGAGTATATTATTGAGGAATCTAAATGCAGGGTAGAGCTATGACGCCAACATAGAACATTCAGTTCATTTCAAGATTTACGAAACGCTAGAAAGGAGCACATTTTCTTTGGTACAGAACCATGTTGTGCCTACACTAGTTTTGTCAGCCAGGAATAGAATACTAAATATTTGACAAATACACTCATTTAAGTAATACATCATAAGAAACACCATGACAATACTCAGCAGGATGGAGAATAGATTTTTTCAGGATTAGTACGATACAGTATACTGCTGCTTTTTTACCATGTTAGTGCACAAACACCTAGGGCCAGATTCAATATTTTCTGATGAGAGTGATTGAACAAAACTGCTGTTGCCGTCAATGCCAGTTTTCACAGCTGGATCAGCTGCTTCAGACAATATCAGGTCTTTTCCACTAGTTCATTACAGCAGACTACTAACACACAGACTAGCTTATCTCCAACACCTTCACAGCCTGCCTTCTTCACTAAAATATACAGGGGAGATAACTCCTATCAAAAAGTAATAAAGCTTATAATATGGCAGAAACAGTAAAAAAATAAGCCTTTACAAGAAGAAATTGAAAAGGAATTAACTTTAAAACTGCTAATTCCTATAACTAGAAAACTAATCTTAGATCCTTAAATCCTAGGCCTGTTAAGCAGACCAATAATGTAAATTAAAATCACATTTAAAGCATCATCAGCTCTTAGCCGTTGTTGTGGCTGATACCTTCTTAACGTGGTAGTAAACTAATTTTTTGCACTTGTACAGTACCTACAGGTAAGTCTATAAAAAGGCCCCTTTCAGATGGGATTTCCGATCAGGTCCGCCTGTCAGTTTTTCAGGTGGGCTTGATCGGACGCTCAATGCACCTCTATGGAGCGACGGATGTCAGCGGTGACATGTCTGCTGACATCCGCCGGTATCCTATCCAATTCTGTCCCTATTTTCCATCCGTCTGGAGAATCGGCTCGGATAGGATCGGATGAAGACGGACAGGCAGTCCATTTTCATTCGATCTCCATAGAGGACAGCAGAGCTCTGACAAGTCTGTCTCCGCACAGTGAGCAGAGACAGACCTGTCATCCGCCTGCTCAGCAGGGATCAGCGGATTGATCCCTGCTGAGCAAAGCGGAGTCCATACACAGACAAGCTCGTGTGAAAAGGGTCTAGGGCTCACCTGTAGGTATAGTGAATATCTCCTAAACTTGCAGTGTCGCATGCGCAGGAGTGACGTTATCATGGACCCGGCCACTCATACAGCTGGAGCCCGCGAACCCAAAAGGGAGACCAGGGAAAGATCGAAGCCCTGTTAGCAGTGACAGCGCACCACCGGAGGGCTCACTTCTAAAGTAGATATTTCATAATGTGCTAGTATGCAATGCATACTACCACTTTAAGGTGATGCTCCAATACTTTGGTGATTTCATGGAGGACTGCAGGTCCCAGCAATCCTCCTACATCTTGCTGGCTGTTGGTGTCTCTCTCCCTATACAGACTGTGTGTGAGCAAGCCTCGCCTCTCTGCAGGACCTCAGAGAGCCCCTTTGGATCAGGTCTTCATCCTTTTATAACACACAGGACTGTAGGGTCGGACCCAAGACAACCCATAAGAAAAAACCTAGGCGTGTGTGTAACCCCTCACTTCCCTGCAGGAGCACCAGTAACCTTTACCTACCTACAAGCTCATTTTAAGTAACTGCATGGTAGCCAAATGGCCATTAAAGGAGTTGTAAAGGCAGAAGGTTTTTTTATCTTAATCCATTCTATGCATTAGGATAAAAGCCTTCTGTGTGCAGCAGCCCCCCTCAGCCCCCCTAACACTTACCTGAGGTCCCTCTCTGTCCAGCGATGTCTATGAGTGTCTCGGCTGTCCGAGACTCTTCCTCCTGACTGG
The DNA here is from genome assembly GCF_042186555.1 of Aquarana catesbeiana. NCBI lineage: Eukaryota > Metazoa > Chordata > Amphibia > Anura > Ranidae > Aquarana > Aquarana catesbeiana. Next base: position 219,639,610 of record NC_133325.1, on the reverse strand, counting down.
CTGTAACACAGCAGCGGTGCCATTGGCTTCTGTAGCTGTCAATCAAGTCAGTTAGCCAATCAGGAAAGAGAGAGGCGGGGCCGAACGGCAGCTCCGTTCTGAATGGACGCACGGAGTTGCAGCTCAGCTTGGGTGCCCCCATAGCAAGCTGCTTGCTGTGGGGGCACTCGACAGGAGGGAGGGGCCAGGAGCAGCGAAGAGGGACCTGAGAAAAGGAGGATCCAGGCTGCTCTGTGCAAATCCACTGCAACAGGGCAGGTAAGTATAACATGTTTGATTTTTTTTTTTTTTTTTTTTTAAACAAGACTTTACAACCACTTTAATACAGTCTGAAGATACAAGTGGTTACCAAGGGTAGCAGTCTGTCATTAAAGTGGTTGTAAACCCTTACAGACCACTTTAACCTACAGGTAAGCCTAGATTAAGGCTTACCTGTAGGTGCAAGAAATATCTCCTTAACCTACACAGTTAAGGAGATATTTTCCTGAAAACGGGCACTGATGTCTATGGCGCATGTGCGCCGTAGACAACGACGCAGGCGCAATGAGCGTGCCATTAGTGAAGGTGATCATGCCTTCACTGACGGCTCCTGCGCGCATGCGCCAGAGTGACGTCATCACTGCTCTGGCCAGTCACAGCGCCGGAGCAGTGATACCTGGAAGGAAGATGGAGGCTTCGTGAAAGAGGGGACAACGGTGACATCGCAGGCTCCTGTGTCAGGTAAGTGACACATAATGATAAGGTATAATAAGGCTTACCTGTAGGTACTGGAAATATCCTTCCTAAACCTGCACGGTTTAGGAGATATTTACAATATATGCTTGCGCCGATGTCATTGGCTCATGCGCACTGAAGAAAAGGGCACGATCGTGTTGTTTCTAATGGGCTCGTGCCATGATTGGCGGCTCCCGCGCGCATGCCAGTTACAGAGCTGGAGTCCACGGCCCCAGAAGGAAGAGGGGTAAAGATGGATGCGACCACCAGCGGGGACATCGCAGACGTTGCGGGCTTCGTTTTCAGGTAAGTGGCACATAATGGGCTACTACTAGTACTATTAGTAGCCCATTATGGTTTTACTTTGCAGGGGAAAAAAGAGGAAGTAAAACCCATCAGGGTTTATTTCCTCTTTAAGCGTGTACATGTGGCAAGTGAGATAGCCTCTTGCAGCTAGTGGGATGTTGTTGGCAGGCCTTTGGCTACAATTCGTCTCCCATATCAATGGGAGCAGATCTGCACCACCGGCCCTCAACCTGTACACAGGTATGGAAGACAAAGAGCTAAAGGAGAAGTCCAGCCTGAGCTTTTTAGGCTGGGCTTCTCCTAAGGGTCACAGGAGTGCAATTCATTTTGCACTCCTGTGACCCGTTTTCAGTGGAGAGTGGGCTGAAGTCCACTCTCCACTGACCTCACTGCTAATTAGTCAAGGCAGGGGGTCATCCCGACCCTGGGAGTCTGGGTCCACCAACTGCCTGGACTGATGGCAGTCTCAACCTCTCAGTGAGCCACTGAGACACCCGCTCCCCGCCCCTCCAGAGCTCCAATGAGCGTGGAGGAGCAGAGCAGGAGAGATGCTGACTGACAGTCAGCAGCTCTCTGCTCAGGGAGGAGAGAGAACCGAGCCATCAGTGATGTTCGGTTGCTCGTTTCTCAGTGCAGAGATGCCAGGGGACAGCTACAGCATTAGTCTGATGCTGCATCCATCTAGGTAAGTATGAATATCCAAAAAAAAAATCATACTTCTCTTTTAAGTGAAGGAAACACATTGAGCCCACGATATCCAATAGGTGGGACTCCATACGATTACTGGGAGTGAAATAGCAGCGATATGCTGGACAGGTTGAGAAAGCATTGGCTCTGCATGTCCCTTATAAATACACAAGTTATCGTGTTGGTGTATATGACATCCAGGGAGTTTACTAGAGTTTGTTAATGCTTGCCATCTACCAGGTCGTGAGCGAAGCTCAAGTAAAGATACCCCGTATGTAAGATGAGTGACCCTGTACAAAGTGCCTAGCATAGCCCAGAATAACCCACCCCAGGGTAGAACGCCACCCCAAGGCACCCAACAAGGAGGCAAACATGAAGTATGTGACGATTACCCTGTCACACTGACCCTACCCCACAGGTTGGTGCTATGATAAGGCTATTGGAAGGGAAAGGTGGGTGATCTCTAACCCACTGAAATAGTGAGTTGGCAGACTTTGGTGATTGTAACTGATCGTCATGGAACAGAGCTTCGATAGTATCAGCTATGGACTCCTCACAAAACATATCCACTTTACTGATATTCTAACATTCAAAACAGTTTAAAGGTTTGACAAATAAAATATATTTTGTTCTGCTGACCTCTTTTCAGTCCCCAAACAGCACTGACTGCCAGACCACCAAAATATTATTAATCAATTCTCAATAGATGTAATGGAGGGACAGGATTAGGGTGCATTAGCACTCTAATTACATGCAAGAAGTCTAGCAGAGATTCCCACAATTTGCTGTAAGAGCCAGCCCCACTGAAAGCAATGGAAGACTGCAGGCTCTTGCAGCTAATCACGGCCACTTGCATGTACTCTCTCATTTAGTGATCACATGCGAGTCATCGGCCCTGGCTGCAGGCAGTCTACGTTCAGGGCCAATCACTCACATGTGATCGCTTCATGTTACACTGTAAGAAGAAGAGGACATTTTGAAGACGCAATACATACTCTATATAATTGTTTTACCTGCACTCAGAAATGACACAAAGAAAAAATTAAACGTGAACAAACAAAAGTAGAAAATAAGTAAACAATAAAATATCTGATATTTGACAAATCTAGTTATGTTGATGTTCAAGTAACTTTGAAGCCACTTTTACATTTTTATATGCTTTTTTTTTTGCATTTTCTTATTACTTTATTATACTGTTGTAGCACCCTTGTCCTTAACAGGGGCTACTGGTAAATTTAGCTGTGCTAGGTGGTAACTAACCTGGCTGATTTATAGACCGGTGATTATTTGGGTTTTCTCCTAAATTGGTTTAACTGTGCTTCCTCCCTTCTATCAATAGGTGGCACTGTTGCCTTTAGCATTAGTATGATGAGCTGCAGTGAGACTGAGTTATGAATTAGCATATCTCTTTCAGACAATCATTAGGTGTTTAAAGCCACTGAGCATTCTGGGAGGAGAGAGTATATATTTGGGGGAAGTCAGGTGATTGAAGTCCTCCCACTCAGACCTTGGTCTGGTGTGGATGTGCGAGCAACAGCTGCATTGGATGAGGCCTGGAGTCCAAGGACTGGCCATGTGCTCGAGGCTCTGCCAGAGAGAGCCTGTTTGCTGCCTGGGGGCATAGGAGAGGCTCTGCTAGAGAGAGAGCCTTTTGTTGCCTGGAGGCATGAGGAGAAGGATGGAGTTCTGAGATGAAGTGCCAGAGGTTACTCGTCATGTGCTGAGGACTGTGGAAAGGCTGGGAAAGCGTCAAAAGGGACTCATCCAAACTCTGCACTGTGTTGGGAGTTTTTGGTTGCTATAGGAGTTAGCTGTTGCTACATTTTTCTAAAAGGGACTAGCGCCCATCTTTTATGCAACTTTCCACATCCACCATGCCTAAGAAGCACCCTGAGGTTAAATGTCAGCCCTCCATGATGCCGGGGGTCAGGGGGGTGCTACACAGTATATACTGTATATATACAGCATATATCCTGGCAGGATTGTGGATGGTGTATAATGTATGTATCACTTAGGTTTCTGCCCTTTTCATGTTTTTTTCATAACCTTAATCAGTCCTGTTCTGGAATCTGGAGCCTGGAGAGCTTTGGGTGGGATAAGGCCTTCATTCGTAGGTTCATATCTTACCTGGTAGCCAGTCCAGTCTCAGCTGTTCACAGGTCTTTATACAGTAAATGTGACTTGAATGATGCGCAGGGCTCTCTCTCTTTCTCTCTGTCTTGCTCTCTTTGTCATGGCAGCCTACTGCTGGCTGAAAAGGCTGAGTGCTGACAGAACACTAAGGCCCCTTTCACACTGGGGCGGTGGGGGCGTCGGTGGTACAACAGCGCTATTTTTAGCGCTGCTGTACCGTCGTTCTTGCAGCAGTATTCGGCCGCTAGCGGTGCAGTTTTAACCCCCGCTGGCGGCCGAAAAAGGGTTAAAATCCCTCGTACAGCGCAGCTATAGCCGCGGTATTGCCGCGGTATAGCCGCGCTGTCCCATTGATTTCAATGGGCAGAAGAAGCGGTTTGCAGGACTTTTTTCACCGTCCTGCCAGCGCACCGCTTCAGTGTGAAAGCCCTCGGGGCGGAGGCTGTTTAGGGGCGGTTTGCAGGCGGTATTTTTAGCGCAATACCGCCTGCAAACCGCCTCAGTGTGAAAGGGGCCTTAGGCACTAAGGCACTGACCTGAGTTTAGTTAGTGACACAGAAAAGCAGATGCTTTGTTTTTTTTATGCGATTGACTTGCTGTAAAAAGCCCTCCTGCTTTGAACCTATATTTGTTTACTGCCTTGCTAAATAAAGTTCAGGAAAAACCTTCTTAAACTGTACATAAGTGTCCCTATCTTGTGCATGGTTTACAGCTGCCAATACCAGTTAAATTTGAACTTTCTTTATGTTGCTTAAGTTGCTTCCTGGTTTCTGGCCCAGGTAAAAGCAATCTTATACATCCCAGAAGTCTTCAACTGGAGAAGGGGGAGAGGGGCTTTATCCTCTAAGCACACTCTTCTTCCTCCATGCCAGAGCAAAGGGCAGATGGATTCCAGGAAGTAAATGCTATGTGAATCATATGCCCTTACTCAAGATGAATAGCATTGCTAGGGGGCGGATTTTCAAAATGATTTCTCAACAAAATAAAGCTGGAGACATGGATGGATAAATGAGTTTGCTGTAAATACAAAAAAAATATTAAACAACGTTCTCAATTTGTGGTGCTCAGATACAGTTTAATTCTGCTTTAAGCATATAGCTTTATTCTAAAGTGTACAGGACATTGGAATGCATACAATATTGAAAGCATCTAAGCCAAACATCTTATACAGAGTATGTTGTGTAGAGCTTGGTTGCTACTAGTAACTAACATCCACCATGTCACCCTGCTGCCAGACCTCCATCTATCACTTCTGAGATAATGAACAGTCATTTGCATTATTTTTTGTTTTGTTTATTGGGGAATATAATTTGGTTGGGGGGAAAGGAAATATGGGCTGCCCATAGAACAATTGCTTTGCCATCATATTTAGGAATTAGAATGAAAGGTTGAGCTGTGAAGTACTGATATATATATAATATCTACAGTCACTTCCCCTGCATAACACCATGCAGACTATTTCTCCTCCTCTGCGTATCTCCTGCAGACTGTTGCTCCCAGGACTTCCACTCTTCTGCACAAACTTCCACTGTAGATTAGACTTGTGCACAACGGAAAATTTCGTTTAGTTTCGGTTCGTTGTCATTCGTAAAATACATAATTTCATTCTTGTTTATTCGTTATGTTACGTTAATACATTTTCGGATAATTCTTTATTTCTGTGGAGTGTCGATATTCATTATACTGAATCTCGAATCATGTCGAATTAATTCGTTATATGCATTATAATTTTGTTCGTATTAGTTGACATTCGATATTTATGTATGTATATACGGTATATTGTTGATAATGATTCGTAGTTTGGAAAGTCGTTTGTTTATTGAATCTATTAACACACACAATGACAATATCTCTTCTCCTCTGCTCAAATACAATACAACACCCTTCTCACTCAGTTCCCAGGAATGCACTTTGCAGTTCCCAGGAATGCACTTTGCCAGTAATCCAACCTCCAGCACAAAATTAATCAGCTGATTGGACTGTAAGATTTACTTTGAGTTGACCTTTTGTTTCATTAGGTCTTTAACGAATTACCGAATCATGTCAAATTCATTCGTTATATCCGCTATAATTTCTTTCGTATTAGTTGAAATTTGTTAATTTTTTTATTCGGACATTCGGATGCATCCAAATGTCTGAAAGATGCAAAATTTGTCCGAATTTTGATTAGTTACGAAATGAATTGCACAAGCCTACTGTAGATCATTACTCTTCCTGCCACATCATCCTCTTTTGACAAAAGAGACCACTCTGAACAGTCTCAGTTGCTGGCTAGAATTGGTTGCACTGTTACTAGGCCAGAGGTCTGTAGTACCTCTCCCCGGCGGCCTAGTAATTTAGTAGCATGTGCTGATTGGTGGACTACTGCTCCCAGCTAGTCTGGCCTGCAAATCCTGCGCCCTCAGGCCACAGCAATTTGACACTTTTCCCACAATTTCTCCTCTGGCCTCGCACCCAGCTCCCCTGGTATGCCTCATCCAGAACTCCACTGTGGTCCACTCACCGACCTTCTTCTGCCCTGAGTCCATGATGGAGAACTTTAACTGGACATACGTTACGGTAGCTTCTCCAGCCCCTCTGTTCCAGAACACTTCATCCATGACGTGTAAAGATAAAGCTCCTTCCCAGCTCTCCTGGGCTCCTCCGTTAGGCCTCGCACCCCCCCCCCCCCCCAGATGGGGATAGGCCCCTGCTGCTGCCTAGTACTCCAGTCTCCATGTCTCCCGGCCGACAACTCCCCCCCAGTGGGCTGTTACCTCAGCTTATATGGAAGGCCTGCCCCCTGCCAATTCCAGTTGGGGATTGGTGAGAGCTCCTCACATGAGCTGCCTGCCACTCCAGTCCTAGGCCCTGCCCCCCTTCCAGATCATTTTTCCTGGAAGCAGGGGAGGTGCCTCAGAACTAAACACAGGTGGTCACACCCACTGCTGCACTAACCACTCCCTGCCCCCAGATCAAAACAAGCCTGAAGCATAGGCTTGCCCAAATTTACCTGCACTGACAGTTTCCCTTACAAAATCCTCACTCTAGAACCTACCTATGGTAGAGGGTGCTACAGTTGTATAGCCAATAGCTCATTGTACTCAGGACAGTGACTTTTTAGGAAGGGGCTGCCCAATTAGGACAGAGAGTGGAAATGAGGCGGTAAAGATAAACTATTTTTATTATAGCCTACTAAACAGCAAAGGAAATGCAAAATAAAAATAAAAAAGGAGATCCAAAATAGAGGATAAGGAAAGGAATGATGACAGGATTAGACTGGTCACCACTTATTCATGACAACATACAGAATTGACTAATATATTACAAAACCATTGGCATATCCTCGGGGGAGGAATGAATCAGCATCTACTGCAGGGGTGCCCAACCTTTTGAAGAGGGAGGGCCACTTAAGCGACTTGGTAACCGGTCATGGGCCACAATGAGTGGAGCAGGCGGATGACAGTTCCATGTCCACTCTGCATATGCCGAGGCGACACAGACACAACCCACTCTACTTTATGGGCCCTTGGATCCTATCTGCCCAGATAGAAGGGGACGGATCAGATTGGAGGTAGGTGGATGTACTGTAAACGGCCACAAATACGTTTAGATCTGCGGCTTGATAGTGGTGAACGGAGGGTCAGACCGATAGTGTCAATGGGGCCTAAGGCTGTTTTCACACTGATGCGCTGTGGTTTACCCACACAGAGGGTGCAGACAAGTGCACATGTGGCTTTCCTGCAGGTTAGCTGTACTTTGCCATAGAATTCTATTATATCCTGCAGGTGTGGTACTCTTTCTTAAACCGCACCAAACCCGCAGGTAATAACAGAAGTCTATGGCTCAGTGCAGGTAACCCGCAGGGTTTCTACGCTGCACCTGCGGATCAGTTTGAAAGCAGCCCAGTAACCACAGCAGAACAGATATGCCTATATATACACTGTGATTTAAGTAATAAACTTTCCTTTAATAACAGTCTTACATTCAGGTATCGCCAGCTGTTGCTGTCCCAGGCAGAGCGCATTTGGTATCACTCCACCTGTGATAGGAGTAGGTGTTATACAGGAAGCATCGGCTTGAGCGGCTCTGCAGCCGCTTCCTTCCTCTACCAGTGGCTTTTTTTTTGTTAACAGAAGCTCTGCCATAGAATTTATTCACAACACTGATGCTCTGGGATGGCGGGTTGGCAACTCCCAATCTGGGCTTGCCAACCTGCCATCCCAAAGCAGGAGGTCACGGGCCACATCAGAGGGCTTCGCAGGCCACATGTAGCCCCCGGGCCACTGGTTGGGCACCCCTGATCTACTGTAAACTTGTAATAGAATATCTAAGAGTAACAGAAAGGAGAACGAAATCCTTGAAGGATATATTATTAAGACAGTAAGATGAACAAAACATGTTGCACATTCTAGGGTACATATCCCTGACAAAAAAAAAACATTTTATTTCAATATTTAAAAACAAGAAATACTACAACCCTGCCTATATGTAAAACACACATGGTCAGACATTTTACAGGGCATTATATACATGTTTGCTTGCCAATGTGACATTATCTACAATATATTGGCAAAGCCAGGAGGATGTTTAAAAATCTGATTTTGGATCTTATTTATATTAGATCCTTCAAACTTATGTCTTCTATTTCTTTTGTAACACAACAGTGATATTGAGTATATGAGATTTACGATGCTAGATTGGGTACATTTGAATACAAGCCAAGGGGAGTGGAGGTGTGGGAAAGATTGCAGCAAGCTCTTTTTACAAAAAAACAATGTTGTTGGATTCATCAACTTTCATTTCATGAAAAGCGTAGTATAACCAAGGCAATAAATTTTAGTTGTTTTCTTTGATGTGTTCTTTAAATAATGTATCTCTTTCCTGCTGACTATTTTGCTGTCTGGCTGTGTTTGGGTATTGATAAACTGGTATTACAGCCCAGTATTAATGTACTTTTATATACTGTTTTTGTCCTACCAACATCTCATATACCACCTATATAATATGAAAACATACAATGTGTATAAAGACAGTAACATTTCTAGAATCTGCCCCTTCTTACTCAACAACACCACAAAACGTATTCACTCCCTGGTTATCTCCCTACTTGACTACTGCAACTCCCTGCTCCCTGGCCTACCTTTACACAGGCTATCCCACCTTCTGCCTACAGGGAATGCTGTTGCTAGATTCATATACCTTACTAATCGATCCATGGCTGGTGACCCTCTCTTCCAATCCTTTCACTGGTTTCCACTAGTCCAATGTGCTATAACATACAAAGCCATTCACAACACTGCTCCTAGCTACATCACCAACCTGATCTTGACATTTTGCCCAAATCATCCACAACACTCCTCCCAAGACCTGTTGCGTGTTTTTTGGGGTTGTGTTCAATATGCGCAAAGAGAGATCACACAAATACTTAAAAGTAAAACATTTATTAAAAGTAATGACAGATACAGATAAAGATAAACAAAATATCAAGAATACTTAACTAAAGGTGCTGTTTTCCACAGAGTGCCCCATAAAGGCGTGGTCAGACCAGACACTTGCATCTTACATGATGCTTCTCTGGAGACAGGACTAGCCTATTCCAGTTTGGGCTGTGCTAGAAAAAAGGGCTAATATGTGAGTAAATGACCAATCAAAATTGTTTGGACAGTGATATCACCTTTTAAGGGGGATAGTGGGCTCGATCATCCTGCATTCCACAAGCTTTACATCAGGAAGGTACAACTATACATATGACCTTATATGGCTCCTTGACCAAGATTAGCAGGCTTAGAATACATTAGTGAGCCACAATATGAACCAACAATAATAGGGAAATATGAAATATGCAATTTCCCCAACACTAGCTTCCTCGTAATCTTCTCCCATGCTCACCTCCCGAACTTCTCCAGGACGTAGTTTATCTTCTAGAACTCATTACACGGGTATATCTGGCTATTTCCTACCCTGTTGTGATCCATTAAAATTAATTTACTCAGGAAGACCTATCCCTCCTCCACCTAAAAACTGTACTTCAGCCACCTCCATCAGATCACTACATAAATTCCATATAATGATAATAATAATAATATACAGTATATATACAGTACAGGCAGTCCCCGAGTTACAAACATCCAACTTACATATGACTCGTACTTAAAGTGATACTAAACATACACTGTTTAATTTACATTGTCCTTTCTATTTCTCTGTATGGCTGATGGCACTGTAATTATTTGAATTGAAAAAATCTAAGTACCTTTTTCCTAATCGATATACAGCTGTCACATGACCCAGATCTTTCCCAGCCTGTCTGTAGGGAAACATAAGCAGGAGAAGCCTCTAGTCCTCTGCTACTGATTACATGTTCAAAATAAAAAATGTGTTTTTAAAAAACAACTTTTGGAATACAGAGTAAAAATTAATAAACAACATCAATAAACTGGATTAAATTGGCATACAAATATATATTTGAAATTGAATCTTTATTTTTTGGCAATAACGTGGTATGGATGGATTCTTGCCAGTCACCGGCTGTTTCATGCCCCTCCAACCTGTGTCTTAGAATAAGCGGGAGGTGAAGCCTCCGTTACTCTACATGTAATATCCCACCACCATTGTGTTTAGCTGGTTAGTGGGCATGGAGGAGGAGGGAGGGGGGAAGTGGACTGTCATTTAGCACTGTGTATACATCCACATGTGACTCTATAGTGACATGGGCTGCTCATATGTGATAGGGAGGATATGCTCAGCATAGAAACTCACTGAAAACTGTGCATGTGCAGAGCTGCCACCACTGCACTGCAAAATCCCTAACTGAAGTGGGGACATGAACAGAAAGTGGAGTTATAGAATAGCAGGATCAACCAGATTTTTTGCACAATACAGAAAATGAATCTCATAGTGATGGAGTGAGTATGAACAGCATGCAAAACAGCATGATAGTTTTTATGATGTGGGTTTAGTGACACTTTAAGAATGGAGGCAGCATGACATCACACTGCTCCCTGAAACCGCCGGTCAGCCATTTTGCTGCTCACCACATACTGCCACCTGCTGTCTAGTGGACCTGTCAGCAATCCCACTTCACTTCGTGGCCAGATAACCCTTTCTTATGCTATTTAAAACCTAAAAAAAATGTTGGGCTTGAGATACACTTAAAAAATATAACTGTTCCGACTCACATACAAATTCAACTTAAGAACAATCCTATAGAAATCTTCATAACCGTCGCATTACATGCATGGCGTCATTACAAACTATGTTGGAAACAATTTTTAATACAAGAATACATTAAGCTGATCAGTTGTACCTGTATATCTTAAAACATAAAAACACTGATAGATTTCCTTTAAAAAAATGTAAGAAAACAAAAGAAAAGAAAAAAATCGATTTGTGTTTTTACACCCAATTACCTTTGCGTTTGTTACAATGAATTCAACAAAAAATGTACAGTTTTCAATGAAATAACTTACACTGTTATATATTTAGAGAAGCTGATAAAACATGGTCAAAGTAGACATATTAAAATGATACCAAACATACCATGTTTAATTGCCATTATCCCTTCTGTTTATGTATAAAGATCATGCCACTGTACGACATTTAGGAGGAGGGAGGGAGGGGAAGTGTCATTTACCACTGTGTATATCCCCACATGTGTGACTCTATATTCACATGGGCTGCACAGATAAGAAAAAGGAGCAAATGAACAGATTATAAGGGAACTGAAACTGGAGTATGCTCAGTAGCTGTCAACAGCTGGTCTACACAATCTCAGGCTGCAGTGGGGACACAGACAAGGAGAGAGGGACAGTAAACAATAGGACACTATGCAATATATAGCTGTATAAAATGTAGCCTCTGGGTTTATATAGTATATTTTTCTTTCTTGCTCATATACAACTAGAAATGATTACAGCACCCTAACTTCTATGCACGTGTAATGGGAGCAGAAGACCGGAGTAGAATGGGAAAGTGAGTTACAACATTGTAGAATGCTCCTCCCTTTTTCTATTACTAAGGTTTGAATTACCCATTATGTAGCAGGAAATGTTAAAGTGTTTGTAAAGGCTCAAGGCTTTTTACCTTCATGAAGGTACAAAACCTTCTGTGTGCAGCAGTTCCTCCCAGCCGCCCTAGTACTTACCTGAGCCACATCTCTATCCAGCAATGTGCACGAGAGCGGCGGCTCTTCTGGCTCCCTTCCTCCTCATTGGCTGAGGCAGCAGCGGGAGCCATTGGGGAGCCAATGAGCCAATGAGGACAGAGAGGGGCGGGGCCAAATCATGCTTCATGTGTGAATAGAAACACAGAGTAGTGGCTCAGGTGCCCCCCAAGCAAGCTGCTTTCTATGGGGCACTCAGTAGGGGGAGGGACAAGGAGTGCCAGCAGGAGAGGAGGATCGGGGCTGTTCTGTGCAAAACCACTGCAGAAAGCAGGTAAGTATAACATATTTGTTATTTTTAGTATTGCTTTAACGTCAACCAAGTTCTTTCAGGTTTTTCTTCTTTCAATGTCTTCATTGGGTGGATCTCCAATATTTTCTGTCCTACAGAAATGTGCTGTGCTTGTCCCTATCAGAAAGATATTCCACCACTTCCTATCTATGCAACACCCTGTTGTGAGACAGCAAACTCTTTCCGATCCTACGTTGTTTAAACAAAATGTTTTGACTGAAGTTGCTTTGCTTTGCTTTGCTTTGCATATGTGGAATGTTCTAGAGCTATAGAATACAGTACTTGGATAGACAGTAATCTCAATGTAATGAGTAAACTTTCAATCAAATGTGTGAAATATAAATACAAAAGCATAGCAAACCCAGAAAGCTTAATATGTGTAGTATATTTGGTATTGATTTACAAGTCATATAAAATATTAAGGCCTCATACTGTACACGCAGGGCTTTTTTTTTTTAAGGATTCACCTTAAAAAAAAAAAATGCACATTATTTTGCAGGTAAAAAAATGTGCATTTTCTATTATTAAAAAACTCTTGACGCCCCTAAGCAACTGTAAGTGTGCATTAGGCCTAAACTACTATAATGAACAGCTTTACCTTCTTGTGTGAACTCAAATTAGCAAATGTTTTTAATTACTTCCCACCCATGGCTAGGTGGGCGTTTCCTCCTTCTGAGTGGACGTTCCTGAATGTCCCTTAGATGGAGCAGGATCGGACACAGAGCATCTCGGATCGGCAGGAGGGGTCTGTGATTGGCCCTCCTGATAACATGATGGTGTCTAATCACAGCCATCATGTGATGTATATAGAGAGCCGTTTGCTAGGCGATCGGCTCTCCTCCTCACATGGAGCTTGTCAGTGAGGAGAAGGAGAGCGGATTTCTGCAGCCAGCCGGTGATCAGTGTGTATGAGCTGTTTTTTACAGCTTTTTACACACTGATCACTGGGCTAATGTCCCAAAACAGACTCCCCACACAGTGTCCCCAAAAAAGGGTCCCCACACAGTAAAAACACCTGTCCCACATATGTCCCAGTAAAATCATCTGTCCCAGTGATCATCTGCACACATCTGTCCGTGATGATCTGCGCACATCTGTCTATGATCACACAAACCAATTATCATACACTTATCAGGATTTTTTGCCAAAAACATGTAGCAGAATACATTTTGGCCTAAATATATGATGAAATTTGATTTTATTGGATTTCTTTTAGAACAGAAAGTAGAAAATATTGTTGTTTTTTTTTTTAATTTTTGCTCTTTTTTCGCTTATATCGCAAAAAATAAAAAAAAACAAGTGGTGAATAAATACCCCCAAAAGAAAGCTCTATTTGTGTGAACAAAATGATAAAAACTTAATTCGAGTACAGTGTAGCATGACCGCGCAATTGTCATTCAAAGTGAAAGAGCACTCAAACCTCGAAATTGGTCTGGGAAGGAAGGGGGTGAAAGTGCCCAGTATTAAAGTGGTTAAAGCAATCTGAACTTGTCCTTGATGTCCCTGCTATCAGAAAATGAAACTGTTGATTATGTTTAGATTTGCTTTGAACAATTCACATTGTTATACGTATTAACTGCTGCCTGTTGCTTATTTCTTTCAGGTCTAAAATAATGCTGCCAGTTATGTTAAAAGACACAGAATGGAAGTCAAAACTGACAATATGGACAAAGTGCAGATGACAACCTCTAGTATGTTTTGGTGACTAAACCAGGAAAGGCATCATTCCTATTGTATGTTCTGACAGCCTACAGGGAAGGAAATGCTTGACAGACAGTTATCAGCAAACCTCTGATAAAATATCACATTTAAAATAGGAAACAAGAAGAGTGTGAAAAATAAAAGGAAGGCCATATATATTTCCCACAGATATTGACAGATACAATTACATAATTGCATTATAATTGCATTATAATTCAACTATAATGTATGGTGCACAAAATAAATCATGCCAGAGATTCCTGGACTATTGCCATACCACAGAAAATTAATTGTCAGGGTTACATTTTTGTTGTTCCTTTTAAGCTTAAGACGGTTCAAATCTCAGCTGTTTCAGCAGGGACCGGTCAAAATCTGAACCATGTATGGGTAGGCTGATTGTACCCAAGTTGATCAATCAACTTGGGTACAACCAGCCGGTCGAATTTTACATGTGCTTTTTTCTAGTGGCTATAGCAGTAATCACTGTGCCCCCCCCCACCGTCCTAGTCAGATGCAGTGGTGGTGCATCCATAAGAGTGCACGGGCACCGCCCCCTCTCTCCTGCCACCCCCCTCTAGCACCAATGGATAGATTCATGCATTGCATGAATCTATCTATGGCCACCACTGCCACCCCCTATTCAGACGCCTGGCCCCTTTTCGGGCGTAGGGCACCTGAATTACAGGAGCGGGGAGTGGTTTTGAAGCACCTGATTAGAGCCATAGGCTCTAATAGGCGTCAAAAAAGGTGACCTGCGAGCGCCATGCTGGGAGCTTGCAGATCACTCAGCTGTGTTAGAAAAGTGAGTGAATATTCACTTTCCTAACACTAAACCACCTCTCCTCCAATCAGGTTCTGGGATCTGTTATCCGTCAACTGATTGTCTTAAACGACAGGCACTGTGATAGGACACCAGGGATCCAATCATAGCAGAGGACGGGAAGGGAGGACAGGAGAAGACATTGAGGTGCTGTCCCACTGAGACAGATAAGTGCAGACGGCGGTCTGGCGGGGGGCACACTGGCAGCATTTGATATGGCACAGTGGCTGCGTTTGATGGGGCACAGTGGGTGCAATTGATGGGCACAAGTGGCTGCATTTGATGGGCACAAGTGGCTGCATTTGATGGGCACAAGTGGAGGCATATGATGGGCACAGTGGCTGCGTTTGATGGGGTACAGTGGGAGCAATTGATGGGCACAGTGGCGGCAATTGATGAGCACAAGTGGCTGCATATGATGGGCACAAGTGGCTGCATTTGATGGGCACAGTGGCTGCATATGATGGGCACAAGTGGCTGCATATGATGGGCACAATGGCTGCATATGATGGGCACAGTGGATGCATATGATGGGCACAATGGCTGCATATGATGGGCACAAGTGGCTGCATTTGATGGGCACAGTGGCTGCATTTGATGGGCACAGTGGCTGCATATGATGGGCACAAGTGGCTGTATTTCACGGGCACAAGTGGCTGCATTTGATGGGCGCAGTGGCTGCATATGGTGGGCACAAATGGCTGCATATGATGGCCACAGTGGCTGCATATGATGTGCACAAGTGGCTGCATATGATGGGCACAAGTGGCTGCATATAATGGGCACAGTGGCTGCATTTGATGGGGTACAGTGGGAGCAATTGATGGGCACAGTGGTGGCAATTGATGGGTACAAGTGGCTGCATATGATGGTCACAAGTGGCTGCATTTGATGGGCACAAGTGGCTGCATATGATGGGCACAGTGGCTGCATATGATGGGCACAAGTGGCTGCATATGATGGGCACAATGGCTGCATATGATGGGCACAAGTGGCTGTATTTGATGGGCACACGTGCCAGCAAATAATAGGCACACGTGGCAGCATATGATGGGCACAGTGGCTGCATATGATGGGCACAAGTGGCTGCATTTGATGGGCACAGTGGCTGCATTTGATGGGCACAATGGCTGCATATGATGGGCACAAGTGGCTGCATTTGACGGGCACACGTGGCTGCATTCGACGGGCACATGTGGCTGCATATGTTGGGCACAGTGGCTGCATATGGTGGGCACAGTGGCTGCATATGGTGGGCACAGTGGCTGCATATGGTGAGCACAAGTGGCTGCATATGATGGGCACACGTGGCAGCATATGATGGGCACAGTGGCTGCAGATGATGGGCACAGTGGCTGCGTTTGATGGACACAATGGCTGCAATTGATGGGCACAGTGGCTGCATTTGATGGGCACAGTGAGGCTGCAATTTATGGGCACAGCGAGGCTGCAATTTATGGGGGGGGGTTCAGTATTTTTCAGTTTGTTTGCGCTCCCCCAAAAATTTTGAGCACCAGTCGCCACTGGCCAGATGAACTCAATGGCTCAATGGGAGGGATTCCCCCATCAACACTGACTGTGTTGATGGGGAAATCAAGCTATTGCTGACAGTTGCAGTGCACTGCAAGCACTGCAGATGCTGCTCCTGCCACTTGTCAGAACTCATAGATAGGCAGTGCCAGTTCAGAGGGAGAAAGCTCTTTGCATTACGCACTCCTGAATCCTGTTAGACCCTTGTTTGTGACATAGTAAGTGACTGTTTGCTTTTGTGGAATAAAGAAAATTGAAACTATGTTCCCTATGAGATCCCAATCATTAGCAAAGGAAAACACAGGATTGGGTGTGTGTGTAGTATACATACCATACTCACTAAACCTCTTTAGACGTTAGCCAAACTGGAGGAAAATGCATCATGGAAGGATTACATAAATTAAATTTAAAAGTAAACCTTGCTGTTGTCACTTGTATCCTGTGCTTATACTCAGTTTATGTTAGTTGATGTCTGGTCAGGAAACCTATTAATGACACTGGGAAGGATGGAGAAATGACATAATAATTCATGTCTGTTTTAGATGTGCAAGTCACTACATGTGTAGCACTACCCCTTAGGAGTTACTAGTGTCCTGGGTCCCCACTGCTGCACAGCCAGTCACATAGCATTTCCTTCATACGTTCAATTAAGAAAAAAAAAATTGGCTTGTTTTTGATGTTTTATTAGGATGGGGTAGGAAATTATGGTATGCCCAATTTGAAAAATGTCCAGAACTATAAACAAAATGGACAATTCCTTCCTATTTACAAAAAGTCCACTTTTCTTTCCTCCTGCACAAACTTGTTTTTTTCAGCAAAGCACCTGCTGATCACTCTTGAGGGAACTAACAGTTTTGTGTTAGCTTAGCAAAGGCCCATTACAAGCAGGAACTCTCAGTCCCTTGAAGTAGTGCAGTAAGCAAACAGCATGACAGTTCTCCTTCTGCTTCTTTTGTGGCCACTGATCCCAGCTCCACTTGCTTGTACAATTTGCTAGCCCACCTGGCTGCCACCAGCCACTCCTGGCTGATCTTCCTCTCAGTCCTCCTGACTAACTTTCTGCCCCAGTCCTGCCCAACTGGCACACTTCTGTGGAGATTCTCTAGGGCAAGGGTGAAGACTAAGCCCACTGTTGTCTTCAGATAGCACAGCTGACAGTCTCTCCCCTTGTTTTCTCCCTGCTCAGTGCTGATCTCTATGCACTGCCTGTCCTCTGTCCCGCTGCCTGTCCTGAAGGTTCTCCTCCAAATTCTGTGGTCGGATCCTTCTAAGCCAGCTATCCCAAACCTCCAGCCCGAGGTATCACTCCTCTCTGGCAGGGGGTCCCTCAAGGGCCACCGACAGCCTCTCCTCAGCACTCCATCTTCCCCCGACACCTTGGCTGGGCTGTCTATTTATGGGGTTGTCTCTGCCCCCTCTCAGCCCACATCTGGGGATTGGCTGAGGCTCCTCCTAACCGCCACCCTCTAGTTCTAGAAAATTCTCCAACCCTCCAGACACCAGGGGGAGGAACCAGACTTCTACCAGGATAAGTCATCCAGCCCTGGCCTCTAGTAACTCTGACCCAATTCAATAACTCAGGGCAGTCTTGGCCAAAATATAGTTTTTCCTACTCTCATACTAGTAGCACACTCTAGAGCAGGGGTCCTCAAATTACAGCCCGCGGGCCGTATATGGCCTGACAAGGTCATTTGCCTGGCCCGCTCATTAGGGCGGGCCTTACCATGGGTCCCGCTCACCTCTGCCTCTGAAAGCCTCCTCCTGCGCTGTCATCAGTAATAAGCAGAGAACAGGAGCAGCCCAGCCCAGGACGGAGGGCAGGAGGAGGAGCCACCAAAAGTAACCTCTGAAGTTAGACCGCAGGTGACTGGTTGCTAGGACACAGGGCAACCAATCACCAGGATGCCAACTTGTAAAGTCACTCTGCCTCCGTCCAGAACCACGCTGCCCTCAGCTCTTGGTAGGACACTGCTATGGGAGGGAAAGGGAGGGGCAGAGGTCACTGTTATAGGGGAAAGGGGGGCAGAGGACACCACTGTGTGTGTGGGGGGGTGATGTGAAGGGGGCAGAGGACACTGTCATGAGCAGGGCCACCCCCATAGCAGTGTCCTCTGCCACCCCTCACATTACCTCCCCCCCATCCCTGCATTTTGAGCTTAGCACACTTCTGATCCCTGCATTCTGAGCACAATGCACTCCTGATCCCTGCATTCTGAGTGCAGCGCACTCCTGAACCCTGCATTCTGAGTGCAATGTACTCCTGAACCCTGCATTCTGAGCGCAGAGCACTACTGATCCCTGCATTCTGCATAATAAGATATGTGCAGTGAGCATAGGAATTTGTTCATATTTTTTTTCATATTGTAGTCCGGCCCCTCAAAAGTCTGAGAAACAGTAAACTGGTCCCCTGTTTAAAATGTTTGAGCACTCCTGCACTAGGGGGTGCTCTGCATGTAAATCCATTCTAACATAAGACTTTGCTGTTGATGTGGTCTAATTGTTTATGTAAAAAAGCTAAGACCTTCACCCACATTTTTCAAACCTCTTACCGCTCATAGTTTGTCTGGAAATGGGAAATTTAATCAGCGAAAACACCCTGCTATGTTTTTCTACCTTCTATTGCTGATATCTGTCCACCCAATGTCAGTAAAATTATCCATACACATGGCATTATTCAGTCACTTTCAAACACTTTGCATTCACCCGGAATCACAAGTACAAATGTGTTTGCCAAAAATCAAACAATTTACCACCTACAAACTGGCCAATAAATTGAGAGCTTCAATATAATTTATTGAAAGATCTACAGTAAATTATACAAGAAAAACTACTGCAATGTTTTTGAAAGCAATCAACTGTTCAAACTGGGCCAGTTAAAATGTCATCTCCATGCAGTTGGTAAAAACCACAATTTGATTTCTGAGTGAACTGCAAAGAGTGATTTTTTGTGAAACAACAATCTTTAAGTATTAAAGGCATTGTAAACCTATTTTTTTAAATAGCACACATTATACTTACTTATATACAGGTGAGAAAAAAAACTGTCTGCGCAACCAATACGTCAAACTACTAAAATTAAACAAATTTTTTAATTTAAATTGTATTTTAATGTCATCCCATTAGGGTTTAGATCTACTTGAAGGGTAGAATTATACTATCCATTCTTGACCTTACTCCATTGAAAACACTAACCCATGACATTGCAACAAATGTAAATGCATGTTTACTGCTATTCTGGTTACTAGTCTGTATGAGCAGTTTTGAATGATCATGCAATGATGCAATTTTATTTTCAGTCATATTAGGATTGATTTATTAAAGGCAATAAGGCTTTTCACTTTGCAATGCAAGTTGTACTTTGAAGAAGAAAATTAGCCTCAGAGCTTTGTGAATGCAGATATGCCGATATCTATCATCCAATTATGTACAAGCTAAAATGCTGTTTTTTATTTTCCTCGGATCTACAGTGACTTTACTTCCAAGTGCACTTGAAGTGCAAAGTGGATTTGCCTTTAGTAAATAACCCCCATAGTGTAGGTTACGTTCGTATACACTTGCAGTGTAATAGGGCGTACACACGGTCGGACTTTGTTCGGACATTCCGACAACAAAATCCTAGGATTTTTTCCGACGGATGTTGGCTCAAACTTGTTTTGCCTACACACGGTCGCACAAAGTTGTCGGAATTTCCGATCGACAACCACGCGGTCACGTACACCACGTACGACGAGACTAGAAAAGGCCGGTTCAGAACCAAGCGCGGCACCCTTTGGGCTCCTTTTGCTAATCTCGTGTTAGTAAAAGTTTGGTGAGAGACGATTCGCGCTTCGTGGCTTTCAGATCGTTTTCTGCCGTTCAGTTTGTGCTTGTGGGTTTGTATCTGCTCTTCAGTGCGTGCAAGCAAGTTCCGCGTGACTTTAGGTAGTCATTGTATTCTTGTTCGTTCGTTACTGGTTTTCAGGTCGCTCTTCACAGGCCTTGCTGTTCTTCAGTGCGTTCTGTTACTTCGTTCTGAGCAGCCGACCGTTTTCTAGCCATGTTTCGTATGCGTACTCCTCGTAGAGTTCGTGCTGTGCGGGGGCTTGGTGTTGGGGTCCTGACCTTGACACAAGTCCAGTCCATGAACAGGGTGGGGAGGAGTTCATGGACCAAGAATTGGTTGCTTCAGCGTGACCAGTTCTGTCATATGCCTTTGCTCCGTGAGATCCGTGAGAATAATCCTGATGATTTCAGGAACTTTCTCAGGATGACGGACCCCGTGTTTCACCGTCTGTTGGCTTCGCTGACCCCCTATATCAGCAGGCAGGATACCTGCATGAGGCAAGCCATCACTGCGGAGCAGAGGTTGGTCGCTACCTTGCGGTATTTGGCCACAGGGAGAAGCCTGCAGGACCTCAAGTTCTCGACAGGCATCTCCCCCCAGGCTCTGGGGATCATTATCCCAGAGACCTGTTCTGCCATCATCCAGGTCCTGCAGAAGGAGTATATGAAGGTAAGATTTGTATCCTTTTATCTCACATTTTATTGTATTTAATGTTTGATAATATATTGTATTTCTTTCCTCATTCCCTAATTACCATGATTGTAATAGGCTGTGAATGTCCCCTTTGTCCTCATGCATGCTGGATTGTTATGTAATTATTATTTTAGGTCCTTCATACATATTTGCCCTTCAATAACCTCTCCAGCATGGTGTCTCCTGCCCTATATTCACCTCATGTAGTCACTTAACAATGTATTTTATCAGCTCTATAGTAGTGCTTTACCCCAAACACCACCTAAAATGTTTTGAAATGTTATTTTTTATTTAAATTCAGGCAGAGTGCCAGAGGGTTTTTTTTGTGGTGTCCCCAAATTTTTTGTAACCCTCCCTCCCCCAACTGCTAAGTCAGCTGATCCCAATTCTCTATCCTCAATCATCTATCTGCTGACTTTGCCAAACCCATACACACTATACCCATCTCTTTACTGGTCAGATTTATGGATGAATTCCCCAAAGCATGTAGTGCAAGGGCCTGCCTGTATACTTTCCAATGGTACTGTTTAAAGTTTTTCTATCCTATTATTATCTTGATAGGTAATAGCAGAATGTTCAAATGTGCTCAAATGTGTACAGTGTGTATTTATATCTTTGTATTATGACACTTCTTACCTGTCCAGTGGTCTGCCAATAGTGTAACTAAGGAGGGTCTGTTCCAAGTAATACCCTGTATTTAGGCATTCATCTCTCAATGAAGTGAAGAGGGTTACCTGTCCAAGAGTTCCCCCCCCCCCCATAATGTTAGAAATGGCCCATGAGGGGGGGAGGGGGAATATGATAGGTGTACCTTATACTTTGTTGTTGTTAAATTCCCCTTAATAAATGCTATCTGGAGGTTGCCCCATAATGTTTGTGTCTAATCTGCTTGCCATGTTTCTGTGAAAAAATAGTAATGTTTATTGTTTTTTCCTCAACAGTTTCCTTCAACGCCACAGGAATGGCAGACTGTGGCCTCCCACTTTGCCCAGCGGTGGGACTTTCCTAACTGCGGAGGGGCAATTGATGGGAAACACGTCCACATCGTCCCACCACCCAACTCGGGGTCATACTATTATAATTACAAGGGGTTTAATAGTATAGTAATGTTGGCGGTGGTGTCGGCTAATTACGAGTTCTTGTATGTGGACATGGGGAAGAATGGCCGGATGTCCGATGGTGGAGTGATCGCCCAGACGGAGTTCTACAGGCGTCTCCAGAATAGCAGCTTGGACTTGCCACCTCCAGAGGACAATGTTGAAGGTCTCCCATTTGTGTTCGTTGCTGATGAAGCATTTGCGCTGGGGGACCACCTGATGCGGCCATTCCCGATGAGGACCCTCACCCCGGAACAGAGGGTTTTTAATTACCGGCTGGCCAGAGCCCGAAGAGTGGTGGAGAACACATTTGGAATCCTGGCCAGCCGGTTCCAATTATTTCTGACACCCATCCATATGGCGGAGTATAAACTGAACCATATAATACTTGCCTGCTGTGTTCTCCATAATTTTTTAAGAAAACATTCAGCCAACTATGCTGGCTCAGTTGGGCCTGAGGCTGGAATCCCAAATCCATCAACACTGACAGCGCTTGAAAGTGGCCGTCCTGGCTTGCCCTCCCTGAGTGCCCGTGATGTCCGGTTACGCTACCTGGAGTTCTTTGCGGGTAGGGGGGCTATCAATATGCCAGACAATCTGTGAAACCTTTTTCAAATAAAAAACAACCAAAAGAAATTATTTGTGGACATTTACTGCTTGTGTTTGTTTTAGCTGACCCTGACAGAAATGTGTTGAGTGCAGAAAATGTCGTGATTGGGTAACCTTATAAAAAACAGTGTTGGCTGGTACTTCCTAAATGCAAAAACACATTTCATTACAAGTGCACTTGCAACTGCACTGAACCTGCACTTGTAGTGCAAAGTGTATTTGCCCTTAGGAAATAACCCCCATTTTTGCATAAAACAGCAATTACATCACCCCAAAAGTGTTGTAGTGTTGAGACAATAATCCACACATTCTTGAGTAAGGCACTTTTTTATACCTGCACAATCACATGTGCATTTACGAAAGGTTTTTAAAACAAACCAACATGTTTGTTGTATAACAATTTTTGCAGTAGCATTATCAAAAATCGAAATATCCATTTCAGATAAAACAGGCCTATGTAAAACCAACAAGAAAGCCAAAAAACTTGAACTTACAAAGTTCACATTAGGTAAAACCTGAAGGCTATATCAGACATCAGTATTTAGGAACTGGGTTTGATATAGCGTTCAGATGGGGGGAAATCACCCCTGGAAAAGCCAAATTTGGAAGATGCACACCAATTTACGAATGTCAACATGTGCTATCTGCCATCAGGGGGGATCAAGGGACGTGTTTTGGGGGTGCAAGCCCTTCCTCAACACGACTTCATAATTGAGGAAGGGGTTGCACCCCCAAAACGCGTCCATTGATCTCCCGTGATGGCAGATAGCACATGTTGGCACACTGTGTGCATCCTCCAAATTTGGCTTTTCTAAACAATGAAAACATTTTTGGAAGATTGGACCACAATAAAACAGGTGATTTTGTGGGGTTTAAATTCGCCCCAAAACATCAATGATGTTATTATTTTTTTTAATAACATCATTGATTTTTTGCTGGATGTTTTGCAGTTCGGCATTACACCCCATGATCTCCCCGATGAGGATCTGGGCACTTTCAGAAGTAAAGCGTTCTCTATCCCTCACATCACGATCACCTAAAAAGAGATAAAGAACAAAAAAAAAGGTCTCAAAAATCTGCCACCATCCATCTCTTTTACCTGAGCCTGTGGTCGCAGACACTCACCTGTTGTGGTGCCAGTCTCCACCACGTCTTCTTCTTCCTCCTGCTCAGCATCTTGTGTTTTCGGTATTTCCCCTTCTTCCAGAGGTGGGGGGTCTCTGTTCTCCTGGGATGAGGGGTGTCCTCCGAGTCTTTTCTCCCCTATGTAAAACAAAAATGGTATACTTAGCACACAGATATTTGATGGCAGAACTAGAAATAGGAAACATTGCTTGGAAGTGGGGTACAATTGTCTATTTTAGCCGAGTTCCAAGATGTATATTTTTTAGTGTCCTTTGTCAAGCTGCAATGCTTTACCTGTTTGGTACAAGCTTCACAGATGTAGCCCCCCCTATAGTATACACTGGAGCACCTGTGTGCCCCCCCTAATAAAAATGGTGTTCTTGTGTCCCACACTAGTGCTCCAGTGTCCAGATGTGAAAACAGCTGCTCAGTGTCCTCTCCTTACACACAATCTAGTTGGCATTTCATTCTAGTAACAAACCCATCTACACAAACAAATATTTGGCATCCAAGTAGGCCCCAAAAAATGTGTGAAAATGCATATGGCCTAAACAATGGTGTTCTAGAGGCCGAAAGAAAAATGTTTGATACGAACGAATAATGGGCCCATGAACATTAAAGTTGCCCTTTTAAACGTTACAATTAATAAAAGCATATGGAGCAGAACGAATGGAATAAAGACAGAAAGAATAGGAACACAGCACAACTACTTACTTTTTTGCAGCACTCTCCGGATCTTTCGGTACTGCTCTGGCTCTCTCAACTTCAGGTCCGACCACCGCTTCCTGAGCTGATCTTTAGATCTTCGTACTCCGAAATTCCTCTCAAGATTCCTGACCACTTTCGCCATGATCTTGGCCTTTCGGATGTTGGGGTTGGGGTAAGGCCCATATTTTCCCTCATAGTCGGACTTCCTCATGATGTCGACCATCTCCAACATCTCCCCAAACGACATATTTGTAGCCTTAAAACGTCTCCTTCTGGATCGGGACGTGCCTGGATCCGGCCTTTCCTCCTCCTCCTCGTTGCTAGAATTAGCATGCACCTGCTGTAACTCCGCCATCATGCTCTTCACCCACTGCGCCGAACGAAAAGGGGCGGGGAATAGACTAGAAAGAACGTCAGGGGCGGGTGGAGTTACACGCATGCGCAGTGTGTATAAAGCGTAACACGCGTGCGTATTACGTACGATCTGTGAGCGGAGGAAGGAGCATTGGACGCGCCGATCGTAAGAACGAAGGTAAGAGACAAATTTGTGCCTATACTGCTTCTAGATTGAGGCCTATATTATAACAAGATTAGGAGAGTTTTGTCTGACATTAGGCTTTGTCTTGTGTTGTGTCTTGCAGTGAACATGGATATCTTAATGAAAGACAATGACTTCATGTCAGTGTTTGTAGAGATGCTAAGTGAGCTGCCCTGTCTGTGGGAGATTACCCACCCCCATTTCAAGAACCAAGCAAAGAGGAAGGCAGCACTGGAGCAATTGTGTGAAATTGTGAAGCAGGTGATCCCCATGGCAGACATCACTTATTTAAAGATTTTCATTGGTGGCCTGAGGAGCACATATCTGAGGGAGCGCAAGAAAGTCCTGGATTCACAGAGATCCGGAGCAGCAGATGACATCTATGTCCCCAGGATGTTGTACTACAACAGGCTGCACTTTCTGGCAGGCCAGACTGAACCCAGGCCATCCCTCTCCAGTCTTCCTTCCACGCTTCCTTCCCCCCCGGCTGAGGCTTCTGACGCCCAACCTGGGCCTTCCAGGCCACATGTGGAGGAGCCCAGATTGAGCCAGGTATAGCATTCCTCTAAATATTTCTGCTTGTCCAATCAATGATGTTAACTAGATGTTAGTTGGGAGTACTAATTTAGGATTGTGATTGATGATGCAAAACATTACAACTATGTCCCTTTTTCATACACAGGGAAGTCTCAGCCAGGAGGTGGCCGGGCCGAGCCGGCTGGCTGATATCAAGGTCCCTCCACCCCCCCTGAAAAGAGAAAGTGGCAGTAGGAGGAGTACCCTAGAGGAGGCTGCTATAGCATTCTTTTGGAGGGCTACAGAGGTCCTGGGAGCACCCCACACCATGGAGGAGAACATTACTGCCTTCATAGCCTATAAAATGCAGAGGATGGAGGAGGGCCAAAAAGTCTTGTGTGAGGCCCTCATATCGGAGGCTCTGGAGAAAGGTATGAGGGGCCAAATTACACCTCACACACATCTTGGGGATGGTCCTCCTCCTCCTCCTGCAGGTCCTCCTCCTCCTCCTCCCTCTCCTCCAGGTCCTCCCAGTCCTCCTCCAGGTCCCCCCAGTCCTCCTCCTCCTCCAGGTCCTACTCCTCCTCCTGCCACATCTCCAACTGCACAGCCACAGCCCGGAAGGAAACATGGAAGGAAGACCAGACAGTGATTGCCCTGGGTTCAGTCTGGTCGGCCAAAAGATGCAGCCTCTTGTGGTACCACAGCCTGGGGACACAGATGTCATCTGCTGCTATCCGGATCTCTGCGAATCCCGGACCAGACTGCCCTCCCTTAGATATGGACTCCTCAGGCCACCAATTTTGATGTTGAAGAATTGATGTCTGCTGTGGGGGTCCCAGGCTTCACTAATTTCTGCTGTTGATCCAGTTTTGCCTTCCTCTTTGTTTGGTTCTGATCCCTTAATAAAGGATTTTTGTTTTGAATTATACTCTCCTATGTGTTTTACTTCAAAAAGGACAGTTGGTTTGTGAGGATTCAGGTACATTTCAAATATACAATGTGAAATGAACAAGGGACACCAACACCAAACAATCTCCTTGAGATTAAATAATAAAAGATATCAATGGTGTTGGGGTAACTTGACACACAAAACACAGACAAAAATATTTGGGACTAAAAATAAAAATAACATTGAACAAAGATCAGCCTTGGCAAAAATCCAAACATTAAAGAAAAAAAAAGGCTGAAAATCCAAAAAATAAAAAATAAAAAAAATATAAAACTGTCAGATGTGACAACTAATAACAATATATTCAGGGAATCCCACTAAAAAAACACAAATAAAAGTTTGTGAGAAGTGTGTGTGAATATGAGCAGCAAAACTACTTAATTCTTGTCACATTATAAAGAAGAAGAGAGTGCGCTGTATTAAACCATTTTTAACATTGCAGCGTGACGAAAGTGCTGTATCCATTGCGAACGCTAAGTTTACCAGAACAAGCTGTCCCGTGTCGGAATTTCTTCTGAGCATGCGTGGCACTTTGTGCGTCGGAACAGGCCACACACGGTCGGAATTGACGCGATCGGATTTTGTTGTCGGAAAATTTTATCTCCTGCTCTCCAACTTTGTGTGTCGGAAAATCCGATGGAAAATGTCCGATGGCGCCCACACACGGTCGGAATTTCCGACAACACGCTCCGATCGGACATTGTCCATCGGAAAATCCGACCGTGTGTACGGGGCATAAGTCTAGTACGACCTTCATCAAGGATTTTCAGCTTAAAAGGGGCCTAATTTAGAACATTCCATGTAAACTTCAAGCCCTAAGGCAGCCCAAAGATAAGTCATTTTTTAAATTTGACCAATGGTAGACATGTGCAATCCATTTCGTTGTGAATCGAAATGTGATTGAAGTTTGCGTGATTTAGAAATTTGGATGTATCCGAATCTTCGAATCACAATAGAAACTAATTTCAACTAATTTGAAATAACAAAAACAATTAATTGATTCATATTTAATATTTGTTTCATTTGGATGACATTTTGCTATAGTTTGGGCCTTTTGTTAATGTTTATAGCATTTGAAAATATGTAACAATCACCAATCCTTGTTTCCACACCCAAATAGCAAGCAATTGTGCTGCAACTTTGAAAATGACTCGCTAAGCTATTGCTAGACTTGCCAGGCTTCACAAGTGTGTTGCACAATTGCAGCAAGTCCACATTGCATGACTCCTGATCAACTTTCTTTGCAAACATTCTACAAGTCTGTTGTAAGTTCTGGTTCAGTTAACAGCTTCAGCCCCGGAAGATTCCCCCCCCCCCCCCTTCCTGACCCGAGCATTTTTTGCGTTTTGGCACTGCGTCATTCTAACTAACAATTGCGCGATCGTGCGACGTTGCACCCAAACAAAATTGACGTCCTTTTTTTTACCATAAATAGAGATTTCTTTTGGTGGTATTTGATCACCTCTGCGGTTTTTAGTTTTTGCGCTATAAACAAAAAAAGAGCGTCAATTTTGAAAAAAAAATACATAATTTTTTATTTTTTGCTATAATAAATATTCCCGCACATGGTAACCGTCATAGTGGCGCACAGAAACTCGCATGGTGCCACCATGACGGTTACTGGCAGAATTGCCCGCAACACGGCTATTTCCCTGACAGTGCCCCCCCCCCCAAGGGGCAACCTCCGGATGCCCAACCGGGCCCATCTTTCGGGGGTAACAAACTCGGAATCTCTGCAAAAGTCGAGGAGCATGTATATTGGCTGCAGGTTCCCAAGAACTTTCTTCTGCTGGGTAACCCTTCCACTTTATAAGAAATTGAATGATCCTGCCTCTCCAGCGGCAGTCCAGGATGGCCTCAACTTCATACTCTGTTTCATCTCCCACAGAAACTGGAGGCGGAGGATCTTTTTTCCTTCCTGAAAAAGAACTAGACATAACAGCTTTAAGTAAGGAGACATGAAACACAGGGTGCACTTTATAAGAACTTGGAAGTGACAGTTCAAAAGCTACTGGATTAATCTCCCGTCTAATCTTGAATGGGCCAATAAATCTTGGTCCCAATTTCTGGGAGGGACAAGGAAGTTTAAGATTTGCAGAGGAGAGCCAAACCTCATCTCCAACCTTAAAGCTAGGGCTCTCTCCCCTCTTCTTGTCATATTGTTCCTTGTAGCCCTCTTGGGCCTTTTGCATGGTTAAATGGAGAATTTGATAGTTAGCCTGAATGGATTTTATCCTGTCTTGAACTGCTAGGACTGAGGTCTCTGAAATGACATTAGGTAGAAATGAAGGATGGAACCCATAGTTGGCCCAAAATGGTGATTAATCAGTGGTTGAGTGTACAGAATTATTGTATGCAAACTCCACATAGGGGAGTTACAAGGACCAGTCATCCTGGGAAATGGAGCAAAAACAGCGCAAATATTGTTCTAAGGTCTGATTAGTCCTTTCAGTCTGACCGTTGCTCTAGGGGTGATAGGCAGAGGATAGGCAAACTTCAATAGACAAAACTTTGCAGAGCTCTCTCCAAAATCGGGAAGTAAATTGGACCCCTCTATCAGACACAATGCTGTCAGGAAGGCTGTGAAGTCTGACTATCTCTCTTATGCAGGCTTTTGTTGTGTCTGCAGCGGAAGGAGTACCTATCATAGGCACGAAGTGTGACATCTTGGCCAGACGGTCTACAACAACTAGGATCGTTGTAAATCTTTCAGAGGGGGGGCAGCTCTACTATGAAGTCCATAGATATATTCCTCCATGGTTGTTCTGGTACCGGCAAAGGACGTAGCACACCCCAAGACTTAATGTTGGACCCCTTGTTTCTCTGGCAGGTAGTGCAGGAGCTTACATACTTTTTGCAATCAGTTTTCAAGGTAGGCCACCAAAAGGATCGCTGAATAAGATCCATAGTTTTCCGTACACCAAAGTGGCCAGCAAGTTGATGATCATGTAAAGTTTGTAAGACCTGGATTCTGGCTTGTTGTGGGACAAAGATCTTGTCCCGATACCAGAGATACCCCCCCTGGCTTCTTAGAGAGGAAGTCTCTGGTTCCTGGCATTGGAAGGAGGCCTGTTCAAGAGAAGACCTTAGATCAGGTTGAATCAAAAGAAAGTTCTGTGGAGACAAGATCGTACTGGATATTGTTTCTTCTGGGGTATCAGGAAACATTCTGGATAATGCATCGGCCTTGCCGTTCATGGAGCCAAGGCGGTAGGTGATGTGAAAGTTGAATCGTGAAAAGAACAGAGCCCAGAGAGCTTGACGGGGTCTCAGGCATTTGGCAGTGCGGAGGTACTCGAGGTTTCTGTGATCAGTGAATATCATTATAAGGTGCGTGGCTCCCTCAAGAAGGTATCTCCACTCTTCTAAGGCTGTATTAATAGTAGGAAGCTCACAATCACCTACGTCGTAATTCCTCTCGGGCTAAATCATTTTCCGGGAGGAGAAGGCCACAGGGTGAAGCAGAGACCTGGGTCCCAGGCGCTGTGAAAGTACTGCTCCTGTAGCTACCTCTGAGGCATCGACCTCTAAAATATAGGGCAGGATCAGGATGTTGAAGAATTGGTGCAGAAGTAAACAAAGCCTTCAGTTTCTCAAAGGCAGATTGGGCTTCGGAGGACCACAGGAAGTGAACATGTAGGCGGGTTACTTGGGTTATGGGCGAGATGATGGAAGAAAAGTTCCTTATAAACCTTCTATAGAAGTTTGCAAACCCTACAAACCTTTCTACACCCTTCTTGTCTGACGGAGTTGGCCAGTCTAGGACTGCCTGCACTTTCTGTGGATTCATAGCTACACCACCAGTAGAGAGGATGAGCCCTAGGAATTGTATGGATTTCTTTTTAAAGTCACACTTTTCTGCTTTCGCGTAAAGTCCGTGTTTTCTTAGTGTGAGTAATACTGTCTTTACGTGAGTCCGATGGAGCTCCAAGGTGGTTGAGAAGATAAGGATGTCATCCAGATAGATGATGACAAAGTAGTCAAGATATTCCCAGAAGATGTTGTTTACGAAGTGCTGGAAAGTAGCCGGGGCGTTACAGAGCCCAAACGGCATCACCAAATACTCAAAGTGCCCGAACCTCGTTCTGAATGCCGTCTTCCACTCATCGCCCTCACGGATGCGAACGAGGTTATAGGCACCCTGGAGGTCGAGTTT
Organism: Aquarana catesbeiana; assembly: GCF_042186555.1. Lineage (NCBI taxonomy): Eukaryota > Metazoa > Chordata > Amphibia > Anura > Ranidae > Aquarana > Aquarana catesbeiana. The sequence continues at coordinate 219,609,067 of NC_133325.1, read as the reverse complement.
GGTGAACACTTGGGCTGAACGAAGTCTCTGGAAGAGTTCGGGGACCAGTGGGAGTGGATATCAGTTCTTTATGGTGATTTTATTTAATTCCCTATAGTCCACACATGGTCTTAGAGTCTTATCTTTTTTTTCAACAAAGAAAATGCCGGCACCGGCAGGAGAAAAAGAAGGACGGATGAAGCCCTTTGCCAAATTTTCGTCTATGTACTGTCGTAGTGTCCCCAATTCCACTTCAGAGAGGGCGAATATACGTCCAAATGGAACTTCGGCCCCTGGAAGCAGCTCGATAAGACAATCATATTGCCGATGTGGTGGTAGAACATCGGCCTTTCTCTTATCAAAAACGTCCAGGAATTCATGGTACACCCGGGGTACATCCTGGTTAGTGGAGGATGCCGACTGGACTGTCAGACAACTGGTGGTATCTCTGGATTCAGGGATGAGACAATGTTGTTGGCAATAGGGGGAAGTGAACAGGACTTCCTTCTTGATCCAAGCGATCTGGGGGTTATGGGCTTGGAGCCAAGGGATACCCAAGATAATTGGAGACATAGGTGAACTCAGAACCTCAAAACGTATGAATTCCCGATGGCCATCGGGAGAGGTAATAAGGAGAGGAGAAATCTCTTGAGTAACAAGGCCGGATTTAGGTAGGGTGCCATCTGCTAAATGGACTTCCAGACCCTGTTTCTTGTGGAGGAGGGCTAACCTAAGGTTTCTTGCCAGGTTCAAGTCCACAAAGCAACTGCATACTCCAGAATCGATTATAGCCTGGAGCCAGATCTCTTCTTCTCCCAACTGCAACGAAATGGGGAGAATGAGTTATGAGGGAGAAACCTGGAAATATGCTGGAGAGTAGGTGGGTGGCTTCTTGAACTTCTTGAACTTCCTGGGACAGTCGCATAGGTAATGGCCGTTTCCTCCACAATAGAGGCAGAGATTGGCTAGGATACGACAACATCTTTCATCAGGAGTTAGTGCGGAACGTAACAGGCCAATCTTCTTGGGAACTGATCCAAAGGTGGGTGTACTGGTGGGTCTGCAGGTTCGTGATTGTTCGGACTGTCTCTCCCGCAAACGTCGATCCAGTTGGATGGATAATTGGATGAGACCCTTGAGTGTTTTGGGAATCCCGATCCTAGCCAACTCATCCTTGAGGGATTCGGAGACTCCTAGGCGGAAATGGTGTAGTAAAGCTGTCTCATTCCAGGCTGTGTCTGTGGACCCCTGCCGGAAGTCCAGGGTATAGTCCTCTACTGGTCACTTACCCTGCTGCAGAGAATGCAGAGCGGCTTCAGCAGTGGCAGTACGCTGGGGATCCTCATAAAGTTGTGCCATAGCTGCCAGGAATGCGTCCACCGTGCAAATGACTGGACTCTTTTGTTCCCATAAGTTATGGGCCCAGGCCTAAGGTTCATCGGACAGCAAGCAAAAGTCCGGGGTTGCAGGGCTAGGTACAATAGGCAGTCTTGAAGGATATGAACTTTTTCTGGTCTCCGGAGAATCACTCCGGAACGGGAACTCGGGGTTCTGGAGGCGGGAACATCATCAAGGGAACCGCAGAGGATTGTTCATGAGCAGATGACTCTGACAGGTGTTGTAACTTATCCGTTAGTTGCAGATAGCCTTCCTGTAACTTCTGAACTGCTTGGGTCAGAGTGGTGGCTTTTTGGCACAAAGTCTGTAATGGGGACGCACCTCTGCCGGCCTCAGTCATGGCTGTATTATACTGTCAAGTCTGTAGTGTGAGGCCGGGTTGCTGAGAGGGCGTCCCTTGCGGCTGAGTGCAGCGCGTCCCTTGATTTGGGTACAGGGAATGCGACGCACAGAGGTGCACGGGTTGCCAGGAATACTGCAAGCTGGCTGGTTGGCTGTAAGTAGCTAGAGTGCATTGTGGCAGCCGTGCGGAGAGAAGTCTTGAGCGGTAATGGCAGGGTAAACCAGGAACAGGGTCCGCAGCCAGGCCAGGGGTCAGATACCAAAAGACAGTCCGAGAGAGGTACAGGAACAAGCCAGGTCATACACGGAGGGCAGAAGATCGGAGAGTAGTCAGCCAAGCCGGGGTCAGAGCGAGGAGATAAACAGGAACACAGGTCAAGCCAAGCAGAGGTCAAGCAGGGGTCTTCAGAGTATTCAAGGCACAGGAACACAGGAGCTGTTTGATAATCCAGCAAACTGCAAATGTCAGTGGCAGGTTTAAATAGGCCGGGGGGGTGTGTCCACAAGATCAGGGCGTGCGCACATTTGCGAGCGCGTGTGTGCACGCACGTGTGCGCGCATTGGTGCGCACAGACTGTTGAGGTCCAGCTATCGCGCATCTGCATGCGCGCAGGCGCACAGAAACTCGCCTGGCTCCACCATGACGGTTACTGGCGGAATTGCCCACAACACGGCCATTTCCCTGACAGGACCTGTCACTTCTCACCTCAGCGAAGCGGGATCTTTGTGTTTACACACAGAGATCCCGGGTTCTCGCCATGTTACGATCCATCGCGGGAGCCCAGGGTCATTGAGACCGCCGGGAACTGGTATCGGCTCCGGGGGCGAGCTGCGGGCGCGTGCCCCTAGTACAACTGCGGCGGCTGGTCGGCAAGAGGTTAAGCTGTGCAATAGTCATCCCACCACAGGGGTTACTGTGGCTGAATTTTCATACATTAAACTTCCAGAGCTCTTGCATCTTGATCTTGATCTGGGCAACATCTCAAAATGTTCAAAGTCCAATTATCACAGGGACAGAAAGTGAGGTGAAATCTTCTGAACAGGGGCACAGACAGCAAAACAAACATTACAGGGTTGTTAACCCTTCCCTATACTATTCAAAAAAACGTAAAAATTTTTTTTTTGCTAGAGTTCCACTTTAAAAATGTATTTGTTCTGTAGCGCTGGTAGATTTCTAATCCACCGCTTAATTGTAAATTTAGTGGGTCATCTGTTCTGTACATAGTTCAAATTTATGGTCCTATGCTGTCTGTCCTGCGGGAAGAAGCCGTACAATTGAGAAGACCCAGGGGAGGACCCGTCTTTGGAGAGGACCGTGCAGAATGCTGGTGTCTCAAGAGGGGCCTGGTGATTGGAGGATGCATCTTAATCTAACCTACCACACAAGTACTGCTGGGTCGGCTTAAAAGTTCTGGTACTGTGTTGCTGTTCATCTAAAACTACTACGTCCTGTGGCAGAGGACTGTACAGTTACATCGCTCTTCTAAAGTCTGTGGCAGAGATTTTTCTTTTTGTTCGTGTTACACCCCGGCTGCTAGGTCAGTGAGAGAGACCTATCCGGGTGGGCAAAGATTAAACCTTGGACTGAAAGTATATTCATCCCCAAGATTTCAAATTCCTCAGTGCCCTTCAGAAAAAGGTATTTGAACTTTCCTGCATCTCTTCTTCTACCTTTTTCCTGCTACTTCTTCAAGTTATTCCCTATTAAAGCATTGAAAAAGTACTAAAAGACTGGTGCCTACATTGTCGGATAAAAAGCTCAACATGGACTCTAAGTTCTAGTATTGGTGAAACTACGGGTAAGGAGGTGACGGTAACAGCCCGATAAAAATCAGCAGCTCCTTCGGGGGTTAGTGCTACAGTTCCAATTTACATACAAATTCAACTTAAGAACAAACCTACAGAACCTTGTTCGTAACCCGGGAACTGCCTGTATTGGGGTCGAGACAATTTGTTTAATTTGTATGTACATGGCCCAACAAACAAAGTCAGTTGAGAATAGGAAACTGAATTCAACTTAATAGCATATCAAATGATTATTTATTAAATCAGATTCATTTGTTTTATTCGGATGAGAGCGGACCAGTAGTCTTAAACAAAGAAACTTGTAATTGTCAGTTACTTCCACAGTCTAAGTATGTGAAAATTAACATTGCAGCTGCTGTACACAAGGTGCTATTCACTTGAAAAAATAGAAAATAGATAAAATACAGCGCTCACAATAGTGCAAAATAATCAGATGAATAAGTGAAATTAAATAAATTGAAAAAGATAAGTAAATGTCCATATAATGGTCAATGATGTGCTCCAATCAATAGATCACACAGATCGTGTGTTCCTAGTCTATAGGGTCACCAATCGGTCTCCTCCCCGGTCAGTCCCAACCCCCCACAGTTAGAACACACAGTGAGGGAACACATTTAACCCCTTGATTGCCCCCTATTATGATGAGCCACTGATTACTTTATAAATGTCACTGGCAGGGAAGGGGAACGAAAAAAAAGAAAAAGACTTTGTTCCCCCAGCCACACACTTGATATGCATTGGGGAATCCTCCCAACTGAGCTATAGTATTCTGACAGTGGGGAGCCATCATAATACACAGATCAGCACCACTGGCACTGATTGAGTGGGGAAAATCTGACAGGGCAGTCGATCAGTAGATAGACCTCCATGTCCATACATGGATCAAATTTGGCTGGTTCCTGCTGAACTGGACAAATTTCAATCCATGTATGGCCAGCCTAAGTCTTGGGATATGCTATGGCTCCATTCACACATGGGCGTTACAGAATCTTAGGCTGAATCAGGTGATTCTGCTCGCGATTTCAGAATTGTGGCAAAATGTGGGACATGTTTGTGATGCCATTACTTCTTAAAAGAGAAGTATGGGTTTTTAATTTTTTTTTGCTAATCATACTTACCTTGGTGGATGGAGCATCAGGCCCATGCTGCAGCTGTCCCCCAGCATCTCTGCACTGAGAACCGAGCCACCGAACACAATTGATGGCTCGATCCTCACTCCTCCCCGAGATGGTCTGCTGCTCCACACTCATTGGAGCGATGAGCTGTGGAGGGGTGGGGAGAGGCCGTCTCAGCAGCTCGCTGAGACACTGAGACTGCCATTAATTAAGGCAGCTGGTGGATGCAGACTTGGGAAGTCGGGATGACGCTCTGCCTCGACTGATGGCAGTGACATCAGTGGAGAGCGGACTTCAGACCACTCTCCGCTGAAAACGGATCACAGGAGTGCAAAATGGGTTGCACTCCTGTAACCCTTAGGAGAAACCCAGCCCAAAAAGCTCAGGCTGGACTTCTCCTGTTAATGGCACCCTAGTCCCGGTGCGATTTTGTCGTGGTTGTAGCGCGATATATCTTGCTGCAATCGCGGCAAATCGCAACATCCAACGCTGACGTCCAAAAGAAGCTCTTGCTCCTTTTTTGAGTGTCAAGCTCCACATGTTGCAAGTTGCTGCGATTGCAGTGCAATTTATTGCGCTACAACCACGGCAAAGTCGCCTCTTCTGCCCCAATTTTGGAATCGTGGGCAGAATCGCCCGATTCAGCCAAGGATTCCGGAATGCCCATTGCACACTTTATCTACTTCAGTACTGAACTTGTTCAAATGCATGGAACTCTTATGCTGTATCGAGACTCAGCAGCATACTTATGGCTGTTTTTGTCAGCTTATGTTATAAGGAAAGAATGTGCATTCCATTCATTACAAAGTTCCCTTTCAATGTTTACTTTAAACTTCACACCCAAACTAGGCCACAGCATTACATCACTCTGCCAAAAAAACTGACTTAATCTGCAAAAATGCATTGGAGATGTTATTTGTGATAATCTAGGCAAGGACATGTCTGAAGTTCAAAAAGTTTCTTTATTACTTCTATATTCAAGAGAAAAGAGTTCTGTGTCTGTGTGTTTACAGTCTGCCAGCTCTTAGCTCAATTATAAAGCTCACTCACTTGAAAGCGCTGCGAAGATCGATCTGTGTTAGTTCTTGTCACCCGGAGTTCGAGACTATATGTGTCTGGTGGAGGAGGGGAATGCCTTGCTGAGTTCTGAACTTCTAAGAACCTTATGATATGGCTAATTTAGAAACCACATGTGGATGCCTCCCTCTGAAATACATTACTGCACCATCCACAACTAAGTGTCGCATCAATTGACAGATCAAGAAATGAATCGTTAGAAGACTGAATATGTATTAATAAGGTTACTTTTTCATGTATGGGAATTTTTAACCTTGTTGTTTTTTTAAGAAATTAAAGTTTATTTTTATTTCAGATAAAACTTTTGAGCAAAAATTTACATTATATTTATATGCGTGTATAAGGATAAATTTAAAGGTGCCCTCCATCCGAAATAATAAAGGGAATCAGCTTTCTTCTATATGGATCAATTTCATGCTGACTGTTATATTCTGCCCTATTCTGCAAGTACAATCTTAAATTAATGTGGGTGCTGGACAATTCGCTTTCATGTTTACTTCCTTCCTGCCCAGCCCCACTGTCCCTTTACCCCGCGGGGGGGGGGGGGGTGAAAGACATGAAGGACCACTGGACCATATGACCACTGTGATTGGTTGTCAAAATGGCATAGCTCCCAACTGTCCCTTATTTGGAGGGACTGTCGCTGATTTGGAGCAATGTCCCTCATTCCACCTCATTTGTCCCTCATTTTGGTCTGATCCATATAGTTGTATATAAAATGCACTTTTTATCTTTCAAAAAGTGTTTCCCAGTGCTAAACCTTTCATCCATGTTCTAAATTGCTGCATTTGAACATTTTAAAAGCCAATATAAAGGAATAATAGTGGTAAAAAAAAAAGTCCTTGTGGATTTAATTAACATTTTTTGGTTAGTTCTCCTTTAAGGGGTGTGGCAGGGGGCATGTCCTAAACCTACATACAATTGTTAGTAGGGGTCCCTCATTCCCAGCTCAAAATGTTGGGAGGTATGAAATGGTCACATTATAGGGAGCCAGTCCTGCCAGTTTCCAATCATTACTGGAGACCAGGAGCTATGACAGCTTGGTCACTGTGCTGGGAGTACCCAGTTAGTGCACTCTCAGCTGCCCATGGACACAAAGCACTTGGGCATTAAAGACCACCCTCTTTGCAGCCGCACATATATGTTACATGTAGAGTTGCCGCCTCATCCCTTTAAAACTGAACGCATATTAATTACACATGCTCTGTGGCTAATTAGGGTGGTGATTAAACTCACTTGGTGCCTTATCTGCATTAAACTAGCCTCAGAACCTGTGTAATTCATATGTGTTTGGGTTTAAAGGGATGAGGTGGCAACCCTAGTTACATGAGCAGCAAGAGGTTTAAAACAGTCCTGTGTACAATGGGAGGGGGCTTCAAAGCACAGAACTATGATATAGAAGCTAGAGTACCTCCTATGCCGCATACACACGACCAGACTTTACGGCAGACTTTGTCCTGCGGACTTTACGACGGACTTTACGACAGACTTTCCGAATGAACAGACTTGCCTACACACGATCAACCAAAGTCCGACGGATTTGTACATGATGACGTATGACCGGACTAAAACAAGTAAATTCATAGCCAGTAGCCAATTGCTGCCCTAGCGTTGGTTTTTGTCCGTCGGACTAGCAAACAGACGAGCGGACTTTTCGACCGGACTCGAGTCCGTCGAAAAGATTTGAAACATGTTTCATTTCTAGGTCCGTCGAACTTTTGGGGAAAAAAAGTCAGCTGGAGCCCACACAGGATCGAATTGTCCGACGGACTCCAGTATGCTAGTCTGGTAAGTATGCCGTAAAGTACGGTCGTGTGTAGAAATTATGTGAGAGCCCACTGCACTTGGCTTGGGGAGCATCAGGGGAATTTAATAACGCCTTAAAGCATTTGTTAACCTAAAAAAAAAAAGATCCTGTTCCTTAAAAGCATGTATCACCTTAAATACCTGGCTGATCCTGACAGTTTCTGCCCTCCCATCTGAAGGCTGACCACGGTGTAACATGGCTGCTGAGCCCTGATACCGTGGTCAGATTACGTGCCTCCGTTATCCGCTGTGTCCTCTATCCTCCCCTGTGCTCTCTCCCCCCTACCTCCCTGCCTGTCAGCTCCATGTCTGTGCCCCCCCCTCTGCTCCGGCTGCTCTAATTACTATTAATTTCTTACACTATCCTCTCTGGTTATGTATGTAATGTCCCCCTGTGATTGTGCTTTATAAAAATAATGCAGTATATACCTTGTTTACAGAGCGCTGATCAGCGCTGATCTGACCCGCCGCGTCTCTCCTCTCTTGCATGACAGCTGCAGCGGGTAGGGCCACCTCTCTCCTCCTCCCCTCCTAACTGACGTAAGCAGGGGATCCTTGGCCCCGCCCCCTGCATCTGTTGGGCCGAGAGAGGAGAGAGGCGGCGGGTCAGATCAGCGCTCTGTAAACAAGGTATATACTGCATTATTTTTATAAAGCACAATCACAGGGGGACATTACATACTGTACATAACCAGAGAGGATAGTGTAAAGTTAAGTTGGTGGGTTAACAACCACTTTAATGGCACTTTTCTGCCAGTAGTTTCCTTTAGAACTACCTGTGCCTAAGACCTCATGCACACTGGGCGTTTCAGCCCTGGGGCATGCAATCCTGGAAATCCTACCATACTGGTACAGGGGACAGAGGGGGAAGGCACAGCCTCACCAGTGAGCCCCCCCGCTGCCAGCAGCCTGTAAAACTCTAAACTCTTAGACGCAGTATGCACCCAAGGATGAGTGCCCAGCACACAGATTTTGAGATGTCCAGTTTCTGCAGACAGCCATGATAGAGGTGCACACAGGAGCTGGCACAAACCATTGTTCCATAAGTAGGAATGTGTGTTCAAATGTAATGTACAAATGAGACTTCTGAAGAGACAAATCAAACTTACAATGCGTAGTAAAAAGGATTTAAACATATATTTATACCACAGGTAACATCGGTAACCCGATCTTGGTTTGATCAGATGCTTTGGAGGCCTAAAAGGATAGATATGGGATCTAATAGACCCCAGATCTCTCTAAAAAGAGGAGCTGTCACTGCCCCATGCTATCAGAAGGGATGTTGTTCATCCCTTCTAATAGCAATAAAAGAGATACAAAAAAAAATGAAAGATACAGTGTGAAATTTTTATTGTAATAAAATAAAATTAAAAAAAAAGTTTAAACTGCCTCTGTACTCCTGTACTCATGTGCAATCATGAACGCACGTGCACATGTAAACAGTGACAAATCTGCAGAGGTGGAGTCTGGGGAGGGGCCTGGGGTGGGGTTGAGGTGGGATTAACCACTTACCGGCCGCCCACAGTCGTTATACGTGACTAATTTGACGTAGAATACCGGGGTTATGGCAGCAGATAGCTGCCATAACTCTGGTATTTTCTGAAACAGCGGGCGGTCGGCTTTCAGATAAAAGTGGTCTCCGCGGTGGATTTGCCACAAGATCACTTTTATCGGCGGCGTGAGAGGTGCCCCCCCTCCTCCCGCCTCGCTATGGTCATCTCCGACGCTTACCGGAGCCGTCAGTCGTGGCGGAGATGATTCGATCCGCTCCTCTGAGAGGCTGGATGCTGAGTGAGGGAAAGATGGCCCCCACTCAGCTCCACACCATTGGATGGGGAAAGCGACATCAAACATCACTTCCGCCCAATGGTCTTAGAGGGGAAAAAAAAAAATTATTGGAAAAAAAAGACTTTTTTTTATTGCATTAAAGTGTAAATGTGAGATCTGAGTTCTTTTTGACCCCAGATATCACATTAAAGAGGTTCTGTTATTTTTATTCAATTTAGGTACTTATATAGCGCCATCAATTTACACAGCGCTTTACATATACATTGTACATTCACATCAGTCCCTACCCTCAAGAAGCTAACAATCTACGGTGTGCTTTTTTTCTATTGCAAGGGATGTTTAGGAATAAAAGTGATCCATTTTTTTTTTTAAATGGACAATGTAAACATAAAAAGTAAAATAAATAAGAATAATAAAAAAAAAATATTTAAAGCGCCCCGTTCTACCGCGCAGAAGTGAACGCATATGTAAGTCGTGCCTGCATATGAAAACGGTGTTCAAACCACACATGTGAGGTATCGCCGCGATCATTAGAGCGAGAGCAATAATTCTAGCAAAAGACTTCCTCTGTAACTCTAAACAGGTAACCTGTAGAAATTTTTAAACATTGCCAATGGAGATTTTTAAGTGCCAAAGTTTTTCACCTTTTGAAGCATGACATGTTGGGTATCAATTTACTTGGCATAACATCATCTTTCACAATATAGGAAAAAATGGGCTAACTTTACTGTTGTCTTATTTTTTAATTCAAAAAAGTGTATTTAAAAAAAAAAATTGCGCTTGTAAGACCGCTGCGCAAATACGGTGTGACATAAAGTATTGCAATGACCGCCATTTTAATTCTCTTGGGTGTCTGAAAAAAATATATAATGTTTGGGGGTTCTAAGCAATTTTCTAGCCAAAAAAAAATCTGATTTTAACTTGTAAACAGATCTCAAAAAGAGTCTCGGTCTAGAAGTGGTTAAAAGGGGGCCGTCAGGTAGGCTGTACAGGGCCCCATGATTTCTGAGGCTCTGCATGTTTTACAATGCAGTATGATGCCTGTTATCACACTGTGAATTAGCCCCTAAGGTGAATCTTTAGGTTTCCTGTATTCCAACTTTTTTTATAAAAGTCTACACATGAGACAAAAAAAGAAGAACGCCTGAGGAGCAATGAGACACAGAGGGCTCAGGCTGAATGAAGAAAGGAAAGCCAGGAGCAAAAAGTGATCACTATCATTATGAACGATCCCAGAGCAGAAGACAGAGAAAACAGAGCCCAAAGGTCTGTGCCAGCTACAAAGATGGCCGCCTGAGTCCGGCGTATCGTACATGTCATAGGGTGCCAGGGACTCTGGGAGTGGCTGACTGCTGTGCAAGGCAGAGCCACGGCACTATCCTATTGGCTAAGTGAGAGGTAGTGGGTGTGGTTGGACTGGCGGGAACATTGAGCCTGGCGGTAGATTGAAGTGAGTGGCCGGCTCGTAGTGCTGTCTATGAGATCGGATTCAGACATAAGTGGATCACCTCCCTTCCACCTCACAGTCCTAATCGGATTTCTACTAATCCTCAGGTGACGTCCATCCATCCCCGACTCACATCCCTTTCCCTTCTTCACATACCGCCACACCATGAGCCGCAAACCCCGAGCCGTCCCGGCCTACCCCGAGCCGTCCGCAGAGGATGGGGACAGGAAGTTCTCCAAGTTTGTGAGTATCCGGGGACACTGTGTGTGTGTGACAACGTGTACACCTCCTATGGGGCCGGGGGGACTGTCACCTCCTGTCATAGATGTATGCTGGTCATATCATCTCAGGGACTGTCACCTTTCCTGTCTGGTACTATTACCTCTCTCATCATTCAGGTCTACATTCTGTCAGGGACTTTCCCCTCTTCTTCCACAGGACTCTAACTATATCATCTCAGGGACTGTCACCTCTCCTGTCACCCCATCTCAGGGACTGTCACCCCATCTCAGGGACTGTCACCTCATCTCAGGGACTGTCACCTCATCTCAGGGACTGTCACCTCTCCTGTCACCTCATCTCAGGGACTGTCACCTCTCCTGTCACCTCATCTCAGGGACTGTCACCTCTCCTGTCACCCCATCTCAGGGACTGTCACCTCATCTCAGGGACTGTCACCTCATCTCAGGGACTGTCACCTCATCTCAGGGACTGTCACCTCTCCTGTCACCTCATCTCAGGGACTGTCACCTCTCCTGTCACCTCATCTCAGGGACTGTCACCTCATCTCAGGGACTGTCACCTCTCCTGTCACCTCATCTCAGGGACTGTCACCTCTCCTGTCACCTCATCTCAGGGACTGTCACCTCTCCTGTCACCTCATCTCAGGGACTGTCACCTCTTCTGTCACCTCATCTCAGGGACTGTCACCTCTTCTGTCACCTCATCTCAGGGACTGTCACCTCTTCTGTCACCTCATCTCAGGGACTGTCACCTCTTCTGTCACCTCATCTCAGGGACTGTCACCTCTTCTGTCACCTCATCTCAGGGACTGTCACCTCTCCTGTCATTTGGAGTCTACTGACTGTGCGCGATCGGAGGCTGTCACCTGTACTGACTGTGCGCGATCGGAGGCTGTCACCTGTACTGACTGTGCGCGATCGGAGGCTGTCACCTGTACTGACTGTGCGCGATCGGAGGCTGTCACCTGTACTGACTGTGCGCGATCGGTGGCTGTCACCTGTACTGACTGTGCGCGATCGGTGGCTGTCACCTGTACTGACTGTGCGCGATCGGTGGCTGTCACCTGTACTGACTGTGCGCGATCGGTGGCTGTCACCTGTACTGACTGTGCGCGATTGGTGGCTGTCACCTGTACTGACTGTGCGCGATTGGTGGCTGTCACCTGTACTGACTGTGCGCGATTGGTGGCTGTCACCTGTACTGACTGTGCGCGATCGGTGGCTGTCACCTGTACTGACTGTGCGCGATCGGTGGCTATCACCTGTACTGACTGTGCGCGATCGGAGGCTGTCACCTGTACTGACTGTGCGCGATCGGAGGCTGTCACCTGTACTGACTGTGCGCGATCGGAGGCTGTCACTTGTACTGACTGTGCGCGATCGGAGGCTGTCACTTGTACTGACTGTGCGCGATCGGAGGCTGTCACTTGTACTGACTGTGCGCGATCGGAGGCTGTCACTTGTACTGACTGTGCGCGATCGGAGGCTGTCTTCTCTTTGCTGGATATATGGGGATGTCTCTGCTGGATTGGGATGTGTCTTTGGGGATGTCTCTTTGCTGGCTTGGGCCTTCTCTTTGCTATATTGTGATTTGTCTTTGGTAAATATATGGGGATGTCTCTTTTTGCTGAATATATGGGGCTCTCTTTGCTGGATTGGATTCATTTTCGTATAATAAGTTGTAAGAGTGTTAAAATAAAAGTGGGTGCACTGAAGAGCTCGGTGGGTGGATTCTGTGGGACGGCCCTGGGGGATGTTGGTGGTCAGGCCCAGGGGGCGCGCCCCCTAAAATGGTGTAAGGGGCCCCAAAATGTCTTATGACTGCTCCTATCTGTACAGTCTGTGTCTGATCAGGGATCGCTAACTCTCCTGTCTGTGTCCTGTCGGGGACTGTCGCCTCTCCTGTCTGTGTCCTGTCGGGGACTGTCGCCTCTCCTGTCGGGGACTGTCGCCTCTCCTGTCGGGGACTGTCGCCTCTCCTGTCGGGGACTGTCGCCTCTCCTGTCGGGGACTGTCGCCTCTCCTGTCGGGGACTGTCGCCTCTCCTGTCGGGGACTGTCGCCTCTCCTGTCGGGGACTGTCGCCTCTCCTGTCGGGGACTGTCGCCTCTCCTGTCTGTGTCCTGTCGGGGACTGTCGCCTCTCCTGTCTGTGTCCTGTCGGGGACTGTCGCCTCTCCTGTCTGTGTCCTGTCGGGGACTGTCGCCTCTCCTGTCTGTGTCCTGTCGGGGACTGTCGCCTCTCCTGTCTGTGTCCTGTCGGGGACTGTCAGCTCCCCAGGTATAGAGGTGTGTGGACTCCTCATAGTCGCCATTCGTGATAACTTTATTCAGCTATGATGTTAAAACAGAATAGAATAAAGATAGAGCTGTGCTTTATGTTGCTGGTGTGATAATATCGTAGATGTAAGGCTCGGTCCTGTCGCTGTCTCCATACTTCCCTGATGGTGGCCATGTTGCAGACATTACAGTTTTGTTGATAAATGTTTGTGTTTATGAAGCTGATTGTTGTTGTTTTGTATGTGGAGGGCGTACCTTCCAATCACATCGTACACTTCTCCCATGTGTCTTCCTGAGTCTGTGATTGGTAGAAGATGATCACAAGATTCTTTTTCTGGGGAGAGCAGATCTCCCTCCTTCTGTCCTCCCAGAAATCAGAACCCTTGTGCTGTGATGTAGATAGGGATTCCTGAAGGTATGAGTAATAGGCAGACAGATCAGGATGAGTGTGCACAGCCGTGGGTTGTAGTTGGGTGCAGTACATTGCACAGTTTGTCGCATTGCCATCCATTTTCAATTCCACATCTTGAACCGTACATATACAGTGCACCACACTTTGTACATACACTATGTATTGTGGTACTGGCCAACACAGACCATTCATAATCAGATGGCTTCCTTGACACAAAGCACCATGTAAACACATCAGTCAGCCAGCTACTATGGGGGCACTCGTGCAGGCACACCCCCAAGCAAGGCTGTGTACATATATGGACACACACAGTGCGGTTTAGCTCCGCCCTCCGTTCCCTCTTTACAGGATTTGATTGACAGCTGCCTCTGTGTCCTGTGGGAAGAGAGGAGAGCAGAGCTGCAGACAGGCACAGCGCTGATTGAGAGAGGAGTCTGGTAAGTATTTAGTAGGGCAGTACAACTACTGGGGCTTTTTTTTTTTTTTTTTTTTTTTACTTAATGCAGGAAATGTGTTAAGAAAAATATGTCCTGACTTTAGAACCACTTTAGTGGTCCCCACTCCCAGAACAGTCCCAGGTAAAAGGATAAAGCTTGGTAAGATGGATTAGGGCTTAGGATGGTGGGAGGTGTGGTGGAAGCGTAGCTTTTGCCAGGAGTGTGGCTTTGTATGTAGGTGTAGGAGTGTAGATACATACAATTTTATGTATTATGTCTGTCCCAGACAAATAGAAAGGAGGAATCTCCCCAGCTGGATTAAAGACGGCTATAGAACTTTACAGAGTTTTGGTCCTTTTCCCAGTCTATCCAAAAATGAAATAAAAAGTTTAGTGCTTTAAAATTATTGTAAACATCATTTTTTTTTCTAATAAACATGTTATACTTACCTGCTCTGTGAAATGGTGTTGCATAGCGCAGCTCCAATCATCTTCTGGGCCACTTCTGGCGCCTCCCCCCTGTCAAGTGCCCCCACAGCAAGCCTCCTGCTATGGGGGCACACATGTGGGCTCAATTCCAAGCTGATGGACACACTCAGCCCCGCCCCCTGCTCACTCCTAACAGGATGCGATTGACAGCAGCAGGAGCCAGTGGCTCCCACTGCTGCCTCTCTGTCCTGTGAGGAGAGAGAGAGCAGAGAGCTAGATCTCAGGTTAAAAGCTAGATTGAGATCAAGGTCATGTAAGTATTTAGGGGGGGGTGGGGGCTGGGTGATCCTATGCACAGATTGTTTTTTACCTTAATGCAGAGAATCCATAAATCACTTCCCGCCCGCCGTATGCAGAATGACGGCCGGGAAGTGGTTCTGTCATCCTGACTGGGCGTCATATGACGTCCAGCAGGAAAACATGCTGGCGCGTGCCCGTGGGTGCGTGCAGCGTGGCGATCGCGAGTATGGCGTGTCAGTCTGACACCCTGCATCTCTGATCGTAATAAGAAGCCTCTGTCAGAGGCTTCTTACCATGTGATCAGCTGTGACCAATCACAGCTGATCATCGCGTGAACCAGGAAGTTCCGGTAAACGGCATTCCTCGGTTCACGCTGACAGGGAGAGCCGATCGGCGGCTTTCCCTGTCAGAGGGGGGGGGGGTCTGTGCTGATGATCAGCACATTGATTATCAGCAAAGCCCCCTCAAATGTACAAATCACCTGCCAACCAGTGCCCAGCAATGTAAAAACAATAAATTCTGCCAGTGCCCCACACAGTGCCAATCGCTGCCCAGCAGTAACACCTGTCAGTACTTATCAGTACCTCATCATCAGTGCCACCTGTCAGTGCCCATCCCAGCTGCCTGTCGGTGCCCATCAGTGCTGCATATCAGTGCCCATCGATTCTACATATCAGTGCCAATCATCAGTGCTCATCAGTGAAGGGGAAAACAAAATTTTATGACAGAAACTAAAAAAAAATCTTTTTTTTTTTTTCAAAAATTTCGGTCTTTTTTAGTTTGTTTAGCAAAAAATAAAAACCGCAGAGGTGATCAAATACCACCTAAAGAAAGCTCTATTTGTGGGAAGAAAATTATAAAAATTTACTTTTAGTACAGTGTTGTATGACCACGCAATTGTCATTCAAAGTGTGACAGCGCTGAAAGCTGAAAATTGTCCTGGGCAGGAAGGTGTGTAAGTGCCTGTTATTGAAGTGGTTAATCCACTTTTGGCTTCTCAGAAGTCAGCACTAGATTCCATGGGTTTGGTAAGTACGTGCTTTTCCCGCTGCTCACTTTTTTCCTTTTTTCAATACAGAGCGATACCTCCTTATAATTCTTGACTCTGTTTGGGCCCTTACACATTGGTGACAGTGTTTACTGCCCTCAAAAAAGTGATTTGTGGTTGAATGTTTTTCAGAGGACAATAAGGCTGCTTTTACACTGAAAGCGTCATCCGTTAGTGGTAAAGCGCCCCCCCGGCCACTTACCGAAGCTGTCGGTAGGGGCAGGGGTGATCTGATCCTGTGTTTTCTGTGGTATAAAGCTGAGTGAGGGGAGGATGGGCACCATACCAGTACAGGGTGGAAGCGACGACAGAACGTCACTTCAGCCCATAGCTCTTAAAGCAAGATTTTTTTTTTAATTGTATTTTAGTGTAAATATGAGATCTGAGGTCTTTTTGATCTCAGATCACATATTTAAGAGGTCCTGTCATGCTTTTTTCTATCACAAGGGATGTTTACATTCCTTGTAATAGGAATAAAATTACCACAATTTTTTTTTTTTTAAAAGAACAGTGTAAAAATAAAAGGTAAAGAAAAACATTTTTTAAACGCGCCCCATCCTGCTGAGCTTGCGTGTAGAAACGAATGCATACGTGAGCAGCGCCCGCATATGAAAACGGCGTTCAAACCACATGTGAGGTATCACCTCGATCGTTAGAGCGAGAGCAATAATTCTAGCCCTAGACCTCCTCTGTAACTCAAATTAAGCAACCTGTAGAATTTTTTAAACGTTGCATATGGAGATTTTTAAGGGTAAAAGTTTGTTGCCATTCCACGAGCCGGTGCAATTTTGAAACGCAACATGTTTGGTATCAATTTACTCGGCGTAACATCATCTTTCACAAGATAAAAAAAAAAATTGAGCTAACTTTACCGTTGTCTTTTTTTAATACAAAAAAGCGATTTTTTTTTTTTCTAAAAAGAAAGTGTGCTTGTAAGACCGCTGCGAAAATACGGTGTGACAAAGTATTGCAACGACCACCACTTTATTCTCTAGGGTGTTAGAAAAAAAATATAATGTTTGGGGGTTCTAAGTTATTTTCTAGCAAAAAAAAAAAAAAAAAAGATTTTTAACTTGTAAACAACAAGTTTGAAAAATAGGCCCAGTCTTAAAGTGGTTAAAGAAAACAAAATCCAGTAGCATGATATAATTCCTTAACATAAATCCTATATGGCAATTAACACTTCTTTGTTTAGTATCACTTTAAACGCTGAAACTAAATTGAGCTGAATATAGTGAGGAAGTATCACCTCAAGGTAGCTTTGGAAGAAATGCTTCCCTTGGGGCTTTGATAATTCTTATAGAAAGTTGATCATTTCTGGCATATTACTAGCAAGACAGCTGCTTGTATAATGTACATCCATGTAATCTGCTGAATTTAGCTCTGTCTTTGTTAAACATTAAGAACAGGTGTGGAAGTGCAGTACTGATTTATTTAGACGCGTGTCCCTTCTATTTATAGCTACAAGCTTTACAGATGAATATATTTTGCATTCCTTTCTGCAAAAAAAAAAAATACATTTGAATTGGAAAGCCTAGAGTGTTGGAATATCCTGTTCGGTTTGTCGGGCTACTGCATGGAAATGTTTGTTATATGAGAATCTTTACTGGCAAATTTATTCTCTTCAGGTTCAGAATTCCTCAGACATGCCCAATTGATTGTGATGCCCTTATCTTATATCGACCATGCTGTGATATTTGCCCCAGGAGTGTATTGTACTCTGTATGTTAATAAACAGTTTGAACAAGGAAATAAATGCCCATTTGTAATAATTCCTTGCATACAACCATGCATCCACATTCTGTTGTAAATCGGTTTGTAAAAATCACGATCTAGATTCAACTCCCCCTCACGATCTCTATGCAGCAATACCCCGATTCATTCATGTAACAAGTGCAGAGAGTTCTCTGCTCACCTGTCAAAACAAAATTGTCAGGGCTGGAAGCTAACTGTAAATATTGTAACATTTCATTCCTTTAGAGCTCAAAGGGATGAACTTTGGTCTGTAAATGAGGACAGTTTAACCACTTAAAGATTAAACCTTTTTCTGACACTTGTTGCTTACAAGTTAAAATCAGTATTTTTTGCTAGAAAATTACTTAAAACCTCCAAACATTATATCGTGTGTTTTTTTTTTTTTTTTTTTTTTTTTTTTTTTTAGCAGAGACCCTAGAGAATAAAATGGCGGTTGTTGCAATATTTTATGTCACACTGAATTTGAGCAGCGGTCTTTCAAATGCAATTTTTTGGGAAAAAATACACTTCAATAAAAAAAAAAAAAAAAAAAAACTAGACCGTAAAATTTGCCCAATTTTTTTCTCTATAATGTGAAAGATGACGTTAGGCCGCGAGAATCGTAATCTTCTAAGCAAATAAATTGTGATTCTCATCTTAGCCGGAATCGTGCAGCTATAATATATATATATATGTGTGTGTGTGTGTGTATGTAGCCCCCCCTCTAGTGTGTGCTCCTAATAGTGGCAGTGTAGGAAAATTTACCTGACTCTTTTTTTTTTTTTTTTAAGCCTGAGAGTCTTAATTGGGTCAGGGCTCACTAGAGTTCAGGGCTGAGTGACTCACCTTGGCAGCTCTCTGGTGCCTCCCCATGATGTGTGGAAGGTTGGAGAACCTACTAGAACTAGAGGACGGAGATAGGAGGAGCGGCCATGAATATTTATTAGGCCTTGGCCAATCCTCAGATGTGGGCTGGCAGGGGGCAGAGAAAACCCCATAAATAGACATGGGCCATTCTAGTCGCGGAGTCGGGTGGAAGACAGAGATGTGGTGCTGAGGAGAGGCTGTTGGTGGCCCTGAGGGAAAACCCTGCCGGGGAGGGGTGATCCCTCAGGCTGGTGCCCTAGAAGGATCCCACCACAGGAAGCATTTGGAGGAGAACCTTCAGGAGCGGCAGGGGGACAAAGCAAAGACAGTGAGTAGAGATCGGTACTGAGCAGGGACAACACAACGGCTGTAACAGTGCTCTCTGAAGGCAGCAGTGGGCATATTCTTTGTCCTTGCCCTGGGTAATCTCCATGGAATTGTTCCAGTCAGGCGGGACTGGGAGGAAGAACAGCCAGATGTGGCTGGAGGCAGGCAGGCGGGCTAGTATTTCTGCAAGCAAGTGGAACTGAGATCCGTGGCCACAAGGGAAGCAGGAGGAGGAATGTAATGCTGTTCACTCACATTGCACATCTTTGTCAAGGGATATTTATTATAGCAAAAAGTAAAACATTTTTTGTTTATAGCGCAAAAAATAAATGCAGATGTGATCAAATACCACCAAAAGAAAGCTCTATTTGTGGGAAAAAAAGGACGTCAATTTTGTTTTGGCGCAACATCGCACAATTGTCAGTTAAAGCTACGCAGTGCTGAATCGCAAAAATTGCTCTGGTCAGGAAGGGGGTTAAATCTTCCGGGGCTGAAGCGATTAAAATGGATTTTTTTTTAATTTTAAATGAAATGGAGCTTGGTTATGTAGCAGGAGGCTGTATACTCTGCAATATTTAAATTTTTGGTAAACTCATTCAATGAATCCAAGCACTGCAAGCTGAGATGACATGCACTGCATTGATGCATTCACACAATTTCACAGTAACCATGAGATAAACCTTCAGAAATATTCCTTTATCCTATTGTTTTGCAAATCTATGTACTCTACAAAATGTATGATTGAATCAGTTCTGATATTGCTGTTTTACTAACCTGACAGCTTATTATTCTAAATAGGAAACCTTTGTTTTGTTTGCAAATATTAAAGATTCCAACTACCAGTAGGAATAAATCTTACATTTAAAGAGCACCTTTCATTTCAGATCCATCATGGCAGCGCCTGTTAGTGGGCATCCACTCACCTGCTGCCACCACGTCCCTCACCTTGTTGTGTCACATTTAAAGTGAATGGGACTGTCGGTGAGTCAACAGCAGGGAGGAGCCGCTGTGGGACAGAGATGACAGTTGATCTTTAAAAATTATGATTTAAATTGAGTTAATTTAAATCAAGCTTTTTTTTTTTACTAGTGATTTAAATCAAATCCACCCTGGTCAGCAGTGCCTTTGACCTTGGAACTCTCCCATGAATGCTAATTTTGCCCAGTCTCTTATTGTTGAATCATGAACACTGATCTTACCTGAAGCAAGTAAGGCCTGCATTCTTTAGATGCTGTTCTGGGTGACCTCCTGGATGAGTCATCGTCATGCTCTTGGTAGGGCTGGGAGATTTTCCACAAAAAATCTGCGATTTTCTTAAAAAAAACTTGATTCACGATTCGAATCGAGATTTTTTTGTTTTTTTTGGACACCGCGCCGGTCCTGAAGAGCTGCGGGCAGGAGTTTTTAGGCGAGGCCGTGGTTTCTGCCTAGTCCGCGGCTTCCGGCCTCGCGGACTAGCCCGAAGCCGCAGCCTCACCTAAAAACTCCTGCCCGCAGCTCCTCAGGACCAGCGTGGAGAAAAAAAAAATTCTAGAAAAATCGATTTGCTTAAATTTTGAATCGATTTGACCTCTCGACTCGATTCAAGATTTAAATCGATTTTTTTTCCCCAGCCCTAGCTCTTGGAGTAATTTTTGTAGGCCGGCGACACTCCTGGGAAGGTTCACCACTGTTCCAAGTTATCTCCATTTGTGGATAATGGCTCTCCCCATGGTTCACTGGCGTTCCAAAGCCTTAGTAATGACTTTAAAAACCTTCCTAGACCGATACATGTACATTACTTTTGTTTCTAATCTGTTCTTGAATTTTTTTAGATTGTGGCATGATGTGTGGCTTTTTGTGATCTGTTAGCGTGCTTCACTTTGTCAGACAGCTTCTATTTATGTGATTTCTTGATTCATTGGGTCTGGCAGTAATCAGGCCTGGGTGTGGCAAGTTAAATTTACCTCAGCTTTCCAAAAATTTGTGGTTAATCACAGTTCATTCATGATTCAGCATGGGAGGGAGCAATTACTTTTTCACATAGGGCCATTTAAGTGTGAGAAATATGCAAAAAAAAAAAATCGGCATATATATATATATATATATATATATATATATATATATATATATATATATATATATATATATATATATATATATATATATATATATATATATATATATATACACACACTGCAGACTTTCAGCTTTAATTTGAGGGTATTTACATCCAAATCGGGTGAATGGTGTTCAATTACAACAGTTTGTATATGTGCCTCCCACTTTTTAAGGGACCAAAAGTAATGGGACAATTGGCTGCTCAGCTGTTCCATGGCCAGGTGTGTGTTATTCCCTCATTATCCCATTTACAAGGAGCAGATAAAAGGTCCAGAGTTCATTTCAAGTGTGCTATTTGCATTTGGAATCTGTTGCTGTCAACTCTCAATATGAGATCCAAAGAGCTGTAACTATCAGTGAAGCAAGCCATCATTAGGCTGAAAAAACAAAACAAACCCATCAGAGAGATAGCAAAAAACATTAGGTGTGGCCAAATCAAGTGTTTGGAACATCCTTAAAAAGAAAGAATGCACCGGTGAGCTCAGCAACACCAAAAGACCGGGAAAAGACCACGGAAAAAAACTGTGGTGGATGACCAAAGAATTCTTTCCCTGGTTAAGAAAACACTCTTCACAACAGTTGGCCAGATCAAGAACACTCCAGGAGGTAGGTGTATGTGTGTCAAAGTCAACAATCAATAGAAGACTTCCCCAGAGTGAATACAGAGGGTTCACCACAAGATGTAAACCATTGGTGAGCCTCAAAAACAGGAAGGCCAGATTAGAGTTTGCCAAACAACATCTAAAAAAGCCTTCACAGTTCTGTAACAACATCCTATGGACAGATGAGACCAAGATCTACTTGTACCAGAGTGATGGGAAGAGAAGAGTATGGACAAGGAAAGGAACTGCTCATGATCCAAAGCATACCACCTCATCAGTGAAGCATGGTGGTGGTAGTGTCATGGCATGGGCATGTATGGCTGACAATGGAACTGGTTCTCTTGTATTTATTGATGATGTGACTGCTGACAACAGCAGCAGGATGAATTCTGAAGTGTTTCGGGCAATATTATCTGCTCATATTCAGCAAAATGCTTCAGAACTCATTGGACGGCGCTTCACAGTGCAGATGGACAATGACCCGAAGCATACTGCGAAAGCAACCGAAGAGTTTTTTAAGGAAAAGAAGTGGAATGTTTTGCAATGGCCAAGTCAATCACCTGCCCTGAATCCAATTGAGCATGCATTTCACTTGCTGAAGACAAACCTGAAGGGAAAATGCCCCAAGAACAAGCAGAAACTGAAGACAGTTGCAGTAGAGGCCTGGCAGAGCATCACCAGGGATGAAACCCAGCGTCTGGTGATGTCTATGTGTTCCAGACTTCAGGCTGTAATTGACTGCAAAGGATTTGCAACCAAGTATTAAAAAGTGAAAGTTTGATGGATGATTGTTAATCTGTCCCATTACTTTTGGTCCCTTTTAAAAAGTGGGAGGCACATATACAAACTGTTGCAATTCCTACACCGTTCACCTGATTTGGATGTAAATACCCTCAAATTAAAGCTGAAAGTCTGCAGTTAAAGCACATCTTGTTCGTTTCATTTCAGATCCATTGTGGTGGTGTATAGAGCCAAAAAGATAAGAATTACGTAGATGTTCCAATATTTATGGACCTGACTATATAAGTGATGTATCCCAGAAGGCTGCGGGGAGGGAGGGCAAGAGAACTTAAACTCAGATCGCCTAGGTGATCCAAACAGAAGTGGTAATGGTTACCTGTACTACCCCCCCCCCCCCCCCCCCCCACCCCCAAAAAAGTGCCATTTCGTATGGAGGAAGGAGACCGGCTACAAAAATGCCCCAGCCAAAAACAGTTGATAACAGACTATGTGTGCATAGACACATAGGATGACATGATGGGAAGTTTAGTGACTGTATAAAAAAATGTGTGAAGCCATAAACAGCAGCTGTAAAAACGTCCAAAAATTTCCAGTGTGCATGAAGCCTTAACGTTTTTGATCCCATTGAAAAAAAAAACGCTAAAAAAACGCTATTGCAAAAAACATGCATGAGGCCTTAGAGGGGCTGCTGCACACAGAAGGCTTTTTCTCTTAATGTATAGAATGCATTAAGATAAAAAAAACCTTCTGCCAATCACTTTAACCACTTCACACCCGGCCTATAGCAAAATGACGGCTGGGCGGTGGTTCAGTTATCCTGACTGGGCGTCATATGACGTCCAGCAGGTTAAGCGCGGCGATCGGTGGTGCGGCGTGTCAGTCTGACACACCGCTACACCGATCTCGGTAAAGAGCCGCTGACTTATTTACAAAATTTACTAAAACCTACTTATTACCTACTTATTTGCAAAATTTTATTACGTAAACAAACTTTTTTTTTTTCAACATTTTCGGTCTTTTTTTTATTTGTTGCGCAAAAAATAAAAACCCCAGCAGTGATCAAGTACCACCAAAAGAAAGCTCTATTTGTGGGAACAAAATGATGATAATTGGGTACAATGTTGCATGACCGCGCAATTGTCATTCAAAGTGCGACAGCGCTAAAAGCTAAAAATTGTCTTGGGCAGGAAGGGGGAAAAGTGTCTGGAAGTGGTTAAGTAAAAGCCAACTTATCCATTGCTGGCCTCCTGAAAATACTTGTTGCCTGGCCACATCTGGCCTAAAATATTTTGATTCGCAGACCTGGAGCGAGCATGCAGCAAATTTTCAGGGCTCAGTGGTGGCAGCCTACAGAGTGTTTTTGTTTTTTTTTTTTTTTTTTACAGATTTCCAAGAAGACCATAGTTATCCAATGAACAACGGGTTTTTTGTTTCTACAGGAATGAGTAGTTATTTTCTGTTATTGCTCCAGGGTTATGTTATATGGTCAATTTCGATGTAAATAATATTTAGCAGCGTTCTGTTACATACAAAATTAGGGTTGTTTACAAACTGTATATATACATTATGAAAGCCGCTACCCATAAAATAATCTTTTTAGCCTGCAAGGTCACAATCTATCTTATTTTGGAAGTAAAAAATTATATGCAGTGATTGAATTATCTTTATTCATTGCTAAATAAATTGAATTTAAAATTGCTTTTTTATGTTTATTACAAATTAACACCTCTTATAACTTGCTTATGGAATACTGCTGTGTGGCAATTGCAGCATCTCACTTAAATGCAATTATCTTTAATAAGGTTTCTTATAGCGTTTAGTAACAAATGTCTATGCAGGGCTGTGTGAAATAGATAAGCAGTGGGTAATCTACTCTTTGTTTACTTGGTCAACTTAAGCCCCTGCCTGAGAACTGCCTGAGCATTACTGAGGGAATTAATTTCCACATACACTCCTGCCATTTAACCTATTATTTTTTTTTTAAGAATAATGACAGCAGACAAAGTTTTTTGCTGCAGAATTAAAGCGCTACCAACCCTTTTAGCACATAGAAGTGATACTGTCCTACAGACATGGACAAATTTGTTGGACTGCATGTTTCAGCTCATTTCATAAAGGTTTAGTAGGATGCAGAATAGTCCATTGCTCGTTCTTTGCATGCTTGCAGCGGTGTGTTTTTTGGCCGTTAGCTGACTAAGGACATATGACCTGCAACCGGGACAGAGCCGTTCCGAACAGCAGTGCATTTCATTGCTAAACTCCTTGACTATCTTGAGATTTCTTTGTGCCCTGCACTGATTCAAGGTGCCCTGTGCCAGACACAGCAAAGCATCCACAAAACATAGCCAAGCCCTCCTCCGTGTTTCACAGTTGGTATGGTGCTCGTTTCTTTAACAGCTTTTCCTTGTATGTGAACAAAGAGCTGATTTGACTTGCTAAAAAGTGCCAGTTTTGTCGCAACTGTCCAAAGGCCATTCTCTCAGAAAGAATTGTGGCTTCTTAATACAGTATGCATTTTAGCAAATTTCAATCAGACCTTCTTGTTTTTCCTTCAGTTCTATAGCTAAGCAGGGCAATAACTTCTCCGCAGGACGTGGAAACCTTACAAAAAGATCTGAGCAAGTTACTGGGGTGGGCGACTACATGGCAAATGAGGTTTAATGTGAAAATAATTAAAATAATGCATTTGGGTGGCAAGAATATGAATGTAATCTATCTATACACTGGGGGGAGAACCTCTGGGGGAATCTAGGATGGAAAAGGACCTGGGGGTCCTAGTAGATGATAGGCTCAGCAATGGCATGCAATGCCAAGCTGCTGCTAACAAAGCAAACAGAATATTGGCATGCATTAAAAAGGGGATCAACTCCAGAGATAAAATGATAATTCTCCCACTCTACAAGACTCTGGTCCGGCCGCACCTAGAGTATGCTGTCCAGTTCTGGGCACCAGTCCTCAGGAAGGATGTACTGGAAATGGAGCGAGTACAAAGAAAGGCAACAAAGCTAATAAAGGGTCTGGAAGATATTAGTTATGAGGAAAGGTTGCAAGCACTGAACTTATTCTCTCTGGAGAAGAGACGCTTGAGAGGGGATATGATTTCAATATACAAATACCGTACTGGTGACCCCACAATAGGGATAAAACTTTTTCGCGGAAGGTGGTTTAACAAGACACATGGCAACTCACGTGGCCACAAATTAGAAGAAAAGAGGTTTAACCTTAAACTGCGTAGAGGGTTCTTTACTGTAAGAGCAGCAAGGATGTGGGGGCATCAGCGGGTGGGGGGGGGGGGCATCGATAGTTTAAAAAAACTATTAGAAATAAGCACCTGAATGACAACAACATACAGGGATATACAATGTAATACTGACATATAATCACACACATAGGTTGGACTTCTGTCTTTTTTTTTTTTTTTTTTCAACCTCACCTACTATGTAACTATGTTTGTAACTATGTAACAATAGATTCCTCCACAAAAGATGGATGGTAAGATCGGACACTGATTCTCCTTGACTTTGGAGTTAAAGCATAACTCCACCCAAAAGGCTTTGTCGTTCTTCCCCCTCCTCTCTCATATTTGGTGTGTGCGTGGTTTTTTTTTTTTTTTTTTTTGGGAGGGGGGGAGCGAATACCTAGTTTTGACAGGCATCTGCTCCCACTTCTGCTCAGATCACTGAGGCAATCCAAGTGGAAGTTATCTTTCCCCTCTCCCTCCCCTCCATCTTCTGGGAGATGATGCAGGTCCCAGAAGACTGCAGGACCATTCACAAAGCCTGGGTGAGGATGGCGCTGGATCCCTGGACAGGTAAGTGTCCTTATATTAAAAGTCAGCAGCTACAGGATTTGTAGCTGCTGACTATTCATTTATTTTTTTGCTCAGACTTAACCTCCTTTTAAAATTAGTACCTCTTTGGACGTTTTCCTTGATGCTTTGTTTTCCATTTACACTATGCTTCTGTTCAGTCTGGGGTCAATTCTCTTTCAGCCATGTCCAGGGGGTTGGTTACACTACCATGAACCTTTTAAACCTCTTAATGTTTGTAACTGTAGCCACAGGAGCATCAAGCTGCTTGTAGATGGTCTTATAGCCTTTACCTTTGACATGCTGATTTTCATCATTTTCCTACCTCCAGACAACTCTTATTGGCCTTTTCTGGTCCATGTTGAGTGTGGTGCACATGATGATACCAAACAGCAGATTGACTACTTTTATCCATTCAAATAGAACAACAATATATTTATTACAGAAAACAGTTGACATGTCACTACGAGACAGTTATAATATTTTCTATGGGTACCAACAAATCTGTCCAGCATTATAGTTTATAAAAGGTCAAATATTGCCAAAAGGCACCAACCTCCTATATCGTATTGAGAAAAGAGGGAGATGGACCTTGAGGTGCCAACAAAAGCTCTTAAATATAATCTATATATTTTACAGTATTGTTCCAAATAAGTGTAAAAAGAAACATTCAAACGTTCATAAAAGACGAAGGCAGGAAAACAGTCCTCCCTCGGGACCCTCCCACAGAATAGCAGACACCTAACACATCAGGTAAATAATTTACAATATATTAGACAAATAACAACTGAGGTGTCTTCAGTGGGTAGGCAGTTTTGCTTTTATCTCCACGCATTTTGCAGGAGTTCCCTG
The DNA here is from genome assembly GCF_042186555.1 of Aquarana catesbeiana. NCBI lineage: Eukaryota > Metazoa > Chordata > Amphibia > Anura > Ranidae > Aquarana > Aquarana catesbeiana. Next base: position 219,582,133 of record NC_133325.1, on the reverse strand, counting down.
CTTTTTTTCAGGAGGTGAGGGAAGGCTTAAAAATAGAACATAATATTTCACAGTACAAAATTTTTGTTGGCACCTCCAAATTCTATTTCACTCTTTTCTCTTATTCAAATCTGTCCAGCATTATATCTGTATAAAAAGCATTATTTTTTTTATCTCTTTTCACTCTTTGCTTTCCTAGATGACTTACCAAAGGCATGCAGGTATAATATGGTTGTTTTTTGGCCTGGTTCACACCTATGCATTTTTTTTTTTTTTTTGGTGCATTTTCTATTTTGCAGAAACGCACACATTTAACATGGTTTCCTATGGATGTAGTTCACATCTATGCATTTTATGGAAAGGGCCAGGGACTTGTTTTTGGTTCCATAGACTTCAATGGATCAAAAGCATGTATTGAAAAACACAAAATGCACCTGCAATATGCAAACTGCAACCTGAATAGGTGTGAATTAGGCCTTATAAGACATCACTTTTCAGGTGGAACAAAGCATTGTTTTCATTGACCTGCAATGGTATTTAACAAATTTGTCCACGTTTTTGTATTCGCTTGAATGGTTGGCGCAAACCTGCAATTGCACAAGCGCAGCAGCCTATTCACTTTAATGGGCTTCTGAAATGCAGGAAAAAGTTATCTGCACCTTTTTTTAAACTGCAGCCATTGGGAAAAGCACCATGCGATTTCCTCTACTCATAAGTGCACTGCATGTTTGGATGCATGGGGGTGCCGTTAAGAGTTAACGGTTGCTCTACGTGTCTGTAAAAGACCAGTGTGCTTTGGCTGTGGGTGGTTGGGGGGGAACAGGTGCAATTCTCGTACCCACAGCCACCTGCACAAATGTGAACCAATCCTTATTGCATTGTTTAGAGCAGGGGCTTTCAGGCACGAGGTGGACTTCTGCAGTAAGGAAAGGAGACTTTCTGAAGATCACATCTCCTGGCATTTTTTCGTGTGCCAGTTTTGGGTGACTACAGAAAAAAAAAACTGAGTACTGTCCGTGATACTTTTTTTTTCTTCTTTGCATTAACACTCAGATTTGCCCGACAAGCATTCGGGGTGTATCGCCTTCTTCAAGGACCATGCAGTACTAATGCACAAAGTTTTAACAGAATGTTAAATAAGATAACCTCAGAGGGGAAAGGAAAAAAACACAGTGCATAGCAAACTTAGTGCAAAGTGCACTAAGGCTAGGTACACATCTATTAGTGTTTTTATTGCGTTTTACAGAAACGCACTACAGTCCATTTAACATAGTTTCCTATGGGACACATTCACATCTATGCGTTTTTCAGCTGCTGCATTTTTGAAAAGGGTCAGGGACTTCATTTCCCGCAGTAGGTTGTGTTTTGCATGTAATAGACTTTAATGGATCTGCACCAAAAAACGCAAGTGTTGTGCGTTTTTGTATTTTGCATTTTTTTTTTTTTTTTTGGGCTAATAAAGTATGACCGTTCTGTTCATGTAGTGTGACTTTTCACTCTCTGGCATTCAAGAAGCATAAAAGTAGTTATAAATTCCCATCAAAGTCGCATCAAAGTAGTGCAGGAACATTTATGTGTCCAAAGTCTTATGTTAGGGTTCTAACCTTATTTCTAACCCATAAATGTGACTTTGAACACATAAAGGTTCCTGCACTACTTTGATGTTACAAACATTCCACTTACAAACGACTGCTACTTACAAACGGAGGGAGACAACAGGAAGTGAGAGGAAATCTACCCCTAGGAAGAGAAATGTACTCCTGTAAGACTTATTATGGGAAAAAGGTGTCCCCACTGAAGCTTTATCACCAATCCTTGTTTCCACAAAAACCCAGAATTTTCAAAATCCAATTGTCATAGGGACCGAAAATGAGGTGAAATCTTCTGAACAGGGGCACAGACAGCAAAATAAACATTACAGGGGTGTTAACCCTCCCCTGTGCTATCCAAAAAGCTTAACCACTTGAGCCCCGGACCATTATGCTGCCTAAGGACCAGAGGTCTTTTTCCAATTTGGCACTGCGTCGCTTTAACTGCTAATTGCGCGGTCATGCAATGCTGTACCCAAACGAAATTTGCGTCCTTTTCTTCCCACAAATAGAGCTTTCTTTTGATGGTATTTGATCACCTCTGCGGTTTTTATTTTTTGCGCTATAAACGGAAAAAGACCGAAAATTTTGAAAAAAAATTATATTTTCTACTTTTTGTTATAAAAAAAATCCAATAAACTAAATTTTAGTCATACATTTAGGCCAAAATGTATTCGGCCACATGTCTTTGGTAAAAAAAATGTCAATAAGCGTATATTTATTGGTTTGCGCAAAAGTTATAGCGTCTACAAACTAGGGTACATTTTCTGGAATTTACACAGCTTTTAGTTTATGACTGCCTATGTCATTTCTTGAGGTGCTAAAATGGCAGGGCAGTACAAAACCCCCACAAATGACCCCATTTTGGAAAGTAGACACCCCAAGGAAATTGCTGAGAGGCATGTTGAACCCATTGAATATTTATTTTTTTTGTCCCAAGTGATTGAAAAATGACAAAAAAAAAAAAAATATTTACAAAAAGTTGTCACTAAATGATATATTGCTCACACAGGCCATGGGCCTATGTGGAATTGCACCCCAAAATACATTCAGCTGCTTCTCCTGAGTATGGGGATACCACATGTGTGGGACTTTTTGGGAGCCTAGCCGCGTACGGGGCCCCGAAAACCAATCACCGCCTTCAGGATTTCTAAGGGTGTAAATTTTTGCTTTCACTCTTCACTGCCTATCACAGTTTCGGAGGCCATGGAATGCCCAGGTGGCACAAAACCCCCCAAAATGACCCCATTTTAGAAAAGTAGACACCCCAAGCTATTTGCTGAGAGGCATATTGAGTCCATGGAATATTTTATATTTTGACACAAGTTGCGGGAAAGTGACACTTTTTTTTTTTTTTTTTTCATAAAGTTGTCACTAAATGATATATTGCTCACACAGGCCATGGGCATATGTGGAATTGCACCCCAAAATACATTTAGCTGCTTCTCCTGAGTATGGGGATACCACATGTGTGGGACTTTTTGGGAGCCTAGCCGCGTACGGGACCCCGAAAACCAATCACTGCCTTCAGGATTTCTAAGGGTGAAAATTTTTGATTTCACTCTTTACTGCCTATCACAGTTTCGGAGGCCATGGAATGCCCAGGTGGCATAAAACCCCCCCAAATGACCCCATTTTGGAAAGTAGACACCCCAAGCTATTTGCTGAGAGGCATGGTGAGTATTTTGCAGCTCTCATTTGTTTTTGAAAATGAAGAAAGACAAGAAAAAACATTTTTTTTTTTCTTTTTTCAATTTTCAAAACTTTGTGACAAAAAGTGAGGTCTGCAAAATACTCACTATACCTCTCAGCAAATAGCTTGGGGTGTCTACTTTCCAAAATGGGGTCATTTGGGGGGGTTTTGTGCCACCTGGGCATTCCATGGCCTCCGAAACTGTGATAGGCAGTGAAGAGTGAAATCAAAAATTCACGCCCTTAGAAAGCCTGAAGGCGGTGCTTGGTTTTCGGGGTCCCGTACGCGGCTAGGCTCCCAAAAAGTCTCACACATGTGGTATCCCCGTACTCAGGAGAAGCAACAGAATGTATTTTGGGGTGTAATTTCACATATTCCCATGGCATGTTTGAGCAATATATCATTTAGTGACAACTTTGTGCAAAAAAAAAAAAAAAATTTGTCTCTTTCCCGCAACTTGTGTCGCAATATAAAATATTCCATGGACTCGACATGCCTCTCAGCAAATAGCTTGGGGTGTCAACTTTCCAAAATGGGGTCATTTGGGGGGGTTTTGAACTGTCCTGGCATTTTATGCACAACATTTAGAAGCTTATGTCACACATCACCTACTTTTCTAACCACTTGAAGACAAAGCCCTTTCTGACACTTATTGTTTACATGAAAAAGTTTTTTTTTTTTGCAAAAAAATTACTTTGAACCCCCAAACATTATATATTTTTTTTAAAGCAAATGCCCTACAGATTAAAATGGTGGGTGTTTCATTTTTTTTTTTTCACACAGTAATTGCGCAGCGATTTTTCAAACGCATTTTTTGGGGAAAAAACACACTTTTTTAAATTTTAATGCACTAAAACACACTATATTGCCCAAATGTTTGATGAAATAAAAAAGATGATCTTAGGCCGAGTACATGGATACCAAACATGACATGCTTTAAAATTGCGCACAAACGTGCAGTGGCAACAAAATAAATACATGTTTAAAAGCCTTCAAAAGCCTTTACAGGTTACCACTTTAGATTTACAGAGGAGGTCTACTGGAAAAATTACTGCACTCGATCTGGCCTTCGCGGTGATACCTCACATGCATGGTGCAATTGCTGTTTACGTATGACGCCAGACCGCCGCTTGCGTTCGCCTTAGCGCGAGAGCAGGGGGCGACAGGGGTGCTTTTTTTTTTTTTTTTTTTTTTTTTTTTTCTTTATTATTTTTTTGCTTTTTTAATCTTACTTTTAAACTGTTCCTTTCATATTTTTTTTTTTTAATCATTTTTATTGTTATCTCGGGGAATGTAAATATCCCCTATGATAGCAATAGGTAGTGACAGGTACTCTTTTTTGAAAAAATTGTGGTCTATTAGACCCTAGATCTCTCCTCTGCCCTCAAAGCATCTGACCACACCAAGATCGGTGTGATAAAATGCTTCCCCAATTTCCCAATGGCGCTATTTACATCCGGCGAAATCTAAGTCATGAAATACTCGTAGCTTCCGGTTTCTTAGGCCATAGAGATGTTTGGAGCCACTCTGGTCTCTGATCAGCTCTATGGTCAGCTGGCTGAATCACCGGCTGCATTCTCAGGTTCCCTGTTGAGACAGGAGAGCCAGAGAAAAACACGGAAGACGGTGGGGGTGGGGGGGGGCATTCCCTCCCACGGCTTGTAAAGGCAGTCTAGAGGCTAATTAGCCGCTAGGATTGCTTTTACATGAAAGCCGACCGCTGGCTGAAAAGAATGATACCAAGATGATACCTAAACCTGCAAGCATCATTCTGGTATAACCACTCAAAGTCGTGAATGGCGTACCTGAAGACAAAAAAATGGTTAACAATGGTTAACAATAAAGCACAGTAAACAGTAAAGTATAAATAATTACACACCTGAAAAACAAACATGATAAAACATAATAACAATAACAATAACAATAAAACATTGCAGAATAGAATACAGTAAAAAAGAGCAGAACAATAGAGAGAGAGAATAGAGAGAGAGAACAATAAAACGACAACTATTTTTTTTTTATTTCATATTTTTTTTTTTTTTTTTACACTTTTTTTGTAACTAACTTTTATAACGGTAACCGGTTCCAGGTTCGGGTCTCTCAAAATGCGATGGCATCTTGGGAGACCCTGTGAAAGTGTGCCTAGTCTGTGCAATGCTGTACTCTACGCTAATACTCAACTAGTGTATGGTAGCATTCAAAACATTCACCAATGCAAAGACCAGGATTGTCAGGACAGTAGGGACAATAATAGCGGGTGTCACTCCTATATCCGCGCTTGCTGCAGACACAACATCTTTTTTGGGGGATTCGCTGGGTAGGGGTACTCGGGAGGACATAAAGAAAATGCCTCTCATGCAGCCGACTGCATTTGGTTGGGGATGTGAATGGGGGAAGTATGGGCGCTGCAGAAGCGGTGGGTTCCCAATTAGGATTGGCGAATGCAGCAGGAAGGGCATTATGGGCACGACGGGCCTGTGTTTGTCTTTTTGGTGGCAGCGGGACACTACTTGTGCTTGCCACCTCACCAGCTTGAACTGCACTTATGGGACTCGCCACGTCACCACGTGTTACTGCAGTGCTGGTTTGACTACGACCGGGGTGTACTAGGCCGCTGGCGCTTGCCAGTTCCCCAAAACGCTACCAAAAAACTGTTAGCGATCGCAGGGATCAGGCCTGACTCTGCGAACGCTGCAGTTATGCGTTTAGTGTTTTGTAAGTGACAGTGATCAATCGATACTGCACTTGGGTGGGCTGGGCCGGGCGGAGGGGCAAAACGCAGGTGCTAGCAGGTATCTGGGCTGATCCCGCTAACACTGCGTTTTTGGGAACCCTAAACTGCTGGGGACGCTAGTATAGATCTGATCGGATCAGATATTGATCCGATCAGATACTATACCACTAAGGGAGGTGTACGGTGCGTGCGTGGGTGTTAGCGGTACTGGCGCTAACCTGACGCTGCCTGGGGCTGGTGCTTGCCAGTTCACCAAAATGCTACCAAAAAAACTGTTAGCGATCGCAGGGATCAGGCCTGACTCTGCGAACGCTGCAGTTATGCGTTTAGTGCCTTGTAAGTGACAGTGATCGATCGATACTGCACTTGGGTGGGCTGGGCGGAGGGGCAAAACGCAGGTGCTAGCAGGTATCTGGGCTGATCCCGCTAACACTGCGTTTTTGGGAACCCTAAACTGCTGGGGACGCTAGTATAGATCTGATCGGATCAGATATTGATCCGATCAGATACTATACCACTAAGGGAGGCGCATGCTGTGTGCGTGGGTGTTAGCGGTACTGGCGCTAATCTGACGCTGCCTGGGGCGACGCATATCACCGCCGGGCGATCGGGGGGCTAAACCTTTATTCGGTAATAAACGGCGGGTGCCCTGACACTATAAAAAAAAAACAAACTAACCAGCGTCAACCGTAACGGTTATACAGTGATCAGTGGTGAAAGGGTTAACTAGGGGGCAATCAAGGGGTTAAAACATTTATTAGGTAGCATATGGGGGTCCCTGACGCTATAAAACGCTGACGGCGAACCTAAATATTTACCTCACTAACTAGCGTCACCAGTGACACTAATACAGCGATCAGAAAAATGATCGCTTAGCGACACTGGTGACAGGGGGTGATCAAGGGGTTAAAACTTTATTAGGGGGGGTTAGGGGGGTACCCTAGACCTACAGGGGGGTAACAGTAACTGTGCTAACACAGTAACTGTCACAAACTGACACAGCAGTAATCAGAAAAAAAAAAAAAAAAAAAAAAAAACTGCTGGTGTCAGTTTGTGACAGGGGGGGGGTGATTGGGGGGGGATCGGGGGGGCGATCGGGGGGGGGATCGGGGTGTAATGTGTGCCTGGCATGTTCTACTGTGTGTGTGTGTGTTGGTGCACTCACTCACATGTCGTCTCTCCTCGGGCCGGAACGGAAACTACCGACCCGAGGGGAGATTACATCACTTCCTTTGCTGCTGTTTAGCATACAGCAGCAAAGGAGTGTTCCCATTGGCCGGCGGCGATCGCGAGGGGGGGCCACGAACGGATGGCCTCCCCCTCGTCTCTGATCGCCGGGGGACAGAATGGGACCGCCTCGGGCGGCGGGGGGGGGTCCGACCCTGTACGTGATTTTGCCTGTCCGTGCCGCCTTGCCGACGTACATCGGCGTGAGGCGGTCGTCAAGTGGTTAAAGTGGATGTAAACCCGCTCTCATCCTCTCTAAACTACTGCCATAGGTGTTATCTATAAGGATATAGATGCCTCCTGCATGTATCTTTACCTGTAAAATGTCTCCCCTCTGTCTGTTATTAGACCCGAAAAACTGCAGATTCTGTGGTTGGGTCTGTTGTCTGGAGCTCGGTGGGTGGAGTCGTGATGTCAGTAGACTCCCCGCCCACCTCTACACTCCTTGTCAATATGCATTTTCTCCTGTGTATTTCTTACACTGAACTTCTGCTATGATCTCTAACATCCAGTGAAAAGACAGGAAAGTAACCACATGACTTCAGCATGCCAAATCATGCTGAGGTGTGGAACAGCCAATCCTTGCAGAGCTGCTGAAGAAAGGAGTGGGGGTGGGAACTAAAAAATAATGCTTGTCTTAGGCTAGTGCACAAGATATGTAAATCACCTGTCACTCACAGCAAGGGGGAGGATTTGACAAAGTTTTTCTCTGTTTGTCAAGATTTATCTCACTGAACAATAAGAGGATTGCTCAGAGCTGGATTAACTCTTTATGGCAAGACTAGGCTCAAATGATAGGAAATCTTATACTCTACATTATGACATAAAAAAAAAAAAAAAAAAATTCGGGTTTACATCCACTTTAAAAATCGTTTTTTTGGCTGGAGCTACACTTAAAAAAATGTAACTGTTCCGACTTACAAACAGATTCAACTTAAGAACAAACCTACAGTCCCTATCTTGTTTGTAACCCGGGGACCGCCTGTACTTGAGTGGCAGAGAGTGTAAAGCTGCACCAAAGTTGCTCAACATGTGCAGAACTGTCATACATTCCAATTAGCAAAGAAAGAAAAAAGAAAAAAAAAGAAGCAAAACACATCAAAAACACATGTTCAAAAACGCTAAACATGCCAAAAAATGCATCAACTGCAACCTACATAGATGTGAACCTAGCCTAATACAAGAACACCTGCTCAGAACTTCTATTTATTCTTCATGCATTGCTGTAGACATCACATCATCCCCTTTCTTTTGTCTGTAATCTGATCATGGAACTTGCCTGTTTCGAATGCTCCATTCACACCTGGGCTCTTCGGGATCGGGGGTGAATCGCTGCAAATCTGCCCGCAATCTCAAAACGCAGGTTCGGGTGAATGGAGCCTTAGAGATGAGCATCAGGAGATAAAATGAGGAAAGGAATTAAAATATTCATCTTGGCGAATTGAAAGTGTCTTATTGATATATTTTTCTTCTGCTTTCATTGTGTTGAGTTGATGCAGTTTACAGTTATTGAAATAAGAGGGGAGAGACAAGTGTTCGCCAATAAAAACACTGACATACTTTTGTCTTTTTCTGTGTTATTAATATACATTAAAAGGTTTCAAAAGTAAATATCTTGGGAAACACTGACAAGCCACAAATTGAATACTTGTCAGGGGGATGTAAGAGCTGAGCGATTTAATGCTTCATAAATTTTCTAGGAAATCAACGTGTGTAGCAGATGACAACATCAATAAGTTTCACAGCTAAATACAGCTACTTGAATAAATGATTTCTACATTTATACAGACTTCTATCGTTCTCTTTGACTGTTCCTTATGGTAATTATCATTTTTCAAATTTAATAATAATTGTATTTTCCTTCAATTGGTGTTAAATTTAAATATGTAATCACAGTATTATCTTCCAAAGTGTAAAGCACTAATGTTCATACACCAGCAAAAGATCATTTCCTGAGTAAGTACTAATGCCAACTACACACGGAGAGTTTGTTTTTTTTTTTTACGTTCAACCCAGCTGGCTGAACGAAAAATAACTGACAGATCGCTGTACTAAGACGAGCAATGTTAGTACAACAATCTTCCCCACTGAGCTGTTGTGTTCCCTTTTTAGAATGACTTTTTAAGCATTACAAATGTAAACATCCACACAAATGTTTACATGTGTACTATGAAAATACATTAACCACTTGCCACCCGACCATATAGCAAAATGATGGCGGCAAAGTGATTTCAATATCCTGACCGGACGTCATATGACGTCGCCAGGATATGAAGCCGCTGCGTGCCCCCGGGGGCGCGCAACATTGATTTAGGTAAAGAGTCTCTGAAGGAGACTCTTTACCACATGATCTGCCGTGTCCAATCACGGCTGATCACAGTGTAAACAGGAAGAGGCGTTGATCGGCTTTTCCTCACTCGCGTCTGTCAGACACGAGTAGAGGAGAGCCGATCGGCTGCTCTCCTGATATGGGGGGGGGGGTCTGTGCTAATTGATTATCAGCGCAGCCCCCCGAGGATGCCCACACTGGACCACCAGGGACGCCACTAGGACCACCAGGGTTGTCACCACCACGTATGCCACTCTAGACCACCAGTGATGCCAATCAGTGCCCACAGTGGATGCCAATCAGTGCCCACAATGGGCATCACTGATTGGCAGGCGCTATTGTTTGGCACTGATTGGCATCCATCCGTGCCGCCTATCGGTGTCCATCCGTGCCGCCTATCGGTGTCCATCAGTACATATAAAGTGATCTTGCACAGAATTACAAATAATCATTCAAACACATAAAGTGCCATGTGCAACCAATGGAAATAGTGAGCCTCAGTGCTGCATATCGGTGCCCATCAGTGCCTGTCGGTGAAGGAGAAAACTTATTTACAAAGTTTTGTAAAAGAAAATAAAAAAAAACTTTTTTTTTTTCAAAATGTTCAGTCTTTTTTTTTTTTCTTTGTTTAGCAGAAAATAAAAATCCCAGAGGTGATCAAATACACCAAAAGAAAGCGCTATTTGTGAGAACAAAATGATAAAAATTTAGTTTGGGTACAGTGTAGCATGACCACGCATTCAAAGTGCGACAGCGCTGAAAGCTGAAAATTGGTCTGGGCAGGAAGGTGTATAAGTACCCGGTATTGAAGTGGTTAAAAAGTCACACTGGGCACAACATTTTTTTTTTTTGTTAACTTTAGCTTTATACAGTTTAACACTACGGTGAATTCTGACCAAATTGCAGCTGTGTGATTGAACCTATAACATACAATACTACTGTGTTAAAATTCTGTATTCAGTATGGATCTGAACACAGCGTATTATACGCCCACGTGCATGAGCCCTTATGCATTGAATACCTATTGTAGAGAGACCTTCTCCTCTTTATTTGTGTAATATCCCTTGAGACATGTAACTATTGGGTCAGCCCGAAAATTTAGATAGAAATGTAGTGCTTGAATGCAAACTCACAATAATTCACAGTAAACCAGTTGGATTTGTTTACTTAGTTTTGAAGTAAATAAGGTCAACAGTAAAGAAAATACAGCAAGTAAAGGGATATGGTTTTATTACCCTTTGTTAAGCACAGTTAAATGGATAGCTAACTGAAATCCCTTAGGGCTGGTTCACACTAGTGCGATGCCAGACATCGCATGCGATTAGCACTGCATTGCTGTGCAGATCACAAACAATGTATGTGCGATGCAAATTTTGTCATACAACCTGGCTGAATTTGCATTTGGACCAAACTCATGCACGGCCCTCACATGGGTGTTCACAACCACAACTAATTCAGGGTCTATGACAGCAGGCCTGAAAAGGGGTAGGAGAGTGACCAAGTTCTAGTCAGACTACTCCCTTTAACTAAGGATGAGCTCAGGCGTGTTCGCAAGCCCCACGTGCAGAGCCCACCAGGAAGTCAGCACTGCACATTGCTAATCACAGGCAGTGAGGCATTTTCCTGATGTGCGGCTGCAGAGATCGAGAAATGTCTCACTGCCTGTGATTAGCGCTGTGCAGTGCCGATTTCCTGGCGGGCTCTGCACGTGCGGCTTGCGAACAGGCCTGAGCTCATCCTTACCGTTTCACCTCCGGCCACCACAGCCCCAGTAATAACACAAACATAGAATGAAATTCTTTTAACCACTTGCGGACCGCCCGCTGTCATTTTACATAGGTACTTTGAAGAGAAATATCGTTGTTGTTATGGCAGCAGCTAGCTGTCATAACCCCGGTATCCTCTTCAGCGGGCGGTCCGCTACAAGATAAGAGTGGTCTCTGCGGTGAATTCGCAGCGAGATCACTTTTATTGGCGGCGGGAGAGGGCCCCCTCCTGAAGGCTCTCCGGTGCCCTCCGCCTCTTACCGGAGCTGTCGGTAGCAGCGGGGGCGATCGGATCCTCTCTCTAGCCTGACATGGAGATGAATGAGGGGAAGATGGCACCCACCCGTCTCCATATCATTGCAGGACGAAAGCGACATCAAAACGTCACTTCGGCCCATAGCTCTTAAAGGGCCATTTTTTTATCTTTTTTTTTTTTTTTTCGAAGGACAATTTTTTTTTTATTTTTTATTGGTTTTTAGTGTAAATATGAGATCTGAAGTCTTTTTGACCCCAGATCTCATATTTAAGAGGTCCTGTCATGCTTTTTTTTTTTTTTTTAATAGAGATCTTTAAGGGTAAAAGTTTGTCTTCATTCCACAAGCAGGCGCAATTTTGAAGCTTGATATGTCGGGTATCAATTTACTCGATGTAACATTATCTTTCACAATATAAAAAAAAATTGGGCTAACTTTACTGTTGTTTTATTTTTTAATTCAAAAAAGTTTTTTTTTTTACGAAAAAAGTATGCTTGTAAGACCGCTGCGCAAATGCGGTGTGACAGAAAGTATTGCAATGACCGCCATTTTATTCTCTAGGGTGTTAGAAAAAAAAATCTCAGAGGCTCGGTCCTTAAGTTGTTAAGGAACATTTTGAGTTTTTGACCCTGGTCTCTAACAAAGAGAGTTCCTGGTTGTTAAGGCTTAGATAAAAACCAAAGATTCCTGTCACTTGTGAGGGGGAGGAATATAAAGTAGTCCTTTAAGATAGAAGCCTTGTGTCTTCAGCTAGCGCTTTAAACGGGCCCAGCGTGACTTCTTGGCAAGTTTTGGTGAAAGCAACATTCCATCAAGGAAGGAACAAATGATTGTAAGTGTCTCCTTACAGGGTTTGGTAAAGTGAATAAGGCAATGGTATCTGCATGCAGTGTCTGTAGGTATAATGAGCATGGGCTAGTGCCCGCTCGCCAATTTCCGACTATATTCCACTCATTGAAATGGCATGGCGATTCTGTAGAACCTCGGCTTAAGGGACCACGCTTGACCAGCTAAATCTGTGATGCAGGTTGCTGGGTTTGACCTCCCAGCTTTCCCCCGACGATCGGATGTTTCTAGACAGCCGGTGTGCCAACACCTGCTCGTAGTCTCTTGCGCGCTCTCGCTCTCTCTCTCATGCTCTCGCTCTCATGCTCTCGCTCTCATGCTCTCGCTCGCTCTCTCTCATGCTCGCGCGCTCTCTCTCATGCTCGCGCTCTCTTTCTCATGCTCGCTCTCTCTTTCTCTCATGCTCGCTCTCTCTTTCTCTCATGCTCGCTCTCTCGCTCTCTCTCGCTCTCTCATGCTCGCGCTCTCTCGCTCTCTCTCGCTCTCTCATGCTCGCTCTCTCTCATGCTCGCTCTCTCTCTCATGCTCTCTCTCTCATGCTCGCTCTCTCTCTCTCTCATGCTCGCTCTCTCTCATGCTCGCTCTCTCATGCTCGCGCTCTCTCTCTCTCTCTCTCATGCTCTCTCTCTCTCTATCTTTCTCTCTTTCTCTCTCTCTTTCTCTCATTCTCTCATGCGCTCTCTCTCACGCGCTCTCTCTCTCGCTCTCTCTCTCTCTCATGCCCTCTCTCGCTCTCTCTCATGCCCTCTCTCGCTCTCTCTCTCTCATGCCCTCTCTCGCTCTCTCTCTCATGCCCTCTCTCTCTCTCATGCCCTCTCTCTCTCTCATGCCCTCTCTCTCTCTCATGCCCTCTCTCTCATGCCCTCTCTCGCGCTCGCTCTCTCTCTCTCATGCCCTTGCGCTCGCTCTCATGCGCTCTCTCTCTCATGCGCTCTCTCGCTCGCGCGCTCGCTCTCATTCGCTCGCTCTCTCATGCGCTCGCTCTCATGCTCTCGCGCTCTCATGCGCTCGCTCTCATGCGCTCGCTCTCATGCTCTCGCGCTCTCTCTCATGCGCTCGCTCTCTCTCATGCGCTCGCTCTCTCTCATGCGCGCTCTCTCTCATGCGCTCGCTCTCTCATGCGCTCGCTCTCTCTCTCATGCGCTCGCCCTCTCTCTCATGCGCTCGCCCTCTCTCTCATGCGCTCGCCCTCTCTCTCATGCGCGCTCTCTCTCTCATGCGCGCTCTCTCATGCGCTCTCTCATGCACGCTCTAGCTCTCTCTCTCATGCGCGCTCTCGCTCTCTCTCTCATGCGCGCTCTCTCTCTCATGCGCGCTCTCGCTCTCTCTCTCATGCACGCTCTCTCTCTCATGCACGCTCTCGCTCGCTCTCTTATGCGCGCGCTCTCTCATGCGCGCGCTCTCTCTCTCATGCGCGCTCTCTCTCTCATGCGCGCTCTCTCTCTCATGCGCGCTCTCGCTCTCTCTCTCTCATGCGCGCTCTCGCTCTCTCTCTCATGCGCGCTCTCGCTCTCTCTCTCATGCGCGCTCTCGCTCTCTCTCATGCGCGCTCTCGCTCTCTCTCATGCGCGCTCTCGCTCTCTCTCATGCGCGCTCTCGCTCTCCCTCATGCGCGCTCTCGCTCTCTCTCATGCGCGCTCTCGCTCTCCCTCATGCGCGCTCTCGCTCTCCCTCATGCGCGCTCTCGCTCTCCCTCATGCGCGCTCTCGCTCTCTCTCATGCGCGCTCTCGCTCTCTCTCATGCGCGCTCTCGCTCTCTCTCTCTCATTCGCGCTCTCTCTCTCTCATGCGCGCTCTCGCTCTCTCTCTCTCATGCGCGCTCTCTCTCTCTCATGCGCGCTCTCTCTCTCTCATGCGCGCTCTCTCTCTCTCATGCGCGCTCTCGCTCTCTCTCTCTCATGCGCGCTCTCGCTCTCTCTCTCTCATGCGCGCTCTCGCTCTCTCTCTCTCATGCGCGCTCTCGCTCTCTCTCTCTCATGCGCGCTCTCGCTCTCTCTCTCTCATGCGCGCTCTCGCGCTCTCTCTCTCTCATGCGCGCTCTCGCGCTCTCTCTCTCTCATGCGCGCTCTCGCTCTCTCTCTCATGCGCGCTCTCGCTCTCTCTCATGCGCGCTCTCGCTCTCTCTCATGCGCGCTCTCGCTCTCTCTCATGCGCGCTCTCGCTCTCTCTCTCTCATGCGCGCTCTCGCTCTCTCTCTCTCTCATGCGCGCTCTCGCTCTCTCTCTCTCATGCGCGCTCTCGCTCTCTCTCATGCGCGCTCTCGCTCTCTCTCATGCGCGCTCTCGCTCTCTCTCATGCGCGCTCTCTCTCTCTCATGCGCGCTCTCTCTCTCTCATGCGCGCTCTCTCTCTCTCATGCGCGCTCTCTCTCTCTCATGCGCGCTCTCTCTCTCTCATGCGCGCGCTCTCTCTCTCATGCGCGCTCTCTCTCTCTCATGCGCGCTCTCGCTCTCTCTCTCTCATGCGCGCTCTCGCTCTCTCTCTCTCATGCGCGCTCTCGCTCTCTCTCTCTCTCTTTCTCGTGCTCTCCCTCTTTCTCGTGCTCTCCCTCTCTCCCTCTCTCCCTCCCGACTGTCCGAGTCACTGCTTTTAGATCCAGGTTGTATCCCAAGATCCTTCATTCTCCGCTTGCAAGTCTTCACTTGTTCTGCATTCAGGAAACCCCACAGAGTCTATGCTGAGCCCTAGGGGAAAACCATCTCCCTATGACAAATATTGCTAGGTGTCCCCTGTCACAGCAGGTAACTTTAGCCAGCTCCTGACTACAGAAATATGTTTCTGTCACTTCATCTGATTGTCTTGTCTGTCAGTTCATACTTGAATCTTAGTGATTGTGACTCATATGAGTTCTTTGATAGTAATTCAAGCTGATTTTTTTTTTTTTTTAAGGAAGTTGAGAATCTTCACAGAAAAGAAAAAAAAATGTATAAATATTTTACTTAAGTTATCCAATCATGTGAAAAAACAAATTTTACTTATTTCATCTATACATGATTGGATAGTTTAAGCGGTTATTCACACAGTTTATTTTGTAAGGATTTTTAACATGGTAAATCAGCCACTGTCTTTCAGAATTTTTTGGGTTTTTGCTTTATAGTGTAACACTAGGAAAGTTTTTTTGTGCTATGTCCTGGGTCCAACTTAGTCACCTTTTGTTTATTCTTGGTATACTGTATCCAGAGGGCTTCTGCTCATCTGCTGTCAGTTCCTCCACTCATACAGTCATGAAAGTAGGTCACACGCTCTTCCAACTCTTCCATTCAGAAAATGCCTTATATTCTTTTCAATGAATACAAAGCTTTCACTGAAAGGACAAGAGAAAGTTGTGAATCAATGTCAGTATAACCCATTCTTTCAGAAAAAGCCTTTATTTGGTGAAAAGACTAGACCTTTTTTGAATGGACGAGTTGAAGTGCGAGCGACCCAAGATCAACCTGTTTAAGCGGAGGAACTTTCAGCAGTCAGAAGATCAAAGCCGAAAGTGAAATGCGGCAATTACAACTAGGCTTTTTAGCATTCCCAGCAATCCTCTTAATGTAGAATACAGAGAATTACATGTTTAATATTATGGACCCAGCATACAGCACAAAATCATTTTTTCCACAGTTACACCTTTAAAGGAGAAGTCCAGCCAAAGCTTGTTTGGCTGCACTTCTAAGGGTTATAGGAGTACAATGCGTTTTGCACTCCTGTGACCCGTTTTCAGCAAAGAGCGGTCTGAAGTCCACTTTCTGCTGACGTCACGGATGTCAGTCCAGGCACCGCGTCATCCTGTCAATGGAAGTTTGGATCCGCCAGGTGCCTGGACTGACACCCGTCTCAGCCTCTCAGCGAGCCGCCCCTCCACAGCTCAGCGCTCCAGTGAGCAAGGGGGGGAAAAGAGCAGAGAGCTGTGACTGACAGTCAGCAGCTCTCTGCTCATGGAGCTCTGAAAACCGAGCCATCGGTGGCGTTCCATTGCTCAGTTCTAAGTGCAAAAGTGCCAGGGGACAGATGCAGCATCGGACAGATGCTGCATCCACCTAGGTAAATATGAATCTAAAAAGAAGATCACTTTTTACTTCTCTTTTTTTCTCAATCACAGCAAGAAAAACCCCCTCCCACCCCTTGTCCTAAATTTAGACTGTGTTTCCTACTGTCCAGGAGCAGCATAATGTATATTTTAACCCCTTCCCGCCGACCATACGCAGATATGCGTACTCGGTTTTCCGGGGTTATACCAGGATGATGCCTGCAGCTGCAGGCATCATCCCGGTACCGTTGTTTACAGCGGGCGATCGGCTACCCGTGTATAACAACCGATGCGGCTAAAAGCCGCTCGGTTGTTATACCGGAGGAGCGGGAGGGGACCTCCCCCCCCTCCCGCCGCCTCCCGCCGCTGTTACCGGGCCTCCCGTGCGATCGGCCTCCCGTGCTTCCCGTTTACTCGGCTGCCAATGGCGCCGAATTTAAAAAAGTACACAGTATTCAGAATCGCCGTTTTCGGCGATCTGAATACTTTGAAGTGTAAAGTACTTTTAGACCCCCCATCCCTCCATAAAGAGTACCTGTCACCACCTATTACTGTCACAAGGGATGTTTACATTCCTTGTGACAGCAATAAAAGTAAAAAAAAGAAAAAATTTTAAACACAATTTATAAAGTAAAAAAATAAATAAAATAAATAAAAAAAAAAAAAAATTTTTTAAAGTGCCCCTGTCCCCGCGAGCTCGCGCAGCGAAGAAAACGCATACGGAAGTCACGCCCGCATATGTAAACGGTGTTCAAACCACACATGTGAGGTATCGCCGTGATCGTCAGAGCGAGAGCAATAATTCTAGCCCTAGACCTCCTCTGTAGCTCAAACCTGGTAACCGTAAAAAATTTTTAAACATCGCCTATGGAAATTCATAGGTACCGTAGTTTGTCGCCATTCCACGAGTGCGTGCAATTATAAAGGGTGACATGTTTGGTATCTATTTACTTGGCGTAACATCATCTTTCACATTATACAAAAAAATTGGGGTAACTTTACTGTTTGGATTTTTTAAAATTCATGAAAGTGTCACTTTTCCAAAAATTTGCGTTTAAAACACCGCTGCACAAATACCGTGTGATAAAAAATATTGCAACAATCGCCATTTTATTCTCTAGATTCTCTGCTAAAAAAAAAATTTATATTGTTTGGGAACTTAATTTTCTAGCAAAAAATACAGATTTTAACTTGTAAACACCAAATTTCAAAAATAGGCTTAGTCATGAAAGGGATTCTGACAGGGAGACCATTTGTTTAGCTGTTTCCCTAGCTGAATGCAAATCTCTCAGGGTATCTAGCTCCCAGGCTTCCTGCTGTGTGGGATGGATTTTCCTTTCTTTTTGCGGGGGATCTTGGCCCTTGTTGGGGATGTACGGTGACTCCTTAAGCCCACCCCCCATGCCAGATGCCCTGTCCTTCTCCTTTCTTTTTGAATTGAGATTGCAGCCCGTAGACACCTAAAAGGGGTTCTGGAGGTGGAGGCATGCGGCCTAGGGGTAGGAGTGCAATCCAAGCCTCAGTTTGAGCACTTCTGCTAGGCTGGAATGATGTATTTCAGGCTACATGCATGAGTCTATAGGTGGGGATAGTATTGGGGAAAGTCACTGATCTTTACCATATAGGACATCCTGTAGAAGGAATAGTGGTGATGGTAACTGCCCACATCGAGGCCAGCAGGCGGTGAGCCCTGTGTAATTAATTTAGGTTGTGGAATCACTTGATCTTGGGCCAAAGGGGCTGTGTGTTCCTTTCAACTTTCTTTCTTGTAGTTAGATTTTTTTTTTTTTTTTTAAAGCGCTGGTAAAGCTCCTGTATTTTCTTCTTCTTAAGTCCTCCAAGGTTCGAACATTGCCTCCTTAGCTTCTGAAATTTGCCTGCTACCCCGTCCTCAGAGTCTGGCCGTTCCAAGCACCGTGGCTATTGTAATATTGGAAAGAATATTATAATTTAGTCTTTATGTAAGAAATGTATTAAATAGCTGACCGAGTGTGACTTTATGGGCATCATTATTACCATTATTGTGGCATTTTTGCATTAGCGTTTTTTAGCTTTTGTGTTTTTTAGCAAAACTATACCCCCACAAAAGCTTATGGCTCAAGATTTATCATAAATGCCAAATAGCCACATTTTTCTGAGTTTTTCAGTTAGAACGTTTTTTCAGCTGAAAAACTCCTCTTCAAACCCACTAGCTCTGGAATTTTTTTTCCAGCCAGATATCATCCTTGCCATGTGTGCATGGACACATAGGATAACATGCTGGGGAATTTGCTGGCTGCAGAGAAAAATCTGAAGCCAAAAACAGCAGCTGTAAAAACATCCAGTGTGCATAAGGCCTTTAAAGCAGAGTTCCGCCTAAAAAAAAAAAAATAAAAGTCAGCATCTAAAAATGCTGCAGCTGCTGACTTTTAAAAGAAGGACACTTACCTGTCCAGGGCGCCTGCGATGTCCCCCCCCGAGCTGATCCGTCACCTCGGCTCCGGTTCCTTACTGCACATGCGCCAGTCGCGTTGCACATTTTGAATGGTCCCTGCTGTCTTCTGGGACCTGTGTGTCTCCCAGAAGACAGCGGGGGGGGGGACATAGGAGGGGCCTGACATGGTGTAGATCGCCGCGTATACTGCAGCGAACTTTTGCCAGAAGTGGGAGCAAATACCTGTATTGGAAAGGTATCTGCTCCCCCCTGAAAGGTGCCAAATGCGACACCGGAGGGGGAAAGGAATCCGGACAGCGGAAGTTTCATTTCTGGGTGGAACTCCGATTTAACATAGTGGTTCTAAAGCTCCTTTTTTTTTTTAATCAAAATAACAAACGTGTTATACTTAGCTGCTCTGTGCAATGCTTTTGCACAGAGCAGCCCTGATCCTCTTCTTCTGGGGTCCCCCTTCAGCGCTCCAGGCCCCTCCTCTTCATCGAGAGTGCCCCAGATGGGGGCACCCGTGCGTGCTCACTCCCGAGCCCCGCTGCTGCGTCCATTGACACAGACAATGGGACTCTTCCCCGCCCCCACTACCATGTCACAGGATTTGATTGACAGCAGCTATCAATCTGTCCAATGAGGAGAGAGACAGTGGCTGGAGCCGCTGGATCGGATTGGGCTCAGGTAAATAAATGGGGTGGGAGCGGAGAGCTGAAGCACAGAAGGTTTTTCACCTTAATGCATAGTGTAATAAAAAATCAATATATGGTTATTGGGATTTTTTTACCAAAAACATATAGCAAAATACATATTGGCCTAAATTTATGAAGAAATTACATTTTTTACGTTTTTCTAATATATTTTTTAACAGACAGTTTATATATAAAAATATGTATGTATGTATAAATTTTTTTTTTTTTTTTTTTTTTGTTTATAGCACAAAAAATAAAAACGCAGTTCAAATACCACCAAAAGAAAGCTCTGTGGGGAAAAAAATCACATACATTTTATCTGGGTACCGTGCTGCACAACCTGCACAATTTACAGTTAAAGTAATAGTGATGTATTTCAAAAAATGGCCTAGTGATGAAGGGGGGTAAATCTTCTGGAGGTTAAGTAGTTGTAAAGGTAGAAAGATTATTTATTTGTTTATTTTTTTTACCTTCATACATTATATGCATGAAGGTAAAAAAAAAACTGAGTTCAGCTTCCCCCAGCCCCCTCTTATACTCCCTGAGCCCGATCTCAAACCAGTGATGTGCACGAGAGTTGAGACTCCCTCGTCTTTCTCCTTCCTCATCGATTCAGATACAGCTGTGGGAACCATTGGCTATCAATCACAGCCAGTGAGGAAGCAGTGGGGGGGGGGGGGGGGCTGAGCTGCGCTCTGTGTATTAGGGACACACAGAGGCCGCTCGAGAGCAAGCGTGTATGAGTGCTCCGACAGCAGGTGGCTTGATAAGAGCCCTTGCACACTGGGGCGGGGGGCGGCGTCGGCGGTAAAACGCCGCTATTATTAGCGGCGTTTTACCGTCGGTATGCGGCCGCTAGCGGGGGCGGTTTTACCCCCGCTAGCGGCCGAGAAAGTGTTAAATATCACCGCAAAGCGCCTCTGCAGAGGGCTCTTAGGGGGCACTTATTGGGGGAGGGGCCAGGAGCACCTTAGAGCCCTTGCACACTGGGGCAGGGGCAGCGTCGGCGGTAAAACGCCGCTATTATTAGCGGCGTTTTACCGTCGGTATGCGGCCGCTAGCGGGGCGGTTTTACCCCCCGCTAGCGGCCGAGAAAGGGTTAAATACCACCGCAAAGCGCCTCTGCAGAGGCGCTTTGCCGGCGGTATAGCCGCGCCGTCCCATTGATTTCAATGGGCAGGAGCGGTAAAGGAGCGGTATACACACCGCTCCTTCACCGCTCCGAAGATGCTGCTGGCAGGACTTTTTTTACCGTCCTGCCAGCGCATCGCTCCAGTGTGCAAGTCCTCGGGGCTTTCACACTGGAATGAAAGCAGCGGCACTTTTGGGGCGGTTTGCAGGCGCTATTATTAGCGCAATAGCGCCTGCAAACCGCCCCAGTGTGCAAGGGCTCTTAGGGTCCCAGTAAAGAGGAGGATTCCTGCTCCGAGCACAGAGTAGGGAAGTATAACAGGTTTGTAGTGTAGTGTGTGTTGTTTTTATTTAATTTTTTTAAAACCTTTACTATCCTGGCATTTTAGGACCTCATGAAATGAGGCTGTCAGTACATCAGAACTGATTGAGTTTCAAATATACATACTATAACTTTCATACAGATTAAATAATAAACACTGACTTGGGTTATTTTTACTAATAACTACTAATTAAAAAAGAAATTTTTTTTCTTTTTTAATTTTCAGTAGTCCGTCCCCCTCCGTTCCCCACCCCCCCTAAAAATGAAAAGTCAGCAGCTACAAATACAGGCAGTCCCTGAGAAAAAAACGACTTGCATATATATGACTCATACTTGCAAAAGGAGTAAAACAGGAAGTGAGAGGAAATCTACCCCAAAGGAAGGGAAATTCACTCCTGGAAGTGTTACCATGGCAAAAAGCGTCTCCACTGAACCTTTATCACCAATCCTTGTTTCCACAACAACCCAACATTTTCAAAATCCAACTATCACAGGGACAAAAAGTGATGAAATCTTCTGAACAGGGGTTACAGGACTGTTAACCCTTCCCTATGTTATCCAAAACACTTACAAATAATTTATTTGTCTGGAGTTGCACTTAAAAAATGTACCTGTTCCAACTTGCATACAAATTCAACTTATAGAACCTATTGTGTTTGTAACTCGGGGACTGCCTGTACTGTAGCTGCTGACTTTTAATATTAGGGCACTTACCTGTCCAGGCATTCAGCGGTGTCCTCATCCGAGTTGATTCTTCAATTGGCTATCTGGTGCTGGCACAGCCATCTTAGCCTTGCAGCTTCACGGTCTGTTTCCCACTGCGATGTGCATTGTGAATGGGCCACAGTCTTCTGGGAACTGCGAAGTGTCCCAAAAGGCTGCGAGGAAAGGAGAAGGTGCGAAATTCCTGCTTAGTTCGGCTCAGCCAGGTACCCGCCCCTCCCCCCCCAAAAGGTTTCAAAATGTTGCAGCGGAAAGGGGGGAGGAGGCAGACAAGCAGAGCTTCTAGTTTGGGTGGAGCTCCACTTTAAATACCACCAAAAGAGATCTCTTAGGTTTGCAATTCGCATGTCTGTTTCATCTCACAAATCTGTTATTCTGACTTTTCTATTTTATGTACCAATTATATTAAACAATTTTGACTTTAGACTATGACCTTCTTTTTACAATGTATACTATAACATTTGGCCAATTAGATGATAGCCATGCATGTATTGCAGTGTTTACAATGAGCATAAAACCTTTTTAAAACAATTTTCTTAAAGTGGAACTTCAGTCATTTTTTCAACTTTCCATTTAATAAATCTTCTGCCTTGTTGTTTCTACTTTAGATAGTAAAACATTTTTTTTCCTGCCAGTAAATACCTTATACAGCCCACTTCCTGTTTCTTGTCTGGTCATTAACATAGGCTTATGACATCATGTACAGCTCTCTCGTGAGAGTTTGCCAGGAAGGGAGGGGGATGAGTCATAAGAGGGCCAATGAGAGCTGCAGAGCTGGAGGTGTGTGTCTGTGTCTGTGTAAATCTAGGAAGTGAACAGGCAGCAGCTCTAGCTGCCCACAGTTAAAATGGTTGCAGCCAGACTCGGTGGAGGGAGATTTCTGCAGCATATTTGGCAAGTACAGAATCACAGTATATAGAAAATAATCTGCAAAGTGGTTGGAGGGAAGCTTCAAAATGGCAAAGATGTTTTTATTACAAATGATGTGAGACTGCAGTTCCTTTTTAAGGTATTGTGCTTTAAACGACCTTGCTTTCACAATATATATTTAGTCACAACTTCACTTTTTTGTCTTTTATACAGCAAAAAAACAAACTCAGAAACTTGACTGATGATGTGGTAAGATGCTATATCTGTGTTTTGTTGAACTAAACTCTGCATGCTCAGATGTTTTGGTAAATCTAACACTGTGTGTGACCATTACATTGTTATGGTAATGGGATTTATGTAATTTGTACACTAACATGTTAACATTGTTTGTTGTTCAGCAAAGACCTGTGGTTTATAATGGTTTATACTTTGTTGTCCTATTCATTTACTTTGGAATTTGAAGTAGAAGGTCACACGTGCTTTGCCTAGTTTAAATTGTGCAGCTGAGACTGGGATGGACATGAAAACATTAGACATGTGGATGATTTAATAAAAGAGTAAAAGCTGTTTCCTAAATACAATGACTGCATTTTGCTAAGTGAACACCCTCTACTCCTTTAGCAATTCACTTCCATTGTCCTTGATATAAACAGATTTCTATAGTACAGTGCTCTTTAGTGGAATATGTGTATGATTAAAGTTCCAAAGTATTTTTAAAGTGGTTGTAAACCTCTGATGTGAAAAATGAATAAACCATATTTTTTAGGTCTTATGCACAGTGGACGTTTGGCCATCTTGTCTTCATGCTTTTCCCCCTAACAGTAGCATTTAGGCAGAAAAAAACGCTCATTGCTTCTAAACGCATGTACCGCACTTGGCCCTATCAACGCTTGTGCATTCATTTCATTGACCAGAATAATCATTTATTCTGGCCATTGAAATGGGTTTTGTTAAACTGCACTTACATGCAGTAAAATGTCTGTCACCGCATATGGTGTGAATTCACCCTTAAAATGTCACTAAACCCACATAAAATGCTATCAGTAAATTGTGTATTACATGCTGTTTATAGTCACTCAGTCACTGAGATTTGTTTTCTGTATTCTGCAAAAAAAACCTGGTTGATCCTGCCGTTCTCTATTTCCACCTTCTGTTCATGTCCCCAATTTAGCTAGGGATTTTGCAGCTGTTGTGGCAACTGTGCACATGCTCAGTTTTTAGTGAGTTTCTATGCTGAGCTTTTCTTCCCTATCACATCTGAGCAGTCCATATGACTATAGCGTCACCTGTAGGTGCATACACAGTAGTAAATGACAGCCTATTGCCTTCTCCTTCATGACAAATAACCAGCTAAACACAATGGGGGTGTGAAATTACATGTAAATTAATGAAGGCTTCACCTCCCTTTTTAATTGTAAGACACAGGCTGAAGGTGTGTGACACAGCCTGTTACTGTCAGAAATGCGCCCAGACCATGTTATTGCCAAAAAATAATAAATATTTAATTTTCAAATATGTATTTGTGTGACAATTTAAAACAGTTTATTGATATTATTTACTTTTTATTCCATATTCCAAAGGCTGATTTTTTTATTTTTTTATTTTGAACATGTGACCAGCAGCAGAAGACTAAAAGCTCCTCCTGGTTATGTTTCCCTGGAGACAGCCTGGGAAAGTGCTGGGTCATGTGATAGCTGTATATCATTTTTTTAAAATAAAATAATTTGCGCGCCATTATCCATATACAGAAATATAAGGGAGAATGTAAATGTAACAATGTGTATTACAGTAGTATCGCTTTAATATTGATTGTGTACTAGGTGTGGCCGAAGAAGGAGGTTTGTAGCTGTTCTAGGGGTAAACTGTGGCGTTTATAGCAGATGTAGGGGTCTTGGGTTAAACACAGTGGGGGTTATTTACTAAAGAAAAATCCACTTTGAACTGCAAGTGCACTTGGAAGTAAAGTCGCTGTAGATCCGAGGGGGGCATGCAAGGAAAATAAAAAACAGCATTTTAGCTTGCACTTTTTTGGATCAGCAGAGGTTCCACTCATTTCAGATCTACCCCTTAGATTTAGAGAGACTGCACTTCCAAGTGGATTTGCCTTTCGTAAATAACCTCCAGTGTAATCTAAAATATGGCCCCTAAATAAAATATATACGCAAAATAACTGAGAAGTCCACACTACTGCCGCCTGAAACAAAAGCCCACACGGAATAAAAAAAAAAAAATATATATATATATATATATATATATATAATATTTTGCAGTAATTTAGTTCAAAAAGTGAAACTCAGATTATATAGATTCATTACACACAGAGTGATATATTTCAAGCATTTCTTTCTTTTAATTTTGAAGATTATTGTTTACAGCTAGTGAAAACCCAAAATTCAGTATCTCAGAAAATGTTAATATTGTGAAAGCTCAATATTGTAGACTCATGGTGTCACACTCCTAATCCGCTAAATAACTCAAAACTCGAGGTCGACCAATATGGGTTTTTCTCTGGCCGATGCCGATATTTAGAAATCGCGGTGGCCGCTTGTTTTTTTTGGGCCAATATATTAGGCCGATTTTTTTTTTTTTTCTTTCCCTTCATCTCATAAAATCTAACAGTTAGACCCCTTTCACACTGGGGCGTTTTTCAGGCGCTTTTGGGCTAAAAATAGCGCATGTAAAGTGCCTGAAAAACGTCGCTCCCCTGCAGTCTCAGTGTGATATCCCGAGTGCTTTCACATTGAGGCGATGCGCTGGCAGGATGTTTAAAAAAAGTCCTGCAAGCGGCATCTTTGGAGCGGTGTATACCGCTCCTCAACCACTCCTGCCCATTGAAATGAATGTGCACCGCTGCCGAAGCGCCTGAAAAGCGTTTCGGCAGCAGCGCTTCAGGTGCACATTTAACCCCTTCCTCAGCCGCTAGCTGGGTTATAAGTGCGCCGCTAAAATGACGGTAAAGTGCCGCTAAAACGAACAGCGTTTTACCGTCAACGCATGCCCGCTCCAGTGTGAAAGCAGCCTTAAGTAATACAGAACATTTTTTACATTTAAACATTTAGACCCCTTTCACACTGGGGCGGTTTGCAGGCGGTATTGCGCTAAAAATACCGCCTGCAAACCGCCCCTAAACAGCCTCCGCTGTTTGTTCAGTGTGAAAGCCCGAGGGCTTTCACACTGAAGCTGTGCGCTGGCAGGACGGTGAAAAAAGTCCTGCAAACCGCTTCTTTGGAGCGGTGAAGGAGCGGTGTATTCACAGCTCCTAAACCGCTCCTGCCCATTGAAATCAATGGGACAGCGTGGCAATACCGCGGCTATAGCCACACTGTACGAGTGATTTTAACCCTTTTTCGGCCGACAGCAGGGGTTAAAACCGCACCGCTAGCGGCCGACTACAGCTGCAAGAACGACGGTACAGCAGCGCTAAAAATAGCGCTGTTGTACCGCCGACGCCCCCACCGCCCCAGTGTGAAAGGGGCCTTATTAAACAAAACAAACCTCCAATCAGTTCACTTGTATGTATAATATAGATAAAAAAAAAATAACGATATCTTAAATATTAAATACACAAAAACAGGTAATCAAAACTTATGGACTAAAAAAAATGGGCTAACTTTACTGATTATTTTTTTACATTTTTTTTATTTAGTGTATTTTTTTTTTAAAAATTGCGTTTGAAAGACCGCTGCACAAATACCGTGTGACATAAAATATTGCAACAACCGCTATTTTATTCCCTAGGGTCTCTGCTAAAAAAAATATATATAATGTTTGGGGGTTCTAAGTGATTTTCTAGCAGAAAATACAGGATTTTTACTTGTAAGCAACAAGTGTCAGAAAAGATTTAGTCTTTAAATGGTTAAACTGAGAGCTTCTACACACGAGTTCAGCTCATTGATAAATGAACCTGAAAAGATACAATGTTTCTTCTTATCAGACTTGGCAGGCTGCCCAGGGAGGAGAGAATCCTCTCCACAGATAACTTTCAGGCATCTTGCATTGACTTCTATTACAGAAGTCATTTGCAAGTCCCGCTGAAGTTATAATCGGCTTTTTTTATCAGCACAATCGGCCGATGCCGATTAAGTAAAAAAAGCCGAATATCGGCCGATATATCGGTCGACCTCTACTCAAAACACCTGTAAAGGTTTTCTGAGCCTTTAAATGGCTTTTCAGTCTGGTTCACTAGCTTACACAATCATGGGGAAGACTGCTGACTTGACAGTTGTCTAGAAGACAGTCATTGACACCCTCCACAAGGAGGAGGGTAAATCACAAAAGGTCATTGCTAAAGAAGCTGGCTGTTCAGAGTGCTGTATCCAAGCATATTAATGGAAAGTTGAGTGGAAGAAAAAAGTGTGGTAGAAAGAGTGCACAAGCAACAGGGATAAACGCAGCATTGAGAGGATTGTGAAGCAAAGGCCATTTAAGAATTTGGAGGAGATTCACAAGGAGAGGACTATGACTGGTGTCAGTGCTTCAAGAGCCACCACACACAGACGTATCCAGGACATGTGCTACAACTTTCGCATTCCTTGTGTCAAGTCATTCATGAACCAGAGACGTCAGAAGCGTCTTACCAGAGCCAAGGAGAAAAAGGACTGGACTGTTGCTCAGTGGTCCAAAGTTCTCTTTTTGGATGAAAGTAAATCTTGTGTTGTAATTTGCAAAAACATCTGGAGGAAGAGTGGAGAGGCACAGAATCCAAAATGCATGAAGTCCAGTGGGAAGTTTCCACAGTCCAGTGATGATTTAGGGATCCATGTCATCTGCTGGTGTTGGTCCACTTTGTTTTATCAAGACCAAAGTCAGCCCAGCCCTTTACCAGGAAATTCTGGAGCACTTCATGCTTCCTTCTGCTGACCAGCTTTATGGAGATGCTCCTTTCATTTTCCAGCAGGACTTGGTACCTGCCTACACTGCCAAAAAGTAGCTTTAATTATCAGGGTATCGCTGTGCTTGATTGGCCAGCAAACTCCCTGACCTAAACCCCATAGAGAATCTGTGGGGTATTGTCAAGAGGAAGATGAGACACCAGACCCAACAATGCAGATGAGCTGAAAGCAGCTACCTGGGCTTCCATAACACCTCAGCAGTGCTGCAGGCTGATTGCCTCCATGCCACGCCGCATTGATGCAGTAATTCATGTAAAAGGAGCCCCAACCAAGTATTGAGTACATACTATACTGTACATGGACATACTTTTCAGTAAAGAAAAGAGAAGAAATGGTTTGGTAATTAATATGATGACATTTGAATGTACCTCCATCCCTGACATTTGGATATATGAGAAAAAAGGTTTGGGACTTTGTGTGAAGCGTGCAGCCAGGGAGGCCACACAACATAATAATACTAATGATGATGTCTGGTGGGTAAACCATATTTGCAACTATATATCTGGCATAGTACCAGAATACATACCATATAAT
The DNA here is from genome assembly GCF_042186555.1 of Aquarana catesbeiana. NCBI lineage: Eukaryota > Metazoa > Chordata > Amphibia > Anura > Ranidae > Aquarana > Aquarana catesbeiana. The sequence continues at coordinate 219,554,122 of NC_133325.1, read as the reverse complement.
ACAGTAAAACAAGTTAACTTTAATTCCATAACATAGTACATAGTAATAGAGTAACATAATGGCATAGCAAGATAATGTAATCACAATAATAAAATAATAAAAACACCAGATTCATTGTTCCGTGTCTCCACAGTAACGATATAATAAAGATTGGTAGCGTCCAAAAGAGCATATTATAGATAGCGTATAAAAGTATTATCAGAGGCATCTAATAGCTCGATGCGTTTCGTGGCTCTATTACCACTCTTCAGGAGAAGATTCGATGTACATGTCTATAAAGGTATTAAGGTAAATATTAGATTGGGTATTATATAGAGAGAATAGTACAGGAACAAATCCCCCGCTCATACTTGCAGACCAACCATGAGTCTGGGCACAGGCAACTGGGGGCAAGGGCCGGCCAGGCGTATCATCAGCCCGGGAGCTGAGGCGGTGATCCCCATGACACAGATGGAGACACGCAACAATGAATCTGGTGTTTTTATTATTTTGCCATTGTGATTACTTTATGTTGCTATGCCATTATGTTACTATATTACTATGTACAGTAAGTAGGGCTGCAACTAATGATTATTTTCATAATCGATTAGTTGGCCGATTGTTTCAATTAATCTATTAATTGGATAATAACCTTAAAAAATGTGTGGTGTATAATTTAAGATGTAATGTTTAAAAAAAAAAGGCAATTTATTCTTAAAAAATTATACGCAGTGGTAAATATAAATAACCAACTATATGGTTAGGGAGCAAAATCTTTAATCCACTCTGAGAATGACAGACAAAAGAGATATAAATGTATATATTATTGGAAGTTGAATCTGGTAAATATCATCAGACTCAGAAATCACATTATTTTTTTTTTTTTTTTTAGACCCCTTTCACACTGGGGCTCATGTAATGTGCCCTGTTTCCATGTGCCCTGCCCTCATGTAATATGCCCTGTTCCCACGTAATGTGCAATGCCCTCATGTAATGTGCCCTGCTCCCACATAATGTGGCTTGCCTCCATGTAAAAGTTTACTTTAATTGTAATTGTAATGCCTTCTATTGCCTCCAGTCTATCAGCCTCCACCTTCTCTGGGTTCAGATGTTGGTCTTCCTTGCACAGTCTTTAAAGTTTTTTTTTTTTAAAAAAACAACAAACATGTTATACTTACCTGCTCTGTGTAATGGTTTTGCACAGAGCAGCCCTGATTCTTCTCTTCTGGTTCATCCTGCCTTCAGAGTGCCCCAATAGCAAGCTGCAAATTATAGTATAGCATGCCCCTATAGCAAGGTAAAAAAACTTCTGCCTTTAGACACACTCACTTCCTGCCCAGGACTACATGTTCCATGAGGCATTGCTCCTCACACATTCACAAGTTCTCAGGCACTTACTGACTTGTATGGACAGTATACTGAGCTGTATGTGTGCTGCACTGTATTTCCTGATATGTAAACAAACAATGCATTCTGTATGCAGGCCAAATAATCGGCTGGCCGATTAATCGATTATGAAAATAGTTGACAAATATTTTCATAATCGATTAGTTGTCGATTAATCGATTAGTTGTTTCAGCCCTGACAGTAAGTACAGTATATGTTATGGAATTTAAGTTTACTTGTTTTACTATATTATATTGTATGTATTCTGGTAATATGCAAGATATATGGTCACCAATATGGTTTACCCACCAGACATCATCAGTTCGTATTAATATATTGTATTGCCTCCCTGGCTGCATGCTTCACACAAAGTCCCAAACCTTTTTTCTCATACACTTTTCAGTAAGCCAACATTTCTGTATTAAAAATCCTTTTTTTTATTGGCCTTATGTAATATTCTAATTTTCTGAGATACTGAATTTTGGGTTTTCATTAACTAAGCCACAATCATCAAAATTAAGAAAGAAAAATGCTTGAAATATATCACTCTGTATGTAATGAATCTATACGATGTATGCATGTGTGTGTGTATATGTATGTATGTGTGTATATGTATGTATGTATGTGTGTATATATATATATATATATATATATATATATATAATTAATATAAAAAAATCTGCGACCTTCTTTATTTTTTATTTTTATTTTTTAAACTCGATTCACTATTCGAATCGAGTTGTTTGTGTTTTTTTTGATGGACACCGCGCCGGTCCTGAGGAGGGAGAGGTCGCGGCTTCAGCCTAGTCCTAAAAACTCCTGCCCGCAGCTCCTCAGGACCGGCACGGTGTCAGCAGTGGTCCTTCTCACTGAGGACGTTATAATCGGATCCATTCGGATGGCATAACAAAGCTAAAGTGGATGGTACCCGAACCTCGGTTCAAGAACGAGGTATTGCTTGTAATGTATCCTATATAGGGGCTGGACCCTTGTTAAGTTGGTATTCCTGGTCAATCTTGCCCAAGGTAAACAAGAAAGGGTGCTTTACAGGTCCAGGGGTGTATACATGGGGGACCTGGTCCCTGAAGGTCCTTAGAGGCGCTACCCGCCGTGATGGGGGAAGATTGGGCCTGGTAAGACAGGCCCTGCTGCTTGGGATGGTGAGTACTCCCTTTGGGTTTTTTATATATATATTTCCCTTTGAAACTGCTGGTAAACCTTAAGCCTGTGTCTGAGATTACAGATGGCTGGTTTTAGTGCGCATTTTTGCATACTGGCGTGCGTGCCCTGCCGCCGGCGTGTGTGTGTGCGCCCTTGGTGTGCACCGTCGGTGTGCACGTGCGCCGCGTAATAGATCTCCCTCCCCTGAGCCTGGGCCAAGTGGTGACTCACTAGAGCATCAGGACTCTTATAGCTAGATGGGTCCAGGTGGTCTGGAACCAGAATGGGCGGAGGATTTGGAAGAGGTGGTCATAAAGGACCGGGAGGAAGGAGAGGCTGAAGAATCCTCGGCTGAGGACTCTGGTTCTGAAGAGTCAATTTCAGCCTCCCATTTCCAAAAGTTATTTATCCAATCTCTAATTGAGATGGTACGAATTAGGTTTAAGTTGCCCCCGGTTCAGGAGTTTGGACTCTCCTGTTCTACTTTGGGATTTTTGCAACCTCAGCAAATTTCCCAAGCGTTCCCTTTGCATCCATTACTGGAGCAGGTGGTTTACGTGGACTGGGAGCAACCTGACAGGATATACTTACCTCCAAAAAGGTTTTCTGTCTTGTATCCTATGGAGGAGAAGTTCAGGAAGAAATGGGGGACACCTTTGGTGGACGCTGCCATATCTTCAGTAAATAAGAGTTTAACCTGTCCAGTGGATAATGCCCACAAAGAGGTTGAGAGCCTTGAGGTCCAAAATGGGCCTTACTTCCCCATTTGGTTTTGGCACGGTGAATAGGTTTGAGTAAAACCCCTTGAATCTCTCCTCGTCCGGAACCTTTACAATTACCCCCTGCATCAGCAGATGCTGTAAAGCTAGGAATAGGCATCTTCTTTTCTCTGGATCCGACGGAACCCTTGAGTACAGAAACTGATTTGGGGGGATCTCCCGGAACTCTATTTTGTAACTGTATTTTACAGTGGAAATGACCCATCTGTCTTGAACCAGTTCTTCCCAGGCCTTCCCAGATCCTTTCGCATGGAGTCGGTTCGTTCAATAATAAAATCCCTGAGAAAGGTAGACTATTTAGCGTCCATAGATATCAAGGACGCGTACCTTCATGTGCCGATCTTCGGTCCACATCAAAGGTTCCTACGCTTCGCTGTAGAGGGCAGTCATTTCCAATTTGTGGCACTACCTTTCGGTCTGGCCACGGCCCCCAGGGTCTTCACAAAGATTATGGCCCCAGTGTTGGCTTCCCCAAGGTCTCAGAAGGTCTCCGTAGTAGGATATCTGGACGATCTTCTAAGAGAATGCTCTCGCCCCATACTGGTTCAAAACGTGTCAAGAACAGTACGGGTTTTACGACGCTTAGGTTGGATTCTAAATGTGGACAAGTCAGCTCTTTGTCCGACCCAAGCCTTGGTGTATCTGGTCTTGGACACCGCCCAAGAAAAGGTGTTTCTTCCTCCCTTAAAGGTCGCCTCCATAGTGGAACTTGTACAGAAGGTGAAAAAAGAACTACGCCTTCTATTCGGCTGTCCATGAGGTTACTCATGGACAGCCGAGATGGTGTCATCCTTCAGCGCAGTGCCATATGCACAGTTCCACTCCAGAGTGTTCCAGAACAGTATTCAGAAGGCCTGGGTCAAGTTGGCTCGAACCTTGGATCAGCCTATGGTTCTATCTCCACAGGTTCTATGGAACCTTTCTTGGTGGTTAAGAACCAGCAATTTGAAAAGAGGGAAATCTTTCCCACAGGTAGCCTGGAAAGTCATAACCACAGACGCCAGTCTTCTTGGCTGGGGAGCAGTCCTAGAGGAAGCGTCTGTTCGGGGAATATGGTCCCAGACAGAAAGGACCCTGCCCATCAATCTATTGGAGATTCGGGCAGCTCGTCTGGCTCTGCGTTTCTGGACATCCGGATTGCGGGGTCTTCCTGTCAGAGTCCAGTCCGACAACGCCACGGTGGTGGCATATATCAACCACGAGGGAGGTACCAGGAGTCGGGCAGCCCAGAAGGAGGTAAACCATATATTGACTTGGGCAGAAAAACATGTGCCGTTCCTTTCGGCAGTGTTTATCCCGGGGTGGACAATTGGCAGGCAGATTTCCTAAGTCGCCAGAAATTGTTGCCAGGGGAATGGTCCCTGCACCCCAAGGTTTTTCTACAGATCTGCCAATACTGGGGGACCCCAGATGTGGATCTGCTGGCATCCAGATTCAATGCCGTTTGTCTCCAGGACCAAGGATCCGCTTGCTGTCGGGATAGACGCATTAGTAGTTCCTTGGGATCAGTATTCTCTGATATATGCCTTTCCCCCGATCCAAATTCTGCCGCACTTATTACGCAGAATACAGGAGGAGCAAAAGCCAGTGATCCTAGTGGCCCCAGCATGGCCCCGGAGATCCTGGTACTCGGAGATTGTGAAGTTGGCAGTAGGGGACCCATTGGTCCTTCCATGCCATCCAGACCTGTCGTCTCAAGGACCCATATTCCATCCTTCTTTACGGTTGCTGAATTTGTTGGCTTGGCTATTGAGACCAGACTATTGAAAGACCGTGGTGTTATGGGTTCAGTCTTGTCTACCATGATAAACGCTAGAAAGTCATTTTCTAGAGCTATCTATTATAGAATCTGGAAGTCGTACATTTCTTGGTGTGAGGAGAGGAAATGGAACCCTCGTAGGTATTGGAAGAGTTCTTGCCTTTCTTCAAGCAGGAGTAGACCTACAGCTCGCTTTAGGGACAATTAAGGGACAGATTTCGGTCTTATCGTTTTTTTTCCAGTGACCGATTGCATCACATTCTTTGGTGCAAACCTTTGTCAAGGGAGTAAAATCACATGAGGCCGCCAGTTAAACCACCTTTATATCCCTGGGACCTAAATTTGGTACTGTCAGCCTTACAGAGTCAACCGTTTGAACCTATTAGGCATATTCCTTTTGTCCTATTGACCAGAAAATTTGTTTTTTTGGTGGCTATAACATCGGCTAGAAGGGTGTCTGAATTGGCCGCCCTTTCCTGCAAAGAACCTTTTATGATTCTTCATCAGGACAGAGTGGTCATGCGCCCTCGTCCGGTTTTTCTACCAAAGGTGGTTTCCAAATTTCATTTGAATCAGGATATCATTTTACTTTCCTTTTTTCCAAACCCTAAGACTAGGGAGGAAAGGTTGCTTCACTCACTGGATGTGGTGAGGACGATCAAAATTTACTTGAAGATGTCAGCTCCCTTTCGGAAGACTGACTTTTTTTTTTGTCTTGCCAGAGGGTCCTAAGAAAGGACAGCCGGCAACAAGTTCAACTATATCCAGGTGGATTCGCCAGACTATTATCCATGCAAATGGATTAACCCTTTCATGACTAAGCCTATTTTTGAAATTTGGTGTTTACAAGTTAAAATCCGTATTTTTTGCTAGAAAATTACTTAGAACCCCCAAACATTATATATATTTTTTTAGAAGAGAGTCTAAAGAATAAAATGGCGATTGTTGCAATATTTTTTATCACACGGTATTTGTGCAGCGGTGTTTTAAACGCAAATTTTTGGAAAAGTGACACTTTCATGAATTTTAAAAAATCCAAACAGTAAAGTTACCCCAATTTTTTTGTATAATGTGAAAGATGATGTTACGCCGAGTAAATAGATACCAAACATGTCACCCTTTATAATTGCACGCACTCGTGGAATGGTGACGAACTACGGTACCTATGAATTTCCATAGGCGATGCTTTAAAAATTTTTTACGGTTACCAGGTTTGAGCTACAGAGGAGGTCTAGGGCTAGAATTATTGCTCTTGCTCTGACGATCGCGGCGATACCTCACATGTGTGGTTTGAACACCGTTTACATATGCGGGCGCGACTTCCGTATGCGTTTTCTTCGCTGCGCGAGCTCGCGGGGACGGGGGCGCTTTAAAAATTTTTTTTTTATTTATTTATTTATTTTATTTATTTTTGTACTTTTATAAATTGTGTTTAAAAATTTTATTTTTTTTTTACTTTTATTGCTGTCACAAGCAATGTAAACATCCCTTGTGACAGTAATATGTGGTGACAGGTACTCTTTATGGAGGGATGGGGGGTCTAAAAGACCCCCCATCCCTCCTTTACACTTCAAAGTATTCAGATTGCCGAAAACGGCGATTCTGAATACTGTGTACTTTTTTAAATTCGGCGCCATTGGCAGCCGAGTAAACGGGAAGTGACGTCATGACGTCGCTTCCGCGTTTACAATTAGAAGGCTGGAACGAAGCCGCTCACAGCTTTGTTCCAGCCCGCCCCCAGCCGCCGGAGATTCCCGAATGGACACCGGGCCTCCCGATCGCACGGGAGGCCCGGTAACAGCGGCGGGAGGCGGCGGGAGGGGGGGGATGTCCCCTCCCGCTCCTCCGGTATTACAGCCGAGCGGCTTTTAGCCGCATCGGTTGTTATATTCGGGTAGCCGATCGCCCGCTGAAAACAACGGTACCGGGATGATGCCTGCAGCTGCGGGCATCATCCCGGTATAACCCCGGAAAGCCGAGGACGCATATGTGCGTTCGGTCGGCGTTAAAGCGCAGGGTTCCACCTTGGGATTTAAAGGCACACTCCACTAGAGGGATTAGTGCATCATGGGCAGTACGCCAACAGGTGTCTATGGCTCAGGTTTGCAAAGCGGCCGCTTGGTATTCAGTTCATACTTTCACCAGGTTTTACCAGGTGGATGTGTGATCTCAAAAGGAGACTGTTTTTGGCCACAGCGTGTTGCAGGAAGCTTTATAGTCTCAGGCCCGATGGGCTTAGGGATAATGTGTCCTTCCCCCCCCCCCCCCCCCCCCTCAGGTGCATTGCTTTAGGACATCCCACATAGTCATTATTATGGTGCTCTGTGTCCCGTGATGTACGATAAAGAAAAAACAGGTTTTTAAAACAGCCTACCTGTAAAATCCTTTTCTTGGCATACATCAAGGGACACAGAGGTCCCTCCCCTCTTTCTGGGATCGTCATTGCTTGCTACAAAACTAAGGTACTTCTGGTATGGGAGGGGTTATATGGGAGGAACCGTCTTACTATTGGTTGCCAGTGTCCAATCACCTAAAGGTAAGCGTATAACCCACATCTGTTTTAAAATTCGTTTTTTTTAAATTAACATGCTGAAGTTTGTTTAATATTTTAATGATTTTTAACATACAAGTTTAAGCAATTTCTACCTTAGAGAAATCTTTCTTTTATTATTCTCATAGCTGCTGATGCCATTTTGTGTTGCAGCAAAGGACTGCAGTAATATGTACACAGTTTTGGGTAATTGATTCTGTGTCTCTAAACATCAGGTATAATGGTGAAGGTCATATACACTTTCTCATCAGAAAACACTGGCTTTATTCTACATTTTTTCCCTGTTTCAACATATGTCTACATCACAAAAAAAGGGTAGAAAGGTAATTGATTTTCAGACTGAACGAAATAAGGTTGAATTTTCTTCCTATAAAGGTCTGCCTGTGCTCGCTTTGTGATTAGCCTAATGACATAATGATTTTGCATGTCTGAAATATTGAGCAGCTAGATTGTGTAGGTAATTTTGAGGTGTTCCAAGGTTTATTGTATATCACCTTTTGGAGGTTGCTGAGGATTGTAAACAAGTCCCATTGTGCTTGAAATTATATTAACAGCTGTTTTTAGAATAAAATAAAGGCAAGCATTGCAAATTTGGACCCCTTAAGTCTCAAAAATCGGTTATTTTGGTTCTTTTTTTGTAGATACAGATTCAACCAGGTATTTTAGCTTGTGTATACTTAGTATTTAACAGAAGCAGACGCAACATAGTGCCTCCTTTTTTAGTACATTTAGGCACATTTTCTAATCACAAATATTGGCAAGACCTTGAGTATTGCTTAAAAACAAGGAATGCATGTAAAGCTGCTGACGTGCTGGTTTTAGATGGGTTATAATGTTTAACCTCGCAGAAAGGGTATCATTTAAAAAGCAAATTCAATTCTATTTTTTTTTCTTTAAATACAGTGTATTTTTTTCAGTTTTGGTATGTTGCAGCCTGATACTACAGTTTAAATTAATTTTCAAATCTATCTCTCTACCCCTCAGCTCACTCCATTAGTCTATCATCTCTGATTTACTAACAGACATATCAGTCTGTCACATCACTTCCTCAAGCTCAACTTGTCCAAAACCAGGCTCATAATATTTCCTCCCCCATGGTCCCCTCTACCTGACTTCTCTGTCAAGATTAATGACACAACCATCAACCCATCCCCACATGCCAGGGTGCTAGGTGTTATCCTGGACTCTGTACTCTCATTTCGGCCCCATATCCAATCACTTGCAAAAGATTGCCGTTTCAACCTATGCAACATCTCCTTCAAAATACACCCCTTCCTAACCAATGACACCACAAAGCTGCTAATTTACTCCCTGGTTATCTCTCGCCTTGACTAACTGCAACTCCCTCCCCATTTGCTTGCCTTTAAATAAGCTATGCCCCTTCAGTCCATCATGAATGCTGCTGCCAGGCTCATCCACTGTACAAGCTGCTCAGTGTCTGCCAATCCCTCTACTGGCTGCCACTCACCCAACAAATTAAATTAAAAATATTAACAATAACTTACAAAGCCATCCACAACTCGGCCCCTAGCTACATCACTGACCTAGTCTCGAAATACCAAACAAATTGTTTTCTTCGTTCCTCCCAAGACCTCCTGCTCTCTAGTTCCCTTGTCATCTCTTACCATACTCGCCTCCAGGACTTCTTAGCCTCTCCTAACCTTTGAAATTCCCTATCCCAATCTGTCCGATTTATCTCCTACCCTATCCACTTTTAGGGGATCCCTGAAAACATTTGTCTTCCGAGAAGCCTATCCTGCCTCCACCTAACAACTGTACTTTTCTCATCCCCCACAGTTATTACCTTTTTTTAGTATCACTTGACCCTCCCTTTTAGATTGTAGGCTTGAACGAGTAGGGCCCTCTGATTCCTCCTGTATTTAATTGTATTGTAACTGTATTGTTGGCCCTAACATTGTAAAGCACTGTGCAAACTATTGGCGCTATATAAATTCTATATAGTATTAATATTCAGTCTGTGTTCCAGACTTCAGGCTGTAATTGACTGCAAAGGATTTGCAACCAAGTATTAAAAAGTGGAAGTTTGATGGATGATTGTTAATCTGTCCCATTTCTTTTGGTGTCTTAAAAAGTGGGAGGCACATATACAAACTGTTGTAATTCCTACACCATTCACCTGATTTCAATGTAAATACCCTCAAATAAAAGCTGAAAGTCTGCAGTTAAAGCACATCTTGTTCGTTTCATTTCAAATCCATTGTGGTGGTGTATAGAGCCAAAAAGATTAGAATTGTGTCGATGTCCCAATATTTATGGACCTGACCTTTATATTTTTTCCCTCAATCGTCATTTAGTACCCCATAATGACAATGTGAAAACTGAATTTTAGAAATGTCTGTCAATTTTATTAAAAAGGAAAAACTGAAATATCACATTGACGTAAGTATTCAGACCCTTTGCAACAACACTTGCATTTTAGTTTAGGTCCCTCCCATTTCTCTTGATCTTTGCTTGAGACGTTTCTACACCTTGAGTGGAGTCCACCTGTGGTAAATGTCATAAATTGATTAGACATGATTTGGAAAGGTGCACACCTCCCTGGGAAAAAAAAAAAAAAGCCTCACAGCTGACAATGCATCTGTATCAGAGCAAAAGCTATGACGTTAAAGGAACTGCCTGCAAAGCTCAGATACATGATTATTACAAGGCACATGTCTGGGGAAGACTACGAAAAAATTCTGCTGCACTGAAGGTTCAGAAGAGCACAGTAGCTTCCATAATTCTCAAATGGAAGAAGTTGGCATAACAGGACTCTTCCGAGAGCTGGTCACATGGCCAAACTGAGCGATCAGGGGAAAAGGGGAGGTGACCAAGAACCCAATGATCACTCTGACTGAGCTCCAGAGATCCTGTGTGGAAATGGGACAAAGTTCCAGCAGGACAGCCATCACTGCAGCTCTCCACCGATCTGGGATTTATGGCAGAGTGGCTAGACTGAAGCCTTTCTGCAGTGCAAAAACATGAAAGCCCATTTGGCGTTTGCAAAAAAGCATCTGAAGGACTCTGACTGTGAGAAACAAGGTTTTCTGGTCTAATGAACCAAGATTGAACTGTCTGGCCCCAATTCTAACCATTATGTCTGGAGGAAACCAGGCACTGCTCATGACCTGCCCAATATCATCTCAACAGTGAAGCATGGTGGTGGCAGCATCATACTTTGGGGGTGTTTTTCAGCAGCAGGGACTGGGAGACTGGTCAGGGTTGAGGGAAAGCTGAATGGAGCAAAGTACAGAGATCTCCTCAATGAATAACCTGTTCCACAGCGCTCAGGACCTAAGACTGGGCCGAAGGTTCACCTTCTAACATGAAAATGATCCTAAGCACACAGCCATCATGTTACGTCGGTAACACAGGCGGCCACTAGAGGGTGCGTGCACGCTGCCGGAGGCGCACGGCCCCTGCTCGCCCACGGAGCCGACGGGAGTGCCCGGCGGTCGCAATCGCCGCCGGGCTCCCGCGATCGCTCGGGGCACACAGAGAACTGGGATCTGTGTGTGTTCTCAGAGGGGAGAACAGACAGATTGTCTGTTCATACAGAGTATGAACAACGATCTGTCATCTCCCCTGCACAGTCCCATCCCCCCTTCATTTAGAACAGACACTAGGACACACTTAACCCCTTCACTGCCAGTGACATTTTTATAGTAATCAATGCAATTTTATAGCATTGATCGCTGTAAAAATGCCAATGGTCCCAAAAATGAGATTAATGAGAAAAAAATGAATTTAAACTGTAGTATCAGGCTAAAACATAACTAAATTTAAACTGACCGGGGTCTGAATAGTTTATGAATACAATGTATTCTTAATGAGCTGCATGTATCGCATAAACACAGACCAGAGCCTTTCCAGAGTGGTATGTTCTATATTGCTGCCGGTAGTTTTTGGTGACAACAAAGTATACATTTTTCAGCTTTTCGACGTTGCCAAGTGTCATTAACCACTTCCCTACCCAGCCATAGACATATGACGTCCTGGGATGGGATCTACCATCCTGGGTGGACGTCATATATGACGTCCTGGGATTCCCGGCCGTCTAGGGGGCGCACGCGCGCCCGCCGCGTTGCTCGGGACCCGGTGCGTGTGCCCGGCGGCCGCGATGTCCGCCGGGCACACGCGATTGCCCGTTAACCGGGCCGGACCGTGGATCTGTGTGTGTAAACACACAGATCCACAGCCTGTCGGGTAAGAGGAGAGCGATCTGTGTTCCCAGAATGGAGGAACACTGATCGGTCTCCTCCCCTTGTATGTCCCCTCCCCCTACAGTTAGAAGCATTCCCTAGGAAACATATTAACCCCTCCCCGCCCCCTAGTGGTTAACCCCTTCACTGCCTGTCACATTTACACAGTAATCAATGCAATTTTATAGCATTGATCGCTGTACAAATGTGAATGGTCCCAAAATTGTGTCAAAAGTGTCCGATGTGTCCGCCATAATGTCGCAGTCACGAAAAAAAATCGCGATCGGCGCTAAAAAAAAAAAATAAAAATATATATTTTTTTTAAAATGCCATAAATCTATCCCGTATTTTGTAGACGCTATAACTTTTGCGCAAACCAATCAATATACGCTTATTGCGATTTTTTTTTTTTTTTTACCAAAAATGTGTAGAAGAATACGTATCGGCCGAAACTGAGGAAAAATTTGTTTTTTCAAAAAAAAATTGGGATATTTATTATAGCAAAAAGTAAAAAATATTGTGTTTTTTTTCAAAATTGTCGCTCTTCTTTTGTTTATAGCGCAAAAAATAAAAACCGCAGAGGCGATCAAATACCACCAAAAGAAAGCTCTATTTGTGGGGAAAAAAGGACGTAAATTTTTTTTGGGTACAACGTTGCACGACCGCGCAATTGTCGTTTAAAGTGCGACAGCGCTGAAAACTAAAAATTGGCCAGGGAAGTAAGGGGGTGAAAATGCCCTGTATTGAACTGGTTAAACGAAAGTACTGTGACACTTACTAAAAAAAACCCCCAAAAAACTATACTCACCCTCCTAATGTTCCTGGTCTGACGAAGGAGCCGCACATGCTCCGAAACGCGTTACCACCCCCTTCTCTACACTGACACCATCAGCCTTGTGTGTCCCGCAGTGAATACAGGCTTCCCTGCTGCCTCCTCTTTTCAACACGCATGAGAACGCTTTACAGCTGCTGGACGGCTCTACACGGCTCTCTACCACCGTGCTGAGGATGGACACATGCCACAGATGAGGACTCCTGATTTTATCATGTCTTTTAACACCCAACAATCTTGTAAGTGCTTTTAACCCTTTGTGCACTCTATTAAATTTTACATACTGCACTTAGAGGCGCCTTTCTTTTCCTTTTTTATATCTTCAGAGTTGCTTCTCCTCTAACCAAAGTGCTGCCAGAAGTGCCATCTCATCACTATCATCCCTCTGACCAGCTACCCACCTCCACCAGAGCGCCCTTATCACCTCTCTGTTTTAATCCAAACAATAAAACAACGCCTTGTAGCCTCCCTGACGGTTTTCCCGAGTGTGGCTCGGGGTTAAATTTCAGTCCCATTAGCGGTAACCATGAGCCACACTCGGGATTACATTGCAGGATCCTGGTGCGGCTTTACTTACCTTGTCCCCAGGATCCTGCGATGTCCCCCGCTGTGTCTGCGGGCTCTGTCTCCTCCGAAGCCTCTCCGTGCCAGGCTCCATTCCCTGCGAGCATCGCGACGCACGGGGGCGGAGCCTGGCAGCAAATTAAAAAAACTGTCAAAATCATAACACATACAGTACTGTAATCTAACAGATTACAGTACTGTATGCAATTATTTCACATCCCTTTTGTCCCCAGTGCTTTGGCCCATGCCTTGCATGCAGTTTTATGTTATATATACTGTTCTTTCTGTCTGGAAACTGGAAATTGTCCATAGCAACCAAAAAGTGTCCCTTTACGTCAAAAGTGGCTTTAGACCAGCTAGAAAACAGCGATAGTAAATTAGAACACTTGCAGAATTGAGCGATAGTGAATCGTGGGGAAATTTATTTTATTGTTATTATTATATATATATATTTTTTTAATTATTTATATTTATTTATTATATTATAATTTGTGTTTTTGTGTTTCAAACTTCATCATACCTGGGATATCTACTAGACTCTTGTTTGGACAGATTTAAGTGTGTTATTGTTAAGAATTACAGACCTACAATATAAAACGCCAAATTTCCATGCAAAATAATTGTAACGCTTTCAGCACCTAAAATCCGAAATAATCATACCGCCAGGTAGGTTAAAGAGGTTGTAAACCCCATAGATAAAAAGAAAAAAACTTTTAAGACAAAGGCATAATGAGCTAGTTTGCATTGCATACTAGCTCAATATGAAATACTTGCCTTAGAACTAAACCCTCCAGCGGTGCCCTCACACCGCTGAGACGGCTGACATTTCCCCCGGCGCTTCTCCCAGGTTCACGGGCTCCGGTACTGTGATTTGGCCGGAGCCACAATGACATCACTCCCGCGCATGAGCTGCTAGTCACGGCACAGGGACCTGTAAAAACGGCCACCCGTGGATTCGCCGATGATGCCAGCGTGTATAGTAAATATCTCCTAAACAGTGCAAGTTTAGGAGATATTTACAGTACCTACAGGTAAGCTTTATTATAGGCTTACCTGTAGGTACAGTATAAAAAGGAAGACGTTACTTCCTCTTTAAAGTGTTGGTTACCCCAAAACTTCATATTCCTGATATGCACCTACTGTACCATGTACCTGTATGAAAAAGTATGCTGTTCTCTTGGTATTGCTTCCTTTTGTGTGAAATCCCTGGTGTTCCTGCTAGTCCCTCTGCTTTTTTATTATAAACTGATTACACTAAGTAGGAGAGCACATTGTGGTCAGTTCTCTTGCCATGCTGGGAACTCTGTGTGCTCTCCTCCAATGATCAGACTTGTCCTGACCGAACCCCCCCCACCCCCACCCGCACAGCCATTCACTGGGAGCTCAGTGTACTGCTGCTTCTCCTCCCCCAGCTCTTTTGCAGCTGAGAACAGAGGGGTGTGATCGCTTATAAAAAAGGGAGAAATAATGGGTGTTTTTTTTTTTTTTTTATAATGAGTTTTTATATCTGTATAGAAATATTTTGCCTTTCATTTCTGTTTGAAACTGAATGGGGCGTTTTACAAGTTGATCGTTTGCAATAACTTTAAATCCCAATACGTGCCTTACCCTACATTGCTTGATTTCTATCCCAGCACTTAATTCCTGCTCTACTTAACCTTGCGCTAACCATGACCATAATGTGCCTTTGTCATACAGCCCATGTCTTCGAGGGTAGAGGGGGCAATAAAATCTGTTTCAGATAATCACTTTAGTCCTTAAGTCTCCATGGGTACATAGGACCATAAAACGTACATAAAGGTATTTCCATTCTAAACATTTGTCCTAGGAACAGTTGTCCCCACTTTGTTTTCCCTTCTCTTTTTTTCTTTGACAATGCATACAAGTAAAAATAGAGTAGTGAATCTTCTCAATGGGCACATGGACAAACTTGACAGAAGGTTTAACACTTTATCGTTCTATCTAAAACTTAAACACTTTAAGGCCTATTTGAACCCTTGAACCCTGTTTTGATTAGATACACCTTTTTGATAATGAAGTGTAAACCAATTAGTTTGTTTTCTTAGTGCACAGTTTACATAATACAACTTACCTTATTTATGAAGTTTACAGAAGCTTCCTGGGACCCGGGTATAAACATGTGAATTGAAACCATTTGCAAATTCTTGATTTCCTGATTTTCTAAAAGCCATTAGATATTTGGATGTTTATTTATCAATGAATTTTATAAAGTTGTATCTATAGGCCAGAGACACAGAAAAGCAGTAACCTGGTAAAAAGTAGAGAATAAATATGAACTAGAAACCAAGGAACACCGGAAGAGAAGATAGGCTTGCATTACAATTCATTATATACATTTTAAATTTTGTAAAAATGTTTTGCTTCAAAAAATAAAAATGTAGCGCTATATTACACATCCACGAACGTGTATATCACATTACATTAGTGCATATATAAAGTGAATGTATATGACCAAAAATGTGGATAATATCAGATAATTGTACAATTAAACAGTGTTGATCACCAGGAGGATTATATGAAACAGTGAAAATACTTTGTTAGCAAATATACCAGTGACTAGTAATAAAGTGCCCGTGCTGGTTCTATGAACTAAACACGAATAAAAAACATAAAACATAACAGTCCATTTTATGTACATAAAAATTATGTGAAAAAATATATTTTTCTTTTGGTGGAGAAAACGTTACAAAAAGTCTATGGGGGTAATAGGTGCTCAGAGATGGAAAAAGCTCCCAAATTCACAGATGGATGATTTCACCAGGTCTAGCGGATAGGTAGAAAATGAGAAGACCACAAGTGTGCAGAGATTTTACATCAGTGCCGGGGCCATCACCAGTAGTAGAGGAGGCTTACCGGAGCAATATGACCTGAAATGGCGTACGCCAAACAAGTCGGAAAGGCTTAATAACCCACAGTTATGAGGGGTGCGTCTGGTCAGATGTCATCAGCACGTAGAGCTCTTGGCCTGGGAACCTCAGATAACTTCTGTCTAGGAGAGAAAAAGGATTGTCCATGGGTGAGGAAGCCGTGCTGTTACCTTTGTCTCCACTACGTGCTGATGACATCTGACCAGACGCACCCCTCATAACCGTGGGTTATTAAGCCTTTCCGACTTGTTTGGCGTACGCCATTTCAGGTCATATTGCTCCGGTAAGCCTCCTCTACTCCTGGTGATGGCCCCGGCACTGATGTAAAATCTCTGCACACTTGTGGTCTTCTCATTTTCTACCTATCCTCTAGACCTGGTGAAATCATCCATCTGTGAATTTGGAAGCTTTTTTCCATCTCTGAGCACCTATTACCCCCATAGACTTTTTGTGACGTTTTCTCCACCAAAAGAAAAATATATTTTTTCACATAATTTTTATGTACATAAAATGGACTGTTATGTTTTATGTTTTTTATTCGTGTTTAGTTCATAGAACCAGCACGGGCACTTTATTACTAGTCACTGGTATATTTGCTAACAAAGTATTTTCACTGTTTCATATAATCCTCCTGTTGATCAACACTGTTTAATTGTACAATTATCTGATATTATCCACATTTTCGGTCATATACATTCACTTTATATATGCACTAATGTAATGTGATATACACGTTCGTGGATGTGTAATATAGCGCTACACTTTTATTTTTTGATGTTATTTTTCGCCTAAGTCTATAGTTGTGTTGGCTGCTATTTTACCTTTCTTTGATTTAAACGCGGCGCTGTACATAATTTTTACTTTTTAAAAAAATTTTTTTGCTAAATATCAATTTTGTAAATATGAACTCCGCTATTGAATGGAAAGGGCATATGGCACTTAAAACTTCCAAATTGCGAGAGAACCTTTTGAAACTTTGCAAATAAGCCTAATACTATTAATACAAGTCAGAATCCAGTTGTCATTGATCTTTTGTAACGCAAGATGCATTTTTACAATTTGTAAATTTTATAGTTCAAGTACAGATAACAAGTAAAATCAATCAGTGAACTGCCATGTTGCGGGGGCACTTAGAGGTCTTCATTGTGGCTTGGCAGTAACCTGAAAATTTAATTTTTTTTTTCAAATTATTATTATTATTATTATTTTCCACTTGTGCCTAAAGCCTCATATCTTTATATATGCAGTGTGGGATACCGCTGCCCCTGACTACCAGTCTAGTCTGCAGGAGATTTGGTGATCTCACTACTGTGATGCTCACTGTGCTCCTTTGTTGGAGGCGTTGAGATCTTCTGGAGGCCACCTTCAAACAGACACCAGTGCTGTATAAGACATGGCAAGTCCGTAATGGGTGACTAATCCCTTGCCCTCTAGGCTGCTTCTTTTTGGGGGGGGTCCCAAGTACCAGAGTTTAGGTAATTTTTATTGGTCTCAAAGTTGCTTGAAACGGTAAACGCAATTGCCTGCAAGTAATTATGCTCAGATTCAAATCCAGCCATAACATAAGAATTCTGAGGAGTTTGGGAGTTTAGTTGTCTTCTACATCCGAGGAATTCCAGAAGGAATATAAGAACCATTTAGCAGGTACACTGTTTTCTTAAGGCCCCTTGGCTTCATAATTTAGTGATGTTAACTCAGGAACTTGTGATTTCTGTGTGCAAGGGGCCAAAAACTGCGTGTAAAGACCTGAGTAATGTTGAGTATAGGCGAGTAAAAGTGTGTAAGCATGTCGATGTGTAAAATCCTTCTTCATTGCCAGTGTTGTATTATACTCGCATAAACATGCTTGTATGCGAGTAAATGGCTGCACATGTAAAAATTTATTTTTTTGTTTTACTACTCTGTGCTTAATGCTGTTTTACAAATTTTTATTCAGCTGTGTGCAATGTCCAATTGATGACAATGCATCTTATTTCAGATCAGTAAAAATCGTGGGATTTTGTTTCTCCTGTGTATAAGAGGCCTAATTGGTTAAAAGACAAATTTCATTATTGACTGTGGTATCTAAATGATTTTATCCAAATGTGGGACTGTTTGTTTGTTTTATGTTGGTGAAAAGAGCACATTTTAGTAGCACTTTTAGTAACACATAAATTATCCTTTTGCCAACCACCTACATAGGAGTACGGCAGCAGAGTGGCTCTCTTGCGCTGCATCATGTATCTAATACATGAGCCATCACTCCTGGGTAGGGGGTGGGTGCATGGCTGTCACGCAGGCTGTGCTGTGATTAGTCACAGCACAAGCCGTTTAGTGGGTCCCGGCCAATGCTTGACCGCTGGCACCCGCTGATCGGCGAATAGGATGGCAGGACAGAGTTCTGTGAATGTAAACAATACAGAGCTCTGTCCTGTCAGCGGGGACGTGCCGGTTTTTGTTTACCTGCAAAGCAAATAACCATCATATCCCTTAGTAAAAACAGCACACAGTGAATGCATCAAGCACTGTTAGGCACACATTTAACACCTTGATCACCCTAGATGTTAACCCCTTCCCAACCAGTGTCATTAGTACAGTGACAGTGTATATTTTTTAGCACTGATCACTGTATTGGTGTCACTGTGTTCACTGTGTCAGATTGCCCACCATACTATCACAGTCCCGCTATAAATCGCTGATTACTCCCATTACGAGTATAAAAACAAAAATAAATAAATAAAATTTCCAGCAGATAGATATGGCGGGTAAAATAAGTATTGAACACGTCACTATTTTTTTAGGTAAATTATATTTCTAAAGGTGCTGTTGACATTAACTTTTCGCCACATGTCAGCACCAACCTATGCAATCCATACATGTAAAGAAACCAAAAGAGATTCAGAAATTAAGTTATGTGTAACAAAATGGAATGACACAGGGAAAAAGTATTGAACACATGAAGAAGGGGAGGTGCAAAAAGGCATGGAAAGCCAAGACACCAGCTGAAATCTATCAGTTATTGGACAGCAAACCTGCCCCTTGTCAGTGCAAATTAATATCGGCTGGTTCAGTTTCAACTGATGGCTTATAAAAAAGGTGTCTCAAGGTTAGAGGTCGACCGATATATCGGCCGGCCGATATATCGGCCGATATTTGGCGTTATTTACTTAATCGGCATCGGCCGATTGTGCTGATAAAAAAGGCCGATTGTAACTTCAGCCATGACTTGCAAATGACTTCTGTAATAGAAGTTAATGCAAGTTGCCTTAAGTTATCTGTGAAGTTTTCTTCTCTCCCCCTCTGGGCAGCCTGCCAAGTCTGATAAGAAGATACATTTGTATCTTTCAGGTTCTTTTTATCAATAGACTGAACTCCGTGGAGAAGTTTTCAGTTTAACCATTTAAAGACTAAATCTTTTCTGACACTTGTTGCTTACAAGTAAAAATCCTGTATTTTCTGCTAGAAAATCACTTAGAACCCCCAAACATTATATATATTTTTTTAGCAGAGACCCTAGGGAATAAAATGGTGGTTGTTGCAATATTTTATGTCACACGGTATTTGCGCAGCGGTCTTTCAAACGCAATTTAAAAAAAAAAAAATACAGTAATGAATTAAAAAAAAAACCTAAGCAGTAAAGTAAGCCCATTTTTTTTCGTCCAAAAGTTTTGATTACCTGTTTTTGTGTATTTAATATTTAAGATAGTTTTTTTTTTTTTTTTTTTTTCGTTTTCTAAATTATACATACAAGTGAACTGATTGGAGGTTTGTTTTGTTTAATGTTTAAATGAAAAAAAATTTCTGTATTACTTAAGGTTGCTTTCACACTGGAGCGGGCATGCGTTGATGGTAAAACGCTGCTAGTTTTAGCGGCGCTTTACCGTCATTTTAGAGGCGCTATTCGGCTGCTAGCGGGGCGCTTATAACCCAGCTAGCGGCCGAGGAAGGGGTTAAATGCGCCCCTGAAGCGCCGCTGCCAAAACGCTTTGCAGGCGCTTCGGCAGCGGTGCACATTCATTTCAATGGGCAGGAGTGGTGGAGGAGCGGTATTGCACCGCTCCAAAGATGCCGTTTGCAGGACTTTTTTTTACATCCTGCCAGCGCATCGCCTCAGTGTGAAAGCACTCGGGATATCACACTGAGACTGCAGGGGAGCCGTTTTACAGGCACTTTACAGGCGCTATTTTTAGCCCAAAAGCACCTGAAAAACGCCCCAGTGTGAAAGGGGTCTAACTGTTAGATTTTATGAGATGAAGGGAAAAAAGAAAAAAAAAAATCGGCCAAATATATCGGCCCAAAAAAATCGGCATCACATATCGGCCATCGGCCACCGCGATTTCTAAATATCGGCATCGGCATCGGCCAGAGAAAAACCCATATCGGTCGACCTCTACTCAAGGTGTTACACAAGAAACATCTTGTGATGAGTAAAAGCAAAGAGCGCTCTCAAGACCTTCGCAACCTTCTTTTCAAAACATACTAATAGCAATGGTTACAGAAGGATTTCTAAACTTCTAAATGTTCCAGTGAGCACTGTTGAGGCCATAATCCGGAAGTGGAAGGAACATCATTTCACTATAAATCGGCCATGACCATGTGCTCCTCGCAAGATTCCTGACAGAGGAGTGAAAAGAATTATCAGAAGAGTTGTCCAAGAGCCAAGGGCCACTTGTTGGAGAGCTTCAGAAAAACTTGGAATTAGCAGGTACAATTGTTTCAAAGAAAACAATTAGTATTGTACTCAACCGCCATGGCCTGCATGCACGCTCACCACGCAAGGCTCCATTGCAGAAAAACAAAGCATGTTAAAGCTTGTTTAAAGTTTGCTTCAGCATTTAAACAAACCTGTGAAGTACTGGGAGCATTTAGTCTGGTCAGATGAGACCATAATTTAACTTTGTGGATGTCATAAAATACACCATGTTTGGGGGTCAAATGGCACTGCACATCACCCCAAAAACACCATACCAACATTGAAGTTTGGAGGTGGGAACATCATTGTGTAGGGCTGCTTTTCAGCATACAGTACTGGCTAATTAAATGTCATGGAAGGAAGGATGAATGGAAAAATTTACCAAGACTTTCTTGATAAAAATCTGCTGCCATCTACCAGGATGATGAAGTTGAAACAAGGATGGACATTTCAGCAAGACAATGATCCCAAACACAAAGCCAAGGAAACTCTCAATTAGTTTCAAAGAAAGAAAATAAAGCTGTTGGAATGGCCCAGCCCATCACCTGACTTGAATCCAATTAAAACTCTATGGAAAAAACTAAAGATCAATCCTAGAAGAGGCCCACAGAACCTTCAAGATTTGAAGACTGTGTAGAAGAATAGGACAAAATCACACCTGAGCAATGCATACGACTAGTTTCTTGAGGCTGGGTTCACACTGGTGCGACACGACAGCCGTCCTACTTTGGATCCGACTTTGCCCTGCGACATGAAGCCGGCATGTGTCCGACTTTCAATGAACGGGGATCCGACTTGGATCCCCGCCAATGCCCGGCACTGTGTTTAGTATGAATCTTTAGGGGGAACTCCGCGCCAAATTTTAAATAAAAAACCGGCATGGGTTCCCCCTCCAAGAGCATACCAGGCCCTTGGGTCTGGTATGGACCTTAAGGGGAACCCTCTACGCCGATAAAAACGGCGTGGGGGTCCCCCCCAATCCATACCAGACCCTTATCCGAGCACGCAGCCCGGCCGGACAGGAATGGGGGTGGGGACGAGCGAGCGCCCCCCCCTCCTGAACCGTACCAGGCCGCATGCCCTCAACATGGGGGGTTGGTGCCTTGGGGGAGGGGGCGCGCTGCGGCCCCCCACCCCAAAGCACCTTGTCCCCATGTTGATGAGGACAAGGGCCTCTTCCCGACAACCCTGGCCGTTGGTTGTCGGGGTCTGCGGACGGAGGGCTTATCGGAATCCAGGAGCCCCCTTTAATAAGGGGGCGCCCAGATCCCGGCCCCCCCACCTTATGTGAATGAGTATGGGGTACATGGTACCCCTACCCATTCACCTAGGGAAGTGTCAATAAAAAAAACCACAGTACACAGGTTTCAAAATTAATTTATTGGGCAGCTCCAGTATCTTCTTCCGACTTCTCCCGGTGTTCCGCCTCTTCTCCCGGGCCCCGCCGCTATCTTCTTCCAGCTCTATTGCCAGCGAGGGGCCCGGTCTGCTGCCGCTGTCTTGTCGCCGCTGTCTCGCCGCTTCTTCTCTTCATCGCTTCTTCCGATGTTGACACGACGCTCTCCCCGGCTGGAATGCTCTCTGTGCGCTCTGCTCTGACTTATATAGGCGGTGACCCCGCCCCCTTATGCCGTCACAGTCTCTGGGCATGCTGGGACTGTGACGGCATAAGGGGACGTGGTCATCGGGTGATGACCACGCCCCCTAAAACGTCACAGTCCCAGCATGCCCAGGGACTGTGACGGCATAAGGGGGCGGGGTCACCGCCTATATAATTCAGAGCGGAGCGCCCAGAGTGCATTCCAGCCCCAGAGAGCGTCGTGTCAACATCAGGAGAAGAGGGCAGAAGGCAGAAGATTGAAGACCGGGCTCCTCCGCTATAGCAAAAGAGCGGCAAAAGAGCAGAAGATAGCGGAGGAGCCCGGCAGAAGACCCGGAGAGTGCGGAGAAGAACCGGAGAGACCCCCGAAGAGAAGAAGGCAGCAGACCGGGCTCCTCCGCTATAGCAAAAGAGCAGAAAATAGCGGAGGAGCCCGGCAGAAGACCCGGAGAGCGCGGAGAAGAACCGGAGAGACCCCCGAGGTAGGAAGAAGACCCCCTGAGCTGTTTAATAAATTACTTTAAAAATCTGTGTAGTGTTTTTTTTTAATTGACACTTTTTCCCTAGGTGAATGGGTAGGGGTACGATGTACCCCATACTCATTCACATAGGGTGGGGGGCCGGGATCTGGGGGCCCTCTTATAAAGGGGGCTCCCGGATTCCGATAAGCCCCCGCCCGCAGACCCCGACAACCAACGGCCAGGGTTGTCGGGAAGAGGCCCTTGTCCTCATCAACATGGGGACAAGGTGCTTTGGGGTGGGGGGCCGCAGCGCGCCCCCTCCCCCAAGGCACCAACCCCCCATGTTGAGGGCATGCGGCCTGGTACGGTTCAGGAGGGGGGGGCGCTCGCTCGTCCCCACCCCCATTCCTGTCCGGCCGGGCTGCGTGCTCGGATAAGGGTCTGGTATGGATTGGGGGGGACCCCCACGCCGTTTTTATCGGCGTAGGGGGTTCCCCTTAAGGTCCATACCAGACCCAAGGGCCTGGTATGCTCTTGGAGGGGGAACCCATGCCGGTTTTTTATTTAAAATTTGGCGCGGAGTTCCCCCTCAAGAACATCTGAGCACAAGTCGCGTGCCGAAGTCGGATCATGCAAGACGGCAATCCGACTTTGATCCGACTTCAATGATAGTCAATAGGCTGAAGTAGGATCAAAGTTGGACCAAAGTAGTACAGGGAGCATTTCTAAAGTCGGAATGACTTGTGTCGGACCAGTTAGGACGGCTCCCATAGGGAAACATTAAATTTCACACGTCATGCGACATGAGCTCCCAATGTCGGAGCGTTTGTCGGACCAGTGTGAACCCAGCCTGATACAGGAGGCTTCTTGAAGCTGTCATTACGAACAAAGGATTTTGTACGAAGTATTTCATTTCAGTTAGCGTGTTCAATACTTTTTCCCTGTGTCATTCCATTTTATTACACATAACTTTATTTCTGAACTTATTTGTTTTGGTTTCCTTGTATATATGGATTGCATGGGTTGTTATCGACCTGTGGTGAAAATTTCATGTCAGTAGCACCTTTAGAAATATATTTGCCTAGAAAAAGGGTGACATGTTCAATATTTATTTTACCCACCGTATACCATAGTTATATAGTTATAGCAACTACAATCAATATACACTGAGATTTATTTTACCAAAAATATGTAGCAGAATACATTTTGGCCTAAATTTTATAAAGAAGTTTTGATTTTTTTTTTTCTAAATATTTTATTTAATGCCAGGGAATGGCAGATCCAAAACATCACATTGCTAGTATACCAAGTTCAGTGTTGGAAAAGGAAAAACATACACATCAAGGAAGTCTTGCAAAATATTTTTATTTTTTTTATTATTAGATATGTTTTAAATATTGTTTTTTTTTTTTTTTTTTTTTTTCAAAATTTTTTTCTTTTATAGCGCAAACAATAAAAAAAAACCCAGAGGTGATCAAATACCACCAAAAAGTTTTATTTTGTGAAAAAAAATGAATCCAGCCAAACAAAATATTTTTAAAACATACCCAATAAAAAAGTATAAAAAAAATCTAATTTCTTCATCAATTTAGGCCAATATGTATTCTGCTACATATTTTTGGTAAAAAAAAATCCCAATAAGTGTATATTGATTGGTTTGCGTAAAAGTTTTATAGCGTCTACAAATTATTGGATAATTTTATTTACTTTTTTTATTCTATCTTACTAGTAACGGCAGTGATCAGCAACTTATAGCAGGACTGCGATATTGTGGCAGACAAATCGGACACCTAACTGACACTTTTTGGGGACCGGTGATACTGATACAGTGATTAGTGCTAACAAAAATATACACTGTCACTGTACTAATGTACTGTACACTGTACTGCAGGGAAGGGGTTAACAGGGGCGATGTAATGGTTAAATGTGTTCCTAGGGAGTTCTTACTAACTGTGGGGGAGATGCTTTGACCTGGGGAAAATGAAGATCCATGTTCCTGCTTAGCAGAGACACAGGATCAGTACATTCACCTCTCACAGAATGGCAGTCTGCCTTACTTACATAGGTAGACCGCCGATCTGCCTGTCTTCCGAACGATCAGCGGTTCCTAGCAGACATTATGTCCTCTGCTCCCACTGTGTCCAACCACAGCGGGAGCTGGTCGACGACGGCGTGTGCCCCAGACCCGGAAATGTCAGATCACGTACGTGATCTGGCACAAAGTGGCCGCCCTGCCGCAGTGTATGTGCGTGGGGCGGTTCGCAAGCGGTTAATCTCTGTAATTGACTTTTTCATACCAAACATGCTGTAAAATAAGCCTGCCATACAATATGTAGGCTGTGATATCTGACCTACTAAAGAAAATGCTAGTTGCTTGGCTGATAAGGTGACCTTTTGGCTTCAATACTTTTGAGTCGGTATACCGCAAGAAGTATGCATATCTGAAAAAATATATAATTTGCGGGAAAAAAAAATCATTATGAGAATCTTCATATTGTCTTTTATGTAGTCCTTATTGTCCTTTTAATTGCATTTTGTGCATATTGCTTGGTCACAAAGTAAGCATTGCGAGGCCCTGCTATGGTGTGACTTTAAGAAAGCGATGTAAAGATGACACACGATTCTCAAAATTTGTCAAGTTCCCATGTGTTTGTTGTGAGCGGAGAAAACAGTGTTGTAAGTTTTCTCCGGGTTTGGTAGTTCTGGATTGGCGCCTGGAGCTTGAAGGGTCTTAAAGTGTCTTCGGTGGGACAGAACCTTCAATCCTGTGTCTGGGTTTTGCTGGATGACTGCAGCTTGTATGAGTACACAGGTATGCAGCGGTCATTATAAACAAGGCCTGCAGATAGTTTGGGGTTCCCATTGTAGAGACAGAAGGTCTCAGCCTGGGGTCAGGTGTGCTCCAACACAGGAGTTGAGTGTATTGAGAGGTTCAGACTTTGGACCTGTGCTGTGTCCTACACAGCACAGGTCCAAAGTGACTTTGGACCTTGTTCTGTGTTGGAAGTCAATAAAGTGCATCTCTCTGGAAGAATTGGGTTGCTGCGGAAGAGTACTTACATCATCATTATAATAACTACTAATTACCATACCCACAATATACTCTATATCACTACATCCAAGTCACGGCACCAATGTAGTGATATAATATATATAGTGGGTAATTAATTAGTAGTTATTATAATGATGATGTAAGTACTCTTCCGCAGCAACCCAATTCTTCCAGAGAGATGCACTTTATTGACTTCCAACACAGAACAAAGTCCAAAGTCCACAGATGACAAAATATCCGACAGAGGAAATATAATTTAGAGTCCCATGTTTCCTAGATTTGCACCTTCATAATCATACACAGACAGGACGATACTAAACTATAGACTGAACGCCATGTTATATTCACTAGACACTCACTGAATGGCTGAGCAATTTGATTGGCCGTTTCCATTCAGGCCTTTGATATGCTTTAGTCTTTCAGACAGACAACAACCCCCAGCCGTGAACAGCTGCAGTCATAAACCGCCCCAATCTGCACTCCCGCATATCAACATCAACAAGTCCCCTTTGATATGTGTAATTAGATTAACAGATACCACCTGAACACCCTTTTGAGTCCTGCAATACCTACATTTCTAATCTGTATTCTTGCGTATTAACATCAACAAGCCCCCCCTGATATATTAGCACCCCAGGAGGGAGCCTCTGCTAGGCCAACCCAAAACACTCCTTGATCCCATTATTACCCCCTCAAGTCTAATTACCATCAATAAATACTTCTTCTATCGTCCTTTAAATAATGTACCCTTTGAATTGTTCAATTAGGTTAACAGGCCATACCTCACACACCTAGGTAGACTTGCATAAGATCAACATATCAAAGGGACATCAGCTGTTATATTAAAATTGAGTTGGCTTGGACAAATCGACCACTGTCAACTGAATTCTGGCCTGGTCAATATTGTGCTGTATGTGTACATACATATAATAATATAATGTCCCACATAAATCGGTGAACATATTACAACATGGACGAGCACTGTTCATGGCACGGTTATGCCGTTCCTTCCGAACGCATGCAACAGTGACGTCACCGGCGGCTTTGCAAATAAATATCTCCTAAGCGGTGCACGTTTAGGAGATACCGTATTTATTGGCGTATAACACACACCTTCAATTGAAGAGGGAAGTTTCAGGAAATAAAGTTTTCAAAATAAACCACTTTGAAGCAAAATAAAGGTTAGTGCCCATCTGTACTCATCTGCAGGCTTAATGCAGCCTGATCTGTGCCCATCTGCAGGCTCAATGCAGCCTGATCTGTGCCCCTCTGCAGCCTCAATGCAGCCTGATCTGCGCCCCTCTGCAGCCTCAATGCAGCCTGATCTGCTCCCCTCTGCAGCCTCAATGCAGCCTGATCTGCGCCCCTCTGCAGCCTCAATGCAGCCTGATCTGCGCCCCTCTGCAGCCTCAATGCAGCCTGATCTGCGCCCCTCTGCAGCCTCAATGCAGCCTGATCTGCGCCCCTCTGCAGCCTCAATGCAGCCTGATCTGCGCCCCTCTGCAGCCTCAATGCAGCCTGATCTGCGCCCCTCTGCAGCCTCAATGCAGCCTGATCTGCGCCTCTCTGCAGCCTCAATGCAGCCTGATCTGCGCCTCTCTGCAGCCTCAATGCAGCCTGATCTGCGCCCCTCTGCAGCCTCAATGCAGCCTGATCTGCGCCTCTCTGCAGCCTCAATGCAGCCTTATCTGCGCCTCTCTGCAGCCTCGATGCAGCCTGATCTGCGCCACTCTGCAGCCTCGATGCAGCCTGATCTGCGCCTCTCTGCAGCCTCAATGCAGCCTGATCTGCGCCTCTCTGCAGCCTCAATGCAGCCTGATCTGTGCCTCTCTGCAGCCTCAATGCAGCCTGATCTGCGCCCCTCTGCAGCCTCGATGCAGCCTGATCTGCGCCTCTCTGCAGCCTCAATGCAGCCTGATCTGCGCCCCTCTGCAGCCTCACCATCTCTCATGCAGTAAAATCATGCAGGAAATCACTGAGCCTCATCTCCTGCTTACTCAGCTCTCAGTCGGCAGTCATACACAATCCCGCCTCCACCATCGGCATTGGATCAGCTCCTGTGATTGACAGAACACTGGTCCAATGCCGGTGGCGGAGGAAGGACTGCGTGTGTGACGTGAGAGCCGATTATACAAAAGATGACGGCTCCGCGAATTCCAGCGGCGCTTGTCCCCCTCCTTTCCCTCTGAGGTACACTATTAGCGTATAACATGCACCCGTGATTTGCCCTCTATGTGGGGGAAAAAGTGTGTTTTTTTTTTTTTTTTTTTTTTATTCTCTGATAAATACGGTATTTACTGTACTTTATATAGGTAAGCCTTCAGCTGCATACACACTGTACAGTTCTCTTGAGATATTTTCCTTTTTAGATTTACCAAAACCATATAATATGAGGTCAAACCTAAACAGAAGGTAAATCTAAAGGTAATTGAACAGAAAAACTCGTATAGTGTGTATCCAGTTCTATTCCATGCTTACCTATAGGTAAAAATCGACCAAGGGGGTACTCACAACCCTGTATGTGCAGATATGCCTCGTTATGTAATTGGATTTTGGTTTGCAATGAGCTGTTTTTTTCATAGTGGGGGCATGCTGCAAGAAACTGCTAGAAATCACTGTCATTACAGCCTCTTTACTATTCAGCCCTTGCTGAAAAAAAAATACTGGCAGCACACTTAATCACCGCAAGATCTATTACAAAATACACAAAGAGATGAAAAAAAGAATGGATTGGACAGCACAGAAAAAGTAAGGGATTGAGAATGAATAATAAATAAATCCTATTGTTTAGCTAGTAGTAACCAGCCTCACCATCTCTCATGCAGTAAAATCAAGTATTTTCCTTCACTGTGCTGGGGACTGTGCTGGGGTCATATAGTAGCAAAGAACTGTAGGCTGGGCACCAAAGTTCTAAGATCTTTAGCAAGGGGTATAACAAGGCCTGCTTTTTTTTTTGCCCAAAATCTGAGGGATTTTTTTGTTAGTTATTTTGTGTATTTGCGTTTCTGGCTAAGTTTTTACTGTAAAGTAGAGCTCCCGGACTCTACTGTAGGAAACTTTTTTTTTTTTTTTTTCTTGTGTGAGATGCAGACGCACCGGCCCATTCAAATGAATGGGCTGCTGTGCCTGCGCAAACCTGCAATAGTGTGAACCAGGCCTAAGAGAATTAAGCGGGGGGAGACGACAAACTTAAGAAACAATCTTCTTTATCACATAATCTCTGCCCAGTGACATAGATGCCAACAGGAGATGCATGACTTGTTCCAAGAAGCATATTGGGGACTGAGACCGTTAGGCTGATTTAATGAGCATATTGATATCTTAACAATCATAGTTTATGTGGAGGTAACATGCTATGCAACAATCATTTCCTTTTTTATGCCTAGACAAGGACTTCTAGAACATGCACGCTGTGGATTGATGGAAATTATCTCTTAAAAAGGAGTCTCAGCAGGTTCTTAAAATGAAAAAGCAGCCCAGGCTGCAAATACTCATCTTTTGGTTTAGAACTGACCCTTGTGATAATTTTTCTTCACCACAAGAGGTCCTTCTGGCTTCTAAATGATGCTTAGCATCAATCAACCCGAAAAATGGGGACTCTATTGTTAATGCAGTATGTCATGGGCCATCCATCTATGGGGGCTTTTACTATGGCATCCTCTTATTCACTGATTAATAATGCATATATGGGTGCTGAGGTCTTTACGTTTAACATTGTTGTCTAAATCATTTATGACCTCCTGCCCCCAGGAGAAGACTTAAAGGGTAACTCCACTTTTATGGGAAAAATAAATATAGTGTCTACTGCTACTCAAGTCATATTGTAATTGAATATTAATAAAAATGACCTTTCCTTTTCTATCTGCATGCAGCTGCTGTAATTTTCTGTAAAATGCAATAGGGCTACCTGGAGGCGTTCTGTACACAAATGGTGATAATTTCCTGCTTGTGTGATTGACTTACTGATTTTCCCAATAGTCTACACCAGGGATATGCAATTATCCCTGGTCTACACTAACGTACAAATCCGAAATTCATCATCCCCTACACCAAAAATTTCATTTTTGGTGAGATTCTCCCAAAGGGAAATCACGGCTAAACAGTTCCAGACCCTGCCCATTTCCTCATTACAGCCTTGCAGGTGCAGCAGCTGATAATTATAAAACTACTCCCATACAGATTTACTGTGCACATGGACACAAACGGCTATTTCTGCAGAATACCAAAAGGTAGGACCCTGCAACAAAGTTTGTTAAAATCCTTGCAATGTGCATAGATAACCCAGCGGGCGAATGTTTTTCTCAACAAATGTGGAGCTTTTTGAACAGGATCCAGAGAGTCACATGACCAACATGAAGCCTTTGGAAAGGGTTAAGTAACAAAAAATACCCACACAAAAATATTGTGGGGCCAAGTCTGGAGTTGGTATTTAAAAGTCTAAATAAATCCTCTACAGAAGACCATTTTCAGTCAGTCTTTTTTTTTTTTTTTCTTTTTCCAGATATCTACCTTGCATTTCAGCTAATGGTAATCAATTCTGTTGCAATTTTCTTGCAGTCATTCATCCGTTATCAATCTGATAAATAATTGTAGCCATTTTTTACCTATTTTCGAAACACTAGAAAAAGTAAACTGTAAATGTTCAAGTGCATCAAAACACGGCACATTTAGTGCTTGTTGCATGGGCATTAAAGAGTTAATGTGCGTCTGGCAATCTGTAGCACATGATAATGAGTAAGGATCCAAACATAAATTCACATTCCACCTGGGTACAACAGTCGGTAAACAGCGGAGGGCTTTTTATTTCTGAGTCTGTGGCACATTCGTTATTTAGCTTGTGATATGGCACTGCAAGTTGTAAACTGTGCCATGCTATAGTACAGTGAAAGGATAAGTACCATCATGAATAAAACAACCAGTGCTGACAGTAAATACCGATAGGATTCTCGGTAGACAAGTTGTTATTGTGCTGGGAGTTGGGGACTGGCTATAATGATTTCCTCCTTTTTTGAATGATGTGTAATAGGAATGGATCAGAGAAGGCTGTGAATGACTGGTATTCTCTCCTATCTCCCCCCCCCCCCCCCCCCCCCCCCCCGCTGTTCAGAACTGGTTAATATAGAATTTTTAGGCCAACAAATGACTGCTGCCCCTGGTGGTTATTAGACTGCAGAAATAGCAAAATAATCCTCTACAATATTTAGTAGCTTATATTTATCTCTGCCTTATTTTCTTTGCCGCTCTGTCTCTCGTAGGTGGACATTTAGAAAACTAGGACAGGCTGAAACCAGAGAGATTTCTGTGATTGCTTAGAAACAGAATACAGTTTTGGTAATTATTTACTATATAAAAAGTTAGTAATTGGGCTTTATAAATAACAGCACTAAAGAAAAATATGATTAGTTTAGAAAGGACATACAGAGCACAAACATCTCCCTATCTCCAGCTTGCCCTAGTTTTATACAGAACATGTCCTTAAATTTCTACATATCAAATGTGGGCTGTAATTATACATGCAGATACGTCTAGGCCAGTGTTAGGAGTAGTCGGATTTTGGACCTAAAATGTGTGTTTATTTTGCTACAGGGTGCTGAGATTTTGGCATTGGAATGTTAAATTGGTGGGACGTGACTTAGAAGTCATGGTGTTGTGTACAGAACACTTGCTGCTTGGATCCATGGGCTTCAGAAGCACATTGATTAAAATAATGGTGGAAACCTATAATGAGGAAAACATGAAAGGGTGCAACTTCAACCTTCCTTTGAAAATGATAGTTGGCTGTTATTTTCTTTAATAATGAGCTACCATAGCAGGCCTTCTGACTTTCCTAATCAGCATACTTGGTGGTTAGAAATGTAAACTGTTTTAAAACCATTAAAAGGTAAATCTGGGTCTTAACGTATTGCAATTAGTTTGGTTCAGCAGTAACCAGTCTTATTTTAGTACGTATGAACCCCTGTCTGTTCAACAGAAGCTGGTCGTTAGACTGGCTTCTGTTGAATAGTCCTGCTGGAAAACCAGCATTCGATCAGCTGCTGCAGTGCTGATCGGTGTATTCTGATGGGGGGGGGGGGTCCCTGTTGTCAGAATACAATAGTACGGTGGGAATCATCCCTGCATTATCATTGCTTGATCAATTGAACTGGTTGAATGTAAAAAAAAAAAACTGTCCGTGTATATCCCGCTTAACTTCAAAAAAAGAAAAACCAATGTAATTTCCTCTGGGCAATCAATGTACATTGCACGTTCCTACCTGTTTTTAGTCTAGGAAATAGCTTAGTTTGTTGTCTGCAAAGTGAATCTGAATTGGAGTGTCTTTTTCATTATGAATCCACTGATGCCTTTGCACTGTTCTAATGAGGAAAGTTGCAGTGCCTGCTTTCCTCTAAAAGTAAAGTGGTTGTAAAGGCTCAAGGCTTTTCCGCCTTTGTGCATTCTATGCTTGAAGGTAAAAAAAAAAACACCTGTGCGTAGGGACCCCCCTAATACACACCTGAGCCCCAGCGGCTCTCCAGGGTCACTTCCTCATTGGCTGAGACAGTACCGGGAGTCATTGGTTCCCGCTACTGTCAGTCACAGCCAGTGAGCCAATGTGAAGAGAGCAAAGGGTGGGGCCAAGCCACACTCTGTGTGTGAATGGACACACACAGCAGCAACTCTGCTCAGATGCCCCCATAGCAAGCTGCTTTCTGTGGGGGCAACCGGCAGGGGGAAGGGGCTAGGAGCATTGGCAGGGGACCTGAGATTAAAAAGAGTGGGGATGCTCTGTGCAAAACCACGGCACAGAGAAGAGAAGTATAACATGTTTGTTCTTAAAAGAAAAAAAAATAATAATCTACTTTTAATATCACTTTAACCCTTAGGGAATACCTCACCAAAAGTATAATTCCTTTTGCAGAGGTTTCCTAAAATCCTAGTATCTTAGTGCAGACTTCTGGGACAATCAGTCAGCCAATTATACAAGCAGGAAATGACATTTCTGGATGTGATCTTAAACCAACTATTTACAGAACGCCTCCAGGCTGCCATATTGCATTCTACAGAAAATTACAGAGCTGCAGATTAAAAAGTAAAAGTAACTTTTAATGACGTTCAATTACAATATGGCTTGTGAAGCAATTGTATATGCTGTATTCTTGTTTCGTTTATTATTTTTATTTGCTGTATTTTTCCCACAAAAGTGGAGTTACTCTTTAAGTTAGCTTAGACAGCTAGCAGTAATTGCAGCTGTTTTATTTCTTTTATGACAGCTTAAATTTAATAGAAATTTCACAGCATTTATTTTTATTTTTTTCTGAAACACTCGCCAGGATCTGGCAGGTTCACCTGGATATTAGTCATCTGTAATGTTTTGCCATGCTCAACAGAGTCAAATAAATATATAAAACATTGAAGCCCAAAACTACATTCGGCTTTACTATATATAATGCATGACCTCTCTATGTCTTAGATGGTTACAGATTTGATATAAACAAAAGCATTCTTGGCCATAAATTCTCAAACCTGCATTTAATACACTCTGTACACATTGATTGCTATACACGCAGCAGCTTTCTGTAGCTCGATATGGGATTCCCAGCTATCCTCCCTGCAACCATTTGGATCATACTTGTGTGGATAGCAATCGGGCTCACAGATGAGCAGTCAAGCTTTTCTATTCCCTTGTTCAGCGCACAGCAGCTGCTAAAGGCAGAGCTCAATTCTAGGAGCTCTTGTCAATTATGGTAAACAGGGCAGCATGTTAGAACTTGCACCTCGGGCAACAAGGAAGGTGGAAAGTCTGAGCCATCTCACCCAGTTAACAAGGGTTCTCCCTTGTTTTGTATAGATCGATTTGCAGCTTCTTTCACGGCAACATGTTTCAAACATCTCTAAGGAATGTTGAAGCTGTGTATTCGATTTTCAGTTTTATTGAGTTAGTTGGTTAAAAAGGATTGCACGTATTTCGCATTGTAAGATAGATAAAAAAAAAAAAAAAAAAAGCTGGGAATAAATGTATATATTAACTTGGTTGCTGCTTTTTTTTTTTTTTTTTTTTTTTTTTTTAAACCTGTGCACATTATCGCTTTTTACATTTAGGTTGAAAATCTATTCATTATTTTGCCTGTTATTCATTATTTTGCCTGTCCTCACGTTAAAAAAAAAGATATTCACCTTTTTTAAATCCTGGGCTTTTCTGAACAACATAGCAAAGCACAATGGTTCATACTCTTGGTAGACAACACCTAAAAAACTGTTTCAGATTTGTAGCATTTAGATTTTACATTAGATTCTGAAGTGCGCTTTTGTGTTCATTATAAACCAAATTTATTATAAATCTGTCTTTTTATTTTTACTGTTGACACATTAAGAAAATACTGGCCTCTCAATAAAATAAATTTAATCAGTATTCCTGATTGGAACATAAAAAGAAATTGGGAATTTGAACAGGTAAAGGGATGTGTGCTGTGTGTCTTGTTGATGGCAGATCTTCAAACAATCTTCAGCTCCGCCATTAGATGGCTCTAGAGTCCGTTCCTGTATTGAGAAAGTACAGAGAGGCCTCTGAATTTAAAACAGACAAATCTCAAGGGGTAAAACAAACAGAAAATTGGGGAAATATGTATCATTTCTGTCAGAAGTAGAGTTCAAGACCGGCTGATAGAAATCATTAGCTATCAGTTTGTATCTGTGCTTTTGTTTTACTATTGCTTTGCAGCAAGATAACAAAAAATGAAGGCAACACTAAACTTAGGTTTAAAAAGAAAAAAAAAATCTATTCAAGTATGTATTCTACCTTCAGCCTCCTCTAAATCTCCATTTACCTTTTGTTTTCTGCTGCTGTGACTTCTTAGAGAGTGGCCACGTTCATTCTCCATGGTCCCACTGTAAGTTGGAACGTAGCGACTTCTTCTGCTTGCTCCTGAGATGGGTTGGGGACTATGGATTACTGAGTGTGGGATGTGCAATGTGCATAAAGCAGTACACATGACCGCAATTAACGTGCACTGCTCATTACAAACCAAGGAGTCAGAAAACCAGAGTAAGAAACCTTTAAAGTATATGTAAACCCTCCCCTTGTATAACATACCATTCAATTTAAAATAGAAATGAAAGGAAGGCAACACATTTGTTTATAGTTATGAAAACATTATAAATACCCCCCCCTTTTTTTAAGTGATCACATTCCCTCTGTTCTCAGCTGCATACGAGCTGGAGGAGGAGAAACAGAAGCACACTGGTCTTGCCAGTGAATGGCTGTGCAAAGGGGGGTGTCAGGACAAGTCTGGTCATTGGAGGAGAGCAGACTGAGTTCATATTTAAACATATTGTTTAAAAAAAAAAAAAAAGATTAAAGAACCATTAGTGGACACATATGTATTTTTTTAAAAACCTATATCAGTAGGTGTCATTTTTAGTTCCCC
The DNA here is from genome assembly GCF_042186555.1 of Aquarana catesbeiana. Lineage (NCBI taxonomy): Eukaryota > Metazoa > Chordata > Amphibia > Anura > Ranidae > Aquarana > Aquarana catesbeiana. The sequence continues at coordinate 219,518,832 of NC_133325.1, read as the reverse complement.
TAAAGTGGTTGTTAACCACATATATCTGTAGTGTTTACTTATCTGTCTCCAAAAACTCTAAGTGTTTCTCTCTGGTGCTTCGTTCCTCTGTTATCAGCATGAGTCACTTCTGGCAAGTTCTCCTAACATGAGCTAAAAATTTGTGTCGTGGAGGGTGCTTAGAGGGAGATAAGCAGGGAGCTTGTCTATTCAGCATTCAGCTCTAGATGTCCCTTTATTCCTCTGCCTATGTGGAGGGGGGGTGTCCCTTTCCTCCAATTAGCTGTCGCACAGTGCAAATACATTTTCTTCACCCACCCGTAAGTACTGCTGAATAATGAAAGATTTTTAACATGATCTGCACTTTTCACAGGGTGTAGAGAGGATAAAACAGGAGATTATACAAGTAAAACTTATGTAGGAGGATTTGTTTCATCGCTGTGTATTATCTGAGGCTGTTCACTTCACTGGGTATATGTGAGGGTTTACAATCGCTTTAAATGTAAGTTTCCTTATAATGAAAAGCTGGCAGAGGGGTGTATCTCATACCTGGCGCACCTTCTGTTCCAGCATAGTGATCTCTCCTTTAAAAGACGTTTGGGAATACAAAAAAGATAACAAGCCTACTCCCCTAGATGGCTGCAGCAGTCCCTTGCTGGCTCTACACCAATAACTGATCAAAGACCGCTGATTCAGTTTCCAGAGAGACAGTATATGCTGGTCTGTGCAGGGAGTTGGAGCGGCTGGCTCTGTCTCCAAATAGCTTTCTGAGAGGCTGAGCCAGCTGCTGGTGCAAGCATCTGGTTAGATCCCAACTGTAAAGTCATGACCTTTCCAGAGCCTGGACTCGCTGGGCTCACTGTCTGTTGAAAACGGGACAGAGCACTGCAGAACAAAGTGCACTCCTGTGATCTATAGGAGAAGTAGGGCTAAAGTATATTTGGCCCTACTTCTCCTGTACCATGGATAACAGTCCAAAATGTTAAGGTGCAATGCTTTTTGGAGCATGCCGAACAGCTATGGTGTAAATGTTTCATCGGCTGTGCTTTTCTAAAGATCACAAAAGTTGTAAGGTTTACATATTTTAAAATTCACTTATTTTAGAGCTGGTTCTCAGTGTCTCTTTTCATCCAAGTTTTTGCTTCTACTTGTAGCATGTTCTACATAGGTATTTGCTAGATTTTTTTTTTTTTGTGTGCAAATAGGCAAATGTAGGCAGGCCTGGCTGATAGCCAGGCCTTTTTTGTTTGGGTTTGTGTGGGCTGGGAGTGGATCAGAGTTAGCAGCTGGGGACTCGCAGGCAGCCTCACTGAGACCCTCCTCTTTCTTTTAGAGGATTCTAGAAGGAGGAGAGGTCGAGCTGGAGCTGCCTGGGTGTTCTAAGGAGCCCTGACCAATCCCCAACTTGGATTGGCAGGGGGCAGGCTTCCTTAAATATCTGGAGTCAGCTCAGCTGGGGAGGAGTTGTCGTCGGGTGGAAGAACTGTAGATGGAGTACTAGGCTTTCGGGGCCTTTGAGGGAGCTCTCCAGTCTGGGGTGGGGGGTGACCTTGGGCCTAGGCTCTGGTGCAGGACCGAGCCCTTCAGGAAAGCGTGAAGGTTCTGCACAGCAGGAGCTAGTACTGCCTGGCAAGTCTTCAGGTGGGAACCACCGGTTGCAGCCAAGAGGGCTGGTGAGTGACATGTGCAGTCAGGGGGACTGGGGAGGCATGCCTGAGTGGACTGACAGGAAACAGAGCCGATAGTGAGGAATGCAATGTCATGTGCAGTAGCGTTGGGCAGCTGCAGCCAGGAGGGCAGACAGGGCCTGAAGAGGGCTGACTGGGAGCAGTAGTCCACCAGTAGGACAGCTAGAACTAAAGACTTTAAATTTCTTGCTACACCATAGGGGCCCGCAGTCCCTGCCTGCAAAAAGCAGTTGCTGAGGCCTGGATGAGCCAGTGTCAGGCTTTACCTGACATGCGCTAGCTGTTCCTGAGAAGCAAGAGTTGGGAAGGAGGAAGAGAGAGCAATAGTCTGCAAGCAAGAGTTGTGCAGGAGGAGACTGAAGTGGTAACTTGTACTGAGAAGTGTACATAGTTGTCCTGATTGTTATTCAATCTACCAATTGACTGAAATACAATTCACCAGGAATCCCATATTTCCCTTACCCCATCCAAGAGAAATTCCCTAATAAAAATAACAAAAACAAGCCACATGGACTGTTTTCTGCCTGAGAGTGACTGAGGAGTGAACGCCAGGCTGGGCAGGGTGACAGGTGGGCCACATCACTTAGCCCCTAAGCATACTATATACTTTTGATTTATATATATATATATATATATATATATATATATATATATATATATATATATATATATATATATATATATATGTATATGTATGTCACGGACCTGGCCGGGACGGAGGCTGTTGGAGAGGACTGTATGCAAGCCTGTTGCCCACCGATTATGGGCCCTAGCATTTGGGGGAATGGTGCTCTCTGTGAGCTGTATGCCTGGGGACCCTGGGGTTGATGTTACTATGGATTCAGCTCCATGTCCCCCCAAAACACACAGACTCTGGAACCCTTTATATGCCATATTAGAATGGTGACTGATTTATACCATTGGGACTCGTACTGTTAAATGCTAATGTCATCAATTCTGCTATAATGTGTTTAGTGTGGCTCTAAGAGTCTTTTCACCCATTGTTGTTTATGTTAATTGAGAGAGCTGATCACATTAGCCACCAGCACTGGCTAATAGACGAATGGTCTGGGCTGAGGAGGGGGGAGATTGTTGTTTGTATTGTTAGTTGTAATTAGCTCCAGCTATTGTGTTTATATTAATGTGTGAAGCTCGGTGCCTACAAGTCTGTCATCTGGTCTGGGTACATTTTGTAGTAAATTAGCTCATGTTAATTAGGTTAGCTTTGAGTCATCCCTGCTGTATAAAGGTCTGTGAAATCTCAAAATAAAAGGCAGTTCTGATGTACTCCAAGACTGGTGTTGTCTAGTTCTTGGGGTTCCTATAGCCAGATCCGTTGGACTTGTGTTCCAGAACTTAGGAAGCGGTATATGACGGAAGCACTCAAGCGGAGTGTGGGGCGTTCCGTGACAATATATATAATTCCTTTTTTTTTTTCCCCAAGAATCATACTTGCCTAGGTGGATGCCGGCTCTAAGACTGAGAACTGAGCGATCAAACACCACTGATTGCTGGTGACTCTCAGTCACTGGCTCTCTGCTCCTGCCCAATCCCCCCTCTCCCCTCCCGCGCTCACTGGAGCCCTGAGCTGTGGAGGAGGTGGGAGCGGCTGGCGCGGGCTCTTAGTGGCTCGCCGGTGTCTCTTGGGCTTACCGTTTCCGCCAGCTCGCCTGAGAAACGATCCAACGGTTCTGGTGGCTGGTCACAAAGGCGATCAAAGAGTTGATCGCCTATATGGCCTCGGGGGACCGGAGTGTCTGTCCTTTCCAGTCTAGGGTGGAAGTAAACATTTTTTATTTTATTTTTTAATGCTAAAGATCAAAAAAAAAAAAAAAAAATCTGACCTTTTGCTTATTTCTATTACAAGGGATGCTTACATTCATTGTAATAGGAATAAAGTGATCAAAAAAATTGTGACAGTGTAAGTGTAAAAATAAAGAATTAAAAAAGAAATTTTAAAGCGCCCCAATCCCTCAGTGCTCACGCGCAGAAGCGAATGCATATGCAAGTCGCACGTGCATATGTAAACGGTGTTGGCACCACACATGTGAGGTATCGCCATGAATGTTTGAGTGAGAGCAATATTTCTAGCGCCAGACCTCCTTTAACTCTAGACCAGTAGCCTGTAAAGGTGTTTAAAATGTCGCCTGTGTAGATTTTTAAGTACCGTAGTTTGTCGCCATTTCACGAGCGTGCGCAATTTTAAAGCCTGAACTGTTGGGTATCTGTTTACTCAGCTTAACATCATCTTTAATATACAAAAAATTGGGGCGCATATTATTTATTTATTTTTTTGCTAAATTGATGATGCTGCCAGATAGGCGGAGCTCCACACGGCTGCAATTTTTACAGATTGTGACCACTACCAGGAGGGAGAAGATCCCCTGCTAGTGGTCAGACTGGGGGTTCGGGGAGAGTGGGGGGCTGGTGCATCTGTAACAGGTTACTGGTTACACCCTCAATATGGGTGTATCAGGCAACATGTTAGAAATTGTGAATTTATCCTGTAAGCTTTGACAATAAAACCTGAAAGCTGGTTGATTTCTATGCAGAGCTGCACCAGATTTTGCACTCAAGTTTTAGTTTTTTTTACCCCTAGGAGGTTTAAAGATTTACTCCTTGCCCTGTGTTCTTGAATAAGCTGTTATGTTTTTTTTTTTTTTTTTTTTTTTTTTTTTTTTTAATAAACTGCAGTTGTCTGTGGTTCATAATTATAGGGGTTGACAGAATATAGCACCATTTTGTCACAACCTACATGCTCAGATCGTCGTGTACATTAATCAGAATTTGGGGAGGACAAGAAGAAAACTCTGCACTATCTTATCTTGATGTGAACAAATACAATTTTTTCTAAATTAGTCAGCACAAGTCATACTCATCTTATGTCTAAGGCCACTGTACAAATTAGGTAGAGCATTCCCTGTTTGTGTCAGCATTTCTTTCCCAGACCTCTTGTGAATCAAAATTATTTTCTTTCATGTAATATACCAGTTAAACTCTTTAATAAGTGCAGACTCCAGAGTTCGGCTGCTCTGATGCACTGAAATGTATGTCTTCTATGTTTGTTGGAGATGCCATTCTCCTGGCATGGAGTTGGTCATTTACATATTTCTGTTCCGGATGACATAACCGCCTATAAAGGTCAACCTTTCACAGATGTCCTCTTTTCCCTGTTGATGCTGACAAATGCGTGCAATAGAGCTACAACGGAATCTGAATGGGGAAAAGTAAGCAAACCGAAGTGACTGTGGTTGTGTGATTATTGCTTTTATTGCAAAAATAGTTTTCCTTTCGCTAAATGAACATTTTGTAAAATGTATGTTCATAAATGATACAAGCACCACTGTCAAAAAATTGTTTGTAGCAGTATTATAAAAGGAAGAATAAAATAACTACAACCCTAATTCCAGAAAAGTTGGGATGCTGTGTAAATTTACATAAAAACAGAATGCATTGATTTGCAAAAAAGATAAACCCATCTCTTATTCACAAAACATACCAAATGTTTAATCTGAGAAAATGTACCATTTTAACAAAATAAGGTCATTTGGGACAGGGCCATGTTTACCACGGTGTAACATCACCTTGTTTTTTAACACTCTGTAAACATCTGGGAACTGAGGAGACCAGTTGCTGGAGTTTTGGCAGAAGAATGTCTCATTCTTGCATGATATAGAATTTTAACTGCTTAACAGTCCTGGGTCATCTTTGTGATATTTTTTTCGTTTCATGATGTGCCAAGTATTTTCAGTTGGTGAAAGGTCAGTTAAGCACCCAGACTCTTTTGCTGTGAAGCTAGGCTGTTATCATAGATGCAGTAGCATTGTCCCATTAAAATATGCAAAGTCTTCCCTGAAAAGGATGTCATCTGGATGGGAGCATATGCTGCACTAAAACTTGGATAAATCTTTCAGCATTGATGGTGCCGTTCCAGATGTGCAAGCTGTTCACTCCATACACACTAATGCACCCCCATACCATCAAAGATGCAGGCTTTTGAACTGAGCGCTTATAACAAGCCAGAAGGTCTCTCCTCTTAGTCTGGAGGATGCAGCGCCTATTGTTGGCAGATTGTTAAATTTCTATACGTCTGACAACAGAACAGTTCTCCACTTTGCAGCAGACCACTTTTAAATGAGCTTTGGTCCAGAAAAGATGGATGCGTTTCTGGATCATGTTCATAGTGTCTTCTTTGGCACGATAGAGCTTTAACTTGCATTTTTGTATGGCACGGTGGACTGTGTTTTCTTAGTAATCCTAAGCCAAAGCTTTGATGTTGCTGAAAGATCAATGCCTGTTTTTAATGCAGTGCTGTTTGAAGGCCAGAAAATCACACGCATCCAGTATTGCATTTCGGCCTTGTCCTTTGCATACAGAAATTTCTCTTCTTCTTGGAATCTTTTGATATTATGTACTGTAGATGATGACCTTATTTTTTGTACTTAAAATTTATATATTTTCTCAGTTTAAACATTTGATGAGTTTTTTTCTATTGTGAATAAAAAATGGGTTTATGAGATTTGAAAATCATTGCACTCATTGTTTTTGTCGATTTTACACCCCAAATGTTTTAGAATTGGGGCTGTAAATGGGAAAGCGTATGTAAGAGTTAAAGTTGTATGTAAAACCAATTTTATTTTTTTGGATAGATCAGGCAAACTTTTGTCAGATTTTGCTATCTGTGTCCTATTGGGGTATTTCTTTTCACTATCCCAGAGACGAGTGAAAGCAACTCCCTGCGAAGTTAAAGCAATTGTCTTCAAAACCAGCATCTCTTTTAGAAGACTTAAGGTCTGTACACACGATACAAAAATCTGAATTTAAATTTCACCCGATGAACGAACTGACGATTTTCGGATCGTTAGTATGGTGCTTTCGACAGCCGATTTCCGATTTTTCATCCGACAAAAGCTGGATGTGCAGACTATAAAATTTTTGTCGTATGTGAACTCAACGTCTGATTTTCGTTTTAATTAGTCCGGTTTTCATCCGAAAAAATAATCGCAAGGGCAAGACTAGGCATGCTCAGAAACGAAAAAACACATACAAAACGATTCAACACATGACGTCACTTCTGAAGATGTTTTCTGTCGTACAAGAATTTTAGTATGGTAAGTAACAGCTTCACTCTCGACAGGAGACTACCATGCAACAAAAAATGGACAAACGTTCTTCCGAAAATCCTGATTGTGTGTACGAGGCTTTACTCTACCCTCATGTTCTGGTGACAACTGGAAAAATGTTGATTTCCTAACGCATGCAGTCCCAGTGACAGTGGTCACCTAGGAAAATAGAGTAGGTGATTCTCCCAGTGGGGACACACATACAGCAATAGTAATCTGACAGACTCCCCACTCGAATGCCCCGTACACACGGTTGGATTTTCCGATGGAAAATGTGTGATAGGACCTTGTTGTCGGAAATTCTGACCGTGTGTAGGCTCCATCACACATTTTCCATCGGATTTTCCGACACACAAAGTTTGAGAGCAGGCTATAAAATTTTCCGACAACAAAATCCGTTGTTGGAAATTCCGATCGTGTGTACACAAATCCGAAATGAGAGGACACGCATTCTGTCCCCACTGACAAAGAGAGAAAAGCTAGGTTTCCCTTCATTAACATACCATTTCTAGATCTTTTTACCCTTTTGTTAGGACAGGCAGTGTTCTAATCTAGTTTACAACGAAGGATGAGCTCAGGCGTGTTCGCAGCCGCACATGCATCGCCTGCCAGGAAGTCGGCGCTGCACTAATCTCAGGCACTGTGACATTTCCTGATATCTGTAGCCACGGATTGGGAAAATGTCTTGCTGCCTGTGATTAGCACAGCGCAGTGCCGAATTTCTGGCGGGTTCTGGATGTGCGGCTGTGAACACGCCTGAGCTCATCCTTATTTTCAACTGATATTGAGATCTGCCAGCACAGGGCAGACAGAGTTAAAGACCAAGTTCACCTTTAGCAACGTGTTACAAGTTGTACCTTTTTTAGGGTGTAAAATGTTAATTGCCAGTCCCTTCCTGTGACAGTGGGGCCGCTGCCTCTGTCGCATTTAAAATTGATCTCTAAAAAACGAGATAAGTCCCCTCTGCCACTGCTGCAGATGGACTTGTAGTACTCAGTGGACTACGAGACCACTGATCAGCGCCCTCTATTGATACTTCCTGCAGTCCAGCAACTGTCTGCCCGTACAGTAGTAGTAGTGGAGAACTGTACAAAGTATCTGCAGGAGCCTGACATTGTACCCACCATCTGCTGATGTGCATTTATTTATTTTTACACAAAGGTGTCTTAATTATGGACAACATTCCCTCTCCAGCTCCCTCTGCATTGCAGAGTTTGGGAGTTGTCTGAAAAGACCAAGTAAAATGTAAGTGGCAATTTTTAATTTTTTTTTTAGTACTACAATGTGAATGAAAAAGGGTACAAAATAGGGGGCTTCCCAATTTGGCTGCAAAAGTAGAAATACACTACAAGACTCTGGTCCGGCCGCATCTCGAATATACTGTCCAGTTCTGGGCACCAGGCACCAGTCACCAGGAGGAATGTGCTGGAACTGGAGAGAGTCCAGAGAAGAGCAACAAAGCTAATAAAGGGACTGGAGGACCTCAGCTATGGGAAAAGGCTACAAGCATTGAACTTATTCTCTCTGGAGAGGAGACGCTTGAGAAGGGATATGATATCAATGTACAAACACCGTACTGGTGACCTTGGCATAGGGAAAAAACTTTTCAGTGAAAGGAAATTTAAAAAGATACGTGGCTATTCACTAAAATTCGAAGACAAGCGGTTTAACCTTTAAACGGCGTAGAGGGTTCTTTACTGGCTGAGCGGTATGGATGTGGAATTCTGTTCCACAAGCAGTGGTATCAGCGGGGAGCATCGATAATTTCAAAAAACTATTAGATTGGCACCTTAACATGCAGGGATATACAATGTAACATAAATGCACAATTGTACACACACATATCATAGGTTAAACTGGATGGACTTGTCTTTTTTTCAACCTCACCAACTATATAACTCTGTATGTAACACTTGTTAAGCTGGGGATAAATGTTAGGGCTAGTAATCATATTGAGAAGGGCTTGGGTGTAGGGATGCACCGATTACCGTTTTTTTTACGAGTGCCAATACTTTTTTTTTTTTTTTTTTTTTTTAGCACTCACCGGTACCAATTACCGATACCTACTGCAACTGTTTTGTTTACATTTCTGCTGTCAGCAATGGTACAATGCATTGAAAAGTTATTTACAAATGAAATAAACATTTTTTTTTTTTAAATGTTGCACTTTTTTTAATGTGAAACTTGTAAATATATGTTAAAGGTGTAAAAATATTAACGAACAAAGCAAACAAAAAAGTTTTAATTATTAATAGTTTATAAAATAAACAAAATCAGTAGTTAAATACAGTAATACCTTGGATTACGAGCATAATTTGTTCCAGAAGCATGCTTGTAATCCAAAGCGCTCGTATATCAAAGCAAGTTTCCCCATAGGAGATAATGGAAACTCAGCCACTGCTGGTCTATGCAGTACCGCATGTGGCCAGAGGTGCGGGGGCGCTGGAGAAACTCGGAAACTGAGTGTCTGCGAGCGTCACCGGCGTCCCCGCACCTCTGGCCAAAAGCGGTACAGCACACCCCAGCGGCTTGAATCCTGCTCGTCTTGAGAGACAACGCTCGCAAAGCGAGTCAGGATTAAAAAAAAAACAAAAAGAAAACAGATCATATTGCAAAACGCTCATAAACCGCGTTACTCACAGTCCGGGGTTCCACTGTAGTTAAATGGAGGAGAATTGGGAGTTAATTAAGACTAATTAGAGTTAATAGAGTAAGTTAAGCAGTTCCCGACTGCCCACAACACATATACTGCAGCAGGGTGGCCACTCTGCGCCGGATCACGTACCTAGTACGTGATTGGACACTTCGGGGTCTAGGACGTGCATGTGTGCTGACGGCGACCCGCTTCCGCTGTGATTAGACACAGCAGGAGCTGATCTGAGGGTACCATGAACTCGATGTCTGCCAGCACCCGCTGATCATTAGCAGAGAGCAAGAATGGCGGTCTGCCTATGTAAACAAGGCAGATTGCTGTTCTGTCAGTAGGGAAGGCATTGATCCTATGCAGGAACATAGATTAATGGCTTCCCCTAGTAAAAGCACCTCCCACACCGTTAACCCCTTGATCGGCCCTGATGTTTAACTCCTTCCCAGCCAGTGTCAGTATTACAGTAAATATTTTTAGCACTGTGCACTGTATTAGTGTCTTTGGTCCCCAAAAAGTGTCGAAAGCGAGTCCCGCTATAAGTCGCTGATTGCCATTACCAGTAAAAAAAAAAAAAATATCCTATAGTTAGTAGTTGCTATAACTTTCGCGCAAACCAATAAATATACGCTTATTGGGATTTTTTTCCGAATAATATGTAGCAGAATACATATTGGGCTAAATTCATAAAGAAATTTTGATATTTTTTTTTTTGGATATGTTTCATAGCAGAAAGTAAAAATATTGTTTTATTTTTTAAAATTGTCGGCTTTTTTTGTTTATAGCGCAAAAAATAAAAGCCTCAGTGGTGACCAAATGCCACCAAAAGAAAGCTCTATTTTTGGGGGGAAAAAGGGACAACAATTTTGTTTTGGTACAGAGTCACACGATTAAGCACTTCAGCCCCTGAAGGGTTTTACCCCCTTCCTGACCAGAGCACTTTTTCCAATTTGGCACTGTGCTGATTTAACTAGTAATTGCACGGTCATGCAATGCTGTACCCAAACGAAATTTGCATCTTTTTTTCCCCCACAAATAGAGCTTTCTTTTGGTGGTATTTAAACACCTCTGCAGTTTTAATTTTTTGCAGTATAAACTAAAAAAAGACTAAAAATTTTGAAAAAAAAATATTTTCTACTTTTTGCTATGAAAAAAACACAATAAACTCAATTTTAGTCATACATTTAGGCCAAAAAGCATTGATCAGGGGGTTAAACCTTTATTAGGTAATATATGGTGGGTGCCCTGATGCTGTAAAAAATGAACCAGCATCACCCGTGACACTAATACGGTGATCACTGGTGACATGGGGTGAAAGGGTTAACCAGGGGGCAATCAGGGGGTTAAAACCTTTATTAGGTAATATATGGGGGTCACATCAAATGCAGGCTCTCAGTAAAACGATCGGCAATGCTCATGCGCACTGCCACAAGTCACGCTCCTCATGAATGCAGACCGCCTTCTCCTGAGAGAGGAGGAGCCGGTCTGCATTCCTGAGGCGCGCGACTTGTGGCACTGCGCATGTGTATGAGCATTGCCAATCGTTTTACTGAGAGCCTGCATTTGATGTTAGTCCCTGGAGAAGTTTATTGAGTGTGACTATTATCTGGACACTGCTGTTCCAAGCCTTGAGGGTGAATAGTGGAGGCAGATATGTTGGATGAGCCGTGGATTAATTTACATGCCTAGCTTTTTTTGCCTTCTGGTAAGCAGATTACTTTCCACATGGTGCTGAGTGCTTTAACTGGTGACTGGAACATTCCTTTCTTTACCTTGGACTTACTCAATTTAATATCATTACTTTTAGCGCCGCTTTCATAGACTTGGGACTTTTGTGTTTAGTTATCAACAAACTATGCTGGCTGCTCCTTATTTTTACCGAATAGTGCAGATAATTACACTTTTTTAATATATGGGGGTACTTGACGCTATAAAAACCTGACGGTAAAACTAATCAACTGGCTAACTAGTGTCACCCTAGACACTATTACGGCGATCAGAAAAAATTATCTATTAATCTATTAGTGACACAGACAGGGGGTGAAAGGGTTAACTGGGGGGGCGATCAAGGGGTTAAACCTTTATTAGGGGGTACCCTAGACCTAACGGGGCCTACTACTAATTGCCCTAACACTGATTAGAGTCACAAGTGACATCAATGCAGTGATCAGTGAAAAATCTGAAAACTGCAATTGGTGACACAGTGACAGGGAGTGAAGGGGTTAACTGGGGGGGTGGGGGGGTGATTGGGGGGTGTCAAGTGTACTGGTGTTAGTGTAGTGTTGTGCAACTCACTGTAAGATGTTCTCTCTCCTCTCCCTGGAACGGAAAAAAATTCCAGAGAGGGAGATGACATCAGTTCCCCCCTCTGTGTTTTTACGCTTACAGACAGAGGAAGCATTTTCATTCGCCAAAACCGATCAGCAGGTCATTGGCCTGGACCTGAAGACTGATCGGTTCTGCTACCAATTTCAATCGCTGCGGGCACAGCAGGGGAGCACGCGACGTACAGGGACGTGATTATGCGCACCCGTGCTACTTTGCCGGCGTATATCGGCGTGAGCTGGTCGGCAAGTGGTTAAAATAATGCAGTGCAGTATCGCAAAAAATGGCCTGGTCAGGAAGGGGGTTAAATCTACTGGAGGGCAAGTGGTTAAGGGTTAATAAAGGGGTTAAACAGAGGAATATTTAATAAACACAAACTTTTTAATAAATTTTATTTAACTTGACAGGTTGCTTTAAACTGACTTCATCTGCAGATTGAAGTTCATCCCTTTGATCTGTAGATGAAGAAATTGAAAGGATCAAAAATAAACAATGCTTACTCTTATCTTAGTGTTTCATCGGCTGAGCGATGTTGTTGATAAAAATTGCCTGGCCGCTTTTTTTTTTTTTTTTTATTTGGACAGCTCCAGTTGCCGGACCTAGGGGAAACCCCACTGACAGCTGAATGAGTCATTGGTTGTTAAGGACGCGGCGGCCCTGCTCCTTAGCAACCACATTTCAGCTGTCAGTGGGGGGAATTCCACTGACAGCTGAAAGGACCGACCTTAAAGAATCGGTTTGCATGTGCATATGCACGTGTACCGATACTCGTGGAAATGCTTAGTATCTGCACTGATACGGTATCGGTGAAACCCTACTTGGGTGTTTATTCTTAAAGGCACAGTCCACCTTCTACAAACATTTCATAAATGCACCCATATTAATAAACAGAAAAATGTGCATTTATTACATTTTGCCTTCATGGCTGCATTTTAGCCATGTTCAGTGCAGGTGCATTCCACAGGCTGCATGGTTTACCCCGAGCCTCAGGTCCATCTGAAGGTATTGACCTTCTATTATGGGGCTGGAAGAAGTAAACACTGAACTACAATTGCAGAGACGTTACTGTACTTGTACCTGTGCACGCTGTGAGGCCCTTTTCCCTGGCGGCAGATTGGGTTTTTAGTCTTGAAGTCTTCCATTGGCACCTGCTGCTGTCAGTCAGTGAGATAATGAGGAGAGAGAGGGTGTGGAGCTGAGTCGTGGCTCTGTGTCTGAATGTCTGAATGTATAATATGTTTAGTATTTTTAGACAAACAAAAAAGCCTTTAACCACTTCAGCCCCGGAAGGTTTTACCCCCTTCCTGACCAGAGCACTTTTTACAATTCGGCACTGCGTCGCTTTAACTGCTAATTGCGCGGTCATGCAATGCTGTACCCAAACGAAATTTGCGTCCTTTTCTTCCCACAAATAGAGCTTTCTTTTGATAGTATTTGATCACCTCTGCCGTTTTTATTTTTTGCGCTATACACGGAAAAAGACCGAAAATTTTGAAAAAAAATGATATTTTCTACTTTTTGTTCTAAAAAAAATCCAATAAACTCAATTTTAGTCATACATCTAGGCCAAAATGTATTCGGCCACATGTCTTTGGTAAAAAAAATGTCAATAAGTGTATATTTATTGGTTTGCGCAAAAGTTATAGCGTCTACAAACTAGGGTACATTTTCTGGAATTTACACAGCCTTTAATTTATGACTGCCTATGTCGTTTCTTGAGGTGCTAAAATGGCAGGGCAGTACAAAACCCCCACAAATGACCCCATTTTGGAAAGTAGACACCCCAAGGAATTTGCTGAGAGGCATGTTGAGCCCATTGAATATTCATTTTTTTTGTCCCAAGTGATTGAACAATGACAAAAAAAAAAAAAAAAAAAAAAAATTACAAAAATTTGTCACTAAATGATATATTGCTCACACAGGCCATGGGCATATGTGGAATTGCACCCCAAAATACATTTAGCTGCTTCTCCTGAGTATGGGGATACCACATGTGTGAGACTTTTTGGGAGCCTAGCCGCGTACGGGGCCCCGAAAACCAATCACTGCCTTCAGGATTTCTAAGGGCGTACATTTTTGATTTTACTCCTCACTACCTATCACAGTTTTGAAGGCCATAAAATGCCCAGATGACATAAAACCCCCCCAAATGACCCCATTTTGGAAAGTAGACACCCCAAGCTATTTGCTTTGAGGCATGTTGAGTCCATGGAATGTTTTATATTTTGACACAAGTTGCGGGAAAGTGACAAATTTTTTTTTTTTTTTTTTTTTTTTGCACAAAGTTGTCACTAAATGATATATTGCTCACACAGGCCATGGGCATATGTGGAATTGCACCCCAAAATACATTTAGCTGCTTCTCCTGAGTATGGGGATACCACATGTGTGGGACTTTTTGGGAGCCTAGCCGCGTACGGGACCCCGAAAACCAATCACTGCCTTCAGGATTTCTAAGGGCGTACATTTTTGATTTTACTCCTCACTGCCTATCACAGTTTCGGAGGCCATGGAATGCCCAGGTGGCACAAACCCCCCCCAAATGACCCCATTTTGGAAAGTAGACACCCCAAGCTATTTGCTGAGAGGCATGGTGAGTATTTTGCAGCTCTCATTTGTTTTTGAAAATAAAGAAAGACGAGAAAAAAATTTTTTTTTTTTCTTTTTTCAATTTTCAAAACTTTGTGACAAAAAGTGAGGTCTGCAAAATACTCACTATACCTCTCATCAAATAGCTTGGGGTGTCTACTTTCCAAAATGGGGTCATTTGGGGGGTTTTTTTGCCACCTGGGCATTCCATGGCCTCCGAAACTGTGATAGGCAGTGAAGAGTGAAATCAAAAATTTACGGCCTAAGAAAGCCTGAAGGCGGTGCTTGGTTTTCGGGGTCCCGTACGCGGCTAGGCTCCCAAAAAGTCCCACACATGTGGTATCCCCGTACTCAGGAGAAGCAGCAGAATGTATTTTGGGGTGTAATTTCACATATTCCCATGGCATGTTTGAGCAATATATCATTTAGTGACAACTTTGCGCAAAAAAAAATAAAAAAAATAAAAAATTGTCTCTTTCCCGCAACTTGTGTCACAATATAAATTATTCCATGGACTCAACATGACTCTCAGCAAATAGCTTGGGGTGTCTACTTTCCAAAATGGGGTCATTTGGGGGGGTTTTGAACTGTCCTGGCATTTTATGCACAACATCTAGAAGCTTATGTCACACATCACCCACACTTCTAACCACTTGAAGACAAAGCCCTTTCTGACACTTATTGTTTACATAAAAAAATAATTTTTTTTTGCAAGAAAATTACTTTGAACCCCCAAACATTATATATTTTTTTTAAAGCAAATGCCCTACAGATTAAAATGGTGGGTGTTTCATTTTTTTTTTTCACACAGTATTTGCGCAGCGATTTTTCAAACGCATTTTTTGGGGAAAAAACACACTTTTTTACATTTTAATGCACTAAAACACACTATATTGCCCAAATGTTTGATGAAATAAAAAAGATGATCTTAGGCCGAGTACATGGATACCAAACATGACATGCTTTAAAATTGCGCACAAACGTGCAGTGGCGACAAACTAAATACATTTTTAAAAGCCTTTAAAAGCCTTTACAGGTTACCACTTTAGATTTACAGAGGAGGTCTACTGCTAAACTTACTGCCCTCGATCTGACCTTCGCGGCGATACCTCACATGCATGGTGCAATTGCTGTTTACATTTGACGCCAGACCGACGCTTGCGTTCGCCTTAGCGCGAGAGCAGGGGGGACAGGGGTGCAGGGGTGTATTTTTTTATCTTATTTTTAAACTGTTCCTTTCATTTTTTTTTTTTTTTAATCATTTTTATTGTTATCTCAGGGAATGTAAATATCCCCTATCATAGCAATAGGTAGTGACAGGTACTCTTTTTTGCAAAAATTGGGGTCTATTAGACCCTAGATTTCTCCTCTGCCCTCAAAGCATCTGACCACACCAAGATCGGTGTGATAAAATGCTTTCCCAATTTCCCAATGGCGCTGTTTACATCCGGCGAAATCTAAGTCATAAAATGCTCGTAGCTTCCGGTTTCTTAGGCCATAGAGATGTTTGGAGCCACTCTGGTCTCCGATCAGCTCTATGGTCAGCTGGCTGAATCACCGGCTGCATTTTCAGGTTCCCTGTTGAGACAGGAGAGCCAGAGAAAAACACGGAAGACGTTGGGGGGGGAGGGGCATTCCCTCCCACTGCTTGTAAAAGCAGTCTAGAGGCTAATTAGCCGCTAGGATTGCTTTTACATGAAAGCCGACCGCTGGCTGAAAAGAATGATACCAAGATGATACCTAAACCTGCAGGCATCATTCTGGTATAACCACTCAAAGTCGTGAATGGCGTACCTGAAGACAAAAAAATGGTTAACAATAAAGCACAGTAAACGGTAAGGTATAAAAAATTGCATACCTGAAAAGCAAACATGATAAAACATAATAACAATAAAACATTGCAGAATAGAATACAGTAAAAAAGAACAGAACAATAGAGAGAGAGAATAGAGAGAGAAAGAACAATAAAACGACAACTATTTTTTTTTTATTTTATATTTTTGTATGTGTTTTTTTTTTTTTTTACACTTTTTTTTGTAACTAACTTTTATAACTGTAACCGGTTCCAGGTTCGGGTCTCTCAAAATGCGATGGCATCTTGGGAGACCCTGTGAAAGTGTGCCTAGTCTGTGCAATGCTGTACCCTACGCTAATACTCAACTAGTGCATGGTAGCGTTCAAAATATTCACCAATGCAAAGACCAGGATTGTCAGGACAGGAGGGACAATAATAGCAGGTGTCACGCCTATATCCGCGCTTGCTGCAGACACGACATCTTTTTTGGGGGGGGGTTCGTTGGGTAGGGGTACTCGGGAGGACATAAAGAAAATGCCTCTCATGCAGCCGACTGCATTTGGTTGGGGATGTGAATGGGGGAAGTACGGGCGCCGCAGAAGCGGTGGGTTCCCAATTAGGATTGGCGAATGCAGCAGGAAGGGCATTATGGGCACGACGGGCCTGTGTTTGTCTTCTTGGTGGCAGCGGGACACTACTTGTGCTTGCCACCTCACCAGCTTGAACTGCACTTATGGGACTCGCCACGTCACCAAGTGTTACTGCAGTGCTGGTTTGACTACGACCGGGGTGTACTAGGCCGCTGGTGCTTGCCAGTTCACCAAAACGCTACCAAAAAAACTGTTAGCGATCGCAAGGATCAGGCCTGACTCTGCGAACGCTGCAGTTATGCGTTTAGTGTTTTGTAAGTGACAGTGATCGATCGATACTGCACTTGGGTGGGCTGGGCTGGGCCGGGCGGAGGGGCAAAACGCAGGTGCTAGCAGGTATCTGGGCTGATCCCGCTAACACTGCGTTTGTGGGAACCCTAAACTGCTGGGGACGCTAGTATAGATCTGATCAGATCAGATATTGATCCGTTCAGATACTATACCACTAAGGGAGGCGTATGCTGCGTGCGTGGGTGTTAGCGGTACTGGCGCTAACCTGACGCTGCCTGGGGCTGGTGCTTGCCAGTTCACCAAAACGCTACCAGAAAAACTGTTAGCGATCGCAGTGATCAGGCCTGACTCTGCGAACGCTGCAGTTATGTGTTTAGTGTTTTGTAAGTGTCAGTGATCGATCGATACTGCACTTGGGTGGGCCGGGCGGAGGGGCAAAACGCAGGTGCTAGCAGGTATCTGGGCTGATCCTGCTAACACTGCGTTTGTGGGAACCCTAAACTGCTGGGGATGCTAGTATAGATCTGATCAGATCAGATATTGATCCGATCAGATACTATACCACTAAGGGAGGTGTACGGTGCGTGCGTGGGTGTTAGCGGTACTGGCGCTAATCTGACGCTGCCTGGGGCTGGTGCTTGCCAGTTCACCAAAACGCTACCAAAAAAACTGTTAGCGATCGCAGGGATCAGGCCTGACTATGCGAACGCTGCAGTTATGCGTTTAGTGTTTTGTAAGTGACAGTGATCGATCGATACTGCACTTGGGTGGGCCGGGCAGAGGGGCAAAACGCAGGTGCTAGCGAGTATCTGGGCTGATCCCGCTAACACTGCGTTTTCGGGAACCCTAAACTGCTGGGGACGCTAGTATAGATCTGATTGGATCAGATATTGATCCGATCAGATACTATACCACTAAGGGAGGCGTATGCTGCGTGCGTGGGTGTTAGCGGTACTGGCGCTAATCTGACGCTGCCTGGGGCGACGCATATCACCGCCGGGCGATCAGGGGGCTAAACCTTTATTCGGTAATAAACGGCGGGTGCCCTGACACTATAAAAAATAAACAAACTAACCAGCGTCACTCGTAACAGTTATACGGTGATCAGTGGTGAAAGGGTTAACTAGGGGGCAATCAAGGGGTTAAAACCTTTATTAGATAGTATATGGGGGTCCCTGACGCTATAAAACGCTGACGGCGAACCTAAATATTTACGTCTCTAACTATCGTCACCAGCGACACTAATACAGCGATCAGAAAAATGATCGCTTAGTGACACTGGTGACAGGGGGTGATCAAGGGGTTAAAACTTTATTAGGGGGGGTTAGGGGGGTATCCTAGACCTAAAGGGGGCTACCACTCACTGCCCTAACACTGTAACTGTCACAAACTGACACTATGCAGTAATCAGAAAAAAAAAAAAAAAAAAAAAAAAAAATACTGCTAATGTCAGTTTGTGACGGGGGGGGGGGGTGATTGGGGGGGGGTCGGGGGGCGATCGGGGGGGGATCGGGGGTGTAAGGTATGCCTGGCATGTTCTACTGTGTGTGTTTGTGTGTTGTGCACTTACATGTCTTCTCTCCTCGGCGCTGGACGGAAACTGCCAGACCGAGGAGAGATGACATCACATCCTCTGCCTGTGTGAAACTATACACAGGCAGAGGAGGATTCCCATTGGCTGGGAGCGATCGCGAGGGGGGGGCCACGATCGGATGGTCTCCCCCTCGCCTCCCGACGCTCCCAGTCAGATGCCGACCGCCGCTGGCACCGGGGGGGGGGTCCGATGGGACCCCCCGCCCGCGGGAGGCAGATCACGTACAGGTACGTGATTCTGCCTGCCCGTGCCATTCTGCCGACGTATATATACGTTAGGCGGTCGGCAAGTGGTTAATATCCTTTTCAAGTGATTCTAAAGGCAGAAGTTTTTTTTTTAACTTGATGTATTCTGTGCATTAATGTAAAAAACCTTCTGGGGTGCAGCTCCCTATAAAGCCCCCCCCTTATACTTACCTGAGCCCCATCTCAATCCAGCAATGTGCATGAGAGCAATTGGCTCTCCTGTGTGTCTCTTCCTTCACTGACTCACACAGCAGCTATTGGCTCCTGCTGCTTTCAATCACAGCCAGTGAGCCAATGAGGAGAGAGAGGTGCCAATGAGGAGAGAGCATTCCGTGTGTGAATGGACAGTGCCCTTTACCTTTTCTGTACCAGTTTTGTCAATTCTGTATTTAGGGCCCTTTCACACTGGGGCGGGTATTCGGCCGCTAGCGGGGCGGTTTTACCCCCTGCTAGCGGCCGAGAAAGGGTTAAAAACCACCGTAAAGTGCCTCTGCATAGGCGCTTTGCCGGCGGTATAGCCGCGCCGTCCCATTGATTTCAATGGGCAGGAGTGGTGAAGGAGCTGTATACACTCCGCTCCTTCACCGCTCCGAAGAGGCTGCTAGCAGGACTTTTTTTACCGTCCTGCTAGCGCACTGCTCCAGTGTGAAAGTCCTCGGGGCTTTCACACTGGGATCAAAGCAGCGGCACTTTCGGGTCGGTTTGCAGGCGCTATTATTAGCGCAATAGCGCCTGCAAACCGCGCTAGTGTGAAAGGGCCCTTAATATCCCCACTCTGTGGAGTCTGCAGTTCTCCTCCACACCTCCTCTGCTCTGACTTTTCTGACTGAGAAAAATTTCGCCACCAAGGAAAGTGCAACCATTACTAAAATATTTTCATTTAAAAATGGGCTTACATTTTGTTATTATTACCTTGATATGTTGCATATAGTCTATATGTTTAATATTATGCCCATACTATGAGAATTTTTGCTAACAAATATAGTCATAACATATTACATGTGTATTAAATGTCTTTTATAAACAACATGAGCTAAGGCCGCATTCACAGTTTGGGTTTTGTAAATGGGCACTTAATCGTGGCATGTTTTTGCGCCACACACATTTGTGCAACAAATGTTGTAGCTCATGTACCTTTTTTTTTAGCTGTTAAGCTTTGTGCGTTTTTTAAACGTGTGTTTTGTTGCAATTTGACATGTGCGACAGGTAATTTTTGAAGCCTTTACTGTGTTGCTTGTTTGTTATTATAGCCCACCCCCCTTCCCCCTCCTCCATTTTTTTAACTATGTTTGTTTCAGTCTGCTCACTTATTTATGCTTTCATAAATTTTAGAGCAACCCTTTTTTTATCTATTTAATCTCATTTTATTGAAGATCATAAACCTGTGAAACTGAAATATTGGAAAAATAATCACATAGATAAATATGGCGCTATGACAATCGGGTGCATAATTACTAGCAATACAAGCTTCTCTCTCTGTCTGTATCAGTTCCTGCGTTTTGTAAGGCGGGTTTCACACTCTGTTTTTTTGTTCAGTTCATTCATGCTTTTTTTTGTTGTAAAAAAACAAATCAAAAACAGATAAGCATGTCAATTTTCACATCATTTTTCATATCTGCTGACATCCGTTTTTTACAAAAAAAGAAGTGACTAAATTGAACTTCAAACACTATATATATAGATAGTTGCTAAGAAGGGGGACTGAAAGCCGGCCGCCGCGTCCTTAACAACTGATGAGTCATCGGAATGTTAAAAAAAAAAAATTGTCGGCAAAACAAAAAAGTGAAATAAAAGGCGTGGGGTCCCCCCCCAGGTCCATACCAGGCCCTTCAGGTCTAGTATGGAATCGTAGGGGACCCTTTAAAAAAAAAAAATTCATACCAGACCATTATCCGAGCATGCAGCCCAGCAGGTCAGGAAAGGGAGGAGGAAGAGCGAGCACGCCCCCCTCCTGAACCATACCAGGCCGCATGCCCTCAACATGGGGGGGTGGGTGCTTTGGAGCAGGGGGGACTCTGCACCACCCACCCCAAAGCACCTTGCCCCCATGTTGACAAGGGCCTTTTCCCGACAGCCCTGGCCGGTGGTTGTCGGGGTCTGCGGGTGGGAGGCTTATCGTAACCTGGGGGCCCCCTTTAACAAGGGCACCCCCAGATCCCGGTCCCCCCCCATGTGAATATACCCCTACCCATTCACCAAAAAGGCAGTGAAATGTAAAAAAAAAAAAAAAAAAAAAAAAAGGTTTCTGACAATTTCTTTTATAATTAGCTCTGTTTTCTCCTGCCGCCATCTCTTCCCGCCGCCATTACAGGGGGCAGGCTCTCCAGGTGACGTCATCTGATGGCCACGCCCCATTGCTATATAACAGATGCCAGACAGCGGACAACAACACAACGAAGGAAGACGGCAACAGAAGAACAGCGGCTTTTTAATTTTTTTAGTGGGTAACCGGCGGCGAGGAAGAAGATGGCGAGAAGAGAAGGCATCGGGAGAGACAGCAGGAGAAGACGGCGGCGGAGAGAATGGCACCGGGAGAAGACAGAGCAATTAATAAAGAAATTTTTTTTTTTTTTTACATTTCACTGCTTTTTTAGTGAATGGGTAGGGGTACGATGTACCCGATACCCATTCACATGGGGGGCGCCTGGATCTGAGATCCCCCAGATTCCAATAAGCCCTCCCCCACCTGCAGACCCTGACAACCACCGGCCAGGGTTGTCGGGAAGAGGCCCTTTTCTTCATCAACATGGGGGCAAGGTGCTGTGGGGGGCGCAGAGCCCCCCCACGTTGAGGGCATGCGGCCTGGTATGGTTCAGAAGGGGGGGGTGCTCGCCTCCCTTTCCTGACCAGCTGGGCTGCATGCGATGAGTTAAGGACATGGCGGCCGGCTTTCTGTCACCCTCCTTAGCATCCAGCTATATACGGTGTGTTGTTTAATGAGGAAAAAAAATGGGTTTCAAAAACAGATGTCAGCGGATCATCCGCTAACATCTGTTTCTTTCTCGAACATCACGGGACACAGAGCCACAGTAATTACTGATGGGTTATATAGGTATCACTGGTGATTGGACACTGGCACACCCTATCAGGAAGTTCAACCCCCTATATAATTCCTCCCCCTTGCAGGGATACCTCAGTTTTTACGCCTTTTTACGTGTCTTAGGTGATGGACGTGTAAAGATGTCCTGTGCTGAGCTCCAAAGGGAATATCTTAAGATCCTATACTGGGGCAAGCCAGGCGAACCGGATCCATTCAAAGTGTCTTTTCATGGCCGAATTGAATGGTACCCGGGCCTCGTGTCCGAAGAAACGAGGTTTTACCCGTAATGCTTCTCTTTTTAGAGAGCTGGACCCCGCAGATCAGAAAATGGCTTTAAACTTCCTAATTTCTGGCGAGGTGCTTTACGGTCCCAGAACTGTTGGATCCCCCTACTGATGGGGGCCCCAGTCTCTGACGGTTTTTTCAAACGGAGCCCACCGTGAGAGGTGAAGATTGGGTCTGTGTAAACAGAACCCTGCGGCTGGATAAGGTAAGAGGAGATTCCACAGAATTTTTGAGTTCTAGTGGCTTTTCTCCTTTAAGGTAAATGCATGCTATGCCTATTGTGACCACCGGGGGCTGCCAAGAGCACAAACCTACACATGCTGACTGACTGTCTCAGGTGTTCAGTGCTGATTATGTCCCAGCATCTCAAAGCAGGCTGCAAGCAGGTAAGGTGAAAAGGGGGATTTCTCATGTTTGAATGTTCCCCCCAGGCTAGAGAGGGGCCACAGGGGTCTAGAAAGTGGTTATACCACCTGGGCTCTGCGGCCTAATGGCCACCATCTCTGAAGATAGCCGTTCAGGCAGATCTTGTTACCAGTCTCCCTCCTCCCCCCCCCCCCCCCCATCCCCAGCCTTTTCTCCAGAAGCATGACAGGAGAGTCGGCAGTGCGGGAAGCGCTCGTTTTTTCAAAACTCGAGGGGGGGGCGATAGAGGAGGGGGCGGGATGTCAGCACAGAGTGTTTAGACTCCCACTCAGGCCAGCTGCAGGCTAATAAAGGCACTCTGTACAGGTGCACTCAGCCTTCTGAGAGACACAGAGCTGACAGTCGCATGTAAGGTGGGACACAGGCATTCTCCTAGGCAGCATTTACTGAAGTAACACCAGACTGAGCATTGGGTAGCAAGGCTTTTAGCCAGACTACATCGCTCAGCGGGCAGTGTTCATTTGTATACCTCACACCTTGTTGCTTTGCACTATGGGTAGAAGAGGTTCAAGCACCCCAGGAACCAGAGACACTAGGGGATCTCGTTCAGGTTCTGAGGGCCCCCTGTCGGCAGCATCCTCCCCCCCTAAAGATGGGCCAGGGACAGCTAGCCAGGGAGAGCCATCGGGGTCAGGGGCTACACCTGCTTCTGGCACTTCAGCCCCTGTATATATTACACAAGAGGTTTTTTCCTCAACCATTAATGGTCTAGAGGAAAGATTAATGGCCGTGATTACGTCTTCACTCAGTGGAAGAAAACGCACTAGGCTTTCCTCTGTTCCCCAAGACCCTCAGACAGAGGAGTTCTGGGATAAAGGAGATGAATCCCTTTCAGAGGATCGGGATGGGATGGATGATTCCTCTTCGGAGGATTCAGGTGGAGAGGGACCTTCTGCGACTTCCCAAGAGGAGAAAGTCTTAGTGCAGATCCTCACTGGATTGGTCCGCTCCACATTTAAGTTGCCCATACCTGAAACTGCTAAAGAATCCTCTTCTGCTTTGGGGTCACTGAAACCTTTCCAAGCAGCACATGCTTTTCCTGTTCATACTTTACTTGAAAAGCTTATTTATTCTGAGTGGGATCACCCAGACAAACGTTTTTTTCCGCCGAGAAAGTTTTCAACACTTTATCTGATGGAAGAAAAGTTTATTAAAATGTGGGGAATACCGGCTATTGATGCCGCCATTTCCTCCGTAAATAATAGCCTGACTTGTCCTGTAGACAATGCTCAGATGCTCAGGGATCCTGTAGATAAAAGGATGGAATCCCTATTGAAGGATGTTTTCTCCTTAGCAGGATCAGTGGCCCAACCTGCAGTAGCAGCGATTGGAGTCTGTCAATACTTAAGAGACCATGTTAAGCAGGTCATCAAAGTATTACCTGAACAGCAGGCCCAGGGGTTTGCTAACCTTCCAGCGGCCTTATGCTTTGTGGTTGACGCCATTAGAGATTCTATCGTGCAAACCTCCCGTCTTTCACTGGGGTTGGTGCATATACGTAGAATCCTATGGTTGAAAAATTGGTCAGCCGAAGCACCATGTAAGAAGCTACTGGCTGGGTTTCCATTTCGTGGTGCAAGGTTGTTTGGAGAGGACTTGGATAACTATATCAAGAGAATCTCTTGTGGGAAAAGCACTCTCTTACCTGTCAAGAAGAAGAGTAAGCGTCCCTCTCTCAAACGGACTCTTTCTCCAGCGCCGGGGGCTTCAGCCTCCAGGCAGTCTCGACGGCCGCCTCCATCGGGGTCCAGAGACAAGAGTCAACCCCAGGGACAAAAGAAGTCCTGGGAAAGAAGCCTACTAGGCAAAACACTAAGACCTCTGCATGAGGGGGCGCCCCCGCTCACTCGAGTGGGGGGAAGACTGCGACAGTTCTCAGAGCTCTGGCACAAGGACTTCCAGGACAGATGGGTAGTCTCCACGGTAACCTTAGGGTACAAGCTGGAGTTTCAGGAATTCCCTTCTCCTCGGTTCCTCAGATCAAATGTTCCCAGAGAAGAAGCAGTCGCTCCTTCTAGCGTTAGAGCGACTTTTGTCGCAGGAGGTCATTATGATAGTTCCCGCAAAGGACCAGGGATTGGGCTTCTATTCCAACCTTGTTACGGTCCAAAAGCCAAATGGGGATGTCAGGCCCATTTTGGACTTAAGGGATCTGAACCGATTCCTAAGGATTCAATCCTTCCGCATGGAATCAATTCGAACAGTAGTTCCCACCCTGCAGGGAGGAGAATTTCTGGCATCAATAGACATCAGAGATGCATATCTGCATGTGCCCATTTTTCCTGCTCATCAGAAGTTTCTGCGCTTCGAGGTAGGAGGGCGCCATTTCCAGTTTGTGGCTCTGCCTTTCGGGATAGCCACTGCACCTCGAGTGTTCACAAAGATCTTGGCTCCTCCTCTGGCCAGATTAAGGGCTCAGGGTATAGCTGTCATAGCATACCTAGACGACCTGCTCTTGATAGACCGGTCGGTAGCCTCTTTGAATGGAAACTTGAGGACCACGGTCAGGTATCTAGAACACCTGGGTTGGATCCTCAACTTAGAAAAGTCTTTCCTAAAACCAGTAAGAAGACTGGAGTATTTAGGTCTGATTATAGATACAAGCCAGGAGAAAATATTTCTACCCCAGGCAAAGATCACTGCTTTGAGAGAGCTGATTCTGACAGTAAGGACCAAGAAGGGTCCCTCAGTCCGCCTTTGTATGAGGCTACTAGGGAAGATGGTGTCTTCATTCGAAGCAGTTCCCTATGCTCAGTTTCACTCAAGAATGCTGCAACACAGTATTCTGTCGACCTGGAACAAGAAGGTTCAGGCATTAGACTTTCCGATGCACCTGTCGCATGTGGTGCGTCAGAGCCTCAATTGGTGGCTCATACCCGAAAACCTGCAAAAGGGGAAATCCTTTCTACCGGTTACCTGGACGGTGGTAACAACAGATGCCAGTCTGTCAGGTTGGGGAGCAGTTCTGGAACAGGCTGCGGTCCAAGGGGTATGGTCCAAGACAGAGAGGACCTTACCCATCAACATTCTGGAGATCCGGGCGATACATCTAGCTCTAAAAGCCTGGACTATCAGGCTACAGGGTTGTCCGGTCAGGATCCAGTCCGACAATGCCACAGCAGTGGCTTATGTCAATCATCAGGGAGGCACCCGGAGCCGAGCTGCTCAAAAAGAGGTGAACCAGATCTTAGTCTGGGCAGAGATGCATGTGCCATGCATATCGGCAGTTTTCATCCCGGGAATAGAGAATTGGCAGGCGGACTATCTAAGTCGCCAGCAGTTACTTCCAGGGGAATGGTCTCTGCATCCCGACTTCTTTTGGGCCATATGCCAAAGATGGGGGGTTCCAGATGTAGATCTCTTTGCATCCCGATTCAACAAAAAGATAGACAGATTTGTGGCAAGGACAAAAGATCCTCTTGCATGCGGGACGGATGCGTTGGTGATTCCGTGGCATCGGTTCTCACTGATTTACGCATTCCCGCCTATTCTGCTACTAACACGACTCCTTCGCAGGATCAGGCAGGAAAGGAAGTCGGTACTTCTGGTGGCCCCCGCTTGGCCCAGAAGGACTTGGTATGCAGAAATAGTAAGGATGACGGTGGGTTCCCCATGGACCCTACCGGTACGCCCAGACCTGTTATCTCAAGGTCCAGTGTTCCATCCTGCCTTACAAACGCTAAATTTGACGGTTTGGCTATTGAGACCCACGTTCTGAAGAGTCGTGGGCTCTCAGGTCCTGTCATATCTACCTTGATTAATGCAAGGAAGCCAGCTTCCAGGATGATTTATCATAGAGTCTGGAAGGCTTATATAACCTGGTGTGAATCCAGAGGTTGGCATCCCAGGAAATATGTCATAGGTAGAATCCTTGATTTTCTACAGATGGGATTAGAGATGAAGCTGGCCTTGAGTACCATCAAGGGCCAGGTCTCTGCTTTATCAGTATTATTTCAGCGGCCACTTGCTTTGCATTCTTTGGTCCGAAACTTTATGCAGGGGGTGATGCGTCTTAATCCTCCGGTTAAGGCGCCCCTAAACCCCTGGGACTTGAATTTGGTCCTGGCTGTGTTACAGAAACAGCCTTTTGAACCAATAAGTCAGATTCCTTTGGTCTTGTTGACAAGGAAATTAATTTTTCTGGTGGCCATCTCTTCTGCTAGAAGAGTATCAGAATTAGCAGCTCTTTCCTGTAAGGAGCCTTATTTGATTATACACAAGGATAGAGTGATACTACGCCCTCATCCTAGTTTTTTACCGAAGGTGGTTTCTGATTTTCATTTAAACCAAGACATTGTTCTACCTTCCTTTTTTTCCAGATCCCTGTTCTCCGGAGGAGAGATCTCTACATTCGTTGGATGTAGTAAGAGCAGTTAAGGCCTATCTAGGGGCAACTACTCAGATCCGCAAGACGGATGTTTTGTTTGTGCTGCCAGAGGGTCCCAATAGAGGACAGGCAGTGTCAAAAGCTACCATTTCTAAATGGATTCGACAGTTGATCATTCAAGCTTACGGTTTGAAACAGAAGATTCCTCCGTTTCAGATCAGGGCACATTCCACAAGGGCTATTGGTGCTTCTTGGGCAGTGCATCACCGGGCCTCTATGGCTCAAATCTGCAAGGCCGCAACCTGGTCTTCAGTTCATACATTCACCAGATTCTATCAGGTGGATGTGAGAAGGCATGAGGATATCGCCTTTGGGCGTAGTGTGCTGCAGGCAGCGGTACAGGGTCCTCAGGTCTGATTGCACCCTACTTGGTCGTGGTTCCCCCCCCTCAGGTAGCATTGCTCTGGGACATCCCATCAGTAATTACTGTGGCTCTGTGTCCCGTGATGTTCGAGAAAGAAAATAGGATTTTTTAAAACAGCTTACCTGTAAAATCCTTTTCTTTCGAAGGACATCACGGGACACAGAGGTCCCGCCCCTCTTCTAATACACTATATTGCTTGGCTACAAAACTGAGGTATCCCTGCAAGGGGGAGGGATTATATAGGGGGTTGAACTACCTGATAGGGTGTGCCAGTGTCCAATCACCAGTGATACCTATATAACCCATCAGTAATTACTGTGGCTCTGTGTCCCGTGATGTCCTTCGAAAGAAAAGGATTTTACAGGTAAGCTGTTTTAAAAAATCCTATATTTTCATCCGTTCCGTTTTTTTTTTTTTTTTATGGATTAAAAAAAAAAAGGGTTTTCTTCTGTCATAAAAAGTGGAGCATAGCGGGGACGGATGTCAGCCGATGATCATCGGCTAACATCCGCTATCCCATAGAGATACATGTATGTCCAATTTTCATCCGTCAACGGATGGTTGAAAAATGGACGTGCGGAACGGTCGTGTGAAAGGGGCCTAATACTGTGCTGCTTCTATTCTTGTTTTAATGCTTTTGTTTTGCAGTTTTCTTATTTATGTGTTAGGGAATTGAGAGAATGCATGCTATGGTGAGATACACCAGTGGGACAATTTGAAAGTGAAGGAAATTTGGATTGTGCTTTTATTGTGACATGGCCAAATCAGAGTAAGCAGGGAAGCACTTTAGTGAAGACATCCTCTTACTTTAGGATATCAACTCTAGAAAGCTGACTGATTATTTTTTAGAATAATTGGTAATTAAAACCATATCATTGTGCAGTATATCTCCCAGGTGGAACCTTGCAGCTCGTTCCCCCTAGATAACCCGTGTACAACCATTTATTTTTCTACCATCTCCCACCCCAGAGGCATTGTATCATGTAGACTTTGACACCTCAGGCAGATGTTTCAGTTCCCAACTAAAATACTCTGCTTCTTACATGAGAAAACACAAGAATTGCATAGTTGTGAACTTTTTTCCTTTTTTTATGCACACTGCATCTCAAAACACTTGTTTTGACTTTTTTTTTCTGCCTCTAAACTCCCCTCCATGTTATGTGTCAATGAACACATGGGCGCTTACAGGAGTTTAGAGGCAGAACAAAAAGAGCTCGCTGGTGTGCAAGAAAATAGCATTTTGGGTGAAAATTGCCAAAATGTGCCTAAAAACATGCAAACGTTCCTAAGCGCTGGGCAAATTTTATTTGTTTCAGTGGCCAGAAAAAATACATAAACGTCTAAACACATTAGCAAAAACGCGGATTAGGTGAATTTTGGAAGCTGCTTCTTGCCTTCCGGAGGAAAAGTGTTTAGAAAAGCATGTGCATGGGGCCTTTCTCCTCCTCTTCCCCTCCCCTGCCAAACTTAGAATTTTTTATTTTTTTTTGGTAGGGGGGCGGGTTCGGGGACCTGGTTTTGACAGGTACCTGCTCCAGCTTTTGGTCAGGGGGCATGGCGGAACCACAGGAAGTGGCAGCCTGTGACACGTCCCGGAAGGCTGAAGGGTCCATTCACAAAGCACAGCGAGGCTCGTGCAAGAAGTCAGTCGGCTGCCCATAGTTAACATATTGGCGCTAGGGACATGTGAGGATGGTGTGGGATCTCTGGACAGGCGCGTGTCTGTTCATTAAAAGTCAGCAGCTACAGTTTTTGTAGCTGCTGACTTTTATTTTTTGCAGAATTGACTGAAGCACCTTTTTTTAATATCAACCCAAACAAATTAGATGGCCTTTAAAATCTTGTTGCTTGGCCTTTGAGACTAGTAAACGTATAGCATACTCTTATACAAAAAACAATTATAAAGCATACGGTATAATAATAGTGGCTTTATGGGCCCAATAGGTGTTAAAGCAGAAGGATTTAGTGTAAATAGTTTCTTTGGGGGGGTGAAAACTAATTATAATCACAGCAGCTACCATCATGAGTTAGGTGTTTTCATTTGCAACAATTAGCATAGCGCATTGATTAAAAACTGCAAGATTTTTTAGCCTCTTTGTTTTCATTGAAATTGTTCTAAAATATCCAGCCATGTGCGATTAAAAAAAATCTGTCTTTTCAACTGCTGCTTGGTTTTTCAGTGAAATATGTGATTTTGAAGTCATCTGCAGGCTTCTGCTTTATTCTCTATTAATGTAATTAAATCTGATGAATATGTGAAATGAACATGGCTGGCACTAAATCTGAATTGAAGTTTTCAGCTCTTCAGTAGTCCTACCAAGGAAGCATTTCATTGTTGGAAGCAAATATTTTGGACACAGATAATCCAGTGTTATTAAAATATAATTTCCATCTGCTTTATCTTCCCTTTTTGTACAATCCAAAATAAACATAAGACGATAATGTCAATTAGCACACCATGTGGAAAGCATAAAGTTACATCTTACAGTCTTTTGTAGCGCAAAATTCCAGTTCCTACATTTCTGTTTAATTAATTTTAGATTAGTGTCACTGCCAATTATCAGTGTGATTACTCACTGAGAAATAATGCTCAATAGGGTGCTCATTTAACTATCCTTGAAGATAAGTGTTACTAATTTACAAATCCAGTGCACCCAAGATAAAACAACAGCACGGCAGTGAAGAACATGCCTTATCACCTCCAAGTGACATTTTAATAGAAATCTCAGAGACAAAGAATGAATTACAGATGTGTGGATTGTATGTTAATTTTACAATGAGCTCCCTTAACATTCCCTTTCTGCTTAAGTTTTAGATAAAATACTATGAATAAAGTATGCCTCTGCACATTAAAGAGTAACCCCACTTGGATCATCTCTGTTGTGTGGGTTGTAGCAGAGCTTGCTCGCCTTCTGACTTTCAGCCGCATTGGTGGTGTTCTTTCAACAGTCCAGTAAAGTATTACTGCATAAGTGCACTGAGCTCTATGATAAACTGTATGGAAGTATGGAACGACTGTAATCCTCGCGGGGTTCCACTACATCACAAAAGCTTCGGCCACCTTGAATTGCTACCCTGAGGGTAAAGATGAACCTAAGATTTTCCACAAACTCAGCCAGGGCTTTCATGTTTGTGGCAGGACTCTATGCGGATATCAAGCTTTCCATAATGAACAATGTTTGTCATAGTGTTCAGTACATTTATGTGAGAAGCACAATTTATAGAGCTAGAGAGAGAGACTGTAGATGGAGAGAGACTGTAGATGGAGAGAGACTGTAGATGGAGAGCGTGCGATATAGAGATAGATAGCGATACTGTAGAATATATATATATATATATATATATATATATATATATATATATATATATATATGAGAGAGAGATATAATATATATATCTCAATATACAGTTGTGCTCAAAAGTTTGCATACCCTGGCAGAAATGGTAAAATTTTGGCATTAATATTGAAAATATGACAGATCATGCTTTTATTTAAGGATAGCAATCACATGAAGCCATTTATTATCACATAGTTTTTTTGATCCTTTTTAAATCCTAATGATAACAGAAATCACCCAAATAGCCCTGATAAAAAGTTTACATACCCTGGAATGTTTGGCCTTGGTACAGACACAGAAGGTGGCACAAACAGGTTAAAATGGCAATTAAAGGTATCACAATTAGTGTCTGTATAAATAGTCAATGAGTAGCTCTCACATGAATGCTTTATGCAGGCTAGACACTGAGCCATGAGGTGGTAGAAAAGAACAGTCAAAAGACCTCTGTAACAAGGTAATGAAACTTTACAAAAATGAAAAAGGTTATAAAAAGATATCCAAAGCCTTGAATATGCCAGTCAGTACTGTTCAATCACTTAATAAGAACTGGAAAATGTGGGGATCTCTTGATACCAAGCCAAGTTCAGGTAGATCAAAAAAGATTTCAGCCACAACTGCCACAGGAACTGTTCTGGATACAAAGAAAAACCCACAGGTAACCTCAGGAGAAATGCAGGCTGCTCTGGAAAAAGATGGTGTGGTTGTTTTTTTAAGGAGCACAGTACAATGATACTTGAACAAAAAAGAGCTGCATGGTCAAGTTGCCAGAAAGAAGCCTTTTACTGTACAAGTTCCACAAAAAAGCCTGGTTACAATATACCCAACAACACCTTGACATGCCTTTATTGGCTTTTTTGTGGCATTGGCGCAGTAAAGGCTTCCTTCTGGCAGCTCAACCATGCAGCTCTTTTTTGTTCAAGTATCATTGAATTGTGCTCTTTAGGCTACATGCACATGGGCGTTTAAAAAAAATGGGCTGTAAAGCTAGTACAGACGCCAGGAAAAAAGCAGCGTTAAAAACTCGATTTTTTTTTTCCTGCGTTTTGCATTCTGCGCTCACTCGCCCCCCCCTTTCCTGACCTACCGGGCTGCGTGCTCGGATAAGGGTCTGGTATGGATCTTGGGGGAACCCCCACGCCATTTTTTTTTTTTTTGGTGTGGGGGTTCCCCTTAAGAACCATACCAGACCGAAGGGTCTGGTATTGTCTTGGGGGGAACCTCAAGCAAATTTTTTTTATTTAATTTTCGCGGGGTTCCCCCTTCAAGATTCTCAGCACACAAGTCGCACCGCAAGTCGGATCATCTTGATCCGACTTCTGGTGCAACCTCTATTCAAATCAGTGGGCTCCCATAGGGAACCATTGATTTTGAATTGAGACAGAAACGCCGGACAAGGTTTAACACAGCGTTAAGCCTCGTTAATTCGCGTTTAACACCTTTTGCCAGCGTCTGACGTTTTTACAGCTCTAGCGCTGGAGCCTCAGAATGCACTGGTGCTATGTTTTTTTTTTTTTTTTTGCAGGTTAAAAACGGCTATGCCATTTACAGCTCAAAAACGCCATGGTGGGCATGAGGCAATAGACTAACATGGAGAGGCGTTTTTAAGCTGCAAAAAAGCGGCTGTAAAAACGTCTGTGTGCATGTAGCCTTAAAAATAACTGCAGCCTGTATTTCTTTTGCGGTTACCTGTGGGTTTTTCTTTGTATCCTGAGCAATTCTTCCGCCAGTTGTGAATTGGAAATCGCAATCAATTCTGTGTATGTGTATATATATGTATTTTTATATCATTTTTATCTTTATTTTTGTATTGTCAGTGTAATTGTTGCTTAGGGTCTAATTCATTGTTGTTTATTTAAAGGGTTTGTAAAGGTAAAAATTTTTTCACCTTAATGCATTCTATGCATTAAGGTGAAAAAACTTCTGACAATACCGCCGCCCCCAGCCCCCCCCCGTTTTACTTACCTGACGCCTCGAAAGTCAGCTTCTCGTTCCCGACATCTATTCCTCCGCTCACCCTGGCCGCTGATTGGCTACAGTGGATGGATTGGAAGCAGCGCAGCCATTGGCTCGCGCTGCTGTCAATCACATCCAATGACGCGGCGCGCTGGGGGCGGGGCCGAGTGATACAGTGAGCAGCTATAGCCGCCGGCTGTATCACGGGAGCGCGCCCGCAAGCACTAACCACCATGCGAGGGAGCTCGCATTAAGGTGGTTAATGCTTGCGGGGAGGAGCTGAAACAGCCGCCGAGGGACCCCAGAAGACCAGGTTCGGGGCCACTCTGTGCAGAACGAGCTGCACAGTGAAGGTAAGTATAACATGTTTGTTATTTTTGAAAAAAAAAAATTTTACCTTTACAACCCCTTTAAGGTCTAATTCAGTGATTTAATCTGGTCGGCGTGTGTGTGTGCTTCCTGATGCGGGTGCGCACTCCAGTTTAGTTGCGCATCTGTCTTCTGGGCACGCAGCCATGCCAACCACGATTCACTTGCCATATACTTTGTTTATTTTTAACTTTATTTTATTATAGGAATTTTTTAATGAATTATCTATTTATTTCTTAGATCGCACTAACCATATAGTATCGCGTTTCTTGATCACTTATTTATTCTTAGTAGATATGCAGTACAATCATTTAATCATTTACTTCTCTGTCCCATTTATGTAGTATAAAATGTACCATGCAGTCAGCTGTGTTTGGTTAGTAGACAGAGTAATTAAGCGCCGTCTTTTCCTTTCCCTGTCCCTACACTTGATAAAGGAGCGCGCATGCGCCTCACGGACTTCACGCATGCTCTGAAACGTGTTGTTTCCCCTACTTGCTGACGTCACACTGTCTCCACGAGCCGACTCGTTACTTTCCTCTGCATGATACAGCCGTGTTCCTCCCCAGCTCCTTGCGGCTATTGCAGAATGGAACAGTAAACTACCGGAAACATGCCTTTGACTACGGCCACATCTCCCTGTCTTTGATTAACCCGTGTAGAACCCCCTTGCATTTTTACATGTAAGTGTTTACTCTTTTTATTTTATCACCGAATAAAACACTTTAACTGAGAGGCGCTCTTCTATCCTTGTTTTTCATTGATGACTCTGAGTCGGCGTCACTCCAGAGAAAAGCAGCCCTTTGTGACAGTGAACAAATCTTTTTGATTCATCCTTTCAGCTTACACATGCAGCACTAATAAATGCGGATTGGTCACCTTCCATACATCAAGTATTATTGACCCTCTTTCTTTGTTGATTGGACATCTTTCATATATCAATTAATTATTGTGGATTTATCCTACTGCTATTATTGCATTTGTTATTATTTATTATACATCGGTTTTCTGAGCACCAGCATTTTGGTTTTTTTTTTTTTGTTTAGGCATTTGCGATGACTGGCAATGAATCTTTCACATTGCTGTGGAGCAATTTTGGCCCACTCTTCTTTGCAGAATATTTTTAATTCAGCCACATTGAGGGTTTTCCAGCATGAACAGCCTGTGTAAGGTCATGATACAGCATCTCAAATGGATTTAAGTCCGGGCTTTGACTAGGCCACTTTGACTTTCCTGAGGCAAGTGAGGCCTGCAGTTCTTTAGCTGTTGTTCTGGGTTCTTTTATGACCTCCTGGATGAGTCGTCAGCACGCTCTTGGAGTAATTTTTGTAGGCCAGCCTCTCCTGGGAATGTTCAGCGCTGTTCCAAGTTATCTCCATTTGTGGATAATGGCTCTCCCCGTGGTTCACTGGAGTTCCAAAGCCTTAGAAATGGTTTTGAAACCCTTCCTAGACCGATATATGTACATTACTTTGTTTGTAATCTTTTCTTGAATTTTTTTAGATTGTGGCATGATGTGCTTTTTTGTTATCTGTTAGCGTGCTTCACTTTGTCAGACAGCTTCTATTTATGTGATTTCTTGATTCAACAGGTCTGGCAGTAACAGTAATCAGGCCTGGGTGCGGCAAGTGAAATTTAACTTGGCTTTCCAAAAAATTGTGGTTAATCACAGTTCATTCATGATTCACCATGGGAGGGGGCAATTACATTTTCACATGGAGCCAGGCAGGTTTAAACAGCTTTTTTCCTTAATAAATGCAATCATTTTAAAAACTGCATCTTGGATTTACTTGGGTTATCTTTGTGTAATAGAATTTGATCTGAATCATTTAAGTGTGAAAAATATGCAAAAATTTTTTTTTTTGTAACCAGTATACGCATCAAGCCAGAAAGATATATAAGTTGAATATAACAGATGGAATATATCAGAAATATATGCATGGAATTGGTGTGTTTCTATGGTAAAAGGGGGTAAAGTCGGGAAAAATGACCGTTGGGGATGCTAACATCACAAATAGAAATAAAACAAAATATGTATTATGATGCTAACTCCAATCGTTATATAGTCGTCATGTCCAGTACGCTTGGTTTCCGATATCTGTTGTGTTGGAAATAGGGCTGGGGAAAAAATTGATTTGAATCTTGAATCGAGTTGAGAGGTCAAATTGATTAAAATTTCCAGAAAATCTATTTTTTTTTTTTCCACCAGGACACCGCGCCGGTCCTGAGGAGCTGCGGGCAGGACTTTTTAGGCGAGGCCGCGGCTTCGGTCTAGTTCGCGAGGCCGGAAGCCGCGGACTCGCCTAAAAACTCCTGCCTGCAGCTCCCCAGGGCCGGCGCTGAAACCGCGCCGGTTCTGAGGAGCTGCAGGCAGGAGTTTTTAGGTGAGGAGCTGCGGGCAGGAGTTTTCAGGTGAACCGCAGCTTCCGCCTAGTCCGCGAGGCTGGATGCCGTGGACTAGGCCGAAGCCACGACCTCGCCTAAAAACTCCTGCCCCGCAGCTCCTCAGGACCGGCGTGGTGTCCATAAAAACCCCCCAAAAAACTCTATTTGAATCGTAAATAGTTTAAAAAAAAAAAAAAAAAATCGCAGACTTTTTTTTTTTTTGGAGAAAATCGCCCAGCTTTAGTTGGAAAGCACGCCGCAGCTTGAAGGAATGGCGTAGTTCCTGTTCTACTGGCTGTAGATTAGAGGTCGACCGATATATCGGCCGATATTTGGCTTTTTTTACTTAATCGGCATCGGCCGATTGTGCTGATAAAAAAAGCCGATTCAGCGGGACTTGCAAATGACTTCTGTATTAGAAGTCAATTGCAAGTTGTCTGAAGTTTTCTTCTCTCCTCCTCTGGGCAGCCTGCCAAGTCTGATAAGAAGATACATTTGTATCTCTTTCAGGTTCTTTTATCAATAGACTGAACTCCGTGGAGAAGTTTTCAATTTAACCATTTAAAGACTAAATCTTTTCTGACACTTGTTGCTTACAAGTAAAAATCCTGTATTTTCTGCTAGAAAATCACTTAGAACCCCCAAACATTATATATATTTTTTTAGCAGAGACCCTAGGGAATAAAATAGCGGTTATTGCAATATTTTATGTCACACGGTATTTGCGCAGCGGTCTTTCAAACGCAATTTTTTTAAAGAAAATACACTAATGAAATAAAAAAAAAAGCAGTAAAGTTAGCCCATTTTTTTTCGTCCAAAAGTTTTGATTACCTGTTTTTGTGTATTTAATATTTAAGATATAGTTATTTTTTTTTATCTAAATTCTACATACAAGTGAACTGATTGGAGGTTTGTTTTGTTTAATAAATGTTTAAATATAAAAAAATTTCTGTATCACTTATTACTTAAGGCTGCTCTCACACTGGAGCGGGCATGCGTTGACAGTAAAACGCTGTTAATTTTAGCGGCGCTTTACCGTCATTTTAGCGGCGCTATTCGGCTGCTAGCGGGGCGCTTATAACCTAGCTAGCGGCCGAAGAAGGGGTTAAATGCGCCCCTGAAGCGCTGCTGCCGAAACGCTTTGCAGGTGCTTCGGCAGCGGTGCGCATTCATTTCAATGGGCAGGAGTGGTGGAGGAGCGGTATACACCGCTTCAAAGATGCTGCTTGCAGGACTTTTTTTTAACATCCTGCCAGCGCATCGCCTCAGTGTGAAAGCACTCTAGCTTTCACACAGACTGCAGGGGAGCCGTTTTACAGGCGCTATTTTTAGCCCAAAAGCGCATGAAAAACGCCTCAGTGTGAAAGGGGTCTAACTGTTAGATTTTATGAGATGAAGGGAAAAAAAAAAAAATCGGCCTAATATATCGGCCCAAAAAAATCGGCATCATATATCGGCCATCGGCCACCGCGATTTCTAAATATCGGCTTTGGCATCGGCCAGAGAAAAACCCATATCGGTCGACCTCTACTGTAGATGTTGGTGCTGATTTATTAGCCCCTAAAATGTAAGTGCACATTTTTATCACAATTGTTACCTGTTTCATTAAACATTTTGCTCTACGATATATACTTTACTTTTGCCGAGCTCCATTTCATACAAGCATAAGGAGACATTTAAGGATTGAGTTTAAGTGAAGGATCATCCTCCTCTAACCCATATCATTTTCCAAAGGATCTGATTATTACGAGGCTTATTTTACTGATGCAGCGTACACATGGTCGGACTTTTTGACCGTACTTGTCCAACGGACGCCGGCGGACAATCCGATTGTGTGTGGGCTTCACCAGGACTTTTCCAGTCGCAAATCTGATGGACTTTAGATTTGTAACATGCTTCAAATCTTTACGTCGTAACTCCGCCGGACCCAGAAATCCGCTCGTCTGTATGCCAGTCCGACGGACAAAAACCGACGCTAGGGCAGCTATTGGCTACTGGCTATTAACTTCCTTATTTTAGTCCGGTGTACGTCATCACATATGAATCCGTTGGACTTTGGTGTCATCGTGTGTAGGCAAGTTCGTTCGTTGAAAAGTCAGTTGGAAAGTCTGTCGGACCAGTCCGCCCGTGTGTACGCGGCCTTAGTTATCTGGTGAGTGTGTATTTCTTCCACACGAGTGATGGCGGAGCCTGGATAACCAAGATTACCTGTCACTACACAGACTTTCTTTTTGTTTTGGTGTTAGGATTTCTTTTGAGGACACTCATCTTTTGGTTCACTATATTGATTTTTTTTGTGGGTTATTTATTATGCATCAATGATTGCCTATTTCCAAATTTGTTTTGAGTTTAGCACCAAGCTTTTTATATATTTTTAAACAATATATGCATTGCTAACTTATAACTGACCTGAGTGACCTCCAACACATTTTAGAGTTTAAGGTGGACAACTTTTCAAAAAGCAAAGGCTTTTTAAAATGATTATCATTTAAAGGAAATGTATGTAAATCTGTCCTCTTTATTATGTTCAGGGCTAAAATGAAATATTTTCAAAATAGCTTAATTTTTTTTAGTCAGTTATAAAATTATAATATTTCTACTACTTGCACCTAGAAGATGGTGCAGTCAGGAGGGTCCACAACCTTTGTGGAGTCATGTTATCACTTTGAATAGGTTGTTATTTAATTGGAGACACGATTCCCCTAATCTTTAAATTATTTGGACTTGGCAAAGTCCATGCGAAAATGAGTAGCAACACTCTCTCTGCTCATCAAATTGGTGCTATGCTAGTACTGACATTTTGGACCGCTGTACGGACACATCAAACCCTCTGTGCAGCCTATTTTTTTGAATATCATCTTTCTTTTGAATAAACTGTTCAGCTCATGTGAATTTTTATACTTCATATCTACTGTAAGCACCTTGGTTTTTTCGAGATTTGTAGCCTGGGAAAGATAGGGGAAGGGAAGGGAGTCCCAGCTAAAAAATATTGAAGTGACTTGTGCTCTTTATCGTGGAAAATAAAAAATCAAACACATATAGTGACACGTGACATATGTACAGTGCAACTGTGGTAATAATTGTATAATCCTTATAAAATGGTGTTATTGTAATCACACATTAATACTAATAATAGACTGGCTAAATCAGCCGTGACTCGTGCTTAGTGCAGCATAGGTGAGGATCAACAGTCTATGTGAATTCCTTGGTGTTTCCTTTAAAACAAGGCAGGCATATCCAACTTGTATCTGCTACAATTTCTATGGTGACCCGGTGCTTGTGTCTCGTGCTGTGATCGTGCAGACACTCACCAGCTTCCTTAACCCCTACAGGGGTAACGTGCAGTCACAGTGTGTGCCACTGTGCGGCAGTCCTTGACGTATTCAGGATCGGGATAATTATGGTAGTTTCAAACAAGCAACAAAATGTCATCCGAGAAGCGTCAGGTCCGAAGCCTGTGTTCGCTGGGAGATGTTGCAAGGCGTCAGAATTAGGCCACGCGTACACACACACACACACACACACACAAGCTAATGACGTGTACTGCTCCTGATGACAGCTGTATGACGAAACGCGTAGGCAGGAGTTTGGCGCATCATCCTCATCTGTGGAACACAACGCATCCCAGACATACTGCTGTTTACTTGTACTGACTTCGCAGCACTATTGGAAGTGTCATTTTTAAACATTTATTTAAATAGACCTAATTTTATGGACTTCCACAACGTGATGCATTTTTTTCCATCCCTCTCTATGTGAACTTACCCTACGACCAGATCTGTCGAGGAGGAGACACTGAATAAGGATCAGAGACGATATAATTTTTTTTTTTTTAACACCAAACATCAGTTCTAGGCAGCGCCATCCTACCTCCCCTTTCTTTTCATAATTTACCTTGTTAATCCCACTTTGGTTGGATTTTGGGGGTAGGCAGCAGCCACACTTTTATCACCATAGTATGGAATATAAC
This sequence comes from Aquarana catesbeiana, assembly GCF_042186555.1. Taxonomy (NCBI): domain Eukaryota; kingdom Metazoa; phylum Chordata; class Amphibia; order Anura; family Ranidae; genus Aquarana; species Aquarana catesbeiana. The sequence goes on along the minus strand of NC_133325.1, from coordinate 219,479,452 downwards.
CATTTACTTTTAAGTTTTTGTTTTCCTGTATTGGTTGCATAAAAACAGTAGGCACAGCAATACACAATTCTATTTTTTTTTTCTTTTTGTTTGTTCAATGCGTGAGTGAAAGAAAAAGACTTGATTCCCCTATCCACACACACACGATATAGATACCTTTTCTATTCTGACAGCGGGAGATTTTCCCATGGTCAGAATACTCTGATCAGCACTGCCACCTGCATCCAGTAGGCTGGTTGTACACAAATCTATCCATAAATCAACTTGTGTACAACCAGCCTGCCCATACATGGATCAAAATTCAGCATGTCCCTGTTTGACTACCTGAATTTCAACCCATGAACAGCTGGATTAAGCACTTAGAGAATCTACACCCACCACCGGTGTGTGTGTCATTTTTTTTCTTATTTCATTTCATCCCCCAACCTTAAGGTGGCATCTTCAGATTTCAGATACTCATCCAGCGATGTCACGCTGAAATCCTCTTATGCCCAGCCACGGCACTGTCCCGAACCACCATGTTCTTTCTGACATCATTGAGAGGCCTGCCAGCTCTTCTTGGTTCAGCGGGCAGCCCTCCCGTGCACCTATTTGCCTGCCCCGTCCTCCCATTCTGAATGGAAGGCTATGCCTCCTGTGATATGTGACGTGCATAACCCAGGAGGCACAGCGGGCAGTGTGCATGTCATTCACCTAAGGCTACAAATGTGCATGAGGAGGTGGGGCCAGACATTTTTATCTAATGAAAGGTAAAAAAAAAATCCCAGTGCATTACACACAGGGGATGGAAGGAGGGGTGAAGGTTCGCTTTAAATCTAGGCTGTGCAGAGTCTATAAATTTGGAGATCCAAAACATTGCACTAAGTCACTCTCGCAAGCATACACACACTATGCATGCACCGTTGTTTCCTCTTAATACGCATGGAGGTACATACAAAGGCTCTGGCACTAAAATATGTGGGAGACATGCACACCTACGGGTATACCATAAAAGGACTACAATTTCAGGTGGGGATGAGTCAGATAATTAAACTACAGATGAGTCCATCCAAGGTTGCCGATCTAGGAAATAGAGCTGCACGATTCTGGCTAAAATGAGAATCACATTTTTTTTGCTTAGAAGATAGATCACGATTCTCTCATGATTCTTCATCTTCATCTTTCACATTAAAACAAAAAAAATTGGGCTAACTTTATTGTTTCGTTTTTTTTTTTTTTTTATTCATTGAGGTGTATTTTTTCCCCCAAAATTGCGTTTGAAAGACCGCTGGGCAAATAAAATACAGTGTGACATAAAATATTGCAGCAATTGCCATATTCCCTAGGGTCTCTGCTAAAATATATATAATGTTTGGGGGGTTCCAAGTAATTTTCTAGCAAAAGATATTGATTTTAACTTAAGAAACAAGTGTCAGAAAAAGATTTAGACTTTAAGTGGTTAAACTTCCTGCATTTACACGTTGTTTAAAGACTTGGCAGACTGGATTTTTTTCTTTACACACAGAAGTTTCCCTTTGATCTAAGAATAAAGAGTTATACAATATTAATTTTTAAAAACTTGGCAGACTGCCCGGATGTTTCCTTTTGACAGCTGAGTGAGCAGAAAAGTCTCTCCACTTATTGAAGAATCTGCAAACTCTGCAACAGAGATCGTCAGTGGGGTTGAATCGAGATCATGATTTTTTAACGATTAATTGTGCAGCTCTACTAGGAAAGCAATGAGATAATATAATTTAAGTATAACAAAATCTTAGAAACCAAAGGATATAAGTTTACTGCAGCACTGAATCTGTGGTGTTTGGTTTTGTGAGCCTTAAAGTATTTAAAAAGACTTACTTGAATTTAGAGTTAAGGCCTCGGATATTGCATGAGTGTAAAGTCACTGGGTTGCACAAAAGTCCTAGCTCCAGCTAGAGCAAAAACCATGCTCAGGGGAAGATTTGGGGGAGAGAACAGTCCAACATACATTCCACCATACAGTACAGCACTGAGAGTCAGAGCAGAAAATACCAGCATAGAACTCCCCTGCCCCTGAGTATATCCAGTTCCAGAACAACATAAAGCTGGGAACTTGTCTCAAAGACATGAGTGACCAACTCTATATGAAACATTGTTCTCTTGTGCAGGTGAGTAGGTAAACGTGAGGGTCCAGCACATCAAAGCTGGACTAATATGGTAAGGGTTTAGGTGGTGGTTGGGAGCCTAGGGGAGGACCTCACAGGTCATGATGGAGCTTTTACCCAGGCAAGTTTGCCATCAGTGTAACACTCTCAATTTAGCAGGGAAAATCATTGCATGTTAAATATCCAGGGCTCTCAATTTCTGTTTGTAAGCTGGAGCTGCTCCTGTAGTTTACAAACATGTGTAAGGCAGTCAGGAAATATGTTAACAACTGTGTTATTAATGCAAAGATTTTCTTTAAGTTCTGCATGCTTTTAAAATAGAGTGATCATGCAGAAAGGGTGTGGTAGGGGTCTGCCTGGAACCCTATGTGCTCTCTCTATGAAGAAGCATTGAGAGAGGTGATCTCGTCGTATTCTTGTATTAGCCAGCTTTCTAGGAATGCATCAGGATCTGACCCCTCCAACCTAGCAAGCTGCAAGTTGTTCCTCTGTAAAGTGGTTTTGTAAAATATTTTTATCTTCCACTCCCTAAAGCCTAGTGTTGAAACTAGTGACTTTGTGAATGAAGAGTAGAGTTGGGCAAACAGTTCGGCTTGAGCATGAGTTCAGGCCGAACATTGGCTCCCCCCCTCCCACCGTTCAGGGAACACACGAATTTGCAGGGTGTTCAGCGGGTGTTTGCACTGCGTGCTGCACATTATTAAAAAAAAGTGTCAAAATAATAAAAACACAGAAGTTTTTTGACAATTCCTTTATTAAAAAATCAGTGTCCCTCGATGTAAATCCATAGTCAATCACGCCGCCTGCTGCAACCGAAAAAGAAAAAAAAAAACAGCACTGCTCTCATTGATGGCCGATCACCGAATGCCTCCTCCGTCATTTGACAGTTCTTATATAGGGCGGGGCCACTTTGCGACGTCACCTGTGCAACTGACCCCTTGTGACGTCACCAACCCAGCAGGCATGTCTCTGTTTTTGTAGTTGCTTTGTAGGTATGAATTTAATAACTAAGCAAAATCATCTGAAATGGCTGATCACTAGTTCTGTGGATTGCTATTGATTGACTGAAGCAGGTCCAGGCCAGAACAGGTACAGTAGTGGGACCTTCCGGTGTGCCATATTACCTATATTTATATGTTGCAGCAAGAAAATATCTTTAAATCTAGCTAGCACAATTTTGTCCACACAGCCTTCGGAATAATTTGCATAGACTGCCTGCATTGTCAAATATATAAGTATTTGTACTATAGACGGAAGTATCATGGGTCATAAAACGGCAAATCAAAATGCATTTGTGGTCTCTGTACCAGAAACACTAGGTGAATAAGAAATTTGACTTCATAGCGTGAAATTGTAATTGTAGTAAAGGCCTTGGAGGCTGGCAGTCGTAAAACTGCTTCCCATATATATGACTCATCCCAGTTGGTTTTCCCACACAGTAGATTTATTGTCTATGCAGCATATTCACAAAATGTGTTTCTCATAAAGATTTGCAACAGTTGTCATTGTTGACAATTGCCTTTTTGTTCATTTAAAGAACCACTAAACCTTAAATACAAGCTGTCTTGTGTAAGAAGTTGGAAGCTGTTTCTAAATGTAGAAATAAATGTTAGTTTTTTTGGCAGAGCTTCAAATCTTTGGCATGATATATACATTTGTTCTACTACTGACAATAAGAGCTTGCCCATTTGATCTAATTACCAGTGAAAATGTACCTTAGCTTAGGGTAAGTGTGTTTGGGAGGGGAAAGAAAATAAATATATACAGTATATGTGTGTGTATATATATATATATATATATATATATATATATATATATATATATATATACTGACCTCAACCCGATAGAACACCTTTGGGGTGAATTACAGCGGAGACTGCAAACCAGACCTTCTCATTCACATCAGTTCCTGACCTCACAAATGTGCTTCTGGAAGAATGGTCAAACATTCCCATAGCCACACTCCTAAATCTTGTGGACAGCCTTCCGAGAAGAGTTGAAGCTGTTATAGCGGCAAAGGTTGGCCCAACCCATTATTGAACCCTACGGACTAAGACTGGGATGCCATTAAAGTTCATGTGCGTGTACAGGCAGGCATCCCAATATTTTTGACAATATGTATATTGGATAAGAATTTAAAGTAGAATTGTGGCTATACATCAACTAGCCTTGAAATTGTACCTTCCCTTCTTGTAACACCTATGCTAAATAACCTTTGATGCATTTACTTCCCTATTTTAAGACCACTCTGTTCTGGTCACATGTTCTGGCTCTCCTGTTTTAGCCAGCATGGCTTCAGGGGAGAGTAGAGATTTGCTGACTTGGATGGACCATTGATGTCTCTATGATCGATGTCAGTACTCCAGGCTTTACTAGCCATTGTTGGAGCACTCTCTCCTCTGCAGCCTTCGCTGACTGCCGCAGGAGATCACATGCCTGGACCTACAGCTGATACATCTTTCTTACACAGGTTACATAGTTACATAGTGAGTATGGTTGAATAAAGGTTACGTAACATAGAATGGGGGGAAGGGACAGTTTTAAGGCTAGTTGAGTGTAAAGCTGGAATTCCACTTTAAAATAGATGTAAGGCATCTCATTACGATACCACAATCCCTTACTACATCTCTAAATTACTAAATTATTGGTATTTTACCGTTAAAAATTGTGGCCAGGTACAATGTTGCAGTAATATCAATAACAAAGACTGCCACTTTTTAGATCCCTTTCACACCAGGGCTTTTTCAGATGCTAAAAATAGCGCCTGAAAAAATGTCTCTCAATGCTCCCCAGTGTGAAAACCCAAGTGCTTTCACACTGGGGCGCTGCGCTAATATTGAACAAAACAAACTCCCCTACATGAACAAATGGGAGCAAGAGTGTGAGTTTTTGTTTACAACTGAAAACTGGGACAATTGCATCAATAATTTACACAAATGCACAAGATCAATCACGATTAAAGAGACTGCAATTCAATTATTTTACAAGATGATATTATGCTCCGGTTAAAATTCATGACATTTTCCCAGATACTTCTCAGACGTGCTTCAGAGGTTGCAATTTCACAGGTTCATTCTGACACATTTTTTGGAATTGTGAGAAGGTTACACAGATATGGAAACAACTAGAAAAATTTGTTTCCAAAATTTCAGATAGTAGTATAAACCTCACTCTCCACAACTGTCTCCTATTCTCCCCTATCATTGGACTCACCACCCATAATATGACACTGATCCACACAATATGTGTAGCAATACACTGGTTGATAGCATTCCATTGGAAATCCTCATCAGTTCCACTAACGCATTTGAAAACCAGAATCAACAATATTAATCTTATGGAAAAAATATTCCACACACAACAGAACACTAATCATTTTATTATAAAAAATGGAACTCATGATTTAACCTTTCAAATCTCTTTTTCAACCCTGAATAACATCACCAAGAATCAGAGTCCGAAGAACAATATAAGATATGAATATATAATAATATATTGTTACCTTGTTGCGTTGCAAAAAAAAAAAATATATATATACAGTGTGTATATGTGTGTGTATGTATATTTATGTATATATATATGTATGTGTGTGTATATATATATATATATATATATATATATATATATATATATATGTATGTATACACACACACACACAGTGGGGACGGAAAGTATTCAGACCCCCTTACATTTTTCACTCTTTGTTATATTGCAGCCATTTGCTAAAATCATTTAAGTTCATTTTTTCATTAATGTACACACAGCACCCCATATTAACAGAAAAACACGGAATTGTTGACATTTTTGCAGATTTATTAAAAAAAGAAAAACTGAAAATTCACATGGTTCTAAGTATTCAGACCCTTTGCTGTGACACTCATATATTTAACTCAGGTGCTGTCCATTTCTTCTGATCATCCTTGAGATGGTTCTACACCTTCATTTGAGTCCAACTGTGTTTGATTATACTGATTGGACTTGATTAGGAAAGCCACACACCTGTCTATGTAAGACCTTACAGCTCACAGTGCATATCAGAGCAAATGAGAATCATGAGGTCAAAGGAACTGCCTGAAGAGCTCAGAGACAGAATTGTGGCAAGGCACAGATCTGACCAAGGTTACAAAAAAAATTCTGCTGCACTTAAGGTTCCTAGGAGCACAGTGGCCTCCATAATCCTTAAATGGAAGATGTTTGGGACGACCAGAACCCTTCCTAGAGCTGGCTGTCTGGCCAAACTGAGCTAAACAAGAACCCAAAGATCACTGTGGCTGAGCTCCAGAGATGCAGTTGGGAGATGGGAGAAAGTTGTAGAAAGTCAACCATCACTGCAGCTCTCCACCAGTTGGGGCTTTATGGCAGAGTTGCCCGACAGAAGCCTCTCCTCAGTGCAAGACACATGAAAGCCGCATGGAGTTTGCTAAAAAACACCTGAAGGACTCCAAGATGGTGAAAATAAGATTCTTTGGTCTCATGAGACCAAGATACAACTTTTTGGCCTTAAAGCGGTATGTGTGGAGAAAACCAGGCACTGCTCATCAACTGTCCAATACAGTCCCAACAGTGAAGCATGGTGGTGGCAGCATCATGCTGTGGGGGTGTTTTTCAGCTGCAGGGACAGGACGACTGGTTGCAATCGAGGGAAAGATGAATGTGGCCAAGTACAGGGATATCCTGGACGAAAACCTTCTCCAGAGTGCTCTGGACCTCAGACTGGGCCGAAGTATTACCTTCCCACAAGACAATGACCCTAAGCACACAGCTAAAATAATGAAGGAGTGGCTTCACAACAACTCCGTGACTGTTCTTGAATGGCCCACTCAGAGCCCTGACTTAAACCCAATTGAGCATCTCTGGAAAGACCTAGAAATGGCTGTCCACCAACGTTTACCATCCAACCTGACAGAACTGGAGAGGATCTGCAAGGAGGATTGGCAGAGGATCCCCAAATCCAGGTGTAAAAACTTGTTGCATCTTTCCCAAAAATACTCGTGGCTGTATTAGATCAAAAGGGTGCTTCTACTAAATACTGAGCAAAGGGTCTGAATACTTAGGACCATGTGATATTTCAGTTTTTCTTATTTAATAAATCTGCAAAAATGTCAACAATTCTGTGTTTTTCTGTCAATATGGAGTGCTATATGTACAATAATGAGGGAAAAAAATGAACTTAAATGATTCTAGCAAATGGCCGCAATACAACAAAGAGTGAAAAATCTAAGGTAAGGGGGTGCGATTACTTTCCGTCCCCACTGTATGTATGTGTATGTGTGTATATGTATATATATATATATATATATATATATATATATATATATATATTCACACAATATATTTTGATAGGCCTTATGTGTATACTACCTGTATTGTACTTTTTATGGCATATGACAAAAGCTTTTTGTATCACTTTTTTTGTACCTAATAAAAAGTTTGTAAACAAAAAAAAAGTCCTGCTAGCAGCAGCTTTAGGAGCAGTGTATACACCAGTAAAGCGTCGCTAAAACTAGCGGCGCTTTACCGCTAACATGGCCGCGCTGCCAGTGTGAAAGGGCTCCAAGTGTCAGCATGTCTAGTTATCCATCCCACTGCAGAGGGTAAAGAGTGGTGACTAGATGACACCCCCTGCCTCTCCTTGCGTCCAGGGTGCACGGGTTTGTAGGCAGAATGTGCACCACTGACTGGGTGCATGACTTGCGCTGACCATGAGAAACACAGTACAGACAGCATGCATACTATTTATGTAAGTAGGCATTGGTTGAATGCTGTTCCCTACTACAGAAAAGCAGATTGGGAAAAGCTGAATTGACAGTATCTGTCGGTACGATTAGTTTATGCAGTTACATGCTGCATGAAATGCGTACTTTATTTATTTATTTTTTTTGCATGGTTTGCAAACGCATTGAAAGCTGGTTCACACCATAACACGGTTTGAGAAAGGCACATTTAGTGTACATTTCCCGCACTGCCTCTGCAATTTGCCACAGGTGTCAATACATTAACAACACTCCAAATGTAGATGGCAAATGCTCTATAATTTTTTTTTATTTTATCTCTTGGAGCCATCCCAGCAACCTGGGTGAGGGGGTGTTCTGGAGTTCCTTCCATTCTTTTAGCCTAGTGAGGGCTCTGGCTGGCTGAAAATCTTGCCTTGGTCTTGGTGTTTGGAGGCAGGGGACCGTTACAAGCATCCCGGATCCCCTGGATTCTCAGGCTCCAACTTGCTCCAGGTCCCGATGACGGGTGGCGTCACATCAAGGGCGCAAGCGGCTTCTGGTATCGGCCGCTGGAGCGCAGGAGGAAGGGGTGGGTCCTGGCTAGTGTTAGTTTCCTGTCCTCGCAGTGGCACGAAGAAGGAAAATTTAAACAGCCTGAGGATCTCTGCTGCACCCTCTGAAGCTATAGAGCCAGTGGAACCCACAGTGCCAACATATAAACCACTTATGTGTATGTGTTTTAGGAAATGCAGGATATATGTGTAATACATCCAGAATCAAATCAATCCAGTCCTACATGATGTTAAATATTGTCTAATTATGTGTCGGTGGGGATTTACTAAAGGCTAATAGGATGTGCACTTTGCAAGTGCAGTAGCTCCAGAACTTAGTAAATGAGGGACGCTCTGCTGACTTCCATCATCCAACCATGTGCAAGCAAAAATGCATTTTTTTTTCATGCATGTGATTGGGTAGTCTTTGTAACGTGAAGCTTCATCTCATTTACTAAGCCCAGGAACAATTGCACTTGCAGAGTGCACAATATATTTACCTTCAGTAAATTCACCCCAAAACCTGTTCTTTTTATGTAACAGACATAGAGGTAATCCATATTCCATTGTTATTGCACTGCCTACATATTTGTTGTATGTTTTTATTAGTAAGGATATTTTGCAAAACTGGCTTCCAACAAGTTATTTTTTTTTTTTCATGAATATTGCTCATTGTGTCCACTAAATTGTATGTGTGATCTTTACAGTATGTTAACTGAAAATGTATATCTAACCACTCGCTGCTTTTCATGACACCCTGTGGAGGAATGTAAATGTTTGGCATTTCAACTGAACATAATTTAATGGTGGCCTAGATTGAGCGTCTTCATTTTAATTACGGTTTTCTGTGTGTTATAATATGTTTTTATAGTCTCAAGATATTTTCCAGTGTCTTGTAGCACCCATACATATAAATGATTGGCTAAGTTAGTGCTTGAGACCACATTTGTCAATTCTTTTTTGTACAGTACACAGAATATTGACCCTGTTTTTATCAATGCAGATAGACTTCTGGTTCGGTCATAATGTAGTTGCATGAGGACTATGTTTCCCTGTATATACAATCGTTGTTTTGATTTTTTTTCCCCTGTACATGTGACCAAGTGTGGCACCAGTGCTGAACAGTTTTATTCAAATGTAACTGTATGTGTGTATGACCATATCTCTATGGGTCAATTCAAATTTTTTTGTTTCGGTAATGTGGTAAGATGTGCATTACCACAGAGCACATACCGTGATAACGCAGACAGTGTGAGTTTAGGGACATGCATCTGCACCCACATAGATGTCCATCCAGTGCAGGCAAATCACGTCCCTTGCACAAGTGTGTGCTCGAGTGATCAAGGCCTTAGTAGTGTTGAAGTATTTTTATCTTACTTTGCACTTGATTTGATTGTAGCCGTATTAGTGCAATTGTGACAGAGAAAATTGAGTACTGTCTGTGATACTTTTTTTATTTGCACTAACATACAATTTTTCAGGACAAGCTTTCGGGGTATGTCCCCTTTTTCAAGGTCCAAGCAGTACTCCGTACTGCTTGGACCTTGAAGAAGGGGACATACCCCAAAAGCTTGTCCTGAAAAATTGTATGTTAGTGCAAATAAAAAAAATATCTCGGACAGTACTCAATTTTCTCTATCTTACGTTGAAAATCTGTGCATAGCCTCAGGCCATCTCTGTAGCTGCAGCTGCTTCATTTTTTAACTTTCCATTTCTTCAGCACAGCCATTGGGGAAGAAAGTGGGGGCAATACATCAGTTTCCTGCTGATTTCAACAGTGAAAAAACACATCCCTGGACACCCTTTAGATGGTCATGTTCCCGAGTCAGTCACTGCATGGCATATACCAGTCTTTCTCAACCTTTTCAACACACAGGAACCCTTAAAGCAATTTACCAGTATCGGGGGAACCCTTGGTAAAAATGACTATATCTACAACTCATGATACATTAGCGTGATGGTCGGGAACAATACTCCTTACACTTTTGGTCATTGGGAAGAATTACCCCTTTACAGATGGCTAAAAAGATCAGTGGTGACAGTGGCAACTTGCCTGAGAGGTAGACATTGCTGATTGCTCTTGGAACCCCTAGCAACCTGTGGAAGAACCCTAGTTGAGAAACCCTGGTGTAGACTTTACCTCTTCAGTCTGCCCATTGGTTGCTTGACTACAATCTCTCAGACTAGCTTTTCTGACAGTAATCAACAAATTGATCTGCACAGCTAAAGTCAGCACCATTCAGTGGCCAGCAGGAAAGAATCTCCTATGGTCTTCTTTCACCTGGGTTCTCTCTCTGTTCTTAGTGCATCTGAATGGGTTGCTACAAAGGGAAGGAGCAGAATTAATTGTAGACACAGGCATAAAGGAAATTAATGCAAATGGTGATCTTTGGAAAAATTATAAGGTATGTATGGGGACCACAATTTTTATGAAACAATTCAAAATTGAAATTTGAATCCTCTACGTCATTTTTGTTATTTGCCCATTGCATTAATTTAATAATTCTTGTCTTAGAACTATGATTCTCCCTAAAGTAGAGGTCTAAACATTACAGACTTTGCCAAGTTCAAGCAGTCACAAAAACCCCACAGAAAATGTTGGAATTGTCTGGGATGTATAGCCTGTATAAAAAGGGGAGCAGTGTTAGTGTTCTTTCTACTCTATTTGAGATAAATAATTGTCTTTCATTTGGTCCATTTTTGTTTCTTGGTTGCAGGTAATTTATTTGGTTTTTGAACATGAGAATCTGTAGCAGTTATCTAAATTGCTGCCTCGAAAATCAATATTTGTCTGGGGAAAACCAAACCTAAATCTAATCAGTGAAAAGTGTTTGAAGAATTGTCATACTTGAAAGACCATTATAATTTAATAGGTGTCTGCAGGATCTGAAAGCCAAGACTGTTGAGATGACCAGCTAGGAGGAAAAGGAGATTAATGAGGGAATGTGTAACCTGTTATGTCACCAAGGCTCAGTTCACATGTGAAAGTGCCATGGTTTTTCACACTTAACAAATCTATTACATTTCGTGTCGATTGCATTTTTATAACTTGACAATGGATTTGTTGCCAGAGATGGCTTGCCAATTCATTTGTAGCAGGAAAGATGCTGTATGAGTCTCGCCTTAGGAAGTTTTGGTAAAAACCTGTATTATGATATTTGATTGGCATTTTTTTAACATACATTTTGCCTGGGAGTACATTTTCATATGTGTTTATTCAATGGAATTGTCAGTGAGTGTGTAATATATATATATATATATATATATATATATATATATATATATATATACATACACACACAGTGGGGACAGAAAGTATTCAGACCCCCTTAAATTTTTCACTTTGCTATATTGCAGCCATTTGCTAAAATAATTTAAGTTCTTTTTTTTCCTCATTAATGTACACACAGCACCCCATATTGACAGAAAAACACAATTGTTGACATTTTTGCAGATTTTTAAAAAAAGAAAAACTGAAATATCACATGGTCCTAAGTATTCAGACCCTTTGCTGTGACACTCATATATTTTACTCAGGTGCTGTCCATTCTGATCATCCTTGAAATGGTTCTGCACCTTCATTTGAGTCCATCTGTGTTTGATTATACTGATTGGACTTGATTAGGAAAGCCACACACCTGTCTATATAAGACCTTACAGCTCACAGTGCATGTCAGAGCAAATGAGAATCATGAGGTCAAAGGAACTGCCTGAAGAGCTCAGAGACAGAATTGTGGCAAGGCACAGATCTGGCCAAGGTTACAAAAAAATTTCTGCTGCACTTAAGGTTCCTAAGAGCACAGTGGCCTCCATAATCCTTAAATGGAAGACGTTTGGGATGACCAGAACCCTTCCCAGAGCTGGCCATCCGGCCAAACTGAGCTATCGGGGGAGAAGAGCCTTGGTGAGAGAGGTAAAGAAGAACCCAAAGATCACTGTGGCTGAGCTCCAGAGAGGCAGTCGGGAGATGGGAGAAAGTTGTAGAAAGTCAACCATCACTGCAGCCCTCCACCAGTCGAGGCTTTATGGCAGAGTGGCCCGACAGAAGCCTCTCATCAGTGCAAGACACATGAAAGCCCGCATGGAGTTTGCTAAAAAAAAAACACCTGAAGGACTCCAAGATGGTGAGAAATTCTCTGGTCTGATGAGACCAAGATAGAACTTTTTGACCTTAATTCTAAGCGGTATGTGTGGAGAAAACCAGGCACTGCTAATCACCTGTCCAATACAGTCCCAACAGTAAAGCATGGTGGTGGCAGCATCATGCTGTGGGGGTGTTTTTCAGCTGCAGGGGTAGGACGACTGGTTGCAATTGAGGGAAAGATGAATGCGGCCAAGTACAGGGATATCCTGGACGAAAACTACGTGACTGTTCTTGAATGGCCCAGCCAGAGCCCTGACTTAAACCCAATTGAGCATCTCTGGAGAGAATTAAAAATGGCTGTCCACCAACGTTTACCATCCAACCTGACAGAACTGGAGAGAATCTGCAAGGAGGAATGGCAGAGGATCCCAAAATCCAGGTGTGAAAAACTTGTTGCATCTTTCCCAAAAAGACTCATGGCTGTATTAGATCAAAAGGGTGCTTCTACTAAATACTGAGCAAAGGGTCTGTGATGTTTCAGTTTTTTTCTTTTTTAATCTGCAGAAAGGTCAACAATTCTGTGTTTTTCTGTCAATATGGGGTGCTGTGTGTACATTAATGAGGAAAAAATGAACTTAAATGATTTTAGCAAATGGCTCCAATATAACAGAGCGAAAAATTTAAGGGGGTCTGAATACTTTCGGTCCTCACTGTGTGTGTGTGTGTGTGTGTGTGTGTATGTATACATATATATATACATTTTTTTAGTGGAGCTTAGTGCTGCACAATTAATTGTTAAAGAATCGATCGCGATTCTACCCCCTCACGATCCTTCTTTTTTTTTTTTTTTTTTTTTTTGTGGGTGCCTGAGCAGGATGTATTGACAGTCACTTAATTATGAAGACTGCAATTATTTATGGTTCAGTAGCAAGAACTAAGCCAAACTAAGCTTACTTTACAAATTAAATAGCAATTTGACAGCTGTGAAAACACTGCACAAAAATAAACTGTTTCTCCTATACATTCAACAATTGTATTTATGCACAACTTCATTATAAATATAAAATGAATAGATAACTGAAGAATCCATATAGAATTACTTGCAGAGCACAAAACTAACCTCAAGTGTAAATGTTCATATATTAGGATGCAGAATCAAAGTAAAACTCCATTTATCAAACTGAAGACATTTAGGGATAACTATAGTTTTAAACAAACTTGAAGGTGCAGACCTGAATTGAACACTATATAAAATTGTTAATGTAAATGGTTACCTTGTATTTTTCCAAACACTGCTGACAGTAGAGTGAACAGCGTGACAACCTTACCCCCAAACTAAGCTACATATCTTACCTTATAAAAGTATTAAATTATATCTATGGTCAAAATGCAAAATCGTATAGTCATTTCCACATTGTATTTCACTTATTTATAGCCCACTCCTATTACTATGAATGATCTTGAGCTTTATAAACTTACTTTGTGAAGAACCTCACATATTTACTTGCTTGCAATCACACATTTCACAGAGCCTGCCTTCTGACCCGAGAGGAGGAGTTTTAGGAAGCAGAGTCAGTACAGGAATCACTGCTTGCAGGCAAGGTACCATGGGATATGTAGTCTTCACAAATCTAAAATTATCTTACGAGTCACAAAGCTCAGTGTCCACTCTATTTTCTGCATCTCCTTTGGTTCTAGGCATCGTTACTTTGCACTTTTACTTATTTATATTTATATGTGTGTGTACTTTATTTGATGTGTGCTGTCCATGTGAGTGGCTTACAGCCTTACACCAATGTCTGTGTACAACAGTGATTGTATAGGATAACAAGAAAAGGATTGAGTAGCAGACATAAAGGAGAAGAATACAACATTGCCAAGGAGAATGTAAAGGCAGAGGCAACACTAAAAAGAAGCGCAGACAGAGGGAAGTGCTGCTTTAGTCATGAAAGTATAAAGTTGTTTGTGTGCAGGAAGGTTTCAGTGCTGCCAGTACAGTACTGATAGGGAGCAGGAGATGTGCTTCTACAAATGGGAACTGAAAAAGGGGAGTGTACAGTGAGATAAGCAGACAGGAAGATGACAGTATACTGACGCTGCAAATATTAATGGGTGCAAGAAACATGCAGTAGTTTTCTCTTTTTATACTGTGTACAGGACAATAGGATTATATATAGGAAATACAGCTCTGTGTACTGGAGGGGCCATTTCATTGGTGTCAAGGATGCTGGAAAGTGAGATTTGCATGTGCGCAAGGGTGAGATACAAGGAAAAGACCAATTGGTGCGGTGGGGGGGCGAGATACAAAGGAAAAAAACCAATGGGTGAGTTTGGGGGTTTAGATAAAAAAATGAAAAGGCCATTGGGTGTGCTGGGGGTGGGATACAAAGGAAAATACCATTGGGTGTGCTGGAGGTAGGATACAAAGGAAAAGACCAATGGGTGAGTTTGGGGGTTTAGATACAATGGAAAAGACCAATGGCTGTGGCGAGGGTGGGATTTTACTGTTCCCGAGACAGAATCCCTAATGTGAAAGTCCCACTTAACTTTAATAATAAATAGGATAGAATAGGATATTGGGTTAGAGTACCTAAAATCTATATATAGAAGAAAACAACACTTCTGAGCACTGCCTAACCAACATGGCCTTCTGGTGCTTCTTGGAGCTTACTCCAGTTACAAAGGGGAAGTGGGGGTGAGAATTTCTCAACCTTTTCTCAAAGTATCCACTTTTACTAGTATGTGGAGTGTATGAAACGAGCCAATTCGCTACACTAGCCCTTGCAGTGCCTAGCAGAATTCTGGTGAACATAATGTACTCAATTATATTAACTATTTTGTAGTTTTGACAAACTATTTTGCAGTTTAAATGTAGTTCTCTTTTAAGCATGTGGTCATATTTTATCCCTGTTAAATTTACACCAACAATGAACTGCAGAAAACTTGTTTTGTGTCTCTAAGTGCGTGTATACATGCACACTAAAGTGCACATTCTGACAAAAAAACATTCCTTCCTGTGCCCCCTAGTGCTGAAGTAAAGAAAAAGCAACAACACAATAACAAATAACATTATTTACAGTACATGGAATTAAATATAGATTAGACATTTAAACAATGAGATGAAACAAGTATGGGAATGAATGCAATTCTCCCAGCAATTCTGTAGAAAGACCAATTCCTAAGTTTGTTGTGCTCACTGATTTTTTTTTTTTTTTTCAAACTAAAACTTGAATTAGAGCTCTCTTTTATAAGGCCCTCCCAGCACTTGGTGGGTGTGATCCATTCCTGGGGATCTTTTTCACTGTCCGTTCCTTGCATTCAACAACTGGGTCTACATGTTCAGAGGGCTCTGCATCATCATTGTCATCTTCACTCTGCTCTATATTATCCTCTTCAGGGCTATTCACAAGCTAAAGTGTCTCCATAGTCCTTTGGGTCTCTGAAACCCAGGACTCTATTCTGCTTACTTAAATAAGTTCCTGGTGATACTCTTCTTCTTCCTCATCATCATCTTCCTCCAGCATTTCTGGTACCAGAGTGCTCGTTGTACTTGTCATGGAGGCGCTGAGGACGTCTCTGCCACTTCCATCCCATGATCCGGTTTTGGTACTCTGCTGGAATGCCCATTCCAGGTTGTCCTCTGGTTTCACCTCATCTTTTTCTACTGGAGTCAACTTGCCAGGCTTACTGCCTGAGGTAGTAACAGCAGGAGTGGTCAGTGGTGTTTGTGTATGCTGGCTTTACTATCAGATAGGATGTTAATGGTTTGTTCTGAGTCCATGGTCCTCACAGAGCAGTCTTCATTTTTGGTGCTTCATGTCCATCAGATGTTTCTACCGTACGTCTCCAATTTGTTTCATAATCCTTCTTCTTAACTTCTGATATCGGCTCAGAGATGACGTTGCAGAATGAAATTACACTGGCTGCAAAGGGGTTACGAGAGTGACCCATGTAGTGAGGAACTTTTTTAACATTCTTTAAAACCTCCTCAGCCTGTTCCTGCTCCATTGAGGACACCATATCTTTGTATGCCTTTCTGGCCTCTTCCGTCAGTGACACTAGGTTATTAAATAAGTTCTCTGCCCCAGAGTAGCTGAAAATGCCAACAACACCAACCAATTTGTTCACACAGCAACCCAGTGCTTTCTTTCCTAGAGCAAAAACAAAGTATATGTCTTGCTCTCTGGCCATAGCTATGACATTATAGAGGGCCTCATCCAATCCACCTTTTGACTGAATTTTCTCAGTTTGGGAAAATTAATAACACAATTGATCTTGTTAAATTTCATGTGCTTGGTTACTTCTTGTAAACCCATAACTAATCCTCTCTTCAACTTGGCTTTCACTGGGTCTTTTTGGTACACTCTCTCTTGAAAACTGACCAGTTCTTGCAGTAACACAGTTACACATTTGTCGATCTCCTTAGTACCTGATTGAAATACTCTGTAAACCTCTTGCTGTGGATTTTGGTGATGGCTGAGGAAGCCATGTGGCTCCCAATCCCAGAACTTGCTGGAGAGCCCTGTGATACAGGGGTCATACAGTAGGGGGAGTTCTGACTTGCTGGTGAGAGAGGTGTAACTTGGCGCACTGATACCTGCATCTTCTTGAGATGCTGGCTCTTCTGACTGATCAGCAGTAAAGCTTAAAGGAATATCCTTTTGTTCATCTGAATCCAAAACACTTTGATCCACAGTTATACTTCCTTTCTTTTCCTTTCTCTCTTTTAGAATAATCTTTTTCAGTGCAGTTGGACGTTTTAATTTTGGAACTTCTTTCTCTTTTCCTCTTTTGATCCTCGGAGCAGTGGAGTCCAAAGGATTTGGAGAAACCATTAAAGTCTAGGCCTTTGTAAACAGATTCCTGTTTGTGTTCTTTGGTGTGAAAAGGGACTGCATTGCCAACAAGGTAGAATAAAGGTCTGGTGTTTATCTGACGAGCCTTCATTGCTTGTTGCTGCCTCTCCAGTTCTGCCAACATATCTCCAAGGTCTAGTTGTACTGGAGTCTTGCGCTTCTTTCCAGATGCCTTAGATAGGGCTTCCTGGAGTTTTTTTCTGCTCCATGCTAATCTCTGAATACTCCTGGGCAGTGGCCAATGCAGAAGCAAGTGCTTTCTTCTTCTGACTCTTGGCTCATTTTGGTACAGATGTTGTGATAGGGATCAGGGTCTGAACAATATTAAGTGGAGAATTTTCAGGTAAACCATCCAACACTTTTGTGTTCATCTTTGGCTGTGTGCTCTCATTTCTAGAACTCCCATTGCTGCTGTTCTATTCTGGAAATTCATCTTCATCCTCAAAGTACAGCTGTTCATGACTCTGGTCAGGTCTGTTTAATTGCGCTGTGGTCCCAGCTATACTGTCTTGCTTCCTTTGAATATTCTGTCTCCTTTCTGATGACGTGCTCTGCCTTCTCATATGATACCCAAGCTGTGCATTATTTCTGAGTTCAGCCTGTGTTCATCCTCTACAGCTAACCTGACTTTTCTCATTCCAAGGCTTCTTCTGAGTAGCTTGGGAGGCAACACTGGCCCAACTTCCAGCTGTGCAAACGGTTGGTTCTGCAATACTGACAGCTGAAGCAGTACATTCTGCATGCCTAGAACACATAGCAGCTGCCTGGTAGTGCTTTGGGCTGCAGTATCCGCTGTCACTGTCAATATCGGCTTGCTCACTGGAGGACTCTGCTGCAGGATGAGAAGACCGCCGACGTCTCACTTTTGTTTTCCACTGTACGGCACCCATTCTTTCAGACAGTAATTTGTTGGCCATTGCATTTGTAAAATCCTTTTGCTGACAAGCATCCTCTAAGAGGACAATTTTGGACCAGTTGTCTGGGCCTGATGAACAGGTTTCTTTTTGTACCACCACACTCTTCATTGGAGGCCTCTTGCATTTAATCTGTGGCACCCCTTGCTGTGGAGGTTTTTGGATAAGTGGCGGTCTGGAGGTATTTCTGCTTCACTGGTTCGATAAAACAGTGATCGGAATTTGTTGGTTTGTCCAGTCATTGCAGTTGACAGAGATTGCATTGACGGCATTGGTTGCCTGAAGAGGTGTGGTGTAAGTAGTAGGAATTGGATGGTAAAATACCATGACTTGAGCACAAGGTGCAGGCATTAGCTGGTAGTACATGTATTCTGTTGATACAGGTGGCTGAGCAGGTACAATAGGATATGCAAGATAAGGCCCAGGAGGATTTGAGTTTGACTGTGGCCATCTTATTTCATGAATATACAATGGAATTTGCCTATTCGACTGGTTCTCTTGAACAAATGAGTAACAGGTTATAAGATAACTTGGAATAGGTGTGGATTCAAGTCCACCGACGCTTCCACCATTGCCCGATAGAGACATTGGAATTGTAAGGGCTTCGGTCCCTTTCTTCTGAGGGATGAATCGCTCAACTTAAGCAGATAGTTTTCCACATAGTGTACAGGTCCACGGTGTCCGAGCCTAGGTGTGCAGAGATCCCCCCTCCTGCTCTCTTCTCCGTCCTCTAGTCAGTAAGGGGAGCGGCGGCCCCATCCATCCTTCCTGGTGTTGGCTCCTCTCCCTGGCCATGTTGTTCTCCCTTCTGCTCAGCCTCTGAGCTCACCCCACCCGAGCTGTCCGCCCACCACATATCATAGTAGAATGAAGGGGCTGCGGGCCTGGGTGGAGCTGGGAGAGATGACAGCGAGTCAGCCTATCCCCTCGTGATCTTAGCACTGCATTTTCCCAATTGAGTGCAGAGAGTTCTTTGCTCACAGCTGACAGCTGTCAAACCCCCCCACCCAAAAAAAAAAAACCTAGCAACATACCATGTTTAGCTTGGGTAAAGATAAGGAGAAACATTGTAACAAATTAGTTATTTAGATCAAAGGGATGAACTCTGGTCTGTAAATTAAGTCAGTTTAACCACTTAAAGACTAAACCTTTTTCTGCCATTTGTTGCTTATGAATTAAAATCCAATGACTTGGAACCCCCAAACATTATATATTTTTTTTAGCAGAGACCCTAGAGAATAAAATTGCGATTGTTGCGATATTTTATGTCTTGCTGTATTTGCGCAGCGGTCTTTCAAACGCAATTTTTTTTGGAAAAAAAAACAAACTTTAATTAATTAAAAAACAAAAAAAACCCAGAAAAATAAAAAACTAAACCATTAAGTTAGTCCAATTTTTTTGTATAATGTGAAAGATGTTACGCCACGAGAATCGTGATCTTTATTCTAAGCAAAAAAAGCGTGATTCTTATTTTGGCCAGAATCAAAATGCAGCTCTAGCTGAGCGATATGGTTTTAAACTTGTGTCCAAGTAGAACTATATTCAAACATTTTTCTTTTTTTCATTTTGGATATAACAAGAGAGGGTTGTAACCCCGTAAGATTTTTTTTTTTCCTGCGATCAGTGTACATTGTGGGGATTTCCCTTCACTTCCTGTCCCATAACCAAACAGGAAGTGAGAGGAAATCCTTCCTTCCTTTAAGGGAATTCCTTGGGGCTCCTTAGGTCACCAGAATTAGTGTCCCCATTGGAAGATTACCACTATTACTTCACTCCCCAATTGGGTCTTTCACCCTCTTCCTCACACTTTTTTCCCCCGGTACTAATTGCCCCACCCCTTCACCCATTCTTTCGTCCAGGTTGCCTTGTTCCTTTGCCTGCCATGGTTGTCGCCTCGGGGGGCGCTCCGGGGGAGATGTCCGCCGCGGCTCCCGGGTGGGAGTGCCATTCCGGATGGCTTTGCTTCACGGCACCACACCGCCACCATACGAACCTAGTGAGTCTATTGGCATTTAGATAGGGGGTTTTACCCCGCTATTTTATATATGTTTACAACCTATTAAATTGAACCAACCCTCTTACCCCCAGATTCATCATGTGCTTGCTCCTGACGAGTGACCGCCTAGTCACGAAACGCGTTGAGCTGCCACACGTTTTGATTACCAATTAGTACCCATGATATTATGTTTACCCTCTTTACCCTTTCTGGTTTGGATCTTGTGGTCATAGGCCGTGCAAGGATTACTATGTATTACCAACTTCTACCCTTACCTTTCTTGGTGAAATTTTGGAAGTTATAGCCTATTATACAATGTGACAATGAGCTTGTAACATTTTATGTTTTACATTATTATGCTATAAATGCTATGTATTGTATATTTTACATGTTCTATATTTGACTGTACCTCATGACAATTATTAAAAATCCTTCCAATTACTTCACCATTTGTACTTTATCGTCATCATATGCTTCATTTAAAGTCCCACCACCCTGTTCTCGCCCCTTCTTTTGATACACTATTACTTTTCTGGGGACAACTCAAAATCTGGGATTTTCTTTCAGTTTCAATGATAATGGTAAACATGACAAATAGAGAGGATGGTCTCCCTAATGGGACTACAGGCAGCAATGAGAATCTGACAGGTGTTCTAATTCCTCTCCGCTCTATCCAAACTTAAAAAAGTTAGTTATACTTTATAACTTAGTTATACTTTAGAGCGGATCTACAGTCAGCTATAAAAATTCACCTTTCAGTAAAGCCCCTCCATCCCCTCTTACACACACAAACACACAACCCTTCAAGGGTTAATGCTCTTCATGTGCAGGGGCAAAGGAGTAAGCAGCATTATATGCCTTACGCCTTGCTCCAACAGGCTTCCCAGACAGCAGGCCAATCATGGCCTCTACAAAATCACCCTGATCCTGCATTGTACCTTGATATCTCACAGGGAATGGAGGAAGTACCGGCGGATGGGGAAATGAGTATGTTTTCTTATTCCATTCCCCTTAGACATAATGAAGGGGACACTGCAAGATGAATTTTTACAACAGAGCAGAGTTGAGCTTTAACTTTTTTCTTTTAAGGTGTCTGTTTTTAAGAGATGTTATAAAACCGCCCACTTGAGGTTAAAGCATTTTGTGGTGTGATGGCTGCATTTGTTACCTTTTTCGTTTTGCTTCCTTTTCACGTGGTGATCCTGTCCTAGGGTGAGAGGTCTGAGGCATAAACCATATCAGGAGAGACTCCAGAAAAAATAATATGTACAGTCTTGATAAAGAGGGAAAGGGGGACAACATTACTCATACATTAAGGTTGTGAATAATGATCAAGTGGCAGGGCAGTGTTATCATAGTCAAGATCTCCAGAGGCAGAGCAGAGCGTAGGACATGAATTCTCTTCTGATATTGAGAAGGTAGTCTTTCTTGTAGTCCTTTCATTGGCTGTGAGGAATTCTGAGCTGACGACTCTACTGCAAGGAACTTTCTTTGTGTTTCTTAAGGTTACTGTTGTCCTTCAGCCTTGAACTTCTTTTTTTTGCACAACATCATGTCTGCTTTTCTCTTTACAGATGTTTTATTTGTTTATATACCAAATACAAACTAGGGGAAAAAAGAATAAAACCTAAAGTAGACACACAGATGTTTATCGTAAATATTCTCAATTCTACCAAACATTGGCGCTAGCATTATATATGCAGAGTAATCTAACTGTATGCTACAAAGTGTATACCTAAAGGGATAATAAAGGTTCAGGTATGAGAGTGGGAAGAGGACCAAGCACTACGTTTTGTGTGAAATTGTTTCTTAAAGCAGTAGTAAACCGCTGGGCGTTTTTTTTTTTTAAACCTGAAAGGCAATGTCATAATGTGCTAGTATGCATTGCATATTAGCACATTATGTGAAACTTACCTGAAAACGAAGCCTTCCAGCAGCGCGCTGTCACAGTAGAAGGCGCTCCCATCTTCACCTGGTCTTCCTTCCGGGTTCGCAGACTCTGGCTTTGTGAGTGACCAGAGCTGCGATGACGTCACTCTCAGACATGCGTGTGAGGGCCGCCATTTACGTCACAGGACTCTGAAGAAACAGCCCGGGTGGCCGTTCATTCAGAGCGCAAGCGCCGGTGATGTCACCGGCTGCATCTACTGTAAATCTCACCTAAATGGTGCACGTTTAGGAGATTTTTACAGTATCTATAGGTAATCATTATTGGCTTGTTTACATATCAGAAAATACAGTACAGCACACATACAGCTCAGTACACCATTCATACATGTCAGTATACACAGTGCAGCACACATACAGCACAGTACACCATTCATACATGTCGGTATACACAGTGCAGCACACGTACAGCACAGTACACCATTCATACATGTTGGTATACACAGTGCAGCACACATACAGCACAGTACACCACTCGTACATAGATCCCCCAGATGAAGGCACGTGATCCCTGTGCCGAAGACGCGTAGGGGAGGGGCAGGACGGAGCTGTCAGCACAGACAAGCAGAGGATTACACACTGCACCGCACGCCATACGAGTTATCTACCTATATACCTGTATTCCTGTATACTACACTCTGGATAGGATGGTGCACTCACGCACCTACACATTTCTCCTTCTTTCCTATACATGTTACCATTGATGTTTATCTGAGAGAGGTGGAGATCATTACCAGCAGACCTTATTGGAGCCCAGGAGTGGCTCCAATGCATGTTTAGACACTGTTTAACCACTGTGTCACACGCTCAGAGGTGAGCGCATGAGCGATTGGGGGTCACTGGAGGGCACTGAAGCATGCCGTTGTTTGCACATCATATAGGAAGAGCATGAGGAATGCCTACTTATTTGGACACTATTTTTGCACTTTATATCTATTTTTTATGTATCGATTTGAATTGAGTTGTTGGACACTTCATTATTATACAATTAGCACTTGGACTTTCCACATGTTGCATGTTGATTTATATATTTAGTTATGTATTTTATTCATTTTTCTTACAGGAGATTGGCACTGATTATTGCTTATAGCATCTAAGATTGAATATTTTATTACTGAGATTTATAGATTTTATAATATTGCATTTATTTGTTATTATATTTCTATTGTATTTTATTTATTTTTTATCACGTATTATTTTATTTTCCTAGCGCATACACAATTATTTATTTGATTTTATTACACCACTCATACATGTCGGTATTCACAGTGCAGCACATATACAGCATAGTACACCATTCATACATGTCGGTATACACAGTGCAGCACACATACAGCACAGTACACCATTCATACATGTCGGTATACAAAGTGCAGCACACATACAGCTCAGTACACCATTCATACATGTCGGTATACACAGTGCAGCACACGTACAGCACAGTACACCATTCATACATGTCGGTATACACAGTGCAGCACACATACAGCTCAGTACATGCTCACGCATTACAGTCCTGTCTGTCTGTATATATTACAGTCCTGTCTGAAAATGTGCAAAACAGTGTTTTAGATCTTTTGAATTATTTTTTTTTTCTCTTCTTTAAATTAAAAATTTTGTTCTGAGTCTGATATGTACCAGATTCAAACTCTAATGCCCCGTACACACGGTCGGACTTTGTTCGGACATTCCGACAACAAAATCCTAGGATTTTTTCCGACGGATGTTGGCTCAAACTTGTTTTGCGTACACACGGTCGCACAAAGTTGTCGGAATTTCCGATCGCCAACAACGCGGTGACGTCAAGCACCTACGACGAGACTAGAAAAGGCCAGTTCAGAACCAAGCACGGCACCCTTTGGGCTCCTTTTGCTAATCTCCTGTTAGTAAAAGTTTGGTGAGAGACGATTCACGCTTTTTCAGACTCATGGTTTTCAGATCGTTTTCTGACGTTCAGTTTGTGCTTGTGGGTTTGTATCTGGTCTTCAGTGCATGCAAGCAAGTTCCGCGTCACTTAGTCATTGTGTTCTTGTGCGTTCGTTACTGTTTTTCAGGTCCCTCTTCACAGGCCTTGCTGTTCTTAAGTGTGTTCTGTTACTTCGTTCTGAGCAGCCGACCGTTTTCTAGCCATGTTGCGTATGCGTACTCCTCGTAGAGTTCGTGCTGTGCGGGGGCTTGGTGTTGGGGTCCTGACCTTGACACAAGTCCAGTCCATGAACAGGGTGGGGAGGAGTTCAAGGACCAAGAATTGGTTGCTTCAGCGTGACCAGTTCTGTCATATGCCTTTGCTCCGTGAGATCCGTGAGAATAATCCTGATGATTTCAGGAACTTTCTCAGGATGACGGACCCCGTATTTCACCGTCTGTTGGCTTCGCTGACCCCTTATATTAGCAGGCAGGATACCTGCATGAGGCAAGCCATCACTGCAGAGCAGAGGCTCGTCGCTACCCTGCGGTATTTGGCGACAGGGAGAAGTCTGCAGGACTTGAAGTTCTCGACAGGCATCTCCCCCCAGGCTCTGGGTATCATTATCCCAGAGACCTGTTCTACCATCATACAGGTCCTGCAGAAGGAGTATATGAAGGTAAGTTTTTTATCCTTTAATATCACATTTTATTGTATTTAATGTTTGATAATATATTGTATTTCTTTCCTCATTCCCTAATTACCATGATTGGAATATGCTGTGAATGTCCCCTTTGTCCTCATGCATGCTGGATTTTTATTTAATTAATTTTGTCGGTCCTTCATACATATTTGCTAGGTGTACCTTATACTTTGGTGTTGTTAAATTCCCCTTAATAAATGCTATCTGGAGGTTGCCCCAGAATGTTTGTGCCTAATCTGCTTGCCATGTTCCTGAGCAAAAATATTAATGCTTATTTTTTTTCCTCAACAGTTTCCTTCCACGCCACAGGAATGGCAGACTGTGGCCTCCCACTTTGCCCAGCGGTGATACTTTCCTAACTGCGGAGGGGCAATTGATGGGAAACACGTCCACATCATCCCACCACCCAGCTCGGGGTCGTACTATTTCAACTATAAGGGGTTCAATAGTATTGTGATGTTGGCGGTGGTGTCGGGTAATTACGACTTCTTGTATGTGGACGTGGGGAAGAATGGCCGGATGTCCGATGGTGGAGTCATCGCCCAAACGGAGTTCTACAGGCGTCTCCAGAATAGCAGCTTGGACTTGGCAGCTCCAGAGGACAATGTGGAAGGACTCCCATTCGTGTTTGTTGCTGATGAAGCGTTTGCGCTGGGGGACCATCTTATGTGGCCATTCCCGATGAGGACCTTCACCCCGGAACAGAGGGTTTTTAATTACCGGCTGGCCAGAGCCCGAAGAGTGGTGGAGAACACATTTGGAATCCTGGCCAGCCGGTTCCGCCTATTTCTGACACCTATCCATATGGCAGGGTATAAACTTAATCATATAATCCTGGCGTGCTGTATTCTCCATAACTTTTTATGGAAACATTCAGCCAACTATGCTGGCTCAGTTGGGCCTGAGTGATCCCTGAAACAACACTGACGGTGCTTGAAAGTGGCCGTCCTGGCTTGCCCTCCCTGAGTGCCCCTGATGTCCGGTTACGATACCTGGAGTTCTTTGCGGGTAGGGGGGGCCATCAATATGCCAGCAAATTTGTGAAGCCTTTATCAAATAAAAAAGCAAAAAAAAGAAAATGTTTGTGGACGTTTACTGCTTGTGTTTGTTTTAGCTGACCGTGACAGAAATGTGTTGAGTCCAGAAAATGGCGTGATTGTGTAACCTTATACAAAGCACTGTTGGGTGTTATTTACTAAAGGCAAAGACACTTTGCACTACAAGTGCACTGAAACTGCACTTGTAGTGCAAGAGGATTTGCCCTTAGGAAATAACCCCCATTTTCACAGAAAACAGCAATGACATCACCAACAAAGTATTTTAGCGTTGACACAATAATCCACACATTCTTCATTAACAATCTCTTTAATACCTGCACAATCACATGTGCATTTAGAAAAGTTTTTTCTAACAAAACAACATGTTTGTGGTATAACAATTTTTGGGGTGGCATTATCAAACAGATAAATGTCCATTTAAGCTAAAACAGGCATGTGTAAAACCAACAAGAAAGACACAAATCTTGAACTTACAAAGTTCACATTTGGTAGAACTTGAAGGCAATATCAGACATGAGTATTTAGGAACTGTGTTTGATATTGCGTTCAGATGGGGTGAAGTCACCCCAGGAAAAGCCAAATTTGGAAGATGCACACAAATTTCCCAATGTCAACATGTGCTAGCTGCCATCACGGGGGATCAAGGGACGTGTTTTGGGAGAGCAACCCCTACCTCTCAGCTACGTTATTATTGAGGAAGGGGTTGCACCCCCAAAACGCGTCCATTGATCTCCCGTGATGGCAGATAGCACATGTTGGCACACTGTGTGCATCCTCCAAATTTGGCTTTTCGACAAATCTTTCAAACATTTTGAACATTGGAGCACACTAATAAACAAAGGGATTGGGAGGGGTTTTAAATTCGCCCAAAAACATCAATGATGTTTTTATTTTTTTGAATAACATCATTGATGTTTTTATTGAGTTTTTCCAATTCTAAATTAGACCCCATGATCTCCCCGATCAGGATCTGGGCACTTTCTGATGTGAAAGGATCTGGAGCCACAACATCACGATCACCTAAAAAGAGAGAAACCAAAAAAAAAGGTATAAAAAATCTGCCGTCGTACATCTCTTACCTGAGCCTGTGGTCGCAGACACTCACCTGTTGTGACAATTTCCACCACATCTTCTTCCTCCTCCTGCACTTCTTGGGTTGGTGGGATTTCACCTTCTTCCAGAGGTGGGGGGTCTGTGTTCTCCTCGGATGAGGGGTGTCCTCCGAGTCTTTTATCCCCTATGTCCAAAAAAAATGCTATACTTAGCACACAGTGATTTGATGGCAGAACTATAATTAGAAAACATTGCTTGGAAGGGGGGTACAATTGTCTATTTTGGCAGAGTTCCAAAATGTGGCATTTTCAGTGTCCTTTGTCAAGCTTCAATACTTTACCTGTTTGTTACAAGCTTCACAGATGTAGCCCCCCCCCCCCCCTATAGTATACACTGGAGCACCTGTGTGGCCCCCAAATAAAAATGGTGTTCTTGTGTCCCACACTAGTGCTCCAGCTGCTGAGTGTCCTCTCCTTACACAGAATCTATTTTGCATTTAATTCTAGTAACAAAGCCATCTACACAACCAAAATAGTTTATGACAAGTAGGGCGTAAAAATTGTGGCCAAATGCATATGGCCTAAACAATGGTGTTTTATAGTCCGAAAGAAAAATGTTTGATACGAACGAATAATGTACCCATGAACATGAAATTTGCCATGTAAAAATGTAGACTTGTAAGAAAAGCACATGGAGCAGCACGAACGTAATAAACATAAAGAATAATAGGAACACAGGACAACTACTTACTTTTTTGCAGCACTCTCCGGATCTTTCTGTACTGCTCATGTTCTCGTAATTTGAGGTCCGACCACCGTTTCCTGAGCTGATCTTTCGATCGTCGTACCCCAAATTTCTGGTGCAGACTCTTGACCACTTTCGCCATGATCTTGGCCTTTCTGACATTGTGGTTGGGGTAAGGCCCATACTTCCCCTCATAGTCGTCCCTTTTCAGGATGTCCACCATCTCCAACATCTCCCCAAAGGACATATTTGAGGCCTTAAATCTCCTTCTGGATCCAGACATTTCAGGCTCCGGGCTTTCCTCCCCCTCCTCCTCGTTGCTATAATTAGCACGCACCTGCTGTGTCTCCGCCATGTGCTCTTCCCCCACTGCGCCGAACGAAAAGGGCGGGGAATAGACTAGAAAGAACGTCAGGGGTGGGCGGAGTTACACGCATGCGCAGTGTGTATAAAGCGTAACACGCGTGCGTATTACGAACGATCTGTGAGTGGAGGAAGGAGCATCGAAAGCGCCGATCGTGATAACGAAGGTAAGATCTAAACTTGGGCCTATACTGCTTCGAAATTGAAGCCTATATTGTAACAAGATTAGGAGAGTTTGGCCTGACCTTAGGGTTTGTCTTGTGTTGTGTCTTGCAGAGAAAATGGATGGCTTCAATGACCACAATTTCCCCCCCCCTGTTCATAGACAAATACAGGGAGCTGCCCTGTCTGTGGCAGGTGAGACACCCCCATTATAATAATAAACAAAAGAGGCAGGCAGCGCTGGAGACACTGCTGGAGTTGGTGAAGCCGGTGGTCCCCACAGCAACCATCCCCTATTTAAAAACCAAAATTGGTGGCCTGAGGAGCACTTATCTTAGGTAGCGCAAGAAGGTCACAGATTCCCAGAGGTCCGGAGCTGCAGCAGATGACGTTTATGTCCCCAGGCTGTGGTACTACAAGAGACTGCGATTTCTGTCAGACCACACTGAAGTCAGGGAATCCCTCTCCACTCTTCCTTCCACTCTTCGTTCCACCCCAGCTGAGACTTCCGATGTCCAACCTGGGCCTTCCAGCCAGGAAGAAGTGGAGGAGCCCAGCTGGAGTCAGGTATAGCATTCTTCTACAGAAATGATCTTTACTAGATGTTATTATTGATCACTAATTGCTGATTGAAAAAAGTGTTTGACATATCAATAGACAGTAATGGGCACCCAAAATTGGGACAAGAAAGAAAACTGCTGGGCTCAGAATGATAGTCTGTTATATTTGTTAACATTTAATTTGCAACAGTCAGGAGGTGACAGTTGTGTGTGATTGATGAATAAAAAACTAAAACTATGTCCCTTTTTCATACACAGGAAGACCTTAGCCAGGAGGAGGTTGTGGAATGTGGCAGTCAGGAGGAGACGGGGGTTAGTGGCAGCCAGGAGGAGGCGGGGCTAAGTGTCAGCCAGGAGAAGCCTGGGACCAGTCGCAGCCTGACTGAATCGCAGGCAGGATTCTGTCCTCCCATTCAGGATTCTGCGCTCAGGCTCATTGAGGAGGCTTCTGCGTCCCTCAGAGCCTTACCCACTCCTGAAGAGGCCTTTGCCTGCATGGCTGCCACAAAACTGCAGGGCATGCAGGAGGGTCAACGCAAGCTGTGTGAGGACCTTCTTTATAAAGTCCACCGCGTGGAAGGAAGACCAGAGAGTGATGGCCCTGGGTTCAGTCTGGTCTGACAGAAGCTGCAGTCTCTTGTATGACCACAGCCTGGGGACACAGATGTCATCTGCTGCTTTCCGGATCTCTGGGACTTCTGGACCGGACTGCACTCCCTTAGATATGGACTCCTCAGGCCACCAATTTTGCTTGAAAATAGTTGATGTCTGCCCTGGGGGTCCAAGGCTTCACCCATTTCTGCAGTTTCTCCAGCATTGCCTCCCTCTTTGTTTAGTTGTGAGCCCTTAATAAAAGTAATTTTTTGGAAAATTATCCTCTCCTATGTGTGTTTTCATCCAAAAAGGACAGTTTGTTGGTGACGATTCAGGTACATTTCTAACATAAAATGTGAAATTAACAAGGGACAACAACACCAAACAATCTTCTACAGATTAAATAGAACAACATATCAATTGTGTTGTGGTAACTTGACACAAAAAACACACACAAAAATTTTCCACAGTACAAATAAAAATCACAAAAACAAAAAATAAGCCTTGATAAAAAGACAAACCAAAAAATAAATAATCGGACTTAAAAAACAACAAAAAAAAAAAAAAAAAATGTTGTCAAATGTGCCAAATCAAAATATATTGAGGGAATCCCGAAAAATAGTAAAGAAAGAAGTTTGTGAGAAGTCTGTGTGAATATGAGCAGAAAAACGACTTAATTCTTTTCACATTATAAAGAAGAAGAGAGTGCGCTGTATTAAACCATTTTTAATATTGCAGCGTGACGAAAGTGCTGTATCCATTGCGAACGCTAATTTTACCAGACCGAGCTGTTCCGTGTCGAAATTTCTTCAGAGCATGCGTGGCACTTTGTGCGTCGAAACAGGCCACACACGGTCGGAATTGATACGATCGGATTTTGTTGTCGGAAAATTTTATCTCCTGCTCTCAAACTTTGTGTGTCGGAAAATCCGATGGAAAATGTCCGATGGAGCCCACACACGGTCGGAATTTCCGACAACACGTTCCGATCGGACATTTTCCATCGGAAAATCCGACCGTGTGTACGGGGCATAACACTGTATATATTTGATATTTTGTTCCCTAGCCATATAGCTGGTTATTTATCTTCACCACTGCCTATAGATATTCAAGAATAAAGTTATTTTTTTTAAACTTTACAGAATAACTAAATTATACACCACACTTTTTTTGAGGTTTTTATCCAATTTAATCAAAACAATAATCGGCCAACTAATCGATTATGAAAATAATTGTTGGTTGCAACTAGAAGCCTGTTCCTGAAGACCCCTTTAGAGGTATATCTGCCAGAGAGAAAAAAAAACTGTCTTTTATGTGCTTATTGCCTCTTGTGGGGCAATTGTAATTGTGTTACGGACAATCCATTTGAGCTTCAAGACAGAAGTTTAACTTTGTCATGTGCCTGCTGAGGCATTTTAAAACTGTAGTGCATGCTTTGTGTTGGTTGTGATTCATTTGTGTTGTGCTGCATGCTTCTTGCAAGTGCTGAGACACCAATTGCTTCCCCTGCGTCTTGCACAGAGATTCAGCTGTCTCCCCCGTAAAGGTTCTGGATACCTCTCACTTGGTGCTGCTAATTGTTTTCTCTGTATTGGTACATGAGGAGTCGCAGCCTGCAGACATAACTCCAAATGGAACTTTAGTCAGAAAGTTAAGTCCTGCTAGATCACTTCAGGCCGGTCCCTTTTGAAGGTATAGCTTTGTAAAATATTAATAAGTGGCCTATACTGTTTAAAATCCAGCAGGTGGATTTGATTTAAATCAGGATTTAAGTCATGATTTAAATCACGAGTAAAAAGGCTTGATTTATATCAAGTCGATTTAAATCATAATTTTTAAAGAGCAATTGTCATCTCTGTCCCGCAGCGGCTCCTCCTCTGACCCGCTGCTGACTCACCAACAGTCCCATTCACTTTAACGGGACGGCTGGTGATGCGGCAGTGACACAACAAGGTGAGGGACGTGGCAGCAGCAAGTGAGTGGATGGCCACTAACAGGCGCTGCCGTGATGGATCTGAAATGAAAGGTGCTCTTTAAATGTAAAGACTTATACTTGCTGGTAGTTTGTAATCTTTAATATTTGCAAACAAAATGAAGTTTTCCTATTTAGAATAATAAGCTGTTGGGTTAATAAAACAGCAATATCAGAACCGATTCAATCATACAGTTTGTAGTGTACATTTGCAAAACGATGGGATAAAGGAATATTCCTGAACTTTGTTTTATCTCATGGTTACTGTGAAATTGTGCGAATGCATCAATGCAGTGCACGTTATCTCAGCTTGCAGAGCTTGGATGAATTGAATGAGCTTACCAAAAATGTAAATATTGCAGAATATACAGCCTCATGCTACATAACTAAGGTCCATTTCATGCTGAATAAACTAAATTATTAATATATCCTAAATAGAAAACTTTAGATAGATTTTTACTCCGAAGGCATTTTATTAAAATAAATAAAATGAATAATAAATTTGATAAAAATCAAAAAACTCTGATTTACAGTGCTTTGAAAAAGTATTCATACCTCTTGAAATTTTCCACATTTTGTCATGTTACAACCAAAAACAAATTTATTTTATTTGGATTTTGTGTGATAAGCCAACACAAAGTGGCACATAATTGTGAAGTGGAAGGAAAATGATAAATGGTTTTCCTAATTTTTTAAAATAAATATGTGAAGTGTGGCGTGCATTTGTATTCAGCCCCCCTCAATCAATACTTTGCTAGAACCACCTTTCGCTGTAATTCCAGCTGCAAGTCTTTTTGGGTATGTCTCTACCAGCCTTGCACATCTAGAGAGTGACATTTTTGCCCATTCTTCTTTGCAAAATAGCTCAAGCTCTGTCAGATTGGATGGAGAACGTCTGTCACACGCAATGTTCATGTCTTGCCACAGATTCTCAGTTGGATTTAGGTCTGGACTTTGGGCTATTCTAACACCTGAATATGCTTTAATCTAAACCATTCCAATGTAGCTCTAGCTGTATATTTAGGGTCGTTGTCTTGCTGGAAGGTGAACCTCTGCCCCAGTCTTATGTGTTTGCAGACTCTAACAGGTTTTCTAATAAGATTGCCCTGTATTTGGCTCCATTCGTCTTCCCATCAACTGTGACCAGCTTCCCTGTCCTTGCTTAAGAAAAGTATCCCCACAATATGATGCTGCCATCACCATGTTTCACGGTGGGGATGATGTGTTCAGGGTGATGTGCAGTGTTAGTTTTCTGCCACACAGAATTTTGCTTTTGGGCTCATCTGAACAGAGCACCTTCCACATGTTTGCCCCACATGGCATCTCGCAAACGGGACTTCTTACAGCTTTCTTTCAACAATGGCTCTCTTTTTGCTACTCTTCCAAAAAAAGCAAGATTTGTGGAGTGCACGACTAATAGTTGTCCTGTGGACAGATTCTCCCACCTAAGCTGTGGATCTCTGTAGCTCCTCCAGAGTTACCATGGGCCTCTTGATTGCTTCTCTGATTAAGTCTATCCTTGCCCGGCCTGTCAGTTTAGGTGGACAGCCATGTCTTGGTAGGTTTGCAGTTGTGCCATACTCTTTCCATTTTCGGATGATGGATTGAACAGTCCTCCGTGAGATGCTCAAAGCTTTGGATATTTTTTTATAACCCAACTCTGCTTTAAACGTCTTCATAACTTTTAACCTGACCTTTCTGGTGTGTTTTTTGGCCTTTTATGATGCTGTTTGTTCACTAAGGCTCTCTAACAAATCTCTGAGTGCTTCACAGAACAGCTGTAATTATACTGAGATTAAATTACACACAGGTGGACTCTATTTACTAATTAGGTGACTTCTGAAGGCAATTGGTTCCACTAAATTTTAGTTAGGGGTATCAGAATAAAGGGTGCTGAATACAAATGCACGCCACACTTTTAACATTCACATTCATTTGTAAAGAAATTTGTATGATTAATTTAATCAAAGAGGTTTTTTCTCTTCCACCCAGCAATATTCTATGGAGGATATCCCATTGTGGATTTAGCCATTTCATGTCCTAATAAGACTGACTATGCCTCTTTGGCCAATTGTGCTGTGTCTCTCAATAAGCGATGAAGAAAGTGGGACTTTTTTGTACTCCACATAAAATCCTTTTGGATCTGATATCCTTGGCTTTTCCCCTCGTTTGGGTTTCCCTGTGTCTGTGGTTGTCTGTTTTTGCTTTTTTTTCCCTCTGGTGACATAATGGTTTTCACATTGTACAGTTATGTTCCATTACTGAACATGAGAGAAAGGGATTTCACAGCGAGTACAAAAAAAACCCCAAAAACATAATTTTGTTCTTCATCGTATGGTGAAGGGATGGGGCCTTGTTGCTGTCTTATCTTCCTATTGAAAAAATATACCTTCACTTACTGTCAGGACCAGAAGTGATGTGAAATCGCTTTGGTGGGAACAAAAACACATTATAGTAGAGTGTGAGGGACTTAAATTTTGCTGCCCATGCTTTCCTGTCCAGGTAATAAACACTTTTTATATCTTGTACTGGTTTCTCAGGGATAGGAAGCAAGGGAAAACCTGTCACAGACAGCAAACAAACTCAGCAGAAATGTTATTCTATCCAAAACTAAAACATAAAAGATGGTTTGCATTGAGTTTTAAACTTTTTGAGAGCTGAACCTTCAGAGAGATGTTTCTTATTTTACACATTGAGAGTTAAAGATTAATTTCTTATACTACAAATATGGTTTGACTTTTATTTATAAAAAAGTGATCCAGTCCTAATTTATTTCTAGTTGGACAGATTTGCCAGCATTCGTATTCCTGGAAGTAGAAAAGACCGGCCTAATTTAAACTACATAAAGAACTGCAACACTCCTGGTGAATGGTCTACATCATCTGAGCATGAAGACTTTCCTCCTAAGCAGCTGTCTGATAAAGAAGTTCTGGCTCTGTTTGAAAAAATGATGGTAAGCTATATATTTGTTTTGACGTGACTAAGTTTCTTATTTTTTGTTTTCCATGTTGAGTTTATTTAAGTAGGAAGAGATAACCTGGCTGCTGCACACCTCGCACGGCCTGAGTGGTTAGCGGGTAAAAGTAACCTGGGCTCGATTCATCCAAGCCATGCCCTCAACATGAAATAACACAAAAAATGATATTTCTAAAGGGAAAAAAAAAATTAATGAAATGACATTTAAATTGCCGGCAATGCAATACCATTGCCGACAGTAACAAAATGTTGGGTCTGGTACGGGTTTTAAGGGGAACCCCACAACAAAATACAAAAGAACATCAAACCTAAAAAAGAAATGGTGATTATGAACATCAAACAAAAAATAAATGCCGATATGCAATAAACCCCCTGCCCGCAGACCCCCACAACCACTGGCCAGGGTTGTGGGGATGAAGCCCCATCAACATGGGAACAAGGTGCTTCTTTAGGACCCCATGCCCCAATGCACCCCCCCATGTTAATGGCATGTGGCCTTGTATGGGTTCAGGAGGGACGGGCGTTCACCCCCCCTTTTTTGACCTGCCGGACTGCATGCTCGCATAAGGGTCTGCCATGGATTTTGGGGGGGACCCCACGCTGGTTTTTTTTTTTTCCATAATTTTTACTTGTCAGGATTTTTTAACATTCACCTGTCAGTGGGAAGCCCCTGATGAGTCATCCATTGTCAAGGATGCAGCAGCCAGCTTCCCAGCCCGCTCCTTAGCAACCAACTAATGGGGGGGGGGGGCGGCAGAGGCCCCCTATGCTGTGTTTTCACAAATACTGCATGTGATTGCAAAACCCTGGTGATAAATATTGCATTTTTCTTACTCTCTGGTCTGAGCTTACCTCATGGTTTTTAAGCAATATTTACATGCACATTTTTCATTTTGCAATAAATACCACATAATCATTTTTTTTTTGGGGGGGGATTGGACTTTGTTTATCGCATGCGATCATTTATGCAAATGAGTCCTGTGACTGCGTTCTCACATGTGGTAAACGTTAGTGAATTGACCCCTTTGTCTCATGTTTCTTTATTTCATATCGGCAGAATGTACAATCAGCACAAACCGTTATTAGGTATGAGAAAAATGTAAGCTGTATACTATAGGCTGATCACAACACCTCCAATGCATATTAAAAGATAAAATTAGTGCAGTGCATTCTGCTGTCCCTTCCACAGCAACTTCCTGCAGCAGCTAGAGTCTATAACACTCCCCTCTGTAGTCTTTCAGACTCTGTAAATGATGTAACTTCCTTCACAGCTCTGATGGTGGGTGGGACTCAATACATCCTAATTAACATTCAATCCCTCCTAGTCACACCTACAGGAGGAGTCCAAATCTCCCAAGTCCGGCCACACAGATCACAGCATTATTCAAGAAGAAAACCCCTTTATATACACAGCTATGTTCTGAAGACTAGCTGTGCTGCTGCTGGACAGGCTGGAGTGGATTACAATTAGAATTCTATCCTTCCCAGTTCAATATGCACACCAGTGTGAACAGGGAGAGTGCCACCTCTCAGTCTGAGCCCTGCTCTCTGTGAAGTGATTAATTTACATATGAAGGAAACGCCTTCCCAATAACCTTCCATAGTTTTTCCTCTGTAATCTTGCAGTAAGCCATTATTCTTTGCCATGCTGCAAGACAGAAAAGACACAGGAGGAGGTATGACACATGTACACCTTTCACCACCCACATGAAGGCTCAGAAACACCCACAGTAACCCTGGGACTCACCCACATCAATGCCCAGAACTGGTACAAGTGACTGACCATAGCCTGCCCTGATGCTACAGAGGCTCAAAGGATCATGGAAGATGACTGGAAAAGGAAGGAAACGGGAAGTCAGAGAACTCTGAAATTCAGCCAGGAGAAGGAGTGACATTACAGACACAGAAACCTGCTGTATACAGCTAAAGGAGGAAAGTTACACACTAAGAGCCCTTTCACACTGGGGCGGGGGGCGGCGTCGGCGGTAAAACGCTGCTATTATTAGCAGTGTTTTACCGTCGGTATGCGGCCGCTAGCGGGGCGGTTTTACCCCCCGCTAGCGGCCGAGAAAGAGTTAAATACCACCGCAAAGCGCCTCTGCAGAGGCGCTTTGCCGGCGGTATAGCCGCGCCGTTCTATTGATTTCAATGGGCAGGAGCGGTAAAGGAGCGGTATACACACCGCTCCTTCACCGCTCCGAAGATGCTGCTGGCAGGACTTTTTTTATCGTCCTGCCAGCGCATCGCTCCAGTGTGAAAGCCCCCGGGGCTTTCACACTGGAATGCAAGCAACGGCACTTTCGGGTCGGTTTGCAGGTGCTATTATTAGCGCAATAGCGCCTGCAAACCGCCCCAGTGTGAAAGGGCTCAAACTGACGTCGGGGTTGTGATTAATTTACATGCACAATGCATCTGTTTTGTGGAGGAAAATAAAGCTGGAGTTCTTAAGTATGCTCCTATAGTCTAGGCCTTATACCCACAGGAACTGTCAGTTTCCTGATAAATAAGCATTTTGCACTGCTGCTGTATTGAGTTTAGTTGATTTCAATATATAAAATGAATGGAGCAAGCTGCATTTTGTACTCTTCTGATTTACACTGTAATTATTGTGTTCTTTCTTTTTAACAGCTGGAAAAGGCTTGAGTAGCCAAAATGTAATATCTCTCAATGTAATTTGAAAGTAGTATAATTAAAATGAATTGGGTTATGTGAGGACCCGGGTGATTTTCTTGTGAAACAATGTTTAGCCATCTTTATTATTGCTTATTTATTACTAAATGGATTGTTGGATGTAAGCTATGCTTTCTATCACATACGCAAGCAATAGACTTAGTGCTAAAAAGCATTACATCCCATGAAAAGATGCCAACTGACATTGCTTAGATGGGATTAGATATCAGACAAGTTTGATTTGAAAGTTCTGCAGTGTAAGAGAACAATGTTCAGAGAATTAGAATTGAATTCAGAATATGTGAAACTAGTTAATTTGAGATGGATTTAAAATATTAAAAACAAAATCTGTAGCTAGATCAATATGCTGCTCTTTATAAAAACAAAATAAGGCCACTAGAGCCAAGTTGTACAACGACTGGTTAACAAAAGGAATAAACTGTATTAAATCCCTTAACACCTCCACAAACAAACCACTGATCTTTTGACGAAATGGTGAAATATCTACTTATTAAAAAAGGGCTCTTTGCATTATTTCAAGCTCGATCCAATGTATTAAACATTATTAAAAATGCTTTCTCCCACTGATTTGTCTAATCCAATAGATTAAATACTGATGGAAACCAATCCAGATAAACAAGCAAAATTCTGGATATTTTCAAAATGCCACTTGCACATTATGTGAAAAAACCCATAGAATGAGTAAATGGATGAAGCAATTCCCAACTAATCCTGTAGAGCAGTGTTTGTCAACCTTTTTTCATTCAAGGCATCCTTTTAAAATTATGCATAATCTGAAGGAACCTCATTTTAAAATGTAAAAAACTAAACTAATACATAATGCAGCAACAGCCCCACACGTTGGATACCCAAAGTTAGATGTGAGCTATTCTTCCAGAGCAAATACACCTTTGCATACTGGTACTGACTAGTATTCTAATATTTCTCTTCTCTCTTTTTCTCTCCCTCGCTAATGTGACCCCAGTGCTGATGGAGAGGGGGCAGGGAAGGGGCAAATAAGGATGCTATTCAGGCACCCGATGTCCTCTTTATTACCCTGATGATGTCATCGGTTGTTAAGATACCGGTGGCTGGAAGGTTGTAAGAGTGCACCGTGAAAACCTGTGGCTTTGTGTAGCTAAATGGCAAGCTTCATCTACTTGCTGCTTGTATGCAATTTTTAGGCATTTTGCCAAGGAGCCCCTGAAGAAATGCGAATGCACCACAGCGTGCATGGGCACCCTGGTTGAAAAAGGCTGCTATAGAGAATGTTCTCAATTCTTTGAATATACAATAGCTTGGTGAACACTCACAATTAACTCCTACCAGCCAATTATGCTGAAAATCTACCATAGTTTATTGATTTTGCCACCCACCTATTCTTCCCAATAGAACTAAGCCAAACACCCCAATGCTTAAACTTTTGACACAGTCCAGCAGACCAGGCTTGACTGTGTCATGCCTTCTAGGCTTTTTTCCAAGATTAAATGAATATATTAATAAGAAATAAAATATTAATAATACAATATTAATATAAAAACTGCTCAATATACACGGCTGTATACTTGGTTAATTACTTACCCTTAATGCATGAATGATCAATATTCGGCATAATAAACCTACAACTTTTAAAACTTTATACAAGGTGGTGATTAAATTTGGAAAGGATCCGACAGAGACCTCTCTGAAGACAGAAACAAAGAAGGTTGACACAACACTTTTTAAAGTCTAGGACTCTTTTTTTTTTTTTTTTTGTCACCTTACCTAATCTGTACTTTTGTTGATTCACGATCGTTTTGAGGTAAACTGGAGAAGGATGCAAAACACAAACCAAGGTCTATTGTATCTTTTTCACACAGTCTCTTTTCCAAGTTGTCTTGAAACTCCAACTACTGAGAACAATATTAAAACATGTGGCGTCCTATAGACTGTGCTTGATATCTGGATCAAACACTTTGTTAAATTGGTATTGCACAAAGTATATCTGTAATCTATAATAAAAAAAATAAAATGGGTATTGTTAATGGTGATATTGTATATATTTTAAGTTGTTTATAACAGACAACTTTATAATCAGAAACTGGGGCATTGCACAGTAAAACTTGCTTTATATTATGACTGTTTTATATGATTATTAGGACATCCTTATGTTAAATTGTTTAATTTTGCATGGGATTCATAGTGATTGAGAGTACATTTCTGTTTCGTTGTGGGTATTCATGTGTTGACTTACATTGCCAATATAATTTAACCAGAACACACTCAGAAGCTAACAATAAAATGAACATGAAAAGATGGTGGAGAAGGTTACTGAAACTGTGCCTGTTGAAAATAAAGAAAGGCAGCACAGTGCAAACCTTGTGGTATGTTACTGAAATTTTAGTTTGATTATTCAGTGAAACATGCTCACAAGACTATGGAATTAATACCTGCATTTGACGCCAGCAGAGATTCACTCAAACTACCCTCACCATGGGAAGCCACTGGAATCGGATGCCTATTGGGCTGCCGAGATGCCCTTACTGTAAAAGTATGCCACCTAGTGTCTGGCAGGAGCTATTGTGCATGTGGTGCCTCCTCCTTCCTGAATGAGCATTTAGAATTATGCACAATTAGGTCGATAGAAGCATTAACAGTTCATTGGAGTATGTCATATAAACTGTTCCATGCCATGGTTTAATCATAACACAAGACATTGTCTAGCAATGTCTGTCAAAATATTATTTGGTACCACAAGATTTGGTACATGAGCTTCTTTATTGCGTTGCTTGGAGTGGAAGGAGTGGTGAATTCAAATTCAAATGAATGGTGCAGCTCCAAAAACAACGCAAAAAAAAAAAGTGCGGAAAAACGCAGTACCGTCACTGAAGTATGAACAAGATCAATTTTCTTTTCCAAATGTATAATGTTAGGGAGGCAGCTGCAGCCTGTGTGCTTTGATCAGATTAATTATTTGGAGGGGAAAGAGGTTGTCTGCAGGTCATGCTGAGAGAGACAAAGTTTCTTCCAAAAGT
This sequence comes from Aquarana catesbeiana, assembly GCF_042186555.1. Taxonomy (NCBI): domain Eukaryota; kingdom Metazoa; phylum Chordata; class Amphibia; order Anura; family Ranidae; genus Aquarana; species Aquarana catesbeiana. The sequence continues at coordinate 219,439,492 of NC_133325.1, read as the reverse complement.
GTCCCCTGATATACGAATCCAGTGCAGCCACACATAAGTGAACCATCCAAACATTGCATAATTCTCATCTACAGAGCAGGCATTGGATCCCAGCCACTGGCCATGACTAGTGAGTTTGGAGTGACTCTATGCTAGCTTCAAACGTCACCATCACTTCCCTGAACTTGTGACTACATATTCATTAAATAAAAAATGTCAGTATTACACTGAGGTTTTTGTACTGCTTTCTTTTTGGTTTCTGACTGTCCCATTCCCTCTTTATATGTGGCCAATTTTGGTTTATATTTCTATGTACAGAATTTAACTCTAAGCACACAGCAGGGGTGCTTATTTGTACATAGGCTGTTGAGATCAGAGTTTGACTTGCTTTTATTCCCCCATGTAAGTCAATGTGAATGCATTATATACAAGTAAACACATCTCAAATGCATATAAAATACTCATCTCCTCAATGAAGACACAATGCAACAGATGTTTTGTTAATAAAGAGTGGGCAATGGTTAGAACCTCCTTCAGTTGTTTGTTTGTTTAAAAAAAAAGGGAAGAGTCACAAATAGTAATTGAAAAAAACAAAAAGAAAAAAACTGTCAGAAGTTCTAACATTTTCCTTCTTAAATAAAAATAAAAACTGCTTGGAGTGATACTTTCAAGTGCTAAATCTACTTTAGCCACTTGCGGACTGCCTGCCTGCAATGTACAGTGCACAGGCAAAGCATCATAGCTGTACATCGCTGCCTGCTTCCGGGTTTAGGGCGCAAGCATGCGTGTGCCCTTAACCCAGCAATCAACACAGGGCTCTACAGAAGGAGTGATCTTTGTGTTTCTTATCTCTGCAAAGCAGGAATAAGAAACAAAGGGATCGTTCCTAAAAAGCCGCACACATTTAACCCCTTGATCGCCCTAGATGTTAACCCCTTCCCAACCAGTATCATTAGTACAGTGACAGTGTATAGTACTAGCACTGATCACTGTATTAGTGTTACTGGTGTTGTGAGTGGCAGAAAGTCCCCCCCCCCAACACCCCCCCCCCCCCCCAGCATCAGTTAGTTTTAGATTTATCTCCACACTATCGCAGTCCCATTATAAGTCGCTGATCACCATCATTCGTATAAAAAAAAAAATTCCAATATATATACCATAGTTTGTAGGCAACACAAACCAATCAATATACACTTATTGGGATTTCTTTTAATCGGACATGTAGCAAAATACATTTTGGACAAAATTTATGAAGACATATTGGATATGTTTTTTTAGCAGAATATTATCACAAAAAAAAAATAACCCAGTGGTGATCAAATACCACCAAAAGAAAGCTCTATTTGTATGAAAAAATTATATAAATTTGATTTGGGTACAGTGTTGCATGACCGTGCAATTGCTAGTTAAAGTAGCGCAGTGCTAAATGGCAAATAATGGACTGGTCATGAAGGGGGTAAAATCTTCCAAATGGTTAAAGAGACCCTATTTACCAGTCCATACAAAAAAAAAAAAGACATTCTTGCAGCAGTAAAGGATAATAAGTACTTGGTTTGCTTTATTTTAAATATTCATTTTTCATGTAATTTCCTCTGCTAATGTGATATATGTGTATATATATATATATATATATATATATATATATATTTATATTTTACAAGACAGTCTCATCTTTTGTTAGTGTAAAATGGCTGCCAGTGGGCACATTCATTATTAATGGCGCTGACCCCTCCTCCACTCCACAAATATTACAATCGGCTCTGATTTGCTTCCCTTTCCCCTCCAAAAACAAACATCTTTAACATGTTTGTTATAATCAGCCTTTCTGTGTTTTTCATTTTTTTTTGTTGTTTTTTTTCTTGTTACACCAGCACTGACCCTACTCCATTTAGTAGTTCTCACAGTTGGCTTTGCTTTTACTTTTTTTGCAGTCCTGATTAACAGAATTTACACAACAGCACTGTTCAGTGATTAGAGACAATGTTTGAGCCGGGATCTTGCTCCTGGCTTGAACAGAGGCTCCAGGCAGTCTTATAACCTCTTTTAGTCATAAGATTGTGATAGGCTCTCCTGTGAGCTGCAAACATAAACCAAGTAACATAGCAGACCTTCTTTAGAGAGTCACTAGAAAAAAAAAGCTGTAGCTACTTGCACAGTATTTAGGTTTCTGTGAAACAGGTTATATCTTGTCCCATTGTATATAAATGAGATGGTCGCTTCTCTTTTCCAAAGGGGTGCTGCTCCTGAGTAGGTGATTATGTATATTTTTCTTAGAGCCTGTGGTAAAGTGGACAACCCTGGAATAATTCTGTTATCCCATGTGACTTGCTTGCTAAATACAAATAAAGCAAGCTATTTGGGGAAGGCTGTTTACCAGTTTCTGGAGCACTAAGTTGTATAGCTCTTAAAACGTAATTATGTCTAAGCCTGAGAAGCTTTATGGTTTCATATCTGATTATAAACCAAAGAGAACAATAATCAGTAGCTCTAATTATGGCTTGAAGGGGAGACTGGGCAACTATACACTTTGCTGCAGGGGGAAGATAGTCCTATCGTTTTTATTAGTCATGAATAAGAAATCAATGTTAAAATTAGCCTAAAATAGGATTAGAGGCTATTTGTCAAAATTAGCCTTTGTTGTTATACTGGTATTATATATCAGAGATTATAACCACATTAAGTGTCTCAGATGCTGCAGGGACACACTTTTTTGAGACAGAAGCTTAAATATGTTAAAACGAATATAGTGTGTACTTTACCCTTTTCAGATATGTTTCAACAACTGGTCTATCTACCCTTTTTTAATATAATTTATGGATTCCCATTTCAGATTTTGATGTTTTACTTATTTGTTCTTAACTCAAATTGTATTCTTGTTTCCAAAAGAATTCCTAGCTGTTTGGTTATATAGCTGAATAATATATTGGAAAACTAATTTGCGTGTTCAGATGCCCATGGTTAGTATGGTACACTTAAGCACATTGTGTAAGAATGCATGTGTGTGTGTGTATATGTATGTGTGTATATATATATATATATATATATATATATATATATGTCTCTCTCTCTCTCTCTTTCTCTCTATATATATATATATATATATTGTACTTATTGGCGTATAACACACACATTCATTTTGAGAGGGAAGTTTCAGGAAAAAAACTTAAATTTTAAATAAGGAACTTTGAAGCAAAATAAGGGTCAGTGCCTATCTGCAGCCTCACCATTGCCATCAATGCAGCCTGATCAATGCCCATCTGCAGCCTCATCAGTCCACATCAATGCAGCCTCATCAGTCCACATCAATGCAGCCTCATCAGTCCACATCAATGCAGCCTCATCAGTCCACATCAATGCAGCCTCAGTCCCAGTCTCACCATGGCCATCAATGCAGCAGCCTCACCATTGCCATCAATGCAGCAGCCTCACCATTGCCATCAATGCAGCAGCCTCACCATTGCCATCAATGCAGCAGCCTCACCATTGCCATCAATGCAGCAGCCTCACCATTGCCATCAATGCAGCAGCCTCACCATTGCCTTCAATGCAGAAGCCTCACCATTGTCATCAGTGCAGTCTGATCGATGCACATCTGCAGCCTAGAAGAAACAGGGAGGGGGGGGGGGGGCGAGCGATGACAGATTACATACAGTGAGAATCTCCTATGATAGACAGAACAATAGTCCAATGGCGACCCTGGAGATGAGACTTTCTATTACAGAGGCCGCCAAGTAAACAGGAGATTCTCACTGTATGTAATTTGATGACGCTCGTCAGGTCCCCCTTCCTGTCCCCTCCAAGGCAGCTAAAATTGAAGTATTGGCATATAACACGCACGCGCTATTTGCACCCGATTTTCAGGGCGAAAAAAGTGCATGTTATATGCCAGTAAATCTATATATATTAATGTGTGTGTGTGTGTGTGTATATATATATATATATATATATATATATATATATATATATATAATAATTTCTATTTTTATGCATATATATTTTTTTTTTTTTTCAAAATGAAGTGTGTATACATTTTCGTATTTTACATTCAACGGGTAAAATCAGTATTGAACACGTCACCATTTTTCTAGGTAAATCTATTTCTAAAGGTGCTTTTACATGAAATTTTCATCACATGTCGGTAACAACCTATGCAATCTGTACATACAAAGAAACCAAAACAAAAAAGTTCAGAAATTAAATTATGTGTAATAAAATAACACAGGGAAAAAGTATTGAACACATGAAGAAAGGGAGGTGTAAAAAGGCATGGAAAGCCAAGACACCAGCTGAAATCTATCAGTAATTAGAAAGCAATCTTCCCTCTTGTCAGTGCAAATCAATATCAGCTGGTTCAGTCTCCGCTGAAAAAAGTCTCCTGACCAAGGTGTCACACAAGAAACATCTCATAATGGGTAAAAGCAAAGCGCTCTCAAGACCTTCGCAACCTTATTGTTGCAAAACATACGGATGACATTTGTTACAGAAGGATTTCTAGACTTCTGAATGTTCAAGTAAACACTGTTGGGGCCATAATCCGGAAGTAGAAAGAACATAATTAACCTATTTACCAGCCACCACCAAGGGCTACTCGCAAGATTTCTGACAGAGGAGTGAAAAGAGTTATCAAAAGAGTTGTCAGAGCCAAGGACCACTTGTGGAGAGCTTCAGAAAGACCTAGAATTAGTAGGTGCAATGCACTCAACTGCCATGGCCTGTATGCACGCTCACCACGCAAGACTCCATTGCTGAAGAAAAAGCACGTTGAAGCTTGTTTAAAGTTTGCTTCACAACATTTAGACAAACCTGTGAAATACTGGGAGCATTTAGTCTGGTGAGATGAGACCAAAATAGAACTCTTTGGATGTCATAATACACACCATGTTTGAAGGTCAAATGGCACTGCACATCACCCCAAAAACACCATACCAACAGTGAAGTTTGGAGGAGGGAACATTTGGTTGGCTGTTTTTCAGCATACGGTACTGGCAAACTTCATATCATTGAAGGAAGGATGAATGGAATAATATACCAAGACATTCTTGATAAAAATCTGCTGCCATCTACCAGGATGATAAGGATGAAACGAGAGTGGACATTTCAGCAAGACAATGATCCCAAACACAAAGAAAAGGAATCTCATTTGGTTTCAAAGAAAAAAAGAGATTAAAGCTGCTAGAATGGCCCAGCCAAGCGCCTGACCTTGAATCCAATAGAAAATCTATGGAAAGAACTAAAGATCAGAGTTCATAGACGAGGCCCACGGAACCTTCAAGATTTGAAGACTGTGTGGAAGAATGGGCCAAAATCACACCTGAGCAATGCGTGTGACTAGTTTCTCTATACTGGAGGCGTCTTGAGGCTGTCATTACCAACAAAGGATTTTGTATGAAGTATTAAATACATTTCAGTTAGCATGTTCAATACTTTTTTCTCTATGTCATTCCATTTTATTACACATAACTTAATTTATGAACGTATTTGTTTCGGTTTCTTTGTATGGATTCTTACCGACGTGTGGTGAAAATGTAATTTCAGTAGCATCTTTAGAAATTTATTTACCTAGGAAAATGGTGTCGTGTTCAATACTTTTTTTGCCTGCTGCATGTTAAATACAAAAATGTATACACACTTCAACTTGAAAAAAATATATACATAAAAACTTATTTTTGCAGGATCCAGTCATGTTTAAGTTATGCACTCACATTAGGTGCTCATGGTGGTCACCATTAGCATCCAGACACTTTTGATTTTGGTGGACTACTGCATGAACAGCATTGGCTAGAGCAGCGGCCCATAACCTTTTTGTCACCTGCGGCTGCGTGGGTAAGCTTTTTTTTTTTTGCGGGCAATTTGTCAGGGCAATGACTGGTGTTAGTGCTTCAATCATTCCGGCACCATGCTTGATATGGGGTTTGGGTGATTGAAGCGCATTTATTTTTTTTACATCGTAGTAATGATATAGTTCAACTCACCATAATGCAGAATCAGTGGGAGCCCTGCCACCAGATGCAGCTTGTGACTTGCCATGTCACCTGCCACCATATGTGGATTGTCACTTGGCACGTCGCCTGCCACCCGATGTGGGTTTTCACTTGCCACGTCGCCTGCCACCAGATGTGGGTTTTCACTTGCCACGTCGCCTACCACCAGATGTGGAATGTCACTTGCCACGTCACCTGCCTTCAGATGTAGGTTGTCACTTTCCACGTCACCTGCTAGTGTCACCAGATGTGGTTTGTCACTGCATTGGTGGCAGCACTGTTCCATTTAGCACAGAGGCAGTGGTGGGTTCCGAGTGAAGGCAGGAGAGCGGTGATGTGGGGTGGGCGGTGAGAGATGTCATCTCTGCTCCTCGTTGCACCTCTGACATGAAGAGGCTGACAGAATACCGGCTGTGAGGGTGGAAGAGCGGCGATGCGGGGTGGACGGAGAGATGTCATCTCTGCTTGCCTGCCTGCTTGATTCTCTCATCCACCCGGCTCTCATGCCGCCCTGCTCTCTCATGCTGTCCGTACCCGCGGCCTGACTGCAGAGAGGCCACAGCCCAGGGGTTGGGGACCGTGGACTAGATTGTCCGCAGGAATTGCTCTGCATGATGTTTCCATTTCTTTTCGTAGTTCTGTTCATAGTGCAGTCAGTGTAGGTGGTTTTCTATGATATACAACATCCTTTAGTGTTAGCAATAGATAGAAATCGAAGGGTGTTAAGTCCAGGGAATGTGGAGGGAGTTCAATAGCATCTCTACATCCTACCCAATGTCATCGGCTCTCACGTCTTGGTGGTAGTGAGGTGGTGCACCATCTTGCTGGATGTAAAATTGCTCATTTGCAAAATGGATGTGCGAAACATGTCGAGGTACGCTGGACCAGTTACTGTGCCTTAAAAAAAAAAAAATGGTCCAATTAAACTCCTGGTTAACAGTCCACACCAGACATTGAGCCCCAGTAAAGTGAAGTGTGTGTATACATTTTATTTGTCTCTTCTTTATCTGCCGTACTTTTATGCTATATTGTATCTTGGAGCGAGATATGCTCTCTCTGCCTGCTACCGAATACATTTTGGCCTAAATTTATAAAGATAGATTATTTGCTAAATTTTATAACAGAAATGAACAAAAACACTTAAAAAAAAAAAAAATAGTCTTATTTTTGTAAAAATAAAAAACCCAGTGGTGATTAAATACTACCACAAAGAAGCTCTATTTATATAAAAATATAAAAATTATTGTAATTTTTCAACTTGTGGCAAAATATAACATTTTCCATGGACTCAACATACCTATCAGCAAATAGCTTGGGGTGTTTACTTTCCAAAAAGGGGTCATTTGGGGGGGCTGGGGGGTTGAACTGACCTGGCATTTTATGCACAACATTTAGAAGCTTATGTGGCACATCACCCACTCTCCTAACCACGTGAAGACAAAGCCCTTTCTGACACTTTTTTTTGTTTACATGAAAAAATATATTTTTTTTTGCAAGAAAATTACTTTGAACCCCCAAACATTATATATATATATATATATATATATATATATATATATATATATATATATATATATATATATATATATATATATATATATATATATATATAATTTTTTTAAAGCAAAGGCCCTACAGATTAAAATGGTGGGTGTTGCAAATGTTGTTTTTTTTCAAACGCTATTTTTTTGGAAAAAACACATTTTTTAAATTTTAATGCACTAAAACACACTATATTGCACAAACGTGCAGCGGTAAAAAACTACAAACATTTTTAAAAGCCTTTACAGGTTACCACTTTAGATTTACAGAGGAGGTCTACTGCTAAAATTACTGCCCTCGATCTGACCTTCACGGTGATACCTCACATGCATGGTGCAATTGCTGTTTACATATGACACGAGACCGATACTTGTGTTCGCCTTTGCGCATAAGCACGGGGGGGGACAGGGGTGCTTTTTTTTTTTAATTAGCTCTTTTTCTTTTTTCTTTTATTTTTAAACTGTTCCTTTCATTTTTTTTAAAAATTTTTTATTGTTATCTCAGGGAATCTAAATATCCCCTATGATAGCAATAGTTAGTGACAGGTACTCCTTTTTTTTCTTTTTTTAAATTGGGGTCTATTAGACCCTAGATCTCTTCTCTGCCCTCAAAGCATCTGACCACACCAATATTGGTGTGATAAAATGCTTTCCCAATGGCGCTGTTTATATCTGGCGAAACCTAAGTCGTGAAATGCTCATAGCTTTCGATTTCTTAGGCCATAGAGATGATTGGAGCTGTTCTGGTCTCTGATCAGCTCTATGGTCAGCTGGCAGAACTACCCACTGCATTTTCGGGTTCCCTGTTGGGACAGGAGAGCCTGAGAAAACCATGGAAGACGGTGGGGGGGGGGACGTTCCCTCCCACTGCTTGTCAAAGCAGTCTAGAAGCTTATTAGCCGCTATGGTTGCTTTTACATGAAAGCCGACTGCTGGCTGAAAAGAATGATACCTAAACCTGCAGGCATCATTCTGGTATAACCAGTCAAAGTCCAGTAACATACCAGTATGTCGCTGGTCCTTGTTTGGCATACATTGTAATGTTCTTTTTTTCATGCAGCCTGTGGGCTAAACGAAAAAAAGAGATTTGATCATTAGAATACTGCCCTTCATCCACCCACTTATAATGATGGGCATACATGCACCATTTTTTTTTTAAGTGAAGAAATCACCTCCTACAGCGCTGGAGTCGCTGATTTACGTATCGTGGGAGAAACGCTGTTGCTGTCAAGATAAATAAATCAGTGCTGCAGCTGAATGGTGTACCTGCTAAGCAAATGATGGTTAACAATAAAACAAAGTAACATTACTGTATAACAGTAAGATATACCATACCTGCAAAGCAAATGCAATAAAACGTAGTAAAAATAAAGCATATTTTAACGCAATCTGTGCCTAAAAAATATATGTCAAAGCATGGGGGCAATCCGCCCCTAATGTTAGGAGCAAATCGCTCCTCCACCCCTGCCCCCATGCTTCGGCATATATACTCTTCTTTTAACTGTGGTGATGAAATCACCTCCAACAGGGCTGGTGTCATGGCTTTATGTGGGAGCAAACGCTGTTGCTGTCAGAATAAATAAACCTGTGCTGCAGCTGAATGGCGTACTTGCTAAGCAAATGATGGTTAACAATAAAACAAATTAACATTACAGTATAACATAACATACCATACCTGCAAAGCAAATACAATAAAACATAGTAAAAATAAAACAGAGAGAGAACAATAGATAAAGAACAATAGAGAGCGGACAGTAGAGAGCGAACATAAGAGAAGAGAAATAAAACCAAGTATTTTTGGATTTTTTTTTCCCTCACTTTTTTCACTTTATAAAAACTGTAAACTGAACGTTGTAGATTAGGGTCTCTCAAAATGTGATGGCCATCTCATCTTTCGAGACCCTTTGTTAGTGCCCCTTAGGACTGTGTAGTGCTGTACCCTACGCTAATACGCCACTTGTGTGTGGTAGCGTTTGAAACAGTCACCGATGCAGAGACCAGGTTGGTCAGGACAGGAGGGACAATAAAAGCGGGTGTCGTGCCTAAATCTGCATTTTCTGCAGACACGACATCATCTTTGGAGTGTTCTTTGGGTAGGGGTAAAAAAGTGGAATACCGCGCCATGACGAAAAATAGAAATAAAAAAGCAGCTGTTAGAAGTGGGATACACACAAAAAGTAGATAAAAAGAATATAGCAGCGCTGAGGAGTGAATGGATAACAATTGTGCTAAATCATTGACAAATAACCGAAAAATAAATAAAAAATAAAAAATCACCAAAAACAATTGATCAGACCAAATACTGAAAAAGGCTATAGTGAAAAAGTATTACAAATAAATAAAAATATAATGTAAATATGAAATGATAAATAACAAAATCGTGTAGATAAGGAATCTTGAATCAAAGGGTATATACTGAATTCTCCCACCGTGGCAACAGTCCAAATTCATAAACCAAGTGTTCAAAAAATTATTAATAGATTAATATTAATTTCGTGACAAATCCACCACTGCAACAAAATTGTGACCACCGTGTGAAATGCAAGCTTACCAAATAGAAAGCTAGCCAAGCTTGTGACCTATTCCCGGTCAGGGCCTTTTTCCCTAAGTGAACCAGGTATCTCCAATCCGGTCTCGTATCTTAGAAACAGGCCAGCTATCCACACTCTAACAGATGTTTGCTGGCAACTTAATGGGCTCTCCTAATCCAGGAAGCTCCAATAGGTGGTCATACGAAACCCAAAAAAGAAAGGCTCACCATAGCATAATTCCGTCTGAACATGTTTATTAAAAGATTAAAATTACACTTACAGTGTTAAGGATAAATAGCAGCAAATAGCCGGCTGTGCATGGACGCCCGTCCACTGAGACACTGGTACGTGGTGACGTCAGCACGTAAACTCCTCCCGACGTACGTTTCGTCAAAACAATGACATCGTCTGGGGAATGTTCCCGTTATCCAGAGTAAACGTCGTGGTGTAAGGATCCAGGACGGCAGCGGGTGACGTCAGAACGTAGCTTCTCCCCTGTACGCGTTACATTCGCAAGAACTTTGTCAGTGGGGCGGAGCTAACGTACATCATCTGTCCTCTTATAAACATACCCGTCGTCATGGCAACATGACGCGCTCAGGATCAGCGCACACTCCACTCCCCAAACACACTAGGAAGCACTGTCAGGCAGCATACCCGCAGACAGGCATTACTGAGCAAAAAAACCTAGGATAATCTGAACCAAACATCAATAAGAAATTGGTCAGAATACTGACCCCTAATGGCCACTTTAGAAAACGCTAAAAAAAAAAAAAAAAAGCTATAAAAAAAAAAACCCAATCAATATAAGGTAAATCATTAAATTAATTAGAACTGAGCACCCGCTGCCATCCTGAAAAGCCACACACCATTCACAACATTTACAATAAAAGATACCATGTCCTGAAAGACAATGAAAATTAAACAAACTAAAAACTACCTATCAGAAATAAAGCAATTCAAATCAAAATCTATGTTTAAAGCGGGGGTCCACCTATCTATCGTTTTTTTTTTTTGAGTTCATTCACAAACTTTTCTTCTCAGCATTACATACTCACATATTGTGTGTAATATGTCCGCCTGTGTCAGATTTTGTCGGAAAGAATAACTTATATTATTCACTGCAGGAAGTTTCCATCTTCATTGTGGGCATTTGAAGCCCACAAGCATTTATTTCCTGGATGTGGTGAATGCTGTGCTCCCAGCATTCACTGCTCGTTCCCGCACATGCTCAGTGGCATCCTGGGAAGCCTGAGACTAGCTCCCAGGAGGCTGTGTGGAGTCTGGGAGAGGCTAGAAACACGCCTACTCCCACGGGAGGAGAACCAGGAAGTGCAAAGAAGAATAGAAAAATAAAAGATAATTACGGCGATTTAAATTTTTTTAAACGGCATGTCAGCATCTAGGCAAGGAAGAAAATACATACAGATATTGTTCAAAATTTGGGTGGAACCCCGCTTTAACCCTTTAGGCGATAAAACCTTAGCCTCAAAAATCCAGAATGTTTCTCTCTGGCTAAGGTGACGGATGTAATTACCCCCCCCCCCCCGCGATCCCGAGCGCGCCATGTTTTTATGACGATAGGTATGTTTATAAGAGAACGGGTGACGTACGTTAGCTCTGCCCCGCTGACAAAGCTCTTGCGAACGTAACGTGTACGGGGGAGGAGCTACGTTCTGACATCACCAGCTGCCATCCTGGATCCTTACACCACAAAGTTTACTCTGGACATGTGCTTTTACACTCATTCTCTTGTGGGTAGTTATTTTATGAATAATAAAGCCTTTAAAACAGCTACGAGTGAGCACTTAGATCTCCTTTCTCTCACCATACATACCCCTGAAGATATCGGTTGAAGGTCCTGGACCCTGCCTGGATTATTTACCTGTATGGGACATGTGCTGCTGACCATCTGTTAGCTCACTGGTCCACATCCTGAGGTGAGCTAAGCGAGTGCGGTGGAGGGATAGTCACTATCGCATTGGATTTATGCCTTTGTCACATGGAATTCTCTTCAGTGCTTGCTGAGACTGACCGTTCTTCATATATTGGTTTTTGGATTTTGTGGTGATCTGTTAGTGTTCAGCTGCACCATATATTGCATTTAGGTATTTTTGTGCTGATTGTATTATACATTTTATACAAGGTCTACAGGATCTAAGACCCATCTTCAGTGTTCTGACTGAGGGAAGAAGGTTCTCATCCAAGTTTTTACAATACATGGCACCGTCCATTGACCCCTCAATGTGGCAAAGTTGGCCTGTACCTTTTAGCAGAAAAGCATATTGTTTCCACCTCCATGCTTGACTGTAGGAATGGTGTTCTTGCGGTCATAGTTAGCATTTTTCTTCCTCCAAACATGGTGAGTTGGCTTAATGCCAAAGATCTCAATTTTGATCTAATCTGACCACAGCACTTTCTCCCAATTCTCTGAATCATTTAGATGTTCAGTGGCATGACTGTACGTGTGCCTTCTTGAGGAGGGGGAACATGCCAGCACTGCAGAATTTCAATCCATGGCGGCGTTGTGTTACCAGTGTTTTGTTTGACTGTGGTCCAAACTGCCTTGAGATCATTCACAAGCTCCTCCCATGTAGTTCTGGGCTGATCCCTCACTTTTATCATGATCAACCATACCCCATGAAGCGAAATCTTGCATGGAGCTCCAGATCGAGGGCAATAGATTGTTATTTTGTATTTTTTCCATTTGTGAATAACTGCCTCCTTCTCACCAAGCTTCTTGCTGATGGTCTTGTAGCCCATTCCAGCCTTGTGCAGGTCTACAGTCTTGTCCCTGATATCCTTTGACAGCTCTTTGGCTTTGCCCGTGATGGTAAGGTTTGAATGGAAGAAAAAAATACTGTGGACAGGTGTCTTTTTATACACAATAATGAGTTGTCGTTAGGAGCACCTTCTTAAATTGACAGGACTAATCTGTGTCTCACATGAGCACATATTGTAGCCAGTCTGTGGGAGCCAGAATTATTGCTGGTTGGTAGGGGATCAAATACTTATTTTACTCACTGAATTACAACTTAATAACATTTGTATCCTGTGCGCTTTTCTGGATTTTTGGTTGATGTTCTGCCTCTATCATTTAAAATGCACCTAGGATAAAAATTATAGACCCTTTGTTTCTTTGCAAGTAAGCAAACTAACAAAATCTGTAGGGAACCAAATAATTCTTTTCCCCACTGTATATAACTTTACTGCATTAAAGTAATGAATACAGGAGGTTCTATTTGGATCTATATGTTTAATTTTCTATTTTGACTGGAGCTTAGCTTTATTTCTATGGGCAGTGTTTTGACAGCATTTTACACTGCTTGGATATACTTTGCCACTACACAAATTTCCTAAGCACAGTTGGGTAGTTGTTTTATTGTGCCGTTGAGGAAATAAGTCTATTTTTTTTTCAAGATGATGTGAATAAAAAAAAAACATTTGCCCTTCCTCCTAATCTATGATTATGAGATTTTATTACCATGACTAAAGATGACATATAGATTTCATCCAACTCATTTATCATCAGAGACTTGTATACATTGCCATTTGTGTTTTGCTTCTGACATGATTTTGTGAAGCAATTTTTTATGGATATTAAATGCAGTGTTTGCTTTTGAAATCCTTCTTTTTTTTTTTTTTTTACCATTAATCTTTTATTTTGCAAAATTATAAAAGACACAAAAAAATAAAGCACACAAATTATATCTTCCAACTTTGCATCAATAACAATAAGAGCAGCATAATAATCCTGCCATGCTGTGGGTGGGCAACTTCCCCAAGAATGACATGAGCTTCTAGGCAAAAAACAGTATAGCAAAATAACAAACAGAGCAGTGCGGTAAAGTCATAATATATCATAGATTAGATCTAGAGTAGTGAACAATAAAGGCGAGGATCCCTGTCCTTTATTGAGCCAACCATAGATGGAGCGATTTTCTTTCCTTAACCAAGGGTTGCAGGAAAGAAATTGGCTTGATTCTCCATCAACACTGTCAGTGTTGAAGGGGGAATCCTTCCTGCGTGTGGAGCCATTGAGTTCTCCTGGTGGGGGAATGGAGGGAGCTTTGCCCACTGGGAGAACATAGTGATTATTGGTAGTGGTTATAACAGCTTCTAGCAATAATCACATATAAAATCTGACAGGCTGGTTGTACCCAAATTGATCAATCAATTTGGTATATTCAGCCTTGCCCAAAGATGGTTCGCATCTCAGCTGGTTCCTGCTAAACTGGCCGAGATTTGAACTGTGTATGGCCGCTCCTAGAGTATATATTTTTGTCATAAAGGGGCTTTAGGTCCTAAAGAAGGAGGTGGAAACTTAAGTGAAAGGTGAGGTTAGGAGACTGGAATGCTCCTGTTGTATGCCAGCCATAAGGCACATTAGTCATGACCTTTAGAAGCTGTGAGATGGGTTTTAGCATAAGAAAATTCCAGCAGGGATCGGTTGTTAAGACAATGATTAACATCTTGTATATAAGGTGGTTGTGTGGTTTAGCATCATCTAGCAACAGCAGCAATGAGGCTATGAGTTGTGAATGACTGTGTATGATGCGGCAAGGCATTGAGGAGAGCCATGTATGGTGTTTGAGTCTTTGGTGTATGAGTTACTGATACCAGAAAAGTTTTGACCACCACCCAAAACCTGGTGATAATAGGGTAGGACTACCATATATGGCATTGAGTTCCCTGGGTGATCAGTTGCGCCAGCCTTTCGCCAGATTATCTGGGAATATGGAGGCGAGCCTATAGGGATTGCAGGCCCACCAATGAACTATTTTATGCAAGGAGTCCTGGTCTGACAGGCATTTACAAAATTTTAGTGGGGTTCTGAGCCTCCATGTGCCATAGAGTAGTAGAGATAGTGAAGTTAAGAAGGTTCTTCCAGTAAGACATAGATATTGATTTATTTTATAGGTCAGGTTGGAGGAGTCGTTCGATGAATGAGATTCCCTTGGTTTGAGAGTCTGATTTTTCATAGTGATGAAGCAAGACCCAACAAAAAGGAGCATTAGACCAGCCTATTGAATTGAATATAATTTAATTTTGTTTTATAGAACAATGTTTGTCGATTTTGTAACGCATTGGCATACTTTGCATTTATATTGTTCCATAAAAGCCGAGGTAAATACATCTTGAATGAGTCCCAAACTGACCTTGAACTTCTTGCAAACAAATTCCAGTTGTTTGCCATTTTGTCTATCGTTTTCTTCTAGTTTGGTAGATGGTATAGTTGGGCCTACCTAAGTTTAGGATGTTTGCTTAGTCTTTCTGTGCAAATTGATATTTTAAATATACCGGTACCTAAAGTCCTAGACTCTTGTTCTTTAAACTCTGCACAATTTCACTCAGATGAGGCATGTTTGGAAATTTGGACTCTTGATCTGTCCTTTAAAGCTAGTAATCTTGGGTTGTTAACAGCACAAGATAAAATAGTGTTTTTATGAGGCTAATCTAGAGGTGTCTCTTTTCCCTCAAAACTGCCCTATGTTACCTATGGCATCTGTAACAGCAGAGTGTTTTAGCAATGTCTATCATTACTTTAGACCTGTTTTCTGGAGTTGCCCACAATCCATTATATATCTGCAGAGTGACATAACTTTAATTTCTTTTAATGATTTTGACAGGTTATAAGTAGCAGAGTGTTATATTATGTTAGTCATGACTAATATTTCAAACTTGCTGCTGACAGTCTTTAAAAAATGGTTACTATGTGCTATGGTTCCATTTTTCCCCTTACTGTAGACTTCAGATGTGACACCTCTGCAGGGTATTTTAGCGTATAAATTAGCATATAAATAGAAGCCATAGTGTTGGCTATGTTTAAATAAGCTAAAGTGAAATATTATTATTCATATTGACAAGTGTTTTTAAAACATACTGTAATTTATAGAGAACAAAATAAGCTTATGGCTGAAAGTTGACAGTGAGGAATGCAACCTGCTAACTTGTCTAGTCTGGGCAGTTGAAGCACTTTATTATAGAAGCGCTTTATTTGCAAACCTTGCTGTTTTATTTCATGTACCACTTAATGTGAATTATTTATGTACAAGCCACATGCCTTTGCAGTGCAAAAATCAAGCTATATAAATGTATTTGTTTCCAATAGGCAATTTATCTCTAAGAAATCAAGGCTAGCTCAGATGTGGTCAGCATAAGGTCATATTAAAATCATAAGCAATTTGCATCTGGTAATTGTCAGTTGATGGAAAAAGTGATACATTAAGTCTGGCCTGGAAAAAAATCTAACCAAAATCCAGGAGCCAACTGCCAGAGGCTAGGTGGTAGCTATACAGTGTGTGTGTGTATATATATATCTATCTTTACCATAGCAGCCATGTTGGTAGTCCCCCCCCCCCACACACACACACAAACACACATGGAAAGCATATATACAGCTTTCTTTAGCTCCACAGCTATATATATATATATATATATATATATATATATATATATATATATATATATATATATATATATACTGCTTCCACTTGCAGATATCATTTCTGGCTCTAGCTGGCATGTAGCTGGAAGTTGACCATAAGTTCTGTGATGTAGAGTACAGTGGAAACTTCTTGACCATGTGCACAGTCCTCTGTATGACAAGTATTTCTGTGACAGACAGCTTTTCTCTGTATTAGTTCTTTATTTTATTTTAATTGGGTAAGCTTTTAGCCAGTCACATATGCTGCAGTAGAAACTCAAATTCATTAGGAAGAAATTTTATGGTAGGTCACGATAGCTGGAAATTTGGACACGTGTGGGCAACTCTGTTGGGTAGGCTTTGATTGGAGTTATCCTTTAGGTTTCCAACATGCAGACAACCAGGCATGGAATCAGCTTGTTTCATGTATTAAAACTTTTTTACAGGCACATATAAAGAGCTGCATTTCCAGGCACTGGTGCTTTGGGTTCTGACTGACCTGTTTGAGGCCATCAAATAATTTGTTATAGAAGGGTGACTGGAAATAGTGTGGGTTTTGGACTCCTCTCCCTGAGCATAGTACTAAGAGCACCTGTTGCAAAACAAGTACTGCTGCTCTTTAAAGCCAACCTACATTTTAAAGCCAGAGAAGGGAAAAAATCTTTCCTGTAGTGGGGCTGCCCCCATATTGCAAGGTGTAAATGCTTGTTTAGGTGTTGGGGCTGCAAAAAGCAGTTTTACTTATCTTTACTCCCCCAGCAGCCAGTGCTCTGCTCTACTTGCCTACGCAATGGCAATTAACTGTTCCTTTGATGTCCTTGCATCCACTGCAGAGCTATGGGCTCTGCATTGAACTTGATATCGCCAGAGGACCTGTGACCACCAGAGCATGGGGAGAAGAGGCTGCATAGACTGGTCTTACAGCCTGGAGGGAGCCTGCAGTAGCCGAGGTTTAGGTAAGCAAAAGTGCATTTCTTTATTGTACATCACGGGACACAGAGCACCATAGTAATCACTATGTGGGTATATAGGCACCTTCAGGTGATAGACACTGGTATACCCAATACAGGAAGTTCACTCCCTATATAACCCCTCCTCCTACCAGAAGTACCTCAGTCTTTTTGCCAGTGTATAAGGTGTTGGTCACGAGTGAAGATGTGCTCTGAGGAGCTCCACTGGAGGGATCCCTGCTGGATTTAAATAGCCCCCACAGACCGGATCCATCCAAAGTGCCACTGAG
Source organism: Aquarana catesbeiana (assembly GCF_042186555.1). Classification (NCBI taxonomy): domain Eukaryota; kingdom Metazoa; phylum Chordata; class Amphibia; order Anura; family Ranidae; genus Aquarana; species Aquarana catesbeiana. Next base: position 219,421,793 of record NC_133325.1, on the reverse strand, counting down.
GCCAAAGTGGATGGTACCCGGGCCTCGCATAAGAAGAACGAGGTTTTGCCTGTAACGCCCCCCTTGCAGGGCTGGATCCCGGGACCCAGGGCTTGGGTAATGCCTACATTACCTAAAGTTTTTCCTGGTGGGGTGCTATTACAGGTCCAAGGGAGTGGAATCCCGATCAAAAGGGACCCGGTCCTTGAAGGTTTGCTAACGCAGCCCGGCGTGATGGGTGAAGGTTGGATCTGTCTGTTAATTCAGCAGAATCCTGTGACGAGGATAAGGTAAGGGAAGAAGCCTAGGAACTATAAAAGTCCACCTATGGTTTTCTTCTTTAGGGAAAAATGTTGTCATGCCTTAATTCTCCACTAGAGGGAGTATATGCACATACCTTGATTTGTTGTCTTCACTTCAGCTCAGTGTCAGTCTGTGTGTGGCAGCAGCAGCTTTCACAATGGCGATTCCTCTTGAGGTAAGAGATCTGCCATCCTGCATTGGTGGTGCAGCTGCTTCCCACATCTCAGCCCCAGTATATGTGACTGAAGATGCCTTTTCCTCCGCCCTGCTGGGCCTAGAGGGAAGATTAGTGGCTTTAATCGCATCTGCCATCCAAAAGGATAGGAAGCTTGTTAGATCCCCCAACTTAGACCCTTTGCCAAGGGGACAAGTGGGTAGAGGATGAGGTGTTACCCTCAGGCGATCAGAAGGAAAGACAAACCGATTACGCCTCTGCAGAGAAAACAACGGTGGATGAACCCTTTTCAGCCTCGCAATCTGAGAAATTGCTGGTACAGTCCCTTACGGAAATGGTCCGTTCCACTTTCAAGCTACCCCTTAGGGAGTCAGCTGAAAGTTCGGTTTCTTCCTTGGGTTCCTTAAAACCTTCACAGCCTTTGCATGCGTTTCCTGTCCATGCATTACTAGAACAGCTTATTTATGCTGAATGGGATCACCCGGATGAGGATAACTCCTGGCATCTATCGACATCAGGGATGCATATCTGCATGTCCCCTATATTTCCCACTCACCAAAGGTTTCTGTGGTTCGAGGTAGAACAGCAGCATTTTCAGTTTGTAGCCTTGCCCTTCAGGCTAGCTAAAGCACCCCGGGTGTTTACAAAAGTTCTGGCCCCACCTCTAGCCAGGTTAAGGGCACAGGGCATAACAGTCTTGGTGTACCTAGACATTGATCTATTGCTAATAGACCAGTCGGTGGTTCATTTGGAGCAAAGCGCTTGCATTACAACCAGTTACCTGGAAAGTCTAGGTTGGATTCTCAACCTAGAGAAGTCTTCCTTAAAAAAGCTAAAAAGGCTGAAGTACTTGGGTCTGATCATTGACACAGCTCAGAAAAAGGTGCTCAGGCAAAGATCAACTCCATAAGAGAGCTGATGCAGATAGTCAGATCAAAAGGAGATCCCTCCATTCGCCTTTGCATGAGGTTGTTAGGAAAGATAGTAACTTCATTCAAAGCGGTTCCCTATGCCCAGTTTTATTCGAGACTGTTGCAAAACAGTATCCTGTCTGCTTGGAACAAAACGATTCAAGCTTTAGACTTGCCAATGTGGCTGTCCCTAAGGGTGTCCCAAATCCTCAGCTGGTGTTTGCTAACCCAGAATCTGCTAAAAGGAAAATCCTTCAGACCAGTTATCTGGAAGGTGGTAACGACAGATGCCAGCCTTTCAGGATGGGGAGCAGTGCTAGAAATGACGACTGTCCAAGGACAGTGGTCAAGAACCGAAAGGACCTTGCCCATCAACATCCTAGAGATCCGGGCAGCGGGTCTGGCTCTAAAGGCCTGGACATTCAGGTTACGGGATAGTCCTGTCAGGATCCAATCTGACAATGCCACAGCTGTGGCTTACCTCAATCACCAAGGGCGCACCAGGAGTCTCGCAGCACAGAGGGAGGTGAACCATATACTAACTTGGGCAGAAAGGAATGTTCTGTGCCTACCAGCAGTTTTTATTTTGGGAGTAGAGAATTGGCAGGTGGACTTCTTGAGCCGCCAACAGTTGCTCTCGGGGGAATGGTCTCTTCACCTTGACATTTTTCGGGCTGTTTGCCAGAAATGGGGGACTCCGGACGTAGATCTTCTGGCGTCTAGGTTCAACGCGAAGTTGGTCAACTTTGTGCGCAGGATGAGGGATCCACTCGCATGTGGAACAGATGCGTTGGTGACCCCGTGGGGATCAGTTCTCACTGATTTATTCATTTCCCCCTATTCAGTTGCTGCCAGGACTTTGCAGGATCAAGCTGGAAAGAAAGCCGGTAATTCTGGTAGCCCCAACGTGGCCCAGAAGGTCCTGGTATGCAGAAATCGTAAAGATGGTGGTGGAGGATTCATGGTCCCTTCCATTACGGCCAGACCTACTCTCACAGGGGCCGATATTCCTTGTCAAAAGAAGTTTATTGAGTATACAATGTTATAAAGATACATAAAGTAAGTTTACAAGGATCTATAAAGTAAGCTCATTGTTTTACAGTAGGGTTTATATAGGTAAATATCATGAAATTTCAAATATTAAACATTGGGTTCACGTAAACCTAAATTAAAGATATATATCATTTCCTTAGTTACTTTTGTAGGTATTTAAATGATTTATACCTACTATACATATTGTTTACAAGTAGAGTGTATATAGGTCAAATAAATTCTGATAATGAGCTTTAATCGTAAGGTGGAGAAAAGGAAAGAGAAAGAAGAAAAAGGGTTGAAAGGTAGAGGTATGGTCCACAAGGTTGTCCCGCTCGTCAGTTTATTATTCTTTTTAGTTCTCTTTGAAGCCTTAGAATGGGTGTCTCTGTAAGTCATTTAATCTGTTACCATGGCAACAGGACAGAGTCATTGAAGTTTGACAGGAACTGTTGTTTTATCCAAGGATGCCAAAGTTTTTCAAATTTTGGAATTTGATTTTGATCGATGGCTACCATCTTAGCATGGGACATTGTATTATTCATTCTGTGAATTGTTTCTGCTAGTACCAATGTACGAGATTTCCATGCCTTGGCCACTGTTTGTTTTGCAGCCGTTATTAGTTGGATCATAAGTTTAAATTGAGAGAGTGTTAACCATTCCGGTTTTAGATTAAGTAAAGTTAAATATGGATCTGGTTGTATTATTTTTTTAAATATTTTAGATGCAATCACGAAGACTTCCTTCCAGAAGGTTTGGATTACTGGGCACGTCCACCATATGTGTAAATATGTGCCTATTTCTGGGCATCCTCGAAAACAAAGAGCTGAGGTATTAGGTGAATATTTTGCCACTCTAGCGGGTACAAGGTACCAGCGAGTTAGGACTTTATAATTTGTCTCCAGTGCTAAGATGTTGGGTGAAGATGACTTAGATGTGAGCCATATGTTAGACCAGTCCGTGTCTTCTAAAGTTCGTCCCAATTCCTCCTCCCACCTCTGAACGTAAGAGGGTCTATTAAGATTTGCTACTCCATATAATTGATTATAAAGTGATGAAATTGTACCTTTAGCAAATGGATCTTTTGTACAGATTGATTCAAAAATGGATAATTGGGATAATGGTGTATCCCCCTTTAGGAATGGTGTATAGAAATTTTTGATTTGGAGATATCTAAATATCTCAGAGTTTGGTAGATCATATTTTTCTCTAAGCGATGGGAATGAAAGGAATGATTTAAATGCTATGAAGTCATTTAGTGTCTGAATGCCTGATGTTGTCCAAGCTTTAAAAGAATTTGGGTAGATCCATGCTGGATAAAAGGCCGGATTTCTGATAAAAGAAAGGAGAGGATTGAGTGGAGATTGTAACTGATATTTGGTTTTTAGTTTATCCCAGAGAGATAAGAAGTGTTTAGTTATGGGATTATGAATTTTAAAGCGGTCTTTAGGATCAAGCCATAATAAATTTGATATTAATAGAGGGTCATTTTCTGAAGCCTCTATAAATACCCATAATGGGATTTCCTGTTTTGCATGGTATTTGGACAGACTGGCCAAATGTGCTGCTCTGTAGTAGTTAGTAAAATTAGGGTATCCCAGGCCTCCTTTATTTTTGGGAAGATGTAGTGTGTGTATAGGTATACGTGGTTTAGAAGAGCCCCATATAAACGAAGTTGCTCTTTTTTGTACTATTCTCAAAAAATAGGAAGGAATTGGAATAGGGAGGACTCTGAATAGATAAAGCAATTTGGGTAGAATAGTCATTTTGATTGCATTAATCTTCCCTATCCAGGATAAAGGAAGTTGCGACCATTGTTTTATTAGATTTGTGATCTGTCTTAATACAGGAGGATAATTGGTTGAGAATAAGTCAGAATGAGATGCTGTTAAATGAATTCCAAGATATGGGATTGATTTTTCTGCCCATGTGAATGGGAGTGCAGCCCTAGCCGGGATCAATTCCATGTTTGTGAGTGAAATATTAAGCACTAGGCATTACTTAGGATTAATCATAAGGCCGGATAGGGCTGCAAATCCATCAAGAGCTGGTATTAAGTTAGGACCAGAGACCTGTGGTGATGATAGAAAAAGTAATATATCGTCTGCAAATATACATAATTTGTGTGTAATACCTCCTACTTCAATGCCAGTTATAGTTTGGTTTGTTCTGATGTATTGGGCCATGGGTTCGAGTATAAGGGCAAATAATAAGGGAGATAATGGGCAACCCTGTCGGGTACCTCTTTCGATATTAAAGGCTTCAGATTTGTATCCAGCATATTTTGTATAGGCTTTGGGTTTATTATATAATGCTTTGATCCATGTTAAAAAGTGGGGTCCAAAACCCCATTTTTGTAATGAATATTGCATATATTGCCAGGATACTGTGTCAAATGCCCTCTTAATATCGAGAGATAGAAAACATAAAGGGATTTTCCGTTTTTTAGCAATATGTGCCAATAACACTGCCCTGCGTATATTATCGCCTGCCTGTCTATTTGGCATGAAGCCTACTTGATCTCTATGTATTAATTTTCCTATAATGCTATTGAGGCGTTTTGCTATTATTTTTGCTAATAATTTAATATCGAGGTTTAACAGAGAGATAGGCCGATAATTCACACAGGAAGTATCATTAGAAAGGGGTTTTGGGATCATACAAACAATTGCCATTAGTGTTTCTTGCCGAAAAGAATGTCCATCTAGAACAGGGATGTCCAAACTACTGCCCTCCAGCTGTTGCGGAACTACACTTCCCATGAGGCATTGTAAAACTCTGACATTCACAGACATGACTAGGCATGATGGGAGTTGTAGTTCCTTAACAACTGGAGGGCCATAGTTTGGACACCACTGATCTAGAAGTTTGTTAAAAGTTTCAGTGAGAATGGGAGAGAGTATTTCTGAGAATGTTTTATAGTATAAAGCCGAGTAGCCGTCTGGGCCTGGTCTTTTGTTAAGTTTTAGGTCTTTTATGGCGTTAGCAACTTCATCTATAGTTATAGGCTCATCCAAACTGCTTTTTTGATTCTGAGATAACTCAGGTAAGGTTATTTTTGAGAAGAAGGATTCAGCCTCTGTAGGATTAAATTCATTGTTTGTCTTGTATAAAGTTGCGAGATGTGAGTGAAATTTATGGACTATTTTAACTGGATTACAAGTGTAAACATTTTTTGATAATTTCAAACGTATTGGTTTGAAAGATTTGTTAGTTGAATTTAATGCCCGAGCCAAATATGTACCTGGTTTGTTTGTATTCATGTAGAAATTGTGTTTGGAGCGTTTGAGGGATTTATCAACTGACTCAGTGAGAAATAGATCGTATTCCAATCTAGATTTTTCCAGATGAAATTTTGTACTCTGAGATGGATTATCTTGAAATGATATGTAGGCTGCATTAAAATTGAGTTCTAGTTTTTTTGCTAGATTTTTGCGTTCTCGTTTAAATAGTGCCATTTGTCTTTGTATTGTACCACGCAAGACAGGCTTATGAGCTTCCCACAGTGTTATTGGGGAGATGTCTGTTGTATTATTAATTGATATGTATTCCTTTAAAGCTTGTTCAATGACCATCTGATGTAGTGGGTGTTTGAGCATTATGTTCGGTAAGTACCACGTTGGGTCATGCGCTTTTGGTATGGCTGAGGCTATAGTAGTGTATACTGCATTATGGTCAGACCACGGAATCGGAATTATATCTGATGCAATAATTTCTGATATCATTCCTATTGTTAGAAAAATCTATTCTATTCTGGTGAAGGTTTGATGAGGGTGCGAGAAATAAGTGAATTTCTTTTTCATTGGGTTACTTTCTCTCCACGAATCTACCAGATTGTATTTGGAAAGAAGTTGAGAAAAAGGTAATCTAGAGGTTATTTTGGATGGTGTAAAAGGTGATTTATCTAGAAATGGGAGGAGGACCTGGTTCGAATCCCCACACATTATCACTGTTCCTATTTTGTGTGTATTAATCACTTGTAATATATGTGAGAGGAATGGTGTAGGTTGTTTGTTAGGAGCGTAGTAGGAAATCACCGTGATTGCTGTATCCATTATATAACCCATGAGTATCAGGTATCTACCTTCTGGGTCTTTAATTTCTGATGATAAGGTGAATGGTGTGGATCGGTGAAATGCAATTAGAGTTCCCCTTTGCTTGGTACAGGCAGAAGCCGTGTAAATTTGTTGATAAAAAGGAGAAATATATTTTGGAGTAGAATCTTTGGTGAAGTGTGTTTCTTGGAGGCATACTATGTGAGCCTTCTTGTTATGGAAAGTACGGAAGGCTTTGGTCCTTTTTTGAGGGACATTTATTCCCTGAACATTCAGGGAAAGTATATTCAGTGGTGCCATGGCAACAGATCAAATAGTTTTGACTTACTTTTTGTTATGCAGAGCTGACTGCGCAGATCAACCTGTGTGGACTGAAGAGATGAATAGATAGAAAAGAAACCAGTGAATTCTGGAGTAAAGAGTAAACAAAAAACATATGAGATTAGATGATACATTGTATAAATTATTTTTTGCAAGTAATCACAATTTACCCGTGAAAGAGAATAAATATCTCTCTCAGGGGAATAAGTGCCTTCGTCACACTCCCACATAATATGGTTGGGAGAATGAGGAGGGCTAATGGGGGTACACGGATCTTCCGCTTACAGGAGAGAAGTGCTATGTTAAAAGACATCAAAATGATGTTTCATTAATTGGAGTGCAGAATATAGTTTTTGTTGAAATTATTTATTCCAGGGTGGTTGTATATGGTTAGTCTTGCCCTAGGCTAAATAATTCAGTTAGAAAGGTACTGTTAATAACTTTGGTATTGATGAAGATAGTTTGAATTATTTTGGGATTTTAACCCTTTTAGAGTAAACAATTACATATTTTATTCATATGCAACTGTTTAGATATGTTAACTCATAAAATTGAGGTTGTATTGCTTCAGATTAGAATAAACAAAAACATAATTCTAGGAACTAGTTAGGTAATAATATATTTGTTTTAAGAAAAGAAAGAAAAAGCTTCCATTACTTCTGGATTATTGAACATATTTGTCCTAAAAAGTAATAAATCTATTGTTATTACCTGATAATATATAAATGAACAAGAATTTCCTTATTTCACTTATATATTCTAAGGCTATATGAATCAGAAGTAATAAGAAATATAACTGGAATGTAACATGATCCCACACAGTGTGTGACTATCAGAATGCAGTTACATTCAGTTATAAATACAGGTTTTTTATAGAGAACCATCTCTTAGTATAATAAATGAAGAGATATCAGGAATTAGGATGTCAGTCCATTGAATCTTCTTGGTCCATGGATGATGTGGCATAACGGCCTCTTTTGTGAGAATGATGATTCCCATTTTGTTCTGAAATTTTCTGAGTGCTGCCTGAAGGTGAAGATGATGCCATTCTTCTGCGTGTGGGAGTGTTGCTGCTTGTGGGTTCTGTCAGATTTAATTTTAAAAGGGTTTGTTGTAGTTCATCTGCTGATCTGCTTCTGTAAATTGTACCTTGGTAGTTAAATCTGACTGAAAAGGGGAAGCCCCATTGATACATAATGTTGTGGCGTTGCAGTTCCATTAGTTGGGGTTTCATGGATCGTCTTTTAGTAATAGTAAGTTGGGATAGGTCAGCAAAAATTTGATAATTGTGTCCTTGAAAATTAAGTTCCTTTTTTTCTCTTGCAGCAATTAGTATTTGTTCTTTCGTTCTGTAAAAATGAAATTTTGTGATTATATCACGTGGGGGTCTATCTTTCTTTTTGGCTGTGAGGGCTCTGTGTACTCTGTCCAGTTCTAAACGTTCAATAGGGATATCTGGCTTTACTTCTTGTAATAGAGCAGTAATAGTAGATTGCAGGTCTGTCACAGTTTCAGGTATTCCCCTTATGCGCAAGTTTGAACGTCTGGCTCTATTTTCGTAATCTTCGAGCTTAGTTTGAACTATTAAATTCTCTTCTTTTAATTGTTCCAATTCTGTTATATTTATTTGGGTTGTAATTTCAATTTCATCCATTTTTATTTCTAAGGCTGCGGTGCGGTTTCCCAGCTCTCTTATTTCTTTGGTTAGGCTTTTTGTTATTTGGTCTGAGGTTTGTTTTAAAGCCTTATGAAGCATCTTTTCAAATTGTAATAATATTACTGGGGATGCTGAGGAGGCTTGTGGAGAAGTTTGTGAGAGGATTTGTTCTGTATCTGACTCAAATGGAGAGTCTTGCTGTGACATTTTCTGTCTGTGAGAGCGCCCTGATGCTGTATCTTGTGAGGTGACTGGAGCTGCTTTAGTTGCAGTGAGTGCCTGTGAGCTCTTTGTGAGGTGATTTTTATTTCTGCCACGGTTTCCTCCCAGTACCATATTTCCTGCCCAAACTTTCACAGTTTGTTCCCTGTGGCAAAAAGGTTCAAATGGATACCTTTTGAGCCTGCAGGCTCCGCTTTGTCCTTCTCTTCTCTCCTCAGCGGTGTGGAGCTCTAACAATGCATGTCTGCTCCGCCCATCTCCCTCAGGGGCCGATATTCCATCCTACCTTACGAACTCTAAATTTAACGGCTTGGCTATTGAAACCCACATTCTGAAGAAACGTGGGCTTTCTGGGTCAGTTATCTCTACCTTGATTAATGCAAGGAAGCCAGCTTCCAGAACTATATATTATAGAGTCTGGAGGGCTTATGTTTCCTTGGTGGGAATCCAAGGGTTGGCACCCTTGGAGGTATATCATAGGCAGAATTCTTGCTTTTCTACAATTAGTGGTAGAGATGAAGTTGACCTTGAGTACTATTAAAGGCCAAGTCTCAGCTTTATCGGTCTTATTTCAAAGACCGCTTTCTACACATTCTTTAGTCGGGGGTTTTATGCAAGGGGTGATGCGGCTTAATCCGCCAGTTAGATCACCTTTGAACCCTTGGGACTTGAACTTAGTTTTGTCAGTGTTATAAAAACAGCCATTTGAACCGATACAGCATATTCCCTTAGTCCTGACAAGGAAGTTAATGTTCTTGGTTGCTATATCCTCAGCAAGGAGGGTTTCGGAATTGGCTGCTCTTTCTTGTAAAGAGCCATACTTGATTATTCACTAGGACAGAGTGGTGCTACGCCCTCATCCAAGTTTTCTGCTAAAAGTGGTCTCAGGTTTTCACTTGAACCAAGATATTGTCCTGCCATCGTTTTTTCCAAAACCATGTTCCAAGGAAGAGAAGTCACTACATTGTCTTGATGTGGTGAGAACGGTCAAGGTCTATTTAAAGACGACTGCTCAGATCCGGAAGACTGATGTCTTATTTATACTGCCAGAAGGTCCTAAGAAAGAACAGGTAGCGTCGAAATCCACTGTCGCTAAGTGGATTCGGCAAGTTATAATTCAGGCTTATGATTTAAGGGGTAAGATTCCACCTTTTCAAGTCAAAGCGCACTCTACCAGGGTGGTTAGTGCTTCTTGGGCAGTGCGTCACCAGGCCTCCATGGCTCAGATCTGTAAGGCCACAACTTGGTCTTCAGTACATACATTCACCAGGTTTTATCAGGCGGATGTAAGAAGGCATGAGGATATAGCTTTTGGGCGCAGTGTGCTGCAGGCAGCAATATAGGTCCTCAAGTCTGGGGGTGCCCTATGGGTTGTGTCTCCCTCCCCTCAAATAGCATTGCTATGTGACGTCCCACATAGTGATTACTATGGTGCTCTGTGTTCCGTGATGTACTATAAAGAAAATAGGATTTTTATAACAGCTTACCTGTAAAATCCTTTTCTTGGAGTACATCACGGGACACAGAGGTCCCTCACCTCTTTCTGGGGTTTAGGTATATTGCTTTGCTACAAAAACTGAGGTACTCCTGGTAGGAGGAGGGGTTATATAGGGAGTAAATTTCCTGTATTGGGTATACCAGTGTCCATCACCTAAAGGTGCCTACATACCCACATAGTGATTACTATGGTGCTCTGTGTCCCGTGTTGTACTCCAAGGATTTTACAGGTAAGCTGTTATAAAAATCCTATTTTTCTGGCCTCCTTGTCCTAAATGAGCATTGAACTCATATGATGAGGGGGCAGTCCCACTGCAAACAGCAGTTCAGCTTTAAAACAAAGCTAATATGCACCTTTTTACTATCCTAAAGTCTAATTGATGACAAAAACAGTATACTAATTGTCTATCAGCGACTTCCTTTTCCCTCTGTGAAGAAAGCTTTTTCTCTTTGACAGAATACACATTTTATTGCAACTATGTTCTGGTACTGTGAGCTGATTTCTAAGGCTCGTCATACACATTACAATATGACTGTACAATCAACTTTAGGCCTCCTGCACAAAAATTAACAAAACAAAAAGAAGGCCATTTTTTTTTTCCACCAGCATTTGATGTGTTTTTTTTTTTTTCCAGCCTGTAAAAGCACCTCTATGTTGGCCTATGTGTTCATGCACACATAGGTACTTATAGGTGTATTAGAAGAGGAATATCTACCTGCTACAGACCCTACCAAAACATGTTCTGCTGGCCTTCTTTAAAACTATCCAATCGCTCTGGAATAAATTTGTGTGGCGTTCTCAGCCCGCTAAACATTCCGTCCTTTGTAGAGGTAAATTGGAGGGTGGAATGACTTTGCTGGACGCCTGCCTCTACCACATAAAGAGATTGATTTACTAAAATTGGAAAGTCCAAAATCTGATGCAGCTGTTCATGGTAGCCTTCTAACTTCATATTGGTCAAGTAAGCTTTGACAAAAAAAAAAATGGTAGCTGACTGGTTTCTATGCAGAGCTGCACCAGATTTTGCACTCCTCAATGTTGGTAAATCAACCCCAGTGTCTCACTTAACGAGAGCATTGGACACTGTAGAAACTCTCTGACAAAACAATGGGTTGCCATGTAACAGTCTCCCCTGTCTGCTTACAAGAAATCTGTGGTGAGATATTTGATTAACAGTGCCATAGCGTGCATTCTACCCCTGTGGAAATCGCCACATCCACTTACTTTACGACTGTGACTTCTCCAAGTGGAAGACATCAGGCATTTGGCAAGTGTAACGCGTTCGCTACATAACACAAATGAATGATGTACTAAAACTTTTCAGAGGTTGAGATCCCCAATAAAAATGTGGTATGAAGAACACATAGGGGTTGATTTACTAAAGGCGAATCCATTTTGCACTACAAGTGCACTTGAAAGTGCAGTTGCTGTAGATCTGAGGGGAAGATCTGAAATGAGGGGAAGCTCTGCTGATTTTATCATCCAATCATATGCAAGCTAAAATGCTGTTTTTTATTTTCCTTGCATGTCCCCCTCAGATCTACAGCGACTGCACTTTAAAGTAGTGTCCTCTGCCCCCTTAACATTACTCCTCCCCCCAATCCTGTCCTGTGCCCCCTCACCCACAGTAGAGTGCTTTTCTCCCCTTTAAAGCATCCCCCTCATACTAGTGGACTTGCCCCCCCCCCCCATACATTAGTGTCCCCTGCCTCCCCAAAGCAGTGTCCTCTGCCCCCCCCCCACTAGTGTCCTATGCTCCCCCAAAGCAGTATCTTCTGCCCCGTTCACATCATCCTCACTGTAGTGTTCCCTGCCCCTCTGTTCCCCCCATTGTGTAGCCACCAAAAGCAGTTCCCTCTGCCCACCCCACACCAACACACACACACACACACCAGTGTGTAGGTAGCACTCTCCTACGTTACACAGGTGCACTGGAGAGCGGGAGGCAGCACAGTACTGGATGGAGGGCGGGAGCTGCCAGAGTTAATTTTTCATTATAAGAAGCTCGTGATTGGTTGCTAGGACCCTCTGGCATCCTAGCAACCGATCACCTGCTGTTAACTCAAAAGGTGAACTGAGGCAGCTCCAGCTCCTGCCCTCCATCCAGTACTGTGACACCTCCTGCTCTGTGCTCTGCAGTGAAAAGGAGAGCAGCGGAGACCGGGGGAGAGGACTGGCAAAGTAGGGCGGTGTTTGCGATCTACCCTTCAGATGCCCGCCTTGCTAACCCGGTTGTAAAGTATCAGATTCATCTTCCATATGTGTTGAGTACAAGGATGCTTGTGTTGCTCGTCAGAAGGGGTGGGGGTATTGGGGTGTTCTGGTGACTCTGGCTTCCAGCGACACCCCCATGCCCCTCCCCCCCGGGGGGGCTTGATGAACAATTATTTCAATTATTTTCTCCCTGCCTTTTTTTTAATTTCCCATACTCCCTTATTTCTTCCTTTGCAATAACTATTGCCTCTTCTTTGATACTCTCCTACCCCGTGGCAGGATTAATGGCTGGTAATTGTCAGATGTTGTCTATCATCTTATGAAGCTTTTTAAGTTGTTGTTTACTCGAGGTTGCCTAATGCGAGTCACATCTTGAGCATTATGTATATGATATCCTGACTTGTAATATACTGCATATTTGTAAGTCACATTAGGGTGACACTGCTACCTGTTCTACTTTAATTCTATTGTGTATGTTGTACTTTTTGGAAAAAAAAAAGTAATATAAGGGCCTACCTAATCAAGCCATTCAATTTATAGCCGATCAAGCAGGCTTTAGCACCACATACTTGTTGGTAGATCTAAGGCTCCATTCACAAGTGCATTTTTTTCATGCTTTTTGCAGAAACGCAGGACATTATTTTTAACACGGGTTCCTATGGAACATGTTCACAACAATGCATTTTTGGAAAGGGTCAGGGACTTTTTTTAAATGCAAAATGCTGCCTATTTTTTTTTTTTTTTGGTTCAATAGACTTCAATGGAGAAGCTGCAGAAAAGCATGTGGTTCATTACTGTGTGCGGTTTTAAATCTGCCCAACAACAAATTTGCCTTTAAAAAAAACAAAACATAAATGCAAATCGCGGTGAAATCAAAAAAGCCCTGCAGAAATTCTCAAAGCAAACTGCATAGGTGTGAATGGAGCCTTAGGGAGATGACACAATCAAATTGTAATGTGTATGGTGAGCAATAGCGTCTGACTCTGGGTCATCGGAGAACAAATGTAAATGTATAGTCAAAAAAGTTTTGGCTGTACTTGTCTTAAAGTGATCTAAAGGCAGAAGCTTTTTTTATCCTAATGCATTCAATGCATTAGGATAAAAAACCTTCTGTGTGCAGCTCCCCTCTCAGCCTCCATAATACTTACCTGAGCCCCATATCGAACCAGCGATGTTGCATGAGAGACTCGGCTGTCCCGGCCTCTCCCTCCTCATTGCTTGAGATGGTAGCGGTGCGCCATTGGCCCCCGCTGCTGTCAATCAAAGTCAGTGAACAATGAGGAGAGAAGAGGCAGGGCCAATCTGCTGCTCTGTGTCTGCATGGGCACAGAGCAAGCGGCTTGGCTCAGGTGCCCCCCTAGCAAACTGCTTGCTGTGGAGGCGCTCGGCAAGAGGAAGGGACCCGAAAAGAGGAGGTTCAAGGCCGCTCTGTGCAAAACCACTACACAGAGCAGGTAAGTATAACATTTGTTATTTTTAAACAAAACTTTAATATCACTTTAAGTATCATTATCTATGTGCACATTTGCATTTGCATGTGAGCAAGGGGGGATAGGGGCGCTTAAACATTTTTTTAAATTCTATTATTTATTTGATTTCATTATAATTTTTTATTTTTTTTATTCAACTTTATTGCCATCAGAAAGGATTAACTACATCCCCTGTGTTAGCTTGGGCAGTGACCGGTACTATTTAGAGATCCGGGGTCTCTTAGACCCTTGATACCTCCGCTGTCCTCCAAAGCAGGCAATCAAACTCAGATGGGTTTGATCGGCCGTCTCCCTGGACGGTAATGGTCAAGTAAACAAAGAACCAAAACTGATAGTGATGAAATACTTATCCCTTTTGGCTTCATTCATCACAGAGGAGGTAACTGTATAGATGTTCCTCTTTCTGCTGGTGGGAAGGGAGAGTCCGGAACTGGCAGTGGGGTGGCAGGTGGAGGGCCCTTCTGAGCCCTGTGAAAGTTATTGGGTGGCTATATAGCTGCTTGGGTCATTTTTACTATAAAGCTGATCCCTGGCTGAAAGTTTTGATACCAGGATCATAGCTGCAGCCATTAACCTGGTATAACCACTTCTCGACCAAGAAGTGTATATATGTACATTGGACAGGAAGTGGTTAAGAATTTTCTGAATCCAGCAGTCTAGGAGTGTTGGGTTCCTAGTATCCTGATGAATGTTGTAGTTTCTCCTGCCGGCTGTATGTCAACACATATCTTATTCCAGTAGTGGAAAACTAGATGGCAGACTCTAAATTGTCAGCAGCTGAACTTGGGAGAATGGGCTCTTTACGCAATAATGGTCTGGATACCTTCTTGTGGACAAGACCTGGTCATTCAGTGGGCTTTGTACTTTTTGATGTATGTATTCCCTCCCCTCAAGTTGATCCCACATCTCCCGAAAAGGATCAAATTGGAAGGAATTCAAACAATTCTTTTGTCCCCAGACTGTTCAAGAAGTGCTTAATACCTGGAGGTAATCTTTCTGGTGGCAGTCATTTCATTTTCTAGTCCAGGCTCTCCAGATGTTGTGTCTAATTCTTACTCCTGCTTCTACATCACTAACAACTGAGCAAATCAGATTCAGAGAATGTAATTTGATAAAAGCTGTTGTTATAACCAGGCAACGGGCTTGCAAGCCCTCATCTTGCTGTTTATCAGTGTACTTGAAAGACCTTTTAACAGTGGTGAACTGTCAACACCAGAGCTTTTGCCAATTGCTCAGGTCCTCTGCTACCTGCAATTGGATCTTGACCAATGCCTGGCAATACGCACTATCAAGGTCAGATCTTGTCTGTTAGACCCCTTTCCTGCGGGCTTTCCGATCAGATACGCCTGTCAGTTTTTCAGGCAGACCTGATCAGAGCCTCCATTCGCCTCTATGGAGTGGCGGATGTCAGTGGTGACATGTCCGCTGATATCCGATCCAGACAGATGAGACCCTATTTTCCATCCATCTGGAGGATCGGATTGGATGGGATTGAATGAAAACAGACAGGCGGTCCATTTTCACCCGATCTCCCCATAGAGGAGAGCGGGGCTCTGATGTCCATCTCTGCACAGTGAGGGATCGATTCCCCACTAAGCAAAGCGGAGTCCGTCGGGCGGACCGCCCATGTAAAAGAGCCCTTAGTCTTGTTCCAGAGCCCAATGGTGTATTATTCTTTTCATTTCTCAGCCACCTCCTTTTTATTTTTTTTTCTACTGCGTCTAACTGAGTAAGAAATGGCTATAATAGATGCAATTGGGTGGCAGTTTAGTGTATCGACTTCCTTTTATATAAATTTTCATTGTTTGAATACTTCCCCATCCCTTTAAGAGACCAGGCCAAACTATGTGCCTATTGTTTACTCAGATTGTCGGTGTAATCATTTCTCTAAGGGGTAGGATATAAATTTGGATTAAATATTGATTTCAGCAAACGCGGTAAATTAGCAGGACTTGTTTTGATTTTGAGAAACATTCTGTGACTGGAGTTCTGTGGGATACAAAACAGAATACAAAATGCTCACGTATATATTGACCTTTTCTAAAATCTGCTTTCTGTCCTTGAATTTCAGATCTTTTCTTCTGAGTTTATTGCCAGTGCATGCAGATTAAAGTGAAATCTACCCTTCAAATACAATTTAACATCCTTCTGCTACAGTTGACATTTTCCTAGCAGTATGTTAGCATGGTTAGTTTCTAGCAGGAGTAATACGAATATGTTGTTTTTAGATGTGCAATGTGCTAGATGTCTGCTGAGCTGTGGTCATATTTTTATAAATGTGTTTTTTATATACAAAACAAATAATAATAGATATCGAATGAGAAGAAGTAACAAGCTTTGTCTAATGTATCTCTAAATAAAATAATATATTCAAATACAGCACAATCTGTGAACATACTTGAAAAAAAAAAATTCATATGGGTTTATTAAAACTGGAGAAATTAGATTTTTTTTTTGCCCAGTCAGCTGTCATTTTATAGGGAAAATGAGCAAATTCTTACAAATATATGATGGGCATTACGTACTTCTGACTGTATATGTTGTAAGCTGGGGATAGTTCAGGGGTTTAATGCCCCTGGGGGGAGCAACCTTTTTAGGCATAGATACCAGTCCAATAATAAAGGGAGAGATGCAAAACCCAGAACGGACAGAGAATCAACGGTCTTGAAGGGTGTAAGGACTCTTTCACACTTGCGGTGGAGTGCATGATCTGTGTTCGGGATTGCTTTTTAGAGGAAATTTGATAGGTGGTGAGGAGACATTAAATTGCCTCTGCATTGCCTGATTTAACTCTATAATGGCGCAATACTGTGATGCAATCGCGTGCATTACTTGTGGTTCTGGCACAACCCTATTGAACTAAATGGGTGAGTTTGACAAGCAGTGCCAAACTTTGTCAAACGTTTCTATCCAAGTTAAAAATGCTGCAGCTGTGGCATATGGAGAGACCCATTTCGTTGTTATGTTACAGTTCAGGTGGGTGGCTAGGGTATGATAAAACCGCGTCTCAACTACTTGAACACCCCCCCCCCCAACCTCCCATCGAAAAGAGACCTAAGACAGGAGCCTGAGAGGTGTATATATCCTAAACAGGACTTTTCCAGGCTCCCTTTGGAACACTCTGCTACAATGTATTAGTCAACTGTTCAGTGTTCTTTAAAAGCCAGCACCACCTTTGAATTTTGATTGCTGTTAAAATCGGTGCTGTGCTGTCATTTTCATCACACTGGGACTGTGTTGCAAAGCAAAATTGTGTCTCACTTTCTTGCTGGGTTCTCCATAATTTAGAATGACTAAATAAGTATATCCAATTGCAAGAATTTTTTTATGACTTTGAAAGAGAACAAAGGCACAAAACACTTGCGCACATCTGGGCCAATTTAAAAGAGAAATATCACAAAAAGGGAATAATGCCTGTGCTTTTTATGCATAACAAGTCAGGTTTTTTGTTTTCCACCAACTTAGCTGTTTCATGTTTTCTGTCTTTAGGAGGATATGAATTTAAACGAAGATCGAAAAGCGCCATTAAGGGAGAAAGACTTAGCCATCAAAAAAGAGATGGTCATGCAGTACATCAGCACTGCTTCACAAGCTGTGAGTATGTTGTGAAAGTATGCAAGATATCTTTGGGTTTACATGTTACCAAAAAAACAAAAACAAAAAAACACTTGTTCAAAACAGTTGAAATAAAATGTATGATTTTTTTTCATTGTTTTTAAAATCAGATTTTTTAAAATTTAATTAACATGACATTTTCTATACAAAATGTTTTAAACAGCAAAAACATATATGCAGCACAAAAAAACAAAACCACAAAAAAAGTAAAAGCGCAACACCACTGTACATAATTGTACGTGAAATTGAAATAACAAATGTCTGACTATCTAAATAAATCTCCTAGAAGTGCCTCATTATCTCATAAAATTTCCATGCAAATGCACATTAATTATGCCACAACATAAATAATAAAATACACGGTGCTGTTAAAGTCCATTTGAGTAGAAATGTAATGGATTAATAATGCATGAGTGACGTATTGTATCCAACGTGCACAAAGATATGACACGCAAACATGCTCCACCTCTGTGTGTCCACCACCAGTCTCCACTGCCGCTTACCTCAGCAGTCGACCTACGCACTGGTAGGTAGGGGTGCGCATCTTCACTGGCCTCACGATTCGATTCAATTACGATTATCCAGTCCACGATTCGATTCGATTCCACGATGCATCACGATTACTGCGCACGGTTTTCATCCAAAAAATTCAAGTAGTCAGAAGAACTCCATTTTTTAAATTTTATCTGTTCTTAAAAAAAAAAAGACAACACTCCCTGCATGTAGCAACAGCAGAAGAGGAGCTCCAGACTGCCCCTAAATGACTACAGAAGATGGTAAGAGACTGCAGACATGATACAGGAGAGCGTCAGAGACTGCAGATATGATGCAGGAGATGCTCAGAGACTGTAGACATGATACAGGAGAGGGTCAGAGACTGCAATTCCCATCCTTCTCGACCAGCATCCACACAGTCCTCTGCTCTCCCCCCCACCACTATACAGTAAGCATGCAGATAGGGCAATAAAACAAATGGTGTGCTGTGCTTTGTGGTGATAAATGCACAAAAGAGTCTTATTAAGTAGTGAATAAATATAGTCCTGAAATATATAAATCTTTGATCTGATTAAAAGAAATCTTTTGTGTATTCAAAGTAATTCCAGTGCTGAGTGTGCTCTTCTGTGTTCAAATCATTCACCAGAAATCAGGAAGCAAAAATGATTACAAAGTTGGCGTGTGTTTAGATGGTTTGAATCACTTCGCCTACTGTAGGGGGATTATTGTCTTTCCAGTGAGAACGTATGTATATTGGCTATGGTTCCATCAGTAAGTTAAAAATGATCAGTGAGAGGGGACAACCTTGTGTAGCATTTGTTATCGGAAACTGGTTAGATAAGGCCCCAGATGTGAACACCTGTGCAGATGGTAGGGTATAAAGTGCCATAATGGCCGAGTAAATTGAGCCCTGGAATCCAAAGGCAGTGCGTGTTTGGGCCAGATATGTCCAATGTATTCTGTCAAACGCCTTCTCTGCATCCAACGCCAGGAGCAGAGAAGGCATTTTTTCCTGGTTGGCAAGGTGGATAATGTTAATGAGTCTACAAGTGGCATCAGTAGTTTGTCGGTTTTTAGTGAAACCGGATTTGTCTGGATGGATAAGTTAGGGTAGGTATCAGGGTATCATAGGGTATCAACCATTCTTGTGGCAATTAGCTTAGCATAAATGTTTAGGTCATTATTCAATAATGATATTGGACGAAAGGTTTGGGGGGAGACGGGGTCCTTCCCCGGCTTGGGGTAGAGTCACTATTATTGTTTTAAGCATGTCGGGAGGGAAGGCAGAAGCAGCGTTGTAGATGTTTTTCATGTATAGTCAGGTCCATAAATATTGGGACATCGACACAATTCTAATCTTTTTGGATCTATACACCACTGCAATGGATTTTAAATGGAACAAACAAGATGTGCTTTAACTGCAAACTTTCAGCTTTAATGTGAGGGTATTTACATCCAAATCAGGTGAACGGTGTAGGAATTACAACAGTTTGTATATGTGCCACCCACTTTTTAAGGGACCAAAAGTAATGGGACAGATTAACAATCATCCATCAAACTTTCACTTTTTAATACTTGGTTGCAAATCCTTTGCAGTCAATTACAGCCTGACGTCTGGAACGCATAGACATCACCAGATGCTGGGTTTCATCCCTGGTGATGCTCTGCCAGGCCTCTACTGCAACTGTCTTCAGTTCCTGCTTGTTCTTTGGGCATTTTCCCTTCAGTTTTGTCTTCAGCAAGTAAAATGCATGCTCAATCGGATTCAGGTCAGGTGATTGACTTGGCCATTGCATAACATTCCACTTCTTTCCCTTAAAAAACTCTTTGGTTGCTTTCGCAGTATGCTATAGGTCATTGTCCATCTGCACTGTGAAGCGCCGTTCTGAAGCATTTTGCTGAATATGAGCAGATAATATTGCCCGAAACACTTCAGAATTTATCCTGCTGCTTTTGTCAGCAGTCACATCATCAATAAATACAAGAGAACCAGTTCCATTGTCAGCCATACATGCCCACGCCATGACACTACCACCACCGTGTTTCACTGATGAGGTGGCATGCTTTGGATCATGAGCAGTTCCTTTCCTTCTCCATGCTCTTCTCTTCCCATCACTCTGGTACAAGTTGATCTTGGTCTCATCTGTCCATAGGATGTTGTTCCAGAACTGTGAAGGCTTTTTTAGATGTTGTTTGGCAAACTCTAATCTGGCCTTCCTGTTTTTGAGGCTCACCAATGGTTTACATCTTGTGGTGAGCCCTCCGTATTCACTCTGGTGAAGTCTTCTCTTGATTGTTGACTTTGACACATACACCTACCTCCTGGAGAGTGGTCTTGATCTGGCCAACTGTTGTGAAGGGTGTTGTCTTCACCAGGGAAAGAATTCTTCAGTCATCCACCACAGTTGTTTTCCGTGGTCTTCCGGGTCTTTTGGTGTTGCTGAGCTCACCGGTGCATTCTTTCTTTTTAAGCATGTTCTAAACAGTTGATTTGGCCACACCTAATGTTTTTGCTATCTCTCTGATGGGTTTGTTTTGTTTTTTCAGCCTAATGATGGCTTGCTTCACTGATAGTGACAGCTCTTTGGATCTCATATTGAGAGTTGACAGCAACAGATTCCCAATGCAAATAGCACACTTGAAATGAACTCTGGACCTTTTATCTGCTCCTTGTAAATGGGATAATGAGGGAATAACACACACCTGGCCATGGAACAGCTGAGCAGCCAATTGTCCTATTACTTTTGATCCCTTAAAAAGTGGGAGGCACATATACAAACTGTTGTAATTCCTACACTGTTCACCTGATTTGGATGTAAATACCCTCAAATTAAAGCTGAAAGTCTGCAGTTAAAGCACATCTTGTTGGTTTCAATTCAAATCCATTGTGGTGGTGTATAGATCCAAAAAGATTAGAATTGTGTCGATGTCCCAACATTTATGGACCTGACTGTAAGTGGCTAAGATGTGTTTGAATGTTTTTTAATATCCTCCTGTAAATCCATCTAAACCAGGGGATTTGTTGTTGGGTAGTGAATCTATAATTTTAAATATTTTGTTATTTGTAAAAGGAGAATTTAAGGGATTGTAAGTTTTCAGGAGTTAGTTGGGGGATTTTTAGGTTGTTGAGAAAATTATTGATAATTTCTGGGGTGGGCTGAGATGTATCAATATCCGAATTAGGATCATACAGTAATTCGTAATAATCACTAAAAGCGTTTGCTACCGATTGTGGATGGAAGAGTTTGTCTTTGGTTTTTGGATGCAAGATGAAAGGGATCCTGGTTTAATATCTTATCCCTTTTAGGCACTGAGCTAAGAGTTTACCGGTTCTATTGCCGTTGGTGTAATATGACATTTTACATTTTTTGGAGCTTTTTTCAAAACTATCTAAGACAGTGGTTCTCAACCTGGGGGTTGGGACCCCCTCGGGGGTAAAAAGATGATTTGCCAGGGGTCACCAAATCCTGGGCTGTTCCTAAAGCCCGCACCGCTCTCCCAGTCTTCCGCCCAGCAGGGCTGTCCCTGGAGCCCACGGCCACCCACTCAGCCTCTTCGCAGCTGCCCATTCAGTTCATGACATGGCTGGGGGGCAGAGACTAGAGGTCAGCTGACTGGTGAGGAATGTGAAGTGGGAGGGGTTGGAGAAGACCCCATCTCCTGATTTCGGGATAGGTGTCACAGCTACGAGACACCACAAAGTTGGAGACACAGTGAGTAACACTACCTGTAATTAGAGTTGCCATTAAAAGTCCCCACTACAGTTCTCAGATCAGCAGATGACCTTAATCAAGAGCACCTAAGTTAGCTGATCAGAACTCCCCCCGCCAGCACTGCCACTGATCCCAACTCCCCGCCAGCACTGCCACTGATCTCAACTCCCCGCCAGCACTGCCACTGATCTCAACTCCCCGCCAGCACTGCCACTGATCTCAACTCCCCGCCAGCACTGCCACTGATCTCAACTCCCTGCCAGCACTGCCACTGATCCCAACTCCCCACCAGCACTGCCACTGATCCCATTCCCCCCACCAAGGAGTAAAAATAGAGAATACATGGAAGGGAGAGAAAGAGGGGGA
This sequence comes from Aquarana catesbeiana, assembly GCF_042186555.1. NCBI lineage: Eukaryota > Metazoa > Chordata > Amphibia > Anura > Ranidae > Aquarana > Aquarana catesbeiana. The sequence continues at coordinate 219,399,747 of NC_133325.1, read as the reverse complement.
GGGAAACAACAAGAAAGATGGCTAGAGAGAGGGATGGAGAAAAAAACAAAAATATAGGATAGAGAGGTAAAAGGGAAAGAAATGAGAACAAAGAGTGGTACATCCTAAAATGAACCATAAGTGGTTTTAATACTATACGAGTGGAAGGGACTCAGGGAGCGCTAAAAGTCTGTGGGTTAGGGGCGCAAATGACTTGTATTGCCTTGGGTGCCGACAACCCACGCTACGAAAATAATTTTACTGTTAGGGGTCCCCACAACTTGGGAAATTTTATCAAGGGGTCACGGCACTAGAAAGGTTGAGAACCACTGATCTACTAGGACCCCCATGTCTATTTCCATCCTAGATTCCCCCAGTAGTCGTCCCCCCCCCCCCCCCGAGTAGATTGCATTCATATTTTTGCCACCCAAAAGCATTATTTTACATTTTTCTACATTAATCCTCATTTGCCATGTAGTTGCCCCCCCCCCATTAATCTGTTCAATCCTTTTAATCAGTTAAAAGAAAATGAATGTTATTCTACAGGAGGATAAAGCTGCTAAACCTTCATAGCTGCTACCCTTACAATTCTCCAAAGGGCAGACCTCAGTTAAATATTTGTTAAAGTTCAGGACACAGCTGCAAAATTATGACCATAATCTTTAGTAACACTACCATTACCTTTGAATGTGCTTGATTTGATTTAGCTCAGTTATACATTTGGAAATAATTCTTAGAAATCATCTTCACTTTAAAAATGTAACCTAAAAATAATTTGAAAGTCCTCTCATTTAACCATTTAATAGCAATCATCTTCATCTTTAATGATATGATTACATCTGCCCAAATAGTGTAAATAAAAATGACATTTTCATCTATTGATATCAAACTATCTCCGGATACAGAGAACTGCGATTATCTATCTATCTATCTATCTATCTATCTATCTATCTATCTATCTATCTATCTATCTATCTATCTATCTATCTATCTATCTATCTATCTATCTATCTATCTATCCCCTCTGTCTGCTTATCACAGGGGAATCTCTATATAACTTGGTGATATTAACCACTTAAGGACCGGAAGGATTTGCCCCCTTAATGACAGCCCATTTTTTGTGATACGCCACTATGTCGCTTTAACTGACAATTGCGCAGTCGTGCGACATTGTACCCAAACAAAATTGATGTCCTTTTTTTCCCCAAAATAGAGCTGTCTTTTGGTGGTATTTGATTACCTCTGCAAATTTTATTTGTTGCGCAATAAACAAAAAAAAGGGACAATTTTGAAAAAACAAACAAACTATTTTTTACTTTTTGTGGTTATAATAAATATGCCCAAAAGATATTTAAAAAAACAAATTTCTAAATCAGTTTAGGCCAATATGTATTCTTCTACATATTTCTGATAAAAAAAAAAAATCACAACGATAAGCGTATATTGATTGGTTTGCGCAAAAGTTATAGCGCTACAAAATAGGGGATAGATTTATGGCATTTTTATTGTTTTTTTTTTTTTTTTTTTTTTTTTTTACTAGTAATGGTGATCTGTAATTTTTAGCAGGACTGCACCATTGCGGCAGACAGATTTTTGGGACCATTGACACTTCTATAGCGATCAGTGCTATAAAAATGCACTGATTACTGTGTAAATGTCACTTGCAGTTTAGGGGTTAATACTAGGGGCGATTAAGGGGGTTAAATGTGTTCCCTGGGAGGTGTTTCTAACTCTGGGGGGAGGGGACTGACTGGAGGAGGAGAGAGATCGTTGTTCCTAATCACCAGGAACAGCAGATTTGTCTCTCCTCCCTTCAAAACAGGAATCTGTCTGTTTAAATTGACAGAGCACTGTTCTGGCTCTCTGTGAAGCGATCGCCGGTGGCCGGCGGACATCATGGCCGCCAGCCACGAGCATGGGCTCTGGCGTCGCGCCCCCTATCGCTCTTAAAGTGGCCGACGTACACCTACAGCGATTCGCCCAGGAGAGCCAACCTGTCGCAGTATGACAGCGGCTGGTCCTTAAGCGGTAATCACTTAAAGCGGATGTAAACCTGATTCTTGAAATTTTAGCTGGGCACATATATCTGCAGTGTTTTCTGATCTCTCTTCAAAGCCCTAAGTCCCATGGCTTTTTCCTGCTCTGTTCTTCTACTATCAGCATGATAACTTCTGACAAGTTCTGTGACACGCCATAAAACCAGCCTGAAATTTGTGTCAGGTCGTGTGCTATAAATGGATTAGCAGACAGCTGGTCAATTCACAGCACAGCTCTGCAAGTCTCTGCCTATATGGAGGGGGGGGTGTGCTTTCCCCCCAATCAGCTCTCTCACAGTTTATGGTAAGACTCCCCTCCCTGGAACAGGAAGAGAAAATTCTAACAGGACGTACACTTTCTAAACAGTATATAAAGCTGAAGACAGTAGATGGATATACAAGTAAAACGTATGTAGGGAGATTTGTTTCATCCCTGTGTATCATCTGAGGCTGTTCACTTCACTGGCTTTATGTAAAGGTTTACATCCACTTTAAGGACCCAGCCTTTGTTGTTTAAAAGTAAAAATGTGTATTTTTTGCTAGAAAGCTACTTGGAACCTCTAAAAATGTAATATATTTTTTTTAGCAGAGCCCTAGAGCATAAAATGGTGGTCATTGTACTTTTTTATGTCACAAGGTTTTTGCACAGTGGTTTTTCAAACGCAATTTTTTTTGGAAAAAATATTTATTAATGAATAAAAAAACAACTAAAACATAAGCTATACCCCAATTTTTTTTTGCATAATATTAAAGATGATGTTACGCTGAGTAAATAGATACCTAACATTTCATGCTTTAACCACTTCAGCCCCGGACCATTTGGCTGGCAAAAGACCAGAGCACTTTTTGCGATTCGGCACTGCGTCGCTTTAACTGACAATTGCGCGGTCGTGCGACGTGGCTCCCAAACAAAATTGTCGTCCTTTTTTTCCCCACAAATAGAGCTTTCCTTTGGTGGTATTTGAACACACCTGCGGTTTTTATTTTTTGCGCTATAAACAAAAACATAGCGTCAATTTTGAAAAAAACAATGCTATAAAAATGCATTGATTACTGTGTAAATAACACTGGCAGTGAAGGGGTTAACCTCTAAGGGGCGGGGAAAGGGTTAAGTGTGTCCTAGGGAAAGATTCTAACTATTAGGGGGCGTGGCTTACTGTGACACATCACTGATCGCTGCTCCTGATGAGAGGGAGCAGACGATTAGTGTTGTGTCACTAGGCAGAACAGGGATATACCTTGTTTACAAAGGCATCCTCCTGTTCTGCCATTCTGAGACCTGATTGTGGGACACCGGCGGACATCGAGTCCGCGGGTGTTGCGGGCAGGGTCACGGAGACTGCGGCGGGTGCACGCACGCCCGCTAGGGGGCAGGTTCAAAGCAACGTATATAAATGTTGCTTTGCCTGCCCGTGCCATTCTGCCGACGTAAATGTGCATGAGGCAGTCGGCAAACGGTTAAAAAAACGCTGGCCTCCTAAGGGGAAGAAAATACCAGGGTTATGGCATCTAGCTGCACCATAAACCTGGTATTTAACATCAAAGTGATGTAAATGCCCAGCTAGGCAGTCAGCAAGTGGTTAAAGGCTTTGTTTTTTGTTTTTAAAATAACAAACATGTTCTACTCGCCTGCTCTGTGCAGAGTTTTGCACAGAGCAACCCCGATTCTCCTCTTCTTGCGTCCCTCACTAACACTTCTGGCCCCTCCTTCAGAGCCAGCAGCTTGCAACGGTGGCACCCAAGCAGGCTCATTCCCGAGCCATGACTGCGTGTCTATAAACACACAGAGCCGAAGCTCAGCCCCACCCCCTATCATTGGCTCACTGGCCCCCACTTTAAAAACCTAAAATAACAAACCTAATACCTTATTTTAAATCAAGGTCTTACCAAAAGAACAGTTCCAGTCTGCTGCAAAGTATGTATCAGTACATGTAACCGTACATGCAGAAGTTGCCTCATTGTTCTATAGATCCTCTTCATGCAGCCCCCCGCTCTCATGCTGTACATTGCGAATCTCATAATGGAATTCTCGGCGTTCCTCTAATGCTGCCTCCTGGTTCCATGACGCAACAACTTCCTCTGCAACATTCCTCCCTTGGAGCGGTCTCTGGCAACCTGTACGATCTCGAATGCAAAAAAGTGCAGACAACAAGGACAACCAAAATAATAAGTTATTGTACACACAGTCCCTGGGAAAAAAAAGCACATATCAGTAATCTGTCCAAACCCTTAACGGGTTGCAGTCAATAACTTACAGGAATATCCATATAAGAAGTTCAGCTACAGTAGGGGTAGGCAACCTTAAAGAGGTGGAGATCTACCTGAACAACATGGGAGAAGTCAAAGATCACTGGGCACAGCGTCTCCCAGTCTTGCCTTCTCACACCTGATTTAAACCACTAATTCCTGTACTATCGTGTCGCAAATCACATGCATTGCATGGCAATCATGGTTTTAAATCAGATGATGAAGAGGCGACATATCACTACCTGCCGAACCCATTTGGATTGCTTTTCAGTGGAGCAGCATTGTCTGCTGCACTTGTAAATGCGCCCTTTATGTCTTACTATGGAGTTTTACCACCTCCCAACCTGCAAATTTCAATGAACCCTTACTGTTCTGAGCCCCCTGCTCCATAGGCAGAGACCCTCCAGTCTCCCCCTATGGAGCAGTGGATGTCAGCGGACAGGAGGTGTGTTTTTGGCCAGGTGAAAACCGAGTGAATAAAGCATTAAAAAAAATAACTCACGACATCTAATGATTGGTAAGCTGTAATATATTACATTTTTGGTTTTGGGTTCATCACCACTTTAAGAATAAGTGAATAACACTAGCAAAGCAAGCAATAGTTGTTAAACTATAAATTAAGCAAATTAACAAGATATTCTCAAATGACCTTTACTGTCCTTTATGTATAAAGTTTCCTTTATGCGTATATTGATAACTTACTTTGTATCACATGCGTAATATTTTTAAACTCCTCATTTGCACCCTTTAAGCTCTACCTACACATTATTATGTTCTTTTGATTAGATACTATTATTGACAGGCTTACCTTGTTGGTTATGTTTTTGTCATGTTGCAGAAAAATATAATTTCAAATTCAAATATTGAAGACTTACTCATCAGGCTTTCTAAATTGAACCAACATCTGCAGTATATTTAGTTTTTTTAACGATTGGTTTAAAATCCCTCAAGTGGTTTCAGGCTGCAACTTCCATAAAAAAGCAAGTAATTTATATGGAGAACAAACTGCTGAGTGCTTTTCCCTAAGGAAGAAACAAGTTGGATGGCTGAAGCAGCTGTACCGTGTTCAGTGACACTTTCAGGAAGCCATTGTGCTGCCAGCTATATCAGTAGAGGTGACGAACAAGATGTGTGTGAGCATAAATGGAATTCAAACGAAGAATAAGCCCAGCACATTAGAGAAAGATTTAATAATCTCCAGCCTAACAGATTTTGCATTAATTTAAACTAGTGGAAAACAATGAGGAAAAGGTAATATACCATCCAGAAAAATTGTATTTACTTCACAGGACTTGGTAATTTGTTTATCCTTGGCAACGGGATTAGTTAAAACCAAGCCATGCTTTTTATATTGATTTTGTTGTTTTCCATGTCATAACAAACTGCACATATTATGCAATGTTTTTATTGTTCTGAGCTGCAGCTTTTTACTTCATAGATACCTGTTTAAATGTAATATGTGTGCTGGAAGATAAAAAGCCTGATCTAAAAGTGTGCCATTTCAATTTCCTTTTCTCTTCAGCTACAATAATCAATACAAACCTGTGGCTTCTTGGATTATTGTTAAAAATGTACTAAACTCTGTGAACATTTCTTTTAACTGGGCCTCCTGCATGTTATTGCCATAATGTGCTAGTATGCAGCGCATACTAGCACTATATGACAGACTTACTAGTCAGCGGATGCCCTTCTGTGCTGCCAGTGCTCGGTCAATTATATCTTCACCAGGTCTTCCTTCCAGGTTCGCTTTGTTCAGTTGCTTGAATGGCTGGACCCTGATGACATCCTATGCATGCTCGCAGCACTCATTTCATGGACTCTGAGGCATGGCTCAGTGTGCATTACCGCTGACAGGCGAGGGAAGCGTCTTCTCCTGGTCTGTCAAAGGGAGAGCATTAGTGTCTCTTCTGTCATAAAAGGCCTGCCAGCATTTTTTTTTCTTTAGGTTTAAGTTTAACCACTTCCAGTCTGGGCCATTTCCAGCATTCCTTTCCAAAATGTGTTTTTTTTTTTTTTTTGCTAGAAAAAACGATGTAGAACCCCAAAACAATATAAATAAATATATAGCAGAGGCCCTAGAGAATAAAATAGTGAGTGTTGCATATTTTTATGTTGTGACATTTGCGTAGTGGTTTTTCAAATGCAAATGTTTTGGAAAATTTGAATGCACAAAAACGCAATATAATACCCCATTGTTTGGTAGAAGATAAAAGTTGATGTTACGCTGAGTAAATAGATGCCAATGTCATGCTCTAAATTTGCATCTGCCTGTGGAATGATGCCAAATTACCATACCTAAAAATCTCCATAGGTAACCATTTAAGGGTGTGGTGCTAAAATGTTTGCTCTCTGACGTTTGCAGAGATACCTCACATGCAGGACCTACATGTGCGTTCGCATTTGCGTGTGAGCACAGGGGGGCTTTCATTTTTTTTTTCTTACATTTTATGATTTTTTTTGTTTTTAACACGGCACCTTTTAAATTTTTTTTTTGATCAACTTTATTGCTATTACAAGGGATTAACAACTTCCCTCGTAATGGCATGTGCCATGATAGGTCCTCTTTATACAGTCCCTGACAAAAGTCTTGTCGCTTCTCTATTTTGTAGAAACTCCTGCTATTAACCTGACTTTTAATTAATCAATTGGTGTTAGAAATAGCTCATATGAAAAGCTAAAGCCCTCCCAAATGATGTTTAATGCACTGAAATAAATTAGTTTCACTGAAAAAAGATTTATCATTTAATTAAGACAGACAGGTAAAATTTTGGCAAGACAAAAGTTTTGTCGCCTATACAGCAATTGAACAACTTTACTGAAAATCCAAAAATATGCCAGCAAATTAAGTAGTGGTGCTGTGAGATCCAAATTTAATATCTTGTATGACTTCCATGAGCTTGAAGGACAGCATCCATGCGATTTGGCAAGGATTCATACAATTTATTGATGAAGTCATCAGGAATAGCAAAGAAAACAGTCTTGCATGCCTCCCAGAGTTCATCAATATTCTTTGGTTTCATCTTCCATGCTTCATCTTTCATCCTACACCACATATGCTCAATGATGTTCATGTCTGGTGACTGGGCTGGCCAATTCTGGAGCATCTTGATCTTTTTTGCCTTAAGGAACTTTGATGTGGAGATGGAAGTATGCGATGGAGCACCATCCTGCTGCAAAACTTGGCCTTTTTTATGGTTGGGAATATAAGAGGTAGCTAAGATTTCTTGGTATTTTAAACTATTGATGTTGCCTTTCACCCTGCAGATCCCTCGCACACCCCCATACTGAATGTAACCCCAGACCATGATTTTGCCTCCACCAAACTTCACTGTTTTCTGGGTAAATCTCAGCTCCATGCGGGTTCCAGTAGGTCTCCTACAATATTTGCGGCGACTGTGGTGTAATTCAACAGAAGATTCATCTGAAAAACCCACCTTCTGCAATTTTTCCAGAGTCCATCCTTTTAGCAGGCTGTGGTCATTGGCAAATGCCACACGGTTTTTCAATTGTCTTTTGTTTAGTGCTGGTTTATGGGCACTGATTCGACCATGGAGGCCATTTCGAGACAGAATCCGACAAACTGTTTTGGTTGACACAGGGACTTCAGGTGACCAGGTCTCGTGGAGCTCTGCTGCAGTGGAAAATGGGCTGGCCTTGGATTTTCGAGCCAACAAACGGTCCTCTGGAGCAGTTGTCTTGCGGGGTCGGCCTGACCTGGCCTTGTCCAAAACGTCTCCAGTCCCTTCAAATCTTTTTTTTATCCTCTGAACTTGACGCTGAGACACATTGAAGGTGTCTGCCACATCAGCAGTGGATCTGGTCTTCAGCCTCTTGATAATCAACACTTTAGTCTCCGGGTGAATCTTAGGCATGTTTGCAGAGGTCTAGTTGCAGTTGAGAAGGTTTAGTGTACTGGTGTTCTTTTTATACACACCTGAGACCTAATTGATCCATTATTATTCACAGGTGAAGCTCATATAACAAGGTGACAACACTTATGTCTTGGCAAAAATTGACTCGGTGGGCTTTACCAAGCTGTGAGTATTAGAATGCTTAAATTACAAAAGCTGTTGGGATTAAAATGACCCATTTCTTGTAACAAAATCTTGATTATAAATATATTTTAGCGGCACTTCAGGTCAATTTGTACACAAGCGACAAGACTTTTGTCAGGGACTGTAGAGAAACCCCAATTCTCTCTTCTGGCCTCCAATGCAGCCTATTAAACACAGATCAGTCTGATCGACTGATTCTTTGGCTGGCAACGACCTGGTAAATAAACAAGTGAAACATGAAGTGTCAGAAAACCTTTTCTCTTCCTGTTTCTTACATCTCACAGTAGGAGGAACAACATTAATTCCTTTCACTGGGTGTCCAGAGCTGCATGCTACTGGTCGCATCCTTACCGTGCTCTCTGATTGCACTGGAGAGCATGGTAAAGGGGCAGGAGGGAGGTGGGAACCCCTTCCACTAGGGGTGTTGAAATTAATTGTAGCATCGATGCATCACAATTCGACCACCAACGATGCGGGATCGATGCTACGACTTGCACAGTCGATTTTCTGATGACGTCACCTGTGCACCGCTATATGTACCCTGCCTCTGAGTCTGAACTGAACCGAAAGCAGCGAAGGAGCCATGGGCGTTAGGCGCGCCTCTTTTCCCACCCCGCTGTCATTATTCCCAGCCGCATGGCTTCACCTCGTTGAGCTGGCTGCCGCGAGACACGTGGGGCGAGTGTCCCCCCCCAACTTCTGATGAGTCATGACCTGGTCCTCAGAGCCTACCTCCTTGGCTCAAACTGCAGTGCACAGGCTGCCTCCATCCTCTTTACAACAGGCTGCTGTGGGAGACGACCGTGGTTGTCCTCTGTTCTCTGTCTTCCTTACAGGCTGCTTCTGCCTTCTGCGGGCATCATCATCAGGTACTTTGTGAACCAACCACCATCGTATTGATGTATAAAGAATGGGCCTTCTCCTGTGGACAGCACAGCACCATCTTATCTCTTGTGGCTTAAAGCGTGGACTGGGCACGTAAAGGAAAGCACCAAAAATCTTATCATTTGTGACCATGAAAAGTGGGATAAAGGGTTGGCTGTGTGGTGCTGGGAACCTACCTACCCCTGCATAGTATACTACATACATAGTCAGATGAACAGTAGACTTTATGCAAGGATCCAAATGTGAGCTGTTATAGATCTCCTACACCACTTTAAGTAAGCAGCTGCCAGCGGTGGTAGTGAGAGGAACCCATAGGAGGGTAGGTGCAGTGTCTTGTGTAGCTACAAAAGTCTCTGTCCATCTCTTGTAACATGTCCGCAGTCTCCGACCCTCTCTTGTATCGTGTCCACAGTTTTTGACCCTCTCTTGTATCGTGTCCGCAGTCTCTGACCCTCTCATGTATCATGTCTGCAGTCTCTGACCCTCTTGTATCATGTCTGCAGTCTCTAACAATCTCCTGTAGTAGGTCTGCCATCTCTGACCATCTCTTGTATCATGTCTGCAGTCTCTGACCCTCTCTTGTAGTATTTTGGGGTCAGTCAGTCTGGAGCTTCTCTTTAAGTTGTCTACTGTGTTTACACTTTGCTACATGCAGGGAGTGTTGTGTGTGTGTTTTTTGTTTTTCAAGAACAGATAAAAATAATAACAAAATGGAGTTCTTCTGACTGCTTGAATTTTTGGATGAAAACTGTGCGCAGTATCACGATTCATCACAGAATCAAACAAAATCGAATGGTGGACAGGATAATCGCAATCGAATTGAATCATGAGGCCAGTGAAGATGCGCACCCCTACCTTCCACTGCCTATAAAAGTAATCCAGTGGCTTGTTCTCTATACGGATTACTTTTATTTTGTGCAGAATCGCTGGAGCTAAAAATCTGATATCCAGCGATGACTGCAATATCACCCTTCCTGTCCAAGGGAGGTGGCTAATACTACTTTAAGTGCATCTGGACTGTAGGGCATACACTATATGGTAGCAATGCTGAGTATGCAAAACCGAAAAGTGCTGCTGACCCAGTCTGATGTTTTTTGTGATGTCTTGTGTTCCACCTCTGTCACTGCTGAATGGAATCCCAAGTCTGTTACAGAAAGAAGTCCGTCATTAAACTGGACAGACCCCTCCAATTCTAAAGTGTACCATGGCCTTCAATTTCCAATTTAGAAGCAATGACCTTCACCCATACTATTTCATACTCTGTAGTGATGTGTAGAGTAATGGCGCCAAAGGACTGGCAACAGGCTTAATCTGTTAAACTTCTACATGTGTCCTTTGTCATAGTGACCTTTATTTTCAGCCACATGACTTATTTTCATGTCTCAAAAAAAAAAGACCATTATGGCAAATACGCTATTCTGTATCTTATTGAATTAATCCTAGATGAAACCTGGCTGCTTTTCTGGATCCTTTGACCTTAAAGTGATCTTTGCCCTGCAGTAAATTTGAATAACTTATGAACTATTTTGTAGCAGTAAACTTTTTCTGGGACATTAAGGTTCAACATAGTCTAAGATGCTGTTCTTTCCTTATGTTATGACATCTGCTCAAGCAGTGTAAATTAAAATGACATGCTAGATCTGCTGATATCACCTGGAGCCTTTAAATATTGCCAAGAAAGTTGTCTGACTACTGCTTTGTTAAATATCTGTGAAGCAGCTGCACAGTAAAAAATGTGTTAGAGGACGCCTTTCTTTCTATTCACTAACATGATAATGAATGCTCAGGAGAGAGCAGGCTTTTATGTGTTTTTTTATTATAGATGCAAGAAACACTAGCAGAAGTTTAATATTTCACATTTTAATTGCAACTTTTTAGTTCTGTAGAGCGTTGGATAAATATCTTGCTGCCTTTGCTCAGCTGGGGGATAGTCCGTTTTGTAGGTCTTGGAGATCTGCTTTGAATATCTGTGCATCAAGAATGGTTCATTACCTGGGCATATCATTAAACAAATCTCTCTGAGTATACCCATAGTTTTGATGTGCCACTGTTTGAAGCCATCACTGCTGACCATTAGGTATTAAATGGATGAATCTTTATGATATTAAGTGCCCCTGTGTTCATGATGATGGACACTGAAAGCTGTCTAGTGTTATACGAAGGTTGGAGTTTGTTTTACATTTCACTTCATTGAATACTCTTTGAAACATCACTGTGGTTACATAGATATTTTAATATTTGCATTTTTTATTGCATTTTTTATTGTATTTTTTTGTGGGACTACCCATTTTCCTCCGTCTTATGGTGGCACACACGTAAAAAAAAAAAAAAAAAAAAAAAAAAAAGCTTTAGAATTCATAATTAAAGATGGACATGTTCATATTATGTGCTTATCAGTATAAAACCTCCTATACATATTCAAAGTCTTTAGAAATTACCCATATTCCTTTTATAAATAAGCACATTTGGTTGATATCAACCATTGTTTCATACACAGCATTGTTTTATGTCTGCCTTAATATTCTATACCTCTCTTTAAGTATCCCATTTTAAGTATTGTTACCATGCACAGTTACTGAAAACTTGATGTATCTCTTTCATTTAGGAGTTGATTTGTCTCTGTAACTTACGTGTTCTAATAAACAAGCATTCGCTGCCTGCTACAATTCTTGAATACTGCTGACAATTATCATTAGGTGACAAAATATCAATTCCTCATTTTTAGGCTCACCCAAAGAGATCAAATTCTTTCTGCACCTTAGTATGCTTCTTGCAGCCATGGCACCTGCTAGTAATGCTATCACTTGAACTCCAGGATATAATTAGGGGGATTCACGGCATATCAGTGGTTTATTCCAATGCAGTCTGCTTTATGCTCATACATTTTTTTCATACTTCTCTGCAAGCAGCTGGCATCATTATCCTTTCAATCTCTGACTTTGCCATTGCATACGATGCAAAGAAAGTTGTATATTAACAAGGAAGGTATATAACATGGTTATGTATGGAACAATATCTGAGGTCAACCACATGGTTTTAGCTGTGAAATGAGTATAAAGAACCTTGTCTGTTTTAATATGTATGTATATTTAAGTTTTGGATAACATTGGATAATTATTGGATAATCATATGGGTTAAAACTAGGTTGCAGCAATATTGGTATCAGTGCCGATAGTGAGCATTTGCACCAGTACTCATGCAAATGACTGGATACCTGAAACTGATACCTTGTTGAGGAGCGATTTGAGCCCATACAAAATGGGTTCAAATCCCACTGCAAAGAATTGCATGCAATTTGAACAGGAATGAGTTGCAATTCCTGTCCGAATCACATGCGGTTTCCTCCACTGCTCCTTTCTAAAGCCAGGCTTGTCATAGTGACTGCAGCCTGGGTTCACACAGGAGCGGTGCCGAATATCGCATGCAATTTAGACAGGAATCACACCTTATTCCTGATCAAACTGCATGCAATTCTCTGCAGTGCAATTTGAGCCCATTCATTTCGTATGCGTTCAAATTGCACGGCAAAGCTATCAATACTCGGTATCCGCGGTACTCGTACTCTCCAGTAAAAAGACGGTATCGGTGCAGCCCGAGTTGAAAACCTTGTCTAGTGAAAGTGGTAACAAACCCAAAACCAAAAAATTTATTATTTTTTTTTTTTTTTAAATATTTATAATTTTATTGATTTTTCAAGAGAAAAATACAAAAACAAGAGGTATACACATTATACAAAGATATGTCGTTACCATATATAACAAGTGAAAATATTCAACAGTAAGCTGAGGATGTTTTAAAATCCTGGTGAGGAGTGAGGGGGAATGGAAGGGTATGGAGATAGGATGGAAGTCACCTTAAAGCGTTTGTATTAACCTCGTGGTGATTTTTACCTACAGGTAAGTCTATAATAAGGCTTACCTGTAGGTAAAATGTAATATCTCCTAAACCTACACAGTTTAGGAGATATTCACCCTGCAGCCTGTATCGTGACAGAATTTCAGAGCTCCTTGCCGGAACGGAGGGCTCACACGCGCATGCAGCTATTGCAGCTTACCGATAATTAGATGTGGTGGCTGCATCCGTTTTCTTTTCTTTGGCGTTTATCCCTCTGTTTTCACCTGTTGATCTGGCTATGATCCTGTATTACTGAGCCACAACTTTGGAAGAAAGGGCACACGAGGTACAGCAGCATTGTCAGTCTGGGGGTGGGTGGGCTCAGTGTTGAATGTATTAGCGGATCTAGATACATTAAGAAATTAAAGCCAAACTCCAGCTCACACTTTATAATGAGTTACAACAGTTTTTTTTACTTTTGGGATAAAGGTTTTGCATTAAATAAAAGCTGATTAATTTAATCACCCCTGCGAGTGTTAAATGGTTTGTCTCATCCATGTAAACTGATACATTCTGCTGGGGAGCTTGTGCTTTTGAAAACAACAAACTTGCTGAAAATAATAAAAGAAAGATAGATTAATACAGCCGTCACATTGCGATATAATAAATGTTTGCTTTTTGGGTGTAATTTGGGCAGCGCAGTGGCTCAGTGGTCAGCACTTCCGCCTAGCAGCACTAGGGGACCTATTCTGTCTTGTGACAGGTTTTCTTTACATGAAATTGTCATCTATGACTCTTTCTTCCATGATAATTTACCAGCTGTTACTACTTTCTTTAGCAGGCTTGTTTAATTGGCTATACTCCAGTGCAGTCATTTTTGAGATCAGATTAAAATGTCCCCATCTATCTAATGCAATATGATCATCTAATGCTAATCAAGTGGCTAGTTTTTACCATTTTGTCTTATCAAATATATTGCAGGATTTAATTCTTAGATTATTGGTCTTTTTCAGCAGGTTCAGTCTGTGTAAAGTGTTGCTCTGTTGAAGTATAGCGTTGTGAATGCATGTTATGCTTAAATCACCAAACAAAACCGTACCCAAACAAAATTCCTTTTGTCCTTTTTTTTTCACACAAATAGACCTTTCTTTTGGTGGTATTTGCTCATCCCTGCGGTTTTTATTTTTTGTGCTATAAACAAAAAAAGAGCGACAATTTAAAAAAAAAAAAAAAAAAAAAAGCATTTTTTACTTTTTGCTATAATATCCCCCCAAAAAATATAAAAAAACAAATTTTTTTCCACAGTTTAGGCTGATATGTATTCTTCATATTTTTGGTAAAAAAACATCGCAATAAGCTTATATTGATTGGTTTGCACAAAAATTATCGCGTCTACAAAATAGCGGATAGATTTATGGCGTTCCTATTTATATATTTTTTTTATGAGTAATGGCGGCAATCTGCGATTTTTATAATGAATGCAGCGAACAGATCGGACACTTTTGACACTATTTTGGGACCATTGGCATTTATACAGCGATCAGTGCTATAAAAATGCACAGATTACTGTGTAAATGTCACTGGCAAGGAAGGGGTTAAACACTAGATCATGACAGAGATCACTGCTCCCGATCACTGGGAGAAGTAGATCCCTGTCATGTTGCTAGGCAGAACAAAGAAATGTCTTGTTTACATAGGCATCTCCTGTTCTGCCTCTCTGTGCCATGATCGCAGGAAACCTGCAGACATCGAGTCTGCGGGAACCGCGGGCACACTCCCGCGCCTCCTAGCCGTGGATGACGCAGCGATATATGGGTACGTTGTTTTGCGCACCCGTGCCACTTTGCCGACATATATCGGAGTGAGCCGGTTGGCAAGTGGTTAATTGTCCTTTTGGCAAATTTTATCTTTATTGGTTAGTGAATTCAGCCTGTAATAGTGTGGAGAAGTAAATTAGAAAAATCTTGGTATGTTTTTGTTTTTTTGTTTATTTATATTTTGAAACAATTAGAGGAAACGATTATTTACTTGCTATGGTAGACTGCCACTCTAATAGACATAGCCAGTTATTAAATAATTTTTCTGTGAACTAGATAATGAGGGTCTAAGATTTTGACAAATGAAAATAAGAGCTAATTGGCTGGGACTCATTGTATCTCTAATGTTTTTCTTTTCTTTTCTTCTTGGTTGCACATAATTGAAGAGTGAATAGCTGTCAGTTTATTGGCAAGCATAGATTTGATGATTCATCAGAAAGCCACTTGATTCTGTGGAGCTCTCTGTCTACAGTACGTTTATAGCACAAAAGCTTTCCAAACAATGCCATTCAACGTGCCGTGCTCGAAGTTGCGTAGCAAAAATGTACAATGGAGCTGGCAGTGTCTTTTGTGTCATCCCAATTAAAAGGATAGTGAGACCTAAGAATAGAAAGAATATAGAGCTGATTTAGAAGTGCAAAAAGTTCTAACAGCAAACCAGTTTGATTTTTCTCATGCAGTTCATAGAATAAAAGTCAACATCTGATTGCTAAAATAGAAAATATTGACCAATTAAAAGCTCAACCAAAAAGAGTACTTTTTTTGGTCCGCTTTTTCTGAGGTTCACAGTATCCTTCTACGTGGTTTGTGTGCCTTTTTCTAGATACAGGAATTCTCAATACCTGCATTTATTTTCTCCTTCAGCTACTCCTTTGATTGTTGGTAAATACTTTACAAAGAGAACCAGACAGAGAATTGTCTTCCACATTTGGAGATTGAATCTTGAATTTATTTATTTTTTTGTTATTTTTACGATGGACACAGGAGCACTATAAATCCAAATTCTACTGAAGGATGGTTCACAATCATTATGCAAAGATATGCACAACATGTCTATAGTACGGGGGTACTTGATAAGGCAGATTACAGTATGCCTGGATAGATCATATGAGCCTGGTAGACAGCGTAGCCAAAACTGTACAGTTGCGACTAACATTTTTTTTAAACTTTATACTCAGTTCATAAAGCTAACACGTCAGACAAAGAACCCTTATTTTCAAAACTGCTATTTTTCACTGAGTCTAATATTTGAATATTGCAATCACATGGCTAAAATAAAGTTCGTTATCTGTGTTTTGTGAATTGAGCGTTATGTGCATTGTCAGTGAAAGCATATAACCACAAATGTTTCCCAGGACCATACACATCAATAAAGTGAATCGCAAAACAAATGATCACAAAATGGCTTCTGGTGGCTAATCATCCATCAGGAAAGCTTCTCTAACATGTTTCAGCTGTGTATGGCTTAATTGTAGAGCTCTACGATTAAGCCCTACGTGGGTGAAACATGCTAAAATGCCTTTCCCGATGAGTGGAGAGCCTGCTAAAACCATTTTGTGATTTTTTTTTTTTTTTTTTTTGATTCACTATATTGGGGTTCGGTGCTGGGAAACATTTGTGGATATATGTTTGGGCTTGACGTGCTGTTATCAGTGACCCGGTAGTAGTGTTTGTACCAATCAGTACATCTGACAGGATCATGTGAGCGATGCATTTTCAGAATTAAGGTGTGTTTTGAATTCAAATTTGGACTAACACAAATCTCAACATACTGTAGGTTCACATTAGAGTAGTTATGTGTGCCGCGTTTGCATGGGTACACCAGCCCATTCATTTTAATTGGCTGTTGTGTCTGTGTTTTCCTGCAGAAAAAAGGTCCCTGTCTTTTTTTTTTTTTTTTTTTTTTTTAAATGCAGCCGCATGGTGCTTCAGCGCCATATGATGCCTTGTGCGGGAAATCGCACTGCATTTTTCAGTGCATGGGGGTGCCATTCAGAGTTAATGGTGCTTTTACTTTAAAGCTCAACGTTTTTTGTGCGGCTACATGTGGGTGCACAATGCATGCAATTTAAAGTAATTTCCGCACCTGCACCAATGTGAACCTAGCCTAAATATAATAATCAATCTTACCCCTAAATGCTACCCTAAACTTCTGCAATATACATACCATCATGAGAAAACTAGTGGCTGTAATGTTATCCTGTTGAAAAATATCTTTATGAAAAACAATGGTTTCCATATGCCATGTTATTGGTGCCAAGCCATTAAAAATTTGTGTGGCAAAATTAGATTATCTGATGCTTAATTAGCTATAATCTTTCCAATCTTTGATAGTGACTTGCATGTCACAAGCTAGCCTTAACATAGTAAAGACATCATTGTGCTGCTATTATGAATCTGTTGCAATAAACCATGACTTTAATCGTGGTAATACACTTGCAACTTACAAGAAAAGAGAATATATGGAAAACCTCACCAGTACTGTAAAAAAAACGGGGAGTTTTGGGACTTTAAATGAGCTGCACGTTGCCATGCATCTCCATCCCTAAATCTAGTATATAAAGGGGGTTTCGGGACTTTAAATGAGGTATTAAGATGGAACTCAACAAGTAAGACAAGGTAATAAGCAATGTGTTTAGTGACTAAAACACACAACATGACATGCAGCAGTGGATATATTGAGTATAGTAAACACATGAACAGCATATTACAGACCATAAGCATATAATTTTCAAATTGTACACAAAGTAGTTGAAAGAATACTCCTCCGTAATACATTCTGAGAACAAAAGGTAGTAGTCTATAAGTATAAAATATATGCATCGTTGTAAGCCCAACGTGTTTCATGGCCCTGAAGCCACTCTTCAGGGGCAAATGCGTAATAATATAAAATCTGTAGAGAAATATAAACGTCACATAAAATTTCTAATCATGCGACCCATTCATGGGGAGCAGGGACATGTTAGCAACTTACATGTCAGCAGCCCGTGAAAGTATCTGTACCGGAGCCAGTGGGCCAGCATAGTTGTCTTTCTGCTACTTTGTGTACGATTTGACAATTATATGCTGATGTTCTGTAATCTGCTGTTCGTTTGTTTACTATACTCGATGTATCCACTGCTGCATGTTATGTTGTGTGTTTTAGACCATAAACACATTGCTTATTACCTTGTCTTACTTGTTGAGTCTCACCAGTACTGTAGGCTGACACTTCAGATATTGAGGCTGAAGTTTGAGAGGTGGCAAAAGAAGCTGAAGGGTTTTGTACGGCAGTGAAATATTTACTCCACTACAGAGATATACTGCTTGCTAGAACTTCTGAGACTCTCACTCATTTACCAGTGATGACTGGTATAGCTACTGGGAACTGGAGGTCCTGGAATGTTAAACTTGAATACATGGACTTCTAGTTTTCACAAATAAAACAAAAAAATGTCAAGTGGGCATGACCCTATGTAAAATATGTTCACTCACTTTATTTTTTTCTGAACTGAAGTTCTCCTTGAAAGCATTTTAGTACCAAAACATAATCAAAAGTTGTATTGAGGGCACCACGTACAGCATAGTGAGTGATAAAATATATGTTCCACTTTGAATGTCAGGACTGCCTTTCTATCATGAGCTCTAATAAACACAGTACACCAGAACTAAATGTCTTTAGAAGTAATTTATTTTGGGTATTGCATGATGAATAATATATCTTTCTAACTTTACTCATTTGATTTATAAAGGTCGCTAGAATACCCTTGATAAATTGCTAGTTGCCTGAATATGCTTAGTGTCACCAAACATAATTTACTTTTTAGCATCCCTTCCAAATTTGTAAGTTTACTAAGTAAAATTGTTTTACTTTACTTTTGTGGGGTGTTTTTCTTAAGATCACAGTTTTAAAATGCAGCAACAGAGACTTAGCACGGATTGAGAAGTAACCTTTATTTAGGATGTAAATGTTTATCTTTTTAGATGATGCAGCACTGCCTTTCTTATGTGGCCAGATATTGATTTGTTTTATTCTGGTCTCACATCCTCTATATCTAATCAGGCAGTGTAGTTGCATGCTTGTAACGTATAAAATATGGAACCATCAGAAGTTCAGTATAAATTTAGAAGACTAATGGCATAAAAAGACCAAGTGGTTTGTAGGGTCTGTTATGATATTCCATCCACCGCCCCTTCCCCCACCTTAAAGTGTAAGTCCAGCCTAGCACTAAAATCCCTGCATCTACAAACATCCACGATCTAACACTAACCTATCTAGCTCTGTAAATAAGGAATCAGTATACATAACTTTTTTTTTAGGCCAATCCTGTCTCCAGCGGCAGAAGCTCTGCAGAGGACACAACCGACAACAGCTGTGAAATGAATGGGGAGTGACGTCACCCATAGAGTTACTATGGGACTTCCATTGTCGAACGTGTCCTCTGCACCCGCCCACACAGCTAAGCTGCGGCTGACAACTCAACAGCGGATCGGCTTTAAAAAAGGTATGTATACTGATTTCTTCTTTACAGGGCTAGATAGGTTAGTGTTAGATCGCGAATGTCTATAGATGCGGGGATTTTAGTGTTAGGTGGACTTGTACTTTAACAGTTCTGTCTGAGGTAACCTGCAGTATTGTTCATCTCAAACATGTTTAAATACACTTACTGTTGTCTGACTTGCGGCTCTGTTGGAAGTCTGTTCCAAGCATCTACTACTCTTTTTGCAGAATAATCAATTATTACTCTTAAATTTTCCTCTTGCTACTTTGAGGCTATGCCCCTGTGTTGCTCTCAGCTTCATGTTAAATACTGCTTTCCAGAATGTTATAAAAAGCCTTAAACTACAGCTAAAGGCAAAACTCTAATAGTACCCATTTGTCCTACTGGGATGTAAAATTTGGAGTTGCCACCAGAATAGGAATAGCAAAGAAATTTTTCAGTGTGGACATCTGTGCAGATGACAACTGTACAAAAGTATATTTTCATCATTTTAGTGAAATGTATCAATGCTGTGTGTTTACAGGACAGAAAGTTAGGGGAAATCCCTTAAAAGGAACACAGATGGCAAAAAAATAAAATTTAGATTTTTATTTAGAAACACTCAACTCTCCACTGCTTTGATGAAAGCATATCTAAATACGAAAAGAGAAAATAAATATATACTGCATCTTACAAATTCTAAAATATGAGGGCTGCATTTATTTTCTTTTTTTGGAGGCTTTTTTCCCCCTTTATTTTCACCTGATAATTTGGCCAGTAACAAACTTCCTGACACAGTAGGCTATGCTCACTGTCTCCACCATTGGGCCACAGTATTGTTATCCTGTGGAGAATGTAGTGTTAGATGGATTATTTGGATCGACTTCACATAAATGACTAGCAACTTAAAGAGCGTCTTCACTCCTTTTTTTACATTTTTTTTATAACCCCTCTTGGCTTGTTTAGCAACATAGGGTGGTCTAGTCAGAATGGGGCATTGATCTACACAATAATGTCCATCTGGACTTGCAGCAAATTTCCAGTGCATTGCACATATTGTAACCTGTAGTCCAACCTGATAAAACCATGCGTTTTACTACATTTCAATAATGTATACAGAAAGTCTTCTTATTCACTTA
This sequence comes from Aquarana catesbeiana, assembly GCF_042186555.1. Taxonomy (NCBI): domain Eukaryota; kingdom Metazoa; phylum Chordata; class Amphibia; order Anura; family Ranidae; genus Aquarana; species Aquarana catesbeiana. The sequence goes on along the minus strand of NC_133325.1, from coordinate 219,379,295 downwards.
GGATTGTACTATTCCAGTCTTTTGCATGAACTTTACAGTACCAACATCTATTGAGTACACAGTTTAAAGACCTCTTCACCTCAATCCAAGTATCAGACTTCATTTTGTTATCACAAAGTCTGGACGAATGAAGCAATCCCAGAAGAAAAGCCACAATCACTTTGTAAAATGGAATGCAACTACCATATTTATCGGCGTATAACACGAGCCAGCTTATAACATGCACCCCAATTTAAGAGGGAAGTTTCAGGATAAAAAAGTGCCAGTCTGCAGCCTGATCAGTGCCCATCTGCAGCATTGCTCCTCACTGCAGCCTTATTAGTGCCCATCTGCAGCATTGCTCCTCACTGCAGCCTTATTAGTGCCCATCTGCAGCATTGCTCTTCACTGCAGCCTTATTAGTGCCCATCTGCAGCATTGCTCCTCACTGCAGCCTTATTAGTGCCCATCTGCAGCATTGCTCTTCACTGCAGCCTTATTAGTGCCCATCTGCAGCATTGCTCCTCACTGCAGCCTTATTAGTGCCCATCTGCAGCATCGCTCTTCACTGCAGCCTTATTAGTGCCCATCTGCAGCATCACTCTTCACTGCAGCCTTATTAGTGCCCATCTGCAGCATCGCTCCTCACTGCAGCCTTATTAGTGCCCATCTGCAGCATTGCTCTTCACTGCAGCCTTATTAGTGCCCATCTGCAGCATTGCTCCTCACTGCAGCCTTATTAGTGCCCATCTGCAGCATCGCTCTTCACTGCAGCCTTATTAGTGCCCATCTGCAGCATCGCTCTTCACTGCAGCCTTATTAGTGCCCATCTGCAGCATCGCTCCTCACTGCAGCCTTATTAGTGCCCATCTGCAATATTGCTCCTCACTGCAGCCTTATTAGTGCCCATCTGCAGCATTGCTCCTCACTGCAGCCTTATTAGTGCCCATCTGCAGCATTGCTCCTCACTGCAGCCTTATTAGTGCCCATCTGCAGCATTGCTCCTCACTGCAGCCTTATTAGTGCCCATCTGCAGCATCGCTCTTCACTGCAGCCTTATTAGTGCCCATCTGCAGCATCGCTCTTCACTGCAGCCTTATTAGTGCCCATCTGCAGCATTGCTCCTCACTGCAGCCTTATTAGTGCCCATCTGCAACATTGCTCCTCACTGCAGCCTTATTAGTGCCCATCTGCAGCATTGCTCCTCACTGCAGCCTTATTAGTGCCCATCTGCAGCATTGCTCCTCACTGCAGCCTTATTAGTGCCCATCTGCAGCATTGCTCCTCACTGCAGCCTTATTAGTGCCCATCTGCAGCATTGCTCCTCACTGCAGCCTGATCAGTGCCCATCTGCAGCCTTGCCAAAATAGACAGAGCCGGATCTCCTGTGTACTCAGCTCGGTGTCACGCCTAATCCCGCCCCTTGGCCCAGATCCTATGATGGACATAAAGCCGGTCCAATGCCGGGATGTGAATACTAGGAGCTGTCCAGGGCGCGGGACTGAGCGTGACTGCGAGCAGAGCCGAGTACACAGGAGATCCGGCTCTATTTCGGCGGTGCTCGTCCCCTCCTTCCCCTCGGTGGCAGTCTATATCGGCGTATAACACGCACACACGATTTCCCCCCTATTTTAAGGGGGAAAATGTGCGTGTTATACGCCAATAAATACGGTAATAATCTCTATGTAAAATAGGCAATTTGAGTTTAATAATATAATACTTGCAACTTCTCTGTTCTCGTTGACGCCCAACAAACCTCCCTCATTTTGTGGTGTGGATGTACCAGGTAGTTGCAGCAGCAGAATACAGGTTATTCTCTCCTAGGATGAAATTAAGGCAGGAGAAGGTACATGATTGGATGATAAAATCAGCAGAGCTTCCCCTCATTTCAGATCTTCCCTTCAGATTTACAGCGACTGCACTTCCAAGTGCACTTGTAGTGCAGAGTGGATTTGCCTTTAGTAAATCAACCCCATTATGCCCATTACTGTATACAAGTAGACCAAATTGCATAATGTATGGCCTGCCTTACAAGCCTGCAGCATGCAGTTAGATGGAAATGTAAGAGGTCAGGTCCTAAAGAGCGTGATATATACAACATATGATATACTAAAAAGGTGTTATCGCCTATTAACCCTTACCTATAGCCAGCTTCAGCTTAAAAAAATTGGGATTCTTAGTTACCATATATTGCGTGTTCAAGCTGACCAACCCTGTAAAGTGTTCCCTCTCAGGCCACTCCTATCTTACCAACTCTTAATTGCTAAAATAGCTAGTCTTGAAAATATAAATATATAATGCAAACATGGGGAAGACACAGCTGGAGGCAAATACAATATTTATATACGTTTTTTTACATCTAAAGTTAAAAGAAAAACAAACCATACAACTCATTAACTTTGATTCCTGTGTGTTATCTTAGTGTTGTTCTGTATTTAATTGTATTTTGTAGAATTTTGATTTTGTTTTGTATCTTAAAACTTTAGTTTAATTAGTACATTGTAAATCAAGTTCTAGTGGAACCCTATTTAATTTGCATGCTTCATATTTCTTTTTTTTTGTAAATATTCAAGGCTTTTCCTTCTGAACCAGCTTCCATCCCTTCTATTTCCCCAGTGATAGGCGTTTGCTCTTTTACTATTAGCTCTTGCCACATTTCTGAGCACTATCCTTATGTGTATTGTAATTGGTAATCATTCTCTGGTGATCATTTGTCTATTCATCATCTCTTTATCAATAAATCATGCTAGGTTACTTTCTTTCTTTTGATATACACACTTTGATAGTTGGTGATTATACAGTACATTTCCCAATTAACAGCCCTAACTCTCTTGCTTTGCCCTGTTTTCCTTCGTAGGATGTCTTATCTGTCATGCCCTGACCTAGTTCTAGGCATATTAAATTTACACATGATAAATGGCTATGTGCTATATTGCACCACAGAGGGCACAAGCTGCTCAAGTCTGATACGCACAGATAAATACGAATATATAGATTACCCATGTGTTTTTAGACACTTTTAATAGGAACGATTTTAAAATTAAACACTTCACCTTCCTAACTAATCTGCTCACAACCAAACCATGGCACCCCTCTTATTTACTATACTATATCTCATGTCACTAGCTATTTTACAGCTCATATTATTAACCATTGAAAAAGTAATATTTCTTTTAATTTTGTATGAATTAGCTTTATTGTTTTACTTGCCAACCTAAGCTTCTAGCTAGACAGTTTGTTTTTCTATTAGTAGTTTCATTGTGCCACAATATGAGATTGGGAGACATTCATCATCTGTTGTTTTTATCCTCCCTAACAGTAACCATGAACATCATAAAAAAATATTGTGTTTTGCAAATAATGTTCTGACTCAGAACTGCTTACATTTCCATACATGTCAGTACATCTGTACTGTAGCCAGGAGCTGCCATAGTGAAACACCTTTGAAATGTTAGATGACACTGAGAAATGGACCAGTCCTGTATTTCCACAATACGGCACCCCACTTTTCTTTTTAAATACATTTTTATGAAAGGTATACAAGTATACAACAGAGTAAAAGTTTTACAGGATGTGCAAAATAAAGGTCAAAATCATCATTAAAAGAGAAGTATGGGATTGTTTTTTATTTCTGAATCATACTTGCCTAGCTGGATGCAGCATTGTTCCCCCGCCAGCTCGAAAACTGAGGACTGGCTGATCGAACACTGCCAATTGCTCGGTTCTCATTGCTCCCTGAGCAGAGAGCTAGTGACTGTCAGTGACCGCTTCCCTGCTCTGCGCCCCACACCCAATGGAGTGTTGGGCTGTGAGCGGTTGGCTCAGGCTCTCTGCAACTCGCTTAGAGGATGAGCTGGGTACCTGTCCATGCATTTGTGGGTGGATCCCGACTTTATTGTCACAATCTTGCCCGAGCCTGGAACAGCTCTGTGACATCAGCTGGCAGCGGGCTTCAGCCTGCTGTCTGCTGAAAACGAGTCACAGGAATGCAGAACAAACCACTCCTGTGATCCACAGAAGTACAGCTAAATGATCTTTGGCTGTACTTCTTCTTTAAAAGATCATGTACAGAGTAAAGGTAAGGTATAATAGGGTAGCTATTTTTTAAATTGTTTAAAACACAAGAACACATAGTCTGAAGAATTCTGAGACAGCGGGGTATATTGCCGCCTACAGGTGAATTAGACACTGGCAAACAAAAGGTGTTAATCAGACAGTATAATCCCTCCTACTCCCATCATGCTACAGTTTCATGTCAGTGTCTTAAGAGAAGGGGCATCTTTTCTCCTCTGAAAAAAGCAAAACCATTTTACATTTCTCCCTTGTTATAAAGTTTTACCAGATAGATGTTTAGGCCTCTGCTGATGCTGTCCTTCCGACAGCTGTTTGAGCTGCAATCAGCCTCCAGTTTTGGTTTGAGGGCTTATTAGCATTTGGTTTTGTTCTTGGACCCCTACATTTGGTCTGCTTAGGGACATCCCATTTGTCTCAGAATCCTTCTGACCCTTTCTCTCTTAGTGAACAATTTGGAAAATAGGATTTTTGATTTACCTTAAGGAACACAGATCTCACAACTTATGATTACTACTGCTTTTGCAGAAAACTGAAACCTGATGATGGTGAGAGGGTTATACTGGCAAATGCAAAATTTTTTTTGTCTGTGTCCAGTTCTTCTGTAGATGACTCAGCTGTCTCAGAATCCTTCTGACCCTTTGTCCTTTTAAGGATACATTTACCTTTTCAGAAAAAAATAATAAATGTACATTTTTGCAAAAAAAAAATGTGCATTTAGAATTGTTTTCCCTGCAGGAGCCTGGAAAGCATTGCACCTGTCATCAGTGGATCATAAGTGCAATGTCTGGCTTCTGCAGACGAGCCCTGCAGCTTTCAGCCCATACCTTCATATGGGCTGTCAGTTACAAATCTGCAGGGCTTATGAATGACCTACAAGAGCGCTCATCAGCACCATCGCAGTTCATTTAGAACTGCAAGTCATCTGCCGCAATAGCTAACTATAGTTGTAGTCTAATCATTTCCAGGAAACTGAAGGAAGCTCATAGCCATGTGGGTGGAGTCCTGCACGGTCTGACTGTGTTTAAATTGTGACAGCGGGTGTGGGGAGAAGATCCCCTGCATGTTGTCACACTGAGGGATGGGGGGAGAGGCTGCAGGAACTGGAACTTGTTACATGTTCTACACTAAATACGGGTGAAAAGTAAATGATTTTTTCAAAGTCAAAATATTTTTTGTTTTTTTTTCTTTTTTTGCTTTCTATCTGGTAAAACTGAGGGTACTTCTCTCTAATGGAGTCCCAGATGGCAGTAAAAACCTGAGGTTCTAACCTATCTAAAAGAAAACATGGTTTTGGCTTGACATTTAGCACAGTATTAAAAAAAAAAAAAAAAAAAAAGTGGAATTTTCTTAAATACTGGTTTAAAAGCCTTTGGCGCTAGCACTCAGGGAACACCTGGGTGTTCACGGGCTGACATCTGGCCCAGTGGAGGAGAGGGTAGGGCTATACGCAGTTGACATGATACTGTATCTCTCGGACTCTGGCCCCTCCCTCCAGACAGCCCTGAAAATTATCGAGAACTTCGGTGGGTTTTCAGGACCCAGAATGAATTGGGACAAATCCCAGATTCTTCCCATGGATGTATTCCCCTCGTCAAGGGAACAGGCCAGTCTGCCCCTAGTTAGAGTAAATACCCTTAAACACTTGGGAATACAGATTTCCCGGTCTTTGGCCGACTTCATCCCACTAAATGTAGAGCACATAATTACGCTCATTAAATCCAAAATTCTAACGTGGGCAAGATTACTGGTAGAGGTGATGAGGTGCATAGGCCTAACCTTATTGTGTTAAAAATCTTATATGTGTTATGGCATTCTCCAATATACATTCCACTTAAGTACTTCAAAATCGTGGACACACTTCTGCAATACTTTATATGGGGACCAGAAAGGCACAAACTCTCATGGAAGGCTTTAGAGTGCCCAACTACAATGGGGGGGCCTCGCAGTCCCAGACTTCGGGGCCTACTACCTAGCTGCACAGCTCTCCCACCTATACCACATAGATAAGTCAGACAAACACAGATATTTGGCCCTGGTATGCAACCCAGTGGACTCACGACTCCCACACTCATTTTGTGATGTGCTCAGGGGTCTGAAGGGCTTGATGATATATCCAAATCGTTCTGGACTCTCATTTCAGCACAGAAGGATCTGGGACCTGGTGATTTCCAAGATGGATTGCCCCGTGTTCCATGACAATACCCCACTGTGGTACAATAAACTTCTCCCGGAGTTCCTTTAGGTACCTGACCCCACCATTTGGATATCTCAGGGTATATACCTATTGTCACATGTTCTCCACAGAAATTAAAACGTTTGATCAGTTGAAAGCAGAATTCAACCTTCCAAATTATATGCTTTTTGCTTCTTTCAGGTGCGACATGCACTCCACACTCAGTTTATGGATACATATCCTTATCCATCATCCTTAGATGTACTAGATGTGATATATAGGGAATAATCACATTGGCTCATATCTATTTTCTATAACATGCTCACCACTCCAGCTGCAACTAAACTAGCATACTCTATTAAGCAGAGGTGGGTAGATGGTGTGGGAGAATTGGAGGACGAGGACTGGGGTGAGGTATTAGAAACTCCCAAGCTGGTGTCCCCCAAACTGTCTGACAGACTTACACAAACTTATATTACACACAGGGCATATCTCACTCCACAACCCCTGGCTAAATTCTGCCCCTCCCGCAGCTCTTTGTGTCCCAGGTGTCTGATCTCTGTTGTCACCTTTGACCATCTCCTCTGGCGGTGTCCTCGGATTCAGGGATACTGGTCGCAGGTTGTTAAGATTCTACATGACCAAATGGGCTCACCAGTATCGTTGGATCCCAAGCAATGCCTTCTGGGCTTATTTCCCGATGCAGGAATAGACAAATATACGATTCAATTCCTCCATGAAATATTTACAGGGAGAAAGCTAATAGCCCGAAATTGGATTCTGGCGGCTGGCCCTATGCTAGTTGCCTGGCTTGCTGACGTTAATAACACTTTACCATACAAAATGGTGACCTAAATAAATAGAGGGTGTCCGGGCAAGTATAATAAAATCTGGGATAGATGGTTACAATCCTCTTCAACTTGCACCTCTTAGTCTGTTTGAGACTTCACATATTGGTACAGTCTAATCCGTTTTTCCTATATTGTTGGTATGTCTATATAAGCAACATATGGTTATCGGTTCATATTGAAATAATTGACACCAGTTTTACCCCTTTTTCTTTTTTGCTGTTCACATATTTAGTTTGTTGGGTTGCGAGACTCTTTCCATTATATACATTACATTGTACATTTGTCCTGTATAACTCTTTTGTACAAAATATCAATAAACTTTTGTTTCAAATAATAAAAAAAAAAAAAAAAAAAATATATACTGGTTTAAAGGTAGGATTACAGTCCCATTCATGTTTGGTAACCAACTGATTGACTTGCAGTTATATTTGTCAAAATGAATTGGGGTAGAGCAGTATACAGTAGGCAATTCATTATATGTATTTCAAAATTTCTTAAACAAATCTCGCATGATCTGCTAAAAAATTTAGTTTTTCTGTGAACTAATCAGAATTTGCACTTTCCGGAGAAAACTTACATTTTAGTAAAACATGAAAATGCCTCTGCTAGGTATATATTACATTCAGTTTGATATTTTTTCGCATGATGTAAAGAACAGACTATCTGCTTCAAAAGGAAATGGAATGATGTATGTTGCAGTGGTAATTTCATTTCTATAATGTTTCAGTCCATCAAAGAATATGTGAGATTCTGTATTGTAGTATGACAAAATGTACAGAAAGATGTATAGCTTTTGAAGTAACGAATTGGAATAGAGGCTGGAGCTCTTTGGGAGATCCTAGATAGAACATGTAACACATTTCAAATATTTTTTTTTTCCATTTCCTCCTCTTTGTTAAAATGAAAAGATAATACCAACAAATATTGAATTACTATTCAGTTACATATGAATGGTATCGTGTTACATGGTTGCTAACGTAGGAATGTGGAAGAGCTGACTGTATCCCCATTCCAGCTCTGCATATATCCAACAATTAATTTAATATGCTTTTGTAGGCTAATCTGATTGTGGGGCTGCCTGGGGCTTCTATTATGCATTCTGGCATATTGCATTCTATTTTAATCTTTGAGGAAGATATAAAATTTGCGACAATGTTTTAGAAGCTAATTGAACACAGTCTGTTGGAAATAAAAAAGAACATTATGTTATGACAACCAATTTGGATTCATTATATGAGATGAAATTGAGAGTGAATATATCGGTGTACAATTTTTTTCGTCTTATCTAGCTTACCCAAATGATAAAAGAAAAAGAAGGAAGACAGTGCCTGGTGAAGTAGTGCAATGATCAGACTTTCAAGTGCCTGAAGATCCTGCTCACAGAAAATCGTTTAGAATGTCTGCTCGTGATCATAAAACTGTAAATGGCAGTAATTGATTGCTTTTAGCACTACAGCATATAATGCACTGTGGGGGAGATTTACTAAAACTGGAGCGCTCAAAATCTGGTGCAGCTGTGCATGGTAGCCAATCCGCTTCTAACTTCAGCTTGTTCAGTTAAGCTCGGACAGAAATAATAAAACAAAAAACCTGGAAGCTGATTTGGTTTCTATGCAGAGCTGCACCAGATTTTTCTCTCTCCAGTTTTAGTAAATCCAACCTACTTTCCCCCAAGTATGTATAGTGCAACAGCGTCATCAAATGGTACATACATTGAAGTAACTTTTATTATGGACAGAAAGTAAGGACTTGTTGGTGCATTCTTTGCCTGGGTTTGCTAGGTTTAAGAAATGTTCCATAACCAAGGTGTTTTTAAAAGATGACTTTGTAGCTTTGTAAACAAGGTAGTAAGCGCATGATTATATACCAAATACTATCATTCTTAGCAGCCTTTCAGATTTTAATGGTTATGTCCAGTTCATTGCTTCCAAATGTACCTCCCTCTTAAGGCCCCTTTCACACTTATACGACTTCAAAGTCGCACGATTTTACCGCGATTTCGCGGCCGCGATTTTGCAGCGATTTTACCGCGATTTGACGCGATTTTACCGCGATTTGGGAGCAGTACTACTTTGCCACGTTTTTGGCATTAACAAATGAAAACATGCAGTAGTTGGTATGAATCATAAGGGGGAACTCCATGCCAAGTTTTAAATGAAAAAAAACGGCGTGGGTTCCCCCCCCCGGGGGCATACCAGGCCCTTAGGTCTGGTATGGATTGTAAGGGTAAACCCCCTACGCCGAAAAATCGGCGTGGGGGTCCCCCCAAAATCCATACCAGACCCTTATCCGAGCACGCAGCCCGGCCGGTCAGGAATGGGGGTGGGGACGAGCTAGCGCCCCCCCCCTCCTGGACCGTACCAGGCCGCATGCCCTCAACATGGGGGGTGGGTGCTTTGGGGCATGGGGGCGCAGTGCAGCCCCCCCCACCCCAAAGCACCTTGTCCCCATGTTGATGAGGACAAGGGCCTCTTCCCGACAACCCTGGCCGTTGGTTGTCGGGGTCTGCGGGCGGGGGGCTTATCGGAATCTGGGAGCCCCCTTTAATAAGGGGGCCCCCAGATCCCGGCCCCCCACCCTATGTGAATGAGTATGGGGTACATGGTACCCCTACCCATTCACCTAGGGAAAAAAGCGTCAATAAAAAACACAGTACACAGGTTTTTAAAATAATTTATTAGGCAGCTCCGGGATCTTCTTCCGACTTCGGGGGTCCTCTTCCGACTTCGGGGGTCTCTCCGCCGTCTCCTCCCGGTGTCCGCATCTTCTGCCGGCTCCTCCGCTATCTTCTGCAGCTCAATTGCTAGCGGTGGTCTGGACTTCTGCCTTATTCTTTTCTTCCGGAGATGTTGACACGACGCTCTCTCCAGCCAGAATGGTCTCTGTGCGCTCCGCAAGGGACTTATATAGGCGGTGGCCCCGCCCCCTTATGAGGTCACTGTGCCGGGGCATGCTGGGACTGTGCCGTCATAAGGGGGCGTGGTCATCACCCGGTGACCACGCCTCCTAAAACGTCACAGACCCAGCATGCCCAGGGACTGTGACGGCATAAGGGGGCGGGGTCACCGCCTATATAAGTCCCTTGCGGAGCGCACAGAGACCATTCTGGCTGGAGAGAGCGTCGTGTCAACATCTCTGGAAGAAAAGAAGAAGGCAGAAGTCCGGACCACCGCTAGCAATTGAGCTGCAGAAGATAGCGGAGGAGCCGGCAGAAGATGCGGACACCGGGAGGAGACGGCGGAGAGACCCCCGAAGTCGGAAGAGGACCCCCGAAGTCGGAAGAAGATCCCGGAGCTGCCTAATAAATTATTTTAAAAACCTGTGTACTGTGTTTTTTAGTGACGCTTTTTTCCCTAGGTGAATGGGTAGGGGTACCATGTACCCCATACTCATTCACATAGGGTGGGGGGCCAGGATCTGGGGGCCCCCTTATTAAAGGGGGCTCCCAGATTCCGATAAGCCCCCCGCCCGCAGACCCCGACAACCAACGGCCAGGGTTGTCGGGAAGAGGCCCTTGTCCTCATCAACATGGGGACAAGGTGCTTTGGGGTGGGGGGGCCGCACTGCGCCCCTCATGCCCCAAAGCACCCACCCCCCATGTTGAGGGCATGCGGCCTGGTACGGTCCAGGAGGGGGGGGGCGCTAGCTCGTCCCCACCCCCATTCCTGACCGGCCGGGCTGCGTGCTCGGGTAAGGGTCTGGTATGGATTTTGGGGGGACCCCCACGCCGATTTTTCGGCGTAGGGGGTTCCCCTTACAATCCATACCAGACCTAAGGGCCTGGTATGCCCCCGGGGGGGAACCCACGCTGTTTTTTTCATTTAAAACTTGGCGCGGCTTTCCCCCTCTGGATTAATACCAGACAGCTGTCAGCACTGCCTGTCGCTCATCGGGAAAGGAAAGAAAAGTTTTCCTTTCCCGAATAGCGAGGCCAGGCTTGTGCTTACAAAGTCGTACTGAAGTCGTGTCTATATTATTCAGGCACGACTTGCATGCTACTTCATGGTTTAACATTGAGGTCTATGGAGTACAACTCGCATAGAAGTTGGACCAAAGTAGTGCAGGGACTACTTTCAAGTCGGCACGACTTAAAGTCGTGCCAATATGAATGGTAGTCATTGAAAATCATGGAGAATGACTTGTCATACGATTTTGCAGTACAAAATCGTGGGACAAGTCGTATAAGTGTGAAAGGGGCCTAAAGTAATTGTAAAGGCTCTTTTGTTATTAAATTAAAAAAAAAAAAAAAAAACAAAAAAAGAAAAACGTAATACTTATCTCCTCTGTGCCATTGGTTTTGCACAGAGCAGTCTGGATCCTCTTCTTCTCTGGTCCCTTTTCAATGCTCCTAGTCCCCTCCCTCCTTTGAGTGCCCCTCAGCCAGCAGCTCGCTACAGGGGGCACCCAAGCCAAGTCAGAGCTCCGTGTATTTATTCAGACATGGAACCCTGACCTGGGCCCACCCCCTCTCTCCCCTGATTGGCTGACTAACTTTGATCGACAGCCTCTGGAGCCACTGCTCTGTCTCAGCCAATCAGGAGGAGTGTCCTGGATGGCTGAGGGGATTGTGGATATCGCTTGAGAAAGAAGGGGCTCAGGTAGGTAATTAGGGGGGTGCTGGGGGGGGTTCTACACACAGAAGTTTTTTTTATCTTAATGCATAGAATGCATTAAGATAGAAAACCTTCTGCCTTTACAACTCATTTAAAGGATAAGTTCAGTTTTTTAACATGTTACATGTTCCACCTGTATTTAGGATGGAACATGTAACATGTTCCAGTAGCTGCAGCCTCTCCCCCATTCTTTGTGACAGCGTGTGGAGGATCTTCTCCCCGCACCCACCAGCACTGTTTGAAAATTATGCGGCTGCTCGGGGCTTCACCCACAAGGTCACCGCATCATTCATTCACAGTTTCCTGTGCATGCATGAACTACAAATACCATCAGCCATTGCGGCCAAAGACTTGTAGTTCTGAATGGACTGCAAGGTCGCTGATGAGCTGCCTCGTAGTTCATTCACAAGTCCTGCATAAAGGTAAAGAGCTTGTCTGCAGGAGTGTGGTATTGCTCTCCATATCCACTGATCATGGGTGCAATGCTTTCCAGGGTCTTTTGGGAAAAAATAATAAATGCACATTTTTTTCTCTGCAAAAATTTCCATGTGGCATTACCACCAGGCCTGTAAAATTCCTGCAGGGGCAGCTGCTGGGACATCGGTCTCTATTGACATAGCCATGCCCCCAAAAACCCTTCCCCTACTTGCATAATTTGGGCAGACTCTTGTGAGTCAAGACAGCAACATTGTTTTGCCAGTAAATAAATCCATATATGCCTAAAGTGGTTGTAGAAGTTTTTTTTTATCTTAATGCATCATATGCATTAAGATAAAAAGCCTTCTGTGTGCAGCGCCCCCCCCCCCCATTACTTATCTGAGCCCCATCTCGATCCAGCAATGTTGTATGAGAGACTCGGCTGTCCATGAAGGGAATCTCCCTGCTCATTGGCTGAGACTGCAGCAAACCGCTATTGGCTCAGTCAGTGAGCCAATGAGGAGAGAGAGGGGGCGGGGCTGGGTCACAGCTCCGTGTCTGAATGGATAGATAGCTGTGGCTTGGCTTGGGTGCCCCCATAGCAAGCTGCTTGCTGGGGGGGCACTCAACAGGAGGGGAGGGGTGAGGAGAGCTGAAGAGTGACCCAAGAAGAGGAGGATCCAGGCTGTTCTGTGCAAATTACTGCACAAAGGAAGTAAGTATAACATGTTTGTTATTTAAAAAAAAAAAACAAAAAGAAAAACAAGACTTTATATGACAGGGAAGGGTAATGGCTAGGATGAGATCTGTGGTGCAGAAAGTAGGACTAATAAATGTGGCTGGGCATTTCAGTGTAGCAAAGGCACTGCATTGTCAGCTTGAACAAGAAGTTAACAGTGCACTGTATTTTTGGCAGATCAACAGATATTTTTTGTTGTGCTTACATTATTTTTAGAGAGATAAAACATTAGGAAATATATGTATGTAGTATTTTGTATGTAGCACCGTGGCCCTGTGAGATACGACATTTCGTTCTACTGTATGTTCTTATGTGTAGTAGAATGACAATAGAGCTTGACTTGACTTGACTTGACTTGACTTAACTTGACTTGAAATGCGCATGGACTGGAGAAATTTGCCAATTTATTTTCAAATTTTTGCCCTAGCATATAGTTTATTTTAAATGTGTTGGATGTAAAAAGTCAACAAACTATCTACTAAAGGGGCTAAAATATTTATTTCAAAGCAGATTTTGCAGTTGGCAGCAACAGAACCCTCATAAAATCTCCCTTACCATTGCTAATTGCAAGGTCTGAAAAGAAAATATTATAAAAAAAAAATGTACTTAACTTAGACTTTTGTTTTCATAGAGCCTTTTGGCACAGTATAGGAAGCCAAATCTCATGTGAATTTGTACCTGGGAATACTGGGAGTACTAAATGAGAATTTGCTCTTCTACAGTTCCCTAGGAAAATCCTACCTTTTCCAGGCCACTACCATTTTATTGTTTTCTCTTTAGGCTTTGTGTTTTTGAATGGTATGTGTGGGGGGCTGAGTTTATGTAGGACTTACTCATTGTGAATTAAATTTTATTTTACTATATAAATGTGTGATTAATTATCTCTATATTCTTTGCAAGTGACTAGATTTTCAATAAACATAAGGAGCAGTGACATTAAAGCCATGTTTGTGCTTGCAATATTCAAGGTCCTCCTTTACTTACAAGATTAAGATGCTGGCTCAGAGATAACAGAATCATTTTGGGGTCTCTGCAGGTTGACACATAAATAGTCCCCTGCTGAAACCTCTTAATTTGTGACTTGCTACAATGTTTTAGTTCTAGTCTGATCATTGAGGGAGAGAAAAACTGAGGAAATACTTTCTTCTGCCTGCAGCAGACTGATGACATCATCTCACCGTAGACAAGGTCAATTAACATGAGATTAAAGACTGATTTTCAATGATGAAAGATACAGGTTATTTCATAAATTATGCTCTTGCTGTGCTTGATAATGTGTCAGGATTTTTTTCATGCAGACTGAAAAGCTCACTTTAATAGCAGTTCCACATAAGCAGGAGTTCACAAAACTAACCATTGTTCTCACAATTTGCTAACTATTTAATGATCTGATAAAATTGTTGCATGAATATTCCGGTATTGACTTTTTTTTGTTGTTTATATGTAAAACATATGTCCAGGAACCCCCCCAGCCCCTCTTATACTTATGTATGCGATGCATACAAGCACATTATGACTAGGGATGAGCTCCGGCGTGTTCGCACACTCCATGTGCAGAGCCCGCCAAGAAGTCGGAACGGTGCTAATCACAGGCAGTGAGACATTGTCCTGATGTGCGGCTGCAGAGATCGGGAAATGTCTCACTGCCTGTGATTACTTCCTGGTGGGCTCTGCACATGGAGTGTGCGAACACGCCGGAGCTCATCCTTAATTATGACATTGCCTTGCAGGGTTTTTTTTTTTTATTCATTTTTTAATTCACTGCGGTTTACTACCACTTTAAAGAAAAAAAAAAAAAAAACGAAAGAACACCACTAATGTAGGTGCCACATCTAAAAATGAGTGACTGCAATTGAATACATTTTTTTTTTGTTTAATATGGCTTTAAAGAAGCAGTGATCAAACAACAAATAGCAGCAATATCTAGGCTCATCTAATACATCTGCCTATGTGGGTCATCTAAAGTCTCGTCCTATTCACATGTGCTGCAATGACAACAACTGATAGCTGATGTTTCAGTGCTTGATAAAGGCCGATGCAAAGAGGAATTTGTCAAGGTAAAGGAGGGTATGTCCATCCAACTCTTTATTTTTATTGGATAGAGTGGGGACAAATTAGAACCCCCGGTTCGTTTTATCATTTTCCAGGACTCTGCATATTCAGTTTGAAACAAAAGATTAAAAGGTTTAGCTAGAGTCCCCTCCTTGTAACTTCTGTTTTTGAGGGCCTTCAGAAGGGACACCTCCCTATGTATATGCCCCTGGATTAGGATGGGTTCCAATATGTTTGGAGTTTAAATTAATTTAGATAATTTTGAAATGCTATATTACATATTTTTAGAAATAAGTGATAAAGTAATTTTTTCTAGAATTTCCATACAGAAGCTATTAAGAAACAACATTTTACAATCTTTTCCTAATCCGATCTTTTCACCTATCAGTGCACTTAAATTATATTTGTCCTTTGCATAACACAAGCCGCAGGGGACAGCATCATTGCTTGTGTGCTGGCTGATTTACAGAAAACACCATAAACTTGTGCATTCACATGGCTAATAATGAAATAATGACTGCAAGCAGCAGGGTGTGTTTTTGTCCACCAGAATTTCAGCAAAGTGGGTTTTTATCCTTCATTCAACCATTAAATAGTGGTTGGCAGATCAGGAAATCAATGTTTATTTAATAAGCTTTTCCAAGCTTTCAACAGTTATTGCTCATCACTATGGAAAGTTTCCATTGTTAAAGCTATTTAAATGTTGTCTTCTGCCCATCTGTAATTCAGTAGAATGGTAGAAAATAATTCCAGCCTGCCATTTGCTCTAAATAATATTTATTCAAATGTCTGTGTTACTTGAGGAAATGTCATCAGTGTTAGAGAGAGATGAGATGACAGTTTATCTAGTGTGTCTTATTTACTGCTTGCAGAATAGCTTCTTTTAGCTGTGTAGTTCTGTGAACACTGGGAAGACCTTCAATGGCTGCTAAGCAGGTTAAGGTTTTGCTTAAAGTGATTGCAAACAATCACCTTGTAAAACAACTCATTCAGTTTAAAATAGAAATTAAAGGCAAAATAGTATATTCCCTGTTTTATAAGTGATAATATTCACTCTGTTCCAAAAGGCTTCTGTGACAAACCGCCATACACACGGGCCAAATGTCGGACTTTTTTTTTTAACTGGCCGTGGTCTCCTGACATTTGGCCTGTGTGTACCCGGCTGAAGGGTGGTCAGTTTATAGTAGGAATAAAGAAGGACTGGCAGGATCACCAGGGATTTCACACAAAGGAAGCAATACAAAGAGAACAGGATACATTTTCATACAAGTACATGGTACAGCAGGCACATATCGGGAATATGAAATGTTGGCGCAACAAACACTTTAACCATTTGAAGACTGGACTGTTTCTCGCTTATCCAGTCTAGGCCCTTTTAAAGTTGTTAGCGCTGTCACACTTTGAGTGGCTATTACTCAGTCATTCAACACTGTACCAAAATTAATCCTAGAGCATGCATTGGCAAACCCGGACACAGCGGATCACGTGACTGTGTACAGGACCAATGAATTTGGCCCTGTACTATGTGATCGTTGTCTCCAATCACAGTGATTACTTAATGTAAACAAAAACTGCATGGTGCAGAGAGATTGTCTGTGTGAGGAGAGAGAGCCATTACAACAGTAACATGAGTGATCTACAGCAGTTGCAGTTTTTCACACACACAACACCGTGAAGCCAGCTTACAGCATTCCTGTTAAAGCGGAGTTGCACCCAAAAGTGGAAGCTCCGCTTGTATGCACCCTCCCCCCCCTCCGCTGCCACATTAAGCACCTTTCCGGGGTGGGGGGTGGATATCTGCCAAAACCAGTCGCTGCATTGTGTGTTGATTTAGCACTGATCACTGTAATAATGTCACTGGTCCCCAAAAAAGTGTCAGGTGTCCAATTTTTCCACCGCAATATCGCAGTATCTGTGATATCTGCTATATTTCAATGATCGCCGCCATTACTAAAAAAAAAAAAAAATATATCTCGTAGTTTGCAGATGCTGTAACTTTTGCGCAAATCAAGCAATATACACTTATTGGGATTTTTTTTTACCAAAAATATGTAGCAGAATACAAATCGGCCTAAATTGATGAAGAAATTTGATTTTTTTACATTTTTTTTTAATTAGATGTGTTTTAGAGCAGAAAGTAAAAATATCGTTTTTTTCAAAATTGTCGCTCATTTTTTTGTTTATAGTGCAAAAATTAAAAACTGCAGAGGTGATCAAATACCACCAAAAGAAAGCTCTATGTGTGGGGAAAAAAAAAAGGACATCAATTTTTTTTTGGGTACATGTTACACGACTGCACAATTGTCAGGTAAAGTAACGCAGAGCCATATCCCAAAAAATGGCCTGGTCAGGAAGGGGTGTAAACCTTTGGAGCTGAAGTGGTTAAAAGTGATACCTGCATTTGTTTTCTTTTTTATGTGTTTTCCTTATGTTTTCACCTGGTGATCTGGCCAGTAACACACCACTTGTATCAGAGTGCCTTTGCTCTGAAAGAAGCAGCACAGGAGAAGCATTGTCAGTCAGGGTGATGGGACGGACGAATGGAGTGTCAAATGTACTAGCAGATTTAGATGCAAATTAGATTTTTTTTTTTTTCTCTTGGGATAAAAGTTTTACATAAAGGCTAATCATTGTAAGCACCTCTGTCAGTGTCAAATGGTTTGTCTCAACACTCTAAGCCCCCGTATACACAGGTGCAACTTGTTATGAGATTTGACAGGTTCAGATCGCGTGACAAGTTGCACCCTATTGTCGGCAATAGAACAGTTAAAATCAATGCGACGCCGACTTACACCGATTTGAAAAAGAATGTTCCTGCACTATTTTTGCCCATTTCAGGTGCGACTTAAATAGACATCTGTGCAAGAATTCGCACAGTTGCTAGCCAAGTCGCATCTGAAGTTGTACTGACATGCGGCTTTGAAATTGTGCGATTTCAAGTGAAGTTGCACAATTTCAAAGTTGGATTCGTGTGAACGGGGGCTAACTCCTACATTTGAACGAGAGCTTGTTCTGTTGAAAAACAGACAGAGAACTGAGATCCTTGCACCCTGCTTTTCAGAGCAGAGACATCCTGTAAATAAAAGTGCATAGTAGATGGCTGTATAGGACAAATGACCACAGATAAATAGGTAAGAGGATTCGTTTAATCTGAGTATCATCTGATGCTAGTTACTTCACTGGGCATATGTAAGGGGTTACAACCACTTTAAAGCGGAGTTCCAGGCTTTTTTTTTTTTTTTTTTAATTAAAAGTCAGCAGCTACAAAAAGTTAAGCTGCTGACTTTTAATAAACAGACACTTACCTGTTCCATGGCCCAGCGATGAGGCCCGCTCCTCTCCCTCTCCTCTCCTCTCCTCTGTGCATCCATTGGAACTGTGAGTACCCGGCCCTGACAGCTTGCGGCTTAACGGCCGGGCGCGCATTGCGCATGCACAAGTCGCGCTGCGCTCTCCCAGTGGACAGGCAATCTTCTGGGACCTGTCACATGTCCCAGAAGATTGCCGAGAGGGAGGGACTGCCTAAGGGAGAGGAGTCGCCACCTAGGCGGTTCCGTGGGCGGAAGGAGGAAGTGGGACATGAAGTCCCACTCTAAAGTGGTCACCCACCCCCCCAAAAAAATGACATGCCAAATGTGGCATGTAAGGGGGCAGTGCTTAAAGCGGAAGTTTCACTTTTGGTTGGATCTCCGCTTTAAGGTGCTCCTTGGATTTTGGACCTCTCTGTGGTATCACCATACTTGGGAGACATAGCAGAATGTGTTTTGAGGTGTAATTTCAAGTATGCCTATCCAATTTTATTGACCTTGACCAATGTGAGAGGGCATGTACATGCCCTCCTGCGTTGATTGATCCATTCTTTTAAGTCATGTAATTGCAAGTATGGGAGCCATATGTGCTTGCATACAAATAATGCCTGTGAAAAAATCTGGTAGTAGAACATTTCCACATAACTGTTGTAAAGAATTACTTTCTGCTCCTTGTTAATATATACTTAAAGTGTTCCTAAACCCACACCAGTAAAATCAGTATGTATATGCAGTAAAGCATGCTTGTCATACTCACTGTGGAACCTTAAGGGGTTAATCCTCTGCGTTGTGTAAAAAGGCTGTTTGATCTTGTCTTCTCTGAGCCTTCCTGTCTTTTACTGTCCCCAATCCATCTGCCTTGAGGGCACTCTGAACATGCTCAGTTTGGTGTGTATTGCTAGGAAGTTTTTTTTTTTTTTTGAGTGCATGTGATCAGCACTGTCCAGACAGAGGATCAGGGGTCATGCAGCCTCATAGGACAGTCAGAGGCGAATGAAAACTCCTACAAACTTTAACCAGACACTGTCACAAGACTGCTCTAACTGCTGATGAGAAAAAGTATTTAGCAGTTTATATTTTCTAAAACTATTGCATTTCCATGTTATGTGTACTGTGGGAGACCAGATATAGTGAATGCAGGGTCCTGGGATTAGTAACACTTTAAGTGCATGTATTGTCAAAAACTTTTTTTTAAAACCACCACCAGGTTAAATTTTTTGCTACTTTGTATCATTGGGAAATTGAACTTCACTTCCTGTCACAGAGATGCAACAAAGAATTAGAAAAAAATCTCAGACAGCTGTCCCCAGTAGAAGATTTGCTCTTACCTCTTCTAAAATGTTGGATTTCTCCTCATTTTATTTTGATGACAGTGGTAAATAGTATTAATAGATAGTGGAGTTTCCCCAAGTCTCTCCCACAAACGACAATAAAAACATCAGAGGGTCCAACCCAGTATTTCTCAACCAGTGCTCCTTCTGAGGTTTCCAGGGGTTCCTAGGGCAGTGAACAATGGTAGATTGATCTCCCACCCACATCGAACATCAATGAAATGGGACAATATCCACTACCAACCAATGTAAGGGGTCACTTCTACACTGACCAGAAATCTGAATGTTAAATGTGCTGGGTAAATTACATTACTTTTTCTTTATTTAAACTTCATTGATGTTATGATCTTACAGATCATGCTAATGGGTGGCACAGTGGTGTAGTGGGTGAGCACTCTCGTCTAGCAGTAAAAAGAGTCGCTGTTTCAAATCCCAACCATGACACTACCTGCCTGGAGTTTGCATGTTCTCCCTGTGCCTGCGTGGGTTTCCTCCGGGTACTCCGGTTTCCTCCCACACTCCAAAGGCATGCTGGTAGGTTAATTGGCTTCTGTTTAAATTGAAAGGAAAAAAGATAAAACTGCGCATAGGTAAATATAGACAAATTAGAAAGCTGCAGTCCCTATGTATAACACAAACATAAATAAAACCAAGTGAGAAAATGTGAAACTGCGCTAATAGACTAATATAAATGACAATTGACCATCATAAGGTACAAGAAAAAAGCCATGTAAATATATGGAGCATATAAATAATTGCTCATAAAAAAATATGCAATCAATACATGTGCAAAAGTGCATAATCATGTGCATCAGTGCAAATCTTGAGACATATTTAAAGTCCATATAATAAATGCAATGACCACCCAAGTGCTGATGAGTATTGAAAGTTTGTTGATGAAAGTATGAAGTGTCAGATCCACCGTCACCAAATATAAAAGCTGGCCGCTTACCAGAGACCCATGACCCCCCACTACAGAGGGTGGTCTGGTTAAGCTGTAAAGGAATAATCACTCCGGACCTCCATCAAAAACGAGACGGCTCCGCTATGTTGAAAAGTTGGGGGCCTTGATATCAGATGGATCAGTAGCGGGACAGCAAACCCTCAGCACGGAAAGCATGTCACTTCTGGTTTGCGTTAGCCTCTCCTCTCACCCTACGTGATATGTCACGCACATGTTACTTCTTCACAGAGGGCCTCTGTGAAGAAGTAACATGTGCGTGACATATCACGTAGGGTGAGAGGAGAGGCTAACGCAAATCAGAAGTGACATGCTTTCCGTGCTGAGGGTTTGCTGTCCCGCTACTGATCCATCTGATATCAAGGCCCCCAACTTTTCAACATAGCGGAGCCATCTGGTTTTTGATGGAGGTCCGGAGTGATTATTCCTTTACAGCTTAACCAGACCACCCTCTGTAGTGGGGGGTCATGGGTCTCTGGTAAGCGGCCAGCTTTTATATTTAGTGACGGTGGATCTGACACTTCATACTTTCATCAACAAACTTTCAATACTCATCAGCACTTGGGTGGTCATTGCATTTATTATATGGACTTTCAATATGTCTCAAGATTTGCACTGATGCACATGGATTGATTGCATATTTTTTATGAGCAATTATTTATATGCTCCATATATTTACATGGCTTTTTTCTTGTACCTTATGATGGTCAATTGTCATTTATATTAGTCTATTAGCGCAGTTTCACATTTTCTCACTTCTGTTTAAATTGGCCCTAGCATATGTATGTGAGTTAGGGACCTTAGATTGTAAGCTCCTTGAGGGTAGGGACCGATGTGAATGTACAATGTAAGCGTTTGCGTAAATTGCAGCGCTATATAAGTACCTTAAATAATAATAATGTAACATGAGCTGTAGGTAGAATCCTTTTTAGCAGGGGTTCCCTCAGAACCTTAAAATTATTTCAAAGTCTCTTCAGCAGGTTTGCCTACAGATACACTTTAAAGTAAATCTGTCAGGAATCAAGATATACAAATCTAATAACAGGCAAGATAAATATATTAGGGGAGAGGTATAATTGCTGTAATTGGGCTCTCTAAGGGGTGTTTAAAATGGTATGAAAATACTGGCATTAAGCTTCCTCGAGGCTACTCTGTGCCCAATGGTTTGCATATGGTGTAGCATCACAATTACTTCCAAAGCTTTACTATGCAGTTTTATGAGTGAAAAACACATAGCACAACTAAACTAGTTGTGGGAGCATGTGTTGTTTAAAATAGGTGAAATGTTTACCCCCCATTAATGTAGTTATTGAAGTGGTATCCTCCTACCTCTAGCAGCATAGAATATTCGGTAATGATTTCAAATAAAGGTGTTTACAACATGCAATTGTGCTGTAACACATGTTCCGCAATACGTGTTCTGCTACTTTCTTGTCTCAAGAATTTATTTTCATGTAGATACCTTGGCTGCTGTTGTGCACATAAACAATGCATGCATCACAGGCAAAATTAGCATGTTTAAAACTCATATCATCACCTCATATGCTTATCTTCTCCTGCTGGCCTTTGGAAGCTTTATTGGGATTCTGATTCTATATACCTTTTTTTTTAATGATAAACTCTGCAGAAGGTCACTGTATGCCGAGATTTACCGTATTTATAAAAACGTCCCTTGCACCCCCCGAAATGTCCCAAGGCTAGCTTATTACTGTCTGGCAGGGATGTGCAAGATGTGCACATCTGCAAGGATACTGGGAGGATTCTTTTATGTGAGGCCAAATACATCGTCATTTTTCATTTTTTGCTTTTAAATACTAGCCTGAAGAGCAAAATTTGTATTTAAAAAAAAAAAAATGTAAGCTTTAGCAGATCTTTTCTTAGTATTCAGCACGTATCTGTAGAGGTCACAGTACTTTCCTGGTTTGCAACTGTTACTGAATTATGCTAAAATCCTTCTGCTGTCTTGCTATATTCTAAAAGATACTTCTTTAAAAGGCCACTATCTGTATGTGGTTAATACTTGCTTTGATACTATCTAGTATATTGATGCCTTTTTTTCCTCACAATTTTTTAAATATTTTTCTCTATACTTGCAAGCTAAGCTGACCTGCAAAAGTGACAAGGGACTGACATACCAGAACACTGACAGTTGTGTTATAGTGGTTACCATATGGATTAATTAAAAAAACAAAAAAAAAAAAAAACAAAGTTGCAAATTCTCAAGCTTCTCTGGCTGTTTGTTCTAATCTTTGTAATTTTTGCTGCACTGAATGGCCTGTTTGAAAACTTGGAGATGATCTTGCTAACCCTGGCACCCAACCTCTCCCACAGATAGTGGTTTCTGTATTACTTTCCAGCACTGCTGTCCTTCACACACCGCCCAGTGTCATACCCTCCACCATATCTCTACCGCACTTACTGCCTGCCATCAGACCCTTTGTACGCCTCTCTTGTACCTTTCATCAATCCTTTTTTTGCACTTCTCTGCCACTCATACTGCCTACTATCTCTGCAGATGCTGCCCCATACCATGCTTTGTGGCATTCCTTTGCTGTGTAAAATGCCAGCTATTGTACCTATCACTCTCCTGTCCTAGTGGTCACAAACCTCCAACACTCCTTACTTGCACAAACTGTCTGCTGTCTTATCCTTTTGCCACTTTTTTCAAAACATATTGTTCATCTTATCCTTTGCTCACCTGCACATACTTCTGCCCCCGTCATACCCATATAATTCGTAACGCTGCGCTGTTCTGCCTGCTGTCATACCCTCTAGTGCTCTTCTTATGCAGATACTATCTCCTGTGTGTTCTCTGGTATTTCTCTCCTGGAAATAGTGAGCCTTGATTTCCCCATTTGATAGAAAATGGCAAAAATGCCACACAATCACTTTTAGACATATTCCACATATTAAACATGGAATGGGCACACACTTACTATATATACACTGATTTTTTTTAAATGTGTGTGTATATGTATATATATATATTATAATATTCATTCAAACAGGTGAAGTGCACTGGGTACAGGAAACCGACAGACTCCAGCCTGTCATGCAGACATATATCCAGTTGTCACCAGTCTCCAAAGTTCTCAGCTTTCAGAATTTATTTATTTTCAGTGCATAAATCTTTATTAGCCTGCCCAACAGTTTCAAGTCTCCCAGCTGTTAGTCCGATTGAATAGTGATTAACCTTTCAAACCGTCCAATTATTTAAGTATACAAAGCAAAGGTCTCACAACCATGGTGATAGTCACGTCCTACAGTTTACTTCTATTTCACTCAGAAGTTCTAATGGATGGAGTATAAACCAAATAATAGAATCACCTCACCTGAATACGTCATTAACTAAAACTAACAACATTACGGATACAGTGTTTTATATACAGGTCGATCGCAGATATAGAGATAAGGGAGAACAAGGTTTCTTAGTAGTCATCCCATGACCACTTTTTTACCATCTGTAATGGAATTCAAGTTCCAAAATGCAGTGCTATAGGAGTAAATATAAATAATAATCTCTATTCAGGTCTTCTGAATAGGAATTGGTAGTACCTGATTTTATTTTATGGATGAAGTGTATATGCTATGTCTCTTACTTTTTGAGTAGTTATGCCCCAAGGATTTCTAGAATTATGACTAACCAGCGCAGGACAGGGGCCAATCGGCACTCTCCAGACAGAAAAGTCAGCAGCATCATAGGACAGTCAAAGGAGAATGAAAACTCCTCCTGCAAGCTTTAACCAGACACTGATAGAAGTCACAAGACTGCTATATACTGCTGATGAGAAAATATATTTTAGCAGTTTATTTACTAAAATAATTGCGTTTCCATGTTCTGTGTACTGTGGGAGGCCAGATAGAGTGAGTGCAGGGTCCTGGGTTTAGTAACACTTTAAGGCATTCACTCCAGCCATTGGTTTCACATCTTTCTGGGAAGTGTAAGTGTGATTGTTGATCTAGTAATCATGGAGAGTAGTAACATATAGCACACACAGTAAACTGGTGAGATCCTTCTGAATTGTGATTTTTCTGAACTGTGGTTTCTTGCTGATTGAGAATTACAGAGAGATTAGGTTAAGAAAACTATAGAGGATCTTCTGACAATTGTATTGTTTTCTGGAGAGCATTCGTAGTTCTTGCCTGGAATTTGACTGTAAACTTCAAAATAGGCCCTTATTTAGATAACATTTTCAACAATACTGGATGAACATAATCTGCTAGTTCACTGATGATTTTATCTTTACTAAAATTTTCATTCATATGATCAAAATTAAATCTCAACTGTTGAGAAAGTATAATAATGAACTATGTGCAAAGACTGGTTCTCGCACTTACAGCAAATGAACATCTTATCTTTAAATTAGTGTTTTGATCGTAACACCAAGCAGAACATTTTTCAGAAACAGTGTAAAAAAAAAATCTCCTTCCTTTTCTAATGTATGTGTGTGGTTTACTGTAGGGACGATTGCTCAGTATGAATTTTATCTTATTTCAGGGGAGCCTGAAGAGCAGCCGACAGATCTCGCCACAGGAATTCATTCATGAATTGAAAACAGGTTCTACAGATGAAAGACTTGTCTCTTACTTAGACTCCCTTCGAGTCTCTCTGACCAGCAATCCTGTCAGGTAATGTACCAGAATTAATAATAAGTGATCGCGTGTTTAAAGTTCTTCATGTTCAAACCTGTACACTTCTTGCAGGTGTCTTTCTGTGACATTGTCTTAGTGTATGCAGAAATTATGTCTGAAATATGTTTTTTTTTTTTAAAGGAAATTTTTATTTCTGTAGGTTACAAAAAATTGTGAAGGTTTTCCTATCTGCAATGGTTCATGTGAATTATATTTGTAGATGTTAAAATGAGAGAGAGAGTTTTTTCTTTTATTATTCCTCTTTAGATATTTTCATATTAAGCCCAAAAGTCAAAAATCATATGATTACTTTAGCCAAATGCACTGTTGAAGCCCACACTTATCATAATATTTAAGCAGTTCATGTTGGAAAGGCCGTATAGACTATAAGGAGGGTGACACCCCCCCCCCTTTTTTAGGGAGGTCTTAAAGTGGGAGCATTGTTTTAGAAAAGTAGTATGTTCCACTTCTTACTCTTTGTGTTGAACATCTGGTTCAGTGTATTAGAGTCAAACATGTTTTTTTATTGTATATCGGAATAAGAAAACAGAACAGAAGATCCAAATAGTCAGCACAATAATTTGTACAGTACAGTCAATGTGTCAAAAAAAAAATTGGAACATAAACGTAAATGAGGTACCATTATGTGCAAATACCACTCATAATTGAGGAACAAAAATCTACAACTCTTGGTAGTGTGTGTTGGATCTTGAGGTCAGCACAATCATTTTTGGAAGGGGAGAACCAGAAAACAGAGGGGAGGGAAAGGAGGAAGAGGTTCGGAGTATAGGGTGAGGTCAAGGGGGGGAAAGTTAGGAGAGGGTTTGAGCAAACCTTGGAGGACAAACCAGTGAAATTCAGTCAAGAAATGTTCCGATATTAACCAGTGGGTGGCTTTGACTTAGTTGCCCTAGAGCCAGTCACAGTGCAAGAGATTGTGGCAGATCAGGAGGATAAGCCTGTTACAGAACTAGTGGGTTTTGAGAGGAGTTTTATTTTAGTTGTAAAAAACGCTCTAACGCTGAAAACAGCTTACAAAACGCCCAAAAAAAGGTGCGTTTTTGAGCCATTAACCTTTTGATGAAAGTGTAGATTTGCTAAAAAAAAAAGCTAAACGCTACAGCAAAAAAAAAAATGCTGAAAAACGCTACTACAAAAACGCAGAGAAAAACCCACTCTACAGCTACAGCTTTCTACAACTAACATTACTTGCTTTTTTTATAACATCCAGTGCGCATGAGGCCTAAAGCTGAAAGAAAACATTTTTACGCCTAATGAAACACTGCATTTTTGTTTAGTTTTTGGAGCAGCCAGATTCTGCTCAACCAAAAATCACTATACTTGCTAAGAACTGTTCATGTGCTGGTTGAACCAGTCCTGTATTGAGACTGGACTCAACTGGAGATTTTTTTTCTCTTCTAAAACATTTTACCTGGTGTAAAGTTGGGGGTTGTTTAGCTCTCGTAGTAGATGCTTTTGCCAGTGAATCCAAACCACTCAGGAACTGGTAGCCCATTTTTATTAAAAAGACAAATAAAAGTCCATAACATAACGGTTTCCCACCCAGGGGTTCTTCTCCAGCAAATACACATAACAGAAAATGCTAGCCCACCTGGCTCTCTGTAGCAGTACTTCTGCTCTTTATCCTAGTCACACAGACCACTGGATCCTTCAGTGTGAACGGCTTTACTTTAGCGCCCACAGCTCCGCTCTGGCCTTAGTCCTCAGGCCGTTTCACTGTCTCTTGCAGTCACCCATGTTCTGGCTGCCTCCTGCAGCCCCACTGACTCCTGGAGACCTCCTGTCTCTTGGTGTGGAGCAGTCTCCAACTGGGAGCCCTGAGGTATTTCCATAAACTCATTATAAGGTCTGACCCTGCTGGTCATCTGCAAAATTTGGACTCAGCCCCTGTTCACACCTATGCGAATTAGATGCGGCTTACAATGCATCCAATTCATCGGACATTTTAAAATACATTCATTTTAATGTATCTTGTTCACATATGTGCGTTGCATTCGCACTGCGCATTGCACAAAAAACATGTGCGTTTTTTGGGCATTGCGGTGGGAATTACAAGCCCATTATCTCCTATGGGAGCGCATCTGATTCGCAGATGCATTGCGTTCTGAACAAGGATTTTCTCCTTCTCCTCACTACACCTCCCCCTCTCCCCCCTCTCCCCCACTCTCCACCCCCCCCTCCCCCTGCTCACTGATCCGCAGCTACAACGCAGTGAAACCTTTGAACAACTGATTTTTATCTTCCCAGTGAAACCTGAGCTTCAATTCGTACTGCACATGTGTGAACCCAGGCTCACCCAAGACACTGTGGAATCTCCAAACTACAGAGCCCCATGATGGAATACCAAAACCTGGAGAAAGCTGTGAAAGCAGTCTTCTCCAGTCCACACCTATGCTCTGCAGTCTTGCACCAAGCAAATGTGGACACCCTGTGTCCCCGAAACTACCAATTTTACCGTGACAGCATCTCCTACTGTCACACCAGCAATATTATATTGCGGAAGCTTTCCTTTGTAATTGGGCAATTGCAGTGTATCTAGCCATTTCTTATCTTAACAAGATTCTTACGGCTCTGTGTAGGGTAGCCTACCTTGTGCCTCTACTAGTAGATTTTCTACTTCCTGAGATTAGGAAAGATTCCTTTGTTCCTCTCAATCTTCCACTGCTAAGACATGAACATACATGCAAAAGGAGACATGGCCTACCAAACTAGCCAAGGCTTGCACGAAGACTTCTTGACAGGGATTGGGGTGCCCCCACTTCTCAAAACCTTCTGATAGGAGGTGTTAAAGAGGTTGTAAACCTGCTTTGTGATTTTTATCTACAGGTAAGCCTATAATGAGGCTAAAAATCAGTGCTAAAAATATGCACTGTTACTGTACTATTGATACTGGCATGGAAGGGGTTAACAACAGGTGCGATCAAAGGGTTAAGTGTGTCCCTAGGGAGTGCTTTCTAACTGTGTGGGGGATGGACTGACTGGGAGAACACAGAGATCCATGTTCTTGCTTAGCAGGAACACAAGACCACTGTGTTCTTCCCTGTCAGAGCGGCAATCTGCCTTGTTTACATAGGCAGATCACCGTTCTACCTCTCTGGGGAATGATCGGCAGGTCCCCCCTCTGGCCAATCAGCGTGCGCCCCCTGCTATCGTACGAAATGACGTACAGGTGTGTCAATTCATGCACTAGAGCCTCCATGCCACAGTATATCTGCGGTGGACGGTCTTTAAGTAGTTAATCAGTTTCAGCTGCTTTGGTGTTAATGAAATTAACAACAGGTGCAAGGGGCAACAATGTTTCCTCCAAAACAGGAATGGTTTTACAGGTGGAGGCCACTGACATTTTTTTCCCTACTCATCTTTTCAGACTGTTTTTCACTAGTTTTGCATTTGGCTAGGATCAGTGTCACTACTGGTAGCATGAGGCGATACCTGGACCCTATAGAGGTTGCACAGGCAGTCCAAATCCTCCAGGATGGCACATCAATACGTGTCCATTCCCAGTCAATGCTTCTTGCAGGGAAATGCGTCGGGTGGAGCAACTATCAGTGACATCACCATGCACCAGCCTGCAGAGTGAGCTCGACGGCTGTGTCTATATGGTTTTCTTCATTTGAATTTGTGAAGTGCAATGGCAACTCGAAATGAAAACATCCATTTTCTACTTCACCATGAACTTTTTCCTTCTTTTAAATTTCACATATGCTGGAGAGTAGGGGTGCAACGGATCAAAAAACTCACGGCTCGGATCGTTCCTCGGATCAGGAGTCACGGATCGGATCATTTTCGGATCAGCAAAAAGAAAAAAAAATTAATTGAATTTACAAAAACCTGTGAAAATTCCCCCACTGTAACATCCACAATCTTCCCCCACTGTAATATCCACAATCTTCCCCCACTGTAATATCCACAATCTCCCCCCACTGTAATAGCCACAATCTCCCCCCCACTGTAATAGCCACAATCTCCCCCCCACTGTAATATCCACAGTCTCCCCCCACTGTAATATCCACAATCTCCCCCACTGTAATATCCACAATCTCCCCCACTGTAATATCCACAATCTCCCCCACTGTAATATCCACGTCCTCTCCCCCACTGTAATATCCACGTCCTCTCCCCCACTGTAATATCCACGTCCTCTCCCCCACTGTAATGGACATCTCCCCCACTGTAATGGACATCTCCCTCACTGTAATATCCACATCTCCCCCAGTTGAGGCGGCTGATGATGATGTCAGCGCGCTGCTCACCTAGGCCGCCGCCGGGTGTACGCCACCGCCACCCTGTGCTTTTCACAGATGAGAGCAGGTTCACCCTGAGCACATGTGACAGACCTGAAAGGGTCTAGAGAAGCCACAGAGAAGCCGTGGAGAACATCATTCAGCATGACCGATTTGGTGGTGTGTCAGTGATAGTCTGGGGAGGCATATCCATGGAGGGAAGCACAGACTTCTACAGGCTAGATAATGGCATCCTGACTGCAATTAAGCATTGGGATGAAATCCTTGGACCCATTGTCAGACCCTACACTGATACAGTGGGTCCTGGTGCATGACAATACCTGGCCTCATGTGATGAGAGTATACAGCCAGTTCCTGGAGCATGAAGGAAATTATACCATTGAATGGCCCCCACACTCGCCTGACCTTAATCCAATAGAATACCTCTGGGACATTATGTGTTGGTCCATCCAACACCACCAGGTTGCATCTCAGTCTGTTCAGGAGCTCAGTGATGCCCTGGTCAAGATCGGGGGGGAAATACCCCAGGACACCATCCGTCTCATTAGGAGCATGCCCTGGCATTGTCAGACATGCATATAAGCACATATAAACTACTGAGTGCCATTTTAAGTTGCTGCAATTAAATTTTAGCAAAATGGACTAGGCAGCGTCATAATTTTTTCACTTTGATTTCCAGGGTGTCTTTGACTATAGCCCTCTGTAGGTTGATCATTTTCATTTCCATCAAGCGATGTGATATTCTTTCGTTCCCAACACATTACCCAGTCCAGATCAGTATAGATATCCAGCATGATATTTTTCCCCATTGAGATCTGATGTGTTTTCAAAGTGTTCCTTTAATTCTTTTGAGCAGTGTATTAATTGTCTGGCTCCTAAATAATAAGCCAAAACTGCTGCTTTGTAAAACGTGAATACGCTTAGATGCTCTGTTTTTGTATTTTTTAATGATTTTATTTGATTTATTTTCTAATGTGAGCTATGTGTGATTCCAGAAGATCCCTCCTGTTTCTTGTTGTGGTATTGTCTTCCACTGCTGATATGTCAGAGCTTGTTATCCTAATTGCTCATTTCAGATCATGCTGCTTGACATTAATACGTGTCATTTTGAACTGAATGAATCCTTTGAAATTCCTTGTGGAAACAAGTCAGATTATCAAGCGTTCTGATTAACATTGTGCCTACAGCTGTACACTTAATATTTGACTGGGGATGGTTGTGCAGGTTTGCTCACTGCTCTTCGAGAGTATTTGCAGCTGTGTAACAGTTTCATACTGTTGACTTTACTCTTAAGGCCTCTTTCACACGGACTGTCCGTTCAGGTCCGCCTGTCAGTTTTTTAGGCGGACCTGAACGGATGCTCCATAGACCTCCTATGGAGCGTCGGATGTCATCGGTGACATGTCCGCTGACATCCGACCAGCTCCGATCCAAAAAAGTGTGACGGAGGAAAAACCTACTTTTCCATCCGTCTGTGGATCGGATCGGGTGACGACGGACTCTACGGTCCGTCATCATCCGATCCCCCATAGGGGAGAGCGGCGCTCTGACAGGTCCGTCCCTGCACAGTGTGCAGAGACGGACCTGTCATCTTCCTGCTCAGCGGGGATCGACGGAGCGATCCCCCGCTGAGCAGAGCGGGCTCCGTACACGGACACGTCCGTGTGAAGGAGCCCTAACGTGTATCTAAACCCAGGAACAAAGATGGATAGTGTTGCAGCTCACATGTCCTTAGATGTGGTGGCTGCATTTTTTTCACATGGTTTCCTTTTTTTTTTTTAAACTGGTAATGAAGCTATTAACTCCCGATTGCAGGGTGACAACAAACTTAAACTGCTGTCATCCTAGGACATGTAGTGTGTTAGGGCTACTAAACACTGTTAGGACAATACAACACCTCCCTCTCTTTTCCATAACCAGGGAAGGTGTTTGGTAGCCCATGGAGATAGCGGGGAGTAGGGAACAGTGCTAACTGATAATGGTTCAGAGTTAGAGTATCAGCTCTGTTACAGCAAATACTGTAGCTGCTGACTTTTACTAAAAGGAAACTTAGTCCAGAGGGATCTAGCGCTGTCCTCACTTGTGCCTGTTTTTCACCGGTTTTCAGGCCCCCAGCGCCAACATGTTTACTGTTGGAAGCCGGCTGTGACTCCTTGCAGCTTCACAGCTAGCTTCCCACTGCACATGCACAAGCTGTTCTGTGTGAATGATCCCACAGTTTCCCGGGACCTTTGTACCTTTGTCATGTCCCAAAAGGTTGAGGGATGGGTGGGTTGAGGGTGAGGGGGGGGGGGTGTTGGGGAAGTGTGTACCTGAGAAAACTCCCAAAAAAACAAAAGGTTACAAAAGGAGGGGTGGAGGAGGACTTAAAGCAAAACATTCCCTTTAGGGTGAAGTTCCTCTTTAAATTTTGTTGCTAAAACAAATTAAAGCTGACTTGATTACTTTTTTTAAAAACCCTAACAGACTAAACTGCTAGGTAAGAATGTGAAGTGTGCTGGTCAGTGTTTTGCAGTGTAGAAAACTATACATCTGCATTCAGATGCATGGGGAAAAAAGTTTACAGGTAAAAAGTTGCATTTGTATGAGCCCTAGACCGTTACTATAATATAGACTATTCTTTAAAAAACGGAGTCACTCGATGCCACCAATATACAATAAAAAGGACCCTCTTATTTTCAGGACTTCAAAAGATAAATATTTGACAAAAATGCTGGAGAAAATTCCCTATTACTTTATGTAATAACCACCAAACAGTACTCGTATTATAAAAACAATATTGTAGCTAAAGTAATCTGTGTTATGTTCAGAATATAATTATTTATCACAGATTATCTCCACTGCCAAGAAGGTTAAGGGTCCACCCACACTACTGTATATGCATGTGTAGCTGTGTTGAGCAATGTTGCATTGGAGTGCATTGAAAAAAATAGGACAGAATGCATTTTCATGTATGAAATATCCTTTTGTGACAAAAAAACACAAGTCAACAATGCAATGTGTTGCAATATCCCATCATACTGCCGCAAGACAATGCACGGCAGTGGACTGAATTATTCAGAGCATAATGCATGCCTGCTGATATGAATGGGCCCTAAATGTTGTGTTTTTTTTTTTTTTTTAAATAGCAAAAGTTTTTTTATTAAATTTTTTCCAGATAGAATACAAAAATTTGCAAAAAGTGTAGATATAGTATAACTTTACATAATAGTGGTGTATTACGGATAAGATACATAAGTCATCAGTTTCAGAACAGAGATTAAAGATACAAAAAGGGAAAGGACAGAGAAGTCAAACAGAAATGTTTGAATATATCAAGTTCTGAATACAAAAATAGTAACGCAATATTAAAGAACAACTCTGAAATTTCAAAAGTCATATTGCCTTTTTTATGATATCTGTTAGAAATCTATGACAGCTGTGTTAACATAAAAGGAAAAAAGCTGCGCTGTATACTTGTGATCAAAAAATAAAGTGACTTATAAGTGATTATTCTGGTAAAATGGAGATATGAAAACTCCATGTAACCCAATATTGCATAGATAATAAACGTAAACACAAGTGAAGTATAACAAAAAATATTAATAGGAAACAATGAAAGTTACAGGAGTTCTCCAAATGTCCAATCCACTCCGATGGACTGTTAAAAAGAAGTTCCACAAGGTATATGATTCATAATGATAATTCAAGTGATGATTCCTCAACTCTCTATTCCGCAGTGACATGAAACCACAACACCCAAGAAGATGTGATAGGGTATGACAGGAAAGTTCCTCCACCAGTAATAATACTGCCACTTACCAGCTTGTTAGATCTCTTGTTTAAGGAGATCACAAATTCCTGTGGCTTTATCCCCAGCCCCGGGTCTCTGTGCTTGGATAGCTAGATGTTCCCAGACTCTCTGCTCAGGGTGTCCTCAGTGCAACTGGTATTCGCTCATTCCCCATGTCAGGATATAAAGGCTTCCATAGTGTAATTCTTTTAAAAGCATTTAATAATAAAAATAGACAGTATTACACTTACAATTTAGCTGTGGATATAAAGCGTTTAGATAAAAGTCGAGCCGGCCGGCTCTCAATAGCTGCCCATTGCTTCCGGGACTAGTGCGGTATGTGGTGACAACAGCACGCCGCTGACGTCACCACATACCGCGCTAGTCCCGGAAGCAACGGGCAGCTGTTGAGAGCCGACACATTTTCCAGCTGTGTTAACATAATACGAAGAAAGGGCATTATACTTGCGTAATTTAGGACAGCTGTATTAGCATTATGTTGCATCCATACACTACATGGTGGTATTGTGAAGGATTCTCATTTGCAGGTTTTAATGGCAGACAGTAGGTATAACTGTGGCTGTGTTTTTAGACTGCTGAGGAAAGTTGTAGGGTCCGGAGGAGCCTTATTTTTCTAGACTACAGCTTACAGTTTTTCTGGCAGTGATAATGATGAGGGATCAATGGTTAGGAGGCTTGTTTTCATTATTTAGTAGGCTTTGAGCCATAGCTGTGTCCCAGAATTTTGAAATTCCATGACAGGTCCACCAGATATGGAGACATGTGTCTGTACTTGGCAGGTTCTCCAGCTTGCAGGAGAGGTAGATGTAAATATTTTTGATAAACATGCAGAAGTATTGTACCATTGGTGTAATCATTTGAGAGAAGTTTCCCAATGAGTAACATAGTTTGTAGGTTTAAGAAGTAGTTGTAAAGCATTGGTCAATTGAGAGGTCTGCAATGTTTGGGAGAATTCTTTCTCCCAAAATTGCATAGTGAGCGTCTTGTCCAATAGGGACGTATGGGTAAATATGTGATTCAAGTAAGAGATGCCTTTTCAGTTTTTTAATAGTCCCTTATAGTATGAGAGGATTTCCATGGCAAGTAATAATCCACCTTGCAGTAGGTAAGCCAGGATATGAGGCACAAATATTTGTAAAAGTCTCTATTGGGGTTGGCCACAGTGCTGTGTTTTCGAAGGTATACATCACAGTGCCCTCAAATAGTTGGCCTATTGTGCCTAATCCCAAAGCCATTCAGTTGGCTTCTGAGAGGTCTTTCATAAAAGGCTTTAAATGGCCATAACACCTAAAGAAACTCAAGAAAAGGAATAAAGAAAAGAGGACTCACCAGCCTTGTGCATTATCCTTTGATATATTTATAAAAAAGAACAGATTAAAAACTACTCACAAGCATGTGAAAGAAAAACCGCAATGTGAAAGCCTTCAAGTGATGGCAATCAGTCTAGATACAACAGTCTCCAGATTTTGAATGAGAAGACATGAGGACCACTGCTGGCTGACGCGTTTCGAAGGGATACCTTCTTCTTCAGAGCCTAGCAGTGTTAACTCCTTCAGCTTCTTAAATACATGTGTGCATTCATAGGACACATCCCAGAAAGGCCCAAGAGCCACACCCACTGTGCAGGTGGTCCAGTGGAGGGGTAGGGCTAGAGTGACAGCTAGAAAATTACATTTGATTCCCACAGTGTAATACAGATGGTATTAGAATCATAGTTGGACATCAGTGATCCCTGTAAACAGTGCAGGGATCAGTCGGATGGAAGAAAAATATTTAATGGCCATCCACATAAAAACATACAGTGTAGTGCTATAGGGGTCTGTACCGTATCGTATTGCGGTGCTGATTCCCGTCTAACTGTACCGCTAAAATGTATGATGACTGGTATACTGATGGCGGGGGTCGATCCTGATGACTAAACATTTCGTACCTTATTGCAAGGAATGTATTAGGATAAAAAAAATGTTTGTTTTATAACCATGTTACGTAATGTCAAAGTTATTGCCAAATTAGTCCATAGGAGAAATGTAAGAATTGGTGTGGTCTAAAGCAGGGCCGCCCCCCCCCCCCCCCCCCCCCCACTACCGGGCCGCAGCCTGCTTACAGGCGGGCTGCAAAGTCTCCACAATCTGAGGGGCGGCGGGCAAGCAGAGAGATCACCGCACTTCCGCCCGCACAGCCCCGCTGCTACACTGTTGGGGGTGAAGCAGGCGAGCAAAGAGATGACATCTTCTCCCACCGCCCACATAGCCCGGCCGGTATACTGTTGGAGGTGAAGCAGGGGAGCAGAGAGATGGCATCATCTCTCACTGCCCACCCTGCATCACCACTGTTCTCTCATGCGGAACCCACCACTCCACTGCGCTGCCTCTGTGCTTAGGGACAGTTTGCGTCTAGGAGGCAAAAGGACAGTGGCATGTGCAATCTGCATCTGGTGGCATGTGGCAAGTGACTGTGGCAATCTGCATCTGGTGGAATGTGACTATGGCAATCTGCATCTGGTGGCATGTTGCAAGTGACTGGCACTCTGAATCTGGTGGCATGTGACTGTGGCAATCTGCATCTGGTGGCATGTGACTGTGACAATCTGCATCTGGTGGCAGGCGATATGACAAGTGGCAATCTGGTGATAGGCACCGTGGCAAGCTGCATCTGATGGCAGATTCTGCATTATGGTGAGTTGAACTATTTCATTTTATATTACAATATAATAATAAAAATAGTGCGCTTTAATCATCCTGACACCATATTAACCATGGTGATGTGATGATTGAAGTGCTAACACCAGCCTTTTTCTGACAAATTGGCTGCAAAAAAACGCATAGTCACCCAGACCCCCCCCCCCCCCCCCCCGGGCCTTGGCACAATTTTCATCCACAGTGCCGGTCCCCGGTGCCAAAAAGGTTGGGGACCACTGGTCTAAAGGGTATACAGGTATGAGAGCTAATATGGTTAAAGAACAATGTAGAAGAAGCAAACAATATGGTAGTATTTAGTATAGTATTGTTTTTAAGCACAGGCCTGATAGGTGTTAACCGTGTATCGTTTAGCAAAGCTGTATTGCAGAAAGAATATCTTCAAGTGGTTATAAGATTGCTTAATGTCTTGGGAGGAAAATAGTTATAGGTAGAGCTGAAATGGTTGGGTGCGCCACTTTTACAAGTTGGTGATTTTATGCTTATGTAGCCTTGGGTTTATTTGTTTTTCCAGTTGTCTTTGAATACTAGTTGTATGGAATAATGGGAACACATAATGGTTATTTATTGATAACAAAAAAACATAAGATTATAAAAGGGAACAAGACTACATTTAGACTCCCAACACATAAAAGACATAATTTGTTGAAAGCAATGTTGTTAACAACATGACTTGGAAATTATTGTCTTATTTACTTTAATGTACTGTTCAGTAGGAAATTGCTGCCAATGATTGTTTATAGGTTCCTTGTATTGTGACTAAAGATTTTAATTCAGATAGAAAGGCAGAACTGTCGTAGCAACATTTACTTAACCTTATGTGGATGGATGCGGGGATAACATGAAAATGACACTAATATCTGAAACTTATTAGCATAATTAAGCTGCTGTTTTGCCTTGATCTCTTGTTATTTATGTTTATTTGATGTTCAGCCTTTATTGTTGAACCACATTAAAAACACAATGGCACAGCATTTTTATTTATTTTTGTTCAGGTAATGTGTTTTCTTTTCTTTTTTTTTTCTTTTTTTTTTTTTTTTTTTTACAAATAAGGGTTGACATAACAGTATCGTTTGTAAATTATGTGGTATTTGGCATCTTGGATATATCTTGGACATATCTGCAATCTTGAATTGGTCATAGGGCTGTAGGTGACATTAACGTGTTTACACCTTTTTTTTTTTTTTTTTTTTTTTGCCTGCTCTCTTTTTTTAAATAAACAGTTCTATCTATAAATACACATACATGCATGCAGTACATAAAATGGTACAACAGTGAGCTGCTGCAATGGCAAAGAAACACTGCAGCTGTTCTAAAGTCAGAAATTGAAATCAATTAACCTTAATTTAAATGATATATTATCCTCTGCGACCAGATTCCAGAGAGCTCCTAAAATGCAGAATGAGTGTCCATGCTTACTAAATCTGTATTGTGTAACTTCCTTTTATTGTTTATTGTATCACCAATAGGATTCAACCTTATGAGTTCATTTAAAACTGATAAGTACATTTTTTTCGGTTCTCAAACTACAGAATGGAGCAACTAAATGTGTATGCAGGTACCACTTGGTGCTTGCATTGCTGGAGGCCCTAGACGTCCTCTTAGGGTACTCATAGGTGTGCTTTAACTGTTTTGCCATCAATGACAACAGATTCCAAATATAATGGCACTGAAATGGTTAAATCAATCTCACACAGCAAAAAGTGTGCTCTAAATTTTTTCTGTAAAGCCACCAGGTCACTTCTACTTGCATCAGATGTTCCACCCTAGGGAGCCCTTGACTACAAAAAAGTACTTTAGTATGATTGCCCTTACAGGCAATGGCAGCGACATCACCTGACAACCGTTGCAAACATCGGCTATGGTGTCGACATAACTGGACTACAGGACTGGTAAGTGTCCTAATATTAAAAGTCAGCAGCTACAGTATGTGTAGCTGCTGACTTTTCATTTTTTGAGGGGGAGGCAGAACTCCACTTTAACTTTGAAATTGCTCACCAGGCTCAATTCTTTGAAATCTCATATAATAGAAGAGAAGTGTGTGGGTGAGTAATGTATTAAACAATATCGTCTGCATAGGGGAATTGTTTATATTGTTTATATCCTATATTAATTAGAGGTGCGCATCTTCACTGGTCTCACAATTCGATTACGATTATCTGGTCTTCGATTCCACGATGCACCACGATTACCGACGAACTCCCACTTCTGCTTGGGCCGCCTAGGCGGTCCTTCCACACTGCAATCTTGTGAGACACATCACAGGTCCCAAAAGATTGCTCGGCCATTTAGGACAGTGCAGTGAGACATGCGTACCCAGCTGTGAAGCTGCAAGCTGTCACAGCCGGATGCCCACAGTAGTATTGCCAGCGCCGTGGACAGGTGGGGGAGAGAAGGGAGGTCGGGTGGCCATGTCGCTGGATTGTGGGACAGGTGAGTGTCTTTCTGTTATAAAGAAGATACACTTTTTTGTAGCTGCTGACTTAATAAACAAAAAAATTTACTGGAACTTTGAATTAAAAATAACCTCACTCCCTTAACCACACTCCCTTAACCACTTCAGCCCCGGAAGATTTGGCTGCTGAATGACCAGGCCATTTTTTGCAATTCGGCACTGTGTTACTTTAATTGACAATTGCGCGGTCGTGCAATGTTGTACCCAAACAAAATTGACGTACTTTTTTTCCCCACAAATAGAGCTTTCTTTTAGTAGTATTTGATCACCTCTGCAGTTTTTATATTTTGTGCTATAAACACAAAAAAGCAACAATTTTGAAAAAAACTATATTTTTTCCTTATTGCTATAATAAATATCCCCATTTTTTTCAAGGAGGACAAAAGTGATCACTGGTGCTCAATTAGGGGAGATGGGATCCTGGCGCTTAGTGGGGGGAAATGGGGGGTGATTAGTGGGGAGATGGAATCCTGTAGAAGAATCATCCCCCCTCTCACTTTTCTTGTCTGATGATTTTTCTCATCTGAAGGGATGCCAGGGATGCCAGTGCAGTGATAGCTCAGACAATCTCACAAAAGAAAACTTCCTCTGCTCACTTCTCTGCCAGGCTCTGACTGATGACATCATCTATTGCAGAGCCCTGCTGCCAGTTTTTAATTACTTCGCTGAGCTATCACTGCATGGGCTTCCCCAGGATCCATCCAGACATGTCATCACTTCTAGCAGCTCCTCAGTTTGCCTTTATTACTACTTGGAAAAAACTCTTCCTCACCTCAGTCAGCAAATGCAGTTTGCTCAGAAGCTCCATTGAAAGCCACTTCATCCAGTGCCTGCACCAAGTCAGGAAGACCACAGGACGAGGAATGTGATGGACAGGCCTCCTTGTGCACCCATTGGCTGAGCCTCCTGCTGCCTCCTCTGCCAATGGGTATCTTAAGTTCCCTCATTAGTCCCTCCCTACTGAGTCCTGACATCGCTCGGGAGTCCCAGCCTGCTAGCCTAGTGAACTATGTGGGTGGGCTAGGAGGACGGGCTGCCTATAGTCCCTTATCAGCGGCCCTGAGCATAGGCACCTCTGATGTGACTGCCCGTGCCCGGCCTCTCTGCTCCCAAGTCTCATGTCCTTCCAGACGTCAGCAGGGAATTCTCAGCCCCGCCCACTTCTCTTCTGATTTGATAGTGACAGTCAGCGGGCGGGGCTGAAAATTCTCCGCCGACGTGAGAAGAGCTGGAAGTGAGAGGAGAGAGACGGGCATTGTACATGACGGGATACGCTTGGAGCGCTCTCCCGGGAGGGGCGGGGCAGTGATGTCACCGGCAATCGATTTCTACGGTCGCATGCATCTGCCACATCGGGGACACCTGAATCGCGATGCAGCAATTAATTTCAGCACCCCAATATCAATTCCTTTAACATTGGGCTTATCACATGCAGTGGCTAGGTTTT
The DNA here is from genome assembly GCF_042186555.1 of Aquarana catesbeiana. NCBI lineage: Eukaryota > Metazoa > Chordata > Amphibia > Anura > Ranidae > Aquarana > Aquarana catesbeiana. The sequence goes on along the minus strand of NC_133325.1, from coordinate 219,339,509 downwards.
CCATTACTAAGATGTATAACAAGAGGGACAGGGGACACCCCTGGCGAGTTCCATTGCAGATCTGTACCAATTCCAATAAATTCCCATTTGACCAAACACGAGCCAAGGGATTATGATAAAGGGATGGTATCTTTTGAGGCATATTAAGGCCCAAATTTGTTACATTGTTTCTCTCATAAATCCCCAGTGTACGCGGTCAAAATCCTTCTTGGCATCAACCTATATAATAGCCACATCTTTTATCCCATCAGGGTTAACGTTTTTGGGTATTGTCTCAGGCTTCACACCCCGGGTAAACCTTATTTGGTCCTGGTGAATAAGATCCAAGATTAAGGGTCTAAGCCTATTTGCTATCGTATTAGAATAAATGTGAAAGCTGTTGAGCCTTCTTCTGGAAGAGCAGAAGAAAATTCATTAACAGAGGCTGTGCTGTGTAGTCATGGCCATGTCTCAGAAACATTCTGAAAAGCAGTGATATTCGGAGACTAGACTGAGAAGAGCTGAAGGCTTTCAGGAAGTGATTATATCAATAGTGATGTTAAAATAACTGTGTTTGAGACCTCTCCAAGAAAGGTGGAGGGCGTGTTGGACTGGTTTTCCCTTTTCCCTGAAAAGTCATGACAGATATAAAGTTTTAGCTGGCCAGTGACATACAGATGTATCTCATAAAATTTGAATATCATCAAAAAGTTAATTTCAGTAATTCAATTCAAAAAGTGAACCTCATATATTTTATATAGATGTGTTACACACAGAGTGAGATATTTCAGGCATTTTTTTTCTTTTCTTTTGATGATTATTGCTTACAGTTAGTGAAAAACAACCAACCAACAAATTCAGTATCTCAGAAAATTTGAATATTACATATTACCAATAAAAAAAAGGATTTTTAATACAACAATTTGGCTTACTGAAAAGTATGTCCATGTATAATATGGTACTCAATAGGGATGAGCTTCGCGTTCAAGTCGAACTCATGTTCGACTCGAACATCGGCTGTTCGCAAGTTCGCCGAACAGCGAACAATTTGGGGTGTTCGCGGCAAATTCGAATGCCGCGGAACACCCTTTAAAAGTCTATGGGAGAAATCAAAAGTGCTAATTTTAAAGGCTTATATGCAAGTTATTGTCATAAAAAGTGTTTGGGGACCTGGGTCCTGCCCCAGGGTACATGGATCAATGCAAAAAAAAGTTTTAAAAATGGCCGTTTTTTCAGGAGCAGTGATTTTAATAATGCTTAAAGTCAAACAAAAAAAGTGTAATATCCCTTAAAATTTTGTAGCTGGGGGGTGTCTATAGTATGCCTGTAAAGGGGCGCATGTTTCTCGTGTTTAGAACAGTCCGAGAGCAAAATGACATTTCAAAGGAAAAAAGTCATTTAAAACTACTCGCGGCTATTGCATTGCCGGTCCGACAATACACATAAAAGTTCATTGATAAAAACGGCATGGGAATTCCCCACAGGGGAACACAGAACCAAAATGAAAAAAAAAATGACGGGGTCCCCCTAAATTCCATACCAGGCCCTTCAGGTCTGGTATGGATATTAAAGGGTACCCCGGCCAAAATTAAAAAAAAAAAGTGACGTGGGGGTCCCCCTAAATTCCATACCAGACCCTTCAGGTCTGGCATGGATTTTAAGGGGAACCCAGCGCCAAAATTAAAAAAAAAAATGGCGTGGGGTCCCCCCAAAGATCCATACCAGACCCTTATCCGAGCACGCAACCTGGCAGGCCGCAGGAAAAGAGGGGGGGAAGAGAGAGCGCCCCCCCCTCCTGAACCGTACCAGGCCACATGCCCTCAACATTGGGAGGGTGCTTTGGGGTAGCCCCCCAAAACACCTTGTCCCCATGGGTGTGGATTTTTGGGGGGACCCCACGCCGTTTTTTTTTTTTATTTTGGCGCGGGGTTCCCCTTAAAATCCACACCAGACCTAAAGGGTCTGGTATGGAATTTAGGGGGGACCCCCACGTCATTTTTTAAAAAATTTTGGCCGGGGTTCCCCTTAATATCCATACCAGACCTGAAGGGCTTGGTATGGAATTTAGGGGGACCCCCACGTCTTTTTTTTTTTTTTAATTTTGGTTCTGTGTTCCCCTGTGGGGAATTCCCATGCCGTTTTTATCAATTAACTTTTATGTGTATTGTCGGACTGGCAATGCAATAGCCGCGAGTAGTTTTAAATGACTTTTTTCCTTTGAAATGTCATTTTGCTCTCGGACTGTTCTAAACACGGGAAACATGTGCCCCTTTACAGGCATACTATAGACACCCCCCAGCTACGAAATTTAAAGGGATATTACACTTTTATTGTTTGACTTTAAGCATTATTAAAATCACTGCTCCTGAAAAAACGGACGTTTTTAAAACTTTTTTTTGCATTGATCCATGTCCCCTGGGGCAGGACCCAGGTCCCCAAACACTTTTTATGACAATAACTTGCATATAAGCCTTTAAAATTAGCACTTTTGATTATTCATGTTCGTGTCCCATAGACTTTAACGGTGTTCGCGTGTTTGAACGAACTTTTTTCCTGTTCGCATGTTCTGGTGCAAACCGAACAGGGGAGTGTTCAGCTCATCCCTCGTACTCAATACTTGGTCAGTGCTCCTTTTACATTAATTACTGCATCAATGCGGCGTGGCATGGAGACGGGGAGTTGCCAAGCTGAAGGCCGCTATCGAAGCAACCTGGGCTTCCATAACACCTCAGCAGTGCCACAGGCTGCTCGTCTGCATGCGATGTCGCATTGATGCAGTAATTCACGTAAAAGGAGCACTGACCAAGTATTGAGTTCATACTACACTGTACATGGACATAATTTTCAGTAAGCCAACATTTCTGTATTAAAAATCTTTTTTTTTTTTATTGGTCTTATGTAATAATCTAATTTTCTGAGGTACCGAATTTTGGGTTTTCATTAACTGTAAGCCATAATCATCAAAATCAAAAGAAAGAAATGCTTGAAATATATCACTCTGTGTGTAACGCATCCATATCAAATATATGAGTTTGAGTTTTTGAATTGAATTACTGAAATAAATTAACTTTTTTTGATGATATTCTAATTTTATGAGATGCACCTGTATTTAGAGGCAATCTTGCCAATTCAGTGGGCAGGAAAACAAAACATGTAACCAGATATGTCATTTATTCAGTATCATATCAGTAAATGGGTTGCAATAAGTCGATGGGTTGTCTTTTAAAGTCTCATCTATCCCATGCTGTTTTCTCCACATTTATACATTTTCTGTGGTTGTGTTTTAGAAAGACAAACTTGATTCTGGGATTTTGTTGCAGACTAGTTCACAGACCATATTATTCAACAGAAATCTTTGTAGTTATGTTAAAAGACAATCTTAAGCCCTCGCGAGCAGGGCCGTCTGTCCTTTTTTTGTATTGAATTGTATTGTAGCTGTACTATTCCCCTTTTTTTTGTAAAGTGCTGGTCAAACTGTTGGCACTATATGAATCCCTTATAATAATAATAGTACGTTACTTTTTTGTTTTAAAATGATTGTAAACAATCACCTTGTAAAACAATCCTTTTTAGTTTAAAATAGAAATGAAAGGCAAACCATTTATGTATAGCTATAAGAGCTTGCTGGATGAGTTCCCAGCATAGCTAGAGAACTGACCACAGTATGTTCCCCTGTTTAGTGTGGTCAGTTTTTGATAGAAAAGCAGAGAGGCTGGCAGGAACACCAGGGATTTCACAACTAAGGAAACAATACAAATAGAACAGGGCACTTTCTCTTACAAGTACATGGTACAGCAGGCACATATCAGAAATATGAGATGTTGGGGTAACAAACGCTTTAAGTGCTAGGTCATCTGACCCAGACTTTCAGTACACCAAGCTTCTTCGGTCATGGACACATCACTGCTCTGCCATATTTCATATTGCTGCACCTTGTGTCTCTAATAGAGCTGGATGCACAAGCAACAATAAAATGTCACCTTGTTCTTTGTATTTTTTCTTCTATTTTTTTTAAAGATTTTATTTGTGCAGTGAGTTACTGAAGGGCAGGAATACAGTAAAAGGAGGAGAACATAAAAATATTCAGTGTTTCTGATCAAACATAGTAGTACATTGATAAGCATTTCCAACCAAAGTAGTAAGTTGCAACAAATAAAAACAGACCAGATATATGCCTCAAAGTGATGAAACAGTTCAAGACATTAGCTGTAGGTGTAAAAGTTGTCTTGGAGACGGCAAAGGTTCTTAAAGTGGAGTTCCAGCCTGTAAAAAAAAAAAAGAGGAAAAGAAAATAAAAGTCAGCAGCATATGGCCAAGCCAAGAAAGGGAAGGGAAAAGAGGTCTGATTTTTGGAGGTCAAAAATAATATTGTGGTGAATTGGACAGAAGTTGGCAGAAAAAAGGTCTGTAGTATGGACTGGAATGCGTATGCCATGGTAGGTAACAGAATTGTTTTCCGGACAAGAGGTTTTTAGGGTGTTTACTGCAATTGAGGAGATGGTAGCGATCAAGGTGATGGATTTAGATACATTGATTTTAAAGTTGGAAAGTCAGAAGCTGAGCGTAAGTTGGGTAATGGAATTTATGGGTGTGATGTAGAAAAAAAAAATCATCCTCCTAAGCGGCTAGTTTGTATTCCTTCCTGCCTCTCTTTACTCCCTTGATTGGTTATTGTAATACCCTAAAATTGAGCCTAGCTATTTCCTCATTATCGCCTAATAACCCAATGGTTTAAAAAGGGAGCGAGAAAACATTCTGGGATCCTGTGTTTAAGCTACAAACCTTGCCTAAGCTCACTCATTGCATGTATGTTAAAGAGGATTAAGAAGCTGGTTATTTACCATTTAACGAAGGATAAACAACTTATACTGGATACAAAATAACTCTGTGTGATTTTTTTTATTCTATGAATGATTTGGATACTAACGAGTGCTAATAATATTGAATAACATTCTTTCTAATACTCAATTGAGGAAATATACTTTTGAATGTCTTGACTTATTATGCTTCTAGAGTATAGTGAGATCTTTAGTGTAGCTATAAGTGGAAAAGGTCAGCCTAGAATATTTTTTTTTTACAACATTGTCCATTTTTTAAAGTGTTACTAAACCCACAACAGTAAAATCAGTCTGTATATGCAGTAAAGCATGCTTTTTATACTCACTGTGGAACATAAGGGGTTGATCCTCTGCATTGTGTAAAAAAAAAAAAGAGAAAGGCACCTCTAAGTGCAGTGGTTAAAAGATTTATTACAGGCACAATGGGACTAAAAACACTTACAAGATAGTAAGAGGTCATTCGCATACAATGATTTGTCTTCATGTGATTGCTGTAATCGTCGTCTGTCTGGGGGAGAGAGAGAGCTGTCCTGCAGCTGTCAGTCCCTACTGACGTGGATTGGTGAGGAGCTGAAGATGCGAGGAGGCGGCCCGGATTCTGGAACGCACGCAGCCGATGTAACATCAGGTGAAGGTAGTGGGCGGTAACGTGTTTCGAAGCATACAGGACAAATCATTATATGCCTATGACCTCTTACTAGCTTCTTCTCTACCAAGTGCTGCCTTCAGTGCCATCTCTCCACTGCTACAAAGGATCAGATACCCAGCCTCACCAGAGCGCCTCATCTCTCCCTCTTTTCTGCATCACCATTGTGTAAAAAGGCTGTTTGATCCTGTCCTCTCTCATCCGCCCCTTCTTCCACAGTCCCCAAACCATCTCCTGATAGAACAGAGGCTAGGGAACAAGCTGCACATGCTCAGTTTGGTTTGTATTGCTAGAGAGTTTTTTTTTTCTTGGGAGAGTGCATGTGATTAGCACAGGGCCAATCGGCACTGTCCAGGCAGAAGGTCAGGGGTCCTGCAGCCTCATAGGACAGTTAGAGTAGAATGAAAACTCCCCCTTAAAGCTTTAACCAGACACTGATAGACACAAGAATGTTTTAACTGCTGATGAAAATGGGTATTTAGCAGTTTATATTTAATACAACTATTGTATTTCCATGTTCTGTGTGCTGTGGGAGACCAGATATAGTGAATGCAGGATCTGGGTTTAGTATCACTTTAATGGGTAGGATTAATGTGCATATAGTAATGGTGATTACATTTAAAAAAAGGAAATATCTTGTAGTGGTCCCTGGTTATCACCTATTTCTTCTTTGTGTAAGTTATACATGATTATTGGGTGCAGAGTAATGCCCTAATTACTGAGAATGGGATTTCCTTATTTAAAAATTGTAGGAACTCCTGGTTATTTATATTTTATTTATATAGAAGGCTTTTGGGAAATGGGACAGGGGGGTAAAGGCTTTGTAATATTGGGAGATAAAACTGCTGGGGCTGGGACTTTCACCTGTCTTCACCTTGGCTAGTAAGAAAGTGTGAGGTAGGAAGGTGTAGTTTTAGTCCTCGGGGTGAAAGGATCACCAGGTGTCAATTGGGTGTGAGGCTACTTTCACTTTTGCGCTAAAAATAGTGCCTGAAAAACGCCTCCCTTGCAGCCCCAGTGTGAAAGCCTCAGTGCTTTCACACTGGAGTGATGCGCTTGCAGGACAGGAAAAAAAGTCCTGCAAGCGCATCTTTGGGGGTGGTGTGGGAGCAGTGTATGCACCGCTCCCACACCGCCCCTGCCATGGAAATCAATGGCCAGCGCTGCCGAAGCGGCATCAAAGCGCTAAAGCTGCGGCACTTTGCGGGTACCTTTAATCCTTCGGCCACTAGCGGCCAAAAAGCACTGCTAAAACAGCGGTAAAGTGCCACTAAAACTTGCTGCGCTTTACTGCTAGCGCCCCCCGCCCCAGTGTGAAAGTAGCCTAAGTGGCAAAAGCCTAGTTTGATGCATTTCAAAGCTTTGTAGGACAAAGAGGATCTCCCATCCTGTGAGTTTATTGCAGAGTCTCAAGTTATATTGATGTACCTTCCTAGTGTATTTTCTTCTGTTGAAAAAAATAGTATGTCTTAAAAAAAAAATGTTGTTTCCATATTGTGGATTACAGTACAGGACACAGGGCAAGTATTCATAGACCTTGGAACATACATTTTCAACCTTCAGGTGAAAGGACAATGGCAAAGCTTTTGAAAACACACTCCCTGAACACTTTCCTTCAAGTTGTACCTGACCTATACTCTTTGAGTCCCCAGTTTTATAGCAAGCAATGCAAAGTAAACAAAGAGAAGAAGTGAGGGTGACCTGTGTCCTGTACTGTTCTCCAAAACATGGAATTTACAGGGAAGTCAAAATTCCTCTTATCTTAAGCGTTCATTACAGGACACAGTCTGAGTATTCATAGACCCTTGGGCATTTCCAAGCAATGAACGAGAACGGTGGACAAAAAGTAGGCTAACAGAATTGTACCTACAGGCTCAACAACAAATAATACCCTAGGGCAAGGACCCTGAGGCCAAAGGTTGCAACTGTAGATAATTGAATGTCCACCTGGTTAAGTTGAAATGGTATGATTAGAAGACTAGGTTGAGGCCCTACAGAGCTGACTACTGTGGCCTTGTGCCAAAATGCCCAAGAAATGGCTAACAACCTGGTGCAGTGGGCTCATAAAAGCAGAAGAGAAATTTTATCCTTTTAGAGTTTAAGCTCTAGCGATCTGCTGCTTTATCCAGCAAGCAGTAGTTGTTTAAGAACCAGGGTTTCCATTGTGGGCAGGACAAATAGAGAGTGTGTCTTCCTAAAGCCATTGCTCTGGCGTACTGTATGGCTCTAACTATGTCCTGGCAACGAGCAATTTCTTTGGGGTTCTTTGAAGCATGGCTCAAAGGTGGAAGAATATATCCTCATGGAGGTGAAAATCTGATACCATCTTGGGAATGGGGGTTTACCTTGGATATAGGAGTACCTTGTCATTATGAAGGATGAGGATTGACCACGTAGGAAAGACCAACTCTGAGCCCCATTTCACACTGATGTGATGCGGGAAGCGCACAAGAATCGCTGCGTTTCTCTGTATCACACTGCATAGCAATTGCACATCGTCCATGTGATCTGCTTCAGGTGTCAACGATACCACGAAACAAATGGCAAAACACAAGGCAATGGCCAGAATTGCATCGCGATGTGCAATTCAGATGTGGGGGGGGGGTCCTCCGACATTTTGGTGTGGATGCGACGTGATTTGAGCCATACAAAAAATGTATGGCTCAAATCTCACCGCAAAAACATTGTGATGTGCACAGGAATGCAGTGCAATTCCTGTGCGAATCAAATGCGTTTTTCCGCACGCACTAGTGTGAACCCAGGCTGAGACGTATCTGACAGCTGTGATGGTGATTAGAAAAGTCACCATGCAGGAGAGGTTATCTAAGAGAATATCCATGATGGGTTCAAACTGTGATTTCTGCAGGGCAGAGAGGGCCAAGTCGGGGTCCTAAAGAAGCAGAGGGTGCTTCCAGGAGGGCCTGATCTGAGAAACACCTTGTATAAAGGTTCTGATAAGGTAGAGCCAGTGGTTTTTGAAATATAATGGAAACCTGTCCTTTTTTAAGGTGCTTAAGGATAAATTTTTGTCTTGATTGAAAGAAGGCCAGAATACAAGGCCTTTAGAAATCTCCGGGATTAAAGCGTCTGTGTTCACAGTAGGCAAAGATGGATTCCAGGTACATGAATAGATCTTTCTGGAAGTGATTTTTCTTACTTTTACAAGTTAGGCATGACGGACTCAGATGCCTCTGTTTTCTAGATACATGGATATCCACATCCGGGGTCCCTCATTTCTGCTTTCTAGTTATCCACTCTTGGCTGGACAGGAATATGGGTAGGTTGAGAGAGAGAACGCATTTGTTTTAGGTTGACAAGATGTTGTGCTGGCGTGGCCTTGAAAGGAATTGATCGAATGGAGCAGCCTTGAAGGAGGCCAACACGAGACCTAGAACTCCCCTGGAGAATCTTACCAAGGGTTATGTCTTAGACATTTATTCTCCAGCATATTTCTGAGAGAGAGCAGTTCTTCTCTGGATAAAAAACATTTGCTTGGGATGTGTCCAGGATGAGACCCAAGTATTCCAGTAATTCAGAGAAGGCTGTGGAGCAAATGTTTGGAACTATATCACCCGCAAACCTGGAGCATCTGCAATGTCCTCTGCACATTGCAGACAGCTGGATGGAAGATGGGGAGGTAGCATCCAGATAACCTGTGACATTGATGCCCTTAATTCTAGAGCTATCCCCCTTCCACCAAACTGCTTTGGCAATGCTAAAATGTATTTGGTCCTGCCAATAAAGCTTATTTAACCACTTGCAGACCAGCCGCTGTCATTATACGGCGGCAGGTCAGCTCGTTCCTGTGAATCGCAGCACTGGTTCGTCAGCTCCTTTAGGAGCCATAGCAGGCGCACACTGCTGCACGGCGAGAACCCGATGCGCGTAGCTGGTGGGCATGAGAGCCAGAACAGGGATCTGTGTATGTACACACAAATCCCCGTTCTGACAGGGGAGGAGAGACAGATCTGCTGCTCCTAGTAATGAAGAACAGCGATCTTTCTCCTCCTCCAGTCAGTCCCATTCCCCCACAGTTAGAAACACACATGAGGGAACACATTTAGTCCCTTGATTGCCCCTTAGTGTTAACCCCTTGCCTGCCAGTGACATTTACACAGTAATCAGTGCAATTTTATAGCACTGTTATAGCAAATGTCAGTGGTCCCAAAAAAGTGTCATAAGTGTCCGATCTGTCCGCCGCAATGTCGCAGACCCGTTAATAATTGCAGATCGCTGTCATTACTAGTAAAAAAAATTTAGCAAAAATATGTAGAAGAATACATATTGGCCTAAACTGATGAAGAAATTTGTGTTTTAGATTCTTTGGGGGGGATTTTCATTATAGCAAAAAGTAAAAAATATAGTTTCTTATTGCAAAATTGTCGCTATTTGTTGTTTATAGCGCAAAAAAATAAAAAACTGCAGAGGTGATCAATTACCACCAAAAGAGAACTATTAGTGGGAAAAAAGGACATCCGCTTTGTTTGGGTACATTGTTGCACGACAACCCAATTGTCAGTTAAAGCGACGCAGTGCCGTATCGCAAAAAAATTACCTGGTCATGAAGAGGGAAAATCTTCCGGGGCTGAAGTGGTTAATATGAAGATAGAAAGAAAATTAGAGGGGGAGAGAAAAAGGGACAGAGAGAAGGAAAGAGAAGAGAGAAAGTGAGAGGTGGAGATAGTCAGCAAGAGTTAGATATTTACTGTATATATGTACAGTATCTCACAAAAGTGAGTACACCACTCACATTGTTGTAAATATTTTTTTATCTTTTCATGTGACTACACTGAAGAAATGGCACTTTGCTACAATGTAAAGTAGTGAGTGTACAGCTTGTATAGTGCAAATTTGCTGTCCCCTCAAAAAAACTCAACACACAGCCATTAATGTCTAAACCACTGGCAACAAAAGTGAGTACACCCCTAAGTGAAAATGTCCAAATTTGGCCCAATTAGCCATATGACTCATTAGTGTTGCAAGGTCCCAGGTGTGAATGGGGGAGCAGGTGTGTTAAATTTGGTGTTATCGCACTCACTCTCTCATTCTGATCACTGGAAGTTCAGCATTGCACCTCGTGGCTAAGAACTCTCTAAGAATATAAAAAAAAATAATTGTTGCTCTACATAAAGATGGCTTAGACTATAAGAAGATTGCCAAGACTCTGAAACTGAGCTGCAGCAGGGTGGCCAAGACCATACAGCTGTTTAACAGGACAGGTTCCGCTCATAACAGGCCTCGCCATGGTCGACCAAAGAAGTTGAGTGCATGTGCTCAGCGTCATATCCAGAGGTTGTCTTTGGGAAATAGACGTGTAAGTGCTGCCAACATTGCTGCAGAGGTTGAAGGGGTGGGGGGGGGTCAGCTTGTCAGTGCTCAGACCATAGGACGCACACTGCATCAAAATGGCTGCATGGCTGTTGTCCCATAAGGAAACCTCTTCTAAAGATGATGCACAAGAAAGCCTGCAAGCAGATTAGGGACATGGATTACTGGAACCATGTCCTGTGGACTTAGACCAAGATATACTTATTTGGTTCAGATGGTGTCAAGCGTGTGTGGCTGCAACTAGGTGAGGAGTACAAAGACAAGTGTGTTTTGCCTACAGTCAAGCATGATGATGGGAGTGTCATGGTCTGGGGCTGCATGAGTGCTGCCGGCACTAGGGAGCTAGAGTTCATTATGGGAACGATGAATGCCAACATGTACTGTGACATACTGAAGCAGAGCATGATCCCCTCCCTTCAGAGACTGGTCCGCAGGGCAGTATTCCAACATAACGACCCCAAACACACCTCCAAGACGACCACTGCCTTGCTAAAGAAGCTGGGGATAAAGGTGATGGACTGGCCAAGCATGTCTCCAGACCTAAACCCTATTGAGCATCTGTGGGGCATCCTCAAACGGAAGGGGGAGGAGTGCAAGGTCTCTAACATCCACCAGCTCTGTGATGTCATCATGGAGGAGTGGAAGAGGACTCCAGTGGCAACCTGTGAAGCTCTGGTGAACTCCATGCCCAAGAGGGTTAAGGCAGTACTGGAAAATAATGGTGGCCACACAAAATATTGACACTTTAGGCCCAATTTGGACATTTTTAATTAGGGGTGTACTCACTTTTGTTGCCAGCGGTTTAGACATTAATGGCTGTGTTGAGTTTTTATGAAAAGATATAATTAAATATTTACAAAAATGTGAGAGTTGTGCTCACTTTTGTGAGATAATGTGTGTGTATAGATACAGTATATATTTTACATACCTTTGCATGACGATTCAAATGAGACAAATTGAATAAAGATGGCGAAGGTCCCCTTTAATGTGTTTTATATTTAGCAGAGGGTAATATATATAAACCTGATGCTGGCTGAATGTTGAACTTTGTGAGCCATTTTCCAATCTCTTTATCCAACTTTTAATTTAAGGTCAGACTGTAGCTTTACTTAGCATTTTATTTTTATGCTATTATGATTAAATAACATGTTTTTATTAACACAATTATCTGTTGCAATGTCTAGTAATATTTTTGACTTTAAACCATATTGCCTTGTTTTATTGGTACTTTTATATATTAAAATGTCCTGAATTTTATGGGGGCAGAAGTGTTGCTGCTAATCACGATAAATTAGGCTGTTGCTCAGGAATTCATAATTTGATTTATCAGATATTTTTTTTATTTTAATTTGCAAAACAGCTGTTGCGGAAAATTATAGCAACAGATTTGATCTTTTGGGCTCTTAAGGGCATATGGATGTTTGTGATATGAAATGCAAATTTAACATGGGTGGGGGGGGGGGGGGGGTTAGACATCTGTGTTACATTTTGTCCACTTTAAATACATCCCGTTATCTCCCCCAAAAGTGTTAAGGTATTTTTTTTGTACATAGAGATATTATATAATTTAATATACAATCTGTTTTAGGCATGTGCTGCTAAAATTTTTTTCATCCACTAAGCTACAAAAGCTTAGGCCTTCAGTACCACACTGACACAATATTTATTTTTCCTGATTGTGTAGGACACAGGATTCTTTAAAGCGTTACAATTATGGTTTATGCAACTACTTTCAGGTGAATGAACATGGCATAAAAGAAATGCTGCAAGGGCATCCCCCTATATAATCTTTTTGACTCTCAGCTAGCCTCAGTTTTTTGCTAGAGAAGCCTACATTCTTCTTTTGGAAGTTTTTTTTCTCTCTCCCTCTCTGTATATTTTAATTTCTAAGCTACTTAGGCTCCTTCTGCAACTCCCAGGTCAGTGGACTCCTGGAAGACCAGGGGCCTGTCTTTAATGTTTCTTTTGCTCTAGCTCCTGCTTTAAACACAACCCTTGGCACACAATTCAACTATCTACCCTTCTAGTGGCACGCTGTGGGTTCCAGGATGGCCAGGGTTAATGCAGGTTTGGCACCATTTAATTGTCTTACCTGTTATGGTGCTACTGTGCCTGTGCCCTCCTCCCAAGTGGCACAGTACTGAAATGCCTCCCGCATATATGCCACTAGATTCCTGGGGAGGTTACTGCACTAAAGCACTGTGCCTCTTCCTATTTGGACTTGGAAGTCAATTTATGCTGGTCTCCTATCTGAGGGGAATTTTTTTAGCATTGTACACTGACAGATCATGGGTTCTATAGGTGTTTAGGCATTTTCTCTCTTGCTCCACTGCTGGTAGTAAAGGTCATGAGTACCCCATTGGGGTCAAAGTTGTTGATTTTCTTGTTTCTGTGCCTTTAAAGTTTATTAAACATGTAGCACTATAACAGCAAAGAGGAAAGTGCTAAATTGTTTACGTTTCAGAATAGAACACATTTACTGTATACCGTTTTGATCATTTATACAAAAAAATGATCATGACATACCCATCGTTAATATCTGTCAAACCCATTTTTATAAACTTCTACACCTCCAAAACACTGAAAATTCTTATTAGACAGTCTCTCTTATGGTTTAGCCATAACTGGCTCACTTGGAGGATGATAACCAAGTGTCTGTCTTCCCATGTAACAAACTATACCTTCCACACAAACTGGTTGATTCTTTCTGTATGGAGACTGGCCCCACTCTCACTCAACAATATCTTAATGAAGAAAGTTTCCTTACAAAGTGGACAATTCCTTTGATGGTATCTCTATTTCTTACCACAAAAAGACCCTCATGGTCCCCATGGAGGATTTTCCCATTTTCCCATTTCCCCACTTGATTGACATCGCAGGCTATAGCCTGCAACACTGATCTCTGTATTCTGACGGCAAGGAGCTCTCCCGCTGTCAGAATACTATAGCTCAGCGGGGAGGATGGGTGGATGGGGGAATAGTACGTCAAGATTCAACAGTAAACTGTACAGATTTGTCGTCGGGTCCAGGGACCCTTGGGCCTTCTCAGTGGATGCACTGGTGATGCTGTGGGATTAGTTTAACTTCAGCGATGCTTTTCTAACCCTCCAGATTCTTCCTTGCCTACTGTGCTGAAACTGTGAGGAGTGTCTTCCGGTGATCCTTACCTCCTCACATTGCCCAGAAGGACATAGCATTGAGACATACTAAGGTTCCTTGCAGATGCTCTGTGGGCCGTTCTTGATCATCCAGACATCCTGTCCCAAGGGCCAGTGTCCCATCCTGGGTGTCAGTCGCTGGTTATTGGCTGTTGAACCCATGGTCTTTATGGACTGAAATCTTTTGCATTCAGTCATCCTTACTTGAAGGCTAGGAATCCAACTTCTCATAAATTCTACAATTGCACCTGAAAGGCTTACTTGGCTTGGTGCAAGTCGAGAGTCTTTCCTCCTGGAAAATGTTTTGTAGGTCTTATTTTGTCCTTCCTTAAGTTTTTTGCCTAGACCAACATTTGGGCTTGAGTATCATTAAGGGAGAAATCTCAGCCTTGGCCGTTATGTTTCAGAAAACTTTGGCCTTTCACTCGATGTTTAGGGCCTTTTTGTTCCCCTGTGCTCCCTCAGAATCTCACTCTGCTTCTCTTGGCTCAGAGTTAGAGACCATATCCTTTAAGGAGCTTTTCTTAGTGTTGCACAAGAAAAAAAGTGTCTTGAGGCCTAGCACCCTTTTTCTCATAAAGGTTGTCTCTGTCCTCCACCTTGACCAGGAGATTGCCCAACCCCCCCCCCCCCCCCCCCCATGTGTGTCCTCATCCAAAGCATTTCTGTACACTATGTCGACATGGTGTGTGCTGTGAGAGTATACTTCTTGGCTGCTGACACTTTTTTGGAAATTGGATTCCCTCTTTTGCATCATGAAGGTTTTTGCAAACGCTTCTCTGCCTCTCTCTACACCACTACTAGCTGGACGGGACAGGTTTTTGTTTGAGCCTATACTCTGAAAAATAGGGTTTCTCCCTTGCCTATTAGGGCACACACTACCAGATGTTAGTGCTTTATGTGTTTTTTAACATCCAGGCATTTGTTTCTGATTTGCATGGCAGCCACCTGTTCTTTTGTTCACATATCTAAGCTCTACCAAGTAAATGTTCTTTGGTATCAACTCAACTCACCATGTTTGGAGGAGGAGAAATGCTGCCTATGACCCCAAGAACACCATCCCCACCGTCAAACATGGAGGTGAAAACATTATGAAAACATTATTTCTGCTAAGGGGACAGAACAACTTCATTGCATCAAAGGGACGATGGACGGGACCATGTACCGTCAAATCTTGGGTGAGAACCTCCTTTGTTCAGCCAGGACATTGAAAATGTGTCAGGGGTGGGTCTTCTAGCATGGAAATGACCCCAAAGCACACGGCCAAGGCAACAAAGGAGTAGTTCAAGAAGAAGCACATTAAAGAGGAACTGCAGTCTGCTCACATAATTTGTAATAAAGACATCTTTGCCATTCTGAAACTTCCCTCCAACCACTTTGCATATTATTTTATATATACTGTGTACTATTTTATTCTGTACTTGCCAAATATGCTGCAGAAATCTCCCTCCACTGACTCTGGCTGCAACCATTTTAACTGTGGGCAGCTGAAGCTGCTGCCTGGTCACTTCCTGGATTTACACAGAGGCAAACCTCCAGCCCTGCGGTTCTCATTGGCCCTCTTATGACTCATCCCCCCTCTCTTCCTGGCAAACACAGAGTGAGAGAGAGAGCTGTGCATGATGTCGTAAGCCTAGGCTAGTAGCAGACAAACAGGAAGTGGGCTGTATAAGGTATTTACTGGCAGAATTTTTTTTTTTTTTTTACTATCCAAAGTTAAAACAACAAGGGCAGAAGATTTAATAGATGGAAAGTTAATACTGAAGGTTCACTTTAAGGTCCTGGAGTGGCCTAGCCAATCTCCAAATAGTTTGTTAAGCCACTTCTTTAAAAAGCTCCCATCCCCTCTGTGATTGCCAAAGGGTTGCAGGAAATAAATTTGCTTGATTTCCCCATCAACACAGACAATGTTGATGTGGGAATACCTCCTGCCAGACCATTGTCTTCTCCTGGTGGGGTGGGTGGGCTGGGGAAGCCGTTCCCACTGGGAAAAAGTCATTATCGCTAGCAGCTATAGCAGCCGCTTGCGATTAATCTCAAGTGAATCCGGCATCCTAGTTATAACCAACCTGATTGATCGATCAACTTGGTACATTTAGCCTGCCTAATGGTTTGAATCTTGGACAGTTCCTGCTGAACTGGCTGAGATTCGAATGGTGTATGGCTGACCTAAGTCTTTCAAGCCCTTCTTGACCTGTTGTCTTGTGGGCCTGTAGGTGTTGTATGCTGTGTTGTCCACCTCTCTGTTGGAATGTTTTTGGATGTCCTAGTCGTAATCAATTACAGAAGCCTTTGTCCTGTTCTGTACTTGTAATCTCCTTATTGCTTGTTACAAAACTTCAGACTAGGTTGGAGTGGGTCAGGTCATACTGTATGTCCAATCACCTGGAAATAGACTGCGTCCTGTACTGTACTTATTACTGAGTCAAAAACCATACAGCATAGGATTTGTATTCTTACCCTGTGGGTTCTATGCAGCTAGTTTCAAAAGCTGTAATAGAATTGCACCCCCCTCCCCCTATCTATAGGTGATGGATACCTTCACCTTTGGAAAATATATGTGTGCCGGAATTCACTTTGGGCAGGGCCCATGGAATTCAGTGTGTGTAAGTCACCTATATCTATTAGGGGCACAGGGTGACCGAGAATCAGTCTGGTCTGCCCTAACCAGACTCCCAGTACAACCACATTGGACTCAGCGTTTCATTTTACCCCTGTTATCCTGGGTCTTATATGTGTGCTTTATGTTGAAAGAATGGAGAGGCTCTTTCACTTGGGGCAGTAAAATTATGAACAATATCCCTCAAGAAATATATGAAGATAAATGAATTCCACTTTTCAGACTCCTGGAATATTGTATGAGCTTGGTCTCATAGACTGTTGTAGACTTTTTAGCAGATAGCTTGGGGTGGGGTTTGTTATGTGTTTATTGTTAATTGGCTGTATCCCATTGTTCTGTTGTTTCTGTCTGCCTGAGCATCCCTTGTAGATGAGAATAATCTTATGACCACTTTAACTTGTTATGAAACTAGTGTGAGATGTTATGTTTTATGCCTATAAGAATGTATATTTTACAGTATTTTGTATTTACTGATGTAGGGGCTGAATAGTCTGGTCACCTAGGCTGGTTTAAGTGCCTAGTTAATTAGCTCATGTTAATGACACCAATGTCAGCTATTAATTCCTAGAAGGGGGGTTTCTCCAACAGCCCTTCCTAGGTTCTGTCTACGTGCCTGTTACTGATTGAATTATTTGTTGAAAAGTTTGAATATACCCGTGTCTTATGTCTTCCACCACCCTACACTGAGTCTCGACAAGTGACTGGGTGGTCTGCAGGATCTGGTATCGTGTTATCAAGCAAGGGAAGCTTATACGGCGGACATACACCTCTTGAGCACCGGGGTCCGTCACAATATATTTCTATGTTTTACCAGTTTTCCTTTTTCTTCTCAATGACTTTTCTATCAAGATCTGACTGCTTATTGCCTTACGGCCCATAAACAGCTTCCGGATCCAGTGTATAACTTGGGAACCGTACAGGTCACCTTTGGGCACTGGATTCTCTGTTCTGAGTTCACCTTGGTACGTGGCTCCCAATGCTATCAATCTACCCTGTAAGCAGGGGGAGAGCCACAGCTCTCACAGTACTATGATGGATCAATATTGGACTCGGGTCAGTATAAGTGGGGGCTAGCGGGGGAGCTGCACACAAAAGGATTTTTACCCCAATGCAGAGAATACAAAAAGGTAAAAAAAAAATCTGCTTTTGGAACCACTTTTAGATGGATGTTCACTGGAATGTTTTCTCTCTGACTTGATTTATGCTGCGCAGTTTTAATGGAGAATACCAAAATGTTACTGGACTGATTTACAGTATTTCACAAAAGTGAGTACACCCCTCACATTTTTGTAAATATTTTATTATATCTTTTCATGTGATAACACTGAAGAAATTACACTTTGCTACTATTTAAAGTAGTGAGTGTACAGCTTGTCTAACAGTGTAAATTTGCTGTCCCCTCAAAATAACTCCACACACAGCCACAAGTGAGTACGCCCCTAAGTGAAAATGTCCAAATTGGGCCCAATTAGTCATTTTCCCTCCCCGGTGTCATGTGACTCGGTGTTACAAGGTCTCAGGTGTGAATGGGGAGCAGGTGTGTTAAATTTGGTGTTATCGCTCACTCTCTCATACTGGCCGCTGGAAGTTTAACATGATACCTCATGGCAAAGAACTCTCTGAGGATGTGAAAAAAATAATTTTTGCTCTACATAAAGATGGCTTAGGCTATAAGAAGATTGCCAAGACCCTAAAACTGAGTTGCAGCCAAGATAATACAACAGTTTAACTGGACAGGTTCCTCTCAGAACAGGCCTCGTCATGGTTGACTAAAGAAGTTGAGTACACATGCTCAGCGTCATATCCAGAGGTTGTCTTTGGGAAATCGAGGTATGAGTGCTGCCAACATTGCTGCATCAAATTGGTCTGCATGTCCCAGAAGGTAGCCTCTTTTAAAGATGATGCACAAGAAAGCCTGCAAACAGTTTGCTGAAGACAAGCAGACTAAGGACATTAGTCCTTAGATTGCTGAAACCATGTCCTGTGGTCTGATGAGACCAAGATAAACTTATTTTGTTCAGATGGTGTCAAGCGTGTGTGACGGCAACCAGGTGAGGAGTACAAAGTGTGTCTTACCTACAGTCAAGCATGGTGGTGGGAGTGTCATGGTCTTGGGCTGCATGAGTGCTGCCGCATTGGGGAGCTACAGTTCATTGAGGGAACCATGAATGCCAACATGTACTGTGACATACTGAAGCCGAGCATGATCCCCCTCCCTTCGGAGACTGGGCCGCAGGGCAGTATTCCAACATAATGACCCCAAACACACCTTCAAGACGACCACTGCCTTTCTAAAGAAGCTGAGGGTAAAGGGGATGGGCTGGCCAAGCATGTCTCCGGACCTAAACCCTATTGAGCATCTGTGGGGCATCCTCAAACGGAAGGTGGAGGAGCGCAAGGTCTCTAACATCCACCAGCCTCTTGATGTCGTCATGGAGGAGTGGAAGAGGACTCCAGTGGCAACCTGTGAAGCTCTGGTGAACTCCATACCCAAGAGGGTTAAGGCAGTTCTGGAAATAATGGTGGCCACACAAAATATTGACACTTTGGGCCCAATTTGGACATTTTCACTTAGGTGTGTACTCACTTTTGTTGCCAGTGGTTTAGACATTAATGGCTGTGTGGTGTTATTTTGAGCAAAGTGTCATTTTACATTGTAGCATTGTGTCATTTCATTGTTTACATTGTTACATTGTAGCAAAGTGTCATTTCTTCTTTATTGTCACAAATGCGAGGGGTGTACTCACTTTTGTGTGATACTGTATATTGCATGATTGTTTATTATAAACTGGATGCTGTGAATTTCTGACATTTATGGCTCACATATATATAGTGAGATCTAATCTTATGAGCAATTTAGTAATATGTTTATCAAGAATGTTTTTTATACATGTAGATGAATAATAGCAGGAGGTAAGTGGGAGTGCTGAACTGTAACCAGTGATTTGTATTTATTTCATTGTCTATTCATTACACATTGAATTTTGTGAACTTATTTACTCTTCATATTTATATGGTTTTATGACACATGTACATGGTGAGATCTGATCTTATGAGCAATTTTTTAACACATTTATCACTGGGATAAGTGAGATCGCCACAATAGGTGAATTACATTTAATTGGGCAATCTGTTTGCAGAGACTCTAAGGGCACTTTCACACTGAGGCGATGGGGGCAGTAAACAGTAACGCACCGCTGGTTTTAGCGTCTCTTTGCTGCCATTAGTGGTGTCCTTTTAACTCCCCGAAAGGGGTTAAAAGCGCCCGCAAAGAGCCGCTGCCAACACGCTTTGCAGGTGCTTTGACAGCAGTGCCCATTGATTTCAATGGGCAGAGAGGTTTAGGAGCGATGTATACACCTCTCCCACACCACCCCCAAAGATGCTGCTAGCAGGACTTTTTTTCTCATCCTGCAAGCGCACCGTCCCAGTGTGAATGCACTCTGGCTCTCACATTGGGGCTGCAGCTGAGGCAGTTTTCAGGTGCTCTTTTTAGCGCTGACGTGATTGAAAAACGCCTTAGTGTGAAAGTAGCCTAAGAGCGCTACAGCATCATTCATGACCAAATCGAATTCTGAAGATACTGAACCTTAACTCTAAGACCCTTTTCACACTGAGGCGTTTTACAGGTGTTTTTGCGCTAAAAATAGCACCTGAAAAGTGCCTGTAAACTGCCTCTTCTGCAGCCCTAGTGCTTTCACACTGGGGCGATGCGCTTGCAGGACAGGGAAAAAAGTCCTGCATGCAGCATCTTTGGGGTGGTGGAGGAGTGTATACACACCGCTCCTCCACCGCCCCTGCCCATTGAAATGAATAGGCACCGCTGCCAAAGCACCTGCAAAGCGCTTCGGCAGCATGGCTTTTCAGGCGCTGCTAACCCTTTCCTTGACTGCCAGCAAGGGTTAAAAGCGCCCTGCTAGCAGCCGAATAGCGCCGCTATTACAGCGGTTAAGTGCCGCTAAAACTAACTTCCCACCCCAGTGTGAAAGGGGTGTAAGTGTATCTGAGTCCCCTCTTACGATTTGTGATTCTGTGTACTTGGTCAATCCCTAATAATAAAGTATTTCAGCAAATTCCACATGACTCAGATTTATAAAGAGCTGTTTCCAACCTTATGCTGTTCTTGCTACTGTGCAGTTGGAGGTTCAGCCTGCTGTTCCAAAATTACGATATTTTATTTTTTTTTTTTAATTTTTTTTTTTTTAGAGCTCTCACAGCTGGAAAAACCTTCTCAGTTCATTCAGTTTTTAAAATGTTCCTGCTCACAGTTGACACTCCTATCATACATCTTGGGGCTCAGGTACACTGCAGCTCAAGGAAGCTGCTGCTACAGTCATTTTGTTTTTTTTTCTTTTTTTTTCCTTTGCCTGGAAGCTCCTTTCAATGTTAGCCTATGTGTCCATGCATACTATAGGTGTTTTCAGTAGTTTAGAGGCATAGGAGTTTATAGGCAGAAATAAACCCCCTCCAAGGAACTTTGGTCCACGTTAGCTTTGGCTGCTGCTGAGTTTTGAAACTTTAAAGGACTTGTAAATGCATTCTATGCATTAAGGTGAAAAACCTTCTGTGCTGCAGCAGCCCCTCAGAGCCCCCCCTTTTCTTACCTGAACCTGATCATTCAAGCATGGAGGACAAGCCCAGTAGCTCCAGCCCCTGTTATGTTTGATAGATTGATAGCAGGAGGAGCCATTGACTCCCACTGCTGTCTGTGTCAATAGACACAGCAGCAGGACTTGGGAGTGTCCTGAGGTGGTGGACCTCTACTCCATTACCAATAAATCACTCTCAGCTTTGCTGGTTTATCTTTTTACTCTGGATTCTTCAATTAACTTCTACTATAACAATAGAAGTAGTGCATCCCAATCGGTGCAACCTCAGTAAAAGGGAGCTGTATCAGAACCCCACACCACAGGTGACCTGTAATGTTGCTTCGGGCACTGGATCCTGCTTGATCTCTCATCTTGGCTCTTGGTGCAGCACATGTAGTTAGCCACATTACTGGTCCACACCATGGTTCATCCCAATGGAATCTAGACCCTAAAGACTCCTTTATGGGGACCAGCAACCTGGTGACAGGTAAGACATGACAGACCCAGTTTATTGAACCTTGACTGTAGCCACATAGCAAGTATGAGACACAATATCTCTGGTACTTGCTTAACATTACTATGTGCATCCTGAATAGTATTTGTTAAAACTATGGGGAATTCAGGAATATTCACTTATACAGTGTTAAACTTTTAGAAATGTGTGCTAAAATTCCACCATTAGGACCTTAGTCTCAGGTGGATGACAAAGTGTTAAATTACACCACTGTTTGCATCGCTGTTTATCACCACTTCCACCTACAGCCTTTTATTGGGTACACTTCCTCCCACCCTTCCACAAGGGCTTTGCTAAAGGACAGTCAACACACAGGTTGCTGTAGGCTCCTTCAAGAACATGCTTAACCCATTTCCATGCCCTATTTCCTGAGTACTTGGTGAATACTCTGATAGCAGTGGCTTAAAACAGGTGCAGGGTAACTGTGGCAAAAGCTCAGGTAAACATTTGCTCTGCCAAAGGCCAAAGGATCTTTCTGGATTATGGCCCAAAGAGTGCTCACTGGAACATCAGAAGTTTAGAAATCCTTCTGTAACCAATGCCATCAATATGTTTTGCAACAATAAGGTTGTGAAGGTCTTGAGAGAGCGCTTTGCTTTTATCCATCATGAGATGTTTTTGTGTGACACCTTGGTCATGAGACACCTTTTTATAGGCCATCAGTTCAGATTGAACCAGCTGATATTAATTTGCATTGAAAGGGGCATGATTGCGTTCTAATTGCTGATAGATTTCAGCTGGTGTCTTGGCTTTCCATGCTTTTTTGCACCTCCCTTTCTTCATGTGTTCAATACTTTTTCCCCTGTGTCAATCTATTTGATTACATATATCTTAATTTCTGAACTTATTTGTTTTGGCTTCTTTGTATGTATGGATTGCATGGGTTGTAACTGATGTGGTGAAAATTTCATGCCAATAGCACCTTTAGAAATATATTTACCTAGAAAAATGGTGACGTGTCCAATACTTACTGTAGTTTACCCGCTCTGTGTGTGTGTGTGTTTGTGTGTATGTATGTGTGTGTATATATTTTTATTTATTTTATAGCAACACGTGACTGCAGCAGCACCAATTGGTGCTGTGCGGCCACAGAAATAGCACCTGAATTTTCTCCTGTGACCTCTAAAGGTAGCGTCACAGCTTGCCCAACCTTGCTCCAACCAGAGCTCTGAGTGCATTGCAGAGCTAAGAAGGGTGAGCATGTGAGCAGAAAACAACTAAAAAGGTGTTTTTTGATAATTTTACAAACTGATCCAATGCACAATTGTTTACAAGTTTAAATTTGCATCACATAAAGAGAAGAATGTATTAAAGAGTTTACATACACTTCAAAGACAGACACATGATCAAGCTTAGCATTTGCAGTAATACCAGGGCTTGAATTTTAAATGATATGCTACTTAGCTGATATTTGTGGAATTAAAGGAAATGGCCACTAAACGCTATACACCTAAGTCAATAGTACAACTCAGCTGGGTCCTGTTGGCCGATCCGACTTATTTGTATGTCTTAGCTGAGCACATCTGAATAAAGAAAAATGATCCACTCCTGTACAGCAGTGAGGTTCTCAATAATCTATTCCTTGTGAGTTCATTCACCATTATTTAGTAGTGGGTGTGAGCATATACACGTAAAATTTTAAAGCTGCAGGGCAATGCACAGAATATTTTCGAGGTTGTATTTTGGGGATGCTATGACACTCTGATGCATTTATTTGGTTTTACAACTACTTCAAGTTGTGTATTGAGGTTAGTCGCAGTGGGGTTGTTTTTTTCAATACTTAATTGAACAAGCTGAAGTTAGAAGTTGATTAGTTTCTATGCAGAGCTACACCATATTTTGCACTCTCCAGTTTTAGTAAATCAATGCCAGTGAATGAAGACTCTGTTGAAATTTACATCAACAATGTAGATCTGCAGGAGGTCAGAAAATGTAACTTTGGATTCATGTGAATTAATAACATAACTGTGAATCCTGTTTCTTGAAGCTTATAAGGTAAGTGTTTGTTCTACATTTCCTTGCTAGATCCCACATCAGCTGTTAAAGTGAACCCAGTGCTAGAGGCTAGGCTTGCTTTAAATGGGACTGATATACTGTAATTTACAGTTTTATTGAAACTGACCTTTTATGTGAGGTTTCGATCAAAACCAGGTTGAAAAATATGCAATTAAATATGAGTGTAATAACTGAACATGTGCCATTTACAATGCTTTGTCAATTATTAGGTGCACGGCCCTACATATACTACAACTATTGTAAATCTGATGTTTACAATGCATATGTGGCTCGGGTGTTTTTGACACCTTAGCCATATTTCACACTAAGTAGCACTATTCTTAGTGTGTTGGTGCTCTGGTGGTAGGCAGAAAATTAATTAAGTATTTTTTTATAAGACCATTAAATGGTCACTTTTGAGAACTAATCGGTTTTCTGTGCAAAGTTTTAACATCATTCTACAAGTGCTTTGCTTCGTGGTAGGTAAGCATCTTTCTGTGAGAAATAAACTAGATCTTTTACCAAAAAGCTGCTGTACTGTCCATGTGACAAAATAACAAATTTGATGCCTTCAACCTGAAGGTCAGCTTTAATATAATATCAAAAACCAATTTCCAGTAGTCTGTCTGAGCCATTTATCACTTGCACTTAATACAATTATAGTCCGTATAAAGCTTTTATTTGCACCTATTCTGGCTCTGGTGATTAGAGACTGCAAAACCATCCTCTACTGGGATTAAATACAGTGATGTAATGTACTGCAGTCTTATATTTGATCATGAATTCTCTGCTATAAGTGGATAAATTGGCCCAAAGATAGCATTCTTTTCTGTTCCCCTGGCAGTACAGTAATTTGGATTATGACATCTCTGACCCTAATTATAGTTCATGAGTGAAGATACAGGTGTAACCTCATTTAATGCACCGAAAATTGTGTGACCTGTGTAATCCATCAAACAGTAGTCTAATTGTTTGCAAGTAGTCGGATGTAGTTACTGGAGCACTGGCACAGCTTCAGAGCTCCTGTTCCTAGAGTTATCGCTGCAAGTGTCTTAATAGTATAATATTTTATTTTGTGATCCCTGTGTTTCCTCTCGCCTGATTGCAAATGTTGTCAGATTTCTTTGAATTATCCTGAAAAGTGATATAAATAAAGGCTTTGATTGATAAAGTGAGTTGACAAAATAATGGAAATGCCTATAGGTATGGTTACTATCAAATATAAGGCCATCTTTTTTTTTTTTTTTATTGGAACAACGCCAACCCTCCTTGAGATGCTTTCATGCTGTGTCTGTGTGTAGTGGGATTTTGTACAATTCTTCAACAAGAAAACCCCACAGTGTCTATTTTTTGTTTTGATCTAGCTTTGTGGGAGGCAGTAGAAAATGTCATCTTGGTATTCAATGCCGTCCTTAAAGAGGTAATAAAGTCTACTTTTTCACTTGTAACTACAGGTAAGCCTATAATAAGACTTGCTTGTAGGTAAAGTGAATATCTCCTAAACCCTCCCTGTTTAGGAGATATTCACATTTGTAGCAGCCAGTGACATCACCAGCACATGCGCACTGTGCTCTGAATGCTCTGTAAATCTTAAAGCGAAGCACTCTCTCATTCAACACAACTATTTTTAATCCTTATGCTGCTAGCATTATTTTGGAACATGTCACATGTTCCATCCATCTTTAGGGTGGAACATGTAATATGTTCACGCTCCTGCAGCCTCTCTCAGATCCCCAACCTAATTGTGACAGTGGGCCAGGGATCTTCTCCCCTCACCTGCTGCCTCAATTTGAAAAAAAATTTGGCTATGCAGGGCTGCCCAAAAAAGCAGCGTCATTCATTCACAGAGTTTTGTGAATGAATGAACTACCAAGTACCAACAGCCTTTGTGGCTGATGGGTTGTAGTGCTCAATGAACTACCAGGGTGCTGATGAGCGCTCTAGGTAGTTCATTGATGCTTCCGACCATTTAGTTACGGCCTATCTGTCCGAGGTATAGGCAGACAGCTACACAGACAGTCTGCAAGAGCCTGCAAAGCTTTACAGACTTCTAAAAATATTTATTAAGTGCATTTTTTTTTTTACCTGCAAAAAGATGAACTTATCCTTGATATCACATTTATTTATTTTATTTTTATTTTTTTTTTTAACATTTCTTCAGTTACTTTCTGGTTTCCAGGCCTAGGCAAATTATGTCATACATTCCCAGAGTCTTTAGCAGAGGAGGAGGGGTTTTCTCAGCTAAGCACACCCTCTTGCCTGCGTGCTTGAGCTAAGAGCAGATGGATTCCAGAAAGTAAATGCTACATAAATCATCTGCCCTTACTCAAGGCCAGAAATGCTAAGGGTGTTTTTCAAAGCAAAATAAAGCATGGAAACGTGGATAGATGAGTGAGTTTGCTTTGAATATTAAAAATTTATTTAATAGCGTTTTTGTTTGTGGTGCTTAGATGCAGTGTAATTGCACTTTAAAATATGTTCAATGACTTCTAAAAGAGAGGGTAGTATATATTTGGTAGCATTTGGTTACTATTATTTCATATGCTATTGTATTTAGTGTGCTAGTCACTTGCTGTATTCTTGTAAATATTGACTGCAGTTGCTTGACATTGTTCTATAACCCACCCTCTTAAAGCACAATTGATAGCTCTTCAGATTTAAATAACAACTGTTTGTCTAGAAACATTGTCAAGGAGTGTGAAGCATGAATTGTAAATTCAGTGCATATATCAAGCACCCCTTGGGATAATGGTTCAAGCTGCTGGAGGAAAAAAAGAAACAAATTAATTTAAGCTCAGTGTAGGTACCTAGCCTTTTCAAACAAATTGAATTGAGGTAAAGGCCTCTTTGCAGCACCTTGAAATTCATACTGACATACATGCTTGAATTTGATTATAAGATGCTTGAAGGCATACAGCTTGTTGATTATTAAAGTATGGAAACAGAATGGCAATACGCAAAGATGTCATTTCTTAAAGTATCTTTTTTTTCAGTGTGATCTTGTCTTGCAATTTAAATCTCAAACATCTGTGTGCAAGTTGATTTTTACTTTTAATTAATCTATCTAGTGACTTTTATCGGTGCTGTATGAATGGCTTCATTTAAAGGGTGTTTTTGAGTTTTACGGCAAACGCTAATACAGGAAGTAGGATTATAAAGTATTTTGCTTGTTAGTTAAATCTAGTTACCTATTTTATTTTAGCCACGTTATAAACTGCTTTTGGTATATTGACTCTTCTCATAAACCAATTGCCTTTGAACCTAATTGGAGAGATTATAGTTGTTAGACTGAAATTGACACCTCTGGAAAACCAAAGACCCAGGAGAAGGTTGTTAACTTAGGTTGATTTTTCCCACCTTATACTATTGCTTTGCTTCAGCTAGGTTAGTCTGAAAAGGCATCAAGGGTTAACCACTGGCTTGGTTCATAAACAAGCAAATTCAGGTGATGCATCGTTAGAGGAAACATTTTTGGGCATGCATGTATTCTCTTGCCATTGTCTAACCCACTTATGCTTGTGCCTAAACCGTCCAGCACCCAGCTTGGGTAACTCCATCAAGATATGGCTTTCTCCACTCTGGAACCAGGGATCTAGTATTATAGCTGAATATTGCACCCAAGATACTAGACGGCACTAGCTTAGGCGCATACTGGAACTCTTTATTGTAAATTCACACAGAATATATACCATGCAAGATCAGATAAGCCTTTGATCACATTACCCTAACAGTACAAACTGTAAACAGGAATATAAGTAACATAGCTAAGGAATAACCTACAATAAACCGTATGCTAATCTGCAGCTAGCAACTAATAGCTGAGTGTGATCTTATTAACATGAACTAATTAACAACTAGTCACTTAAACAAGCCAACATGGCCATACCGTTTGGCACCCAGCCCACAACTCTGGATATATTAGACATCATCCTAAGCATAAACATACAACATCCCATAATGGTTTGCTGACAAGGTAAAGTGGTCACAATACTAATCACATCTGCAAGAAATTATCAGACAGAGAAACAATAAGTGACTCAATTAATAATAGGAATGCACACCTAGGAGGCACACAGTGAGAGACACATACTTAACAAAAAACACTTAACACCTTAATAAACAGACTAGTAGGAGACCCCAGTATCAGACTGGTTTGAGCAGATGATATTAACATTGACTCTGAGTCTCACAGTCTGAAGCAGTCATTGCTGGTTTGGGCTAAAAGGCCCCAAATCTGTATCCTGGACCTAGATTCCCAGAGTCTGTGTGTTTTGGGGTGACATAGATCCTAATTCAAAGCAAGACCACTTCAAGGGTCCCCCAGGCACACACCTCCCGAGAATAGAGCCCCATCAATAGCCAGGGCCCATAGTCAGTAGGCAAGAGGCTCAGCTGCTGTCCCCTTCAAAAGCCTCTGTCACAGTTGGGTCTGTCACAGAGGCTTTTGGACCTAGTCACAGTCCTTGACTAGGTCCACCACCTGCTAGGCACCAGAGGGCTCACTGCATTACAACACCTGTTGCTGAGTTAGGTCTTTACTGTCAGGCAGAACAATCTTAGCTTGATAGTGAAAGTAAATCCCTGGCTGTGTAGGGAGTGTGTGATCAGGTAAGTTGTCCCAACTCCCCCACCCACTTCCCGATACCACGGACCACTAATGGGAAAGCTGAGGTGGGGGGATGTTCAGTAGAAATGCCACTGACTATCGACTGTGGGAGGGGGGAATGCTGTTAAAAAACCTTGTAACTGAGCACTAACTGAGGGGGGTCAACAGCACTACCACTGACTGTCAATGGGGATGGAGGGTTAAGTAGCACAGGGGTTTACTGCTGATTTATTTTAAATGGGATTGACTAACTTAAAGCAATAAACCACACCGTGAAACTATGCTGCTATAGTGTGGCCCCTTTGAATTGTCAGTGACCGCACTTGAGGCCCTCTATAAGTTTCAAGTTGCACACCACTGGTCTAACCTCTGTCTTATTTGAATAAAGGAAATTTACTTTTTTTTTGCTGGCCATAAACCTTTCAATTTTGGTCCTGTTGGTAACTGAAGAAACATAATCACATGGAACTGAATGCTGCAAGGTAATTTCTATGTGGCAGATTCTGATGCTCTGTCCTAAGATTTTGTGCAATTTAAATCTAATAAAAACTTTAAACATTTCTAAAGCCCCGTACACGGTCGGACATTGATCGGACATTCTGACAACAAAACCCTAGGATTTTTTCCGACGGATGTTGGCTCAAACTTGTCTTGCATACACATGGTCACACAACGTTGTCGGAAAATCCGATCATTCTGAACGTGGTGACGTAAAACACGTACGTTGGGACTATAAACGGGGCAGTAGCCAATAGCTTTCGACTCTTTATTTATTCTGAGCATGCGTGGCACTTTGTGCGTCGGATTTGTGTACACACGATCGGAAATTCCGACAACGGATTTTGTTGTCGGAAAATTTTATAGCCTGCTCTCAAACTTTGTGTGTCGGAAAATCCGATGGAAAATGTGTGATGGAGCCTACACACGGTCGGAATTTCCGACAACAAGGTCCTATCACACATTTTCCGTCGGAAAATCCGACCATGTGTATGGGGCATAAGTGTTGTCTGTGAGTTTCTTGTGTAGATCTATGTGTTTAATTGTTGCCTGGATTGATTTATGAAGCAGGTTCTTCTTTAGAGCTACCCACATTTATGGCGATTTTTTTCTGTATAATAGACAGAGAACGCCACCTACCTCTTCTTGAAATTTGGTGCTTGTGACTGTTGCAAATTTTTTCTTCTTTTGTGTGTACATGTGTAAATGTGGTGCTACTATGTCAGATGAATATGTATGTTACTCAAATACTGCTATTTTAGGTGAATTCATGGTGTTCTCTGTTAAAAAAAATAAATAAATAAACG
The DNA here is from genome assembly GCF_042186555.1 of Aquarana catesbeiana. NCBI lineage: Eukaryota > Metazoa > Chordata > Amphibia > Anura > Ranidae > Aquarana > Aquarana catesbeiana. The sequence continues at coordinate 219,309,932 of NC_133325.1, read as the reverse complement.
CACAAAAAAAATATATTTTGTCTAATTTTCCAGTGAACTCTTCACACATGCAAAAGTACTGTAAGTCCTACATAAACCTCCCTAGAAAAAAAAACATTAGAACTGTCATTCCCACTCACTGAAAGTAGCAAACTTGTTCATACATTTTCCCCTATAATGCGTATCATTCTCATATTTTTCCAGTTCGTAAATCATTAGTGTTTAGCTACAGCCACACACACCTTGATTTTAGGCAAAGATGAGGCTTATTGCAAACAACCACCAAGCACTATGCAGTTTTACAAATGCACATGCATCAACCTACGAGAAGGTTCTGTTCAGCTTGGTGTGCAGTTAGTAGTTTTGGACATGGCTGGCATCCCATATTCTGTCCATAGGGAATAGAAATCTAAAGATGTTGGTTAATAGTCATTTAGTGGAAACAAATTGTGCATTTGTATGATCCTTCCTTCTATGAAACCATTGATGGGAGAAACATGGAGGCTGCCACTGCTGACTTCTCGTTGTACAGCTGCTAGTTTGCCAACACCTGTGGTCATATAGGCCCTCTGGTTTCAATACTGGCAATTACTAACCCAGAGCCAGTGTGCAGTCTTTAGACTGTTTGCAGTTTTTATACAGACCAGCACAGTCACAGTAGACTTTACTTTGACTATGCTGGTCTGTATACTCAATCCAAGGCAAGGAACCATACACACCATAATGCAGTGAACTGGAACACATGCATTTTTGTTTGTTGAGATACGTTTCATTAGTAAGACTATTTAAAATGAATGGGCTATCTTTGCACGCAGGAAAACTTAGTATCACTTTTTTTTTCTTTCAGTGCAGACAGCACAATGCATTGAGCTTATTACGCTATTCGTTGATGTGTGCTACAATGCAGGTGAATTGCAGCACATTACAGATTAGCATTGCATTGCAAGTAACTTTGCATTGCCATGTACAACATCATATCTCTATTGTGGTAATGTGCATTTTACCGGAGTTGTGATATGTTATGCTTTCAATCAGCCTTGAAAGTTCTGTAGCCAGTAGGTCAGAATTATAACCAGGCAATTATCTTTTTTTTTTTTTTTTCATGAGATAGACTCTCTATTTCTTTTAAAGATTTACTTTAACACACTTCACACAGCAAGGGATTTTATATGCGTGTAAGCCCGGCCATAGACAAAGCAAATTTCTTTCCTGCATCCTCCTACGGGGCATTGTCTTCTCCCAGTGGGGGGAAATCCATCCCTGCTGGGAGAAGACAGTGATTATTGCCAGCAGCTATAGCAGCCACTTACGACAATGGCAAGAGAATCTGGCAGGCTGGCTGTACCCAAGTTGATCGGCCTAAATCTAATACACACAATGAGATTATCGGAAGAATCATCGTCTTCTTATTTTTGTTTATTGTTTTTGCATGCATATCGAAAATGAAGAGGTTACTAAAGTTAGGAAAATTCTTGTACAACAGAACACAAATTTGGATGCAATGTTACGTATTGTATTTGTATTGTATTTTCGGATGAAAACTGTACTGATTAAAGGAAAATCGTACAATCAGGCATCGTATGGGAAAATTTTTCGTGCTTGTCCCATCTGATAATTTTGCACGACCTGTTCTGATTGCCTTTTGAAAGCTGTGTACTAGTGCTCAGAATATGGTACAATTGCTTCAAAAGTAGTATTTTTCACACAATTTTCTGATCGTGTGTACTAGGCTTTACTGTGGGCTGGTTATGTTCCCCTGGTATATTCCCTGGTGGGGTGCTGCTGGGTAGAGGGGATAGGGACCAGAAAAGAAAATACAAAAAATTAAACTTACACCCAAGCACTTAAGCCCTCCACAAGAAAAATGTTGAAGCAATATTAAACACTCCCCTTTTTTTTTTTAAATAACAAACATGTTGTACATACCTCCTCTTCTTGGGTCCCCCGCCGGCACTCTTGACCCCTTCCTCCTGCAGAGTGTTGCATGCTATGGGGGAACCTGAGCAGGCTCACTCTCGAGCCGCTGCTGTTGTGGTTCATTCACACACAGTGTGAGTAGTTCCGAGGTAGTCTTGCTGGAGAGGAGAGTACAAGTTTGGATTGCTCTCTGAAGTCCTTTTTATAGACCCAGAATTTTGCAGATTAGAAGAGTTTTGGGTGAGAAGAACCTCCAAATCCTGATTACAGGAACTTTGGTCAGAATGGGAATTAACCTAAGTGCCTCAGAGTCCAGAAAAGTAAGCGGAAACATTCAGCTGCTGGCAGTCAGAGTGAGTCCAGCTCACGATAAGAGCTGCAAGATTCTGGCCAAAATGAGAATCACAATTTTTTTGCTTAGGATAAAAAGATCACGATTCTCGCAACGTAAAATCTTTCACATTATACAAAAAAATGGGCTAACTTTACTGGTTAGTTTTTTTTTTTTTTTTTTATTCATTTTTTCAAAAAAATTGCATTTGAAAGACTGCTGCGCAAATACAGTGTGACATAAAATATTGCAACAACCACCATTTTATTCTCTAGTGTGTGTACTAAAAAATATATATAATGTTTGGGGTTCTAAGTAATTTTCTAGCAAAAAAAAAAAAAGATTTTAACTAAAACCAACAAATGTCAGAAAAAGGTTTAGTGTTTAAGTGGTTAAACTTTTTTCACATACACACAGTCTATTCCATTGACAAATTGTTACAATGTTTATACTTAAGTTCATCTGATAAAGAATGTTTTGATTCTTTGCAGACTGGCCAGTTTTTCTCTTCCTTTCTTTTGAAGGCTGTGGCTTCAGAAGAGCAGAGAGAATTCTTTGCATAGAAAGAATTGTGATACACTTTAGTCAAGATCGTGATAACAATTCTTGACGATTAATCGTGCAGCTCTAGCTGGACACCTGTGCAAACAGTGTGAACTGAGTTTAGGATTGAGCCACTGTGGCTGAGTCGTTAAAGCCTCCAACTTGGGATCCCTGAACCCAACGGGAAACCCCCAAAAAAGTGTAACTGGTTTGGTGGCAGTGCACCTTTTAAGTAGTTTGGCAATTTTGAACCAGTGTATGGATTATTTTGTGTTTGCTGAAAATGAGCTATGTTTTTTCTGTCTGCCTGTTTTTGAAAATAAAAGGACTGCTTTTAGCAATACGGCAGGCTAACGCTCTAGAGCTACCTCATATAACAACTATTTGTTTCATTTACTAAACCACGCATGGCTATTAGTTTACGGGTACATTCAAAAGCAACCTTACGTGATGTTTTGTTGCTGTAATGTCATTGAAAAAATAATAATCAAGCACTGTGGCCACAATGATTAATGCCAGGAGTACAACACTTGTCAGCTTTTTTTGTAGTTGAAAACCTACATAGTTACACAGTAGGTGAGCGGAGTGATGGATTGAGTTATATATGGAAGAGTTTTGCCTAGAATCCTAGAAACAACATCTAGATCCCACATCGGTAGTTTAGGGTTAAACCTCTTTTCTTCTAATTTTAATGGGTGGCCATGTGTCTTGTTAAACTCCCTTCCGTGAAAAAGTTTTATCCCTATTGTGGGGTCACCAGTATGGTATTTGTATGTTGAAATCATATCCCCTCTCAAGCGTCTCTTCTCCAGAGAGAACAAGTTCAGTGCTCGCAACCTTAGCTTATAACTAATATCCTCCAGACCCTTTATTAGCTTTGTTGCTCTTCTTTGTACTCCATTTCCAGTACATCCTTCCTGAGGACTGGTGCCCAGAACTGGACAGTATACTCTAGGTGCGGCCAGACCAGAGTCTTGTAGAGTGGGAGAATTATCACTTTATTCCTGGAGTTAATCCCTTTTTTAATGCACGCTAATATCCCTTTTAGGGCCCTATATGTTATTTGGATTTTGTTAGGCCTCATGTATACTGCTGCTGGTAAACGGACGTTTAGGAGCAGTTGGGCATTTTTTTCAACTGCTACTGAACTCTCCTCTGTTATCTTATCAGTACATGTACACAGGTTAGTTTATAGTTTCTAGGCAGTTGCGTTTAGAGGCTTTTTTTGGAAGCCAAAAAAATCCGTTCAGAAGCTGTGTTTAGATGCATTTCAAACGCCAAACGCGGTAACTCTTTTTTTGCCGAGTTTCGTTTACAGGCGTTTTTCATTATTGGCTATTTTGAAAAAAAAATAAATTTTTTTTTCAAACACTTCTGGACACAAACACGGCTAAACGCAGCATATAAATGTGGCTAAACGGCCGTTTTTAGACGTCGGCTTCTAGCTGTCAAGTTAAAAGTTAAATCGTTCAGGAGAAGTTGAATAACGTCCCGCGTACATGAAGCCTTAATCTGTTGTAACTTAGCAAGTTATTTGGCCTTCTTTAATCACTCTGGTGTAACATACATCCATTTTTTAATATGTGGGCTTGTTTTTTTACAAAACAGCGTGTTCCTCAAAACCTTTCAGCTTTCTTTGTGAGATTATTTGTAAGCTTGCCATTAGTAGGTCGAAATCCAGCAATTATTACTTTTTATATTATCAAAAAGTAGTTGGAATCTTAAACAAGTTAATAAGAATATGGAACGATTGTAAGTCAAATTGTGAAAAATGAAACATTTACTTTATTTGGTGTCATCCTGAGGGCCATGTAATTAGAAAAATGAACAATGTTTTCTGCCTGAGCAGAGATATTAGTTTGTATTCATATCTAATTACTCTGTCTTGTACCCTCTGTATTTTTTTTTTTTTAAAGATTTTTTTTTATTGTGTTTTATGCATGAAGTGTTTTAATGAATGCATGTTTTATGTACAGTATATGCAGTTTGTTTTTATAAAACCAGAAAAAAAAATCAATAAAGGGCGTGTAAATGCAAACCGTAAAATATATGAAAAATATTAGTCATTTGAGAGATGTATTCAAAAAGACAGTATAGTCAGTGATTTGCTCAGGCCGAGCAAACTGCGTGCAGTAATTTTTTAGTAATAATCGTAACAAAACTGGTTAAACTGGGCATTCAAATAAAAAGAGAAAAAGGGAAAGTTTTGTGGGTACATCTGTAGGAGTCATGCAAGCAATAGGTTCCGGTCTGTCCCCTCGATACCTATGAGATCTGAGACCAATAGATAAATACCACAGGGATGTCCACCACACGTGGAGAAATGTGCTTTTTTTTTGTCTGCAGTTGTGGAAGCACAATGGTGAGCAATTAGGGTTTGCAATTAGGGCCACAAGATGCCATACGGTTAGTATTTTATAATTTGTTTCCACTGGTAGAACGTTGGTGGAACCAGATTTGGTGGACTCCCATATTTGGGTCCAGTCTATGCGTTGTGCCTAGAGAAATGAGATCAGACCTATAGTGTGTGGGTCTAGTTTCTAGTTGTGGGTCTGAGGTGCACTTAGTTTCAAAAGATATTAGCATCAACAGGCCTTCCAGACAGCATATGTTTGTCCTCAGATGTTTTATTTGAAGATAGCAAAATATCTTGTTATGTGCTAATTTATTTTCCTGCTGTAATTGTGCAGATGGTTTCACACCTGCATGAGATTTCCATGAAGTCCATAAGAGGTTTATGTGTGGAGACTGTCAGAAAATTGTACAATGCCCCAGACTGTCCAGAGGGGGAGCCAGAAAAGAATAATTACGCCAATGGGGTTGCAACTTTGGGCTCTTAGAGACACCAAAGTGGGAGTTAGAGACTGGACATAATATTTTGTTTATATATTCTAATTGAGCTGCCTTATAATATTTTAGGACATGTGGCAGGCTGACTCCCTAAGAGCTTACTCATTACTAGAATACACACTGTGCCAGCCTAGCGCTGTGCTATATGAAAATTACAATTTTGTGCTGTAAAGAATGGAACATTGCCATGGGCATCCAGACTGGGAGGGTGCAGAAGTAGTATTGTATAGAAGCTTAGGTAAATATGTCTCCCCAATGAGGTGAGACAGCCCTGTGATAGAGTAACATTAAAGCGATAGTAAAGCCCGATTGATGATTTTTACCTACAGGTAAGCCTATAATAAATGATATTCACCCTGGATGCAGACGGTGACGTCACCGGTACATGCAAGGGTCCGGCATACTTTGCCGGACCTTCAGAGATTCAGGCCGGAAGCAATGGCTCCCACGCACTAACCTGAAAGGAAGACCAGGGGAAGATGTCAGCCCTCTCAGTGGTGAGAGTGCGCCGTTAGAAGGCTTTGTTACAATTTAAGCATTTCATAATGTGCTAGTGTGCAATGCATTTTTTGTAAACAGCTGTGAAAAATAGCATGGTTGGAGTAGATTGCCATGGCTAAGGGCTCTATCTCTAATGCGAATAGTAACAGTGATAGGGGACACACTTGACGGGTGCCCCTGCCTATAGGGAAGTGAATGGATTTATACCCCAAGTGTTTGATGTAATCCTGAGGTGATTTGTAAAGCTCTGAAACCCAGCAACAAAAATGAGGACCAAAGTCCCATCGAGACAGGAGGTGGAAGGGAGAAAGCCAAGAAACTGAGTCAAAGGCAGTCTGTAGATCCAAAGAAAGCAAGAAGAAAGGAATGTTAAGTATTACTGCTATATGCATCAGGTGTAAGATGTATGCTATTAGCCTGGCAGATGGTTATGAAACTGACTTGGTCCTTGTTAATTAAGCGGCCTATTACCAGGTTGAGGCGGGTAGCAAGTGTTTTAGCTGCCTGATGTTTGAGAATTGCAGAGTTTTTTTTAAATAATTTTACTTATGCAGTTTTCTGCCCCTGCATGCCATTTGAGGGACCCCTAAACAAGTCCAAACTTGCCCTCTTGTCACTTAGCACTTATCCTGGTAGGCCTCCTCCGCTTGCTTTTTTAGAGTGACAACACAGCATTACCTCTATACAATTAAATGTATAGAATGTGTGTGCTATAACTGCTTGGGTTACAATGACGTAGTGATATTGTAGTGATTCTTATTGTTGCTTTTAGTGTTGTTAGGGACAGAATATTCAGTTATATTCAAATAGTCTGTAGTTGCACTTTAACGGTTCCAAATGCTCGTTCTTCAGAAATTAAACCGTATTTCTATTAACACTTTCACTTTGGTTGCATTACTAGAAAAAGTTGATTAAGTGTATGTTCATTTTACTACAGTTATCATTTGAGGTGATGCAAGTTCAGGGTTTGAATAACTGATGCAGGTTTCAGCCTAGTTTACAATTTTACCTTCTGGTAACAGAGATAACTGCTAGCTGTAATAAACCTTGTGATTGCGAGAGATACAAGACAGCAAGAGAGAAATGTGTGCAGCTGTCATAGATCTGTGGAACAGCAATATACAAACAGTTTGCTATGCATGCCTTTTAATGGTTAACAGCTTTTTGGTGCCTCTTTGGGCACCCCCCTAAAGGATGGTATGGGATTAAAAGTACTCTTATCCCAACAAATGAAGCCCAAGCCACAGACTTATCTAAACCACTCTTTCCCTCTCTGAGGCCCAGAAGAGTTCTTTTTTTACTCCTAGACTTAAACCTCCATGTCCAGACCCAATCCAGGGGCTCTATAAAGGCGAAAACCTTGGGCCTCGCATTTACAAATTCTCTTCACCCTAGAGGGATGCCCCCAGTTTCAAAAGTGGAGGGATATCAGTTGACCTTTGTGGACACCTGTTTAGAAAGCAACTTTGATGCCTGGATAAGAGAATTGTTTTTTTAGAGGCTACAAGCTACAATTCCACTTTCTTCCCCCTCATCTTACCTGCATGTGTTTTTACGTAGGCAAGTGGTCCTGCTTACCGCTCTTTCAGATTTCTTGAACCCGGAAGTCAACATTTCTGTGTTCTATAAACAAAAGGGACATTGCCACTATCTTAGACCTGAAGACTTTAAATGTCTAAATGTTCCCAGCTGTAATTTTAGTTTCTTTTTTTCACCCTGCCTCTTGTTGTCAAACTTTCCAGCTGCCTAAGATTGGAACACCACTATGCTACGCTGGAGCATTTCTAATCTCAAGGGGTCATAAACATTGTCCTAGAAGGGGGTTAGGTTCCAGGGTTTATATTTAAACTTGTTCACTGCCCCCCAAGGCCAGAGGGAGGGCCTCTGTCCCATACTAGATCTAAATGATTTGAGCACCTTCCTTCGGGTACAACAATTCTGCATGGAATATGTCGGGTCATTCATTGCTTACCTCCATTCCGGAGACCTCCTAGCCTCTGTGAACTTTAAGAGTGCCAACTTGCATGTCTCCATCTTCCAGCGCATCAGAACTGCATACATTACCAATTTGTTGCCCTTCCCTTTGGTCTGTCCTGGCTTAGTAGAACATCAGGTTCAGTGCTGTCTGCCGTGCACATCCCAGGTGTGGAAAATTGGCAGGTGGACATCCTCAGTCGTAAACTTCTGGAATGGTCTGTACACTGTTATTTATTTATTTATTTTTTTAGAACCTCTGTCTCAGTTGTGAGATTCTGGAGTTGGGACTTACGGTTTTTATGTTCTGCAACAAATTGTACAGGTTTGTTTCTAGGTCCAGGGATCCTCTATGCTTTGCCTTTGATGTTCTAGTTATTTTGTGGAAGCAGTTCAACCTGATGATATACTCCTTACCTATTATGAAACTCTTTATATATCTGCTTTGCAAGATTTTTGGGGAGGGCATTCTGTTGGGTCTCAGTGCATCAAACCTGCACAGGAGGACATTGTGCTTGGACCTCAGTTGATTTCTGGCAGACTCTTCATTAGTCAAGATCATCTGTATCACCTGTACCAAGGACCATTTTACTACACTGCTTCTGGGTTGCTAGTTTAAATAGCCTGGCTGTTGAAGCCTAGAACCTGAAGGGGCAGGACCTTACCCGATTTAGTTAGTCATGCGCTCTTAAAACCTAGGAGAATCGACTTCTTGCAAAATGTACCATTGTACCTGGAAAGAATATTTCTCATGGTGCAAGACAAGGTAATGCCATCACAGAAAGTATTCTATGGGTCAGTTTGTGTCTTTTCTCCAGTCAGGTCTGCATCAACATTTGTTCTTCTCTACAATTGTCAATTCTTAACTCTCAGCCCTTTTTCAAAGACAGCTCGCCTTTCACGCCTTTGTACAGGGCGTCTCCCACATTTCCCCCCTGTATGTCCCCTATTGACATCGTGGCATCCCAATTTAGTTCTGGCTGTTATTAGGCAACCTCTGTCTGCTCCTTCTCATAACTTTGCCTTCTTCATCACTTCTTCAAGGTGTGATTGAGAGTTGGCAGTTTTAGTCTGTTAAGAGCTCTTTCTTTTAGTACGCAAAGACAAGGTTGTCTTTGAGGCCCAAGGTCCCCCTTTTTCCCTAAGTGGTTTCTTCCTATCAACTTTTTATGGACATTGTTGTACCCTTTTCACTCTTTTGGCTGCTCCGCGATATCCATCGGAGATTTTTCTCCATTATCTGGATGTAGTAAACACTGTTACATCTATCTCTCAGCTACTGCTCTCTTTAGACAGTCTGCATTCGTTTGTAATTCTTGAGCGTGCCCCTAGGGGACAGACTGTTTCCTGTTCCACTATCATCAGTTAAATTTGGCAGCTGGCCAGTCAAGCCTTGGCTTGAGGACTTAAAGTTTCCCCATCAAAGTGCACTCCACCAGATCAGTTAGCGCTTCTTGGGCTCTTCAGCATCAGGCATTTGTTTCTCAGATTTGCAAAACTGCCACCTGGTCTTTAGTTTGCACATTCGTTAAAATGTTACCACATGCCGACCAGCCGCCTCAGTCGTACTGCAGCAGAATGGCATGGCTGGACGAAGCAACGTTATGTAATGCCGCTTTGCCCTGTGGCCACTAGAGGGTGCGCGAGCCGATGCAAGTGCCCGGCGGTTCTCGATCACCACCGGGCTCCCGCGATCGCCGCTGAGACACGTAGAACCCGGAAATGTGTGTGTAAACACACAGTTTCCGGTTCTCTGAGGGGAGAACAGACAGATCGTCTGTTCATACAGAGTAAGAAACAGACAATCTGTTATCTTCCCTGCACAGTCCCCATCCCCCTTCAGTTAGAACACAAACTAGGACACACTTAACTCCTTCACTGCCCCCTAGTGTTAACCCCTTCACTGCCAGTGACATTTTTACAGTAATCATTGCATTTTTAATTGCACTGATCGCTGTATTAATGCCAATGATCCCAAAAATGTTTCAAAATTGTCCGACGTGTCCGCCATAATGTCGCAGTCAAGATAAAAATCGCAGATCGCCGCCATTACTAGTAAAAAAAAAATTAATAATAAAAATGCTATAAATCTATCCCCTATTTTGTAGACGCTATAACTTTTGCGCAAACCAATCAATATACGCTTATTGTGAAATTTTTTTTTTTTTTACCAAAAATATGTAGAAGAATACATATCAACCTAAACTGAGGAAAAAAAATAGTTTTTTTAATGTATTTTTGGGGGATATTTATTATCGCAAAAAGTAAAAAATAATGCGTTTTTTTGTTTATAGCGCAAAAAATAAAAACTGCAGAGGTGATCAAATACCACCAAAAGAAAGCTCTATTTGGGATTACGTGGGAAAAAAAAGGACGTCAATTTTGTTTGGGTGAAACGTCGCATGACTGCGCAGTTGTCAGTTAAAGTGACGCAGTGCCGAATCGCAAAAAGTGCTCTGGTCAGGAAGGGGGTAAAATCTTCCAGGACTGAAGCGGTTAACAGGTGCAAGTTCAAGCCTCAGATGATGCCATTTGAGCCCACTCTGTTAAACTGTGGGCTTGTACTGCTTTTGATGTCCCACATACCTAAATGACAATCGGTGCGATGCCAGTGCTGGCAATCAGTGCCACCTATCAGTGCTGCCCATCAATGCCTATCACTGCTGTCGATCAATGCCCATCAGTGTCGCCTATCAGTGCCGCCCATCAGTACCGCCTATCCATGCCGCCTATCAGTTTCCACCAGTGCCGCCTATCAGTTTCCACCAGTGCCGCCTATCAGTTTCCACCAGTGCCGCCTATCAGTTTCCACCAGTGCCGCCTATCAGTTCCCACCAGTGCCGCCTATCAGTTCCCACCAGTGCCGCCTATCAGTTCCCACCAGTGCCGCCTATCAGTTCCCACCAGTGCCGCCTATCAGTTCCCACCAGTGCCGCCTATCAGTTCCCACCAGTGCCGCCTATCAGTTCCCACCAGTGCCGCCTATCAGTTCCCACCAGTGCCGCCTATCAGTTCCCACCAGTGCCGCCTATCAGTTCCCACCAGTGCCGCCTATCAGTTCCCACCAGTGCCACCTATCAGTGCCTACCAGTGCCGCCTATTTGTGCCCATCAGTGCCACCTAACAATGCCACCTATCAGTGCTCATCAGTGCCACCTATCAGTGCCCATAAGTGCGGCATATTAGTGCCACCTAATCAGTGCCCATAAATGCCACCTCATCAATGCCCATCAGTGCTGCCTCATCAGCACACATCAGTGAAGGCGAAAAATTACTTGGTTACAAAATTTACTGACAGAAAAAAAAAGTAAAACACTTTTTTTTTTTTTTCATTTTTGGGTTTTTTTTTTGTAAAAAATAAAAAAACCCAGCAATGATTAAATACCACCAAAAGAAAGCTCTATTTGTGTGAAGAAAATGATAAAAAAATTAGTTTCGGTACAGTGTAGCACGACCGCGCAATTGTCATTCAAAGTGCGACAGCGCTGAATGCTGAAAAATGGCTTGGGCGGGGGAAAAGGGGGGGGGGGGGTGTAAGTGCCTGGTAGGAAAGTGGTTAATGTACAATTAGGAAAACAGGATTTTTTACTTTTCTATCCCTCCACTTCTACTATTGAATACTACAAAACTGAGGCATAACAGGAATGGGAAGGGTTATGCTATGCTGTCCTTACAGCTTTGTTTACCAGTGTCCAGTATCCTAAAGACAGCAGCATAACACAATATATCTAAACAACTTCATCCTGTGTCCTTTAAGCTTGCTGCTACATGGGATCTGACTTGAAACCCTATGAGAGCCGTCTTAACTGATGCTACACAAGTCGCTCCGACTTTAGAAAATGTTCCCGCACTACTTTGCTCCAACTTGGGTGCGATTTCAGCTAAATAGCATCCAAGTTGGATCAAGTCAGAAAGGAAGTCGCAGGGCAAAGTCACAGGCAAAGTCGTACGGCTTTGCTGTTGCAGCAGTATGAACCGAGCCTTCGTGCACTCCAAAAAAACATTTTTTTTTTTCTTTTCTCCCCTATATTTGTAATGTCTATATGTAATTATTCATGGTATAGTGTGACAAAATGATGATCTATACAGTTTTTAAGTACTAATTTATTTTCTTATATCATTATAAATACATTATATAAATAATGTAGTATGAGTTATGAATACTATCGTATTAACATGTATACTTTCTTTTTTGCAGCTGGGTTGAAAACTTTGGTCACGACGGCCTTGGATTGCTGCTTGATATTTTAGAAAGGATGGTACATGGGAAGAGGTAATGTTCTTTTTCCTGTTTGATTTATAATATGCTTAGTACATTAAAAATTAAAATTCCATAGATGTCCATAGATGTCATTGACTGGAAACCTCTGTTAGATTGCTGATATTGGTAAAAATGTTTACATAACTTTCTTACTCTCATTTACAATAGATTTTTTTTTTGATTTGTCTCCACAATTTGGTTCATATTTGAAATGCACATGTAAAAAAAATAAGATTCCTTTTTTTCCCCAACGGTAACTTTTTGTCCTAAAGTAGCTATGGCAAAAAATAGTATTTTATTGCTATAGGTGTGGTCTTAAAAATAACCTGTCAGGTTAGAAGCTGCCATTGCTAAATTGTTTGGAGGTACATGCGCTGGAGCTTTTGTCTTTATCTTCCAGTGACAGCTTGGTGAGCCATCGACCTGGAACATGCATGTGTCAAGATTGCTAATATGCACAGGATGGGTGACTAAATAGTGAAGCTAGGATCAAGATCACAGTCACCAATTTATATACTGTCTAGCATTCTCCCCTTTAATAGTTTCTTTATGGATTTTTTTGAGTTGAAACTTGGTTTTTAGTTAGAGCAGGAATTCTACTGTCTATTGGCTGAATAGTCATCCCCTTGATACAGTATGTTCACTGATCTATTTCATGTCATTTACTTACCTACCCAGTTATATTATAGGTAGCCAAAATAACTACAGATTAGATAATTTATTGGAGTAAAGTTTTTCTGCAGTTATTCCATGCTAAAATTGTAATAACCCCTACTTATCTCATGATCAATACACTGGTTTATTGCTTTAGTTAAAGCGGACCTTCAGTAATTTTTTTCATCTTCCCATCTATTAAATCTTCTGCCCTTGTTGTTTTCACTTTTGACAGTAAAACATTTTTTTTTCTGCCAGTGAATACCTTATACAACCCACTTCATGTTTCTTGTCTCTTCATTAGCGCCCCCCCCCCCCCCCCCCCCGGCAAACTCTCACGAGAGTGAGAGAGAGAGCTGTGCATGATGTCATCAGCTTAGGCTTTTTACCAGACAAGAAACAGGAAGTGGGCTATATAAAGTATTTACTGGCAGGGCAGAAGATTTAATAGATGGAAAGTTGAAAAAAATGACTGAAGGTCCACTTTAAGCTAAAACATTATACTCCTGTTCTTTCAAAGACACAATTAACATACACTTTAGGTCTAAAGTATATAGCAGTATGTTGCAGTCTACAGTCTTCAGTATGTTGCAATCCACAGAATGTTATAGCACTATGCAAAAAACGAAAGAGGATGGATGTCTCTCTCCAGCTTTCCTGGTGTTAGGCCCCTTTCATATGATCGGACCGTTCAGGTCCGCCTGTCAGTTTTGACGGCGGACCTGAGCGGGCGCTCCATGTTAGCCTATGGAGCGACGGATGTCAGCGGAGACATGTCCGCTGACATCCGACCCGGTCCGATACGCAAAAAGCAGACGGATGGCCCTACGTCCAGATCCGTCGCTATCTGATCGGGTGAGATCTGATGAAAATGGACATGCTGTCCGTTATTATTCCGATCCCTCCATAGGCGGCAGTGGCGCCTGACAAGCCCCTCCCCGCTCAGTGAGCAGAGACGGACCTGTCATCCGCCGGCTCAGCGGAGATCAACGGACAGATCTCCCGCTGAGCCGGCAGACTGAGGCGGGCTCCGTGGAAACGGAGTCCGCCTCGTGTGAATGAGGGCTAAGGGTCCCTATGGAGATTTTTCACTTTATTCAACAGCTGCTGTTAGATTCAGGCCAGGTGTCTAAAATGCTGTAAGTTTTATTAGTTGCTGAGAACTGGTCTTCCCAAGGCACTCTTAAAACATTGCTTGTACTGCACTGGAGTGTGCTGTATTTGTTCGGATAGATCTTTAGAAACCTGTGGATTCACAGCAGATGCATGTTCCAGGTCCCAAGCAGATGAAACCCAATAACCCACACATGCACTAAAGATTCAGCTAAGTAGGATGTTATCCGCTGGCTTGCTGTACCAGTAGAATTCCTATTAACACAACAGCCTATTCTCTGTTATTGCTAAAGCCTGAAGTACTTTCCAGTTGTTTGCTGTGTTCTGCAGCTCAGGTTTATCTGTCCCCCTTTTAAAGGGATTGCCCTAACTGCTAGGACCCCTACTCTTAGGTCCATGATTTAAAAGGAAATTATCACATAACTTCTCATATTTGCCTGGGCTTTCCTGAGCACATTGAAATTGTTGCTGCTACAGCACAATTCACTATTGAGCAGAGCCTGATTGCCCCAGCCATCCAAAAGTCAGTGAATTAATCTCAGTGTATAGCCACCTTGCAAGCACGGATCATGTCTCATCTCAGGCAGAAATAAGACCGATTGCCACATGGCCATTGATCGAAGCGCTTAAATGGTTTACTCATTAAGAAACCTTTTCCTATACTTTGGAAGGTTTTATGTCGCAGCTTGCTCAACTTGGGAACCAATCTGACTGCAGGAGCCTAAAGGCACCGCCTGCTTCCACTGAGGTCTTATATGACTAAGATTCCAAGGTTCTCCATTCTGATTAGGCCCAGTTCTTGAAGCAAGAACTAACTTCAAAGAATGTTCCTTAGCACCTTAAAGAGGAGCATGTGTTCCAGACTCTCTGTTCCTTAGCACCTTAAAGAGGAGCATGTGTTCCAGACTCTCAAGTTCCTTTGTGATTCTGCATTGTCTGAAACCTCTTGGTTTCTCACCTTTGTCCTTATGAATGGAAAACCCTGGTTGAAATGTTTTAAAAATGATAAAGCCTCTAACAAGTCCCCGCTATGACGTAATAAACTCTTTAAAATTACACTGGACTAAATTGTTAAAAACAACTGGGGAGAAAGAGCACCCATCTGTGGCAAATTTGAAAGCGTAGAAACCCGCAATGCAAGGGCACTCCCTCCCTTTCCCTGTACAAGTCCACTTAGGTTGAAGGTTCCTCTTCGCCTCCACACACTTTTTTGTCCACAAGGGTTTGCCTCCACCGGCAGTACTCAAAGTGGGTTAATGCCTTTTAGCTTTTGTGGGTTTTTGAGGTGACGTATTTCAGATAATTGAATGAAACAAGGGAGTAGCCTCATGCTACAAGGTAATCTTCCCATCCCCTTCTCCCGAGACATTTTTTGTTTTCAATGTTCTGTTGATGCAGACCTCAGAAAGGCCATGCACATTCTGTCATCTCAGGGATGAATCCCCCCCCATTCCTTCCATTGGGGCAATTTTGGGTCTTCCATGTGAATCTTTTCTCAGTTCCCAAGAAAGTATTTGTTCAAGCTAGGCCTCAATACATTTGTGCGCTCCCAAAAGTTTCAGCTGGATACTATCTGTTCTGTGGTCACCTTCATTCACCAGGCCAACTTTTTGGCTTCCGTATGTGGATTTTCATAAGTCCTCCCTAATACCAATTCATCACCTCCAGTATATAGGTCTCATCCTGGACGCAATGCAGGCAAGGGTTCTCCTTCCTAAGGAAAAGGTATCAAGACTACAGAATCAGCGCCTCAGGGCTTGCACAAGTTGTATGAGGATTCTGATCCTTATTGTGTTTTGCAGAAAGCGATCCTGTTTGCACAGTTCCACAAGAGAATCCAACAGAAGCAGGTTCTTTTGGTAGTGCATAAGTTGCCTGCTGTCTTTGGACAGGGTGCTTTACTCCGGCCACAGGCTCAAGCTTCTGTAGTGTGGTGGCTCAACTCCCCAGCTTTTTCAGCAGGCAGGTACTTTATCCCCTGTTTTGGAAAGTCATCACAATGAATGTGAGCTCATCAGGCAGGAGTGGAGTTTCCGGCTATACTTATCCTGCAGGGACACTAATCCCTGTTTTATCTCACAATCAACCTTTTGAAATTTGGGATGACATGGATATCCTAACTTTGACCTTTTGACCAGCTGCCCAATTCCAGATTCATTTATTTTTTTGCTGTGATCTAACTTCCTGTTTTAAGGTGACTACATCCATTCTCTGATGTCCCACTGTATGCAGGAATGTAGCCACCCTGTATTGTTTGCTCCCAAGATGGACTTGGGACTATTGACTATGGCAGTGATGGCAAGCCTTGGCACCCCAGATGATTTGGAACTACATTTCCCATGATGCTCATGTACTCTGCAGTGTAGGCGAGCATCATGGGAAATGTAGTTCCAAAACATCTGGGGTGCCAAGGTTTTGTAGTGTGCATAGAGCAGTGCACATGACCGCAACTAGCTTGCACTGCTTGCCCAAAACAGAGATATTGGGGGGGGGGGGATGAGGATGGAGGACATCATAAGGATGCAGAAAAACATAGTCGCAAACATTTTAATGAAAAATGATTTACTGTATATGGCAGGGGGAACACAGTGGTTACTTATAGCGGCTATAACAGCCACTAATAATAATCACATGTAAAACGCAGCAACCTAGCTGTACCCAAGTTGATCGATCAATCAACTTGGGTACATTCAGTCTGCCCATACATAGTTCAAATCTCGGCTGATTCCTGCTGAACCCACCAAGATTTTAACTTTCTATAGCCGGCCTTATGTTCTGCAGAAGGCTCTGTGAACTTGTGTTTCCCCTTTGATTACTGTTGGGGTGTGTCCAACCATCTTTTTATAGACTGCCTTTGAATATCCTATCATGTTGACTGTGTCCCTTTTATAAATAATGACGTATTCAACATAAAAACCCATTTTCTGATATTCGTTGAGGGACACAGCTCCCTTCATTTTTGTGCAGCATGTTGCAAACGGTGTTGTTTTTTGGTGTTGGACATCGTCTTGCATTTTTACTATGTGCTACAAACTGCATAGGTTTGGTAAAGGTGGAACTGTAGAATATTGGGGTTAGCCTTTGTTTTGCTTACACATCCCATAGATTAGTCAGTTTTTCTTTTTTTTTTTATTCAACCAGCTGGTTGAACGAAAAAAAAAAAAAAAACCTTCCCCCATCTACATACTCGATGGGGATGGGGAGAATGCTCCCCTCCGAGCTATTGTATTCTGGTTTACCACCATCAGAATACACTGACCAGTGTTGTAGGCTATAGTGTGCAGTGCTGATCCAGCAGCAAAATCTGTCAGAGCTGTTGTACAGAAGTTGATCGAAGTACAACCTTCCTGCCCCTACATGGATCGACATTCAGCCAATTTCTGCTGAACTGGCCAAATTTCAATCACTATATGGCCAACTTTAGTGTCTGGGTCTGTACCTTATTAGACCTAATTTCCCTTTCTTTCTTTTTCTGTTGGCACAAGGAGGTTTATGCACCATTGTTAAGAATGCAAGCATATTTGTTAGCAGCATTGCTACTTTCTTTTCAGTTAACTGTTTAGTTAGGTAATTTTCTCTGTAACACTTTTCTGAACTCTAAATGTTTGATACAGATTTAAATGTTCAATTATTCTAGAAGTTCCCAATGTCAGTCATGCAGTGCTTCTTCACTTTACTCTCGGGCTTAGCCCTTAGCTTTCCTGTATGCCCTCTTGTTTAAGTACTTTCTATCCTCTAAAATTTTTATTTCAAACCTCTTATTCCCTTGATATATTTAAATTTCTGTATTGCCTCTATCCTCATTCAAGTTCTGAAAGATTGCTTCGTATCAAAGCCTACAAAATCATATAGAAGATAACACAAGTTTAAATATACTTTTCTTTAGCAGGTCTGAATAATGCATTTAACACGCCTTTGTCCAGCTGATGTATGTTCGGTTTGTGCCTTGAACCATTTCTAAGCATTTCCAATTGTTTTAAGTTCAGTCTTTAGAAAATGCAATCAAGTAAATTCATCCTTATTATAATTTTCCTCTTCTCACGTTTAATAAATGAGTCCCTTAGTGACCAATTTCATAGAATTTGGCTGGAAATTGCAGTGCACTTGAATAATCCCCTAATTCTCAAATATACTTTTTAAATCTATCTCCAAAATTGATAGACTCTGTAAGATAGGATAGGGAGGAGGATGTTGAGCACAAAGACATCATTTAAGTAAGCTATCTCACCGAGCAAACTCTGCTATAGTGTCTGTAAACCTATTGCGACAGGGCTGAGACAGGTTACGAGGTTAAATGACATTTATTGTGCAGTTTTGTAGGCATTCAGAAGAATTGGTAGATGGGCTCCAAATTGTTTGTCTTAAGCAGATAAAACTGGTTTGACAGTTTTTGCCAGGTTAGTTAAAGACTGGTCAGTGTCCTAGAACCCAGAGGTTTCATAGAGACTTGAGAGAAATGAAGTCTCTAATCCTTGGTCCATGTTTTGGTGGTGGCCAGCACCAGCGGATTGGGCAGCTGTGCACAGCCCTTATGTTGTTGCAAAGGAGCAGCCTGAGGTTTGCATGTTTGTGCACAGTGCTTGAAAAGTTTTTAAAGGAACATAAAGTGTCCCTAAAGCCTCGTACACACTAATATTTTTTTTTCTGTTAAACCCAGCAGGGCTGAACGAAAAAATCCCAACAGCTCAGGAGGAGCCACTGTACACTAACGATCCAACATTTGTACAGCAATCTCCCCTACTGTACTATTGTGTTCTGACAGGGAGACCCCCCCCCCCTTCCATCAGATCACTCCAGTCAGCGCTCTCAGCCATTGGCTGGGAGCACTGTACGGGAGCCGATCAGCAGACCTTTTTCAGTCATGCCCCTTCCACAGAAGTCGGCTGGATGGCCGGCTTCTGTTGGAGTGGCTCCAGTACACACGGGCCAAATGTAGCTGGTTTCTATTGAAACGGCTGATGCCACCTGATATTCGGCCAGTGTGTACTAGGCTTAAGCCTTAATGCTCCACCGTTTGAAGCTGGTTTCCACACTGTGGATGTATCATAAAGCTGCATAATGAAATACGCATAACCTATCTAGGTATATATAATGAAATACGCATAACCTATCTAGGTATATAGCATATCTAGGTTAGTAAATTTTGACGGCTTCAGAAAGTAATTTCTGTTTCAGTAGCCTCCTCCACACTTTTCTTTTGGCTTATCAAAGTCAATACTATATAGAAGCAGCAGAACTAAAAAATACATTTTGGATAGATCAAAGGAAGGTTAACCTGTAAGCCCTGCCGGCTTATTTTTTTTTCCTCCATATGTATTTTATTAAAGAGATTCCCTTCACTTTCTGCCCCATAGTCACAAAAGGAAGTGAGGGAAATTCCCAGTCTCTGGCCACTAGGGTCAACAAAACTAGTACCCGATTGGAATTAGATTTTCTTTCACTTTCAGTGATAATGGTCACCAGGACAAATGGAGAGCATGAGTCTCCCCAACAGGGACACACACAATAGTAACAAACCCACCTGGTGTTCAAATTATTCTACAATCATTTAAAAAAAATGATTTGCTTCCATTTACACTTTATTTATCAGAGCATATGTAGTGATATGTGGGAGGTCCACACTTAGTGTAAGTGTGATGTGTCTCTCTTTTTTTTTCTTTTTGTCAGAGAATGTCCTACCTAACATTTTGCTAAAACCTGGTGTATCAGTACTGCTTGGACTTAGAAGAAAGGAACAACCTCAAAAGTTTGTCCAGCAAATGTAAATGTTAATGCAAAAAAAAAAAAAACTTTGACAGTACCACGGTTGTTCTTATCGTTTATACCACAATCCTTTTCTGATCCTAAAGGCTGGAGCTGTGTGACTCCCCTTTGTAGAACAAAGAGATCTCTTAGTCCAGTACAAATACCTATTTGTAGTATTAGGAAAAAGATAAGACCTGCAACTCCATAGCCTTTTAGGATGCAAAGTTTTGAGCATCTGTAATAAAACCCTACTGTAGGTCATTACTCTTTTTTTTCCCCTCCACCATATGTCCCCCCCCCCAATTGATCAGGTGTATAAACTTTAATACCATTTTTATCCACAAGTACATGAATATGCACTATGTATATTTACATTTATGTTATGCTTTTAGTGTGTGTATATTATTCTCTAAAATGACTCATTTTTCTTTTCTCATTCAGCCATGAGAAAATAGAGAAACAAATTCAGCACAAAGTCATACAGTGCCTCAAGGCATTTATGAACAACAAGGTAATTTATATGCTGTAAATAATAAATACTGTTGTATGTTCCATGTTTTGCATTTTGAATGTTTCCGATCTTCTAAACTTTACTACTTTTGTTAACCATTGTGAGAAAACATCATACAATGGGAGTAATTGTAACTGCCAGCCTTGCAATGCCTCATGGGAAATGTAGTTCCACAACAGCTGGGGGGCCCCAGGTTGCCTACCCCATGCTCTAGTCTAGATGAAGGAGTAACAGAGACACATTTGGACAGCAAAATTGTCAGCCTTGGGGGAGGGGTGTAGTAGATGCACTAGCAGTTTTAGATACACAAACGAATTGAAGACAAACTCCAGCTAAAACTTTTTAGACAGTTGCAGCAACAGTTTTGCTCCTTTTGGGATAAAGGTCTTATATGAATAAAAGCTGACCGTTGTCATCCTTGTCAGTGTAAAATGGTTTGTTCCAACCTGCTACATCTGCAGACAGCTTGTTCTGTTGAAAAATAGGTGAAAGTAAAGGAAAGAATACTAAAAAAGCTAAACAAATGCAGCCATCACTTCTAAGAATCGGTAAGCTGCAAGATAATAAAGGTTTGCTTTTTGAGTTTAATACTACTTTAATTTTATGCTGCCAAGTATTTAAAAAATCCTACATAGTGAGACTTTTTCATGTTAGCATACTGCAATAAATTCATTTGGGTCCGTTTTGAAATTTGGGAAGATATAAGAAAAGTGCCAGGTAAGTGCAGATGACAATTATTTTCAATAAATCTTGTTTAGAAAAACAGATTGCAAACATTTTACATTTCTTCTTCTTTTTATATTTTATGTGCTTCTGGGTGCATAATACAGCATAAACTTCAAAACTTGAGTTAGAGTATGGCCAAAACTTTTTTTCTTCATAGACTTTTGATGGCTGTGATGGTACACATGTTTTTTAAGCTGATGGGAACATATTGGGTGAGAAAATGCACCCCTTTTAACATATGAGGTAAAACTTTAACACCCTTAATAAACCTTCAGAGCCATACACAGAAATCTTTCTGTGGGGACAGCCTTTAATGTTGCTTAGGGCAGTGGATCCCGCATGGGTGCTTACCTTGGCACTTACCTCTAGCAATGCGTTGTAGTCAGTCATAGGGTGATATACAGAGTCAGGGCAGTGATCCATCCCTTTGAAAACCCAATCCTTGAAGACCTTTTGTGGTATGCGTACTGTGATGAATCAAGGCTGAACTTTATTTATAGTAGAGTGTCATCACATGGCCAACCTGTGTGCTTCTCACTGTTACCTGTAAAAGACGGTGGCAATATTTAAATTGATTTTACCTTAGTGTACATTTTTCATATTTGGTGCTAAAACTCAGCCACTCAGAGCCTTAGTCTCAGGTGGATGAGTAGGTGTTAATCTCGCTACAGGCCACACAGTTTACGGCCACTTCCACCTAGAGCCCTTTTAAGGTATTCAGGTGCTTCCTTACACCCTTTTACCAGGAGAATATGCTGCAGGACAGTCTACACCCGGGTTGCTGCTTTCTCCTTCTGGACACGCTTACCCTATATGCCACACCCTACTCCATAGGTACCCCAAAGCTGAACTCCCTCACATGTAGCTTTAACGGAGACCAGGCCAAAGGCAGTCATTGCAGAACTGCAGGCGAACATTGCTGAACGCTGCTGAAGGCCCACATAACTCTCATTCTCAGCCTGACAATGCATCCTTTACATCAGAGCAGAAACTGTCTCTAATACCTATCTCTGCGTTCAATTGTAGCTCTATTTCAGGAACACACCAAGTGGGCCTATGTGACATTTTCGGAATTTTCTGCATCTATGTCAGAGCTCCTCGGACAAATAATCTATGTCCAGGGTTAAAAAATGTCCCTCCTCTTCTCCTACTCCCATTTTTCTATCTGAGACGCATCCTGATCTGCCGGCAGGCAGAAGGGAATGGTGAGGACATAAATGCATTATTGGAGGAAGCTGCAGAAGATTTTTCTCCATCAAAATGCTGCTATATTGAAGGAGCTTCATGCCACATGCTTGCTAATGTGGAAAGGCTCTTTATTGCCATCTGCAAGAGCCTTGGCATTGTGCAGCTTGATTCTTGGTCTTGCCATGCCTCTTTGGGTCCAGTGAGAGCTGCAAAAATATTTTCAAAACATTTCCTGTTCATAGACAGATTGTGCAAACTATGATAATTGCATCACTTCTAATAGTATTTTTACTCCCAAATTATTTGCCAAACTCTTTCCACTGGAAAGAGAGTTCACAAAGAAGCAGTATCTCTTTTGTTTATCCTGCTGTCTTAGTCTTGAACATCTCACGGAAGATGTTTCTTTTTTAAAAGATTCTGCTGGCACTTCAGTCCCAGAGATACTGAAGAGAACTTGGCCTTAAGGCTACTTTCACACTGAGTTGCTTTACAGGCGCTTTAGCGCTAAAAATAGTGTCTGCAAAGTGCCTCTCCTGTCACTCTAATGTGATAGTCCAAGGGCTTTCACACTGGAGCGGTGTGCTGGCAGGACTGGCGGGACTAAAAAAAGTCCCACAAGCATCCTCGGGATAGGGTTAGTATCTTTACTCTACCCAAAAGACAAAATTATCAGAATATATATGTACCTTTGTACTGTATAAATGTTACTTATTGGTGCTGATAATGAGGTTGCTCACATACTTGGAAGGGCAAAGTAGCTTGTATTTCCTATAAATAAAAGATTGCCTAATAAGTTCTTTTTCGTCACCTTTAAAAAATGTATCTAAAAGTACTAGTGAGGAAAAAGTGAGGAGGGGGGTCAAACTCGGAGGAGATGGACGTGCTGCCATGGTATGGAGCCATACAGTCAATATTGACTTTCTGTTTATAATCCCAATAGAGACACACCTTCATTAGACAGAATGAACATATTCCATAGTCTCCATGCCTTAGAGTGCCTTTCTTGTTTATTTTGGGCTGTGGGAACTAGGTCTTCTAATTTCTTGATTTCTACCACCCTACGTATACAAGTCCCTATAGAGGGGGGCATATTTTTTTTCCATAATAGTGGAATGCAAGCTTTGGTGGCATTCAGTAGGTGTCTTTTATTTTGAGGGGATATCTCCCTTAACGATCATTGACATTGGCAGTGTGCTTTGGAATATGTATTCAATGTTAAGGATGGGTATCTCATGACCACTACTGCCACCAGCACCAGGTACTGGAAAGATAGTATGTTGTTATGTTAAACTCTTATGTTGGTGCTATGTCATAGTATTACTTGAACTGTACCTTCTCTGGAATTGAAAATAAAAAAAAATATATATTTGAAAAACAAAGTACTAGTGAACATAGAAGATTCACTGGAAATAGGATATACATAGGAGAATAACCACTTACCATCCAACTGGTGGCCAGTGAACCCCTATATCCTGCTGATGCTACTGTCTAGCCAATATGTCCTGCCTCTTCTTGCATCCAAATTCCTCATCCACAGATCTATAGAGTGCATAATTACATATTCAATGAGCTACAATAGCTCAGATAGTAAGCATAACCGTCTATTAACAAAGCCCTTATACAGACTTGCCTATAACATCCGTCAGCAAAACATGGCACCATTCACTCAGCCTTAAAATCAGTTTTGACTCTAATGTCCGTTTTTGGCGCCAAAGCGGTGTCCTAATTGATACAGGGTACAGGTGATGCAGTGAAGAGGGTACTGGCGGGTAGGAGGCGGCTGGGAGAAAAGACCAGCACAATAGTAAGCCGTCTATACTTCCGCGCATGCGCCGACCCTCAGTCCGGCCGAAAGCGAAACCGGAAGCTCGCGCATGTGCTTTAGAGCCGGTGCAGGAATTGCAATGCTGAAAGGCAGGCATTCAGAGCATCCTAAAAATGGACGAGGAGAAGCAAGCATCAGACATCCAGCTATTACCCCCTATTCATCCACACATCAAAGCACTTTCACCCACCCTGTAAATCTGGATCAATCATGGATTATTGCTGATGCACTATCATATATATCATCTAGAACCTGACAACAGTGATAATCCCTGGGCTCCTGCCACCTCAAGCCCACCCCCTTGGTCAAGCAAAGAGACTGAAAAACAGCCCCCTTACCCCCAGAATGTAACCATGTAACCACCTAGGTTTTAGAGGAGGAAAACAAGAAAAAAAATATTCTGAACCAAATGGTGTACTAAAATATTTACCAGTCCCATTAAATGCAGCCTGACCAGTCCTCTAATAAAATGCAGCCCAACAGTCCTCCAAAAAAATGCAGCCTGAGCAGTCCCATAAAATGCAGCCTGAGCAGTTGCAGCCTGAGCAGTCCCAAAAAATGCAGCCCGGGCAGTCTCATAAAATGCAGCCCGGGCAGTCTCATAAAATGCAGCCCGACCTTATCACATCCACCTCTCACTCAGACAAGACAGTGCAGCCCGAGCGGCCATACTCCATTTGGCCACTCGGGCTGCTCTGTCTTCTGCCTGAGTGACAGGCCCAGCAGGTAGATCACCTGGCGCTCGCGGGGGCTTGGGATGTCTGTCCTCTCTTCTGCCGGTAACATGGTGGGGGGGGGAGGCGGGGCATTGCCTGGTCAGTATTCACTCCATAAGACGCACAGACATTTTCCCCCATAATTTTTGGGAAAAAAGTGTCTTATGGAGCGAAAAATACGGTAGCTCTTTATTAAATTTGACAACCACCTTTAAAAGTGTTCATATCAATCTTCTTCCCAAAAACAATGGTGTGTCCACAAAAGTGCTTCCCTCAATCGGCATTTGGACATACACTCGCTGATTATAATTACCTATCTCTCCCAAGAAAGGCAAGCTTGATTTAGGATACCCAGGTTGTTGATAGAAAATCAGCTGAAAACTCCCTCCTATGTTATGTATCAATGTTTATTCTTTTTCTCAGAAGGAATGTAAGGCCCCTTTCACACTAACCATCCAATCGGATCCTCCTGCTGGTTTTTCAGGTGGACCCGATCAGACCCTCCATTCAGCTTCATAGATTGGCAGGTGTAATGTGTCCATTTACTCCTGCCTACATCAAATCTGACCTGATCCACTAAAAACAGACAGATGGGGATCCGTTTCCATTCCATCTAGCAGTTGGGATCGGATGATAATTGGGTGTAAATGGACAGGCAGTCTGTTTACATCCAACCGCCCAAAAAGGAGGGTGGGCTGTGTCTGCATAAGCAGAGAGAACATTTACCAGCCATCCACCTGCTCAGTGGGGATCAGTGGACAGATGCCCCGCTAAGCAAGCTGGCGGAAAAGTCCTGATCTTTGAGACTCGCTGGATCACAGATTGGAGTAAGGGGTCAGTCCCGACCCCTTACCACATGATCAGCTGTCAGCTAATGACAGCTGATCATGTGATGTAAACAGAGCCGGTAATCGTCTATTTTCTCCTCGCGCTGATAGCGTGAGGAGAAAAAAAAAAAGCTGATCACCGGCGGCTGTCATCGGGACATCGGTCCCGATCAAGGAGAGCAGCCGCATGCTCATGTCTGCCACCTAACAGTGCCACCTAACAGTACACAACAGTGCCACCCACCAGTACACAACAGTGCCACCCATCAGTGTCATCTACCAGTGCCACCTATCAGTGCCATCTTATCTGTGCCCATCAGTGTCACTTTTCAGTGCCATCTATCAGTGCCACCCATCAGTACCATCTTATCTGTGCTGCCTTATCTGTCCCCATCAGTGCCGCCTTATCTGTGCCTATCAGTGCACATCAGTGCAGCCTATCAGTGCCGCCTCATCAGCGCATATCAATGAAGGAGAAAAATTACCTGTTTGCAAAATTTTATAACAAACTATGAAACGTGATTTATTTTTTTTTTAATTTTCCATCTTTTTTTGTTTGTTTAACAAAGAATACAAACCCCAGTGGTGATTAAATACCACCAAAAGAAAGCTCTATTTGTGTGAAAAAAAGATAAAAATGTAATTTGGGTACAGTGTTGTATTACAGCGCAATTGTAATGCAAAGTGCGCCAGCGCTGAAAGCTGAAAATTGGTCTGGGCAGGAGGGGGGTTTAAGTGCCCAGTAAGGAAGTGGTTAAAGAGCTATATACTTGTCAAATTTAATTTTTGAAGACTTGGTCTGACACGAAGTGTATTGCTTTTTGGATTGAAAGACATTGTTATTTACATTTTTTAGGATTTTCCTGTATATTGTTAAGATTATTTGACCACTTTCCTACTGATGTAAACTTGTGTGGAACACTGTAATTTATGAGGAGTTTTAAATGGCTCGTTTTGTACTCATTTTTGAGGGGTGTTAATACGGCTGCACTCTGGGAATTTTAATTTATTGTATGTTATTTTTGCGTCAGTTTTTATACATCTTTTGTTTGAGTGTTTTTAGTTAAGCACATAGTGGAATTTGTCATGATATCACAGAGAGACCAACTCCCTATTTGTCCTCTCCTCTCCTCAGATCCTTGCAAGGGACACCCTACTTAAGTCGAAGAAAATATCTGATCGCCAGTGCTTACACTCTCAAAGACCTAACTTCTCCACTTTTACACACTTATTCCACCAGATCGGTGGGAGTTTCCTGGGCATTTCAGCACTAGTCCTCTGTAGCTCAGCCATGTTAGGCTTCCACCTGGTCCTTTGTTCATGTCTTCTTAAAGTTCTTACAGGTGAATGTCCAATCATTTTCTGCAGATGTGGCTTTCTGCGGCAAGGTTTTTGCAGCAGCATTCTAAAGTTGGGTCTTACTGACCCTTGTTGATGTGGAGCTTTTGGCATAGTTCTTTTTGCCTAGTTGTTGGCCACCCTTCTCAGTACTTGCTTGGTGATGCCCCAGTATCTATAAATACATTGCCTGTGTTCTCTACTGCATGATTAAGATACAAGGAATTTGGACTTGCCTTCAAATTCTGTAACTGGGAGTACAGGATACAGTCCACCCTCTCTTTCATTCATTGGTTACTTTTTATTGCTTGCTACAATGGAGGACTCATGGAGTGGGGTTATAGGGGAAGCACCCAGGTGGCGTATCCTCAAAAGCCTTGCCAGTTATTACTGTACTTTGCTTGTGTCCTGTATTGTACTCCAAGATATGAAATTTACAGGAAAGTCACATTGTCTTTTTATTTGTAATTCTATGAATTGTTGATTACATGCCCTTTTTCTATATATTACAGTATGGCTTAGAAAGGATCATGAGTGAAGAAAGGAGCCTTTCTTTATTAGCCAAAGCCATGGATCCCAAGAAGCCTAACATGATGACTGACGTAGTCAAGTTATTATCTGCCATTTGTATTGTTGGTGAAGAGAACATGTAAGTACTTATGTTATTCACAATAAGTTCTTGTTCTGTTTTCTAGTAGAATGCTCATCAATGATGAGAAACGGAGTTGGTTTGGTTTCAAAATATTTTACTGAAACGATAATTTTCAAGGATTTTATTTTTTTTCATTTAATTTTTTTTAATAGTTACAAGTTAATGTGTTCTCATCAATAACAATTACAATGTAATTGCTTTATCTCATCTGGGAGATATACAACAATTGCATGGTAAGATGTTACCTTTGAAAAGTGAATTAATTATGCCTTGTTCGGTAGTGTATCTCTTACAGGACAGAAGTACACTGTTAACATGCAATAAATATTTTTTACCCTCACTTCTGTGCAAGAGTGAATTGGGATTTCTTATGTTCTTTGTTCCAAGCCATCTGCTTGAAGTGATTTAATTAGATTTGGTGAATTTATGAAGAATACTGAAACAAGACGATAACAAACAATACTGTCATCATAAACTTTGCTGTGTCCTTGCAGCAATCTGCTAAGTTTATACTTTTTTAGTGTTATAAATTGATTTTGAATTTTTGTGTTGGCTGTTTGTTACAATGACATTTTTATCTTTTGCTATGATGTATGTTGTTGCCTTCTAGTTTGGAAAAAGTCCTGGATGCTATAACCACAGCTGCAGAAGAAAGGGGAATTGTTAGATTTAGCCCAATTGTTGGAGGACTACAATATAATTTTCTTCAGCTCCAGGTTTGTATTTCTATAATGTTTTTATTTTTCACCCTCTGAAATATGTATTTCACACATGGATGTTTAAATTTAAAAAATCACTTAATGCTTTACTTATTTGCTTCTTTCTCTTCTTAAATTTTCCTTCTCTGTCTATAGCTGATTTTTTTAAATTATGAAAAATGACCTTTGGCCTAACAACCTTGGCTGCTCATTTCAAAACAAGGCACTTGACGTGTGTTTCCAGTAGCCACTAGGTACCCTTTGAGACCTAAATGAAAAGATATACCAATTTCAGTAATATATCTTTATTTTGATCTGGGATGAATAACAGTGATCTTCAGCATTCAGATTTTGTATGAAAATCCTAAGGTTTTATTCACCCTTTATTGAAACAACAATTATAGTAACATGCTAAATCTGTGCATTGTAATACACGACTTATTCTTTGCATATACAGTAATAATGAAATGTTACCATTCCAGTCTGTAATGTTTTATATCATATGTTATGGAGTTTTTCACATTCATGTCACAAGACTTTTTTTTTTTTTTTACATTTATTTTTTGTTGCTGGAACAGTTGCCATGACACTGGAACATAGAAAGACTCCTACTGCATGTCAATAGACTTTGATAGCCGTCACCAGGCTAAATCATAGCTTTTAGATTCAGTTCAGAAATATATTTTTTTTTCAGGGAATTTTGAAAAAAAAAAAAGTCTTATATATTGTGCTAAATGTATGAGTTTATCCTAGGTAATTTTCTTCTCTGATCTGGCTGCTCACTGTATGCCAGTGCCACCAGCCATTATCTCTGGTCACTGACCACAGTAGTACAGTGTCCCCAGACCAGTGCTACCAGTCAGTGTCCCTAATCACTACTGCCCACTCACAGTGCACCTGTTCACTGCCACACCAGTCGTGTCCCTGATCACTGCCATACCAGTCATAGTGTCACCATAAGGACTTGACATGTGTGATGCTCTCTGAGGAGTGATCTGTGTGCGGATTGCTCTAAGGAGAACATTTGACCGGCAGTGGGGAGGCCTTGTATCACCTCCTCACCACCTGCTTTAACTCCTTGAACTTCACACAAGCACCCCCTTTCACTTTATTGGGTTGAGATTGGTGGGCATACAGGGAGTATAATGAAGCAAGGTACCGCAGCCGTGGCATGTGTACACCCCCGGCGGGTGCCTCTGCAGCTAAAAGTGGTATCGGTTGAGGGGCAGTAAAACCACAGCTCAACTGCAAGGCTTTGCCACCCCCCCCAACCTCACGTGTGAATGAACTGAAATATCGCAGCCAGTTATTGTCTCCAATTACTACCACACCAGTCAGTGTCACCTAACCAGTATATCTAGAATCACCGTTCCTGATTTCTACCACACCAAACCAGTGCAGCCAGCAACAGTTTTCTCGGTCACTGCCACACTAGTCTCAATGTCACCAGGCCAGTGTATGCCAGCAACAGTGTTCTTATCACCGCCACACCAGTCGCAGTGTCACCACGACACTGTAAGCCAGCAGCTGTGTCCCTGATTGTCATCACACCAGTCTCAGTGTCACCAAACTAGTGTAAGTCAGCAGCAGTGTTCCTGATTGCTGCCGCCACACTAGTCCCCAGTATCACCAGACCAGTGTAAGCCAGCAACAGTGTTTCTAATTGCCACTACACCAGTGCGGTGTTGCCACTGCCTGCTGACTGTGCTTACACTGGTCTGTTTATTGACCACATTTCTGCCTGCTACCTAGACCAATCCTGAGTCTGTTTGCTGACCATGTCTCTGTCTGCCACCTGAACTGACCAATCTGCACATCGGACTGACTACCAGAAACCAGTCCCAGCCGTCCCCTGTGGACAGCTGCACTCCTGGAACTACAAGAGCTCTTTTGTTCTCCCTATCTTCAGCCTCCTGTACTTTCTGGCCAGTGAACATGGCATTCGTGGCGTAGCCTCGTACTAGTGAGCTAGCCTTGCTTGGCTTCCAGGAACTGGGAGTGCTATAGGTGACACTAATGAGCAAAGGATGGATCCCATGAAGCCACACATCAATGTAGACCCACTGGTATTGGAATGAATGGCAGTCTTAGTCTGTGCTCCTGCCAGGCCACACTCCCAATGTGTTTCACTGAGCAGAGACCAGCTCCTTCCCTGGCCTGCATTCACAGTGGTGGACACAGGATTGCTTTCCCTTGTAGCCTGAGCGGCACACATTTTCCTTTACTGGTTCACAGTGACAGTAAGCAATATTCCCTGACCACTGGTACAGAGGTGACCAGTACAGCATTTTGATTTTAAAACAGTTGGTTGATTTGTGCGATACTCTAGACGAGTAGAAGAATGTGTTTTTGGTTGTAATTCTAAGTATGCCTATTCTGTGTGTTAGAAATATCTTGACAACTTTGTGTAAAAAAAAAAAAAAAAAAAAAAAAAAAATACACATATTCCAATAACTTTGTGGCCAAAAAATAGTCTTCAAAAGACGCACTATATCTTTTAGATAATACACCCGAGGTGGATGATTAACAGAGCCTTGGCAATCAAATGAAGCAAAGATAGGAAAACTCTCGTAGGTAAAAGGGTACAGGACAAAGTTAGTCCTCACCTAAACAAACTAACCCTATCGACTCCATTCAGCATTGAATTTGGAGTCATTAAGGATATTATTAATAAACATCTCCCTGCTTTGTTTGCGGACAATGTATGTGCAAATATACTGCAGGGAGGTATCACTATAGTACCCCGGAAGCCCCCACATTAGGCCATTCCTTATCTCCCAGTTTTTTTTGCCAGTAAGACCATGAAATCAGGTGGACATATCAAGGGTGGCAACAAATTCTGCTCATCAGTTACAGGGAAAGAATATGACATAATTTCTTTCCATAATTGCAATACCAATTATGTTGTGTACCTGCTCACTTGTGACATATGCCATATCCAATATGTAGGCAGGACGATGAGACGTCTCCGGGATCGTATTAATGAGCATATATACAGTGTGGCTAAAAACCAATCAACCAATGTGGCCTAACATTTAAATTTTTGCCAAAATGGGGATGTTTCAGCCATGCGTTTACAGGTCATCAAAAAAGTGTTGGCCCCTAATAGAGGTGGTGATGTGTTTCGGAGGTATTTTGGATTTTCCAGCTCCAGACTCGCATCCCACAGGGGTCAAACTGGCCTGACAAGTCGCCTCCCGTTCTGTGCTATGGAACCGTTCTAAGGGGAGCGACGCAAGTCGCTTCGACTTAGAAAAAGGTTCCTGTACGACTTCGGTGGCGATTTGGGGCGACTTGCATAGACTTCTATACAGAAGTCGTTTTGCAAGTCGCCCGGGCAGTCGTGTGCAGGTCGCCTCGGTGAGGCGACCTGCAAGTCGTGTTGCCCCTGTGTGAATGGGGTCTAAGTGTAAGTATGCTGTGTGTGAGAAATAACATGTTAAAATGATGACTTTGTGAAAAAATAAAAATAAATAATTCTTCAGTTTACAATTTTTTTTTTACAGAAAATTAAAAACTCAACATGCCTCTTAATATATACCTTTTACTGTCTACTTTCTAAAAAGGGGTAATTTGGGGGTATTTGTACTGACCTGCATACAATGCTGTACTGCATACAGTATTGTTTGTATTGTACTGCTACTTAATTTTAGGGCTTTAAGAAATTAGATATTCAATCAGTACATCAAGATTGATCAATTTTAAAATGTATATAGTTTGTAGGTTCTATAACTTTCACACAGACTAAATACTATACATGGACTTGGGTTATTTTTTACCAAAGATATGAGGGCAGAATGCATTTTGTCCTACATTTTTGAAGAAATAATATTTTTTTTATTCATAACATTTTATCTGAAAATTTGTTTTTTCCACCCTTTATATAGCAAAAAAAATTAAAAAACCCAGTGGTGGTTAAATATTGGCAAATGAAAGCTTCCCAGTGGTGGTTAAATACTGGCAAAGGAAAGCTTCTACCTGTTAAAAAAAATGAATAAATATATATATATAATTCCTTTGGGTGCAGTGTGTTACATGGCTGAGGTTAGGAAGGGAGAGTCCCCCCAGTGAATATTTTGGTCCCTTCTCCTTTCATATGTTCTGGCTGATTATCTGAAGAATCTTTGAGAAAAAATTAAGAGGAATAATTATGGGTATTGTCCTTAGTAGGTACCATAGCTTGGGTGGAATTACTTTTTAAAAAGAGGCCATTTAACCCTCTGTAGACAATTCAAATTTTGTAAGATTGTTTATTTCCTATGGGAAGTTGGCTAAAAATCTGTTGAAGTTAAAATCAAAAAGTTGTGCAGTAGAGGGCAGAATATTAATCCCCAAGTATTTCATGTAGTCAGAGGACCAGGAGTATGGAAATCGGGCATGTTTTTTTTCATGGAAGGGGGAATGTTGAGGCCTAAGATCTAGGATTTGGACTACATAATTAATAAGACACCACTCTAAATGAAGTGAGAATGTTTTGCATAATTGGTAAGGGGGTCTATGATTATTAAGATCACACCGTTTGCAAACTGTCCAATTTTGTTATGGATTAGACAAGTTTGAATGCTTTTTATGTTAGGCACCATTTGAATCGAATGTGCCAGGGGTTCCATGATTAGCGTGAAAGGCATCCCTGTCTAGTTCCATTGGTGATCAGTAGTTCTGCGTATAAGGCACCAGAAGTGTGTACCCGGACTGTGGGGTGGATATATAGTGACGTAATAGCATTAAGAATTGGACCAGGCAGCTTTCAGGAAGCCCCAGTGGTTGTGTTCAAATCAATAAAAGTTTTATTGAACCACAATAAAAGTACATTCAAGGACTGATAGACACCTTTAATGGAATTCCAAGCCTTCACTATCGTAAACATATCACAAAATGGTTACAGAACCAAAACTATTATGCACCTAGATAGTTTCTCATAATTCAAAAAGATCAAGAAAAACTTACTAATTTACTAACATTGCATCGCAAAGAATACTGTAAGCTTCAACAGGGGGAAGGTAGAAACCTCAAAAATGCATAAGACAGAGATGTATCATAAAGAATACAGCTTATCTACTGTCTTAGTAGTTTGCAGTACAACACTCAATGTATACATCCTCAGGAAATGTAACTTGTCACACCTGCAGGAGCCTATGCACCAACTGGGGAGGGCAATGCGAAGCCAAGGTTGCCAAATAGAGAAAAATTTCCTTAAAGTGTTTCTATGCTGGTATGTCAACTTTTCTTCCTCCAAAATAGGATTGATTTGTTCAATTCAGTGTTTTTTGGTAGAAGAATGTGGTGACATCCAAAAGTGGGCAGTTTGTTTGCAGGACAGTTATAAAAGCCCGAGCACTGCAATGTGACTTAGCGGGGTAAACATTTCCTCATCTACAGCACCCAAAAGCCAAACAATAGGATCTTGAGGAACAATAAGTCTATAGTTATGTGTGAAGCTGGGATCTTTATCTCGTTTGGGAAGAGTGGTAATTACTACCTGCAGCATTCTTTTTTTGGAAATTGGTTGTGCTAAGGTTATATAGCAACTAAATGGGGGGGGGGGGGGGTTAAAGTCATGGTTTCTGATAGTATTCATTAGGGAAGCCATTGATACCCAGCTGTCTATAATTTTCTAGATCTCCTGGCTAGAAAACAAGTAAGAAAGGTTTTTAAGTTGAAAATTGGTAAATTTAGGTTGGGATATTGAGTGGAGGAATTATTTTTATTTGTTCATGAGTAGGTTTCATGATACAAACATCTGATTTCAAGTCCTATAAAGAATAATAATATTTGGCTTTGGAGAAAGTACTGCGACACCCCTATCCCACTAAACTCATCTCCACATACTACACTACCCTTATGACTGATAGCAACCCCAGATTCCGAATGGCCCAAACAAAATGGACCCTTATGGACTCTACACTTACTGAAGAAGACTGGACAGAATTTAGCGAAACATACAAAACGTCAGTAATATCATCTAGAGACCGCATCATTTATTGTTAACAGTTTTCATCTTGCCCACCTAACCCCTGCTAGGTTACATAAACTGGGACTAACACCCACAGCAGAATGCTTTAAGGGCTGTGACCATGCTGCAGATTTTTTACATTGTTTCCGGACCTGCTCAGTAATCGAGCAATTTTGGACAGAGGTGGGGACTTTCATCTCATCAGCAATAGGCCTCCCAAACATTCTGCACCCCAAGAATTGCCTGCTGGGAATTTTTGGGGATCTTCACATTTAATCCCATGCCAAAAGGCTCCTTCGTATCCTTCACTTTTATGCGAGGAAAACCATACTATTGTCATGGAAGGGGTAACAGACATCTCTGAAATCTCTGTGGCTACAACTGATCAATGATGCGATACCCCTATATAAACTTACATTCGAGGTTAGGAAAAAAACAAAACCTTTTACAAAATCTGGAATAAATGGCTGACCAGCCCGTTAACCCTTCCACAAGACAAATAGCCAGATAGATAATGGCCCCAAGTATACAAAAATGGGGCACACACCCACCTGATGGTCATACAATGAAAGAATTATATACTGTACTTTCATGGTAATTTATATTAGTGAATACAAGAGACCTGATAAATGAAAACTGTTTATTATGCACTACAGTATACATATGTAATATTATAATGCTGTGAATCACCAAAATTTCTACCTTTGTATGTGTATGTTGACACAAAAGTTTAATATCTTTAAAAAAAAAAAAAAGATTTTGGCTATATTCGGGGGCCACGGCTCTAGAACCAGGTATAGTACATAGTACCTGTTAAGTGGGACATTTTGGCAGTGAGGTTCATATGTTTAAATTGATTTGTAAAGGTTTATTTTTAATAACAAATAGGTCATAGTTACCTGCTCTATGCAATGGATTTGCATAGAGCAGCCCCGATCCTCCTCTTCTTAGGTCCCTGCCCCGAATGTCCACATAGCAAGCTGATTGTTATGGGGACACTCCTGCATGCTTGCTCTCTCCTGAGCCCCACTCTGTGTGTCCATACTGATAACTACGTAATGAACATTCTTGCCTTCTTTGGTGGATATGGGTTTAAAGGTGAGAGATGCACCTATAGCTATAAGCACTCCTGTCTTTTTTTCTGAATTTGCCCTAAAGATATGTAAAAAGTTCTTAAGGTGCAAGTTGGGAACTTTTTTTTTCCTCAATAGATTTTTATTGATTTTGCATTTAATACACAAAAATACAATGTGCACATTGTATAGCGGTAAACAGTAGATCAACTAAATATAGACATATGATAAGATTATCTGGTTGTTCAAATATCATAAATCAAGGAACTGTCTTAATCTCAACTGAGAAAACCAGGAGTTATTACTTGAGTGACTTCCTCCCAGGAACCCCATTGGGAACTCTTTTGTTACCTGAGGGGGTGACACACCTTGTGGACAGTCTCCATCACAAAGAGTATGCAGGTTTGAAAGCAGTAACAATAGAGATTAGTTGTATCAAGTAGTAACTCTAACAACTTGTTGCTTGTCAAGAAAAAAAAAAAAGGAAAACAGCAGGTTAGTGAGTATTAACCACTTCAGCCCCGGAAGGATTTACCCCCTTCCTGACCAGAGCACTTTTTACAATTTGGCACTGCGTCGCTTTAACTGCTAATTGCACGGTCATGCAATGCTGTAGCCAAACGAAATTTGCGTCTATTTCTTCCCACAAATAGAGCTTTCTTTTGATGGTATTTGATCACCTCTGCGGTTTTTATTTTTTGCGCTATAAACGGAAAAAGAACGAAAATTTTGAAAAAAAATGATATTTTCTACTTTTTGTTATGAAAAAAATCCAATAAACTCAATTTTAGTCATACATTTAGGCCAAAATGTATTCGGCCACATGTCTTTGGTAAAAAAAATGTCAATAAGCGTATATTTATTGGTTTGCGCAAAAGTTATAGCGTCTACAAACTAGGGTACATTTTCTGGAATTTACACAGCTTTTAGTTTATGACTGCCTATGTCATTTCTTGAGGTGCTAAAATGGCAGGGCAGTACAAAATCCCCCCAAATGACCCCATTTTGGAAAGTAGACACCCCCAAGGAAATTGCTGAGAGGCATGTTGAGCCCATTGAATATTCATTTTTTTGTCCCAAGTGATTAATGACAAAAAAAAAAAAAAAAAATTTGCAAAAAGTTGTCACTAAATGATAAATTGCTCACACAGGCCATGGGCATATGTGGAATTGCACCCCAAAATACATTCAGCTGCTTCTCCTGATTACGGGGATACCACATGTGTGGGACTTTTTGGGAGCCTGAGAGGCATGGTGAGTATTTTGCAGTTCTCATTTGTTTTTGAAAGACATTTTTTTTTCTTTTTTCAATTTTCAAAACTTTGTGACAAAAAGTGAGGTCTGCAAAATACTTACTATACCTCTCAGCAAATAGCTTGGGCTGTCTACTTTCCAAAATGGGGTCATTTGGGGGGGGGGGGGGGAACGGACGTTGTGCCACCTGGGCATTCCATGGCCTCCGAAACTGTGATAGGCAGTGAAGAGTGAAATCAAAAATTTACGCCCTTAGAAAGCCTGAAGGCAGTGCTTGGCTTTCGGGAACCCGCACGCGGCTAGGCTCCCAAAAAGTCTCACACATGTAGTATCCCCGTACTCAGGAGAAGCAACAGAATGTATTTTGGGGTGTAATTTCACATATTCCCATGGCATGTTTGAGCAATATATCATTTAGTGACAACTTTGGGCAAAAAAAAAAAAAAGTGTCTTTTTCCCGCAACTTGTGTCACAATATAAAATATTCCACGGACTCGACATGCCTCTCAGCAAATAGCTTGGGGTGTCTGCTTTCCAAAATGGGGTCATTTGGGGGGGTTTTGAACTGTCCTGGCATTTTATGCACAACATTTGGAAGATTATGTCACACATCACCCACTCTTCTAACCACTTGAAGACAAAGCCCTTTTTGACACTTTTTGTTTACATGAAAAAATTATTTTTTTTTGCAAGAAAATTACTTTGAACCCCCAAACATTATATATTTTTTTAAGCAAATGCCCTACAGATTAAAATGGTGGGTGTTTCATTTTTTTTTTTCACACAGTATTTGCGCAGCGATTTTTCAAATGCATTTTTTTTGGAAAAAACACACTTTTTAAAATTTTAATGCACTAAAACACACTATATTGCCCAAATGTTTGATGATATAAAAAAGATGATCTTAGGCCAAGTACATGGATACCAAACATGACATGCTTTAAAATTGCGCACAAACGTGCAGTGGCGACAAACTAAATACATTTTTAAAAGCCTTTAAAGGTTACCACTTTAGATTTGCAGAGGAGGTCTACTGCTAAAATTACTGCCCTTGATCTGACCTTCACGGTGATACCTCACATGCATGATGCAATTGCTGTTTACATTTGACGCCAGACCGACGCTTGCGTTCACCTTTGCGCGAGAGCAGGGGGGGGACAGGGGTCCTTTTTTTTTTTTTTTTTTTTTTTCTTTATTTTTTATCTTATTTTTAAACTGTTCCTTTCATTTTTTTTTTTTTTTTTTTTTTTTTTTAATTTTTATTGTTATCTTGGGGAATGTAAATATCCCCTATGATAGCAATAGGTAGTGACAGGTACTCTTTTTTGAAAAAATTGGGGTCTATTAGACCCTAGATCTCTCCTCTGCTCTCAAAGCATGTGACCACACCAAGATCAGTGTGATAAAATGCTTTCCCAATTTCCCAATGGCGCTGTTTACATCCAGCAAAATCTAAGTCATGAAATACTCGTAGCTTCTGGTTTCTTAGGCCATAAAGATGTTTGGAGCCACTCTGGTCTCTGATCAGCTCTATGGTCAGCTGGCTGAATCACCGGCTGCATTCTCAGGTTCCCTGTTGAGACAGGAGAGCCAGAGAAAAACATGGAAGACGGTGGGGGGGCATTCCCTCCCACTGCTTGTAAAAGCAGTCTAGAGGCTAATTAGCCGCTAGGATTGCTTTTACATGAAAGCCGACCGCTGGCTGGAAAGAATGATACCAAGATGATACCTAAACCTGCAGGCATTATTCTGGTATAACCACTCAAAATCGTGAATGGCGTACCTGAAGACAAACAAAAAGGTTAACAATAAAACACAGTAAACAGTAAAGTATAAAAAATTGCATACCTGAAAAGCAAACATGATAAAACATAATAACAATAAAACATTGCAGAATAGAATACAGTAAAAAAGAGCAGAACAATAGCGTGAGAATAGAGAGAGAGAGAACAATAAAACGACAACTATTTTTTATATATATATATATATATATATATATATATATATATATATATATATATATATATATATATATATATTTACACTTTTTTTTGTAACTAACTTTTATAACTGTAACCGGTTCCAGGTTCGGGTCTCTCAAAATGCGATGGCATCTTGGGAGACCCTGTGAAAATGTGTCCTAGTCTGTGCAATGCTGTACCCTACGCTAATACTCAACTAGTGTATGGTAGCATTCAAAACATTCACCAATGCAAAGACCAGGATTATCAGGACAGGAGGGACAATAATAGCGAGTGTCACTTCTATATCCGCGCTTGCTGCAGACACGTCATCTTTTTTGGGGGAGTTCGTTGGGTAGGGGTACTCGGGAGGACATAAAGAAAATGCCTCTCATGCAGCCGACTGCATTTGGTTGGGGATGTGAATGGGGGATGTACGGGCGCTGCAGAAGTGGTGGGTTCCCAATTATTAGGATTGATGAATGCAGCAGGAAGGGCATTATTGGCACGACGGGCCTGTGTTTGTCTTCTTCTTGGTGGCAGCGGGACACTACTTGTGCTTGCCACCTCACCAGCTTGAACTGCACTTATGGGACTCACCACGTCACCAATTGTTACTGCAGTGCTGGTTTGACTACGACCGGGGTGTACTAGGCTGCTGGTGCTTGCCAGTTCACCAAAACGCTACCAAAAAAACTGTTAGCGATCGCAGGGATCAGGCCTGACTCTGCGAACGCTGCAGTTATGCGTTTAGTGTTTTGTAAGTGACAGTGATCGATCGATACTGCACTTGGGTGGGGTGGGCTGGGCCGGGCGGAGGGGCAAAATGCAGTTGCTAGCAGGTATCTGGGCTGATCCCGCTAACACTGCGTTTTTGGGAACCCTAAACTGCTGGGGACACTAGTATAGATCTGATCGGATCAGCTATTGATCCGTTCAGATACTATACCACTAAGGGAGGCGTATGCTGCGTGCGTGGGTGTTAGCGGTACTGGCTCTAACCTGACGCTGCCTGGGGCGACGCAGACCCTATCTAAACCCTAAAACCTAAGTTATATCACCGCCGGGCGATCAGGGGGCTAAACCTTTATTAGGTAATAAACGGCGGGTGCCCTGACACTATAAAAAATAAACTAACCAGCATCACCCGTAACAGTTATACGGTGATCACTGGTGAAAGGGTTAACTAGGGGGCAATCAAGGGGTTAAAACCTTTATTAGGTAGTATATGGGGTCCCTGACGCTATAAAACGCTGACGGTGAACCTCTATATTTACCTCCCTAAATAGCATCACCTGTGCGATCAGAAAAATGATTGCTTAGTGACACTGGCGACGGGGGGTGATCAAGGGGTTAAATCTTTATTGGGGGGGTACCCTAGACCTAAAGGGGGCTAACACTAACTGCCCTACCACACTATCTGTCACAAACTGACACCAATGCAGTAATCAGAAAGAAAAAAAACTGCTTGGTGTCAGTGTGATGGGGGGGGGTGATTGGGGGGTTATTGGAGGTGTAATGTGTGCCTGGCGTGTTCTACTGTGTGTGTTGTGCAACTCACTCAGATGTCTTCTCTCCTCGGCGCCGATCGGAAAATACCGATCCGAGGAGAGATGACATCACTTCCTCTGCTGCTGTTTACTGTACAGCAGCAGAGGAATCTCATTGGCTGGGAGCGATCGCGGGGGGGGGCCACGAATGAATGGTCTCCCCCTCACCTCTGATCACTCCCAGACAGAAGCCGACCTCCTCGGCACCGGGGGGGGGTCCGATCGGACCCCCTGCCCGCGGGAGGCAGATCACGTGCCAGGTACGTGATTTTGCCTGCCCGTGCCATTCTGCCATCTGCGTGAGGCGGTCGGCAACTGGTTAAAGAAATGTCGCAGCCCCAGACCACATCTCCCACGGCTCCCATTTTGCTCTTTCCTTGTGCAGGAGGCCTGTACTAGAGGTCATCATTAGTTCAAAACTATAGTGGAGATTCACCGTGTCTAGAGTGTGTTCTACAGATGGGGGTTTATTTTTCCATAGTCTCGCAATACTTAGTCTCGCGGTTAACAGAATATGGGTCACTACATGTCTGTAAGTCCGGAGAATTGAGTCAATGTTGAGATTTAGAATCGCGAGATCAGGTGTTGGGTGCAGGTTTTGGCAGAACGTCTGAAAGTATTTGAAAAATTGTGTTCCAGTACTTCTGTAAGCGTGGGCAGGACCAAAAGATGTGGAGTAGGTCTCCCTTGGCTGGGCTGTAGCGCCAGCATTGGTCGCATGTAGATGGGTTAAATTTAGTAAGCCTGGTGGGGATCAGGTACCATCTAAGGTGCAATTTGTGGGTGGTTTCCCAAAGCGCAGAACATTTTGTGGATTTGTATATTGACTGGAGTGCCTTCTGCCATTGGTGTTCTGTGTAGGTCTGACCTAAGTCGTGTTCCCAGTGTATATGGGGAGGTTTTTTGGTAAACTGCAGCTTGTGGTGCATGATGTTATAAAATAGAGAAATTCCTTTCTTTTTGGGGCTGGAGGTCGTTAGATGTTCCCATGCTTTGGGATGCACTGTGTATACATGAAGGTGGGAATCTCTATGGCAGTGCGCAACGCGCATGTATGTGAAAAGATCTGTGTGAGGTAAGTTGAACTCTTGTTGAAGGAAAGTGAAGGGTTTAAGTCTGTCTTTGTGGAAAACATCTTGGATGGCATGGATACCTTTCTTGGGCCATTGAGTCAAATATAGGTCGGGTGAGAGGTGGTGAAGAGATTCAATCGGGATAGGAATGGGAGGGGTGTTAGGTATGTCGTAGTTATTTTGGATTAGTTTTCTTTATCGTACATCACAGGACACAGAGCACCATAATAATGACTATGTGAGTTATACGCTTACCTTCAGGTGATTGGACACTGGCAACCAATAGTAAGATGGTTCCTCCCATATAACCCCTCCTATACAGTAAGTGCCTCAGTTTTTTCGCCAGTGTCTTGAAGGTGATGGTCATGGCTGTTGAAGCTCTTCAGTTTCTTCAAAAAATGTCCCATTGAGGACGTTATAATCGGATCCATTCGGATGGCTTACTAAGCTAAAGTGGATGGTACCCGGACCTCGGCTCAAGAACAAGGTATTGCTTGTAATGTGTCCTTTTTAGGCGCTGGACCCTTGTAAAAATTGGTATTCCTGGTCAAACTCTGCCCAAGGAAACCACAAAGGGTGCTTTACAGGTCCAGGGGTGTGGGCCCCAATATATGGGGGACCCGGTCCCTGAAGGTCCTTTGAGGCGCTACCCGCCGTGATGGGGGAAGATTGGGCCTGGCAAGACAGGCCCTGCTGCTTGGGATGGTGAGTACTCCCCATTGGGGTTCATTATATATACATATATGTATTTCCCCTGTTTGTTTCTACCAGTGAATCTTGATCCGGTGTCCGGGGTTACAGAGGCCGATTGGCGCGCATTTTTAAATTTACAGGCGAGTGAGCATGCGCGTGCACGCCGTACGTCCATTGCGTGCGCGCCGCCGGCGTGTGAGTGCACCATGGCTGTCCACGTCACATCGCCGCGTGCGTCAGGACGGCACATGCGCCATGCGGTAGGTCGCCGGCAGCTGATGCACGCGCTCGATCCCATGCTAGGATTATAAGCATGGAGCTCCTGGCGTGCGCGGAACGAATGGTGGGCACGTGAATCTGATGGTCTTGGATAGCGGTGACAGGTTAAGGACTGGTTGTGGTTGTGGGGAGTACTCCTTGGTGTTTCTCGTTTGTAAGCAATGTCTTCAAAAAGATGAGCAACAGGGAACAAGGCAAGCCCAGGGGTAAGAGACCCTCCACAAATAGCAGGAGACCAACCCCATACTGATGCAGCCTCAGTCTTGACTGAAGGACCTGCGGCTTCTGACCTGGCTGAGCCATTGCACTTGTCAGGCAGAGTGGCCACTACCAATATACCTGCCTTGGCTTATGTTACTAAGGATGATTTGGCATCTGCCTTAGCAGGCCTTGAGGGCAAGATAGCTGGCATGATTGCCTCTGTAACACAGGAGGGAAAGAAGCGTAATAGGTCTCCTTCCCCTGAGCCTAGGCCAAGTGGTGAGTCACTAGAGCCCAAGGACTCTTATAGCCAGAGGGTTCCAGGTGACCTGGAACAAGAATGGGCAGAGGATCCGGAGGAGTTGGTCTTAAAGGACCAGGACATAGGGGAGGCTGTAGATTCCTCGGCTGAGGACTCTGGCTCTGAAGAACCAATATCAGCCTCCCATTGCCAGAAATTGTTTATCCAATCTCTAATGGAGATGGTACGAATTGGGTTTAAATTACCCCGGTTCAGGAGTCTGCACTCTCCTGTTCTACTTTGGGATCTTTGCGACCAAAACAAATTTCCCAAGCTTTTCCCTTGCATCCGTTACTGGAGCAGGTAATTTATGCGGACTGGGAGCATCCTGACAGGATATACTTACCTCCCAAGAGGTTTTCTGTGTTATACCCTATGGTGGAAAAGTTTAGGAAGAAATGGAGCACACCGTTGGTAGACGCTGCAATATCTTCTGTGAAAAAAAAAAAAAAATATATCCCCTGTCCAGTGGATAATGCCCAAGTTTTCAAAGATCCGGCTGATAAAAAGCTAGAGTCCTTATTGCAGGCCTCCTTCTCGGTTGCCAGTGCAGCGGTTCAGCCTGCTATTGCAGCCATTGGGATTTGTCAATCCCTAAAGGATCGCTTTAAGAGGATAGTAAAGAGCATACCTTGCCAGGGGGAATCGGCTGAAGAACTATCATCAACTATCAAGATCCCTCATGCCTTGTGTTTTGCGGTAGACGCTTTAAAAGACTCAATTCAACAGATGTCTCGTTTTGCGTTATCAGTTCATATGCGCGGAGTATTGTGGCTAAAGAACTGGTCTGCTGAGACGCCATGTAAAAGGCTGCTTGCTGCCTTTCCTTTTCATGGAGAGCGCCTGTTTGGCGATGATCTGGATAAGTATATCCAAAAGATCTCAGGAGGGAAGAGCGCTTTGCTTCCTATTAAGAAGAAGGGGAAGCAGCTCTCTTATAAAATTCCTAATCCCCCAGGGCCTGGTGCCTCTTCCCCCTAAGCGGTATCGACGGCCCCAGCCGTCTGGGTTTAAGAGACCACAGGGTCAGAAAAAGCCCTGGACCCAAAAGCCACCCAAGCCCAAC
This sequence comes from Aquarana catesbeiana, assembly GCF_042186555.1. Lineage (NCBI taxonomy): Eukaryota > Metazoa > Chordata > Amphibia > Anura > Ranidae > Aquarana > Aquarana catesbeiana. The sequence continues at coordinate 219,266,179 of NC_133325.1, read as the reverse complement.
TCCAAGTCTTCATTGTGAAGGGGCGCCCCCGCTCTTACGGGTGGGGGGCAGGCTTCGGCTGTTTGGGGAGGCCTGGGAGGAATTGGTTCAAGACAGATGGGTCATGTCCACTGTAAAGAACGGTTACAGAATAGAGTTCCGGGAGGTTCCCCCAAACCGTTTTCTACATTCAAGGGTCCCGGTGGACCCAGAGAAAAGGGGATGCCTATTCCTAGCCTTACACCATCTGATGATGCAAGGAGTAATTGTAAATTGTCCGGTACGAGGAAAGATTCAAGGGGTTTTACTCAAACCTATTCACCGTGCCGAAACCAAATGGGGAAGTAAGGCCCATTTTGGACCTCAAGGCTCTCAACTTCTTTGTAGACGTCCGACCCTTCCGCATGGAATCCGTTCGTTCGGTCATATGATCCCTGAGAAAGGGAGACTATTTAGCATCCATAGATATCAAGGATGCTTACCTTCATGTGCCGATCTTCGGTCCACATCAAAGATTCCTACGCTTCGCTGTAGGGGGCAATCATTTCCAGTTTGTGGCATTGCCTTTCGGTCTAGCCACAGCCCCCAGGGTCTTCACAAAAGTTCTGGCCCCAGTGTTGGCTTCCCTAAGATCTCAAGGGGTCTCCATAATAGGATATCTGGATGATCTACTTCTAAGGGAAGGCTCTCGCCCTACACTAGTTCAAAACACATCGAGTACAGTGCGGGTCTTGCAACGCCTAGGTTGGGTGCTAAATTTGGACAAGTCGGCTCTTTGTCCAACCCAAGCCTTGGTGTATCTGGGTCTGGTCTTGGACACCATCCAAGAAAAGGTGTTCCTTCCGCCCTTAAAGGTCGCCTCCATAGTGGAACTTGTACAGAAGGTGAAGAAAGAAAGAGCACCTTCTGTTCGGCTGTGCATGAGGTTATTGGGCAAGATGGTGTCATCTTTCAGCGCAGTGCCATATGCACAGTTCCACTCCGGAGTGTTCCAGAACAGTATCCTGAAAGCCTGGGACAAGTCTGCTCGAACTTTGGATAAACCTATGGTTCTATCTCCACAGGTTCTGTAGAACCTCTCTTGGTGGTTAAAAACCAGCAACTTAAAAAGGGGGAAGTCTTTCCCACCAGTAGCCTGGAGAGTGGTAACCACGGACGCCAGTCTTCTCGGCTGGGGAGCAGTCCTAGAAGAAGCATCTGTCCAGGGAGTATGGTCCCAGACAGAAAAGACTCTGCCCATCAATCTACTAGAGATTCGGGCAGCTCGTCTAGCCCTGCGATTCTGGACTTCCAGGTTGCGGGGGCTTCCTGTCAGAGTCCAGTCCGACAACTCCACTGTTGTGGCATATATCAACCACGAGGGAGGTACCAGGAGTCGGGCAGCCCAAAGAGAGGTAGATCATATACTGACCTGGGCAGAAAAACATGTGCCATTTCTGTCAGCAGTGTTTATTCCGGGGGTGGTCAATTGGCAGGCGGACTTCCTAAGTCGCCAAAAGTTGTTACCAGGGGAATGGTCTCTGCACCCCGAAGTGTTTCTACAGATCTGCCAATACTGGGGGACCCCAGATGTGGATCTGCTGCCATCCAGATTCAATGCCAAACTGGACATGTTTGTATCCAGGACCAAGGATCCGCTTGCTGTCGGGATAGACGCATTAGTAGTTCCTTGGGATCAGTTTGCTCTGATATATGCCTTCCCTCCGATCCAAATTCTGCGGCACTTACTACGCAGAATACGGTAGGAATGGAAGCCGGTGATCTTAGTGGCCCCAGCGTGGCCCAGGAGATCATGGTACTCGGAAATTGTGAAATTGGCAGTAGGAGACCCGTTGATCCTTCCCTGCCATCCAGACATGTTGTCTCAAGGGCCCATATTCCATCATTCTTTACGGTCGCTGAATTTGATGGCCTGGCTATTGAGGCCAGACTATTGAAAGACCGTGGTGTTATGGGTTCAGTCTTGTCCACTTTGATAATCGCCAGAAAGTCAGTTTCTAGAGCTATTTATTATAGAGTATGGAAGTCTTACATTTCTTGGTGTGAGAAAAGGAAGTGGAACCCTCGTAGATATACGATTGGAAGGGTGCTCGCCTTTCTCCAAACAGGAGTAGACTTGCAGCTCGCTTTAGGGACAATTAAGGGACAGATTTCGGCCTTATCGTTTTTTTTTTCCAAAGACCAATTGCGTCCCATTCCTTGGTGCGAACCTTTGTTAAGGGAGTAACACACTTGAGGCCACCGCTTAAACCGCCTTTGTGTCCTTGGGACCTAAATTTGCTACTGTCAGCCTTACAGAGTCAGCCCTTTGAACCTATTAGGCATATTCCTCTTGTCCTATTGACCAGGAAATTAGCTTTCCTAGTGGCTATTACATCGGCTAGAAGGGTGTCAGAATTAGCCGCCCTTTCCTGCAAGGAACCATTTATGATTCTTCATCAGGACAGAGTGGTCATGCGACCTCGTCCGGATTTCTTACCGAAGGTAGTTTCCAAATTTCATTCGAATCAGGATATCGTTTTACCTTCCTTTTTTCCAAACCCTAAAACTAGGGAGGAAAAGTCGCTGCACTCACTGGATCTGGTGAGAGCGATAAAGGTTTACTTGGAGATGTCAGCTCCTTTTCGGAAAACTGAATGTTTTTTTTTTTTTTTTTTTTGTGTCTTGCCTGAGGGTCCTAAAAAAGGACAGCCGGCAACAAGTTCATCTATATCCAGGTGGATTCGCCAGACTATTGTCCAGACGTATGGATTAAAGCGCAGGGTTCCACCCCGGAATTTAAGAGCACACTCCACTAGAGGGATTAGTGCATCATGGGCAGTACGCCAGCAGGTGTCTATGGCTCAGGTTTGCAAAGCAGCCGTTTGGTCTTCAGTTCATACGTTCACCAGGTTTTAACAGGTGGATGTGAGATCTCAAAATGAGACTGTTTTTGGCCACAGCGTGTTGCAGGCTGCTTTATAATCTCAGGCCCGTTGGGCTTAGGGATGATGTTTTCCCCCCCTCAGATGCATTGCTTTAGGACATCCCACATCATTATTATGGTGCTCTGTGTCCCGTGATGTACGATAAAGAAAAATGGATTTTTAAAACAGCTTACCTGTAAAATCCTTTT